>NC_140595.1:22811490-24166765 GCF_964204655.1 Triturus cristatus
ACAAGCAATGCAGACAGGCCGGCAGAGTTAGTAACAGGTCAGCTGCATCATATCTCCTCTCTGCTTTTGCGGCTCTCCAGTGTCCTCTCTCTTCTTAGGTCATCAGTATCTCCTTCTCTGGTGCCAGGGCCTCTCCTAAATGCTGAATTTAGGGGTGTTAGGGGAGTCTAGGCTAGTAGCCAATGGGCTACTAACCCTTGGGATCACTATGCCCCCCTATACGACCACTTCCTGTTGGAAGAGGGCATAACCTTGTCCCAGAATTCCTAAGTATGCCGTCACAAAGATGGCTACTTCTGAAAAATCATGTCCACCTCACAGTAGCCGACCTTAGGGGTGGTACTAGCCTTTAGGTGGTACGCTTACATGACTAGCTAATTTTCCCACACGTCCAGGTGCTAAGGGTGTCCTGGACAAAGGGGGGGGGGCTTTCTCTCCTGTGAGGGGAGCCAGACTCTCATTCCAGAGGCCACAGCTCTTTGTAGCTAGCCGAGCCAAGGAGGCTCATCAGCAGGTCCTCCTGTGGGAGGGGGTGTGGGACCCTCTTCCCGGACAGGCCTTTTGTTTTGGGTCTCCTGAGCACTAAGGCTCTCACCCTAAAAGGTCAGAACTGTGTCTCAGGTGGCAGGCTGGCAGAAACCAGTCAGCAAAGACACCAGAGGCTGGTAGGTTTTCAGGGGGCACCTCTTGGGTGCCCTCTGGGTGCATGTATTGGTAAATCCAACACTGGCATCAGTGTGGGTTTATCAATACGAGATGTTTAATGCCAAACATCCCTATTTTCAGTGAAGCCATCATGTAGCTGGGGAACTCGTTTTCACCAGTGTCCAGCACGTTTTAAAATGTCTTTCCTGGTCACTTGTTCCGGATGGTAATAGGACTGACCAGCACAGGGGTATATCTGCTCATGCAGGTATGCTCTCACGCGTAATATTCAGTAGCCTGCTGTCGGGCTTGCTGTACGGGTGACTTAAAAATATCACATGCAGTGTTAGGGTACATAGCACACAGGGATGCGTGACATGTTGTGGTTTCACTTTTATTTGCACCAAGACACGCAGTCTACAATGGCAGTCTTGCATGGTCTTGGAGAGGGGTCCCATAGGGTGGCACAATTTGTGCTGCAGCCCTTAGGCGCCCTCTTTAGTACCTCAGACCCTAGGTACCATGGGTACCATTTACTACCGACTTACAGAGGGTGCTAAAGGTTTTGTCAATTGGGGGAACAATTGTACAGTTTCTTAGGGAAAGAACACTGGAACTGGGAACCTGGTTAGCAGGAGCCCAGCACACTCCAGTCAAAGTTGCATCAAATACCAGGCAAAAAGTGGGGGAGTACTGCAATAAATCCCACTTTCCTACAATAACGTATTCTGAAGTCAAAAAACCAAAAACATTAAAAGTCTCAAAAAAGCAAGGCTAGAAGTTTTGCATTTAATGGTTAATTGGCGCCGTAGTTCTCTTCCCCACATAGCAGAACATTTAGCAAGCGAGACCTGGCGCAGCAGTGAGTTTCCTTCCCTTACAGCTGTCCAAAAATTTACCCAAGTTGGAGAGCTTAACCCGGAGACTTTATCAATTAAAACAATAGAGCGGCTTTTACCTGGCACAGACCACAGTATCTGTCCGATGTCCTTTGTCTTCACGCACTGAGTGAGCTCTGTATGATGTTGCTGTTCCAGCCTTGAAGTGGGAAGATGTGTAGATATCCTACAATCGCTTTCACTCTTCGATGGGTCTGTTAATAAAATGTAGGCATGGCTTCCAGGTTCCTCGGTCCCTCCTGGACTAATTCCTGTTTCTTGTCCCTCTCTCCCCTCACCTTTCTCCCCTTCTTTCCTCACCATTGTGATGTTCTTCTATACCCCCACACCCTTTTGCATATCCACCAACAACTCCTATGTATGTCCACCCACAGCCACGCCACTGCGCTCTACAAGGTCAGTAAGATCTGAGTGGTGTGGTCACCTTGCCATCCTGCTGGCATCAAAGCCGTCCACCACCCATAGTTTTTCTGATCTTCCGCTTTGCACCATTGGTAAGAGCTGCCCACTTTGGAATCCAGGGTGGCATTAAAGGGGGTGAAGTCCACAATAGAGTGCTGTTTCCCATGTTCCAGTACACCCATTACCCCTCAATCTTGTTTCGGGAAAGGGAGCAGCCAGGCTGGTTCCGGAGGGGATTATGGCACTGAACCACCCATGATCTCTTCAGTGCCAAAGTCTCCTAAAGAGAACGCTGGACTGGGCTTGTCGAGGGGTTCATAAGAGAGTGAACAAGAGGAAAGCTCTGTCCATTCCTTGCAGCTCGGTACTCACTGGCTCTCTAAGCACTTTCCACATTCCCGGTTCTTACCAGGGGTTTTACGTTGTTTTTAGGTGGAGCACCGCCTGCCTCGAAGCTCGGGACAGAGCCTACCAGGGGCAGGATAGAGGGTGAGCGAGTGTTTTGTAAGACTGGGAAGTTAGATTTTCTCTTATAAGGTAGAGTTCCAAAGTCCCACACCAGCGGGGCTTAGGAAGGAGCAGAATGTTGACCGTGATTAAGGAGTTGTCTCCGATGTGCCCTCTTTCCCAGCCTCTGCACCCCACCAGGTGCCCTGGGGTCCATGCCCTCTTCCAGACCCCCTTGAATCCAGTGATGGACAGGCCTCTCGTGACCCTATTCCAGGAACACAGAAAGGCGACATGAACCCAGAGGGGGGGCAGGCGCTGTAGTAACCTTGGGGCAATGGCAGATTGTGGTGGAAGGGGGATCAGGGGGCGGTGAAGGCGATATGGATACCTTCCCAGGCAATCTTCTAGCAGACAGGACACTTCTGAAGGAATACCCTGTAAACCTTGTGAAAGGGGCCCATCCCAGCAGCTGCTCATTTGGTTGCCAAGCCCCTTTCATCTGATTTGGTTCTGGCGGTGGTAAGACCAAGCGAGCGGCAGGATGAACCAGTTAGTAAAAGTGTCGGGGCATGGGTGCACGTAACCGCTGCACACCTGCTTTCGGGTTGCTGTTCTAGTTTCATGGTCAATTGTGGCAACACATTTTCTGATAAGAGGAATTTGTTTTGATCCTACATTATAGTTGTAGCCCATGTGACCGATGTTCCGGCTGCCACCACGGTGGAGTTATAGGCGAGCGAAAGGCCACTGGCGCTGCAAAGGACTCTAAAGATGGGCACAAAGAGGACTGCAAGGTCTCGGGGTCTCTTCAGTGGGGCCTCACGATAAGGAACAGTTGAAAATATTGAGCACACGTCGGATGGACAATTCCAAGTCATTGGGGTCTAGAAGTGGGTCTGAGTCCACTCCAGAAGTTAAACAGTACCAGGTCTCAACTCACGTGGGCAACAGCTTAGGTCACTAATCGCTGAGTGCGCTGTATTCCCTATAAATTGTATTGTATTGTAATTGCATTTATATAGCGCTTACTACCCATGACGAGGCGTCCAAGCACTTTTTCAACGAGTAGATGAACCCCAGTCTTTCTTTAATAAACCAGCCACATGCCTTCTTTCTATTAAAAAAAATAATAAACTACCACATGGGCAGCCCTAACCACCTGAACCAGGGGCAATCAATAATGTATCCTAACAGTGGTTCACAGTGTGTATAAAATAATCAACATATAAAAAATATATAATCAACAAATAACCATTCAAATTATACCTTGTTCCTAGAAATAGTGAAAAACCAAAAAAGTTGTATAAAATAGAAAATAAGGGCCTTATACAAAAAACAACTTTAATCATCAGCATAAAATATTCTTAAATAAAATAATGCTCAGACATACAAGCTGGTACAAATAGACAATTCAATAAACATATAAAACCAGACAAAAATGGCGTACACAAACAGAGATTTACATAAAAGTCGGAGTTCCAAGACAACACTGGAACTTCAACACACAAAACAATGTGTCCTCTATAAATTGTGGCCACAGATGCGTCGACGGCGTTTCGACCTTTGTCACAAGTACATGGTCATCATCAGGACAATTAGATAGCTGAGCATCTCACCAGAGAATTTAATCATAAACCTAATCTAAAGCACAATTTACATCCGTGCTTGCGTATCAGTTGAATTCTAGAATTATATACATAAGGAATGTGAGCTCTTAAAATTCAGCTTCCATTTGCTTACGAATTCAATAACTTAATGCAGCATAAATGTAGACATCCTGCTTTAATCCGACAAAATTCCAATCGTATCTATCTTCAAGAGGGTTCCCAGACGTTACTTGATCAATTCCTGCAACTTAATATGCCGAATATATTCTCTGCTTAAATTGCATTTATATAGCGCTTACTACCCCTGACGAGGCATCGAAGTGCTTTTTCGGCGAGTAGATGAACCTCAGTCTTTCTTTAATAAACCTGCTGCATGCCTTCTTCCTACTAAAAGCATGGGTGTTTAAATTGCATTTATAAGGCGCTTACTACCCCTGACGAGGCATCGACGTGTGTTGTTTATTGCTGCAGTCCCCTTCCACGCGTGCAGCTTCAGGGCGCTTTGGCTATCAGGGATGGCGCACAATCCCTCAAGTGCATCTGCAGCTTGGGCTGGGGTAGGGCCGATTTCTCCTCTTCCGGTGGGACGGCTTCCTGTATCCGGTATGAGAGAGGTCCGCAGGGGCTTTAATATCGTCGGGGGCCTGGGGAGGAAGTGGAGAAGTGTGAACCGAGCGCCCCTCCTTTCACGCTGCTAAGCAGACCCCATGAAGGCGGGCGGGGTGACGGGCCGAGGAATGCGAGGTTTCCTCTGGGAGCAGGGCACGGAAGACGCGAATTAAAGGGCCGGAAGTGGGGCCTACTTAGGGAAGCCGCCGGGTGGTGTCCCTTTGTCCCACGCAGGGGGCGTTTCCTGCTTATCTGCCGTTTCTATCAATGGTGCGCCACCTCTGTTGGCGCATAGCGCACAGTCCCTGGGGTGGGGACTTCTAAACACTCCCAGGAGTCCGGGGAGCTGGTGGTCCGCTTAGCTGTATCTTCTCGTGGGTGCGTGCACGCCTGGTGTGCTCCACGCGAGAACACATCTTCACGACCGCGTGACATTCAAGAGCACAACACTTCTCATCAGGAGGGACACACAAACACTTCCCACGAAGGCCACACTACACACACTGACCCTTCCAACCAAGCACTACCCGCGGAGCTGTGTCTCTCGGTTCTAAGTGCCTCCTTGCTTTGCTAGGAGGTAGGAGGCACCATATAAACGAGACTCCAATAGACACCGGCCTTGTGTGGACGTGTGAATGTTCGTCACTGTGGGAACTCTCCGGAGCCAGAGTCAGACTCCGAGCTGGTGGTTGGCACGTGTCCACGCCATGATGGAGCTGAGATCTGCAGTGGCGTAACGAAAGTTTAAGGGGCCCCCCTGCAATGTACACGGAGGAGATCTGGGGAACCTATTTCACGGCGAGCCCTACACGTCTGGACCCTCATACTTGATAAGTGGGGGCCCTGCTTCTCTTCCCCTCACATTCACGACCCCATGCTTGCTCCTGAGGAGGGGGGGGGGGGGGTCACAGAGACACATGCCTAGTTTGAGGTCTACTCCGTAAACAGTGACAGGGGGTTTTACACATCCGGGCATGTTTCTAGTGTCCCTACCTCACAGTGAAGTTGGCAACCACAATAGTAAATTATCTCTTTTTAGTTTTTAAGACTCGCGTCAGGAGGAGCCCGTGGGCTCCGAGGGTGCACAAGGTTTTCTGGGAGACCATATTTTTCGTGTTCTGTTTGTACTTGTAGACGTGACTTTGGCTGGGAACCAAGAAAGCGGGTCATTGTGCTAAAGTGTGGCCTCTCTCCAGCCAGTGCTATCGTAAGGATTTTAGGAGCTCCAGGAAAGACATATTTTGGTATCCCAGTGTGGAAAGCAGTTGCATCTTATTACCCATTTCTTGCTAATTCAAGCCTGCATGATGCCAAACAATACTACATTATATATTAAAATGCAACCAAGTGGAGGCCTCCATCGAGGAATGCAAGAGCTCCCATCTAGAGAGCGCAGCTTCTCCTCCGAGAATGCACACCACCATCGAGGAGTGCACAGGCTCCCATCTAGAGAGCACAGCTTCTCCTTGGAGAATACACATCTCCATCGAAGAGTGCACGGGCTCCCATCTAGAGAGCACAGCTTCTCCTTGGAGAATACACATCTCCATCGAAGAGTGCACGGGCTCCCATCTAGAGAGCACAGCTTCTCCTTGGAGAATACACATCTCCATCGAAGAGTGCGTGGACTCCCATCTAGAGAGCACAGCTTCTCCTCACAGAATGCACATCTCCATCGAAGAGTACATGGGCTCCCATCTAGAGAGCACAGCATCTCCTCGGAGAATGCACATCTCCATCGAAGAGTACATGGGCTCCCATCTAGAGAGCACAGCTTCACCTTGGAGAATGCACATCTCCATCGAAGAGTGCGTGGACTCCCATCTAGAGAGCACAGCTTCACCTTGGAGAATGCACACCTCCAACAAGAGTGCAGAGGCTCCCATCTAGAGAGCACAGCTTCACCTTGGAGAATGCACACCTCCAACAAGAGTGCAGGGGCTTCCATCTAGAGAGCATAGCTTCTCCTCGGAGAATGCACACCACCATCGAGGAGTGCATGGGCTCCCATCTAGAGAGCACAGCTTCTCCTCAGAGAATGCACGCCTCCATCAAAGAGTGCACGGGCTCCCATCTAGAGAGCACAGCTTCTCCTCAGAGAATGCACACCTCCATCGAAGAGTGCACAGGCTACCATCTAGAGAGCACAGCTTCTCCTCCGAGAATGCACATCTCCATCGAGGAGTGCATGGGCTCCCATCTAGAGAGCACAGTTTCTCCTCGGAGAATGCACATCTCCATCGAGGAGTGCACGGGCTCCCATCTAGAGAGCGCAGCTTCTCCTCAGAGAATGCACGCCTCCATCAAAGAGTGCACAGGCTCCCATCTAGAGAGCACAGCTTCTCCTCAGAGAATGCACACCTCCATCGAAGAGTGCACAGGCTACCATCTAGAGAGCACAGCTTCTCCTCCGAGAATGCACATCTCCATCGAGGAGTGCATGGGCTCCCATCTAGAGAGCACAGTTTCTCCTCGGAGAATGCACATCTCCATCGAGGAGTGCACGGGCTCCCATCTAGAGAGCACAGCTTCTCCTCAGAGAATGCACATCTCCATCGAAGAGTGCATTGGCTCCCATCTAGAGAGCACAGCTTCTCCTCGGAGAATGCACACCACCATCGAGGAGTGCACAGGCTCTCATCTAGAGAGCACAGCATCTCCTCGGAGAATGCACATCTCCATTGAAGAGTGCGTGGACTCCCATCTAGAGAGCACAGCTTCACCTTGGAGAATGCACATCTCCATCGAAGAGTGCGTGGACTCCCATCTAGAGAGCACAGCTTCACCTTGGAGAATGCACACCTCCAACAAGAGTGCAGAGGCTCCCATCTAGAGAGCACATCTTCACCTTGGAGAATGCACACCTCCAACAAGAGTGCAGGGGCTTCCATCTAGAGAGCATAGCTTCTCCTCGGAGAATGCACACCACCATCGAGGAGTGCATGGGCTCCCATCTAGAGAGCACAGCTTCTCCTCAGAGAATGCACGCCTCCATCAAAGAGTGCACGGGCTCCCATCTAGAGAGCACAGCTTCTCCTCAGAGAATGCACACCTCCATCGAAGAGTGCACAGGCTACCATCTAGAGAGCACAGCTTCTCCTCCGAGAATGCACATCTCCATCGAGGAGTGCATGGGCTCCCATCTAGAGAGCACAGTTTCTCCTCGGAGAATGCACATCTCCATCGAGGAGTGCACGAGCTCCCATCTAGAGAGCGCAGCTTCTCCTCAGAGAATGCACATCTCCATCGAGGAGTGCAGGGGCTCCCATCTAGAGAGCACAGCTTCTCCTCAGAGAATGCACATCTCCATCGAAGAGTGCACGGGCTCCCATCTAAAGAGCACAGCGTCTCCTCAGAGAATGCACATCTCCATCAAGGAGTGCATTGGCTCCCATCTAGAGAGCACAGCTTCTCCTCGGAGAATGCACACCACCATCGAGGAGTGCACAGGCTCTCATCTAGAGAGCACAGCATCTCCTCAGAGAATGCACAGCTCCATTGAAGAGTGTGTGGGCTCCCATCTAGAGAACACAGCTTCACCTTGGAGAATGCACACCTCCAACAAGAGTGCAGGGGCTCCCATCAGGAGAGCACAGTTTCTCCTCAGAGAATGCACATCCCCATCGAAGAGTGCATGGGCTCCCATTTGTAGACCACAGCTTCACGTTGGAGAATACACACCTCCATCGAAGAGTGGACATGACCGCCAAAGTGGGCTTGGTTTTCTTTGCAGAGTGCATGACTTCTCAGAAAGAGTGCACAGTCCCTGTTGAAAGTGCACAATTTTCTCTAAATCAAATCAAATAAAGCTTTTTTCGATTTCTTGAAAGAATCATAAAAGCACATAAAAAATGACAGCATGATTATCAATTCATAAAATAATTTTAAAATTATGGGGTATACAGTCTCAAAAATTCATTTGATATAAAAAACAGTAGTCCATTCACTTGATCACGCTCAGAGGATCTCACATCATAATGATTTTCCTACATTTAAAGACATTTTTAAAAAACACAATACTGGAAGTAATACCAAATTCATTCTCTAGATATTGTAAGACCAGAAACGCGGGACGACATTGTCTAAGACCGAATGATCTTAAAATCGGAAGGCTCCACCTCCTTCTCTGGACGGAATACAATTTACAAGAGAAAAATACATGCAATGACGACTGTGGAGATAAGTCATCGCACGGACATTTACACATCAGTCTGGACCAATCATTTAATTCAGGAAAACGAATTGATCTGTGTATAATGCCTAATCTAAAGCGGGTTAGCAGGAAACTGTCGTAGTCGCCTGTGATAATCCTTATGTACGGCTGTATATTAAATCTGGTTAAGGTAAGATGGTGCGCCTGTACAGTTAATTTTGTCATTTCGGAACTATTTCTATTTGTTTACAATAAACGCAGGCAACTACTTTTGAGATCTTTCCTGGCAACTTTACTCATAGTGTTGGGGTCATTATAATATTCCGGATGGCCAAGATTGCATGTGATTTTTTTTAAAATATAGTTTAGCCACCTAATGTGCATGGCCCCATCTAACCCCCCGCTATCAGTCTAAGATTTGGCGATTAAGTAACGTTTTCTCGTTGGTCCAGATCCTATGCCACAGTAGGACCGGCTGGATTTTTATAATGTCCGTTAAATATGACATGCCCAGTTCTGTATGGCAAATGTGGGTGGAAGTACTGTCTGGGACGGCCAGCAAGAACCTAAAAAAGGTGTTCTCGGCAATCTGAAAAGAATTAACATCAACATAACCCCAGATGCCAGCACCATAAGTGGCGATTGACACACACTTTGCCTTGTTTATTTGCAGCAGTTCAAGGTGACCGTCTACCCAGTTTTCTGCTAAAATTTGATAGGGCTGCCAATGCCTTTATAAATAATAATCTTCTAGCTTTACCTGCCTCTGTCCAGGTCCCCTTTCGGTCAAACAAAATCCCTAAGGAAGAAACAGATTTTGAACATTCAATCCTTTTGGCGTCTACGTAGAAATCTCTGTTCTTATTACCGCACTTCATTATAAATGTTTTTGAGGTATTAACAGTGAGACCCAAGTCAGACATGAATGTAGCAAAACTGGAAACTACCCGTTGGAGGCCCAGCGCCGTGCATGCAATAAGGACTGTGTCATCCGCATACAGAAGCGTGGGTATGGGGCATTTATCAACTAACGGTAGGTCCTGGTACTCTTTCGCCAATACACCTCCTAGATCGTTTATATAGAGTGTGAAGAGGAAGGGTGCCAGGACGCAACCTTGTCTTACTCCTCTCTTTATACTAAATAATTCTGTACACTACCCGCCAACCCCATAACGGACTCTTGCCTTCGCCTCTGAATAGAGTTGTCTCAAAAATAAAATAAGTGACTTTTCCACCCCCATTCCCTCTAAAATCCTCCATAGCTTTTTGTGGGTGACGTAGTCAAAAGCTGCGGTTTAATGAACGAATACAAGATATAACTTGCCATTTTTTGCCTTAGTATATTTGCCTAGGAGGATGGTTAAATTACGATTCTGTTCCACGATACCCAAACCCTTACGAAAGCTGTATTGAACATCACTAACAATCAAATGGTCCTCGGCCCAGTCCTGCAATCTAGTTAGAATGACTCGGCCCACGACTTTGACCTTAGAATCCAGCAGAGAAATTGGTCTATAGCAAGCTGGATTCTCCATGTCACCTTTTTAAAAAATCGATACCAGTATCGATTCTGACCATGTCGATAAAAAACAGGTCGAGCAGCTTGCATTAATTACTTGCGTTAAAAGCGGGCCCCATAGCAAGATGTTAGATTTAAAGAGATTCACGGGGATACCGTCAGATCCGGGGGCCTTCCCTCCCATACTTGACATGTTAGCCTGATTAACCTCAGCAAGGTCGAACTATATGTCGATTTGGCGACTACTTGGCAATAGTTCTAACTCGTCAACTATGCCAACTTCTTTAGATGCATCACAAAGTGGTTTATTGTACAATTTGGAGTAATGTTCTACCCATTCCACCTCGCTAATAGCTATCTCTATTGACGCCGAGTCTCTCTTCACCAGAAAGGGAGCGTTAACTGCCTTCCAAAAAGCAGAAGTATCTCTGGTTTTAGAGGCTATATGTAGGGCATGCCAAGCTACTTCTTTTAGTGCGTGTTTCCGTTCTTTTAAAGCACACCTATATTCCCTTCTGTCCTCTTTAATAACGTCTCGATTATTAACTGATTTATGTAGAATATGTTTAATTTTTTCGTAGGCCTTGGTACATTTTGAATCGAACCACGCTTTATCTTGGTTAACTTTTTTATCAGTCTTCACAAAAAGGGCTTTTTTTTAAATATAATCTGATATTTTAGAGAAGCCTTCTATGATGTCTTTATGAGAAGTTGTCTCGTCAAGGCAAGCAAGAAAGGTGTCTTTACCGTTTACCACAGCCTTTCTTGTAAATTCATCAGAGTCCACATTTGCCCAACGCAGCGTGTTTCCATTCGACCCACTCAAAGTTATATTCTCAACGATATGAGTAGAACTATCACTTGTGTTTATCACGTTTCTATGTACTGATAAACCGACACTCAATGGAAAAAGATCACTCGGGGGAATCGCGTGCGTGCAAAAATCCTGGACTCTAGAGGAATGTCTGCTTGATAATAAGATCAAATCTATAGTTGAAAACGTACCACGGCCGTTAAATGTGGGGCTAACAGAAATAGGCGGGGAACACAGATTATTAGCTAATCCTAAATCAACAGTAAAAATTATTTAATTTAATAAGTCCCCATAGTTTGTGTGCGGGAAGTGTAAAAGACTAATGTCTTCATCAATTGAGATACCACAAACACCTCTATCAGCATGTTGATATAAAGTGGAGTTAAAGTGCCCTCCCCAAACAGTATGTAAATCCTTTGATGTGGATGCCTGCAGGCTTTGTAGATGATAACTTATTCTTCTCAGTACCCCCTCAATCAATTCATGGGGAACATTATTATATAAGTTCAGTAAAGCAATACGAAGTGATTTGTCAACATCAATGGTAATAAGTTGGAAATACCTATCTGCGACATTCAATACAATTTTACTTGTACTCATACAGTTTGAAACATAAGTACATAGGCCCCTCTTTGATCTTCCGTGGGACGACTTAACTGCTGCCTTATGATAGGTTTTGTAGCCATTGATGTATATAGGGTCTTCCACCAAAGTTTCCTGTTGGCTGACTACATAAAATTTTCCAACAAAATCAGACCATACCTGGTTGTCTACCTTGGTTTTTATACCTGCCACACTCCAAAACATTACATGGCAGTAATCGTTTCTATTATGTTCTTTATTCACCTCTATCTTGGTTCCATCTGAAGTTAATATGGAGATATCGAATGGGACTGAAGGTGGAAGATTATCGATATCTGTCTTGGTGCCATCAGGCATGATCAAAATGTCAGGAACCCTATCGATAGGTGATAGTGGTTTGGCTAAGATAGGTTGAGGCACTTGATGGTCCTGGGGACTGAATGCCTAAACATATTGCTTGTGTAAGGATATGAGTTTTTTCCCTTATCTCGGCTGACCTAGTGCCTACTGAGGGGAGTCAATCAACCTCCTCTAAGTTTGGGAGTATGTCAAATCGATTGTGAACTGGGACGTTATATAATGGACCATGATTAACTTTGTCAGGCCCGCCAAATGCTTTGCTGTAGTTGTTATTAGCAGGCTAGTAAAAGTATCCCAGAGGGACTAAGTTGATACCTTGCCTTGAGATGGAACAATTGCCTGCTCTGCTGAATATCATTTGTGCGAGCTGCGGGGTTTTAACGGTTAATACCACGCAATCTCCGAAAAGGTTATTACATCCTTACATGTTCTCTAGCATAGCAAAAGGAAGCCCCTTGGACCGTGCACAGTCCCCCCTTAATGTGTGTGTGATGTCCTCTTGGGGTCTAGTGTTTCCCTTTGGGGTGTGCACATCTCCTATTACAAATGGCAGTCTCCCCCTTAGAGAGTGCACGGTCCGCATTGGAAAGTGCACAGTCTGCAAGTCCATGGTGTCCTCTTGCAGACTGTAAAGTCTCCCTTTGAAGAGTGCACGGTGTCCTCTTGCAAAGTGAAATGTTTCCCCATTGAGAGTGCACGGTCCTACCTTGGAGAGTGCATGGTCCTACCTTGGTGAGTGCACGGTCCCACCTTGGAGAGTGCACGGTCCAACCTTGGAGAGTGCACGATCCCACCTTGTAGAGCTTACAATCCCACCTTTGAGAGCGCACGGTCCCACCTTTGAGAGCACACTGTCCCACATTTGGAGAGTACACGGTCCCACCTTCCCGCCTTGGCGAGTGCACGGTCCAACCTTGGAAAGTGCACGATCACACCTTGGAGAGCTCACAATCCCACCTTTGAGAGCGCACGGTCCCACATTTGGAGAGTACACGGTCCCACCTTCCCGCCTTGGTGAGTGCACGGTCCAACCTTTGAGGGCGCAGGGTCCCACCTTTGAGAGTGCACGGTCCCACCATTGAGTGTGCTCGGTCCCACCTTTGAGAGTGCACGGTCCCACCTTTGAGAGTGCACGGTCCCACCTTTGAGAGTACACGTTCCCACCTTTGAGAGTGCATGGTCCCACCTTGAAAAGTACACGGTCCCACCTTTGACAGTGTACGGCCACACCTTTGACAAAGCACAGCCCCACCTTGGAGAGTGCACGATCCCACCTTGGGGAGCGCACAGTCCCACCTCAGGGAGCAAACGCACGGTCCCACCTTGGAGAGTGCACGGTCCCACCTAGGAGGGTGCACGGTCCCATCTTTGAGGGTGCAGGGTCCCACCTTTGAGGATGCAGGGTCCCACCTTTGAGGGCGCAGGGTCCCGCGTTTGAGAGCACAGGGTCCCACATTGGAGAGTTTGGGGTCCCACACTGGAGAGTGCAGGGTCCTGTGTTCGAGAGTGCAGGATCCCACCTTTGAGTGTGCACGGTCCCATGTTTGAGAGTGCAGGGTCCCATGTTGAAGAGTTTGGGGTCCCACGTTGGAGAGTGCAGGGTTCCACCTTTGAGAGCGCACGGTCCCATCTTTGAGAGTACACGGTCCCACCTTTGAGAGTGCACGGTCCCACCTTTAAGAGTGCACGGTTCCACCTTTGGGAGTGCACGTCCCACATTTGAGAGTGCACGTCTCACCTTGGAGAGCACACAGTCCCACTTTGAGAGCACAGGGTCCCACCTGGGAGAGTGCCCGGTCCCACCTTGAAGAGTGCCCGGTCCCACCTTGAAGAGTGCCCGGTCCCACCTTGAAGAGTGTACAGTGCCACCTTGATGAGTACACGGTCCCACCTTTGAGTGTGCATGGTCCCACCTTGGAGAGGGCATGGTCCCTCCTTTGTGAGTGCACTGTCCCACTTTTGAGAGTGCATTGTCCCACCTTTGACAGTGCACGGCCACACCTTTAACAAAGCACAGCCCCACCTTGGAGAGCGCACAGTCCCACCTTGGAGAGTGCATAGTCCCACCTCGGGGAGCGCAGGGTCCCACCTTGTAGAGCGCAGGGTCCCACCTTGGAGAGCGCACGGTCCCACCTTGGGGAGCATACGGTCCCACCTTGGGGAGTGCAGGGTCCCACCTTGGGGAGCACAAGGTCCCACCTTTGAGGGTGCAGGGTCCCACCTTTGAGGGCGCAGGGTCCCACTTCGGAGAGTGCAGGGTCCCTCTTCGGAGAGTGCAGGGTCCCTCTTCGGAGAGTGCAGGGTCCCTCTTCGGAGAGCACAGGGTCCCACCTTGGAGAGCGCACGGTCCGACCTTTGACAGGGCACGGTCCCACCTTTGACAGCGCACGGTCCCACCTTTGAGATTGCACGGTCCCACCTTTGAGATCACACGGTCCCATCTTTGAGAGCGCACTGTCCCACCTTTGAGGGTGCACGATCCCAGCTTTGAGAGCGCACGGTACCATCTTTAAGAGTCCACGGTTCACCTTTGAGAACGCACGGTCCCACCTTTGAGAGTGCCCGTTCCCGCCTTGGGGAGCATACGGTCCCACCTTGGGCAGTGCAGGGTCCCACCTTGAGGAGCACAAGGTCTCACCTTTGAGGGTGCAGGGACCCACCTTTGAGGGCGCAGAGTCCCACTTCAGAGTGTGCATGTTCCCACCTTTGAGGGTGCACGGTCCCATCTTTGAGGGTGCACGGTCCCATCTTTGAGGGTGCACGGTCCCATCTTTGAGGGTGCAGGGTCCCACCTTTGAGGGCGCAGGGTCCCACGTTTGAAAGCACAGGGTCCCACGTTGGAGAGTTTGGGGTCCCACGTTAGAGAGTGCAGGGTCCCACGTTCAAGAGTGCAGGATCCCACCTTTGAGTGTGTACGGTCCCATGTTTGAGAGTGCAGGGTCCCACGTTGGAGAGTGCAGAGTTCCACCTTTGAGAGCGCACGGTCCCACTTTTGAGAGTGCACGGTTCCACCTTTGGGAGTGCACGTCCCACCTTGGAGAGTGCACGTCTCACCTTGGAGAGTGCACAGTCCCACTTTTGAGAGCGCAGGGTCCCACCTGGGAGAGTGCCCGGTCCCACCTTGAAGAGTGGCCGGTCCCACCTTGATGAGTACACGGTCCCACCTTTGAGTTTGCACGGTCCCCCCTTTGAGAGTGCACGGTCCCACTTTTGAGAGTGCATTGTCCCACCTTTGACAGTGCACGGCCACACCTTTGACAAAGCACAGCCCCACCTTGGAGAGTGCACAGTCCCACCTCAGGGAGCGCAGGGTCCCACCTCGGGGAGCGCAGGGTCCCACCTCGGGGAGCGCAGGCTCCCACCTCGGGGAACGCAGGCTCCCACCTCGGGGAGCGCAGGGTCACACCTTGTAGAGCGCAGGGTCCCACCTTGTAGAGCGCAGCGTCCCACCTTGCTGAGCGCACGGTCCCACCTTGGGGAGCATACGGTGCCACCTTGGGGAGCATACGGTCCCACCTTGGGGAGTGCAGGGTCCCACCTTTGAGGGTGTAGGGTCCCACCTTTGAGGGTGCAGAGTCCCACTTCGGAGAGTGCAGGGTCCCACTTCGGAGAGTGCAGGGTCCCACTTCAGAGAGTGCAGGGTCCCTCTTCGGGGAGTGCAGGGTCCCTCTTCGGAGAGCGCAGGGTCCCACCTTGGGGAGCGCTGGGTCCCACCTTGGGGAGCGCAGGGTCCCACCTTGGAGAGCGCAGGGTCCCACCTTGGAGAGCGCAGGGTCCTACCTTGGAGAGCGCAGGGTCCCACCTTTGACAGCGCACGGTCCCACCTTTGAGATCGCACAGTCCCACCTTTGAGATCGCACGGTCCCATCTTTGAGAGCCCACGATCCCAGCTTTGAGAGCGCACGGTACCATCTTTGAGAGCCCACGGTTCACCTTTGAGAACGCACGGTCCCACCTTTAAGAGTGCACGGTCCCACCTTTGAGAGTGCCCGGTCCCACCTTTGAGAGTACCCGGTCCCACCTTAGAGGGTGCACGGTCCCACCTTTGAGGGTGCCGGGTCCCATGTTTGATACTGCACTGTCCCACCTTTGAGAGCGCACTGTCCCACCTTTGAGACTGCACGATCCCACCTTTGAGAGTGCACGATCCCACCTTTGAGAGTGCACCGTCCCACCTTGGCGAGTGCAGGGTCCCACGTTTGAGAGCGCATGGTCCCACCTTGAAGAGCCCACTGTCCCACCTTGAAGAGCCCACGGTCCCACCTTTGAGAGCCCATGGTCCCATGTGTGATAGTACACTGTCCCACCTTGGAGAGTGCTGGGTCTCACCTTTGAAAGTGCAGGGTCCCATGTTTGATAGTGCACCGTCCCACCTTGGCGAGTGCAGGGTCCCACCTTTGAGAGCGCAGGGTCCCACCTTTGACAGCGTACGGTCCCACCTTGAAGAGCCCACGGTCCCACCTTTGATAGTGCACCGTCCCACCATGGCGAGTGCAGGGTCCCACCTTTGAGAGTGCACCGTCCCACCTTGGCGAGTGTAGGGTCCCACCTTGGCGAGTGCAGGGTCCCACCTTTGAGAGTGCAGGGTCCCATGTTTGATAGTGCACCGTCCCACCATGGCGAGTGCAGGGTCCCACCTTTGAGAGTGCAGGGTCCCACCTTGGCGAGTGCAGGGTCCCACTTTGGCGAGTGCAGGGTCCCACTTTGGCGAGTGCAGGGTCCCACCTTGGCGAGTGCAGGTCCCACCTTGGCGAGTGCAGGGTCCCACCTTGGCGAGTGCAGGGTCCCACTTTGGCGAGTGCAGGGTGCCACCTTTGAGAGTGCAGGGTGCCACCTTTGAGAGTGCAGGGTCCCACCTTGGCTAGTGCAGGGTCCCACCTTGGCGAGTGCAGGGTCCCACCTTGGCGAGTGCAGGGTCCCATCTTGGCGAGTGCAGGGTCCCACCTTTGAGAGTGCCCAGTCCCACCTTGGAGAGTGCAGGGTCCTATGTTTGATAGTGCACCGTCCCACCTTGGCGAGTGCAGGGTCCCACCATTGAGAGTGCAGGTTCCCACCTTTGAGAGTGCAGGTTCCCACCTTTGAGAGTGCAGGTTCCCACCTTTGAGAGTGCAGGGTCCCACCTTTGAGAGTGCAGGGTCCCACCTTTGAGAGTGCAGGGTCCCACCTTTGAGAGTGCAGGGTCCCACCTTTGAGAGTGCTGGGTCCCATCTTGGCGAGTGCAGGGTCCCACCTTTGAGAGTGCAGGGTCCCATGTTTGATAGTACACCGTCCCACCTTGGACAGTGCTGGGTCCCACCTTTGAAAGAGCAGGGTCCCATCTTTGATAGTGCACGTCCCACCTTGGCGAGGGCAGGGTCAAACCTTTGAGAGTTCAGGGTCCCACCTTGGAGAGTGCAGGGTCCCACCTTGGCGATTACAGGGTCCCACCTTGGCGATTGCAGGGTCCCACCTTGGCGATTGCAGGGTCCCACCTTTGAAAGTGCCCAGTCCCACCTTGGAGAGTACAGGGTCCCATGTTTGATAGTGCACCGTCCCACCTTGGCGAGTGCAGGGTCCCACCTTGGCGAGTGCAGGGTCCCACCATTGAGAGTGCACCGTCCTACCTTTGAGAGTGCACCGTCCTACCTTTGAGAGTGCACCGTCCCACCTTTGAGATTGCAGGGTCCCACCTTTGAGAGTGCCAAGTCGCACCTTGGAGAGTGCAGGGTCCCATGTTTGATAGTGCACTGTCCCACCTTTGAGAGTGCCCAGTCCCACCTTGGAGAGTGCAGGGTCCCATGTTTGATAGTGCACCGTCCCAACTTGGCGAGTGCAGGGACCCACCTTTGAGAGTGCAGGGTCCCACCTTAGCGAGTGCAGGGTCCCACCTTAGCGAGTGCAGAGTCCCACCTTAGCGAGTGCAGGGTCCCACCTTGGCGAGAGCAGGGTCCCACCTTGGCGAGTGAAGGGTCCCACCTGTGAGATTGCAGGGTCCCACCTTTGAGAGGGCCCAGTCCCATGTTTGATAGTGTATCGTCCCACCTTGGCGAGTGCAGGGTCCCACCTTTGAGAGTGCACCGTCCTACCTTGGCGAGTGCAGGGTCCCACCTTTGAGAGTACCCAGTCCCACCTTTGAGAGTGCAGGGTCCCACCTTTGAGAGTGCAGGGTCCCACCTATGAGAGTACCCAGTCCCACCTTGGAGAGTGCAGGGTCCCATGTTTGATAGTGCACCGTCCCACCTTGGCGAGTGCAGGGTCCCACCTTTGAGAGTGCACCGTCCCACCTTGGCGAGTGCAGGGTCCCATGTTTGATAGTGCACCGTCCCACCTTGGCGAGTGCAGGGTCCCACCTTTGAGAGTGCAGGGTCCCACCTTGGCGAGTGCAGGGTCCCACCTTGGCGAGTGCAGGGTCCCACCTTGGCGAGTGCAGGGTCCCACTTTGGCGAGTGCAGGGTGCCACCTTTGAGAGTGCAGGGTGCCACCTTTGAGAGTGCAGGGTCCCACCTTGGCTAGTGCAGGGTCCCACCTTGGCTAGTGCAGGGTCCCACCTTGGCGAGTGCAGGGTCCCACCTTGGCGAGTGCAGGGTCCCACCTTGGCGAGTGCAGGGTCCCATCTTGGCGAGTGCCCAGTCCCACCTTTGAGAGTGCCCAGTCCCACCTTTGAGAGTGCAGGTTCCCACCTTTGAGAGTGCAGGTTCCCACCTTTGAGAGTGCAGGGTCCCACCTTTGAGAGTGCAGGGTCCCACCTTTGAGAGTGCAGGGTCCCACCTTTGAGAGTGCAGGGTCCCACCTTTGAGAGTGCAGGGTCCCACCTTTGAGAGTGCAGGGTCCCACCTTTGAGAGTGCAGGGTCCCACCTTTGAGAGTGCAGGGTCCCAACTTGGCGAGTGCAGGGTCCCACCTTGGCGAGTGCAGGGTCCCACCTTTGAGAGTGCCCAGTCCCACCTTGGAGAGTGCAGGGTCCCATGTTTGATAGTGCACCGTCCCACCTTGGCGAGTGCAGGGTCCCACCATTGAGAGTGCAGGGTCCCACCTTTGAGAGTGCACCGTCCCACCTTGGCGAGTGCAGGGTCCCACCTTTGAGAGTGCAGGGTCCCACCTTTGAGAGTGCCAAGTCGCACCTTGGAGAGTGCAGGGTCCCATGTTTGATAGTGCACTGTCCCACCTTTGAGAGTGCAGGGTCCCACCTTTGAGAGTGCAGGGTCCCACCTTTGAGAGTGCAGGGTCCCAACTTGGTGAGTGCAGGGTCCCAACTTGGTGAGTGCAGGGTCCCACCTTGGTGAGTGCAGGGTCCCACCTTGGCGAGTGCAGGGTCCCACCTTGGCGAGTGCAGGGTCCCACCTTGGCGAGTGCAGGGTCCCACCTTTGAGAGTGCAGGATCCCATGTTTGATAGTGCACCGTCCCACATTGGCGAGTGCACGGTTCCACCTTTGAGTGTGCAGGGTCCCACCTTTGATTGTGCAGGGTCCCACCTTTGATAGATCAGGGTCCCACCTTTGATAGTGCAGGGTCCCATGTTTGATAGTGCACCGTCCCACCTTTGAGAGTGCAGGGTCCCACCTTGGCCAGTGCAGGGTCCCGCCTTGGCCAGTGCAGGGTCCCGCCTTTTAGAGTGCAGGGTCCCACCTTTGAGAGTGCCCGGTCCCACCTTGGAGAGTTCAGGGTCCCATGTTTGATAGTGCACAGTCTCACCTTGGCGAGTGCAGGGTCCCACTTTTGAGAGTGCAGGGCCCCAGCTTTGAGAGTGCCCAGTCCCACCTTGGAGAGTGCAGGGTCCCATGTTTGATAGTGCACTGTCCCACCTTTGAGAGTGCAGGGTCCCAACTTGGTGAGTGCAGGGTCCCAACTTGGTGAGTGCAGGGTCACACCTTGGTGAGTGCAGGGTCACACCTTGGTGAGTGCAGGGTCACACCTTGGTGAGTGCAGGGTCCCACCCTGGCGAGTGCAGGGTCCCACCTTGGCGAGTGCAGGGTCCCACCTTGGCGAGTGCAGGGTCCCACCTTTGAGAGTGCAGGGTCCCATGTTTGATAGATCAGGGTCTCACCTTTGATAGTGCAGAGTCCCATGTTTGATAGTGCACCGTCCCACCTTGGCGAGTGCAGGGACCCACCTTTGAGTGTGCAGGGTCCCACCTTTGATTGTGCAGGGTCCCACCTTTGATAGATCAGGGTCTCACCTTTGATAGTGCAGAGTCCCATGTTTGATAGTGCACCGTCCCACCTTGGCGAGTGCAGGGACCCACCTTTGAGAGTGCAGGGTCCCACCTTTGAGAGTGCAGGGTCCCACCTTGGCCAGTGCAGGGTCCCACCTTGGCAAGTGCAGGGTCCCACCTTGGCAAGTGCACGGTCCCACCTTGGCGAGTGCAGGGTCCCACCTTGGCGAGTGCAGGGTCCCACCTTGGCGAGTGCAGGGTCCCACCTTTGAGAGTGCCTGGTCCCACCTTGGAGAGTTCAGGGTCCCATGTTTGATAGTGCACAGTCTCACCTTCGCGAGTGCAGGGTCCCACTTTTGAGGGTGCAGGGCCCCAGCTTTGAGAGTGCCCAGTCCCACCTTGGCGAGTGCAGGGTCCCACCTTTGAGAGTGCACCGTCCCACCTTGGCGAGTGCAGGGTCCCACCTTTGAGAGTGCACCGTCCCACCTTTGAGAGTGCAGGGTCCCACCTTTGAGAGTGCACCATCCCATCTTGGTGAGTGCACCGTCCCACCTTTGAGAGTGCCCAGTCCCACCTTGGAGAGTGCAGGGTTCCATGTTTGATAGTGCACCGCCCCACCTTGGTGAGTGCAGGATCCCACCTTTGAGATTGCAGGATCCCACCTTGGTGAGTGCAACGTCCCACCTTTGATAGTGCACCGTCCCACCTTGGCGAGTGCAGGGTCCCACCTTTGAGAGTGCCCAGTCCCACCTTGGAGAGTGCAGGGTTCCATGTTTGATAGTGCACCGCCCCACCTTGGTGAGTGCAGGATCCCACCTTTGAGATTGCAGGATCCCACCTTGGTGAGTGCAACGTCCCACCTTTGATAGTGCACCGTCCCACCTTGGCGAGTGCAGGGTCCCACCTTTGAGAGTGCCCAGTCCCACCTTGGAGAGTGCAGGGTTCCATGTTTGATAGTGCACCGCCCCACCTTGGTGAGTGCAGGATCCCACCTTTGAGATTGCAGGGTCTCACCTTGGTGAGTGCAAGGTCCCACCTTTGATAGTGCACCGTCCCACCTTGGAGAGTGCTGGGTCCCACCTTTAAAAGTGCAGGGTCCCATGTTTGATGGTGCACCGTCCCACCTTGGCGAGTTAAGGGTCCCACCTTGGCGAGTGCAGAGTGCCACCTTGGCGAGTGCAGAGTGCCACCTTGGCGAGTGCAGAGTGCCACCTTGGCGAGTGCAGGGTCCCACCTTGGCGAGTGTAGGGTCCCACCTTGGCGAATGCAGGGTCCCACCTTGGCGAGTGCAGGGTCCCACCTTTGAGAGTGCAGGGTCGCACCTTTGAGAGTGCACTGTTCCTCTTGCTGAAGTCCTTTGAAGTAACATTTGAATATTTGGAGTTTGCCTCTAGATAAGTCTGTTCCTTTCCCCTGTCAGCAACGCGTACATATAAAATTACTGAAAAATAAATGCCCCCTTCCTAAAAAGGTTTTTTTTCATTGCTTTTTCCATTTCCAATGACCTGGGAAACAGGAAGCACATTTAGATAAGATTCACAGCAGAGGTCTGAAATTGAAGGCTCCCTTCTGTTTTTTCCTAGCTGAGATATGAGCCATTTCCTCCCAGGGGGGCATTTGTCTCCTAGCTGCCAGGAGCCAGCCTGTTTCCTCCTCTGGGGTCCTGGCAGACTGTGAACTGGTGGGACTGAGGCAGATATCTGAAGGGGGAGTCCTTTAAAGCGGGGTCTCATGAAGGGCCAGGAAAAGGGGTGGCAGTTGGTCTCAGCCTCCAGATGAAGACACCGCAGGCTCTGGAAGAAGAATCTACAGGAGCACTTAAGTGATCCACACCACGGTGGGGAGCCGAGATGGACCTCTGGACAGTGTCTGCACTATACTCACAACAGTGTATCCTGACCCCAAATTGGCTCACAAGCCTTCTCAGCTACTTAGATGGCGTATTCCGCAGTGGCGGGAAGGAAATGATTCCTTTGAGTATTTAACCCTCTCACACTCTATTGGTGTCACGCTTCATCATCGGGTTCACCCTGACTCCTAACGGCCAGGGTGGGCTAGACCATATTTCAGGGAGCTCTTAGGAAATGTAGGCCAGGGGGACTTAAAGATAAAAATCCTACTGCACCGCCAGGTATTCCTTAATTGGTGGTGATGTAGTGGATATTAAAAATAGAAAATGGGTCTTTATTGGAAGTTATGGTCCTAAGACCCTAAGAGACTGCCAACATGTTTCAGCCCAAAAGTGGTTGGACAAAATTGGTCCTGGGCTTTCGTCAGGGCAAAAAAGAGATTCCCTCCCTAGTTTGGATCAAAAAGCAATGTTAGCTAACCTATGTATTGGTTTTGAAGTTGCAGAAAGCTGCAACCTTTGTGAAAATGATATACAGTGAAAACAATCGCAATTGGGAGAATACTTATCTCCCTTCTTCCTGTTACGAAAAATTCTGCCTGTAAGGAGAGAAGAAGAAAAAGGACAAACAAATACATATTGTATTCCAAGAGCATCTTTTTTGGAAGTGCATATATGTCCATCATGCATGGGTGCATACATCCTTATCATGCATGGTCTGCGCTCATGTGATCACAAACACTAGAGCCTAAATGAATCCAGTAATTCAAGGCTGCCAGTACGGCAGCGTGCATAGTAGCCATGCCGTACAATTTGTACTCAGTGTGAAAACCGCCTATTCCAGATGTACTCACTAGCCACGGCAGCCATGTTCTGGCTACTGCTGGTGGATAGATATATATATATATATATATATATATCATCTGACTACAGACAGCTTTTGCTGTCTGTTCCAAGCTCTCATGTCATCAATACAGGGCCATAGCATTTCACTGATGGTTACACTGTGCAAGTCAGACGTGTTGACTTTGCCAATGGTTGTTCACGATAGCTGTGCATTGTATTGGGTTATTATTTCAGACTATCCCCATATTAGAGGGCATTGTGAGCGTGAGGAGACATATCTGTCTTTGGTACTTCAATTGTAAAAATGGGTTCAGTGGCCCTGCAGGTTTCCTGAGGCGCCTACAGTGGGCGCCACTGAACGCCGGGGTTGCCGCATACCGAAGGCGGCCCAGTCTAGATTTCACCGTACGCCTTTTTGACAAGTCGTATTGCAGGGTTTGCAGTGTTACAGTCAGCCTACAGGGGTAGGCCTGAAGCCATGCTTGCACTGCCACTGTAGTGGTTGGCACAGTCGGTGCTGCAGTCCGCTGGTGGCATTTAACTTACACTCTGTACCATATACTAGGGACTTTTAGGCTAGTCTAAACTGCCAGTTAGAAATAAGTCAATTAATAATAATAATCCACATTTGTAAAGCACGAACAATCCCCCGTAAGGGTCTCTAGGCGCTGGGGGCCGTCGGGAAGATTAAGCAAGCTACAGCCCAGAATCACATGGTGCGGGGCTAATCTGCCACCGGCGATCGAACCGTGATCCCCAGCCCTGGCCGCGGCGCCACACCTCTTCCTGTCTTCACTCTTCAGTCATGTTTAAAGGGTGAGCTTAAACACGTTTACTCCTGTTTAGCAGGTGTAAAGTACTCAGAGTTTTAAAGCCAGCAAAAATATAGGGTCAGGTAAAGGTGGAATATCCGGAGTGAAGGGCTCCTTTGGGGTTTGCGGTCCTCTGAAGGGCAGAGTGGCCCCTGATGGGGTTAGGGGCCCTCTGAAGGGCAGAGTGACCCCTGAGGGGTTTGCGGCCTCTGAAGGGCAGAGTGGCCCCTAAGGGGGTTAGGGGCCATCTGAAGGGCAGAGTGGCCCCTGAAGGGTTACGGGCCGTCTGAAGGGTAGAGTGTTCCCTGGGGGGTTTGCGGCCCTCTGAAGGGCAGAGTGGCCCCTAAGTGGGTTAGGGGCCATCTGAAGGGCAGAGTGGCCCCTGAGGGGGTTAGGGGCCCTCTGAAGGGCAGAGTGGGGCCCCTGAGGGTTTGCGGCCCTCTGAAGGGCAGAGTGGGCCCTAAGGGGGTTAGGGGGCCATCTGAAGGGCAGAGTGGCCCCTGAAGGGTTACGGGCCGTCTGAAGGGTAGAGTGTTCCCTGGGGGGTTTGCGGCCCTCTGAAGGGCAGAGTGGCCCCTAAGTGGGTTAGGGGCCATCTGAAGGGCAGAGTGGCCCCTGAGGGGGTTAGGGGCCCTCTGAAGGGCAGAGTGGGGCCCCTGAGGGTTTGCGGCCCTCTGAAGGGCAGAGTGGGCCCTAAGGGGGTTAGGGGCCATCTGAAGGGCAGAGTGGCCCCTGAAGGGTTACGGGCCATCTGAAGGGCAGAGTGGCCGCTGAAGGGATTAGGGGTGCTCTGAAGGGCAGAGTGGCCCCTAAGGGGGTTAGGGGTCATCTGAAGGGCAGAGTGGCCCCGAAGGCTTACGGGCCGTCTGAAGGGCAGAGTGTTCCCTGAGGGATTTGCGGCCCTCTGAAGGGCAGAGTGGCCCCTGAAGGGTTACGGGCCATCTGAAGGGCAGAGTGGCCCCTGAAGGGATTAGGGGCGCTCTGAAGGGCAGAGTGACCCCTGAGGGGTTTGCGGCCCTCTGAAGGGCAGAGTGGCCCCTAAGGGGGTTAGGGGCCATCTGAAGGGCAGAGTGGCCTCTGAAGGGTTACGGGCTGTCTGAAGGGCAGAGTGTTCCCTGAGGGGTTTGCGGCCCTCTGAAGGGCAGAGTGGCCCCTAAGGAGGTTAGGGGCCATCTGAAGGGCAGAGTGTCCCCTGAGGGGGTTACGGGCCTTCTGAAGGGCAGAGAGGCCCCTGAGGGGTTTGCGGCCCTCTGAAGGGCAGAGAGGGCACTGAAGGGTTGGTGTGCCCTTGTTCTTCAGATACCTGCCTTTCGCCCCTGGGTGTTGCACCCCTCTGTGGGATCCAGCAGCGCTTCGATACCAGAGGGTTAAGCGCTATATACAAATAAGAAAATACAGCAGTCGTCGACGCGCGCCCCGCGAGGGGCCCGAGCACCAGACGCTCTTACGCAGCGCCGCTGTCGCAGGAAAGGCACATTTAACGTCAGGACGAACAATGCTGTTTTTTGTTTCCTTCTTAAAGAAATTGATGTGAAATTTCCGGCTACCGTCTCACGAGGGCTGAAAAATAAAACATTTAACACCTGACCTTGGCGTCCAGCCGGGAGCTTCTGTAAACTTGGCACGAGCACCGCTGTCCGCGGGAGCACGCACTTCTGCTCTGTGTATACCCGTATATTCATTTATTTTTGTATAGATTTTAATAGCGCTGTTTACGGGAACGGGCAGGGCCCTGGCAGCGCCTGCATGTCCGGACAGGACACTATTTACGTAAAGCGCCTCTCGCCCCAGAGATCGGATGCGATGGGCGCGAGTTTACACAACTGGGGAATTGTTTTTGTAAGATAACAATATATCCGAAGGCTGGAGAGGGCCTGGCCAGGACACAGTGGCGGCCAGCGAATCTGCTAATGTTAGAAACAGTATTTACCCTTATGGTTGGAGTAAAATATATATATATATAGATATATATATCCAAGCCTCAAAGTTCAGACCGAGGGATGCAACTGGGCTTTTCTTATTCTGAATGAAAGTGAAACGCTTTGGGCACAAAATACTAAAGTGGTTTTAATTAATGGTAGAGATTTCCCCCTTAGATTGGAAAAGATTCTTGATTTTTTTTTAGAATTCCCATAAATTGCTGTACATTTACGTGTGCGCTTCTATCGCCTAGTTCACTCACGTAGACTGCTTGAAAGTGTACTTAAAGCAGGTTGGTGGATTTGCTTTTCAAACGTATTCTTTTTTTCTCCATCAAGAAAATTATGTTTCCATTGGTAGGAACGCCTTTCCCTGTATCCCCGTGAAATTTGGAGGCGTCCGCCTCTCTGTTTGTCCTAGAATGAGACATATTCGAGTTTTTTGGGGAGTATGTTTACTTGTGTGTCCGCGGTGGGCCTGGCTATGGGAAAGGGGGGGGGGGGGTGCGTGTGGAGCGGTACAGGTGCGAACGAAGATCGCGCCTTCATCTCCTCGGCATCCCTCATGTGAGGCTCATCACTGCCCAGTGGACTCGTGACCACTTGTGCTCTGTCATTCTTCTAGGGCGCTTTCTCGGGGGGGGGGGGGGGGGGGGGGGTCCAGAATGTTCCGTAGACCATAGAGAGGTATCAGTGACAGCTACAGACCATCGCTCCCTTGGAGGTCTTTCCTGCAGGCCCCTTAGATAGCCGCTTCCAAAATGGGAATTGCCTCTGGCTTAGCAACTTTGCAAATCAATACTGCTAGGTTTCCCAATTTAAAAAAAACAGATTTTACAGTAGCTTTATTCTCCAAAACAAGTAGGTTTTGCATCATATTGCCGTTGCATTTATATAGTGTCTCATTCTACTTACCAGCTGCTAAAGGGCATTGGTTTAGAAGGCAATGGTGTGCCTGGCTCTTTGGTGCACCTTTCAGTTATGTAGAGTATGCAGAATGGGCGTAATTTGCTTTCAAGTATTTATGTGAAATTTGGACATTATGCGAAATTACACATAATTATGTGGAATGTTATTCCGTCATTTAGCGCTATATTTTAGCATGAACCGCATCTGTGCATCAATTTTAGATCGCATACTTGTTTTTTTTACTGCAAATTATGCTCATCACACACATTTTTTTAAATACACACTACGTGAAACTCATGAAATTATGCGAATTATTCTGGCGAAATTTAAATGTCACCCATGGCTACTTTTATGGTCGCTGGTGTTTGATCGGATACGTCGGTTCCTTTACAGAGTCTATACTGTTTTCAGTTCCTTCCTTAGGTCCCACGGATGAACCTGCCACTACCTTAATTCTGCAGGGCGGATTTAGTTTAGCACCAACTTGTCTCGGCTCCAGCGGATTATCAAAAACATCAACATTTATAGAAAAGAAATGATAAAATGAAATGTTATATCTGTGCTCCGCACCGGAGTAAAATGCATTGCAGATGCTGTCGCTAGAATGTAAAAAAGTCAATGTGTATTGTGCTTCAAATGTTTGTAACTGTGTGCTAAAAGTGTTGCCAAAAAGTAACTGCACAATCGTATATGCAAAATTTTCTTTATAAAGTTCTTTTTAGACATAGTCACGTTCATGCACTTTGTTCCTTCTCGAATCACTTAATCGCCACGCTGTTGAGTGTGTGTACTTTGTATGTTGTACGTTTGAACTATATATAATATGAGATTCACCCGAGTGAGGCTTGTGAGGATATCAATCTTCGCAAAGTGAAACCCAGGAGTTATTATTCCGTATTGGCTTCGCTCTTCCTGGCATTTTGGTGCCGTGACTGGTGCGTTTATTGTGATCAGTTGAAACCGGTGGCCAAAACATGGCGTTCAGTATCCCACAATCATACTTCTAATTTGCTCGGCCAGTTACTAGGACTACACATTTACTATATATCAAAGGAGTACTGGAAATGTATTTAATATCCATATCAGTGTTATAGCCATAAAAAGATTTAAAAAAAGAAACATTGGTGTGAATTGAAAATGGTGGTGGTGGTTAAGATCTGTGTCTTAAACTTCGACTCCACTTGACGAGAGCCATTCCTGGTCACTAATGGCAAAGCCTTTAAGGTTTCCTCTGTCTGCCCATCAAACAAGGGACAGCCAATCAGTAGGCCTTAGGACCAGCAGAGGAAGTTTGACACGGGTGATTTCCTGATATACTAACTTAGAATACCGAGGCGCTCGGACCTCGCTCTCTGCTGATATCCATAGGAGTGGAATACCCGTCTGTCGAAGGGCGCGGATGATTCCATGATTGAAGGCTGGAGGTGGTGTGGTTCAAGGAAAGACTTGTGTAAGATGTACCGCGAAAACTCACCTCACCCGGACTCTTCGTCTTCCTCTATTGTCAGAACACCACCATATCTGTAACTTAATGTACATATCTTGTGATTAGCAGAGTGCCTGATGTAGCGGTGAATAGTAATGGAAAACCCTCAAGTTCCCGTTGGAAGTGCTAAATGGGGAAAAGAATCCACTGGTGGAGAGTTGACCTTCCTGGGGATACAGCGGTGGAGGACAATTTGCCGATTGATGATCGATTCTCCTGCGGAAGAGTTTTCATGACCACCCAGCTGGACATGAGATCCTATAAGTTTGTAGTATTTGGTAACCTCATTCTTACATTTGGCACTTTGTGGTTCTAAAGGTTTTTGTAAAGAAAAATAACTCCTCAGAGAATTCAGTTACAACCAAAGAGAACATTTCACGAAATAAAGTATTTTAGTAAAACCTTTGTGAGGAAACCACAAACCACAAATGACTTTACATAAAATCTTTATTGTGCACCACAAAGGATTAAATATTTACAAGTCAAATTTCTTCAGTAGCCTTTTACTGTTATCAGGATAAGTTACATCGGCTAACAGAGGAATGCACAGCCTCGTCACTACAAAGAACATGGTGTTTATTTGTAAAACAAAATCCACAGCAGGGTCAAAATATTTACAAGTCATATTACCTGCATTTGCACCTCAATAAAATTACGTTTGCTGTGGGTCTTCTACAGGTGATCAACAAAATTGCACCATAAAAAGTGTAACTGAAAGATGCGTCACCATAGAACAAAGATCAGAGACAACAGATATCAGGTTTATTAACAAAAAGTGAGAACAAAGAATGCAAAAGATGCGATTGTGTGTTCTAGGTTTACTTTACAAGGAGACCTTAGATAAAATATTTAGGGATTTTTCTGTGTCTATTTGTGGTACGTGTGCTTAAAGACACACTCCGCAAACATCAAGGTGTCTCCTCCAGCACTTCACAAGCTCCACCATCTTCTGAAAGATTTTAAATCATGAGGGGAAATCTGGCAAAAGTACGTTTTGGTGGACAAATTCTAAGACCTGCCTCTATTTGAACGGTTCTCTGGCTAAAATAACATATTTGCTGTGAATTATTCTGCGACAACTCCTTTTGTGAAAAAATGTGTCCCACAAGCAAAGGTTTGTGGAGCTGATGAATGTTTACAAGCTTCACAAAGTGCAAAATGTGTGTATCCCTCTCTAATGAACTAATGCTCCATGAACTAACAAATTAAACCCAGACCTATTGACTTTTCCAATGCTTGTTTAAGATAGTGGAGATTACCTTGCTTTCCCCCTCTTTGGTATACAGGGAAGCAGTGAGTGAGTGAGAAAGAGTTAAACACATTGTCCAGTACCACACAATGCATTTTTAAATGTTGACAATGGGATTACAGTGCAGGTGTTCTGGTTCCATAGTTCACCCCCTGAGGGCTAGACTATATTTCTTCCAAAAGAAAGCACAAATGTGGCTAATTTAATTCAGATTTTGCTTGAAGCTCCAAATATCTTTACTGCTACAAGAAACTGGCTTCATTCTACATGGAGAAATCAGCTTCGTGTGTCAACATAACAGGCACTGATGTTGCAAACACAGCTAAATGTACAGCACGAACTCCGCAAAAAGACATAGAAATACACACCATAATGATGTATTATAAAAGAAGAACACATTTTAAGGAAAGAAATTGGTTCAACTGGGTCTTGAGGTTAAGGTATTTTGTACCTCTGTGTTCTCAAATTCTGCCATACATTAGACTGATGTCAGTACTTATTGTGCAGAGTTTGTACCTGACTGTGCTGAGAAATATTGTAACAACATTATTTAGAGGCCTGCTGAGGATGGGGAGCATGTATATGAGAAACAAGACGTATGTACTAGATTGACTAAATAGCATTCGGACAATGGAGGCAAAATGTTAAATCATGAGGACATGCCGTCAACCATGAGAGTCAATGGGAAAATCTGCGGAGAGCAGCTAGATATAAATACCTCCTGTAAAAGAATTTCACAGTCAGCACTAGAGTACAGAGAAGGCTTGGTGTGATGTACAAGTACTTGGGAACTCTGCAGTTGTAGATCTGTACATTGAGCAGTTGCGTAGAAGTGGGTTTGGCCTACATATGTTCCATCTTGCTTGTCTCTCAGATTTCCTGTTGCGTGCCAATTTCCAAATAAGAGTAGTGCCCTCTCCAAGCAATATTCTGTTTATTGTCTTGGCTTCTATGAAGGCTGTGGCGTCTCAGAGTCCAGAAGGGAGACGCCCACTAAGAGGAACTGGAGACTTGGAATATTCCGTATAACCCAGGCTAACAATCGGTGTCAGCGGTGGGATCTTGTTGACCTTACTCATAGATGGCACATCCTTCAGGAGAAGTAAAACGAGGAACGACGCACGCAAGTTCTCAAGTCTGTGTCCCAGATGAGTCTCTCTTGGGAGCTTCCTGTTGAGTCAAACACATTTTTCTCCTGCGATAAGATTGTTTAATTGGCCCCTGAGGTGGGAAAGAAAAGCCACAGAATTAAACATGGCCAGTAGATTCTGTAAACAATGCATGTGTCATAAAGGATGTTACAAATTGCGTCTGGTTTTGCGTAAATTGTTTTTCATTGTTTTCAAGTGGTCTTCAGGATGTGTTTCCCCGTCCCACCCCTCCTAGATTTTCCACCAACCGTCTGAATCTTGGACGCTGGACCTCATGTCCTCTAACTTTTGACTTTCTGAAAAGAACGGAAAGTAACTGAGAGGACCATGACGTGTGTAGAGTTATATATAGAATAGAAAGAAAAAAACGGTCAAAACATTACCCCTTCTCAATTTCACTCTACTCAAAGTGACTCCATAGTGCAGGTGCCAGAATGGAAGAAGCACCTAGGGAAGGGCGACAGCAAAGCCTTCACACGCGATGTTGGGCAAATTGGGAAACTTGGCTTTGTCAAAGGATCACAGAGCCCCAACAACAGTGCTGTTTCCCAGCCGCAGGATTACCTACCCATGAAAGGCATGGCATGCGACTGGGTGGGGATGGGGTGACATGTCCTGGGACATGCATTCGCGTTAGGGAGATCTGGGCCACTGAGACCTTGGTGTGGAGTGTGGGAGGAATTCCAGAGGCAGGTGAGGAGGTGTTGGAAATGGGAAAAATAACAGCTTACCCACTGCCTCTCTTAACAGGGGGGAAAAACTTCCTGTTGCTGCATTGGGCCAATGAAACTTCCATGCTTTAAAAAACAAACTTTGTAAGCATCACACTTCATAAACCTCAGTAAGTTTATTTTTAATGCATTTGAAGTTGCAAGTTGAAGGCTTCACAACATTGCACACTTTTGAGAAACATTAATCCTTCCTTAAAAAAAACGAAACTCTGCTCATGACCGGTTTTGTACACGTAAATCTTAGAAATCATATTATTGTCATGGCTTCAATAAATATGAAAATAATTTAAACTGTGAAGAAAGACATGAACAAGTCCCACCACTCCAACTAGCTGCCATTCCACACATTCATCAGCCTTTCTCCAAAGCATAGATGCTCGCAAACATTTCCCCGGGTGCCACAAAGTACTGTCTGTGGCATGCCCGAGGGCCGCACCTATGCCGACAGGGCGAGAGTCGAGGTAATGTAAGGTGGGCATAAGGAGATGAGAGGCAGATGCATGGTGTGGACAACAAACCTGAGCCACGTGACTTCTGTCCGCCACCAACGCTCTATTCTCAAGCACCAAGAATTAAAGTCAAAGCATTAACTTCTAATGTAAAATGTGAAAGCGGACAAGATAATCATCTGGTGGCGGAATTGCAAAATGTGAAACCAGAAAACCCTTATTTATGCCAGTTTCACAGCTTTCTGAACGGTCCTGATCCATCAAGTGAACAGCAGCCCAGAACTGCTGGTCACCAGCGGACCGCAATTATAGTTCAGGAGGGCCGCATGGGGCCCCCGGGCCGTACTTTGAGTGTCCCTTCTCCAAAGAAATCTATCATTTCACATCTCACCCGTCTGATGTTTTTATACCCATTATCAATTTATAAGTAAATATTGCGTCTCCCGCCTCTAGTGTGGTTGTACAAATTAGTTATTTAAATAACTTTCTCATGCTCCCCACACTTGTAGGGTGTTTATTAAACCCCTTGGATATTAAAACGCCTTCTCATGTCTCCCACTTCTAGTAGGTTATGTCCCACCAATATTTAATTGTCTCTTATCACACCTCCCTCCTCTGACAAGTGTATACCTATGAGTTATTTCAGTCTACCTCAGGTCTCCATCTTGTAAGGTACTTTTTACCCATGAAATATTTAAATACCTGTCCCATGTCTGTTGCTCCCAGTGTGTTTATACCCGAGAGATATAAATGTCTATCTCATGCCCTTCTCTCCATTTGTTTATACCCAATATATTTAAATGCCTCTAATCACAGCTGCCTGCTCTAACGTGTCTGTCTGTAAGTTTTTTTTAAAGTCTATTTCATGCCTCTGATTCCCATTCCTACAATCTCTACTCCTGACGCATTTAGGTGCCTCTTACCACAGCTTCCTTCTCTAATGAGTTTGTATCTGTAAATGTCCATCTCGTGTCTTCCTCCAGTATATATACACAATGGATTACCTAACTGTGTGTCTTACTTCTCCTGAACTTTGAGATACTCAAACATTTGTTTCATCCTATGGGTCCTCTCTAAACCGTGCAAGAATGGTTGTATATCCAAGGATGAAAGTTATTCCTAGTTGAGGAGAGTTTCTGCCCCTACACTAGCTATGGCGAGGCTGCCAGTTGGTGGCGGCTGGTAGTTGGTTGCAGAGGGAGGCTTGTTAGAAGTTCTTGTGCGGCTTGGGTCAAAAACGTATTGTGGGGCCCTATCGGATCTTCTTTCGTTCTTACCACGTGCAATGAGCACTTGTTTCCAAGTACTAAGAAGAAAATGTTCAGGGAAAGAAAAAACATGGCGTCTGATACCGTCTAGTGGTATGGGATATGTAAGCTGCTTCATTGCTAATGGGGCTTACGTTCAATAAAAAATATATATAAATACATTTTGCTAAAGGATCACGGGGTCATTGATAGAGTAAAGCTTTGGGCATCGTGCCATCCTCTCCTCCTGCCCTTGTGACTGTCATGGGTTCAGGCATGTTTTTTTTATCCGGCAACCTGTGTGAGGACTCTGTTGATTCTCGGACAAAATCGTGATTGGTCACTCGTAACATGGCCATTCTTTTCCCTCTGGTGTTCATGTAGTGTGTGCTGTCCCTGTCCTTGAACAGCCTCTGCCTGCAGTTCAGAGACCACATTTTAACTTTGAGTTGCTTTTGAGCTCCTACTCGATAGATCACTACACCGGAGCATCAAGAGACGCCTTGAGATAGAGCAGGACCCATTAACCTCTTCCCTTCCCGCGGACATGAGCAGGTCCTGAAAGATCTGCCAGCCGCCTGAACGAAGGCCAGTGTAGGAAGAACTGACCCTAAACACATCCTAGACCCTCTGGTGTCCTCAATCCTTTGCCATCTTTTCCCCGGTGAAAGCGAGGAGGACGTTCTGTGGATTCAGTGGAAGCCACCCAAACCTCAAAGTGACGACCTCTTCCCCAGCTGTCAGATTCAAAATTCATATACCTTCCGATAATTGAACAAGACGTGTTCATGCACCCTTCAGGGCATTGAACGAGACGTGTTCATCCACCCTTCAGGTCACTGAACGAGGCGGGTTCATCCACCCTTCAGGGCATTGAGCGAGACGTGTTCATCCACCCTTCAGGGCATTGAACGAGACGTGTTCATCCACCCTTTAGGGCATTGAACGAGACATGTTCATCCACCCTTCAGGTCACTGAACGAGGCGGGTTCATCCACCCTTCAGGGCATTGAGCGAGACGTGTTCATCCACCATCAGGGCATTGAACAAGACGTGTTCATCCACCCTTCTGGGCATTGAACGAGACGTGTTCATGCACCCTTCAGGGCATTGAACGAGACGTGTTCATCCACCCTTCAGGGCATTGAACGAGACGTGTTCATCCACCCTTCAGGTCACTGAACGAGGCGGGTTCATCCACCCTTCAGGGCATTGAGCGAGACGTGTTCATCCACCCTCAGGGCATTGAACGAGACGTGTTCATCAACCCTTCATGGCATTAAACGAGACGTGTTCATCCTCCCTTCAGGGCATTGAACGAGACGTGTTCATCCACCCTTCAGGTCACTGAAAAGGACATGTTCACCCAACCTGGACATAGAACAGAAGACAAACCCTTAGTGGAGTCCCAGACTCTTATCTGCAACGGTGAGGAATGGCACCACCAGTGAGGCGAGAGCGATACCAATCCATCCCAATAACCGAAGTGTTCGCTGTAGAAATAAAGGAAAAAAAAAACCACAATATGTTTCTCAGGGCTCTCCCTATGGTTTCTTCCCCTCTTACCTTCAGTATGAGCCCGGGTTCCTGGATTTGTCTCCCAAAAGCTTGTTTATTTGATCACCCAAATCATTTAGGTTCACACTGCCTAAAAAAAACAAATCAGAAAATATTAAGAACAGATATAAGCTTGGTTGGGAGGGTGGGAGTTGTGCTGCAAGCATTTACCAGTACATGCCTTGAATATTGGGTCACCTGCCCCATTCAAACCCTCCTGATACACACTTTCTTCATGTCCATCACTTCGCACAATAAGCCACCCATACACAGGATGTCTTGTGTTCTCCGACTGTGCTAATGGTGCGTCGACTGATGCACACAGAGAATTTACCACAGCTGAGTTTGCAAAGAGCATATACAGTGGGTACAAAAAAACAGGTTCTTAAAGTTACTGAGGGGTGGATTGACCTTTATGCATACTCAGATTTTCCAATAGAGTTGTCACGGAAAGGCATGTAGGGACGCCCACCATCTCACAAGTGACGTTTCTACTCCACCCCCATACCAAGAGGTCTACCCATAGGCTTACCACCTACTGCTTGCTGTTGTGCAGTTATCTGACCCTGTTGCAGGTTGTAGTTTGTGGCTGTGTCTGTTCCCAGGGCTACTTGTCAGAAGAACTGCCCTCCTCAGGAGGGTTTAAAGACATTTGGGGTCGAAGTTAATCTCTGAAATGTGGCATCACATGTGGATTTTCATGCGGCATCTTTGTCGATGGTGGCCGGAGTGTTAGGAATGAATAAACTTCCCTGAACCTAGCATGTTGACACCCAACTGGGTATCGACATTGGTTTAGGAGGGCACCTAACCACACTGCACAATCAAGCCTGACCCCAGTGGCCGGGGGTCGGCTGCCTTGGTGAGTGAAGGGCCCGTCACAGGCAGACCCAGGCCAGATACTGTCCCTCGTTTATCCAGGGTTAAGGAAAAGGACAGGGTCCAGGGCAGCGGGCAGGGTTATTAGGTTGTAGAAGGTTTAGGGTTAGATTTAGGGATGGGGTTCGGTTTAGAGTGAGGAATAGGTTTAGGGTTAAGAGTAAGGGATATGGTCGGTGAAAGAGAAGGGGTTTGTGAGAAGTGTGGGATTAAAGTGAGCCAGTGTTCGGTTTAGAGAGAGGGTTAAGTTAGCATCAAGGGTTAGGACAAGAGACAGGAGTTTGTGGGAGGTTTAGGAATATTGTCGTAGCTGGTGTTGGTTTCAGAGGGCATGGTTGAAGGGTTAGTGTCAAGGGTTAGGGCAAGAGACGGGGGCAAGGGATGAGGGTTGAAGCCAAGAATGCGGTTGTGTTCAGATGTGGGGCTCGGGACCAGTGGTAGCAGGATCCAAGGAAGGGCCTGAGTTATGCAGGGGCAAAGCCTGTTGTCCGAGTTAGGAATGAGTGCAATGGTTAGGGTCACATATAAGGGGCTGTGGACCTCTTATCAGAAGGTCCCAAAAAGAGAATGCCCCCATTTATCCAGGAGCGCGTGTCACAGGCTGGCTGCGAACAAGTACTTAAAAGTCCACCTCAAGCACTGGTGCTTTGTCTGCATTGTGGCATGAAGAGGACAGATGTTGTAGGCGCGGATATGACCAGGGCAGAGCATGTGTGACAATAAAGACCAGGAGCCTACAGATGTGCCAGTAAAGGTCAGGAAAATGCATAAGTGCTTAGAAGAAACAAGCATTTCAGCCATCACTGATTTGTATACTTATTGTGCCGCCGTAAGTGGGACGTGTACGCCCAAACATGGGCCCCGTGCACACTGTGTCACTGATGAGCCCATAACTAGGGCAAAACCTGTCTTGGGCTGCTTGAGTTCTGGTTCAGGGAGGGCCTGGCGTGGCAGTTCGGGCTGGACTGTTCCTATAGGTGCAAGGTAAAGACTGATTTGCGTATAGCTGGGTCCAAACGGAGGTGGCATGGAGGGCAAATCAACAATAGATTGTGATGCTGCTGGGGTAATTTCCAGTGGCTGAGATTAATTCAAGCATTCCATCCATCACTGTTTTGTGTACTTATTTCGAAAAAACAGGTCAGCACAAACTCAGAGGTGGAGTTTTGAGCGGGTTGATATGCAGTGACCTGAGATAACTTTAGCATATTAGACCCTGTGGATCTGCATGGGAGGCTCATGTTGTGGTGTGTTGTGTTGTAAGGTGTAGTAGTTGTAAACAGAAGTATTGAAACTCAAATAGAACACAAAGGCCTAATTCCAGGCATTCAAATGATATCCCAAAATAGGCCCTGTTAGCAGAGTTGGTTTCTTGTGTAGTCATCGTAGCATGGAATCCGTGAGGCAGGAACCAGTGTTTTCACATGTTAGTGATGCCGTACTGTGGCAACAACGTGGAACTTGACCTTTGCACTGTAGTAATAAATGGGTGAATGCATGTTTATTAGTACGGTTGCTCTAAACTCGGTGTTTTTGAGCCACATTTATTTTCACGGCCTTGCTAACTGCAATACCACCGAGGACCAAGACAGTCCCACTTAAAACCAGGGCAGGACAGCCGAACCACCAGGGAGGGACAGCCGAACCACCAGGGAGGGACAGCCGAACCACCAGGGAGGGACAGCCGAACCACCAGGGAGGGACAGCCGAACCACCAGGGAGGGACAGCCGAACCATCAGGGCAGTACCATGTGCTGGTAACAGCTGGTTCTTCCAAGTTTATGTGCTTTTGAGGATGCAGGTCACTGCCAATATCATGCCCACATGGTTTGAGTTGCAAGCACTACGGTTAGGGCGGGCGCGCGGGAGCAGGCACTGACTGCCAGAATTCACCTCACAGGCGTGCAGATTGCGCAGTAAGGTAGATGCAAACACTTACCGGCTGGCTTCATGCCTGTTCCTGTGCCGAACTGTGGGAGAGAGCAAGAGACGCATCAGAAAAGTACAAACGTGGAGCAAAGAGCAACTGCAAAAAACATTGGGGTCTTAACAGCGGTATTTGAACCCTTCGTTGTAATAATCATTGATACAGCGCATACTGCCTACGTAGCAAGTTTTTAAAATCAAATCTTTGTTACTGGTGTTCAAAGTCAGAAGGGATCGTGAGGTGCGCCCAATTCAGCTCATATCGGTCTGAGGTTAAGGTTTCACAGAATTGGCAATTTTTTACTTGACTATGTTTATTGGAAAAAACCTCTGCCATAAACTGGTTAATGTTGTTTTTAACAACAAAATATGGACTTCCCGGGGAAGGAAGTGTTTCTTTCATCAGGCAGTCGCACAAAGGTGGGAATACTTATATGGTATTTCTTTTTAGAAATTACTACGTTTTGAAACTTTTACATTAGATTGTGTAACTTTAAAATCCAGATTTGTGAAGTTTTTTTCTTTTTTTTAATAAAAAAATTATATTCTGTTTTGCTTTAAATAGTTTCTGTGTGCAGCAAAAGATACCGGACTACTACTTGTGTACAGGAGGACACTCTGCTACACCACAACTTCTGATCAGAAATACGTTTTGACACCTGTAAGAAGAGCTTCTTAACTGAGCTGATTTATGACACTCTAGAATGCTCATGTAGGGTGAATTTTGCCTACCAGTTTTGTATACAGTTAAATAGGTGTACGCTTAGTGCGCGGACACACGCACACTTCCTCTCCACTCTCCCCGGTTTTGCACCAACTTTTGTACTAACATGTAAGTGATGGAGGTGAATGGTGTGCTTTTTGAAGTGGCCAGTATGTGCAAATTTGTATCTTCAGTTTTGTGACTAAAGAATACACAACTTTTATTATTTCACCACTAAAATCAATCGGCATCTTAGATTAGTGGGGCGACCCAGTGTCTATATATTGGCAAACTTTTCCCCCTAATCTAAAGTGCCAAGAACTGTCTGCAGGTTAACTGGCACTTAAAGGCTTAGAATCTTAAAGGCAGGCGCATCTTCAAAGTCAAAAGTATAAAATCATAAAATTTATAAAAGTCAAAAGTTTAAAGTGTATTACGATAATAATTTTCATTAATTACAAGGTGTGCGGAACGAGACCGAAACGTGTGTACTTGTGAAATTTGATCCAGACAATTTAGTCTAAATTTGTTCGGAAATGAGTCCTGCGTAAACCTTCTGCACAAATATACCATACATTGTTGGCTAATTCACTGTGTTAAAATCCAGAAACAAGGTCCAAAAATGCATATTTTGTGACAGTTTCATGAATTTGGTGAACAGTGACAACGATTAAAAAAAAAAGTCTAAAATATGGCAAAATTCTAAAATGAAAAGGCCAATGTGTCTCTAACTAAACTTCAATTGGCATGTGGTTTTTTTTTTAAAGATTTTGTAAAAATCTCTGTCTTTGCTTTTTCGTGATTGTTCTTTATGGTTTTTTTTGTCGTTTCTTGCTTCCCAATATTTTTGTATGTCTGCTTTTTGAAATGTGTATGTCTTTAATTGGCTGTAGCTTGGTGGAACATGGTTTAATAATGTGTTAGATATTCTAATTTTCCCAACTATCTCTAATGGATTGTGAATTTATTTTTACATTGACAACTTGTAGACCGTCTTACTGATAAACTTTACTCTTTTACGTTGTTATTATTGGGTATAAATAAACTTTTAGAAATGTAGGCATGTATTTGCCCTATATGTAGTCCCACTGAAATTATACAGCAAAGAAAGACAGAATTATTGGCCAGGGCAGACTACATTAGGCGACAAATAAAGGCAAGATCTGTGGCTTAATGTGAAACATTTTGTGCCAATGCTATCTCGCCATATAGCCATTTTAACACACAATAATACTGTCTGGGAGGGCGTTTTGCACCCTAAGTACCACTTTGAGACCCGAATGCAGCACTCGCGGCGATCAGTTTACCCGAGTTAAAAAAGTTTTTTGAATTAGCAAATTATACGGCACATGGTGGATTATGTGGCAATCTCAGTAAATGCTGAAAACACGGCAGCCACATAATTGCATAATTCTAGTGAATCCATCCCATGGAACACTGAAGTAAGTCTCTAGATTGTATAAGAGATGCACATGAAGAGCGGTCAGCATTTTTGCGTGTCTCAATGTCAGATGTTTTTCTTAGACAGGTGGTGTGGATTTTAAAAGGTTTGTTCCTAAACCGGATTTTGTTTCTCCTGTACTTGCCCAAATTATTAAGAAAATCAGAGCTTGTTTAAACTCCTTCCTTCAAAATGGATGGATCATTTTCACCATTAAGAACATCCTTAATCCCAGTGTGGTCTGGATACATATGCAGTTTAATAAAGTTTGGAAGTTCGGTGCATCCCTAACTACGGTGCTAGCTTGGAAATACCCGAGAACCCTTCCGCAAGACCAAGCCAACTAGGAAATATCTGAAAATTTGACCCAAAGACCAGGCCGGCTCGAAAATACATAAAAAACGGTCCCAAAGACCAGGACAGCTCGGAAAAACCTGAAAACCCATCCCAAAGCCCAGACTAGCTCAGAGATACCCGATTACCGGTCTGCAAGACCAGGCCAGCGTGGAAATACCCATACTGCAGCTCATCCAATGCTAAACAGGCCTCGGTCCCTGCACGAACACTTCCGGGAGGCTTCGCTACAGCCACCGCTAGCATTCCGCAGTTTACTTTCGTGATCTTAAGGTTCCAAAATACGTAAATTGCCAGAATTATATAATAGCCATTAATTATGGGAGCTAATTCGCTCCACTTTACCAAATTAACTCCAGCAAATCAAACATCGGAAAAGTAAACTGCAATTCGCGTAGAAAATATTAGAATGTATTAAGTGTATAATAAATTGATTGTCCGGATTCGTAGTTTTTACATATTTAATTATTCTACCAATAAATTCACTATCAATTTAGGGGTTTTGTTTTAGCACTGGATATGCGTTCCCCCGTCAGCTTCCTAGCATTTAGAATGAGAGGGCACATGTCGAGGGCTTTCTCAACCCAACTCGTTCGAGTATCTTTAAATTTGCTCTTTGTCAATGTGGCAGTGTCCCACAATGGTCTCTCTCGTAGGACTGTGCTGTTTAAAATTAACTTCAAGGAGCTATTCAGTGTAGAGATCTTTACAAACAAAAAACAGTTATTTTTACTCAGGCCTACATCTCTCACAATCAGCAAGAACAGGCATTCTAGAATGTTTGTCTGATGACGTCTGCTTGGGTTTCTAGATCTATTGTGACATCATTCACCCATGACCACTTTATGTCACTCTAGTCTAAAGAGGACTCTGTTAAATGACAAACTTGTTAACTCAACAATCAATTTATATCAATAAAAAAGCAAGTGTATTTGTGCTCCATGAATGGGTTGTTCGGGTCACCTACCGGGATCTTGGTGCAGCGCTCTGCCTCCCTGGTCTTAGTAGACAGATGCATCTGGGTTGCTTGTAGCGCCTGGCCCGTCTCAGCAAAGCGCTTCCCCAGGTCCTCCTTCTCTCGCTTCAGACCCTCCTTCTCCTTGTAGATGATGGACATCTCGGCATCGCACATGGCCTGCTGCCGCTGGGTCGCCGCCTTCATCTCCAGCCCCATGGACTCCTTGGTCCTCCGGCATTCTTCCAGTTGGTTTGTGGCCTGTGCCTGCTGTGTCCTGAGCAGGCTGTTGTCTGCTAAGACAGAGGACACCTGACGGTTGAGTCGTTCCACCGAGTCTTTCACAATGTTGTTGATCTCGGCGGAGAGAAGCTTGCAGTCCTGGCCGAGCGGGTTAAAATGTTGACCAACGCTAGTGCGAGATTCGAAGGGAGACGAGGCCTGGTTGGGCATGGCCTTCTGCAAAGCTGCGTTAAAGTTACTCTCCAACTGCCTCAGCTCCTCCTGGAACCGGTCATCAATGGCCGAGCAGGAGGCCTTGAACTGGTTGAGTTGGTCTGAGAGGGATCTCTTATCTTCCCGCAACGCAATCATTTGCTTGTGGAAGTTTTCGCGCTCCGCCACCGCTGAATCTGCTGTCTGCACCAGTGCTTGTTTGCCTGTGGTGCAGTTGTGAATTGCAGCAAGCTGGTTCGTCTCCAAGCGATGCCTCTCCTCCCTCAGCTGCAACTTCTCAGCTAGACGTGCAAGAAAGAAGGGTCAGGGTTAGCGGAAGAAAAACTCATCCTTTTTATTACCAACTAAGAGAATTGTTTGATGCGGACTACTTTTCATGCTCTCAGGCGCTCAAAGTTTGGGGTCTATTGAAAAGGACTACGCTTTCCTATAGGAAGGCAAAGAGGTTTGCCTTGGATCACACAATGTGTCTATAGCCTGGAACTCACCCAGCATACACGGCTGTAACTTTAGTCATTGACCACTGTTGTTGCACAAGAAGACAAGGCAGGTGTTGTGTTGGGCGTAGATGCATGGTGTGACAACCTGGAAGCAGGAGGAAAAACACTGGCATGCTGGGAGCTCTTGATCACAGTGGAGTAGTGCTCGGCCAACAATGGCTGATAAACGCCTTCTCCATCACTCTGCGTTTCCTCTCCGTTTCATTTTCTACCCTTATTGGAGAGAAAATTGCATTTTATCACCCTCCCTCGTTATATAACATGGGGAGAGGGCTTTAAACGACTGGATACCCCAAGAAGGAAGTGCTATAATGCTATTAGGACATTCCACACACTGTGGGTAGAATGTTCTAAATTAAACAAGGAGAAACACAAACATATTAAAATGTTAATGCAGGGGGCCTATAACAGATATTACCGGCCCTCTTCCGCTCGGTTGTCTTCAATGGAGCTCCCATCATTCCAATGCTATAAGACTGATTCTGGGTCTTTTCTGATACTTGAGACAGTGATGGGCAGGGTTTACTACTGGGTCACCCCAGAATAAAGCCTGAATAAGTAGTTGTGTCCTCGTCCACTGTCGCACAAACGCAAGCTCCGAGAATTAACAGACTCCTCCTGGGCCAACCTCCGCACTGCGTGCGGTAACACAATTGGCCTTACTCGCCAGCTCCATTTTAACGAGGAATAGTCTCTACTCAATCTGCAGGGAGAGATTTTCTGCAGAGAACACACAATTGTCAGCTACTGGCTGATTGTGTTGGTTGGAGAATTTCCCATGGATTTAGGTTATTTTGCAATTCCTGCAAATGTTGGACTTTTAGGAAATTTGCTGCAATTGATTCTGAAAGGAAGGGCGAATGACTGAGGCTGAGAAGTGGAGACACGGCGGCTAATGTGGCCTCGGACAAACTATTGGCGCAGATAGAGCTACGGATTTTGTAATAAAAGGCGGAGATAAGTTGAGAGCCTGGACCGAGTGACGAGAGGAGCCTGAAGAGGAAATCTTTGTAGGGAGGTCTCCTCTCCCACGTCCCCATGGAATAAAGCTTAATATCGGATGGCTTGATGTTGCAAGCTCTCGGATGGGAACCAACGATGCAAACTGGAACTGACGCGTAACTGTAGGAGATGGTCGTATGTCAGTTGACTGTGTACAAAAATATTGTCCTGCAAAAATTATCTAATCCATAATATTGGCTACCACAGTATCGTCAAGGTAGGTGCGTACACACGGCTAGAGATGTCCTACACGTCGCTCTTCACCGATATACCTTGAAGATGGTTAGATCACCAAAGTACGTTTAAGGAGTTAAGAATAGTAAGCTCTACTTATCTCTATGTACAGACCTCATGATATTGTTGTAATCCATACTTTGCCAATTTTATTTTCACAGAAAGATATTGAATATGCGATATTAGGGAAGGATACAGTGTGGAGGGGCAGAGAACCTAAGACACAGGAGATGAGGAAACGTATGCGGCAGAAACAAAGAGGGTTTGAGGAGAGATGTAGTGAAGGAATTAGAGTCCTCACATATTTCCATTAGCTTCCTTCCAAAACATTTTTGAATGGAATAAGTGTGCTTGGCGACCTTGGTTTCAATGCTTTTAGCATTAAATATAGGAAAATTGAGATAGATTTTCACTGACGTTTCTGCAGATTTCGGAGATTGTCACGTTTGATTATACCTTTTTTTCTGGTAAGAAATGTGAAAATATATAAAAAAATGTTCATGTATTTTTCTAAAGATCTGGATTACTTCTAGTCTCAACTTTCGCAGTGGTTTAACTCCTCAAAAGTACAAATTGGTTTACAGGGCGAAAAGGATTCTGGGTGACTGGGGTCCGATCTGTAGGGGTACGGTTTTATCAATGGGCAGCAAGCATCTTTATTCTGGGAGCCCAGGGCCATAAGATGCATATATTGACGAGCCCTCTCCGCCACTCCACCGTATGATACTCTTAGACGATGTCGTGAGGCTCACCGCCTGCCGCTGGATGTAAACAGCGGTTTACCCTTTACCACTTAGGTTCTACTACACTGGGTTAAGCCGTGCTAGACTTTTAGGATCTTTGTGGTGGGCGGAGAGCTTCCTAGGGGCCCACTCCATTGTGCATAAAAATATGCAATACCAAAAAAGTAGATTTAAGAAACTTCTGTTGAAAAAGTCGAGTTAAGAAAGTCATATTTATTGAAACACAAATAGGTAAACAAGTACTCCTCGCTAGATTTGTAACCAGACGTATGCTAATACTTAAAATACCCCCCATCTGTTACTCCCACGCTTAACATTAACTCCAGCCCTTACCCCTACCTGTTACACCCTCAACAAACGTAATCGTAACTATAGACTTTTTTCCTTTTACTCCACGTTGTTCCCATTTTACAAGGGTGGGGAGACGGGGTAACCACCATACTGCTGTCCGCGTTTCCTTTTCCTTTCCACCGTGCTTACTCTATGACCAAACTCCCTACCTCACTTACCGTTAATTCATCCCTTACCTTTACCAACATCCTAACACTAACCTTTCCCCCCCACACACCATTGCTTTATGCAACCTGTACCCTACACCTAAAGTTAACCAAACCCTACTATTACCCTAACCTTCAAACTTTCCTTCCCCTTCCCACTATGCCATCCTTATGCCAACAACTAAACTGACTGTAGTAGGGAATATTGAAACCGAACATTGTTACAACATCGATGGACCAAATATCTAAAGATACGTCCACAGGGAGAGGCAAGGATGTACTATTCTCAAGTCTACGTACCCTAAAAATATATATCTCCTAGGTATGTATATGTAGCGTCGGCAATATTCTGTCCCCTAGAAATTCGGGTTTGATATTCCCAGCCTACACCAACTAAACCGATCATCATTTTTCAGCCAATTCCTTACCACAACCCTTACTAGAAAGAATCCAAACACAAACCCTTAGTCTAACCACAACCACCTTTTCCTGCATCACCCTTTACACCCTCCTTTACCCATAATCCATCCATGGTCCAAGTTCCAAAGTTAATCTACCCCTTACTCTTTTTCTATCCCTGTTACCCCAATCCTTACCCCAACACCTCCTATACCCTAGACCTAACTTCTACAATGTACCTAACACAATCACTCGCACCAGACCTTGCTCAAGCATAACCTACCCCGAAAAATACCCTGCACATAACTGCCACTAACCCTAAACTTCCTCTCGACCTCCTCAGTTCTCGCCCCTAAACATACCCAGGCATGTTTTACATCTTTTTTCGATTTAAAAAAAAAAATATATATATTTCACAGTTCTTTTTCTAATTTTTGTCTCCATTTTATTTTTATTCTTCTTTATTAAATGTTGTTTTTATTCTGCTGAAAGCCCCAACCTTATTCCATCTCCGGCCACGAGGCTTTTCACAGCCCTGAAATAAGGATCTGTCAGAGTCTCTCTTACCGCTGCATGTCAGGTTCAGCTCCTTCATCTGTTGTTCGCACTTGGTTGCTATATTTATTGCATTTCTGCAATTCATCGTAAGCATTCGGTGTTGAAACTGCGAATTGGGACAACAGGGGAAGAAAAAGTTTGGTGAGAAACCTAAACAAAGTGACAGCAAACATTAGGCTTGTGATAGGTAAATATTTAGTATTTTATTTTAGAATACACATTGCCCCAGCATGTGCAGTGATAATGCCAGACCAGAATACACATTGCCCCAGCATGTAAAGTTCTAATGCCAGACCAGAATATACATTGCCCCAGCATGTGAAGGTCTAATGCCAGACCAGAATACAGATTGCTCTAGCATGTGAAGGTCTAATGCCAGACCAGAATACACATTGCCCTAGCATGTGAAGGTCTAATGCCAGACCAGAATACACATTGCCCTAGCATGTGAAGATCTAATGCCAGACCAGAATACAGATTGCTCTAGCACGGGAAGGTCTAATGCCAGACCAGAATACACATTGCCCTAGCATGTGAAGATCTAATGCCAGACCAGAATACAGATTGCTCTAGCACGGGAAGGTCTAATGCCAGACCAGAATACACATTGCCCTAGCATGTGAAGATCTAATGCCAGACCAGAATACAGATTGCTCTAGCACGGGAAGGTCTAATGCCAGACCAGAATACACATTGCCCTAGCATGTGAAGTTCTAATGGTAGACCAATATCAACATTCCAGTAGTATATAACGTAACATTGCCACCACACAGTGTACCCATAATACCTCACCATGCAAAGCACTGTTCATACCCACTTCGTTCCCACAATGCCTCAGTGTTAAATGCTCCATGCTTATGCCAGTTCTACATTGCCCTGGTATTACTAGGGCAGGCCAGGATTCCTTCTCTAAGTATTTGGTGGTGGTTCAGCAGGTGAGGCTGGTAGCGGGGTGTTGATGAAACTTTTAGGGTTTCGCTGCTGTCTGTCATCCTCATATTCCGGTGTCACTGCTGTTGGGCAGAAGACACTGCTGTCCCGCAGAGGGTTTATGCTGTTCCTGGGTAGGTATGCCAGGCTGTGGTGAGGCAGCCAACACTTTCCCTGGCAGAGACTTCCAGCCCTGGTGCTCAGAGCCAGACTGAACCCCAAAATAAGTCCTGGCAAAAATGTTTAAAACCTGCACAAGACTTAGCCAAGGGGCATAGGTGGGTCATGCAGAGTGGCAAGTCTGGTACCGGTGGTACCTGGTTGTTATGGCAGGGTGGTCTCTGAGGCTGGGAGGGAGCCCTCCCTCAGGGCGAGAATAACACCACCACCGGCTCAAATTAAGCACTGCACACACTGAAGATGCGAGTCTGTGGGTAGCCCACCCCCCCACCTGATGATTGGCAGCACCCATGACAATGTGTGCTGTCCCGCTACAAAGACAACACTGGGTCCTGTGGCTCAGGGCCCGAATGCGTCCACTGCAGGGATCAGTGTCCCTCGGTCCCAGGTTCAAATGCCATTAAGGCCTTCATCCTGTCGATGTCGATAAAGAGTACTCTTGAGTTGCGTAACAATAAAGAGCCGTCATCCAGAGTACCTTTACATGGCATCTTGCTGGCTTTTAAGTATGTATGTATATATATATATATATATAAGCTCGGTGAATAAACATGGAGGCGATACACCTTAAGTGACTGCTGTGCCGCTTTTCTTTGTGCCTCATAGCAGGAGGTTAGAGTTTGAAATAAATAAGTTTTATATATATATATATATATATATATATATATATAAAATGCAGCTATTTATATATTTGTTTATATCTATATAGATCCTGCTCATCTTAACCGGATAAGACGAGCAGGATCTATTACGAACCCGCACCCATCTTAGGTGAACCCGTTCAAGTGGTCGGTCGTCTTTCCTATTTTTTTAAAAGGCCTTCCACCTCACTCCTGGGAGGTGGAACGTCAGTTCAAGAACCCTAAATTTAGGGCCTTGTTATTCAGAAGGGTAGATCACATCCTTTGTCTGACCATTGAAGGTCATTACATATAGATTTCTACCCCTCGGTCCTGACGAAGTGTCGCTCTATCTTGGAGCACTAATACACGAAACATGTTGACACAAGTCAACTAAAGGCTACCTCAATACCTTTACTCATTAACGTAGCCTCACTGACTTTTAATTAGCCCCAACCTTGAACACTTAAAGAGAATCAACAAGGTTAGGGCTTATTTTAAATCACTTTCCGCACATATCAGAAGACATTGTTTTCTAATAGCCCCACACACCTCACTCACAAAAGGGCGTTTCTCAGATCAGAAGATCTCCGATAAAGATGCCACCAGGCCCGTTGGACATTGCAGCGCCGGTCCGACGAGGAGCGCCCAATGATGAAGCATGACACCCTAACAGGTGTGCGAGGGCATTATGATCTGAACTTCAGATCTCCCCAGATACCATTTATAATCGTGTAGAAAGCCATTGATACTCTCTACTTAGGCCCCAAGAGAGGAACTGTTCCCTTCTGATGTATATTGGTCCGTCTGGAACGCAACTGGTGCTCATGGAAAGCGCTCCGATTCCTTTGAGTCGAGTTCGCGCTAAATAAGTCCCCCCCCCCCCAAAAACAAAACCTATAAATATCTATGTATTTAAGTTATATATGTACATGTGTGTGCGTGTGTTTTAAATGGAGGCCCCCACACCCGTATTATTTATGAATAATATCACCCTCTTTTTCGGGGATAAATGCCCCATCTCAGAGCCAGGCTCACACTGCTCACGAGAGCCAGGCTTTCAAAAGGCTCACCAGTGAAAGCTTCACTCCTAGTGCTCACCGGTGAAAGCTTCACTCCTAGTGCTCACCGGTGAAAGCTTCACTCATAGTGTTCAGCTTCACTCCTAGTGCTCACCGGTGAAAGCTTCACTCCTAAGCTTCACTCATAGTGTTCACCGGTGAAAGCTTCACTCCTAGTGTTCACCGGTGAAAGCTTCACTCCTAGTGCTCACCGGTGAAAGCTTCACTCCTAGTGCTCACCGGTGAAAGCTTCACTCATAGTGTTCACCGGTGAAAGCTTCACTCCTAGTGCTCACCGGTGAAAGCTTCACTCCTAGTGCTCACCGGTGAAAGCTTCACTCCTAGTGCTCACCGGTGAAAGCTTCACTCCTAGTGCTCACCGGTGAAAGCTTCACTCCTAGTGCTCACCGGTGAAAGCTTCACTCATAGTGTTCAGCTTCACTCCTAGTGCTCACCGGTGAAAGCTTCACTCCTAGTGCTCACCGGTGAAAGCTTCACTCCTAGTGCTCACCGGTGAAAGCTTCACTCATAGTGTTCAGCTTCACTCCTAGTGCTCACCGGTGAAAGCTTCACTCCTAGTGCTCACCGGTGAAAGCTTCACTCCTAGTGCTCACCGGTGAAAGCTTCACTCCTAGTGCTCACCGGTGATAGCTTCACTCATAGTGTTCAGCTTCACTCCTAGTGCTCACCGGTGAAAGCTTCACTCCTAGTGCTCACCGGTGAAAGCTTCACTCATAGTGTTCAGCTTCACTCCTAGTGCTCACCGGTGAAAGCTTCACTCCTAGTGCTCACCGGTGAAAGCTTCACTCCTAGTGCTCACCGGTGAAAGCTTCACTCCTAGTGCTCACCGGTGAAAGCTTCACTCCTAGTGCTCACCGGTGAAAGCTTCACGCCTAGTGCTCACCGGTGAAAGCTTCACTCCTAGTGCTCACCGGTGAAAGCTTCACTCATAGTGTTCAGCTTCACTCCTAGTGCTCACCGGTGAAAGCTTCACTCCTAGTGCTCACCGGTGAAAGCTTCACTCCTAGTGCTCACCGGTGAAAGCTTCACTCCTAGTGCTCACCGGTGAAAGCTTCACTCATAGTGTTCAGCTTCACTCCTAGTGCTCACCGGTGAAAGCTTCACTCGTAAGTGTTCACCAGTGCCTGCCTTTCACACTGCTCACATGCAGACATACTTTGAGACTGCTCATCACGGATTGCCTTTCACAATGCTCACCAGAGCATGACTCTTGATTCATCAGCTACAGGCTCATATGCTGCTGGCCGGAGCATCACACATGCTGCTCACCAGTGACAGCTTTTCCCACCGCTCACCTGCGCCAGCTGCGCAACGCCCATTGGGCTCACAGGGCTTCAGCCCCCCCCCCCCCCCCTCGTGTGTGTCAGCCCGGGCTGAGACAGCTTCCCGGGCACATGCAGCCGCACCCGAGCACTTCACAGGTCTTTAAAAGACAATTTGCTTGTTAATGAGGCTTTGTTTGTCACCCCTTCTTAGCGCCCCTGCAGCTCCACTCTGCATATTGCTTGAAGAATTCCCCCCCCCCCCGAAATGTGGCTCTAGCTGCGCCTCTGCCAGCAGCTCACCTCGCTCACTAAATGAAGCTCCGACAGCGCTCACCAGTTCTAGCTCCTGACACCGCTCACTGGTGATAGTCACAGACTGCTCCTCTGTGCCAGCTGCTCTCACTAGTGACAGCCTCAGTTTGCCCACCAGAGCCAGCCCCTCATGCTGCTCCCCGGCGATAGCCCCCCACGCTGCCCGTCAGGGCAAGCCTCTCTGCTCAGCCATCATAGCCACTCACAAGGCTCCTCAGGGACAGCTTTTCGCCTTGTTCACTAGCGCCAGCTTCGTACACTGCTCACCTCCGATAGCTTCTCACAGTGGACCCCACTGGCAACCTCACACTGCTCACCAGGGATACCGGCTCACTGCGCAGGCCGGACAACCTCTCACATAGCTCACCAGTGCACTCGCCTGACCTCTCGCACTGCTCACCAGTGATAGCTTCTCACCCCTCACAACAGTGACAACCTCTCACACTGCTCCCCAGTGATAGCTTCGCACACTGCACACTCCTGACAACATGTCACATCCCTGACAACATGTCACATCCCTGACAACATGTCACATCCCTGACAACATGTCACATCCCTGACAACATGTCACATCCCTCACCAGTGATAGCTTCGCTTGCTGCACACCACTCACAACCTCTCACATCCCTCACCAGTGACAGCTTCTCACACCGCACACCACTTTCAAATTTATACCACACACCACTGACAACCTCTCATAAATGCTCTCAGCTGAAAATCAGCGATGTTTCAGGTAAAGCATATTCTAATGTATAAATTGCACCGTGCATATAATTATTAACATGATATACCATTATTATACATTGCATAGGCAAATGAATTAGCGCACAAACAATATATAAATCGTCCGCCATCATGGGAATATTTACAGGTAAATAAATTGTGCCGCCAAACTTCTTATCCTGTAATGCCTAAAAATTGAAAACCAAAATAAGTTGATTATATTAAAAGAACATGCTGCTGAACGTCACTGCATTCGCCAAATGAAGACAGTCTGACCTATGCTGCGAGACCAAAATTAACCTCTGCCGTGACGCAGATATCTCGCTCAAAACACCCAAACACCGAGAGGCACAGGGACAGGGTGACAGCAGCTGCATCCCAGCAACACACAAAGAGTGTGAACTCTCGACAGAGCCACATGACACCCCTGCACTGGGGTACACCGACCCCCCAACACCACACCACTCCGGCCCATGACCTGTCCGAGGCCACGCTCCCCTCGAGCTCATGTCCCCTCCCCAGGCTTCAGGAGTACCACAGGCCCACCACTCGCCTCCAAAGGCTGACAGTTTCCACAGACCCCCCTCTCCTGCAAAGACTACCAGTGAGAGACTACCAGTTTCCACAGACCCCCTCTCTCCTGCAAAGACTACCAGTTTCCACAGACCCCCTCTCTCCTGCAAAGACTACCAGTTTCCACAGACCCCCTCTCTCCTGCAAAGACTACCAGTTTCCACAGACCCCCTCTCTCCTGCAAAGACTACCAGTTTCCACAGACCCCCTCTCTCCTGCAAAGACTACCAGTTTCCACAGACCCATCTCTCCTGCAAAGACTACCAGTTTCCACAGACCCCCTCTCCTCCAAAGACTACCAGTTTCCACAGACCCCCCCCGCTCCTTCAAAGACTACCAGTTTCCACAGACCGCCTCTCCTCTGTGGACCACTTTCCCCAAATTTCCATATCTCTTGACCAAGAACACCTCTCCGCTCGACCATGAATCCTCCACCTGCCACCGCTCCTTTGCTGACCACCAATCTCTTCCACAGACCACCTCTCTGCCAGAAGATCAATCCTCCACATATCGCCTCTCCTTCACTGACCATCTCTCTGTTCCACAGACCACCTCTCCACCAGACCATCAATCCTTCACGCACTGCCTCTTCTCCACTGACATCTCTCCTCCCCAGACCACCTATCTCACAGAGAATGCCTCCTCTCCTCCACAGAGGAACTCTTTTCCACACACCAACTCTCGACCACACACCACCTCTCCTAAGTGAACCACTTCACCCAAAGTTCCAATATCTTTTGACCAAGTCCACCTCTCTGCCAGACCACCAATCCCCCACATACCTCAGACCATTTCCCATCCACACACCACCTCTCTGCTAGACCAAATTCACCTACCTACCACTAGTGGCGTAACGCAAAATTGTGAGGCCCCTCTGAGGAACGTGAAAAGGGGCTCCTAGGCGCCAATATCTCACAGATGTACATTGGCCTTGAGCTGAAGGAGGGCCCCCTGAAAGGTTTAGGGTCCCCATGCACCGCAGGGGGTGCAGGGACCCGTGTTAAACGCACCTGCAAACCACCTCTCTCTCCTCTACTCAGCCTCTTCTCCTCACACCACCATTCTTCCCCGAGAGCACCTCCCCTCTAGCACAGGTCCCTACTTCACAGACCACCCTCCACCCATTAATCCCCTACCCTCATACTCCATTTCCACCTACATGACTGTATTGAGCCTTTACAGCAGGGGTCTTCAAAGTCGGTCCTGGGGGCCGGATTCCATGCCAGATTTTTAAGATAACTACATTAATCTAAATGGGGATGATCAAAACATCTGGCATGGATCCGTGCTCCCCCGACCGACTTTGGAGACCCCTGCTTGACAGGAGCCCTCGTGCCGCCCTGGGCGCCCCGGGCCGTCGCCAAGACTCACGTTCTCATTGCGCAGGAACGTGTTGCTCTGGTTCAGCGCCGCCATGTGGCGCAGCGCCATCTGGTGGAGCAGCCGGGCCTGCTCCGCGTCCCGCGCCGTGGCGTTCAGCAGCCGCGAGACGTTGGCCTTCTGGGCCTTGAGGTCCAGGATCTGCCGGTTCATGTCGTGCACGCTGCGCTCCTTCTCCTGCAGGTGCGACTCGTTGCTGATCTGCGGGTTCCCGTAGACCATGAAGAGCACCAGGCCGAGGATGATGAGGGACTGGATGAGCGAGGTGAAGAGGAAGAAGTACTTCAGGTAAGACCAGCAGCCCTTCTGCTTCGAGTGCAGGCTGTCCTTGTACTCCAGCCCGAACTTGGACATGTAGGGGCTCTTGTCCATGGTGCCCCGGGGCTTCTGGGCGCTCCGGGCCTGTCTCCTGCGCGCTCTGAGCTCTCTCTTGCGCGCCCTGTACTCTCAGTCCCTGCTCACGCGCGCACTGACCTCCCTCCCGTAGGGGCCGATGGGTTTATGCTCGGGGTGTGGCCAGTGTTGACAGCCCTCCCCTTCTGCCCCAGCCCGGGTGTTTACATTGGTGGACGGGGTGCATCCTCGCACCCTTGGCTCCTTCCTGCGCAGCCGGATGCCCCTGAAGCCGGAGGGTCGGCCTGGCTCCCGGAGGAAGGGACATTGTTAAGGAGTTGATGTGTCAGACACATGATCTTCGCGCTGTGCCAAGAGCCCTCCGTTCTTCAGCCCTTCTCTCAGCGCTCGGAGTGAGAGTGAACGTGAGGGTGGCCATTGGAGTGTGAGGGTGTGGGCTCAGGAGGATGGAAGCCGCTGGAGTGTGAGGGTGAGGGCTCAGGAGAATGGAGTGTAAGGGTGCGGGCACATGATGGTGCTGACCAGTGGAATGTGAAAGTGTGGGCTCAGGAGGATGGAAGCCACTGGAGTGTGAGGGTGTGGGCTCAGGAGGATGGAGTGTAAGGGTGCGGGCACATGATGGTGGTGACCAGTGGAATGTGAGAGTATGGGCTCAGGAGGATGTAAGCCGCTGGAGTGTGAGGGTGTGGGCTCAGGAGGATGGAAGCCGCTGGAGTGTGAGGGTGTGGGCTCAGGAGGATGGAGTGTAAGGGTGCGGGCACATGATGGTGGTGACCAGTGGAATGTGAGAGTATGGGCTCAGGAGGATGTAAGCCGCTGGAGTGTGAGGGTATGGGCTCAGGAGGATGGAAGCCGCTGGAGTGTGAGGGTGTGGGCTCAGGAGGATGGAAGCCGCTGGAGTGTGAGGGTTCAGGAGAATGGAGTGTAAGGGTGCGGGCACATTATGGTGCTGACCAGTGGAATGTGAAAGTGTGGGCTCAGGAGGATGGAAGCCACTGGAGTGTGAGGGTGTGGGCTCAGGAGGATGAAGTGTAAGGGTGCGGGCACATGATGGTGGTGACCAGTGGAATGTGAGAGTATGGGCTCAGGAGGATGTAAGCCGCTGGAGTGTGAGAGTGTGGGCTCAGGTGGATGGAAGCCGCTGGAGTGTGAGGGTGTGGGCTCAGGAGGATGGAAGCCACTGGAGTGTGAGGGTGTGGGCTCAGGAGGAGGGAGTGTAAGGGTGCGAGCACATGATGGTGGGGACCAGTGGAATGTGAGAGTATGGGCTCAGGAGGATGGAAGCCGCTGGAGTGTGAGAGTATGGGCTCAGGAGGATGTAAGCCGCTGGAGTGTGAGGGTGTGGGCTCAGGAGGATGGAAGCTGCTGGAGTGTGAGGGTGTGGGCTCAGGAGGATGGAAGCCGCTAGAGTGTGAGGGTTCAGGAGAATGGAGTGTAAGGGTGCGGGCACATGATGGTGCTGACCAGTGGAATGTGAAAGTGTGGGCTCAGGAGGATGGAAGCCACTAGAGTGTGAGGGTGTGAGCTCAGGAGGATGGAAGCCGCTGGAGTGTGAGGGTGCGGGCTCAGGAGGATGAAAGCCACTAGAGTGTGAGGGTGTGGGCTCAGGAGGATGAAAGCCACTAGAGTGTGAGGGTGTGAGCTCAGGAGGATGGAAGCCGCTGGAGTGTGAGGGTGTGGGCTCAGGAGGATGAAAGCCACTAGAGTGTGAGGGTGTGAGCTCAGGAGGATGGAAGCCGCTGGAGTGTGAGGGTGTGGGCTCAGGAGGATGGAAGCCGCTGGAGTGTGAGAGTATGGGCTCAGGAGGATGTAAGCCGCTGGAGTGTGAGGGTGTGGGCTCAGGAGGATGGAAGCCGCTGGAGTGTGAGGGTTCAGGAGAATGGAGTGTAACGGTGCGGGCACATGATGGTGCTGACCAGTGGAATGTGAAAGTGTGGGCTCAGGAGGATGGAAGCCACTGGAGTGTGAGGGTGTGGGCTCAGGAGGATGGAGTGTAAGGGTGCGGGCACATGATGGTGGTGACCAGTGGAATGTGAGAGTATGGGCTCAGGAGGATGTAAGCCGCTGGAGTGTGAGGGTGTGGGCTCAGGAGGATGGAAGCCGCTGGAGTGTGAGGGTGTGGGCTCAGGAGGATGGAGTGTAAGGGTGCGGGCACATGATGATGGTGACCAGTGGAATGTGAGAGTATGGGCTCAGGAGGATGTAAGCCGCTGGAGTGTGAGAGTATGGGCTCAGGAGGATGTAAGCCCCTGGAGTGTGAGGGTGTGGGCTCAGGAGGATGGAAGCCGCTGGAGTGTGAGGGTTCAGGAGAATGGAGTGTAAGGGTGCGGGCACATGATGGTGCTGACCAGTGGAATGTGAAAGTGTGGGCTCAGGAGGATGGAAGCCACTGGAGTGTGAGGGTGTGGGCTCAGGAGGATGGAGTGTAAGGGTGCGGGCACATGATGGTGGTGACCAGTGGAATGTGAGAGTATGGGTTCAGGAGGATGTAAGCCGCTGGAGTGTGAGGGTGTGGGCTCAGGAGGATGGAAGCCGCTGGACTGTTAAGGGTTTGGGCTCAGGAGGATGGAAGCCACTGGAGTGTGAGGGTGTGGGCTCAGGAGGATGGAGTGTAAGGGTGCGGGCACATGATGGTGGGGACCAGTGGAATGTGAGAGTATGGGCTCAGGAGGATGGAAGCCGCTGGAGTGTGAGAGTATGGGCTCAGGAGGATGTAAGCCGCTGGAGTGTGAGGGTGTGGGCTCAGGAGGATGGAAGCCGCTGGAGTGTGAGGGTGTGGGCTCAGGAGGATGGAAGCCGCTGGAGTGTGAGGGTTCAGGAGAATGGAGTGTAAGGGTGCGGGCACATGATGGTGCTGACCAGTGGAATGTGAAAGTGTGGGCTCAGGAGGATGGAAGCCACTGGAGTGTGAGGGTGTGGGCTCAGGAGGATGAAAGCCACTAGAGTGTGAGGGTGTGAGCTCAGGAGGATGGAAGTTGCTGGAGTGTGAGGGTGTGGGCTCAGGAGGATGGAAGCCGCTGGAGTGTGAGGGTGTGGGCTCAGGAGGATGGAAGCCGCTGGAGTGTGAGGGTTCAGGAGAATGGAGTGTAAGGGTGCGGCCACATGATGGTGGTGACCAGTGGAATGTGAGAGTATGGGCTCAGGAGGATGGAAGCCGCTGGTGTGAGGGTATGGGCTCAGGAGGATGGAAGCCGCTGGAGTGTGAGGGTGTGGGCTCAGGTGGATGGAAGCCGCTGGAGTGTGAGGGTGTGGGCTCAGGAGGATGGAATCCGCTGGAGTGTGAGGATATGGGCCCTGGATGGTTGTGGCCAGTGGAGAGTGTGTGGGCACTTGATGGTGGTGGCCAGTGGCGTGTGAGGGTGGGGGCTAAGGTGGATGGTGGCCACTGAAGTGTGAGTGTGTGGGCTCTGGATGGTGGTGGCCAGTGGAGAGTGTGTGGGCACTTGATGGTGGTGGCCAGTGGAGTGTGAGGGTGGGGGCTCAGGTGGATGGTGGCCACTGAAGTGTGAGTGTGTGGGCCCTGGATGGTGGTGGCCAGGGGAGAGTGAGTGTGTGGGCCCTGGAAGGTGGTGGCCAGTGGAGAGTGAATGTGTGGGTCCTGGATGGTGGTGGCCAGTGGAGAGTGTGTGGGCACTTGATGGTGGGGGCCAGTGGAGTCTGAGGGTGGGGGCTCAGGTGGATGGTGGCCACTGAAGTGTGAGTGTGTGGGCCTTGGATAGTGGTGGCCAGTGGAGAGTGAGGGTGTGGGCGCATGAGATTGGCAGCTAGTGGAGTATGAGTCTGTGGCTACTGCATGGTGGCCACTAGAGTGTGTTGGCTCAGAAGGATGGCTGTGGCCAGTGGAGTGAGAGTATGTAGGCTCAGGAGAAGGTGGGTAATGGGAGTGTGTGGGCACAGAAGGGTGGTGGCCGGTCCAGTGTGAGGATGTGTGCACAGGAGTAAGGTGGCCAGTGGAGTGTAGGACTGTGAGAACAGGGTGGTGGTGGCCAGTGGAGTGAGAGTGCGAGGGCACAAAAGGGTGGTGGCCGGTCCAGTGTGAGGATATGTGCACAGGAGTATGGTGCCAGTGGAGTGTGAGAATGCAGGTGTATATGATGGGCAATGGAGTATGCGGTCTTTGAGGGTGGCCAGTAGAGTGTGGGGATCCGGGAAGAGGAAGGAGATGGCCAGTTGTGTATGAGGGTCTGTCCACACAGTGGGGGGTCATTGTGTTGGTGCAACAGGAAGTTGGCCTGTGAAGTAAGAGGGTCACGATGCAGCCAGAGGTACCCTACGGATTGTGAGGGTGCAGCAGGAGGGATGACCAACCAACCACCGCCCTGCTGTGAATTGCCACCAGATATTTTGTGGTGGCTTGGCAGGATATACACCTGATGGCACAAGTGACATGGCAGCAGTTTATTGCACAAAAATTCTCACCATTTTGTTATGTTATGTTGATTTGTAAAGCGCACTAATCACATGAGATTGTATGTAGGCACTTGGGCAGGTGTGTGGTCCCCAGGGTGCTTATGCATAGAGCCAGGTCTGGAGTTCCACACGAAGCTGAAGTCAGGAGGAGGCTCTGATGAGTTGAGAGAGGTCGTTCCATGTCTTGGGTGCGATGTAGGAGAATGAGCCACCTCCAGTTTTGCTTTTGCAGATGCGGGAGTGTGAGGCAGAGCGTAGGTGTCTCGTGGATTGGTGAAAGTGTATGCGGCTCTTCAGGGATTCTGGTCCTGTGTTGTGCAGGGCTTCGTATGTGTGCGTGAGAAGTTTGAATTGGGTGCGCTTGTGAATGGGGTGCCAGTGAAGCTTCTTGAGGTGTGATGTGCTGTGGGTGCGGCGTGGGCGGTAGAGTACGTGTGCTGTGGCGGTGTTCTGGAGTTTGGAGATTCCAGTGTAGAGAGAGTGTTGCCGTAGTCCAGCCTGCAGGCGTGATTTCCAGATCAGAGCAGCTGTCAGTCAGTGGCCAGAGCTTAACTCACAGAGCCACCTTATAGGGTATGACGTGCAGTCAAGCCTGCCGCGTCCCAGAGGGAGTATACAGTCTAGAATTGCACAGCGCGGAAAAGTCCTTATTTAACTATGTATGATTTTATTCAGCAAAACACGCATTCTGAATCTAATCCCCCATAAGTTGTTTAACAATTTCAGATAAGTAAAATGAGGAGCAGAAAGGTAAGAATGGCTTTCCCATCATCACAAACTTTGCACCAGTTGGGAACATGGGTATCCCAGCTGCCCTACAACCCAACCCATAACAGAGATGGAAAAGGCAAGAAGGTCATAGCTGCCCCCCCCCCCCCACAGCTCCATCTGAGTATGGGGGCAGCAGCATATCTCCAGTGTATATATTGCTTCATACCAGTGTTTTCCATCCCTAAGAGCTGTACATTTCCGCTGTTAAATTTGCCTAATTGAATGGTAGTCGCCCAGTCATAGCTATTGAGTAGCTACTCACACTGGGCAGGTTCGGAGTACTCATGTTGCCCGGGTCCAGGTGTGAGTACCTCATCCAGGCCATGTTTGTGCTTTACATTCTGAGACTTGTTGTAAAATCAGAACTACAAGTCCCAGAATGCAAGGCGTTACAACCTTGTAATGGGTGACCTACTCGAGGACCCTGCTGGTGTCTCAGGCCATGTCTAAGACTACAATCTTCTTTGTGACTGGAACCTATCACCCTGTTGATAATATATGACGTTTCTTAATATGCTTCCAAACGATGGTTTCTCGAATCTGCTGTGAGCGCAGGGATCAGTGTATTGTTTTCTATAACTCACCTCATTCCCATCTAGTCACAATGTGACATTGTTCTCTATTATGCATTTAGAAATATCTTTACATTTAAGCTGCTCTTAAAAGTGCACTCCTCTGTGAAGGCCGTATCCGTTCCTTCACTTCCGCCAGAAGCACTTACAATCAAACTGAAAATATTATAGATTAATTTGTCTCTGGCGACGTGGCTTCATGGAGCTGTACCAAGGGCTTGCAGCAGTCATCGCTGATGGCCTGTGACCAGGCATGGTTTCCCTAATCCCACATGTAACATGGCACCATAAACCTCAGAAAACTCCAGGTATGCACCCGATAGATCCCACAGATGGCACAAAACTCCCTGAGAGGCGGCGTCTGGCTACACCACTTGTTACAACTTTTTTCACTTGAGTTTCAGTTCACACAAAACCTCGTTCCCACGTGTTTGTTTTTTCATCCTTGAGTCCAGTTACTTTCTTGGGGGCATATTTACAAGCAGGCGTTAAAAAATTATCGCCGCTTTTGCGGCCGTTTCTTGGCCGAAAAGCGGCAATAATTTTATCGCCTAATTAGCAGGGCCACGCTAACGCGTGAAACCTTGCTTTAGCGCACGAAATCTTAACGCCCAGCTTTGAGATGCAAAGTGGGCGTTCCTGACCTAACATGACAGGAGAAATGTCACTAAGCGACATTTCTCCTATCATCAAGCCCCACGCTATGAAGCATAGCGGCAACAAAAGTAGCGATAACCCCTGTTATTGCTACTTTCCTTACGCCTGCTTCAGGACTGACTTAGCCATGATATCCTATGGAAGGTGGATATCATGGCTAAGTTTGTGAGGCCCTATCAACAAGCTAACGCCGCATTTCGTGAGATTATCGCTGGGTTTCCAGCGATAATCTCACGTTAGGCAGTTAGCGTGAGGATTTTTATCGCTGAGGAGATAAGCGTTGCTAATAGCACGCAATCTCAGCGATTAAAAATCCACGTTACCCGGTGATAATTATCCTCACGCTAAGAGCGCTGAGCGATAATTATCGCCGAGTGTTGCTGATATGCCCCACAATCCGATATTAACTCCAGCGTTGTCTTTTTTTCTTCCTAACCCTTTGTCTTTCTTCCTGTGACCCTGTTCTCTTATCCAGCACAACTCCACCAACCTGGTGCTGTGGAGTTCACCTTGGTTCAGTTTTCGGGCACATTTTCATGGGGACTATTTCCAGTCAAAGTACTTAGACGACCAGGAAAGAGTTTGTGTCTTGTAAGGTTGTTACAGGATTTCCCTTTGAATTGGTGACACACAGAGAAGTTGTACAGCGTGTGTGTGACACTGCGTCGAATGTTCTCTCGCTCGCCTCCATCCCCTTTCCCCTAGCCATACCCCAAAAAATTAATTTGAATTAATTATGTACATAATTCTTTTAAATATACGCATTTTACTTTAGGTGGGATATTTAAAAATAAATATCCCAAAATATAATTTTAATTTCATTGAAGTAATTCAATATTTATTTCAAAATTAAGGTAATGGGGCTGTAGCATTATTTAAGTGTGTTCTACATGCAAAATAAATTACATTCATTGATATTTGACATATTTTTAAATTTAATAATGCTTTAAAAATGCCCCTATACATTTCTTTAGGGGCAGCTCTGCTGCGGTTTGAGAACTCCACCTATGTTGGAAAAGTTACTAGTAGCAACTTTATACTAGTACATGTGGCGCTCCTCCCTGTTTTAAGGGCTGAAGATATGTTACACGACACTTTGTTGCATAGACACACTTGGAAATGGTGAGTAGCCAAAAGTAGCAAATTTACCACAAAGTGTAAGAGTAATTTTATACACATAGATTTACTTTTGCGTAAATTTACCTTCGCGAAGGGCTCCCTAGTCTGTACGTGAGTAGAATGTTACCAACGGGCATAGAATAGATGCTTTTGAGCTCATTGCAATGTCCGGTCGAAAGGTTGCTCGCAAGGGAACTCCGCGTTTCATGGTCTATGGGGTGCCTTCGATGAAGGAGGGTGTGGACGAGGAGGATTTGATGACGTCATAATTAAACTACACAATTTGTTGGCAGAGGTATGAATTTTCGTGATGAACTTTTTCTTATGTACTTTTTGGAAAATCATCATGCGACTACTGAATGCACTTTAATGCCGCACGAGTGGCGAAGTGTGTGCCCAACAAATCAGAATTAATGACAATAAGAACACAGGGGTGTTTTATCCATTGTTTTGGGGTCTGGCCTCAATCGGGCTGCTCTAGGACTAGGGGTGGGCGTAACTTGTATGATTTGTTGTAGTGTAATTACACAAAGTTACAACAAAATTACGCTAGATTACGGGGAATTACGCGAGGAGTGTAACCCAATATTTAGCACTATTTCTTTAGCTCAAAATGGACCCTCACATCCAAAATGAACCCGCGAATGCATTTTGCACGAAGAAAATAGCGCTAAATACAATAAAACACAAACAGCAGCCGCTTCTGTTCTTGTGCTCCTGTGGTATGATTTATGTGGCAAATTACTCTTAATTACAGGAACAGCCATAATTGTGTAATTTTTGGTAATTTTGTGTCAAAAGAGTAACGCAAAATCACCATAATTACTCCATTTACCCTGGCGTAGTCAAACGCTTTCCCAGGTCTGTCGCGGAGCATGGTAGGGGTGCATGAGTGACTTACCGATGGTTCTGGAGTCTGGCTTCAGGGGAGCGGCTCCTACGACAGGGACTAGACCGACCCATGATTTGATGAGCCCTGCTCACATAGAGACAGCAGGTGAGTGCAGGGACGCGGCAGAGACGACTACGAGCATGGGCCGGCACCGGAAGCATGGCGGAGACAGGAGGTTACACACCTTGGGACTCTTTAGTAAATTGGGTTCCATCAATTAGTGTTTCAAGTACAGACCTGGTGAATAAAGTCATGTTTTAACCATGGTGTTTTTACTGTTCGCCTCTTCAGAAGTTATTGCATCTGCATGTTGTGTTGCAAAGTCACTGTGGCTCTCACGCTTTGCTAATGCACTCCCAGGCACCCTGCCCCTCCCAGGCTAGTGAAATGAAAAACTTTTCCTTCGTCGCCACCTATTGTGGCGGTAGCGGGAAGGGAGTGGAGACACACAAGTTGGATTCTTTGAAAACAAGGCAGGATTGATTCAGGAAGATCTTAGACCCGCCCATTAAATACTTCCTGGTGGTAATGACCAGGCGTCACTCTTCCGGGCCCGCTCGGCGCGGCTATTCTGGACTCCTGAATCTTCCAGTGTTATAGGAAATGGCTACCGTGACTCCCATCTGGACCTGGATAGAGATTAAAGAAGGTGGGAGGGTACCCCCTAATCCTAGATGGAAACTGAGGAAATAGACAAAAGGGTGGACATTGTTATCTGGAGTGTCAATAGCACATGTTTGAATTGGCGCCAATATCATATCTCTGGTTGGAGCTCCTTGGAGCATATTTTACTAGTGGGCTCTAAAAGCAAATGTTGCCGCCTGGTTCTAACGGCCCCTTTACTCCCTAGTGCTTAGAACACGTTATGCCGGCTGATGTTAAGAGCGTGTTTTGCTAGCGCGTTCCAACAGAGCGTTTCAGTCGGCTAAGAGGACATTATGTTCTTTAATAATGTCTCCATCTGCCGCTATGTTTCCATCAACCATTATTTTGACCGTGTGACATTTGTTTTCTGGAAATTAATTTATACCAGATCTACATTTTGTGCTTTCTGAATAGGATATTTACATCACCGTTTTTCTCTATTCATGGTTTATTCCTATTGATGGTCCATTCCTATTTTTGTATAAAAAAACAATAAATAATTATATATTGCTTATCAAGTAACATTGAGTTATGTTGAATTTTCTGTCCTGTTTTGCAGAGTTGCGCCTGGCTCATTTTGGATGGTTTTAATTAGTAGTTTGCTATTGTTCTTTATCTAAACATGTGTCTATCCCTGCGTATAGCAAACTCATTGTTTATGTAGGGGTCCCCTTTTTCTCAACAAACTTTAATAATTAGAATCCATTTTTCTAACTGGTGCTGGGAGCACATTTTGCTGGAGCAAACTAAGTAAATGTTTTCTTTCCAAGAACTTTTTATTAGGATTTTGTAGGAGCAGGAAAGAACAGCTGAGAACTTATCGAAAAAGCAGTCCATGGTGGGGCTCCAACATGTCGTATGCATACAACAGTATAATACATGACGAACGAGCCTCGTATAACACTGGAGGACAGGTGTAATAGCATATGTGTCGGATAATGTAGTAGAATCATCGGTTGCTTGCATGGTGAGAGAGTGGAGCCGTTTAGTGAAGGAGGTGAGTGGGGTACCCTGGTTGGTAGCATGATGGGTGGAGAGCGAGAGAGACAGCGATGAGAGAAGAAGACGAGGCATAGGCTAAAGTTAGCGTGGGGAGGTGTTTGCAGTGGAGCAGTCTTGTAGGGAATGGAGGGGGTGGGGTTAAGGGAACGGAAGGAGGGATTAGAGTGGCAACTACTTCTACTACTAGTTTAGGGACATGTTTGAAATAAAACGATCTAATTTGAGCCACATTTTAGCACTTTTCATTGATGGTGACCGTAAGTATTTGTTTAGGAGTTAATTGCCCCTCGGTTGAACTGAACCCATTCCCGCCAGGTAAGGGAGGAGAGTTTGGGTAATACCTCCCACTCGGAGAGGATGGCTTTGAGGCTGATTCGGACCAGGATGTCCCATAAAAGTTGGCTTCCTTTGTTCAGCACATATTTTATGCCGGGGGGTGGGGATCCCTAATGTAAAGGAGGTCCAATTTATGTGAAGAAATTGTGAGATGGTATTGCTAATATCCAAATGTCAAAATATCAGGCAGAGAGTGGATCACTGGTCCTGAAAGAACCAGGGTATTGCTAATATCCAACCAGAGTTTCTTAGTGAAAGTACATTCTAAAAACATGCCCCTCAGGTCACCTGCGTCTTTCTTGCAGCTCCAGCAGGTGTCATTAGATCGAAGACCGAGTTTATATAGTTTAGGAGGAGTCCAGTGGGCCACATACGCAATCTAGTATTGACATTGCGCTAGTGACCGCATAATTTTGATAGAAGTAAGGTTCTCCCATATGGACGGCCCGTTTAGCGTCTCCTCCTGGAGACAGTTTGAGTCAGAGAGTAAGGATTCCCATTTATTTGGTTAGAGTCGAGTTTGAGGGAGAGCGGAGTGAAAATAGTTTGGACGCGAGGTGTGCACCTTTGGTATGTGATTATAGTGTGTTAGGTAGGTCGAACTAAGTACATTTTGAAGTCTAGTTCTTAGAGGGTATTTTGCTGGTTGATGCTTAGAGCACATTATTCTGGTTGATATTTAGAGTACATTTTGCTAACAAATTCTAAGAAAACATTTTGTTTAGGGGTGGGTGGAATGTTTCATTCCGTCTGCCGAACTGGTGGTATTTGGCGACTCTGTGTTACTCTCGTAATGCAGAGTTCTGGCCAATTGCCACGTGGCAGGCGTTTTTCCCATAATGCTCCAGAAATGCGAGCACAAACATGATTTGTTGTCCCCTCGCACCCTAGCGAGCGATCGCAGTGAAAGGGCTGCTTCTCGAGTAGATTTGGTGCAGCTCGAGTAGATTTTGTACTCGAGCGGCAGCAAAATCAACTCGAATGGGCGCACACTCTTGCGCACCGCATTGTGCCATTCGTGCAGATTTTTCAAGGCTGCTCATGCTACTGGGGCTAAATTGCAGCGCAACATGCATAATTCTGCTCATTGGTGGAACTCTATGGAATATCGCATAGTTTTTATGTAACTCTGTGGAATTCCGCGTGTTTCACCCGTCCTTATTTTTCTTTGCAGTTACTAAGAGTACATTTTTCCTGCCAATGCTTAGAGCACATTTTGCTAACAGATTCTAAGAAAATATTTTGTTTAGAGGTGGGTGGAATGTTTCATTCCGTCTGCAGAACTGGTGGAATTTGGCGACTCCATGTTACTCTCGTAATGCAGAGTTCTGGCCAAATTTCGCCAGTTGCCACGTGGCAGAAGTTTTTCCCGCAAGAACGAGCACAAACATGATTTGGTGTCCCCTCGCACCCTAGCAATCGATCACAGTGATAAGCCTGCTTCTAGAGTAGATTTGGTACAGCTCGAGTAGATTTTTTTACTCGAACGGCAGCAAAATCAACTTGAATGGGCGCACACTCTTGTGCACCGCATTGTGCCATTCATGCTGATTTTTCAAGGCTGCTCGTCCTACTAGGGCTAAATTGAAGTGCAACATGCATATTTCTGCCCACTGGCAGAACACCATGGAATTTCGTTTCGTTTCTTTGTAACACCACGGGTTCCGCCCACGCTTATTTTTGGCAGTTACTAAGAGTACATTTTTCCGGTCAGTGCTTAGAGCACATTTTTCTAGAGGATTTTAACAGTATGTTTTGTTCTGTGTGCTAAGAGCTCATTTTGCTAGCTGGTGCTTAGAATACATTATGCTGGCCAATCCTGAGAGCACATTTTGCTAGCTCATATTCAGAGGACATTATGCTGGGCGAATCTGAGTGTATATTACGCTAGCTGATGCCGAGAGCACATTATGGAACTTGATGCTAAGAGCACATTTTGCTAGCTCGTGCTTAGAGCACTTTATGCTGGTTGATGCTGAGAGCACGTTTTGCTAGCTCGTGCTTAGAGTACATTTTGCTGCCCAATGCCGAGAGCACGTTTTGCTAGCTTGTATTCAGAGTACTTTATGCTGGCTGATGTTGGAGTATATTCAATGGTGGCTCCTCCGCTAAGGTGGAGGAGCATCGCCTCACTGCTTTAATAGCAGTGTAGAAGAAAAATAAAATAATAACAACATTTTATTATGAATTAAATTCTTCCGTTCCTGCTTAGGTGCGGGGAGGGGCGGGGATGGGCTGGCTTGAGCAGGAGCCAGGGGAAGGAGTGTTGCGCACACTCTAAAGTTCGCTTGACAATTTGGCCGGCCGTCTTGAGCTGGCCAAGCAGCCATGCGCACTTTGCATGTTCTCCACCGGCTGTATTGCACAGCCTAGGTGGAGCGCACGCCAAGTCTCCCGGTCCCTCACTGAGCACCCAACCATGGTGCTCGAACCAATCACAATGCTGCTGTAAGGCAGCGCCGTGATTGGCTGGGAGAGTCAGGGAGCCTGGGGGCTTCCTGCTACGGAGGAGATGTGGCAGAGGTCGGCCAGCAGGCACGTTTTCTTTCTTTTTCATTTTCTAACCCTCCCCTGTTTTCCCCCTCTACGTTCCCTACCAGCCGCCATTGAGTATATCACTCTGGCTGATGCTGAGGGCACATGATGCTGAGGGCACATGATGCTGGCCGAGGCTGAGAGCAAATTATGGAAACTGATGCTAAGGGCACATTATGATAGCTGCGGATTAGTACATATCACTTCTTGATTTTTTTTTTGCACGTTTTGCGGTTGGCCTGCCTCAAAGCATAGGGATATGCAGCTGCATTAAAGACCAGGTGGGGCGACCCCTGTAGGTGGAATTAAGTCAGTTGATGTTGTAGAAGCTACTAAGGATATTATCAGAAGTGACTCTATATATATTAATATGTTCTTCCCATTGTGACTACCTTGAAGCCGCTGCTACCCTCTGGCACCCACTGGGGCACCTGTAACCTTCCTTCCTGCCTCCCCCTGCCGTCCAGCCATACATCACTAAACTGCGTGGAGCTGCGGCCAGCTCAAGGGGGCGCCCAGTTTAGGTGACACGGAAGGTAGGCCGCTGCCTAGGGTGCAAGTTCAGTGAGGCTCCAAATTTGAGTGAAAAAATCCTATTGACAGTATTTTGAGCAGACGTTTGATGGGTGAACATTGCAATCAGTAAAATACCCCAAACTGTCTAAAATGACGTGTAAAGTGATTTCCTGTATCCCAGCCGCCGATCCATGGGACGTGTGCTCCATGGCGGTTTACTGTCGTTTGCACCATGACGGGTAGGGTCTTCTTGTACATCAGTTTCTCGTGATTGTCTCCCTCTGACCTGTCATATTGTGAATTTCTTCTCCAGTGCTCTCCCTGGCCTCCTTCAGTTCTGTGGCTTCCCTGAAAGCGAGGTTACTGGTGAAGAAATAACCCGGATGTTCCAGGCAAGTGGCCATTTTGAGTTGGGATACCTGACTTGTAAACACAGGGAGCCTGTAGCTTGCACCCTAAGCTCTGGGTCTAATGGGGGTGTTAGTGCCACTGGGGGGGCTGGGGTGGAGAGACGCGCCATGTTGGAGTCCAAAGGAGGAGTCCTTTAGGAGCCAATGTTTTGTGGCATTTGCAAACATGATAATGTGACCTTGCCTCGCCTTTTTAATTCCTTTATGGCTAATGCTTATTCTTATTTTTGGTTATTTGCCTTTGCTAGTAAAGGCGTTTTGACGGAAAAGATTTGTGCCCCCCACTTTCTAGTTTAGTTGTACATCGCCATGATACAAATATTTCTAATTTTCAAGCAATGTATTACACACGAACAGCTATATATATCTTGTTTATATCAAACACATATATTTATTGAAAGAGATAGTTTCCCCTTAGAATTGCACTTATTTATTCATCTGTATCATACTGGCACCGCACTCTGAAGTCTTTACACTTTAAAGCATAAGTTTGTGCTTTATAAAACAGGTGCAAATAATAAATAGCTAAAAAATAATAAAACAACCAAAATTTCCGCGGTACAGGACATAGGTTTGCGAACATTCAGCTTCAGTAATTTGCAGTTGAAGGACACTTTCTTCTCTGTTTTGCCTTTTGCTCCATCAGGTATTTGCTGATTTAAGAGGTAATAAACACTTCCTACAAAAAAAAGATACAAATGTCATTATCGTTGCTGTTTCATGTTGGATAGGCTCTTTCACTGTTGTCATGTTTAGGTCTTGCATAGAGACAGCTTTAGCTGACTGTTGTCAAATAGATATTGGGTACAGTGCAGTACAAAGAGTGGGCTTTGGGTCAAACCCTTGTTCATGATTGGATGACTTCCTTGTCTATCTTAGTTCCCTCCTCCTTACTCGACGGCTTTCCTCCATGCTCTTATGTTTTTTCAGCCTATGGAGTATTTTGATCTCACTGTGTTTTGATTGGATGAATTATATCCAGGACCACTGGAATTATGCAGCAGGGTTGAGTAATTTATGTGGCAAGAAAAGGAAAATATGTGGTGTAATGCAGCACAATTTGTGATAGTATTACTTGATTAATTTCTCATTTTGAAACTTGTTAACACTGTCTGGGTATTAGCTACACCTCATTAGTAGCAGCTTAACACCCAAATATAGCCATAAGCAACAGAAAGGTGACCAGTCAACCTTTGCAAAGAGCCTTCCACTGAGCAGCAACACATTTTGTTGCGGTTTTTGTAACTTTTCCACCATTTGAGCTAGAATCTTTTTGTTCAAATCTGCATATTATGCTGCAGATGATGGTTTATGTGGCAAATGCAGCAACTCTATATTAATGCGAAAAACGCTGGGGGCCGCAAAATCGCATTAGTCCACTGTCCCTGATTGCATCCCCCCTCTGTCGACTTTTCATTTATGTTTTAGCACCCTATGGGGAAACTTGTCTCTCTTCACCCTCTTCCCCACCCAACTATTCCCACTAGCATCTCCACCCTGCACTTCTCCATTCCTGTTTCCCCAAACAGTGCTCTCACACACCAACCAAAAGCACAGAGTGTTAAAAATATCAGTGAGTTTTCAAGGTGATCGGGGGAGGCAGACAGCCGCAATCTGGCTTTTGTCTACAGTGCATATATGTCAGATAATGTTCGCGGAAGGGTGCCATGCAGAAACTTTTAAAACACAAAATGGTGGATGCTCAGCCCATTTAGAGCACTCATGCTGCATTAATGGTGTCTGGCCCAAAGGGCCGCGTAGAGTGAGCACAGAGCAGGTGAAATCGCAGCAGAACTAGAGTGAGCAACAGCGAGCGATAGGGGGGTGTTTGATGGAGATGGGGGAAGCAGCACATGAGGAGGAGAGCTAGACATATGGGCTCTCTTATGGAGTGCTGACAAAAAAGGAAAAAAGTAGATCCCTGAAAGTGAGCAGTGGAAGGATACATGTCATCCAATCAAAAGGATGGTAAAGAAGCTACGCTGTGGTAGAAGGACAAACACCGGAAGATGAAGAAAAGCCCTCAATTAAGGAGCAGTAAGCTGTGTGTTGGCTCTCAGCCCACTGTAAGTTTTTGGCATCGCCAGAAGAGATCTTTCACAAGCGAACAGCTAAAGGCTGTTCTGTAGGTGAGACGTAAATGGATTTTGCTGCTAGTAAATTTCTATGGTTTGTAGGGCACACATGGAAGTAGGGAGTTCAAGATGCAGCCCTTTTTGGGTGAAAGGCAAGATTGATTTTTATATAATTGGTCCCTGTCTGTCCTTGGATGTGTAAAAAATTATAGAATGGAATGTGTCCAAAGCCAGTTACTAACAATTATAATTAATTGTTCCAACAAATTCCATGTATCACTTTTGTGTTGTCCAAGTTCTGGCTCAAGTTTGTGTTACTCAATTATGCAATGAAATTCTTTCCACTAAGTGTGAATTCTAAATCATAATCTCTCACACACATGAACAACTCAGCAAAAATATTTTTTCACCAATCATTCTTCCACTACTTTATGGTGCATATGAATAGGGGTGGGTGGAACTCTCCTAATTTCACCCTGCACAATTCCACAGAGTTACATAAAAACTTCACAAGATTACTTGGAGTTCTGCCAAAAGGCAGAAATATGCACTTCTTACTGCTTGCATTGTGATTAACCACTGGTAGCGCGTTCCACGCTGCGGTGCACAATAGCGCTTGGCCATTCGAGCTGATTTTGCAGCAGCTCATTTAAAAAATCTACTTCGGGATCAGCCCCTCTGACCATGACCACTCGCGACCACCCGTGTTAGAAAATCTCATCGGAAGTCCTCCTTGCGATGAAAATCGTGCTAGGGGATGCCAGATCTAGCTCGCCAGCTCACATTTCTGGAGCCTCGCAGGAAAAATATTCCTACACGCGGCGAATGACGGAATGTGGATGGAACTCCACTTTACAAGAGTAATGTGGAGTCTCCAAATTCCACTAATTCTGCGAGTGGAATGACATTTTTCACCCGGGCCTACATATGACTGCGAAAAATTTAAGAATACACAAAAGCTTTTAAAGGGAAAATATTATAAAAATGTTTGAGCAAAAGTGTTATTCAGTAATATTACTATACATATAAAAATAGTACAAATCCAAGGAATATGACACTTTTCAACTTTGTCATTAGTGCATAACATTTTGAAGACTTTTGTGATGCAGAAATCCATTTTTTGTATATTATTGTTGTTGTGAGAAGTTGGCCTGGCATATGCTGGTCACTAGTTATAGTGGCCACCTTGCACCAGCCCAATTCGACTCTGATGGTAGATAGGTTTAAGACAACCTTTTAAAGAACGCTATCCTAGTGGTAGCTGTGGAGAGCAGCCTTCAGGCTAAGTCTCAGAGGAATGTAAAGCAGCTTGTTTTACCTTATAATCTCTTGAATTACCAAATGAAAGGACACCACACAGGTGTATATATATCAAATATATATGTATTTATTTCTAGACACACTCTACTAATCTCTTTATGAGATTAGAAGCCAGGAACACATTCAAATATCAACGTTTCACAATAAGTTAAGCACAAATATGGCTGGGGCCCTAGGGGCGTACCAGACCATATACTAAAAAAGAGGTTTAGGAAAGTCGACTTGCAGAATGACAAGGCCTAGGGCCTGTAGAATCGCTGGGGCTTCACTAATGCAGTAAAAGCAGGTAAGTAACAGACCCACGGGAGATGCATGCAGTGTGAGAACACAGCTGCGGGTTCCCTATTGATTACAATGGAGTAAGTTGCGGTTTTATTTTTAAAGTTTTAGGGTACTTCGAGGAAGTCTACAAGCAAGCCACTTACAAGGTAAGTAATTCGAGGGCCAACACACACTAGGGCACTGGAGTGCACGAGTTACCTCACCCAGGGAAGCCGGGTGCATAGGTGTCATTTGGTGTTGGGTCGCGTCGCTGTTTTCTATGGAAGCCAAAGAAGATTTGCTGCTTGCGGCGACTGAAGAAGTGTCCGGTGGAATCCAAGGCTGGATTGAAGATGAAGAGGACCTGAAAATTGAAGGGACAGTGTTCACAGTCACTTGCCAGTGACCCGGGGCCAGGAAGATGGATGCCCACGGAAGTCGGGTGATTTCAGGTGATCAAGGGTGTTGTGACTCTTTGCTCACGAGGTCCAGGAGAGATCGATGATGACCAGCAGCTGGATTCAGAGTGTCCCACAACGTCTGCAGCTGACTGCGGTGTCGGCAACCGGATTGGAGCCAACAAGCCTTGGCAACAGCAAGTCTTGTGGAAAGTGAATTTAGTCAATGGTGCAGACCAGCAAGGTCTGAGGGACTCACCCAGCGAGGGTGAGTGAGGGCAAGCCTGGAGCAACCAGGGGAGCCCTTTGAGTTGATAAGAAAGTCTTCGGGAGACCCACAAGCCAATGGGCAAGGGATCGCAAAGACACCACTTGAGGAAATGCTTCACAGGAGCCCACGGTCACTCAGGACAGAGTAGGCCTCTGATTTTCGCTGCACAAGCTGCTAGAGGCTTGGGCCACAAGTGGTCCAGAGCACAAGTTCGTAGAACATCGTGAAGGGGTTGCACTTGACAAAAGTGCTTGGTACCCGGGTATTGCTGTGTCTCGTCACTCGTGGGGTCCACTCGCTTCAGCTCTGCTGGGGACCCACAATGGCTGTCAAAAAATCAGAAAATCCACTTCTGGGGCTGCAGGGACTTCGGACTCCGGCGGGAGCGGGAAAGTTTGCGACCGTTGATTCAAGTTTTTGGTGCCTGCCTAGCAGGGGAGTCACTCCTTGACTCCAAGGGAGATTCTTCTGTCTTCCAAAGGTAGTGGAACGTCGAAGGGCCAGGATTCTTCTTTGTAGAGCGTTGTCCAGGGTTATCTACTTTGCAATGGCAAGGTTTCCTTTCTTATACTGAAGATAGGGGAGGGACTAGCTCTAGGACCACTCCTCTGGGAGGGTCAGGGTAGGGGATGGTTACACCCACTTGCCTTTGTCCAGTTTCGTGCCAAAGCAGGGACAGGTAGCCCCTGAACAGGTTTGAGCTGGCATATGCACAGAGGAGCCTACTGCTCCCCCAGTGCAGGACTTCAAAGCATTGTAGGAGTGCACCCACCCAGCCCCAATACACTAAATCCTGTCTGGTGGTGACACCTCCCTGTGACAGGATGCCTATTGTTGGGCCTCCTCCACTGCGAGTTTCAGTCAGCAGCAGGAGGGAAGCCCAGTGACTGTGCTGATGGCATCCATTTTGTGATGCCAAGGCTCTTTCAGATTTCTACTGTGTTACCACAGTAGGTACATGTTGTCCCCTCTAGAAGGGTGGGATCATACTCCCACACCAGTTACTGGTATGGGGGTATGATTTCAAGTTGTTTGACACCAAACACGACATGTTTTGAATCAGTCATTCCAAAGTTAGCATTTACCGGGCGGTTATAATGGACTTAAGAGTATATGGTTTAGCTTTCCCAGACCCTGGTTTGAGGAGTTGGACGGGCTCATTACAAAATATTTATGGGGTGGAGGAAGGTCGCGTTTGGCTCTTTCCACATGTCGGATCCCTTCCTTTGATGGAGGCATGGCCATGACTCATCTGTACCTCTACATTGTAGCCACACGTTTGTTGGTGGTCCACGATTGGTTCAACGGGGGATGGTCCGACCCGGCCTACCGGCTGGAGCTGTGCGAACTGGGGCGTTCTAAAGTACAGGCCATGTTGTATGGGGGACCTGTACCGCTTCAGCTGCCTGAGGCGACACGCTCGGTATTCCTGGCTTGGCGGGTTTCGCTGCGCCACACCGGCTGGACCGGCAAATTGACCCAGTGCACCCCTCTCTGGCAGGGGGCTTGGCTACGGGAGGTGAGTGGCTTGCGGGGGTTCAAAGCCTGGGACCTCATAGGCATATCGCAGCTTAGGGATGTATGGGTGAGGGGCCACATGCTTTCATTCCAAGATATGCGCCATCGTTATTCCCTGCATCCCTCCCAGTTTTACAAGTATTTGCAACTACGACACGCCCTTCACGTACACATCGTAGACGATACTCTGCTCCCCGAATACAGCCCCACGGAGGCCCAGACGCTACTGGGGACTTGGGTAAGGGAGGTATCTCCCGGATATACCGTACTCTGATCAACAACACTCCCACCTCGTTGGACAGATTGAAAGACCAATGGGTAGAGTGGGCGGGGCCATTGGAGGAGGTGGATTGGCGTGATGCGCTCATGTTGCCTAAAACAATCACAACCTCCGCCAAACTTAGACTTATCCAATTATACTACGTGCACATCGCTTACCTCACTCCTGTACGCCTTCATCGTGTGGGCCTTCGCTCTGATGCGTTCTGCGCTAGGTGTGGCCGGGCCCCAGCGGATGTTTTTCACGTGGTTTGGACCTGTCCCTGGTTGGCAGCTTTCTGGAAAGCCATTGAGGGGGAACTACGGACAGGACCGGACTGGGAACCACAACCGGCCCTGGCAAAGTGCTTGGCCGGCCACCACCCCCCGGCGGGGGGCAGGGGGGGGCGGTTTGCTGCCGAGCTCTTTGCCAGGGCCGGTTTTCGGCCGATTTTGTTACAGGGCCGATTTAACGGCCCTGTAACAAAACTGGCCCGCAGGGGCCCAAAACCGTCCCCCACCCGTGCGGCGCACCGGGGGAATGCCCGGTGCCCGCTACGGCCAGTCTGGCCCTGACTACGGAGATTCTGGGGTGGGCAGTGCCTCATGACCCACGGCACTCCTTACTGGGGATAACAGACGGGCTGGATGAGTCCCGGAGCGACAAGATCCTTGTTAACACAGCAATGGTAGTTGCCAAGCGCGATATAGCGGCAGCATGGATTTGTCCCGATCCACCAGCTCTGGGTAAGTGGCGTAAAGGAGTGGACTGGTGCGTGACACAAGAGAGGGCTTTATACCTGGTGCGTTGGTGCCCCAAGAAGTACCGAAGGGTGTGGGGCAAATGGTTGGGCGCAGTGGGGGGAAACTAGCGATGTTTCTAGTTTCCTGTGGCAGTATTCCCTGCAGGGGTCCGCGCTGGGGCAGCCGGGGGGGGGGGGGGGATTATGCTGAACTGTTTGTAAGTGTTTTTAAAATCAATAAAAACTTGGTTATAAAAAAAAAGAGTATATTGTTTAACCGCATCCACAAACAGCCACAATGAATAGACTCTGCCAGCTGCAGAGAAGCCCTGCTCAGGCAGAGGCACCCCCTCACATTGTAAACCAAGCACCCTGCCCTCAGGATTGATAGGGCCTGCCTTAGGGGTGACTGATAGGTTTATATGTGTGTGTATGGTGAGATATAGGAACCTATATCTCTGTGAGGAGTGCTAACACTACCTCACCCAGGCTGCAGTAGCAGGCCTGTGGTGTCAGATTGAGTCTGCTTCCCAGGGGTGGCATAATACATGCTGCAGCCCCTGGTAGGCCTGTGAAGTGCCTATGCTCTAGGTACCTAAGGTACCATATACTAGGGGCTCATAAGGTACCACAGTATCCAATCACTAGTGTATCTAGTATGCACTCCAAGTTGTTTTAGAGAGAACAGAGAGACTGGGGCCCTGATTAGCAGGGACCCAGCCAGACTATAGCCGGAAACCAGTGTAAACATCAGAAAACAAGCATTTGCGATGCAATAGGTCTCGGATTTACGCAGGCTTGAGCTCTTGGCATTGTAAATGACAATGCCTTCTATTTTTGTTTTAAATAACAAAACATACATAAAAGGTATTGTCATTTACAATGCCACTAGCTGAAACTTGTGTAAATGCGAGACCTATTGCATTGCAAATGCTTTTTAGAGTTATGCGTGATGCATATTTTGACTGAGTCTTCGACACCACAGAGCTGCATAATGAAAGGCCCCGGCCAGGCACAAGGGACGGAGTAGACAGCAGCGCGAGTACTGATTGCAGAGCTGAAAGTCATTGAAGACGGTCATAGACTGCCCAGGCCGAGTGGCTCTAGTGGTTGCACCATATGTTCAGTAGAAGCGCCAACATACACTGAATGAGGTGCTATAGATGATACAGGACAATACATTGATAGGTCAGCACTCGTTTAATCTGGGCCTTCGCATAGTCATGCGCCCTTGAAGAAAACCGCCCCATGACACACACACGTGTGCAGCCTTTTGTTGCTGTGATGTTTTCATTCCTCTTATTACAAGCTGTTCTTGTAGTGCTTATAGCGCTAAAATCATGTTTTGCTGCAACGATAAGAGGTAGGAGGAGCCTTCTTAACTGCTCAGTTTTATAGCTTTTATTGTAGCTCTACTAAATCCCAGTGAGTTTCAGGGCGCTTTTAAAAAATGCGAGCTTGGAACACCAGAGAATAATTGCGTACAAAGATGGCATAAGGAGAGAGTAGTGAACATACTGTGTATTTGCATCAGTATGTAGGTACTGCACATGACACATACAACATTAGTAAATGTTTATTAGCGAGACTGCAAACCACATCGGTGTGTGAAAATACTGGCCTGTGTATCTAGTAAGTGTTCATCCGTATTTGAACAAAACTCTCTCTCTCGCTCTCCGAATTGCGCAGACCATCTGGGCAGTTTGTCTTCCGGTGACAGGGGTGAGTTCTGACCTTTCTTAGCACAGGCCAAGAACTCTTATCGTTCGGAACATGGCCTGTAAATGCCCATCTGTTTCACATCGAGCTTTGTACAGTGCTCAGCCTTTTACTCAGCTGTCCCGTTTTTGCAGATAGGGGACCCAGGATCACACTGGGCTAGCGGGTAATGAATTGTTGTACATCAGATCTCCGATGCCACACTCAGCACCTGGGACACTCATAATACTGATACAATCTGATGCTGTCCCGTGCCGGCTTCTCTTTGCTATTATTCTGTCCCCTGGGGACGCGCGTCGCCGGTGATTCAGGCGGGGTGTGCATTCAAGATCACCGGAGGATTGTGGAAATAGCGGACTTCAAGCCCCTGGAGGTAGAGGGGCAGTGTAGTGACCTGTGGCCCCTCCCTCCTCCCTGCACCGGACCTACAAAGGAGCTTGCGCATCCCGCTTCGCGGGACGCGCGTCGCTGGTGATTCAGGCGGGGTGTGCATTCAAGATCACCGGAGGATTGTGGAAATAGCGGACTTCAAGCCCCAGGAGGTAGAGGGGCAGTGTAGTGACCTGTGGCCCCTCCCTCCTCCCTGCACCGGACCTACAAAGGAGCTCGCGCATCCCGCTTCGCGGGACGCGCGTCGCTGGTGATTCAGGCGGGGTGTGCATTCAAGATCACCAGAGGATTGTGGAAATAGCGGACTTCAAGCCCCAGGAGGTAGAGGGACAGTGTAGTGACCTGTGGCCCCTCCCTCCTCCCTGCACCGGACCTACAAAGGAGCTCGCGCATCCCGCTTCGCGGGACGCGCGTCGCTGGTGATTCAGGCGGGGTGTGCATTCAAGATCACCGGAGGATTGTGGAAATAGCGGACTTCAAGCCCCAGGAGGTAGAGGGGCAGTGTAGTGACCTGTGGCCCCTCCCTCCTCCCTGCACCGGACCTACAAAGGAGCTCGCGCATCCCGCTTTGCGGGAGGCGCGCGGGCGGGCGCCGGGTGAAACCCGGGCAAAGGGCGGGCCGTCTGTGGCCGTCCGGGGCCAGAGGAGGCCAGGCCGGGCCCACCCTCTTTCCAGCCCACCATCAAGACGCAACTATGGGTAAGCGGAAATTACATATCACTCAGGCTCAGGGGGGGGCCAAAGCTAAAGTCCCTAGGAAATCGGGAAGCATCATTTCATATTTAACCTCTGCTGTGGGGGTGTTAACATCGGAAATTGCTCAGGCCGAGAGAGAATTGGGCCTCAATGTCAACGAAGCTCATGACCCTGGCCTCATACAGCCATCGGAGGCCACTCCAGTTCCATTAGAACCTGTCGTTATTATTGGCCCCCCACCTTTGACTCAAGATCATCAAAATGATGCTGGAACCATATCGGCCCCTGACCCCCCGATAATCTCGCCTAAACCCATCATCTGTCAGCCCCCTGCTACTAACAGACAACTCAAACCCCAATTAAAAGGCACAAGGATAATGGGCAAAAGAAATAAAAATAAGCGGGACATTATACCCAGCCGCAATGCATCGGACCCTACCCAAGTGAACATTGATTCCCTCCACTCTTCTGTCCGGGACTTGGTGGAAAATATTTTTACTAGTAGACTTGAGGTGTCCCTTACTAGCATTGCTAAGGACATAGTTGATACGCTGAATATGTGTGTGGCCAGTTTATTAGAGAAATGTGCTCGAATTGACTCTACACTTATAGCTATTAACAAGGCATCTGAATTATTACAAAAGAGCACTTCCCCCAGCTCGACCCATTTAACATCATCTGGCCCCACTAGTGGGTCATCGGGTATATCCCCCAGGTTACAGAGTGGTGACCCGTCGTCAAACCCAAGTCCCACTATTACAGCTCCAGTGTCTAGAGCTCAAGAGGGGCATTCAAATAGGGATACTAGCTCATTGCCCCAACTAACATCCCAGGCTAATGTTGCTAGTGAGTACATTTCAAGCAATACCCCAGTTCACCCTTATATTAATCTTCCCCCTGAGGCTGTCCCATTGGTGGTCATCTTGGTAAATGTGCCTCCACTTTTGCAAGGGAAAAGTGAAACACCCGAGGAACTACTGGCAGATACCAGAAATTGTTGCGACCAGAACTGCTCGGGTGATGCCAATATATCGCCCTATATTTTGACAGCCAGGCGGGTTGGATGGATAGGTGAAACCAAGAAAAAATTTAAGGGAGACTGTGTGGTGGTAAATTTTAATAATCCTTATGTAGCCCCCCGTTTGTTATGGGATGCCTCTGATTGGGTTAGGGATTCCAACATTAGGGCTGTCCCTTTAAGCCTTTTCTATCCACTGCCTCTGTAAAGGTTATCTGCTGTTCCGCAGGAGCGTCAGGGACCTGAAGCGTATTCCTCAGCCTTCCCCAGTGGTCTCCCGACTCTATCAGACTCTAGAGACTCAGGAGACTCACCAGGGAAAACAGGGAAACAAAACAAGGAGAGGAGGGTTGCACTTCAAAGGGTCACCCGCATCTGGTTCTGGTGATAAGGAATCTACGCCTGGCATACACCCTGTAAAACAAATACTGTGTCAACAATGTCACATACAAACTACCCCCCTCTTGTAATACAACTCCGCCTTTGCCCTCACCTACCCATGTGTTGTGTTTTCTACTCGTGTAACGAGAAGGCGTCAATACTTCACTGTAAGGCCTATACGAAGAAGAGTACACTGTTAGAATGGAACAATAAACTCTCTTCAACCTTCTCCCCTATCTCTGCAGTCTGCTTACCCCCTTGTGATGGTGTGGAGGAACTACCAACTCCCTGGCCTCTAATCGGTCTGATGCACACTGTGGAAGGTAGTGTCTACAGAAATACATAACACAACATGTCAGAGAAAACCTAAACACTTATTGAGCTCTTGATCAAAGGAAGATGTAGCGCAGTGCGCCTTTACCGTGTTTCTGACGTGTAGATCAGCAACGCACAGTGATTCACGCAAACCCCAGGAAGTGACAGGAAACAAATGGAGAAGAAAAGGTCTGGAAACACCTCACTAGATGGGATACTCTATGGAACACCATGAGGGTATGTGACAGATGGAAGGAGCTGAGCCAGACTAAGAAGTGCGTAGCGTAGGTAGGGAATAACAAAGGAAATTTAAGGAGAGGTTGGAATAGGGAAAATGCCTGCTAGGACGAGCGGAGATAGGCTCCCTGGCCAAATGTGGAAGGTTCAGGGGACCGCCCTTAGTACAAGCGCAAACAGTGCATTACACTGCCGCCGCTCCGCTATTGAATCTGGCAAACATAAAGGGGCATTGTGGCATGGACGAGACCGGGTTACCGGAGTAACTCTCTGGCGTCCCAAGGGAAGAAGGGCACGGTCCGCCACGCTAGTGCTGGTCAGGAGACAGGCAGGAATCAAAACGCCACGAGGAACGCTGAATGAGGCGAGGGATAGCAAGCCGGCTTCGTTCTACCGAGCGAGGCCGGAACCAGGAAATACCACGACCGGAAGTCAGGCAGCTGAGCGTTGGGACACGTATGAATCTCGAGACAAGAACGCTAAGCGCGTTTCCTTGCCTCGAGATCCTTAAATACTACCGCGTCGGGAGTCGCGGACCGCGGGGCATGACAGCACACTCCCCCCACAATGTCCCCCCGACAGTTTGGGTTTATCCGGATATCGCTGATGGAAAAGGCGAGTCAGACGAGGAGCGTGCACCGCGCTAGCCGGCTCCCATGTACGCTCCTCCACTCCATAACCCTTCCAGTGCAACAGGTATTGGAGGGTTTTCCCCACCATACGAGAATCCACAATGGTTTCCACTTCATATTCCTCGCTCCCCTGAATGGTAAGGGGCGCAGGCCGTCTCGGTACCGAAGTGCCCGACTCAACTGGTTTAATTAAGGAGACGTGGAAAACAGGGTGAATCCTAAAGGAGGCAGGCAGGTCTAACTTCAATGCCACTGGGTTGATTACCTTCAAGACTCTGTAGGGGCCTATAAATTTGGGATTGAACTTGCGTGAACCACTGAGCATCAAATGTTTGGTGGAAAGCCACACCTTATCCCCCGATGTATAGATGGGTTCTAATCTCCTATGTAAATCCGCCCCCTCCTTGTAACGCACTTTCGCCATGTCAAGAGCCTCTACAGTTACTTTGTGCAGATTTACAAGTTTGTGCACCAAATGATCCGCTGCTGGAATAGGACTGTCTGGGGAACACCCGGAGGGTAATAACTTGGGATGAAACCCCGCAGAACAAAAGAAAGGTGAGTGCTTGATGGAGGAATGTGGGCTATTGTTGTACCTGGTTTCTGATATACTGCTCGAAACACTGGTTAACTCTCTCAGTTTGCCCGTCTGACTGAGGGTGATGGCTAGAAGATAACCTGACATCTATGTGAAGCAAGGAACATAAGCCCCTCCAGAACCTGGACACAAACTGGGCCCCCCTATCAGAAATCAGAACAGAAGGGAACCCATGCAGACGCACCACGTGATGCAAAAATACTGAAGCTAATTCCCTGGCGGTGGGTAAACCCTCTAGAGGGACAAAGTGAGCTGTTTTCGTGAAGAGATCCACCACTACTAAGACAGTATTGTTCCTTCTCTTAGTAATGGGCAACTCCACTATGAAATCGAGGGATACCGTATGCCAGGGACCTGGCGGGGAGACCAATGGCAGGAGGACACCCACAGGATTTTGGTGGGACACTTTAGTTTGGGCACATGTAGAACAAACCCTGACATAAGTTTCAATGTCCTTTGACATGTTAGGCCACCAAAACCGTTCACGTATCGTCTGGATGGTTTTCTTTATGCCTGGATGACCCGCTAAAGGATGGGTATGATACCATTTCAAGACTTGTTCTTGTAACTCATGTGTAGGTAACACCACCCCGCCTTGAATGCAGACATACCCATCGTTCGTCACCGTCTCGTGGGTGCCTACCACCGTCCTCATTTTGTCTGAGGCTTGAGCTAGCCGAATCCTTTTGCAGAACTCGTCTTCCGTGAACACCCCACCTAAGATAGCGTCTGTGGGAATGATGTTTGGTGTTTCTATAGGTTCATCGGGTTGTGTGAAACCTAAGCGAGATAAGGCATCACCTTTACCATTCCTCCTTCCAGGCCTATAGTGAATCGTAAAGTCATATTCCCCAAAGAATTGAGACCAACGTAATTGTCTCATTGACAATGCCTTGGCGGATTTGAGGTATTGGAGATTGCGATGGTCTGTGTACACGGTAGTTGGGAAACGTGCACCCAAAAGATACTGTCTCCATTCCTCAAAAGCCTTCTTTATCGCTAGGAGCTCCTTCTCCCCCACTGCGTAATTGTAATCTGCAGGTGTGCATTTGTGCGAGAAATAGGCTACCGGGTGGCAGTGCCCTAAAACAGGGTCCTTCTGACTAAGGACACCTCCCACTGCCACCTGGGAGGCATCCACTTCTACCACAAAGGGCAAGGCCGGATCCGGATGCCTTAGGACGGGAGCTCTCGTGAAAGCCAGTCGTAGCCGTTGAAAAGCATCCTCTGCTTCCCTAGACCAGGTGAACAAAACACCTTTTTTCAACAGAGCGGTGAGGGGGCTTGCCAATTCCGAAAAGTCTCGTATAAAACGTCTATAGAAATTGGCAAAGCCCAGAAAGCTTTGTAGTTCTTTAACTGAACCGGGTGCAGGCCAAGAGAGAACCGCCGCGACCTTACCGGGGTCCATAGCTAGGCCCCATGGGGAGACAACAAATCCTAAGAACGGCACCTCCTGTGTGTGAAAGGTGCATTTTTCCAATTTACAGTATAACTGATTATCGCGAAGGCGTTCCAACACCTTTCGCACGTGGAGAACGTGGTCTGACATAGAGGACGAAAAGATCAACAGATCGTCAATGTAAGCAATCGCATAGTCATCAAGCATATCTCGGAGTACCTCATTTATGAAAAATTGGAATGCTGCTGGAGCATTACAAAGCCCAAATGGCATCACCAGGTACTCATATAGTCCATACTTGGTACAGTCCCTTACTTCTTCTTCGATCCGAGGGAGACACCGTCCCCCAACACGAACGGTGCGTCCTTTGGTTGTGCCCCGTTGTGCAGTTCCTAGTGCTGATCCCGAGCCTTGGCGCTTTATCAAAGCCCCTTTCCAGGGTCACCCCAGCAACAACAGGATAGCTAGTCCCATTAACACCATCGCTTTATCTAACAGGTTTTTACCCTTGTCACAACTAGATGTCAATGACTGACTAGCCTCCACAGTTCCCATACTTAGTAACACCGGTGGTGACTCTACTAACTTTGAGGATTCTGGTGTCTTTGTGAAAATAATGAGTTGGAACATAGCTGGCCTACGGTCTAAACAAGAAGATGCAAATTGGTTAAAATTTGTTTCTTCTTTTGACATTATAGCCCTACAAGAGACGTGGGCTAGGGAAAATATCCTGTGGCTCGATGGTTTTAAATCTTTTTTTCTCCCTGCATTTTCATCGCCCGCAGGAAGAGCTAAGGGTGGCCTGCTATTCCTTTGCTCCATAAAATTAAAGGCCAAGATCATCCAGCTAGACACGAACTCCCTTAACTGTCAAATATTGGAATGTACATTAGAGTCGCAACCCAAAATGTTGTTTATTACCTTTTATAATGCTGAGGATTGTGCTCCTGTGAACGCGAATCTTAGTTTTTTATTACATTTCCTGGAATCTTATAGGACACGTCAGACCACTTTGGTACAAATTGTTTTTATGGGTGATTTTAATATTCATCTTTGTGTGGATAACTGTATGATTGTTGATTTACATGGCCCCCCGCACGCTGTATCCCCTCACTTTGAACACTCTATTAAGGGTGAAGCCCTCGAAGAGCTTCTTCAATCAGCGGATCTGTATGAGCCCTGTCTTTTATCCAAGAGTCAACGGGTTGCGACGTTTGAAGCGGGGGAAAGTGAATCAATTATCGATTTATATTTTCTTATCTCCAGCTCTTTTAAGGTGGGTCTTTAGGGATTTTGTTTTCCGGTCCCCATTTAGTGATCATAACCCTGTAATTCTAGTTTTAGATAAGGGTTTTTGTCCCAAGGATGTAACCCTGGCCCACCTCCACTTGTTACGTTAGTTTCCTGTGATCATGGAAGGAAATTAAAATGGGCCAAAGTAGTCCCAGAGGATTTTATGGAAAATGTACTGGTAAACAACAGTCTTGCGTTTGGGAAGTGTCTGGACCCCTCCTCTATGGGGGGAGAAATTATCTCTGCTTATGACTCCATCTGTTCTCAGGTTGCTTCTGACCTTACTATTACCAGCAAACCGCGCCCATCACAGGGGAAAAAGTGGTTTGATTCCAGCTGTTCTAGGGCCCATCAAACCTTATTAATTACGTTGAAAAAACAACATCGGGATAAGGCCCTAATCTCTAACCTAAGGTAAAATTATAAACTAACTACCCAGAGGCGTAAAAACGAACTTAAGAAAGAGGCCTGGGAAGCCCTAATCTCGGTAGAGGTCCTCAAGGATAGTGCCAAGTTTTGGAACATTGTGAATAGCTCACTCCTAACAGGAGAAGAAAATGCCCCATTGGATATAAATATCCCAGAGGAGGAGTGGCTGGCGCACTTTGAACAAATTTATGCTAGTAATATAACCTTGGTCAACCCTGAGGCCTCTGAAACACCGTCCACCATTAACCACCTAACCTTTGATAAACATGAAGTTTGTAAGGCTATAAAAGATTCGGCCTCAAATAAAGCCCCAGGACCAGACGGTGTCCCTTTGGATCTTTACAAAGGTGACACCGAGCTCTGGAGTATCATCTTAACCAACGTTTTTAATGCTAGTGTGGTGAATGGGTTCCCGGAGTCCTGGTCCAAATCGATCATTATACCGGTTTTTAAGAAGGGAGAGAGGGGGGACCCGAGATGTTACCGGCCCATCTCGCTAATTGACTCAGCGGTGAAAATCCTGGGCAAAGTGATTTTGCACAAAATTTCAGACTGGGTATCGGAGAGGGGGATTTTATCAGAGGCCCAATATGGTTTTAGATCTGGTAGAGGCACCATGGACCAATGTCTTAATTTGTACATGCTAATCAACAAGTACACTAAATCAATTAAAGGTCCCATATATTTGGCATTTATGGATCTGTCCACAGCTTTTGATCTGGTTAACAGATCAAAGCTGTGGACGATCCTATTGGAAATGGGGATTGATCCCTGCTTAGTCCTTTTTCTTGCGAATTTGCACCAAGACTTACATGCTGCTATAAGGGTGTCTCATGAGGGGAAATGCACACAACACTTTAAATCATCTAGAGGGGTTCGCCAGGGTTGCATTCTTGCCCCCATACTCTTCACTTTATATATCAATAGATTAGATATTACCCTAGGTAAGGCCTGCCTGGACACTCCGCGTATAGGGAACAGTGGTCTACCTGTTCTCCTGTACGCGGATGATTCCGTGTTATTGGCCCGTACCCCTCTGGGTTTGCAGCGACTACTGAACTCCTTTGGGGAGTTCATGAACTCTTTGGATTTAGTGGTAAATAGCACTAAGTCACATGTTATGTCCCTGGGTATGTGTAAAAACAGAGGAAAAATCTTTTATTGCAATGGAGTTGAGGTTACAAAGGTAAAGGTATTTACATACCTGGGGGTCCTGTTTGATGATAGGTGCTCATGGACCCCTCAGCTTTTAGCTAAGAAGAATAGCGTAGGTAGAGCCTCCTCAGCTATATTAAGTTTTGCTCGACGGTTGGGTGGCAAACCATGTGAGGCAGTTCTTGCCATCTACAGGGCGAAATGTCTGGCCTTAGCGACCTACGGAGCTGCCATCTGGGGGTACAAAAAAGCAGAGGGCGTACAAACCGTAGAAAATACATTTTTTTGCTCTATCCTCTCCGTCCCCCAGTCCTCCCCGACCTTTTCAATACATTAAGAATTGGGAATGGACTATGTTTCTGACCGTATTAGTCTGGCCCCTCTGGTATTCTGGTTGAAAATATGGCTGAACCCTGAACTCTCTCTGAATCGACTGATTTTAAAAGACTGTATGGGTCTAGATAGAGCTCTAGATATTCCGTGGCTCCTGTATATTAAGAAAACATTTTACAATTTAGGGCGCCCTGAGCTCTATGACAACCCAGAAACAATTGTTAAGGGGGATGTTAAGCAGATTAAAGCCCAATTCTTGATTCTAAGGTCTTTAGAGCGGGAGGGGGAGGAACTCAATAAAGTATCAGTAAGGGCCCATTTTTTATTAATAACTTTCCCCCAGACTGAGCCTTATCTCAAGATAGTCTCGAATCATTTTCACCGCTGGTTGCTGACAAGATTCCGTTTTAACCTAATACATTTTAATTTAGGTAGCTTTCAAGGTTGGTGCAAACCAGAAGATGCCGCTTTGTGTAATTGCGACGACAGTTCAATTCAAGACACTGCGCACTTTATCCTATTCTGTAACCATCATACAGTAATTAGAACAAAGTATATTTTACCTTTGTTACAAGGGAGAGGTTTTTACCAAGTAAAACCAGCACTGATGTACCTTCAATTACTTGACTCCCCATGGATAATTTTTAATATTGCTAACTTTTTGGTAACTGCGGTAAGGATAAGGAAAAAACTTGATGCTCAGTTTGTATACTGTTGTTAGGGGCACATTTATTGGCTTGGTCGACCCCTATGTGATCTATTTTATACTGTATTTTGTAATGTTTTTATGTGTATGAATTATTGTGATGTACTTTTATGATTTTAATTAATCGATTAAAGTGGTTATGACTGACTGTCCCCTGCCCTAAGATGAGCAGGGGATGCGTTGTTTACGCACAGAAGACCCGCGCCGGCTGCTCCGCGGGCTGCCTTCTGCGGATGAGAGATAAACCGAGGTGAGCTCCTACAAGACACGGGAGCTGCTGTGAGGGGCATCTCTGCCTCCCAGAGCATCTTCAGAGCCAAGGAATCCCTTATCTGCCCTGCGCACAGGCCCCCGCCGTGCCAGCGCTTGGCTGCCAGAGATGCAGGCTCACGGCTTTGACCTGTCCGTCTTTACCGAGAGCAGCCAGGGGCAGCTACACGGAGCTGCTAATTAGGAGAGCCTCGAATACCACTGTGACCTTGGGCTGAGCAGTCCCCATCCCTGCGTTTTTCTACAGCGCCGCGAAGTCTCTGTTTGTGGAGCACTGTGATTAACAGCTGCTACACTTATGTAGCTAATTCCTGCGCATGCTTCGGTCTCTTTTTGCTGATAGCAGGTGTCAATTATTACCTGCTTGGATGGTACTCGTTTAATCGACCCTAGAAGGATGAAAGTTTGAGTGTATGCACTGGGACTCTGACCTGTGACCTTCAGTTACACATAGATCTCCCCAAGAGATGCTTTATTTCGCTGAGGTATCTCACTGATTCCCTGCACGTGCTCTCCTTGTGCAGCTTCACTTGCACCATCGCACCCAAGCTTCCTCTGTATGTCTTTAATCAGAGCTCATGTCTTGTGCACAAAGCCAAATAATGCGCTTGCAAGCAAAGCGGCGCCGGAGTCCAAGGAGGTGGTGGACGCTGTAAGAGAGTGAGCAGAGCAGGAGTGGAGCGCGCACACCTTACCCTTGGTGAGGCCCTGGCCTTGCCATCTCTCTCATCACCGCCATTTTGAAGACCGGGTTACAGTGGTATGGGAGCATGACGTGCATAGAAGGACACTTTGTTATGACTGACTTTTAGCCTCTAAGCGGCAGGAGGCCACGTATGGATCAGTTCCACTTTACACAAATGTAACATAGCACAATACAACAAAAGACAGGAACACCACGAGCCACGTTGTGACACAATCCAACGTGTTTCCTCTCCAGTCCTGCACCGTGACATCTGACCTGAGTGCGCGTGAAAGGATGCTTGTGACGGCTACAATATAAACAGAGATCAATCATCGTTTGGTCTGAAATATGGAAACAATTAGTGCGGACATGGCAGCCTGTTGACACGAGCTGTGCTAAAGAGTGACCACACGCAAGTAAAGAGGAACAAGCCGAGGGCACCGGAAGACACCACCGCCTTTCTCCGAGGCGAAGCAGAAATGCCTCGGAGAAAGGCAGCGGCGTTTCCGGATTCGGGGGCGTGTTTTTCTGTTCTCTCCTCTTGCCATTGGCTGGAGGAGATAATCAGAAAAGTAGCAAAAAACACGCCCCCGGATCCGAAAAGGACGGGGCCTGTTCGGAGTGACGAAGCTCTTCTCCAATGGCTGGCCAGCATTCAAGAGGCCAGCCAATGGAGAAGAGGGGAGAAGAGGGGCGGGTGCAAGCCCCTCTTCTCCAAAACATTAAATCTCCGACTTCCGGTTCTGCCTTCGGCAGACCGGACGGTCCTCGACCTAAAAAGTGGGGGCAACATAAGTGCAGATCCTACTCTCCTACACATGTGCTGTACGAATTAGATAGCGACAATATTCCGTTTTAGTGAATTAACACTACTTTAGGCATATGTCATGCAGTGAGTTAGGCAAAGGTGAAAGTCTCTAGTTTTATGCTATAGGACAAAGCACAGACCCTTGATCTTTGAATCTTTGAAAATTCCTGGCGAGTGACAATTCTTACGCTTCAAAACTTACGTTAACTATGAGAATGGAGGATGCGATCAGCCCCACCAGCTGCCAGGGGCACTGCCTGCCAGCGCCCACAGAGCCTGAGCTTAGCTGCCTGTGCAGTTTTTCGATCTCTGCCACGTACTCCGTCCTGGGGAGAATAAACATGAGTTTGGTCACAAAGAGTCCAAAAAGTACATTTCAGCTGGAGCCACCCCGGATGACGAACTTCTGATACAGCCCAGTACGGAACAGCATACTGGGTGTGATGCCAGCAGGGTGATCGAAAGGAAGCCTTAGAGATCCGTGCATGCGCTGCAAAACTCTTTATGTAATTTGATGGTCATATTATAATATTATGATGGGGCCAACTCGGCCATTCATCCGATTAAAGACAATTACATTTCTGAAGAGACTCTCACGTTTGTTGTTTTGGATGAACAAAAGACATCATGATCGCACTGATATGGATGAGGTTGAAGGGGCCACGTGGCCTGCCCCCTCTAAGCAACCCCACCTGGTGTGCCAACTTGTAATGAGCAGGCACTGCTATACGTACACCCACCGAAACATGAAACCGTGCCGAGAAGCCATGAGATGAGGCGCTACAACATCCTGTACTATTCTGGGCGATGGCCAACTAGTTCCTGAAATGTGCAACTTGCGTGACGGTAGAGCGAAGGTTTTGAATCGCTTGTTGTCTGGTTGTAATGATAAAAAATGTATGCCGACATTCGGGATAGAATGTCTTCCTCTGCATAATTTGTTTAAACAAAGTAATTGAGCCCAACGTATCTCTTAGGAGCTCCTGACATCTGCACTGCCGAATGCCATGACTGTACACTCGTGTTTCCACCTCATGCCTCTCTATTGCTCCTGTCTTTTATCCCATGAACAGTGAGGCTGCCTGGTCTTGATTCCACCTCATGTCTCTTTCTTCCACCCCCTACACTCCCTGCCTCATTATCTTATGAATACCGAGGCTGCCTGGTCTTTATTCCACCTCACGCCTCTTTCTTCCACCCCTACACTTCCTGTCTCTCTATCTCATAAACACCGAGGTTGCCTGGTCTTGTTTCCACCTCACACCTCTTTCTTCCACCCCCTACACTTCCTGTCTCTCTATCTCATAAACACCGAGGTTGCCTGGTCTTGTTTCCACCTCACGAATAGCATCTGTTACCACGCAGGCCAAAACCACGCACGGCTTAACAACACAGTCAATACCACGACTGTGTCGTTACCACAAGTTCCATTACAACGCAAGTCACTACACCGACTTGCTTTAGGGAAGCACTGGACTATGGAATAGTTTAAATTACTATTCCAACCCCAGTCGGTGTATCAGTAGGGAAGTGTTGGACATAAAATCCAACACCAGTCCAACACTGCATTCCTTAAAAGCAAGTCGTTGTAATGACTTGCGTAGTAAAGGCTCTACGTTGTAATGCCTGCATTGTAATAGAGGTTTCCCCACCTCACGCCTCTTTCTTCCACCCCCTACAATTCCTGTCTCTATCTCATGAACAACAATGCTGCCTGGTCTTGATGCCACCTCATGTCTCACCTGCTCCCTTCATGTCCAGCATCCCTGCCTTCTGCCTCTGTTTTTTATATTCTTCTATTCCGGTGTCCAGACCACCCGCACAAATCCGTCTCTTCCCAAGAGTTTTGCGCCTGTTGACCATAGTCAACTTTTCATAGACTAGGGCCCGGCGTGGGCCCAGCCTGAACAGTCTTCCTGCCCGTGTAGAGCGGCTTCAGTTCCAAACACAGCCGCTGGGCGCCGCTGTTTCAACAAAATACGCCGACTCGAGTTTTCAGAATTTAAAGAGACGGCTCCTTCCAGGGCACAACTCCAGGGAAGTAAACAACTACCAACCACTCAGAGCCGCGCTCAGCAGGCCCAACTCTCCCCTACGAAGCATCACCGCAGTAAAGCCCCTTGTTCATCAAACCACGTGACCAGCATGCACTTATGTCACTAGTACTAGAAAGACCCATGTAGTAGCACTACTTTTAGCAGTGCTACTAGTTCAGTTAGTAGAACTGTTAGTACTTCAGACATTTGTGTTAGAAGTAGAGCTAATACTTTAATGCAGTAGTAGGGAGAAGTACTGATAGTAGTAATAAGTAGTATTAATGCTACTGATAAGAATTGGCAGAGCCACAGTGCTATCAGTAGCGGTTAGTACAGGGGAAAGTGGCAGTAGTAGTAACAGTGATGGACAGCAGCAGGAGGAGTAGTGACAGTAGTAGACGTAGTGCTACAGTAGTGGTGGTAGAAACAAAACTAGTAGTAGAATTGATGGGAGTAGTAGTAGCAGCGATAGTGATAATAGTTGTATTACGGCTAGTAGTGGTAATAGCAGGATTAGAGGTAGAATCGATAGTAGAGGTAGTAGCAATAGTGATAGTAGTAGCAATACTGCTAGTTGTGGTAGAAGAAGCAGGAGTAGTGGTTGCAGTAATGTTAATCGAAGTAGTTAGAGGCTCCAGAGCACTAGTAGCCGTAGTGTTAGTACTAGCACTGGTAGTGGAGATAGTAGTAGTAGTAGCAGAAGCAGCAGTAGATGTTATAGTATTACTTTTAATATTAGTGGTAGCAGTAGTAGTAGTAAATAAAGGTTGCAGTCCCACATTACATCCAGAATCTAGACCTTCCCGCCACGGCACTCGCCTGGTTGGCTCGCCAAGCTTGCCAGCTCTGGGTTACAGTGTAGTAGTGGTGACAGTACTAGCTCTAGTAGTAGATGAATAAGTAGTAGTAACTAAAATTCACGGTCTTCGATTACATCCTGAAGTTGTCCGTTTTGGCCCTGGCACATATCTGGTAAGCCCTCCAAACCCTGCTGGTCCGCGGTCACATTATAGTATTGCTGATAGTAGAAGCAGTGCTACTAGAGATAGTAGTAGTCGTAGCGGAGGAGCAGTAGTAGTAGTAAATAAAGATGGCATACTCACATTACATCTTTATGTTGTCTGTCTCGGCCCGGCGCTTGTCCAAATCCCTGCCGACTCTGAGTTACGTTGTAGAAGTGCTGATAGTAGAAGCAGTGGTACTAGATGTAGTAATAGTAGCAGCAGAAGGAGCAGTAGTAGTGGAAGCAGTAGTAGTAGTAAATAAAGAGTGCATACTCACATTACATCCTTAAGTTGTCAGTTTCGGCCCCAGCGCTCGTCCAGTTTATCCTCCAAATCCTTGCCGACCATGAGTCATGTTGTAGAAGTGCTGATAGTAGAAGCAGTGGTACTAGAGATAGCAGTAGTTGTCACAGGAGCAGTAGTGGTAGAAGCAGTAGCAGTAGTAAATTAAGAGGGCATACTCGCAATACATCCTGAAGTTGTCTGTTTCGGCCTCAGCACTTGTCCAGTTTATCCTCCATGCGCTGCCAGCTCTGAGTCATGATCATGATTTAGAGATGCTGAAGTAGGAGCAGTGGTACTAGATATAGTAAAAGTAGCAGCAGAAGGAGCAGTAGTAGTGGAAGCAGTAGTAGTAGTAAATAAAGAGGGCATACTCGCATTACATCCTGAAGTTGTCCGTTTCGGCCCGCCGCTCGTCCAGTTGGCCTTTCAGGCCCTGCTGGCTCCGAGTCACGTTGTAGAAGTGCCGTTGGTAGTGTAAGTGGTAGTAGACCGATATCAGTACTAGCACCAGAAGAAGAAGAAACTGTAGCAGCAGCCGTAGTAGAAGTAAATAAAGATCTCATTTTCAAGTTACTTCCTGAAGTTGTCTTTTTCGGGCCCGGAACTTGCCCTGTTGTCCCACCTCACCCTGCTGGCTCTGGGTCACATTCTTATAGGAGTAGTAGCAGTGGTAGCAAAGAGAGTAATTGTTGTAGCAGAGGCGCAGTAGTAGTGGAAGCAGTAGTAGTAGTAAGTAAAGGTTGCATTCTTACATTAGATCCTGATGTTGTCTGTTTCGGCCCCGACACTCGCCCAATTGGGCCACCATGCCCTGCTGGCTCTGGGTCATGTTGTTGTAGGAGTGATAGTAGTAGCAGTGGTAGTAAAGATAGTAGTAATTGTAGCAGAGGCACAGTAGTAGTGGAAGCAGTAGTAGTAGTAAGTAAAGGTTGCATTCTTACATTAGATCCTGATGTTGTCTGTTTCGGCCCCGACACTCGCCCAATTGGGCCACCATGCCCTGCTGGCTCTGGGTCATGTTGTTGTAGGAGTGAAAGTAGTAGCAGTGGTAGTAAAGATAGTAGTAATTGTAGCAGAGGCACAGTAGTAGTGAAGCAGTATTAGTAGTAAGTAAAGGTTGCATTCTTACATTGCACCCTGAAGTTGCCCGTTTCGGCCCCGGCACTCGCCCAGTTGACCCTCCAAGCCTTGCTGGCCCTGCGTCAGGTTGTAGTAGTCCCACCTCGCCCCCTCCAGTTCCACAGTCAGTTCAGCCGCCTGCGCCTTCCACCTGTCCAGGTCAGCTGTGGGTGGGAACAGAAAGAAGGAACTAGAGTAAGAGGTGTACACTTGTCGAGGTAAATCACACGACGCAGTATTTAAATGTAATGCAGGGGTCTGCGGAAACACTTCTCTGGATCACATCTGCACTGCGACCATGGCATATGCGGTGTTTATAGCGAGGAGCAGATTGTGGAAGCACTGCCCAACCCAATTTACACTACACAAGCACTGCACATAATACATACTACTACACCACTGTACGCGAGCACAGTTTAACCAATACAGGGGCACATGCATCAACAATGCCATTTGCGATTCCTTATTAACGAAAAATAAGGAATCGCTAATAAGGAATAGCAAAAGGCTATGCATGTAGGAATCGCTATTCAAATAGCGATTCCTTAACTTTCCTTAATTGCTACTAGCAAATTGCGAGTAGTAATTAAGGAATGCCATCCCAATCATTCCTATGGGCCTCCAGGCCCATAGGAATGAATTGGAGATTGCATGAGCAAATAGCGAGTACCAGTAGGTTCTCGCAAATTGCTCATGCAATTTCAAGGGTGCAAGGGTGTCAAAATGACACCCTATTGCACCCCTGAAATTGATATGTGCACATATGTTGCACACACACATGCTCTAAGGGCATGTGTGTGCGCAACATGAAACTTTGAAAAATGCACAAAAGTGCATTTTTCAAACTTTTAGCAAATTACCATGCAGTTCATCTTCATGGTAATTTGCTCCCCCTATTAGCGAATTCGCTAATTTTTTAACTTTCATGCATTGGAATGCCAAATTGAGATTCCTTAAATTAAGGAATCTCAATTTGGGATTCCTTAAATGCTATCGCTATTTAAGGAATCGCTATTTAAGGATTCCTTAAATAGCGATTTTTGCTTTTGGGTTGATGCATTGGGATTGGGTATTTTTAACTCAATACCGGGAGCTATTAGCGAATCGGTATTTTTCCGACTGGATTTTGGCTTGATGCATGAGGCTGACAGTAGGTAAACCATAGTAGGACAGCGAAAGCTAAGTCTAGTGTTAAATCTGCCCGGACTCTATCTCAATATCAAACAGGAAAATGCTACCACACCGCGACCCCTTGGGCGAGTAGCGTTCGGATGGCTAGCAGCCAATGAGCGGTCAAGAAAATGCAATGTGAACACAGCCACAGGCGTAATGTTCATGGACTGAGTAAGTATGATCTGCAGTTTGTTAGTGAATCAGCATTGGATGAGTAACAGATGTGTAGGAGCCCACACCGCAACCTACCTACGCTATTAACACACTATGACTCCAGCAGCAGCACCTACCACGACGGAGCACTGTCCCGCTGTTACTTCCTCATCTGCAGCGTCAGTAAAGTTAAGACCGAACCCCCCCTGCATGAGACACACTCGCTAGAATGAAACTGCTGATTACAACGCACAACAATCATGGTTTCCACGGCTGAAGTAGAATTTTAAAAATAAGAGGCCTAGGTGTAATTTTTGTGTATATTGTATAAAAAGCTCTAAAAATTACACACAATTGTGCTTTATGAAAGGAGATGCTGGTTTTGGCTTTTGCACTCATTTTTTGTACGAAATATGTCCTCGAGACCCTTTTCGGTGCAAAGACATTTTAAAATGCTAAATGAAACCGCAAGATCGTGTGTAATGCCAGCAGTAGCTGCGTGTGTGTAGTTCTTTCCTGTTCTTCCCACGTTCCTGATGTAGGATTTTTACCTGATCAAACTCTCAATTACATGACATGGCGTAATGGCGTAATCTCAGGCATTACACTTAACAATCGTAACAAGAAGTGCAGAAGCGTCCAAGTTTATGGTGGCATAAATGACATTTCCCGGGTCTTAATAAGCTTCTTCTATGATGACATCCTTTCCGGTGACCTGACGCAGAGCCTTGTGGCAAATGCTCCCAGAGAAAAACAAGCATTGGTAAACCTGATAGGTCTCACCTTTTTGACTTATTGTCTTTTCCAGTGCTTTATGCCAATGCTGTGCTGCATTGGAAAAAAAAGAATAGAAAAAAGATCTGATGCCGTGGTTCATGCATGAGCCGCATATGTGCCGTGGCGCTGGAGGCGGCCGCACTTCTACTGAATGATGCCGGCGCTGTTTTCTTTATTATTTTTTTATTTACTAAACCAAGATGATCGACGCCAATTGTAGAGGTATAAAAAATATTTTTCACCTACTCAAAAACACTTCTTTAAAACTGGATCAGCACAACATCAAAATGCTGCTGGGCCCTCCAAGGAGATTAATATAATTGCTTTTAAGGACCGTGAGGGGTTTGGAAGTCGCGGAGCAGGCGAGGGAAGCAACAATCTTGAGGCTGGGGGTTGTGGGCTTAGAATAGTGTTTTTTAGGTCTCGCCTGACCCAGCGCATGCACTGGTCTGGCAAGACATTTTGTGAGGGCTCCAAAAAGTGCTACCAGGCCAGCCTAGACCTACAGTGCATTTGCGCGGGCGTGCGCATCGTGCTTTACCGCTATTACTTTCACTTTCGCGGCCCCACGACCGCTTTGATGTTTGATCACGATCGCGATCACTTTCGCGGCTGCGCGGCCGCTTTGATGTTCTCCGTGAGGCTTCAATAGATTGCAGCAGTTAAAACAAGCATTGGCAGAGCCAATAGGTCTAGCTTTTGGGACCTTATAAGTGTTTAGTTATGCAACTGTTGCATGGCTAAACACTTATAGGGTCCCAAAGGCAAGACCTATTGGCTATGCCAATGCTTGTATTTTTTTATTATAGCTATGGAGGCAGAAGCAATGCACAGAGGGAGGAAGTGGGGAGAAACACGGAGCACATGGGATAAGGGGGGCAGGTGTGGAACAAAAAACAGCTCATGAGACAGAGCAAGTGGAGGGAGGAGAGAGCAACAGGTGACAGAAAATGGGGTGTCGGTATTTGGGAGTTAGCAGCACACGAGAGAGAGCAAGAAAACAAATGCACTCTCTTGGAGTGCATAAAGATAGAGAATAAAGTAGTCCCAAGTGTGAGAAGTAGAAGAAAACAAGTCAGCCAATCAAAAGGATGGTTATGAAGCACAGCTCCAGGGGAGGGACAAACACAGGAAGAGGATGGCCAGCTGTAGAGTAAGAAGCAAACACAAGAGAGTGACAATGAAGCCAACCAATTGTAATGGGCGGGCTCTAAGGCACCATACTTTTCAGGACTGGCCAACAAGATGTCTTTCGTAAGCTTCTAAATGCTGTCTGTAGGTAAGACCTAAAGCAGCAAGCACCAGAAGGGCGCACGCAGGATAGGGCGCCAGCGACACAGACACTAGTGAGGGGAACCACTGCAGGATTGTTTGTTGGGTGTGATTGATTCAAAACCAGTAAAGGATTTGAGTGACACCAGTACCCACCCGTACTCAAGACCGTGAGGACACTGGTTGTACCCTTCTCTCCCACAAGGTCTGCTCCACACTCATGGAAAGTTGGTTTTACTCACCTTGTAAGACCTCATTTCTTGTTTCCGCGTCAGTGTATTCCGTCAGTGCGGCAGCCGTGGCATTTTCCAGGGCGGTTAGGTTCCTCCGTAGCACATCCTATTGAGAGACAAGATGGATGGAGATTTTAGGATTGGAGGTCCTACAAGGTGAGGTGTGAGCAGGACCCAAGTGATGCTTTGAAAGCTCCCATTAACTAGGAGAGTCACGGTCTATAGACTCTTTGTGGCAGATCTACACATTTTCAGAAAAATTTGTATAGCCCATGTCTTGTGGAATTCCACGTAGGCCGAGTTTCACATTTCTCACCCTCATGTTACGCCTCAGATTCCCCCAACAAGTAGTATCTGTGAGTCCTTGTTGTAGAGCTGTATCCGTCTAGATGTGCTCTCGTCCGTCACGCTATGGATAAGCATGAGACGTGTTATGTTATAGGGTTCTTGTGGAGCACAGAGATCACCAGTTGCCTAACCTTTTGGAGTTTTACGCTCTCATGGACTTAGCTCTACGATTGTGGTTTACTCAACGGAGGATCTGTATAGGTAGTCAACCTACACCTGGCTCTAGTAAGTGTGGTTAGACTGGTTGTAAGATGAGACTCCTCCCTATAATGTGGCTCGGGGTATTAAAACTATCCGACTAACCTGTGTCATCCAAGGCATTGGGGTTGAGTCGAGGCAACGGCTCTTGCGCCCTCCTGAACTGCCTAGGTGATTGGGTGTCTGCCTTTATAGTGCAGTGCATTCTGAGCATCTGTTTCACATCGGGAGAGCTGTTCCTGATCTACAAGCTACGGCTAATGGGAACATGCCACCCTGAGTTGGACTTCCCTTCTGCCCTTGAGGTTTCTACTGTTCTTGGGTGCAACGTTCCCGTGTCCTATCTTGGGCTTCATGTTAGAGGTGGGGAAGCCACTGAAGACTTGATCCTGGCTTGAGCCAGATGCCCGGCTCTGGCATGGCATGAGATCATCTGGCACTCTCGAGCCAAAAGAGAGCCAAGCCAAGATGCTGTAGCTTCAGCATCACCTTCATCCCTCTTGTGCGATATCACGTCAGGCTCCATACCCCCCAGGTGCATCAGCAGAGGGATTGGCTGGGGTGGCTGGCCACTCCAGTGGTTATTAATGTTTCCACAATAAACTGCATAGAGCTCACCTGGCACTCACCAGCCCCTCCTCTCTTGCCCCCAAGGCGGCTAGGAGAAGAAAGTGCAACAGAAAAATGCAGGTGCGGCTTAAAAGGAGATACTCAGCAACCAAATATGCAAGGGAGGCTGGCTGGAGGCATTCCCGTTGAACCGGGAAGCACAGAGCAGGGTGGAGAAACCAAGACAAAGGACAGAAGTAGAGGATAAGAGAGAGTTGCAGGAAGGGAAATTGAAGGAAAGCAAGGGAGAGTTGAAAAGAAAGGAAGCAGTAGGAAGAGTTAAAAGCAGGGGTGCTTCCCATTCCCCTGTGGTTCCTTCAGCAAAGGGGGCCCTCAATTATTCAAATCTTCAGGGGCCTATCCGGCTCATCTCTAACAAAGTTCTTTTAGATATGGGAGACTGATGCCCCTCTTCACGCTCGTCAGGGAACTACTGGCTCGGCTCTGGCTTCGCCCTTTCCATGTATTCCTTGGCTTACCGACCTCTACTGGACTTAAAAATACAAGTCAGACCGGCCCATAAGTAGATCAGGCGGTGTCCTAAGAGCTGGTCTAACAGGTCCATGTGTGGGATTTGTTTGGGCTGGTTGTGGGCTTGTTTCATGGTCTGCTTGTCCGGTAGTTAAGTCTTCCCTGATACAGTGCATGCTCTGTTTCTTGCAAGACATTTTGTTTATTTACAAGGGGCTTAGAGCCTGCCTGTTGCTTACCATTTGTTGTCTCCACTGTCCCTCTCATTTGCTTGCTTAATATTTGTTAGGATGTATGGGCTTGTGTTTGTCCCTCCCTCGGAGCATGGACCAAGTACTTGTGTCCTGCTACTGTACCCTTAATCAGGGCTATGTTTTGCTTCTTGTCTAAGCACTCAACTACAGTGGGTGTCTTTTCCAGCAGTCTCCCTTGTGTACTTGTGCTCTGTGTTGCTTCGCCCTCACCCACCATTTTGGTTCGTTCTCCGTGTAACTTTACCACCCCCCCCCATGTTGCCTCACCCCTGCCCTCTCTCAGTTGTGCTTCAGGCCCTACCCGCTCAACCTCCATGTTACTTAATTCCCTACCATATTGCTTCCCCCATCCGCACGACTTGGCCTGGTACGACATGGGTCTTCACGACTCACCTGGACAACCTCTCCACCGAGGAAGCCTGGATGAGCAGCTTCCACGTGCAGTTGATCCGCACCCATCCCGCAACCAGTTCATGACCGGCCACTTCCAGGTGAGATGTAAGCGCCTTAAGGCTGGGACCAGCTCAGAAGTGCTAGCGTTTCTAGTCACCTGCGTACAGGTCTGTTGAAAGGTTAAAAACAACTTCTAGCCCCTCACCACTGCTGTTTTACCCTTTTGTTGGCTACACCCAGGACAGCACTGCTTAAAAGCTGCACTGGCGCAGAAAGCGGGCACATCTATTTTGCTGGTAGAACCCCCTCCCTGCCTGCCTCTGTGTTGCTTGTCCCCCCACTCCCTGCCTCCGCATTGCTGCCACCCTGTGTGTGGCTTCTACCTTCCGCCCTGCTTTTATTTTTTTGTTTCTGTTTACCAATCCAACTCGGATCAACAAACAAAATGGAAAAAAGGTTCACACCATTTAGTAGGCACGCCCAAGCTGCCTGAGTGCACCTACAAGATGATGGGGAAGTCACATTGTAGACTGTTTTTTTGTTTTTGTTTTTAAAGTCATACTGCTCAGCATCATGGATTTTATGTGGCCTGGCTAGAACCATTGGCCAATTCCATAGGTCCTAACGGGGAGAACTGTTGGCTTTGCCAATGCTTTTTACTGTTGATTTCAGTGATATTACCACCCACATTGCCTGCAGCAAGGTCAAATCCACCAAGTCTTTAGTACTTTGCTAAACACCTATAAAGCATATCGCTACATGTTTACAAGTGGCTGGATTTGTATATGAGCTTGCTGATTGGCTAAGGGGGCACTTGGAATCTGGTGCTCGGTCCTATTTTTTGTCACAGCCCAATTCAGGCTATTCAGAATCCAAGGCCTTCACAGAGGCACGTACTGGCCCCTGACGTGTGACTGACTCTGCCCCATCTCCTCTCTGTCATCCACCTCTGACTACTATCGCTGGTCACAGTCGGACCCGAGAGGAAGCAGACGCAGTCCTTCCGGTCACAATCTCAGGCTCCCTCAGCGGGCGACCGGAAGCCGTGTCTGAAAAACAACAATTACTCGGTAGGAGGACCGTGGTGTGTGGCTTCTTGAGGCCAGAGCGTGGCCGGCGCAAGGCACTGACGCCGAGGCAGGGGGGCATGGCCGGGATTGTGGGCGGCTTGGTGGTGGCACACTGATGAGCTGTCTGGGGCAGTAGGCACTTGGGGGCAGGGGACATAGCTGACAAGTTTCCCAGGCCCATGCATGATGTGCTGCTCCAGTCCAGGCTTGTTCTTTGAACCCTGGGACTTGTAGTCCTCATGGAATAAACAACTAGAAGACCCAGCATGCAAAGAAAAAAGCTGGCCTGGAGCAGCGCATCACACATGGACGGTGAACAACCTTTAGAACGCAACTTTTACAACGCACTACCATTACAACAAAACTGTTACAACGCGAGTGCATTGACAACGCAGGACATTACAACGCAAGTCTTTACATCGACTTGCACTAGATGGCGTTCTAACATTAAAAATAGTGTAGTTTACTATCCCAACACCTTCCCTACTGTTACGTGGACTGGAGTTGGAATAGTAAATTACACTTTTTTAATGTTAGCACGCCATCTAGTGCAAGTCGATGTAAAGACTTGCGTTGTAATGTCCTGCGTTGTCAATGCACTCGCGTTGTAAAACTTTCGTTGTAACAGCATGCGTTGTAACAGCATGCGTTGTAACGTCATACATCCCACATGGACCTGGGAAACTTGCAAGGGTTGAGGGGCAGCAGATCTCAGGAGCAAGAACCACCTTGGTTGGTTCGAGCGACAAATGTGCCAATCGGCTCATCGCATTTGAGATCTGGAAACCTTAGTAGTATACCGTGATACCTTTCGTCACCATTCATTTTTTGACAGGTGGGAACGCCCCCCGAAAGTGACGTAGGAGCCGAAAGTCCCGCCCCCGGAAGACCCGCCCCCGGAAGACCCGCCCCCAGAAGTCCCGCCCCCGGAAGTTCCGGGCCCCGGAAGTTTGGGCCCCGGGAGTTCGGGCCCCGGAAGTTCGGGCCCCGGAAGTGCAGCCCCTGAAGTGGAGCAGGTGTAGTCTGTGTGCGCCCCCTACCTGTGAAATGGCAGCGGTGTAGGTGTGTCATAGGCGTAGAATGGGGTCAGGGGGGTGGCTGGGGGCTATCTGAAAGCCACCCATCAGGGCCTACAAGGGGTGTTTAGGGTTATGGGTTGGTTGAGCAGAGACTTACTTGTGTGCGCCATGTTGGTTGGGCAATCAGGGGCATGTCCGGGCATGTTCAGCGGGTGGTTGCGGCTGTAGGTTGGTGTTGCTTGAGCAGTGGCAATGTTCATTTGTGGAATGGGAGTCCTAGAGTGGTGCTGGCTCTTTTTTTTGGGGGGGTGGGGGGGGTAGACCAAGCCCCCAAGGAGGCGTGCCTAATGCATAAGGGTTCCTAATTGGCAGACCAGGGCGTAGCCACAGCCAGCCAAGCACTGGATTTCCAATGTCCCCACAGGAGGCAGGAAGCTAGACTGCCAGTTTCCTGATTCAGTAATTTTTGCCGCCTAATTTAAAAAAGTCTGATGTAAAATGCCAGTAGTTATGAAAAAAAATGTAATAATAAATAAATAAAAAAAAAAAAAAATAAAAACCAGCCAAGGGCGGGAATGCCAATGCCCCTACAGGAGGCGGGAAGCTAGACGGCTACTTTATAGGTACAGTAACTTTGCCGCCTAATTTTAAAAAGTCTCTGATGTAAAATGACAGTAGTTATGAATAAATAAATAAATAAAAATCAGCCAAGGGCGGGAATTCCAAAGTCCCCACAAGAGGCGGGAAGCTAGACTGCGAGTTTGCTGGTGCTGTAATTTTACCGCCTATTTTTAAAAAAGTCTCTGATGTAAAATGACAGTAATTATGAAAATAAATAAATAAATAAAAATAAATAAATGTTAAGTCAAGCCATGGACCTGGTATGTGTGATGTCGCAACCCTAGACCGTGAGTTTGCTGATGCAACAGTATGCACCACATAGTTTTAAAGTCTCTGATGTAAAATGATACTAGTTATGAAATAAATATATAAATAAGACCTGTTTATACAACTGCGGCTTCTCTCTACGTGGGAGTGGGGTGTCAGGGCTGATAAACATGGCAATCTTGTAAAGCATGCGTCTGGGTTTGGTAACATGACCATGCATCGTTTTGGAACGGTGAAGGGTGCTGTCACAGCCCGGATAGGGTTGGATGGAGCAAGTTCCACATAAGAGGCGGCAAACCAACCAGTCACGGTGATATAACAGGGTAAACAAATGCTGCTGCACCCCAGAAAGAGCGGGATGAAACACTGCTCCACAAGAGGAGGCACACTAAAATGTAAGTTTGCTGATGTAACATTTTCAGCGCCTACCATGTGTAAGCCACCCCAATAGGGCATAGTAGGGGTTGTTTAGGGTTATGGGATGCGTAAGCAGAGACTTACCTGTGTGCGCCATGTTGGTTGGGGCAAGCCGGGACATGTCTGGTCATGTTCAGGGGTAGTTGCCGCTGTAGGTTGGTTTTGCTTCAGCAGTGACAAGATGCATCTGTGGAATGGGAGCCCTTGAGTAGTGCGGGGGTCTTTTTGGAGGTAGACCAGGCCCCCTAGGAGGCGTGCCTAATGCATATGGAGTTCCTAAGTGGTAGACTGTGGTGCAGGGCCTAGCCACAGTCAGGCAGAGGCAGGAAGTCCAATGCCCCCACAAGAGGCGGAAGCTAGACTGTAAGTTTGTTGGCGCAACAATTTTACCGCCTAATTTTAAAAGTGACACTAGTTATGAATAAATAAATAAATAAATGTTAAGTCACCGTGGCTTGAAGGGGTTGATAAGTATGACAATTTTGTAAAACATAAGTTGTTGGTGCAACATTTTTCACTGCCTAATTTTAAAAGTCTTTGCTGTAAAGTGACACTAGTTATGAAAAGTAAATAAAATAAAATAAACAGATGCTATGAAACTATGACTTCTTTCTATGTGGGGGTGAGGTGTCGGGGTTGATAAGTATGACAATTTTGTAAAACATAAGTTGTTGGTGCAACATTTTTACCGTCTTATTTTAAAAGTCTTTGCTGTAAAGTGACACTAGTTATGAAAAGTGAATACAATTAAATAAACAGATGTTATGAAACTATGGCTTCTTTCTACGTGGGAGTGTGGTTAGCAAGTTTGCTGATGTAACAATTTCACCGCTTAGTATAAAAAACCGCCTTAAAAGAGTGCTAAGACACAAAGAGGCTTCGACGTGGGGAACGAGGTGTCAGGGACTGATAAACATGGGAGTCTTGTAAAAAGTGGCGCCGAGGGCCTTGTAATATGCACAGTCGTGATGTTCCTAGATGGGACAGTGCGTGAGAGGTCGGTAAAAGTATGACATTTGTAAGGCGCGCATTTTACACCTTTGGAGTGTGCAGAGAAGACCATTGAAATGCAACACGTAAACTCTTTTTCCATGAGTTTCCCGCCTATCTAGGACACGACGAGGCTTCTACGTGGGGGGAGAGGTAGCATGTACTGATAAGCATGGGAGTCTTGAAAAAGTGGCGCAGAGGGTCTGGAAATATGCACAGTCATGATGTTCTTAGACAGGGGTAGGTCGGTGAAAGCATGACATTTTTTAAGGCGCACTTTTACACCTTGGGAGTGTGCAGAGAAAAAATTGAAATAGGGACTTAACTACACTTGCACTCTAAAATTTGTTGGAGCACCTAATTGTATCTTTGCGGGTAAACAGACTTTGGCAGAAGACTACAGAGTTAACATGGCGCAGAGGGGAAACAGCCACGCTGAAGAAACAAACTCTGTACTTAATGTAAGTAGCTATGGATTTTGTTTGTATTTTATAAGGCAGTTCTGGAATTTGTTAAAAACTTTAGAAAAGGAATAACTGTAAAATAAGCATGCATATAGTTATTATTGTAGTACTATGTCATAGAGACCTAACAGCTTTAAGAGGATAAAAATTACAAAATAAAACAATGCCTTTCATACACATACCTTAAGTGTTGGTGGTCTTCAGGATATGTAGGAGATGGCAGGGCCGCCCCAAATCCGGCATCTGCAGCATTACAAGGGGCCAGTTGTGGTAGGTGCACTGGCTGCTGCTCTGCGCACTTGTTCTACCCCAGATACTACCTTTTATTGACTGCTTGCCTTCCCCTGCTGCATCTTCTGGGAGCACACTCCTCAGCACACTGATACACAATCTTTACTTAACACAGCTAGCATTCCAGTACTTGTAGTGCTGGCTATTCTCAGTCTTATACTGTTGTGGGGCAGTGCAGTAATGTTATTGGGAAATCGACAATGACAATACTTCCTATCAACATTCTATGCATTTTCGCATCCATTTGGAAAGACTATTGATGTTTTTAGGGTGAGTGTGCCATGATGCTGTTAGTCTAGTCCATTTGTATTACAGCAGCCAGGATACAAAGTGCACATCAGAGGGCTTAGACAACACCATTGCATTTAACAATTACAGACGTGGCATTACATTCCTCAGCACACTGCCATGGTATCCCCTTGGCACCGCTGATAGTCTCCTCGTGATTGTCTTCTGTTCAGTCGATTGCTGTATTGACAACACTGTTTTATTGTAGTTTTACTGCTTCGATTCCTTGGCTCGTGGATACACAGGTTTTCCTCTCTTGGTCTCAGTTGCAAAAATTGTCCTCTGTAGACCATTCTTCGCAGAGGTTAATTTGTAAAACAAATAAGTGCTGGGGTTCTTGTCAGGAGGCAGCTTGCAGCAGCCCATTTCTCCTGTTAGCACCGCCTAAAACAGAACCAACTACCAACCACGAAAGTGGGGAGAGGATGTGAATTAAGGGCCAGAGTTGCTGACTTCAGCGCTGGTGAACCAGGTTTGATCCACGGCATCGGCTCAACATCCTGGGATTCTTGGCAAATCCCTTAAGCTCCCTGCGCATAAATGAATGTGTCCTTAACCCCTTCTGTGCCACGCCCTTTCCCCCTCCTGTGCCGGGCGTTACATTAGTGGGCGGGTTTCATGACGAGATAGTCTCGTCATGGGCACAGCGCGACCGTGCTCCATGACGAGACTATCTCGTCATGGGCACAGAAGAGGTTAACTGGTGCTCATGAAAAGCACTGGTGTTGATGATTAAGCGCCGGCTGAGCACTGGCTCAAATTAAGCACTGATTCTTCTGCTTCTTTGTGCTAGAGCAAAAACATACATGAACCTGTCAATCTGCTATTCCTAAATGAAAGTGCCTTGAAGTACATGTGCTGAGGCATGAGGACAGAGCCATACTCCCCATACACAGAGTATACTCCTTGTGTTGTGCATTCCCAAAAGTGCCATCCAGTGTTGAAAGAAAAACACAAAGTTCTTTTTGTCCACACCTATGTCACTCACAATTACCAACAACGGGTGCCCCGGGCGTTGCAACTAGGGGTGCAGCAGGTGCTAGAGCACCCCCAGATCTGGAAGGAGTTGAGAAAGGTGATGGAAAACAGTGAAGCCTTTCAATCTGTGAAATTTTCAAACAGCATTAGCAGTGTGCTCAAACACAGTGAAAGATCAACGAAATTAAGGAGAGCTCACATAAAGAAGGTATGCCACTCTTGTAAGTGGGTGGGATCAGATTACAAGAATGAGGCACATGAAAGGCACCAATGTAACTAATAGCTCCTTTTTAAAGTTTGCCAACATCGCAAACAAGAATTATTTGAGTCTTTTAATTGGGGAATGTGGAGACAGGCATGTTTTAAAGTAGGGTGGGAAAACAAACCAATCCTCAAATTATTTTAGCCTTGCATGTATGCATGGCTAAAACCACTCTGATTTATTAATGGTCTCTTCTAAGTAACTCATTTCTTTAATAATTTTTTTAAAATAAATTGACACAATGTATTAACATGTTCATAATATTGCACCATAATGCCAACCGAACCACATTTTCACTAAAAAAGGTCTCAGAATATCATTCACCCGCTTCCTTCCCTTCAGCTACCCACTTAAAACTTTTTGTCATGCTCATTTGATACACTTGCTTGTTCAGTAACAGCATGATGCTCTTAGAATACCTACAGTTTTAGCGTGCTGAAGCCCCTGGCCAGCATCCTGAATCAGAAATTTGTTCTAGCATCACTGATGGCTTTTCAGATCTCATGTGACATCGTTTACCAGATGACCCCTTTCATGCTCCCTGGGAAGCAGATCCTACGTTGGTTCATGCCGTAGAGCACTTCTGCGGATGAGTCTAGACCTTCCATATTCTAGATGACAGTAGATTTTTGTTTTCCAAATCCTCGTGCAATTAAGTGTCTCAGAGCAAGGTAGATATCCCTCCATCACCATAACTACCTTTAAAATCTAAATACTTAGTGTGTCAAAATAAAACTTTTTGTGGTGTATTGAGCTGAAGAAGAAAATGGACTTGGATGTCCAGAACGGAAGAATTTAAACCTGATACTGTGTTAGTAGCATCCGTGCAAATAGGAAAGAACTCTTTGTTATGTTATGGTAGGTGTTTTTATTTAGCCACCCTGCACTATTTACATGGTCTTTTAACACCCTTAAGTGTTATAGCAGTTTGCTCCAACCGAAGGTTCATTTATTGGGGAAATCAGACTTGTGTATTCCAGACTTGTTGTCTGTGTGTTTGTGGTGGCTTTGCTCAATTTGCACTGTGGTGTTGTGTATCTGTCCTTGAGCCTCGAGTTTATTGTTTGTCCATTTGTGGATGTAAACAAGCAGATGCCTCTGGGTGAGAGCTGCGTGGTTTGCCTTATATTTTTATGTTATACCACGGCTCTGTTTGGCCCTGCAGTGTGAGGTTTTGCTGGAAGAGTTTTGCCATAATAGATAGATGGTTTATACTAGATGTTTAACACCCTCATTTTCTGTGTAAGACTTGTGTCTTGCTGTAACTTGTGTAAAGAAGCAGGTTGGTATGGTTTACACTGATGTGGTGTTGCAGTGGGTGGTGTAGGGTGGTGTGGAGAGTCAAGTGTGGTTTTAGCTATTGTACTACATTGGGTTGTATAGTAATTACATTGCAATTTAGTGTGTTAAGGTGAGGTATGGTGTTATGTGGCATTTGGTGATGTGGTACACAGACCTTTAAGGTGAGACGTAATGATATGGTACGCCAAAGTCTGAGAAAGTGTGGTATTGTGTGTGTTGAGAGTGGTGTGGTACCGAGAGATGTGGTGTTGAAAATTGATGATGTGACATGATGGAATATGTTAGTGTACGATATAATGTGCTGTAGTGAGGTAGACTGAAGTGGAGTGGTGCAATATGAGATTGTCATGTGTGGTATGTTGGTGTGTTCGGTGTTGTGGTGTAGTGATATGTACTATGTGAACTTTGTTGTTGTATAGTTCTGCTGTGCTGTGATGTGCAATGTAATTGCTCTTATAGGGATAGTTGCGGTATTGAATGGCATGTATACTGCATGGTGTGGTGTAGTCTGATGTGGAACCATAAGGAACTATTGGAGGGGTTGATGGATGGATGGGGTGCAATATGATTGCATGTGATGTGGCTTGGTATGAAGTGTGGGATGTCGTAACCTGGTATAAGTATACTTCTATCCGGTGGTGCAATGTGTAGGATGTTGCGTTTTGGTGTGGTGTAGATTGGTGTGGTGCACATTAGTGCGGTGTTAGATTTTGTGGTGCTATGTGGCATATGTGGTATGGTGAACAGGGAGGTGTGTTGCGGTACAGAAGGGTGTGTTGTGTTGTATACCATAGAATGTTTGGTCCTGTGTGGAGTTATTAAGTCAAGGAGGGTGCTGTGAGGTGCAGCAGTGTGACGGGGAGAGTTTTGCCATAATAGATAGATGGTTTATACTAGATGTTGAACACCCTCATTTTCTGTGTCAGACTTGTGTCTTGCTGTAACTTGTGTAAAGAAGCAGGTTGGTATGGTTTAGACTGATGTGGTGTTGCAGTGGGTGGTGTAGGGTGGTGTGGGGAGGCAAGTGTGGTTTTGGCCATTGTACTACATTGGGTTGTATAGTAATTACATTGCAATTTAGTGTGGTAAGGTGAGGTATGTTGTTATGTGGCATTTGGTGATGTGGTACACAGACCTTTAAGGTGAGACGTAATGATATGGTGTGCCAAAGTCTGAGAAAGTGTGGCATGGTGTGGTATTGTGTGTGTTGAGAGTGCTGTGGTACTGAGAGATGTGGTGTTGAAAACTGATGATGTGACATGATAGAATATGTAGGTGTATGATATAATGTGCTGTAGTGAGATAGACTGAAGTGGAGTTGTGCAATATGAGATTGTCTTGTGTGGTATGTTGGTGTGTTCGGTGGTGCGCTGTGGTGTGATGTACTAAGTGAACTTTGTTGTTGTATAGTCCTGCTGTGCTGTGATGTTGCAGGCAATTGCTCTTATATGGATAGTTGCGGTATTGAATGGCATGTATACTTCATGGTGTGGTGTAGTCTGATGTGGAACCATCGGGAACTATGGGAGGGGTTGATGGATGAGTGGGGTGCAATGTGATAGCATGTGATGTGGCTTGGTATAAAGTGTGAGATGTTGCAATCTGGTATAAGTATACTTGAAGCCGGTGGTGCAATGTGTAGGATGTTGCGTTTTGGTGTGGTGTAGATTGGTGTGGTCTACATTAGTGTGGTGTTAGATTTTGTGTTGCTATGTGGCATATGTGGTATGGTGAACAGGGATGTGTGTTGTGGTACAGTAGGGTGTGTTGTGTTGTATACCATAGAATATATGGTCCTGTGTGGAGGTATGAAGTCAACGAGGGTGCTGTGAGGTGCGGCAACGTGACGGGTATATGGTTGTAGTGAGTGGCTGCAGTGTAGAGTTGTTGTGTGAGATGATGGGTGGTGGTCTCATTTAGGATTTCACCCTTGTTCCCCAGCAAATGGGTGCTATCCGGTAAGGTGTGAGTTGATCTGGACTAACGTTTTATGATGTGAGTTGCATTGTGCTGTACACATTATAGTGTGGTGTTAAGCTTACTGATTATATTGTGTGCCAGGTGTAGTGATGATGTAGTATGGTATGGAATTGGTTGGGGTGGTGATGTTTTGTGGGAGGCAGTGATGCGGGTTGATATTGAATAGTCTGGAGGTGTGTTGGAGTGTGCCGTGGTGAATGCTGTTATCATATAGCAGAACAACAAAAGAAAAACCTTTAACTTACTTAAGGATCCCGGAAAACATAGCAGTCTGAGTACAAGACCACGTTATACTGAAAAAAGAGTTAATTAATTATATAATTACATTTACGATTGGTGTGTCACCCCTTCCAAATATATAATCCACATAACAACATACCTCACCTTGCCACACTAAATTGCAATGTAATTACTATACAACCCAATGTAGTACAATAGCCAAAACCACACTTGCCTCCCCACACCACCCTACACCACCCACTGCAACACCACATCAGTCTAAACCATACCAACCTGCTTCTTTACACAAGTTACAGCAAGACACAAGTCTGACACAGAAAATGAGGGTGTTCAACATCTAGTATAAACCATCTATCTATTTCTATCTATTATGGCAAAACTCTCCCCGTCACACTGCCGCACCTCACAGCACCCTCCTTGACTTAATCATTAATAACTCCACACAGGACCATACATTCTATGGTATACAACACAACACACCCTACTGTACCGCAACACACCTCCCTGTTCATCATACCACATATGCCACATAGCACCACAAAATCTAACACCGCACTAATGTACACCACACCAATCTACACCACACCAAAACGCAACATCCTACACATTGCACCACCGGATAGAAGTATACTTATACCAGGTTACAACATCCCACACTTCATACCAAGCCACATCACATGCAATCATATTGCACCCCATCCATCCATCAACCCCTCCAATAGTTCCTTATGGTTCCACATCAGACTACACCACACCATGCAGTATACATGCCATTCAATACCGCAACTATCCCTATAAGAGCAATTACATTGCACATCACAGCACAGCAGAACTATACAACAACAAAGTTCACTTAGTACATATCACTACACCACAACACCGAACACACCAACATACCACACATGACAATCTCATATTGCACCACTCCACTTCAGTCTACCTCACTACAGCACATTATATCGTACACTAACATATTCCATCATGTCACATCATCAATTTTCAACACCACATCTCTCAGTACCACACCACTCTCAACACACACAATACCACACTTTCTCAGACTTTGGCGTACCATATCATTACGTCTCACCTTAAAGGTCTGTGTACCACATCACCAAATGCCACATAACACCATACCTCACCGTAACACACTAAATTGCAATGTAATTACTATACAACCCAATGTAGTACAATAGCTAAAACCACACTTGACTCTCCACACCACCCTACACCACCCACTGCAACACCACATCAGTGTAAACCATACCAACCTGCTTCTTTACACAAGTTACTGCAAGACACAAGTCTTACACAGAAAATTAGGGTGTTAAACATCTAGTATAAACCATCTATCTATTATGGCAAAACTCTTCCAGCAAAACCTCAAACTGCAGGGCCAAACAGAGCCGTGGTATAACATAAAAATATAAGGCAAACCACGCAGCTCTCACCCAGAGGCATCTGCTTGTTTACATCCACAAATGGACAAACAATAAACTCGAGGCTCAAGGACAGAGACACACCACCACAGTGCAAATTGAGCAAAGCCACCACAAACACACTGACAACAAGTCAGGAATACACAAGTCTGATTTCCCCAATAAATGAACCTTCTGTTGGAGCAAACTGCTATAACACTTAAGGGTGTTAAAAGACAATGTAAAGAGTGTAGGGTGGCTAAATAAAAACACCTACCATAACATAACAAAGAGTTCTTTCCTATTTGCAAGGTTGCTACTAACACAGTATCAGGTTTACTTTCTTCCGTTCTGGACATCCAAGTCCATTTTCTTCTTCTTCTCAATACACCACAAAAAGTTTTATTTTGACACACTAAGTATGTAGATTTTAAAGGTAGTTATGGTGATGGAGGGATATCTACCTTGCTCTGAGACACTTAATTGCACGAGGATTTGGAAAACAAAAATCTTCTGTCATCTAGAATATGGAAGGTCTAGACTCATCCGCAGATGTGCTCTACGGCTTGAACCAACGTAGGATCTGCTTCCCAGGGAGCATGAAAGGGGTCATCTGGTAAACGATGTCACATGAGATCTGAAAAGCCATCAGTGATGCTAGAACAAATTTCTGATTCAGGATGCTGGCCAGGGGCTTCAGCACGCTAAAACTGTAGGTATTCTAAGAGCATCATGCTGTTACTGAACAAGCAAGTGTATCAAATGAGCATGACAAAAAGTTTTAAGTGGGTAGCTGAAGGGAAGGAAGCGGGTGAATGATATTCTGAGACCTTTTTTAGTGAAAATGTGGTTCGGTTTGCATTATGGTGCAATATTATGAACATGTTAATACATTGTGTCAATTTATTTTTAAAAAATTATTAAAGAAATGAGTTACTTAGAAGAGACCATTAATAAATCAGAGTGGTTTTAGCCATGCATACATGCAAGGCTAAAATAATTTGAGGATTGGTTTGTTTTCCCACCCTACTTTAACACATGCCTGTCTCCACATTCCCCAATTAAAAGACTCAAATAATTCTTGTTTGCGATGTTGGCAAACTTTAAAAAGGAGCTATTAGTTACATTGGTGCCTTTCATGTGCCTCATTCTTGTAATCTGATCCCACCCACTTACAAGAGTGGCATACCTTCTTTCTGTGGGCTCTCCTTAATTTCGTTGATCTTTCACTGTGTTTGAGCACACTGCTAATGCTGTTTGAAAATTTCACAGATTGAAAGGCTTCACTGTTTTCCATCACCTTTCTTAACTCCTTCCAGATCTGGGGGTGCTCTAGCACCTGCTGCACTCCTAGTTGCAACGCCCGGGGCACCCGTTGTTGGTAATTGTGAGTGACATAGGTGTGGACAAAAAGAACTTTGTGTTTTTCTTTCAACACTGGATTGCACCTTTGGGAATGCACAACACAAGGAGTATACTCTATGTATGGGGAGTATGGCTCTGTCCTCATGCCTCAGCACATGTACTTCAAGGCACTTTCATTTAGGAATAGCAGATTGACAGGTTCATGTATGTTTTAGCTCTAGCACAAAGAAGCAGAAGAATCAGTGCTTAATTTGAGCCAGTGCTCAGCCGGCGCTTAATCATCAACACCAGTGCTTTTCATGAGCACCAGTTAAGGACACATTCATTTATGCGCAGGGAGCTTAAGGGATTTGCCAAGAATCCCAGGATGTTGAGCCGATGCCGTGGATCAAACCTGGTTCACCAGCGCTGAAGTCAGCAACTCTGGCCCTTAATTCACATCCTCTCCCCACTTTCGTGGTTGGTAGTTGGTTCTGTTTTAGGCGGTGCTAACAGGAGAAATGGGCTGCTGCAAGCTGCCTCCTGACAAGAACCCCAGCACTTATTTGTTTTACAAATTAACCTCTGCGAAGAATGGTCTACAGAGGACAATTTTTGCAACTGAGACCAAGAGAGGAAAACCTGTGTATCCACGAGCCAAGGAATCGAAGCAGTAAAACTACAATAAAACAGTGTTGTCAATACAGCAATCGACTGAACAGAAGACAATCACGAGGAGACTATCAGCGGTGCCAAGGGGATACCATGGCAGTGTGCTGAGGAATGTAATGCCACGTCTGTAATTGTTAAATGCAATGGTGTTGTCTAAGCCCTCTGATGTGCACTTTGTATCCTGGCTGCTGTAATACAAATGGACTAGACTAACAGCATCATGGCACACTCACCCTAAAAACATCAATAGTCTTTCCAAATGGATGCGAAAATGCATAGAATGTTGATAGGAAGTATTGTCATTGTCGATTTCCCAATAACATTACTGCACTGCCCCACAACAGTATAAGACTGAGAATAGCCAGCACTACAAGTACTGGAATGCTAGCTGTGTTAAGTAAAGATTGTGTATCAGTATACTGAGGAGTGTGCTCCCAGAAGATGCAGCAGGGGAAGGCAAGCAGTCAATAAAAGGTAGTATCTGGGGTAGAACAAGTGCGCAGAGCAGCAGCCAGTGCACCTACCACAACTGGCCCCTTGTAATGCAGCAGATGCCGGATTTGGGGCGGCCCTGCCATCTCCTACATATCCTGAAGACCACCAACACTTAAGGTATGTGTATGAAAGGCATTGTTTTATTTTGTAATTTTTATCCTCTTAAAGCTGTTAGGTCTCTATGACATAGTACTACAATAATAACTATATGCATGCTTATTTTACAGTTATTCCTTTTCTAAAGTTTTTAACAAATACCAGAACTGCCTTATAAAATAAAAACAAAATCCATAGCTACTTACATTAAGTATAGAGTTTGTTTCTTCAGCGTGGCTGTTTCCCCTCTGCGCCATGTTAACTCTGTAGTCTTCTGCCAAAGTCTGTTTACCCGCAAAGATACAATTAGGTGCTCCAACAAATTTTAGAGTGCAAGTGTAGTTACGTCCCTATTTCAATTTTTTCTCTGCACACTCCCAAGGTGTAAAAGCGCGCTTTGAAAAATGTCGTACTTTCACCGACCTCTCCCTGTCTAAGAACATCACGACTGTGCATATTACAAGGCCCTCGGCGCCACTTTTTACAAGACTCCCATGTTTATCAGTCCCTGACACCTCGTTCCCCACGTCGAAGCCTCTTTGTGTCTTAGCACTCTTTTAAGGCGTTTTTTTAAACTAAGCGGTGAAATTGTTACATCAGCAAACTTGCTAACCACACTCCCACGTAGAAAGAAGCCATAGTTTCATAACATCTGTTTATTTAATTGTATTCACTTTTCATAACTAGTGTCACTTTACAGCAAAGACTTTTAAAATTAGACGGTAAAAAATGTTGCACCAACAACTTATGTTTTACAAAATTGTCATACTTATCAACCTCGACACCTCACCCCCACATAGAAAGAAGTCATAGTTTCATAGCATCTGTTTATTTTATTTTATTCACTTTTCATAACTAGTGTCACTTTACAGCAAAGACTTTTAAAATTAGGCAGTGAAAATTGTTGCACCAACAACTTATGTTTTACAAAATTGTCATACTTATCAACCCCTTCAAGCCTCGGTGACTTAACATTGATTTATTTATTTATTTATTTATTTATTCATAACTAGTGTCACTTTTAAAATTAGGCGGTAAAATTGTTGCGCCAACAAACTTACAGTCTAGCTTCCGCTCTTGTGGGGGCATTGGGCTTCCCGCCTCTGCCTGACTGTGGCTAGGCCCTGCACCACGGTCTACCACTTAGGAACTCCATATGCATTAGGCACGCCTCCTAGGGGGCCTGGTCTACCTCCAAAAAGACCCCCGCACTACTCAAGGGCTCCCATTCCACAGATGCATCTTGTCACTGCTGAAGCAAAACCAACCTACAGCGGCAACTACCCCTGAACATGACCAGACATGTCCCGGCTTGCCCCAACCAACATAGCGCACACAGATAAGTCTCTGCTTACGCATCCCATAACCCTAAACAACCCCTACTAGGCCCTATTGGGGTGGCTTACACATGGTAGGCGCTGAAAATGTTACATCAGCAAACTTACATTTTAGTTTGCCTCCTCTTGTGGAGCAGTGTTTCATCCCGCTCTTTCTGGGGTGCAGCAGCATTTGTTTACCCTGTTATATCACCGTGACTGGTTGGTTTGCCGCCTCTTATGTGGAACTTGCTCCATCCAACCCTATCCGGGCTGTGACAGCACCCTTCACCGTTCCAAAACGATGCATGGTCATGTTACCAAACCCAGACGCATGCTTTACAAGATTGCCATGTTTATCAGCCCTGACACCCCACTCCCACGTAGAGAGAAGCCGCAGTTGTATAAACATGTCTTATTTATATATTTATTTCATAACTAGTATCATTTTACATCAGAGACTTTAAAACTATGTGGTGCATACTGTTGCATCAGCAAACTCACAGTCTAGGGTTGCGACATCACACATACCAGGTCCATGGCTTGACTTAACATTTATTTATTTATTTATTTATTTTCATAATTACTGTCATTTTACATCAGAGACTTTTTTTAAAAATAGGCGGTAAAATTACAGCACCAGCAAACTCGCAGTCTAGCTTCCCGCCTCCTGTGGGGACTTTGGAATTCCCGCTCTTGGCTGATTTTTATTTATTTTTTATTTATTCATAACTACTGTCATTTTACATCAGAGACTTTTTAAAATTAGGCGGCAAAGTTACTGTACCTATAAAGTAGCCGTCTAGCTTCCCGCCTCCTGTGGGGACATTGGCATTCCCGCCCTTGGCTGGTTTTTATTTATTTTTTTATTTATTTATTTATTATTACATTTTTTTTCATAACTACTGGCATTTTACATCAGACTTTTTTAAATTAGGCGGCAAAATTACTGAATCAGGAAACTGGCAGTCTAGCTTCCCGCCTCCTGTGGGGACATTGGAAATCCAGCCCTTGGCTGTCTGTGGCTACGCCCTGGTCTGCCAATTAGGAACCCTTATGCATTAGGCATGCCTCCTTGGGGGCTTGGTCTACCCCCCCCCCCCAAAAAAAAAAAGACCCAGCACCACTCTAGGACTCCCATTCCACAAATGAACATTGCCACTGCTCAAGCAACACCAACCTACAGCTGCAACCACCCGCTGAACATGCCCGGACATGCCCCTGATTGCCCAACCAACTTGGCGCACACAAGTAAGTCTCTGCTCAACCAACCCATAACCCTAAACACCCCTTGTAGGCCCTGATGGGTGGCTTTCAGCTAGCCCCCAGCCACCCCCCTGACCCCATTCTACGCCTATGACACACCTACACCGCTGCCATTTCACAGGTAGGGGGCGCACACAGACTACACCTGCTCCACTTCAGGGGCTGCACTTCCGGGGCCCGAACTTCCGGGGCCTGAACTTCCAGGGCCCAAACTTCCGGGGCCCAAACTTCCGGGGCCCAAACTTCCGGGGCCTGGAACTTCCGGGGGCGGGACTTCCGGGGGCGGGACTTCCGAGGGCGGGACTTCCGGGGGCGGGACTTCCGGCTCCTACGTCACTTCCGGGGGGGGCGTTCCCACCTGTCAAAAAAAGAATGGTGACGAAAGGTATCAGTGTATACTACTCACCTTCAGTCACGCCTCTTTTCCCTTTGCAGAGGGCGTTCACTGCTGTTAAAGTCTGGATCGTTTCCAATCCCGAGTGGGCTAAAGGTGCTAATATAATATTGACCTTTTTACCCTAAATCACTTACTGAGTTCACTTTCGGCACTAAATGAGGGGATTCGTAATACAAGGGAGCTTCCTATCCCTGTATAAATGACTGTTTAATTTCCTTATTACATGCAGCTTGTAGCTCGTCTAGACGCCTGCAATCAATGATGTAGCCACTTAATAGTAATAAGTTATTACAGGTAAGTTTGACACCACAATGCCTGCTGCCAAAGCCAGCAGCCAATGGGAACGGCAGGTCATGGAGCATCATTACATCTGTGTTCAGCAGAAAGGACATAGTTATGACAAGTCTTTCTTTTAATTCCAAGCGACAGGTTATTGCAGGAAAGATAGAATCTCTGCATGTTTCAACACCACATTTTCTTCAAAATCCCAACATACAAGAAACTGATCCTAATGTCTTTTGGTCAAAATTGCTGACATCCTTTGAGTATGTTTAATTTTGTGGTACAGATTCTACTTGCATTCTTTGTGTCTGCAAGTGAACATGTACCACCAGCAAGACACTAAGGATTTAAGAGGTTTCTGGGAATGGTACTGGAATGACTATGTATTATAAGGAATAAAATACCCTCTGCCATACATTAAAAGGTTATTGCAAGCAGTGCCGGACTGGGAATGCAAACCGGCCCTGCCAATTGAGTCTGGCCTGCCGCGGGGGTGGGGATGGAAGAGTAGGGGGTGCGCATGTTACACATTGTAGGTGCTTTTCTTACAAGGAGCTAATATTGCAAAACTGGCCTCTGGTAACAAAAACGGCCCCCCATGTGTCCAAAACTGGCCCCCACCCTGGCTGTCCACCAGGGAAACGCCCGGTGCCTGCTACGGCCAGTCCGGCCCTCATTGCAAGTCCCCTCACACTTCCATGGCCTCATAAAAGAACAGGGCTTCGGCCTTGCTCTTCTATATGGTCATGGAACTCCCCAGTGACTGCAAATACCCTAATAATGTGTGGCACAGGGCACTTTATCCTGTATATTAATCAACTCCCTAGTACTCATTTGGTCAAAGAAAGTCGTCTGGAATTCGAACCCTGGCCCACAATTTAAACACAAATCTCTACAGCAACCACTCAACCTACGGCAGTTCCACTAACCGGTAGACACGGGGACAAGGCTATTGCCCCCACCATAGAGAGCCCCCTCTTTGAATATATATTCTGTTCCTGGAAAAGAAATCCGACAGTAATCACTGGTGTAGAAACCAGAAAGTCCACCCTTGCTTATTACCTGCCCAGCTCAAATTATACAGGTTTGTTCTCTGGCTAAATATATAGTTTCTGGCCAGGGGCACTGAACCACAGCGCCGACCCGCGAGGAGGAGACAACTGGCTTGTTGGGGAAACGAGGGTGTTTTCAGTGTCTATAATTAGATAAAAACCAGTGCTGACGAGAGAGATTTTAAACATTTTAGTTGTAGCTAAGGTTCCCTGGTGGCTCCATGTTCTTGGGGCACTTTGTTGCCAGTCCTGGGTATGAAATTAACACAGTGCATTTTGGGAATTGTAGTCTTGGTGCAGTCCAAGTGAACAATTCAGACTGACCATCCTTCAAACAATGATTTGTAAAAGGAATCCCAGACCAGGAACATGTGTGTCCCTTTGACAAGGAGTCACAGCTAGTCCTAATGTCCAACCATGACGGAGGTGAACTGCTATAGGGGCATTTCGAGAACTTAGGACAAGCTTGTGTCTCATATTGGTCACACACCTCACTCTCTTTCACCTCAAACACCTGGACTTTCATGTGGCTACCTAATGCATTCTGGGTATTGTAGTCTTGGTTTGATCCAATTAGATTAAGATACCTGATAGCAATAATCCGTAGGCGGTAGAACTGGAAAAGGCGGCTGTGGTGGGTTGGAGCTATCACTTTAGTGTCAGAAAGGGCAGCAGGGCTGGTATAGAGTCAGTCAGAGTTCAGGTCTGGTGAAAACCAGCCCTCCCTTCACTTACGTGGGCAGAACAGAAATGTAGTGTCTGTTGAAGACCCCCAGCCTTATAATCTTACCTGCTGCCTCCCCCATAAACATGCAGAACCCCCTCCCCTGCTGCCCCCCCCCCCCCTTTGAAGGATTAAACCCCATAAGAGACCCCACGCTGTCGTGTTCCCTTCAAACATGATTCCAGTCCCGGCTTTCCTTTCTCAGTGTCTTTGCTCTGTCATGTGATGTTAATGCCATGGGCATAGCGCTTAGTCTGCCACTGGTGTAGCTTCGCAGCGCTTTCAATAGTCTTTCCAAGCAGGTGTGAGGGTTTCTTCCCAGGCTGGAGTCTATTGTGGCTTGTGAAGGTGTGACGCCAGCAGTGTGAATGTGTGTGTTTGTATGTTCAGTGACTCTGCCCGCCTCAGTGGATAATGTGTGGGTGAAAGACCTGGGTGTTTGATGGGTGAGAAGGGGGCTGGTTGGTGATGCATGGAAGGACAGCAGATCAAACCCCCCCCCCCCCAGAGTGCACCCCCAAAACAGCCCGAGAACCCCTCGCAGAAGGATGGCTGGCTGAATGAAGGGTTTCTATTGGCTGCAAAAAGCGAATTGTGAATCGACGCTCAGAGCCGAAGAAGTTTCATATCCGCTGAGCAGATCCTTTTATCCACTGGATTTAGTTTTGTTATTCAAATTCCTATTTATTGAGCAGATTGATTGTTTATAGATTCAGAGAGGGGCGGGATGGAGGGAGAGTAAAGGAGAAGAGGGGAATGGAGACCAGGGGCGGAGAAGGGAAGAGAGGCAGGCAGAGGAGAGGCTGCTTGCCAGCAGTGCAGACTCAAGTGTTCTTGGCATTATTAACCAAGATCCAAGACATAAATTCTAAATATTGTCACTTTCCATTCGTCCTTTACCCAATAATCACTACTATTGATTAGCTCTGTGGTCAATAATGTGTCAGTCTCATTTTAGCGTCAAAACATTACAATCAAAAGCATCAAAATTCATATTTTCTTCACCAGTGTAAAGTCAAGCATCTCTTTGTCTGCCAAGACTAATATCTCTCAACAATGTTCAACAATCAGAGACGTTTTTTGCCTTTTTTGCTGCTCCTCAGTTAGATGCAGTTTTCAGGCTTGGAGAGCGCAGAAGTCTTAATCATGGAGTGCATCAAATGCATATACATTTCTAGCCATTTCATTGATGTTTTTGGTAACTGACTAGAAAATAATGTGTAAGAAGCCTTACCGCCTGGTTTTGGCAGACGCCCAGCGTGCCGTTGAGTTGCCTCAGGCCCTGGTTGGCCTGGTCGAGCTGAGATAGCAGGTGAGTCTCCTTCCTCGCACTTTCCTCCAGCCTCATCCGTAGGGTCCTTGCGTCCTTTTCCAGCTCCACCAGCCTGCCCGTCTCATTCTTGGCACGCGCCTGGCACTGTCGCCATTGCCATGCCGCGTCTGAGTTCCACACCACCACGGCCACCGAGACCACCACGGCTGTGGCCAGGAGCAGAAGCACGATGGACAGGCCCAGCAGCCGTAGAGCGCTCTTGACGTTGGAAGGGTTCATGGCTGAGGGTGGCGGAGCCCTGGCTGACCGGCCACCTCAACCGCCTGTCCTTCTCCGTTCACACTAAATGAAGGTGAGCTCCACCCTGGAACCGCCAGAGATATAAGGTTGGTCGACTCTGACGGCTGTGCTTCCAATTGTAGCATAATTGCTATGTCCACCCCTCTCTCGGATGCAAACCCGTCCACTTCTGCTTCTGGCTTCCTGAGGAGGCGTAGAAGCTGCCAAAAACAGGCCGCCTTGTCCAAAATCACATGGTTCACAGTCCAGGGAGGGGGAAGCTGGTGAACTCGGGTGGAAGAGCTTCTGACAAACCTGGTGTTTATCAGAGTGTTGTCCCAACCCCCTGCCTTGAACTGCGCTTAGAATCTTCCAGGACATTAAAAATGCCTCTTTTAGGGGGATAACCGCAAATGTGCAAAGGACGACCCAAGCCCCCCACCCCACATCCACCATGTCTGGGCCTGGACGTGGTGACCCCTCAGTCCCTGCACAGGCGCTCTTCAGCCTTCCAAACCTTTGATGCCACTTGAGGTGGCCAGAGGAGTTGGGAAAGCTTTGCTCTCCACTCAGGATTTCCCTTAGAAACAAACTCCCCAACATGGAGAGAGTGCCATTATAAGGGGGCTGGAGCTCCCACAGAGCTTGGGGCCTCCACATTTTCTGTTGCCAACAATGTCTTAGATTGTGGCTTCCACCAACTGGGGAAAGAACTGCTTCCGGGTCATGGGCTTGGTCGCCGGCTGTATCGTCTTCCCAGCCTGGTACTGTGTAAATGAACCACGCCACACACGGAGCTCGGTATTACCCATCTTTATTCTCCGGAGTGCAACCACTCACTGAAACGTACTGCATCATGAATTTTATTAACCACACCCAATCACTTATGTCACTAGACTACAGAGTCCGTTTGGCGCCACAGGGGTGTTGCTCACTATAATACCAAGACACTACACCGTTCTCTGCTTCGAGCAGGGTGGGGGTGCACTATTCCTAGGCCCGTAGTACCCTCTGTCGTGCGCGCTGCTGCTCACAGTATGAGTAGTGAGTGGCTGTGCTCACCACTGTAGTGTGGTAGAGTCCCTCCACTGGCCCTTGTTGGTCTTGAACGTTCGGATTGATGGTTTTTGAGTGCGTGCCGGGGGTGGCCCGGCCGCATTAAACACTTTGGGGCTGGTTCTCTTCTGGTTTAGGGCCACTTCACTATAGGTGTTCACATTCTGCCTTAGTAGCATTTATTTAAAAAAAAAAAAAATCTTTCTGGAGCTGAGTTTAGCAGGACACTTCCTCTGTTGCAGCCAGCAGCTTTTGTGATTTAAAAAACACACATAGGAATTGTGACCATGAATGCAAATGGCGGCAGGGTACCTGGCAGTACCGGTCCCTTAAAAACGCAGTTCGTAAGCATCCGTCTGGCTAACCTCAGCAAGCAACCTCATAAGTAAGAAAGGCATGGTAGGCCCTGCAGAACTTAAAAGGCCTGGAATTTTTATGAAACTAAGCAGGTATAATTCACTTAGTTTTGGGTATTTACGATACGCTTGTTACACAAAATTCCAGAAATTATGCCATTACACCTCTTGCGTAATTACAAACTTTTGAGATCGAAACGTACTGCGAATACACAACTGCTGGCGGCAACTTTGGCATAAAGAGGGGACGGGCACTTCCAGTCGCGGTGCCAAGTTTTTTTCCATCAGTGTCCAGGGTCTGTCCACGGATGGTGATGAAAAACCCTCTAAGCTGCGAGTTGAAGGACATTCTGACATCTCCCCTTGCCAGGGTCAGGAACAGAAACCTGGGGACTTCACTTGAACCTGTCCGGCAGGACTCGCGGGACTCTGCTTCAAAGGAAGGAACTGACCGACTGCTGAGGAGGGACATTGGAGATGTCCTTGCATGAGGGAGATGCTGCTCAGAAGAAGGGCGATCATGTAGGAACCAAGGCGGGACGAAACATATACGTCTGCTGTACCACGGGAAGGATCAGCACCTCTCTACAGGGGTGAGACCCAGGTGTCCCCAAAGTGCCCTGCATGGAGGCGTGCTGGTCCACGGTTGGCATGTGTGCTCAGAAGAAAAGAGCTTGGTTTTGTCCTTTGTGAGAAGTGATTGGGGAGAGGCAGCCCTCAGCCAATGTCCTCATCATGGCTTCCCAGTGTCCCTTGCCTACTGCAGGGTCCTTGCAAAAGGGCTCCCTAGAACCCACTGAAAGTTGGGCTTCCTGCTATGATAAAAATATGAAACTGATTAGAAATGACCCGGATGTGGATTTGGAGCTGGCTTGGGTGACGTTTGGCCTGCTGTAGCCTTGGCCTTCTCCAGCCCCTCTGGAGGTTGCTTCCTACGCGTCATCTGCATTTGCTGGGAGGGCTGTGGTCCCGCCCTCCCTGTCACTTGATGTTATTGGGTGTCAGAATGTACAGCATAATGTGAAAGACAGTTCAGTGGACCAATGGACGAAGGCGGCTGCAAGAAAGCCTCTGCAAGTATTTTTTATATTTGATTTATTTTTCTCCATTAAGTGAGTCTGTTAAATTAACTAAATCTGTCCATAGTCCAGAACTAAGTCTGATGCCTGCCCCTTAACCCCTGAGTTCTGCTTCATTTGCGCCCCTCCTGCACTTGGAGCTCGCTTCCCTCACACTTCGTCTGCGTCCTCCCTTCCTACATGTCCAGTCGGAGGGCGAGGCCGGACACTCACAGGGCACTGCTGGTCTATCCAGGGGATGCAGTGTTCTGGAGGGAGGCCACTCCAGCCACAAAGAGCCCGCCTCATTCCCAGGGTCCTGCGCCCTCCTCCTCTCCCTCCTGCTCCTCTTCTCTAGCTCTCCTGCCTCCCACCTCACTCTCAGAAAACGGTATATGAACCACTAACCTAGCACAAGAAACACACCAACACGCAACATAGCACAAGAAACTCTCCAACACGCAACATAGCACAAGAAACTCACCAACACGCAAAAGAGCACAAGAAACTCACCAACACGCAACATAGCACAACAAACTCACCAACAAGCAACACAAACTCACCAACACACAACATAGCACAACAAACCCACCAGCACGCAACATAGCAAAACAAACTCACCAACACACAACATAGCACAAGAAACTCACCAACAAGCAACACAAACTCACCAACACACAACATAGCACAACAAACCCACCAGCACGCAACATAGCAAAACAAACTCACCAACACGCAACATAGCAAAACAAACTCACCAACACACAACATAGCACAAGAAACTCACCAACACGCAAAATAGCAAAACAAACTCACCAACACGCAACATAGCACAAGAAACTCACCAACACGCAACATAGCACAACAAACTCACCAACAAGCAACACAAACTCACCAACACGCAACATAGCACAACAAAACCCACCAGCATGCAACATAGCAAAACAAACTCACCAACACGCATCATAGCACAAGAAACTCACAACGCACAACATAGCAAAACAAACTCACCAACAAGTAACATAGCACAACAAACTCACCAACAAGCAACACAAACTCACCAACACGCAACATAGCACAACAAACCCACCAGCACGCAACATAGCAAAACAAACCCACCAGCACGCAACATAGCAAAACAAACTCACCAACACGCAACATAGCAAAACAAACTCTCCAACACACAACATAGCACAAGAAACTCACCAACACCTAACATAACACAAGAAACCCACCAACACGCAACATAGCACAACAAGCTCATGAACACACAACATAGCACAACAAACTCAAGTGATTAAATCAACAACAACCTTTCCTTTGCATACTTATGGTAACAAACCATCCAAGTGCATATCGGACAATGCAGCGATTATTTTAAACTATAATGAAAACTCCATAGATGAGTTATTGAAAATCAAAATAAATTTATTGGAAATAGTTAATTTCAGGAAAGAAAAGCAAAATAAATAGCCTAAACTCTGTACTCGAATTGAATGTTGAGTGTTATCTAAAATAAAAAGTAAAAACCAGTGACATCAATCAGCATGTGTTTACGAGCTACCAGAAGTTCACGTCACACATACACCGGAGCTCTGGTCTGCACATGCCTATGCACATACGCGTCCATCATTAACCTTTTATTTACCCGCGTACAGCACCTTGGACCTGTTATAGCTAGCCTCACCTGTACCCTACCTCTAAAGGACCCGCCTTTGTTCCTCACGTATATATTTTTTTTTCATGAAACAAAACTGGCCGAGATGAGGCTATAACTAGCAGGCTCAGTGGTGACCGGTCTCAAAATGGTCTTTGACTGGTACCCGCAGGACCAGGTCCACCTGAAGGCTGAAGAGAGTGCATGAGGTGGTGAACACAACGTCTACAGATCTTGCTTCAGGAAGACAGACCTGTGGTGTGATCATCTCCCAGATTCAGAAGTGTGTTAGCAGAACCTGTGTCAGGTGTGGGATTGGTTGTCTCTACGAAGAGTGTCCAAAGGCACATGGGCCCACGTGTTTCTTGGTACAGCATGAGAGACATACATTTAGCTGTTAAACATGAACAGGAGTAGTACATTTGGCGACGAGGACGGCATAACATTCAAGTGAAAGTACTTGTAATAATGACAATGCCTACAGCGAGAGGAAATAACCCATCTGCAACAGTTTGACACATTTTAGTGCAACAAAAAAAAAACAGAATGACAATTCAATAGGAGGAAATGGATTCAAAGAAAACACCACCACGAAAGAAAACTGAGTTACGAACCGCTTCTGCAGAAAAATTTGATATATCAACTGACCTTAAAGTAGTGAATGAAATATAAGGCAATGGATATACAAATAATCACCCAAGATAAAAATGAATAACTGAATGGGACAGTGCACATGTAAATGTGAAATAATAATCTGATTGTTTTAAAATAAGTGCAAGCCATGTGAAAAAATGACTGTTTCTCCTCGCCCGTCATTCAATCCGCCACTGCTGTTCCCCCTAAAACCACGGAATCCCATCTTTTGCGGTCCTCCTTTGTGCCAGAGTGTCATAAATAATCCTAAAAGGTAGGCTGGCATCGGAGTGGTGCCCGGAGCGCGTGGCAGTGATGTCCTCGGTGACATCATCAGCATTGTTCTCCTCCCATTGGTGAAACATGGAAAACACTCTGGAGTTACAGGGCTCTTCAGAAGTTTCTTGGGCATTCTGAACTCCAGCTTCTCGCACCGTACCCCGTCTCCTCACGGCGGCCCTGCAGGACAAAATAAAAAAAAAAAAATAATAATGTTTTTTACTAAGAGGCTCTGCTGTGCTACTAGACTGTCCTTTGGTATAATATCCCCAGTTGTATTAACTCGGGCTTAGTGTGAAACCTATGGGGTTCGATTCACAAAAGCATTTATGAGTGCAGGAAATACCACTCTTTTTCTTACTCGTGCACGCCTTTGTGAACTGGCCCCAAAACATTCAACCCCCTATTATTAAAAGTGCAAAGAGGGCACAGTCCTTTCTATATGTGCTAAATGTATATGAATATTCCCCGAATAGACTCCGTAGAATGTACCAATTCTTTTCCAGACCTATCTTTTCAAATTGTACACTCCCATCATCTCGACCCGGCATTCATACCACCCTACAGGCATTTTAACATGCAAATCATTTCTGAATCCAGCCAAACTCACTCCCCACATATTTTAGGACAGTTTTACCTAGACAAATGTATGGGGGGTGTATTTTTGCAATAGATGTAATTCAGGTTGATGAGGAAAGGGAAAATGTTTGAGCAGTGCTTTTGCAGGCTTCTTATTGCTATACATAATATGGGCCCTGGTAGAGTTGTCCCTACTCTTAACTTGTCTGGCTCCTATACTCACACCTAACCAAAGGAGTAGTAACTGTTTTATTGTACACCCTACTTGCTAGATACTACAAGGCTGTTCAGGCAGTTGACTACCAGAATGTCAAGACTGGAATTTCAGTATGCCAAAATGTCGACAGCCGGAATATGGTAAAGGAAAATATATATAGGTAACGAAAATTGTACTATTCTTAACTTCACATTGACATAACTTGACAATTTATGTTATAAGACTGAAGATTGTGAGTCAAAACCTACTGCCATCTGATTGGATGGATTTTACTTACACTTTACTCTATCCTTGATTAATACACCCAAAAGATTAGCGATAGGAGAACCGTCACCGTTTCCATGCCAAAGAGGCGCGCACTTTTTGGTCGACCACTTCCATTGTGTAACCGCGACTCCATCTGCTGCACTCTCACCTGATATTCATTGCTGTGGAAAAACAGAAATGGAGTCAATCCACGCCCTATGAAATTAGGACTACAAGGCTAGTAGTTTAACCAAACTACTGTGAGGGCAAGTATACAAGGGTACCTACACATTTACAGTGCTTTACTTCACATACGTGTACCTTGACTATGTATATAAGCTATGGCGAAATGGAGGTAGGAAGAGTAAATCTCTGCTTATCTATATGTACTTACCATCACAAGATTCTGGACCTTGAGAGTAAGGTCTCAATAATTTGGCTCCACAATTTTTTGCCCTCAGCGTTCTTACATAGAACATACACCAACCCTCATACATTTATAGAAGATTAGACTCTGGAGCTATTAAAGCCTCGTCTAGATGGAAACATTTATTTACCAAGATTAAAGGGGTCTAACGGATAGATTTTATGGTGAATGGAATTAGGAATTGAATCTGGTAACTAGCGACTGTCGTCTGGTTGCAGGTTTGTCCTTCTCCCTCCGGCTCGATATCCGCAGAGGTTTACTCCACGGATACTACTATTCATGGTCGGTGGGACTCCAAGCCAGATGTTTGAATTCTCTCTTAAAGAATTAGGCAGCTGCCTGGATTGTCGCTGAATGTGTATATCTGGTCTGCTACTGTGACGGACAACAGCATCCTGGCCCAGCGTCTTCAACAGAAAGGATTCGGTGACAGCATCCTGGTCCAGCGTCTTCAACAGAAAGGATTCGGTGACAGCATCCTGGCCCAGCGTCTTCAAGAGAAAGGATTCGGTGACAGCATCCTGGTCCAGCGTCTTCAACAGAAAGGATTCGGTGACAGCATCCTGGTCTAGCGTCTTTAACAGAAAGGATTCCGTGACAGCATCCGGGTCTAGCGTCTTCAACAGAAAGGATTCCGTGACAGCATCCTGGTCTAGCATCTTCAACAGAAAGGATTCGGTGACAGCATCCTGGTCCAGCGTCTTCAACAGAAAGGATTCGGTGACAGCATCCTGGTCTAGCGTCTTCAACAGAAAGGATTCGGTGACGGCATCCTGGTCTAGCGTCTTCAACAGAAAGGATTCGGTGACAGCATCCTGGTCCAGCGTCTTCAACAGAAAGGATTCTGTGACAGCATCCTGGTCTAGCGTCTTCAACAGAAAGGATTCGGTGACAGCATCCTGGTCCAGCGTCTTCAACAGAAAGGAGTCGGTGACAGCATCCTGGCCCAGCGTCTTCAACAGAAAGGATTCCGTGACAGCATCCTGGTCTAGCAACTTCAACAGAAAGGATTCCGTGACAGCATCCGGGTCTAGCGTCTTCAACAGAAAGGATTCCGTGACAGCATCTTGGCCAGCATCTTCAACAGAAAGGATTCAGTGACAGCATCCTGGTCTAGCGTCTTCAACAGAAAGGATTCAGTGACAGCATCCTGGTCTAGCGTCTTCAACAGAAAGGATTCTGTGACAGCATCCTGGTCTAGCGTCTTCAACAGAAAGGATTTCGTGACCGCATCCTGGTCTAGCGTCTTCAACAGAAAGGATTCGGTGACAGCATCCTGGTCTAGCGTCTTCAACAGAAAGGATTCCGTGACAGCATCCTGGTCTAGCGTCTTCAACAGAAAGGATTCCGTGACAGCATCCTGGTCTAGCGTCTTCAACAGAAAGGATTCAGTGACAGCATCCTGGTCCAGCGTCTTCAACAGAAAGGAGTCGGTGACAGCATCCTGGCCCAGCGTCTTCAACAGAAAGGATTCCGTGACAGCATCCTGGTCTAGCATCTTCAACAGAAAGGATTCCGTGACAGCATCTTGGCCAGCATCTTCAACAGAAAGGATTCGGTGACAGCATCCTGGTCTAGCGTCTTCAACAAAAAGGATTCAGTGACAGCATCCTGGTCTAGCGTCTTCAACAGAAAGGATTCTGTGACAGCATCCTGGTCTAGCGTCTTCAACAGAGAGGATTTCGTGACCGCATCCTGGTCTAGCGTCTTCAACAGAAAGGATTCGGTGACAGCATCCTGGTCTAGCGGCTTCAACAGAAAGGATTCCGTGACAGCATCCTGGTCTAGCGTCTTCAACAGAAAGGATTCGGTGACAGCATCCTGGTCCAGCGTCTTCAACAGAAAGGAGTCGGTGACAGCATCCTGGCCCAGCGTCTTCAACAGAAAGGATTCCGTGACAGCATCCTGGTGTAGCGTCTTCAACAGAAAGGATTCTGTGACAGCATCCTGGTCTAGCGTCTTCAACAGAAAGTATTCCGTGACAGCATCCTGGTCTAGCGTCTTCAACAGAAAGGATTCGGTGACCACATCCTGGTCCAGCGTCTTCAACAGAAAGGATTCCGTGACAGCATCCTGGTCCAGCGTCTTCAACAAAAAGGATTCAGTGACAGCATCTTAGTCTAGCATCTTCAACAGAAAGGATTCCGTGACAGCATCCTGGTCTAGCGTCTTCAACAGAAAGGATTCCGTGACAGCGTCCTGGTCCAGCGTCTTCAACAGAAAGGATTCAGTGACAGCATCCTGGTCTAGCCTCTTCAACAGAAAGGATTTCGTGACCGCATCCTGGTCCAGCGTCTTCAACAGAAAGGATTCCGTGACAGCATCCTGGTCTAGCGTCTTCAACAGAAAGGATTCCATGACATCATCCTGGTCCAGCGTCTTCAACAGAAAGGATTCGGTGACAGCATCCTGGTCTAGCGTCTTCAACAGAAAGGATTCGGTGAGAGCATCCTGGTCTAGCGTCTTCAACAGAAAGGATTCCGTGACAGCATCCTGGTCCAGCGTCTTCCACAGAAAGGATTTGGTGAATGGGGTTCCCATTCCCAGAAACCTAGGACATGCATGGTTAATGAGCCTCGATAGGGGTGCTATCCTTCAGAGCCGCAGCATGCATAGATACAAAGAGAATTTTTTCTGGCTTAGGCAGATGTCGTTAAAGTTTGTAAAGTGACTAGTATTGGCAGGGCCAACACACCTCACCATGGCAAGCTGGTGTGATTGTTGCTTTTTCAAAACATCAAAGAAAGGAACCTTCTGGAATGCGTCTTGCTGGTGATCGATAGAGATGCAGGCCTGGGTAAAGGCAACTATTTGTGTCCCTTTGCTGGACGCCCACTTTATTGCCAGTGGGTCCTTGTTATTATTTTGAAAATGTGGCAACTATCTTGCGTACATCTGCTGTGTGTAGGTTGCTTGTTGGCTATCGCTAGTGTAAGTGGGATCGTGCAATCATCGTCAAACCTGTGTCCCTGGAGCATGTTGTATGGAGAGACCACTGAAAGGTGAGTGACCAATTTATACCCCTCATTTGTGATATCACACGTGTTTCACAAATAACAATATATCCACTGAGGCCAAAGTGGGCTGCACACCGGACGCCAGGCTGAGACTGTCAAAGTCTTCATCGACGTAAGCCTCCGCGTCTCTTCAATCAATCAATCTGAGCATTTATATAGCGCGCTACTCACCGGGGGGGGTCTCAAGGCGCTTGGGGAGGGGGGGGGGGACTGTTACTGCTCGAACAGCCAGGTCTTGAGCTGTTTCCTGAAGGCGAGGTGCTCTTGAGTCCGGGGGAGGTGGGTCGGGAGGGAGTTCCACATCTTGGCGGCCAGGTAGGAGAAGGACCTTCCTCCTGCGGTTGCCCTTCGGATGCGGGGGACGGCGGCGAGGGCGTGGTTGGTCGAATGGAGCTGGCGTGTAGGAGTGTAGAAGCTGAGGCGGTTGTTGAGGTATCTTGGGCCTTGGTTGTGGAGGGCTTCGTGTGCGTGGGTTAGGAGTCGGAACGTGATTCTCTTGTTGACCGGGAGCCAGTGCAGGTCTCTCAGGGGTCCTGAGATGTGGCTGTGCCGGGGGATGTTGAGGATGAGTCTTGCTGAGGCGTTCTGGATCCGCTGGAGTCTCTTCTGGAGTTTGGTCGTGGTACCGGCGTAGAGGGCGTTGCCGTAGTCCAGTCGGCTGGTGACGAGGGCCTGGGTGACCGTCTTCCTGGTCTCGGTGGGGATCCACCGGAAGATCTTGCGTAGCATGCGCAGGATGTTGAAGCACGAGGAGGAGACGGTGTTGACTTGTCTGGTCATGGAGAGGGAGGAGTCCAGGATGAAGCCCAGGTTGCGTGCGTGGTCTGTTGGTATGGGTGCGCTGCCCAGGGCGGGAGGCCACCAGGAGTCGTCCCAGGTGGAGGGCGACGAGCCTAGGATCAGGACCTCCGTCTTGTCTGAGTTCAGTTTCAGGCGGCTGATCTTCATCCACTCGGCTACGTCTTTCATCCCTTCGTGTAGGTTGGCTCTGGCGGTGGCGGGGTCGTTGGTGAGGGAGAGGATCAGCTGGGTGTCATCGGCGTAGGAGAGGATGTTGAGGTTGTGCTGGCGTGCGATGGCCGCGAGGGGGCTCATAGACATTGAAGAGGGTGGGGCTGAGCGAGGAGCGGTGAGGAACGCCGCAGATGACTTCGGTGGCTTCTGATTTGAACGGGGGAGGCGGACTCTCTGTGTCCTTCCGGCGAGGAAGGAGATGATCCATTCGAGTGCCTTCTCTTGGACTCCGACGTTGCTGAGGCGCTGCACAAGGGTGCGGTGGCAGACAGTGTCGAATGCCGCGGAGAGGTCCAGGAAGATGAGGGCTGCAGTCTCCCCGTTGTCGAGCAGGGCTCGGATGTCGTCGGTGGCTGCGATGAGGGCGGTCTCTGTGCTGTGGTTGGCCCGGAAGCCAGACTGCGAGAGGTCGAGGGATCCGTTGGTCTCGAGGAAGGCGGCAAGCTGCTTGTTGACTGTCTTCTCAATGACTTTGGCCGGGAACGGGAGGAGCGAGATGGGGCGGTAGTTTTTGAGTTCGGTGGGGTCCGCTGATGGTTTCTACAGTAGCGCGCTGAGTTCGGCGTGCTTCCAGCTCTCCGGGAAGGTGGCGGTGTCGAAGGAGGCGTTGATGATGTCCCGTAGGTAGGGTGCGATGACGGAGTCGGCCTTGTTGAAGACGTGGTGTGGGCAGGGGTCGGTTGGCGATCCGGAGTGTATGGAGTTCATCGTGCGTTGGGTTTCTTCGGTGTTGATCGGGGTCCAGGTGCGGAGGGTGGAGGTGGGGGGTGCCGGTGCGGTCGTGGGGTGCATCGGCTGTGCGCTGAGGCTGTTGTGTATGTCTGCGATCTTGTTGTGAAAGTAGGAGGCGAGGGAGTTGCAGAGGTCTTGTGATGGGGTGATGTCGTTGATTCCGGCGTTGGGGTTGGAGAGCTCTTTGACGATCTTGAAGAGTTCCTTGCTGTTGTGTGCGTTGTTGTCCAGTCGTTCCTTGAATGCGGTTTTCTTGGTGGCGTGGATCAGTTGGTGGTGTTTTCGAGTGGCGAGCTTGAGGGTGGTCATGTTGTCTGGTGTAGGGTCTTTGCGCCATGTTCTCTCGAGGGCTCGGCAGTTCTTCTTTGAGCTCTTGAGTTCGTCTGTGAACCATGGTGCTTTCTTACTGCTGGGTCTGCTGGGCGGGGTCCTCAGCGGTGCAAGATAATTTACGCAGTTGCTGATCCACTTCGTGAGGTTGTTGGCAGCCTGGCTGGGGTTCGCTGAGCTGGCGGGGGGGTCCTGGCTAAGGGATGCGGTAAGCTGGTCGGCTGTGATCTTGTTCCAGCTTCTGCGTGCAACCTGTTACTGGTGGTGGTGGGTCGTGTTCTTTCTGAAGCTGAAGTGGACGCAGCTGTGGTCCGTCCAGTGGAGTCTGGTGGCGTGGCTGAAGGCGATGTCCTTGCTGGAGGAGAAGACGGGGTCGAGTGTGTGTCCGGCGTAGTGGATGGGGGTGGTCACCAGCTGCTTGAGACCAAGGTTGGCGAGGTTGTCCAGCAGGGTGGTGGTGTTGCGGTCGTTGTTGTTCTCCAGGTGGAAGTTGAGGTCCCCGAGGAGGATGTAGTCGGCGGAGGGGAGGGCGTGCGGGCTGATGAAGTCGGCGATGTCTTCGCTGAATTGTGTGCATGTCCCTGGGGGTCTGTAGATGAGGGTGCCTCTGAGGGTGGTCTTGGGGTCGGTGTGGATCTGGAAGTGCATGTGTTCGGCGGTTTTGAGGGTGTCGTCGGTGTTGGTCGTGATGCGGAGGGTGTTCATGTGGACGATGGCGATGCCTCCTCCGGTCTGGTTGACGCGGTCCCTCCGGGTGATCTTGTATCCGTCCGGGATGGCGATGGCGATGTCGGGAGCTGATGAGGCGTTCATCCAGGTCTCCGTGAGGAAGGCGACGTCCGGGGATGTTGTGTCGATCAGGTTCCAGAGTTGGATGGCGTGTCTGTGGACTGAGCGGGTGTTGAGTAGAATGCACTTCAGGTGGTTGCTGTTGGTGCTCGGCTTGGCGGGTGTAGTGCAGGTCCTGATGCAGGAGAAGTTGCAGGAGTGGCAGCAGAAGGGTCCGTTGTTCCGTCTTGGTGTTGCTCGGTAGCTGCCGGGCATCCGAACGGAGTTGTGTGCGTTGATTTTGGAGGCGTCGTAGGTCCGGCGGGCAGAAAGGCCTCTGCGGGGGCCAGGGGGTCTGGCGCTGGGCGCGGTCCAGGCGCGGACGGGCGCAGACGGGCTTACCTTTGGCGCACCTTTGGCGCTCAGTCGGCGCTCCCGCTGCGCGCGTCCGCTGCGCGGTCGCTCTGGGGGCGTCATAAGTAAGGAGCCTGGGAGGGCGGGTCAGCTGGGTGGCGGGAGCGGGGCGGCGAATGGGCTGGTGGTGGGCGGGGCCGCAGGGAGGCAGCGGCGGGAACTATGGATGGCGGGCTCTACCAGGGTGCAAGCGTGGCAGCAGGAGGGGAGATCCGGGCGGCCCAGCGGCGGCTGGGTCGCTCTGCCAGGCAGCAGGAGACAGCGGCAGGCGTGGGAGGCAGGAGGGGTGATCCGGGCGGTCCAGCGGCGGCTGGGTAGCACTCCAAGCAGGCAGGAGACCACGGCAGGCGTTGAGACATCACCCACTTTGTCTCATGACAGGTGAACACATCCACTCTCCTTTTTTTTCCTTTGCATTCTGGTACTTGTAGTCCAGGATTTACAATAAGAAAGGAGCAAACTGCAGACCCAGAATGCAATGATAACAAAGGTCCTGGTGAGCTACAGACATCAAACATGAAAAAATTGAGATCTCTGGCTCCCTGTACATGCTTCTCTGGGGTCTCTCACATCACATGCAGGGGACCCCGCCCCCCCATTCCCCAGTGCACCCCTGCCCGCTGCCACCCTTCCACCTACTTCTGCCTCTGCAGCTCCTCCTGAACACTCTTTGCTTCACGAAGCTCCTCTGTGGTGGATGAGAGGTTCTCTCTCCAGCTCAGCAGGTCATCTAGGATAGAAATATAAAGAAAGAGCATAAGAAAAGTTATTATATCATTAATATATTAATGTTAATGTTAGGCACTTGTGTTGCACAAACTATTATCTAACTTGTCTCTTTTTTTTTCAATATGTTTTTATTGTTTCCAAAAACAAACCGATATGTTCATTATCAGGATATATTGGCAAGCATTAGGGCACACAATGAGGTCACTACATAGTCGTACCCACGCACAGGTGACAAGAAATTGATCCATATGCATCGAGTATTACCCTGCATTACCTCAGCAGCAATGTCAACGGGCACTTAGAAAACACATATATTAGCAGCAACCAATTAGCATTGTGGATAATGTAAAAAAAAAAAAGGGGAATTAAAAAAAAAAAAAATACCCCCACCTGCCGCGACCTTGCCGCTACTAGGCGAACTCCCTCCCCTCCCTCTTATCCCGCCCCCTCCCTGGCGTATCCCACATAAGCAATGATTATACCAACGGGGCATCGCGAGTAGGGACAATGATGCTATATTACATCAATCAACAATATATTCTCTCAGCGTCGGAGGCTAGTGCAGTCAGAGAGGCCAGGGATACAGACATCCAATCACAGAATATAAAGCTATCCGGTCTGAGCAGCCGGGTCAGCAGTGACAAAGTCCAAATCCGGAGCAGTGTCTGGGATTTTGAGCAAGACTACTAAGTTTTCCCAAACCCTTGCTGCCTCTTGCGCTTTTTCGCTATTTGTCCGCTTGGCTTGTTGTGATCCAACGGCTCCCTCGCACTCTGCCCATTTAAGGAGATCCGTTTGCCATCTCTGAATGCCTGAGCCCTGCTTGGATTTCCAGTGGGCTGTAATATCTCTTTTCGCCAAAAGAAGGCCCAAGTCCAAAAACGTACTAGTAATCTTGTTCTTGGACGTATGGGGGAACCAGTGCAGCAGGCAAAGGCCTATGATGGGCTCTACATCCCTACCCGTGATTTCCTGCAATATTGTAACCACCTCTTCACAATAGGTCCCAAGCTGGGGGCAACCCCACATCATGTGACAAAAATCTGCACCCACTGTATTGCATCACGGGCACATTGCCGAATTGGTATCGAAATATTTATACATTTTTGCTGGGGTAAGGTACACCCTATGTAATATATAGAAATGCACCAGCTCGAAGCGTGCATTTCTAGTACTTCACCCGTTCGATCAGCTCAGCCCATGTTTTCTCGGGAATCTCTTCGCCCAAGTCCCCCTCCCATTTTTGCCGTAGTGACAGTAATGGAGGCAGCGGCTCATGTATCATACGCCGATACAGGCAGGTGACTGCTTTAAAGGTTCCTGCTGCCAATAACACGTACTGGTAAGCCATTGATGTTTGTGGTTCACTCAGTCCCCCTCTCCAATGCTTTTGGATGGCCGCAGTAATCGCAGAGTGAAGCAAGAAATCCCCGCGAGACAGATCGTACCGTTCCTGCAATGCACCAAAGGGAAGCAAGATGTTATCTTCATACAGGTCCCCTAATGTAATCAGACCTTTCTCCGCCCAGTCAGTCAGAGCAGCCTAGTTACCCCATGCGGTAGAGCGGTACACATGGTCAGGGGAATCTCCGGGGCATAGGGATGCGCGATCTGCGCTCTTCTCTGACTCCTGTTCCAACACAGCCGAAACGTCCGCAATTCGTGAGTAAGTGACTTAAGCCGTAATAATTCGGGAGAGTGTCTGCCCGGAAGCCGGCTCTTCTTCATGACCACCCTGTCCTCAGAATTCCGATGCTACTGCCTGAGTGAGCCACTGCAACTGGGCCGCCAAATCATATGTCCCAAAATCAGGAACCACCAGTCCACCCTCTGATTTTGTTCTCATTAGTACTTTCAGCGCCACCCTCCGCCTGCCCGCGGCCCAGAGAAACCCCATAATTAGTGATTGAAGTTGCTTAAAAATTGACGCTGGTATCCAAACAGGAAAGGTCCTTAAATAATACAACAGCCTGGGGAGGGTCACCATCTTAAGGAGGGCCACTCGGCAGGCCACTAAAAGAGGGAGCGTTCCCCAAAACTCAAAATTACTCCTAAGGCCTCTGATGGCCCTACCCACATTACCCTCCAATAAATCAGTTTGGGTATGATATATTCGGGTCCCCAGGTACGTCATGCATTGGCGTTCCCATTGCACTCTGTGCGTAACTGGCGGGCCATCAACTAGCGGAGCGGTGGGAAACAGGCAAGACATCGCCCAATTCACTTTCAGTCCAGCAACGGTGCCAAGGTCATGTAGTAGACTATTTGCTCCAATGAGGGCATCTGCGGTATTAGCTGGAAACATGAGGAGGTCATCAGCGTAAAGTGCGATATAGTGAGACTGACCGTGCGCGCGAAGCCCAGGGTACCGTAGTCCCATTCTGGCCTGAGCCGCAAGCGTCTCCATGGCCAGGGCAAATAATAGAGGGGAGAGAGGACAGCCCTGCCTCATCCAGTGGCTCACTGCACAAGCGTCGGGAATCAATCCCCCAGTTTTAACCCTAGCGGTAGACTGATTGTACAATAGAGCCATCCACGCCACAAAAGCATCCCCCAAGCCAAAATTTCGCATAAATTGAAACAGATAAGGCCATTCCAAACTGTCGAAAGCCTTATCTATGTCTTCCGCCAGGATAGCAGCGGATTCTTTCGGGTAGGTGTCAGCATCTAGGATACGATGTAGGCGTCTTATGTTTATGGCTGTATTCCTGGTCGGAATAAATCCTGCATGGTCCCTGTGTATTAAGTGGACCATGTGTGGGAGTAATCGAGTTGCCAAGATCCGACTTAAAACCTTGTAATTGGTGGTGAGCATAGACAGCGGGCGATAGGCCGTCCTATCTGAGGGCGATTTCCCTGGTTTCAGCAATGGAATAATAATCGCTTCGCGAGTAGTGGCAGGCCGCTCTCCCACTCGCTTCACTTCATTATAAAGTGTCACTAATTTAGGAGCCAGGAGATCTGTGTATGTAAGATAAAACTCAATTGGCAAGCCATCCGGCCCAGGAGTCTTTTTCCACGCCATGTGCTTGATCGCCCCTCGTATCTCCCCAATGGTATTATTCCAACCCAACAGTTCCGCTTGCTCCCTTAATAATGTAGGAATATCTGCTGCGGCTATAAACTCTCTAAGGGCCCCATTATTCAGTGCCACCTTGCTCTGATAAAGATCTGTATGATAGGCAAAGAACTGATCATTAATCCCTTGCTGGGTATAACAGACCGCACCAGTTAGACTAGATAATTCTAACATGACCGTCCCCCGTCGAGCTGGGTTAGCTAACTAAGCCAGTAATGTTCTGGATTTGTCTTGTTCTGCATGAGCGCACGCTAGATATTTTTTATAATCAAAACAGAGTAGCCTCTCGACCTGCGCAGCGACTGCCTCTCTCGTCTCCACTAGCTCTTGCTGTCGATCAGGCTGCCCCGGTCGTTCTTGCTCCACTGCGCGCAGACGTTTGTCCGCAGTTTCTATATCTTGCAATAGCACCCTACGCACCCCCATCATGTTGGTGATGCAGTGACCTCGTATCACAGTTTTAAAGGCATCCCATTCTACAGCAGACGATGATGCCGTGCCAGTGTTCTCTAGAAAGTATTGAGTGATTCCAGTACCCACCACCTCACGAAAGACCTGATCCTCTAATAATTCTGGATTTATAATAATCCACATTTGGAGCCATGTCGGGATTATAGAGCACGCCTGAGCCCAGCGTGCCTGCAGTAAAAGCGGGTTATGATCTGAAAGTGTCCTGGTGAGGTATTCTCTATGTTTGACCTCTGCATGAATATCTGGGGAACAGAGTACCGCGTCTAGACGAACATGGAGATCATGTAATGCCGAAAAAAATGAATAATCACGAGTATCCGGGTGATGTGCTCTCCATGTGTCAACAAGTCTCCATCTATGCTGCCACTCCCTTCTAGCCCTAGAAATCTTGTGAATTGGTGCATCAGGGAGAGGTGGGTGGGACCGATCCAGTAGTATATCAGTAATAGAGTTAAAATCCCCGCCCATAATCACTGACCCTGTCAAATGTGAAGCCAGCCTCGCTGACAGCTGTGTGAAAAAGGCCGGCTGCTCTGTATTTGGGGCATAGATGTTACCCAGCACTGCGTCTCTGCCATTTAACCATCCCGCAACCATCACATATCTCCCCTCTGGGTCTATTAGCTGTTGTGCGGGCGGAAAAGGAACCCCCGCCCTGACCCAAATTAACACACCCCCGCGCAAAGGCTGAGTAAATCGTACAGAAGATCTGACTTCGCCATCTGCGTTGCAGGGCGAGGCCCGCTTGGTTTGCGATGTGCGTTTTCTGAAGGAAAGGGATTTGAACCCCCCTACGCCTCAAGTATGCAAGTATTTTGTGACGACGCACCATTGCACGCGCGCCTCTGACATTCCAGGATATGCATTTTAGTTCAAGTAACAAACCCATGACACAACCCCACACAGCGCTCTAGCAATTCGTTCGAGGTGATACGCCTAGACCCCATGAATATCCCAGTACAAAACAGAAAAAAAAGACTCTCCCACCCCAGAACAGGTACTAAAACGCTAGTCCCCATCCAAACTCCACTTAAACGCAATGTCCTCTAGTGGCTACAGAGGAACAAGGGGAGAGGCAGCTGCAGAGCAGTGTCGCCTTGCGACGTAAACAATAACCAACTCAGCGCCCATGCCTCAATTAGCGCACATTGCCCCGCGCCCCGGGGGGCGCCCTATAATGACTTACTGATTTAGAGACCCCTCCCCCACCATCCCATCATCTCAGCAACGCAACAAAAGCAAACAAAGGAGAGCCGGGTAGCCCGGGAATAAAGGAGAGCCCACAGATAGGCGGGAAGAGAAAGAGTGAGGGTGAGCAAAGAAAAGGTAGCAGACCAATCAAAGAATTTCATCTGCGGTGCCGGGAATAACATGTGGCAGCTTAACACTGCCATCTTGAGACCTGTCCGAGTCCGAGGCATCAGATGTCTTTCCCCCAACGGCATTTTATGACCTTGCAACAGTTCTGACATCGCTCGTAGCGCGTCGGTTCTCTCCTTTTCCGTCTGGAAGGCACTAGGTGTCCGCAGGGTGGTGCGTCGACGCCTTGATCTCCAATTCCATTGTGGGAGCTGTTCCCCAAGAGGAGGCGTATGGCTCCGCTCTGCCGGCTTTTGGTCAGTTTTATAGGGTTCAATCCAGTCCCACGCCTCCTTGGGATCCTTGCAAAAATGCATCTTGCCCTCCAGGATAATCCGAAGTCGAGCCGGAAACATCAAGGAGCCCTTCGTCTCGCAAAGCCTTCTTAACAGCCAGAAAGGATGAGAGACGTCGTTGGACCTCCAGCGCTTTGTCTGGGAAGATGGACACCCTGCTGTTGTCCATTGTGTAGGGCCCAGATGTGCGCGCCATCTGCAGCAGGAGATCCCTGTCTTTGTAGTGAAGGAGTCTGGCTACAATGGGGCGAGAAGGCCTTCCAGGGGCCAGAGGTCGGACTGGGACTCGGTGGGCTCTCTCCAGGATATAGTACTGGGTCAACCCTACTGGAGCCTCCGGAAGACCCCGCACTCTTATATTATTCCTCCGATTACGCCCTTCAGCATTTTTGGCTCTCTTCTCCACTGACTGCACTCTGTGGGAGATGTCCCTTAGTTGGTCAGAAGGGGTCTGCTGCGCCGGTGCCAAGTCCGCCAGGGATGATTCTGTCTGCTTCACTAGTTCGGCAAATTTGGTATGTTCTGCTCATAGAAGTCCCAGCCCCACTGCCACATTAGCAATGTCCTGATGCAGTGTCTCTTTAGTGTCGGTTATGGCCTGCAAAATCTGAGCCACCTGTTGTTGTACTCCGGTATCAGCTGACGGCTCAGGTGAGTCAGGTCGCCCGCATTGCTGGGCCAGATCATCGTGATCCGGGGTAGCCATCAATTGTTTGTCTTTGGGCTTCGCCATGGTCATGCGAGGGTATTACCAGCCACCAAGCGCGGTTTGCCAACAGTGTTCACCAGTGCTGTCACCGGGCCAGATGGAGACAATGGGTCCACCTAGTAGTGCAACCAGACTATGCAGGCCCAGCCTCCGCCGGTTTCTAGTAATGGCCCGGAAAACTCCAACCACCAGTGTCCACCCACCACCATTAACAGCACAGTCAGGGGTATGGCGCGCTCCGATATCATGGGTCCCTCCACTCCTCAGACAGGGAATACAGCGTGCAGCAGCACCGGCATCATCGGGGTCGACCACCCCTCTAGTAGGATCAAGGCCCCACAGCTGAGCCCCCGCTGTGACGATCAGATAGTAGCCGCCCTCACCTCTAGCTCGTGGCATTGCAGAAACAGGCACCCCAAGGATGACTGCCCGGGCCCCACACCTCACAGACCCAAGCAGTAAGAGAGGGTGCTGGCGCGCAGGGGGGCTCCTCCAGCTACGTCTTCCAGTCCCCTGGTGCATGCAACAGCACTCCCACCGGTTATGCCTCCGTACTGCCACCCACGCAGAGCAGCTCTGCCTCCAGTCACCGCCCGCAGCAGGGATCTCCCCTATCCAGTGATCCGAACAGGGTCTGTTAAGTTCCAGTGCGCAGCGGTGGGGAATCACCACCCACTACTCGCCTGAGAAATGGCCAAGGCCCTGCATGCTGTAGTTCAGGCAATGGCGAGCCAGGCCTGGTCCGTGCCTCATGGAGGGGGCCCCTCCGTAGCCCACACCAGTATAGCGCCGCCTTACCCGCAGTGCAGGTCCCGTAGTCTCCAGACAAGCGTGAGAGGGCTCCGCTAGAGCGTGCGAGGCTCCACTCCAGGAGAGCACTTTCCCAGCTCTCGCCTCAATGGCCCCCACTGAGCTAGGGCAGTATGTCAGAGCCCACACTCAGTCTGCGGAGCAAGTCAGAGAATCACAGGGAGCGGGCAGGCCACGTCCGCAGACATCGGGAGCTCCAAAATTCCTCACGCCGCCATCTTGTCTTCTCGGAGCCGAAGCCCCGCTCCCTACTCAATCAGGCTCCCGCGGCGCCACGGGCACCCAGGACTCCCGGGCCACAGTCCCAGCTGCTGGACAGCAATGGCGGGGTCCAGTTTGCCCCCCCGGAGCCGGGGCAACAGCAATTAGGTAGGATAACTAGGCAGGCCGGCGCAGAGCTTCGAGCTCACATGTACGTCGCCATCGGCTAATAAGCCTCGCCCCGTATTTAACTTGTCTCTTGCAGTTTAAATCCGATGTTTCTTGCTAATTTGTAGATTATTAGTAAGGGTGGGCGGAGCAGGCGTAGTGCCTCTACGTGTAGTTCCATGGAGTTGGTAAACAACTCCGTGGAACTTCGCTCCGCTATGCGCCCTACCCCCTCCCACAGTAATTATAAAGTAATAAAAAAGGCACTTACCTGCCGTGGCTGCCTCCTCCTCGCCATGTCCGCTCTCCTTCTCATCCCTGCCGTCCTTCTTCTAAAGATAACCCCTATGTTGTACGTCTTGCGCATGCGCACTTGCAAGACGGACAACATAGGGGTTATCAAAGACGGACCGCGAGGAGAAGGAAGGAGAACGGTCATGGCGAGGAGGAGGCAGCCAAGGCAGGTAAGTGGCTTTTTCGTTACTTTATAATTACTTTGGGAGGGTGGAGGGGCCGTCTAACTACACTCCGCCACGGAGTCGTAGTTTTGCCTAAACTCCGCATTCGCAACGGAACGCGTAGTAGGCAAAACTACGTAAACTACGCTTGCGGAGCATAGTTACCCGCCCGGTGTAGGAAAGTGGGTTTCTGTTGCAGTAAACCCCCCACCTTTTGCCAGACTACTGATGCACTTTTGCTTGGTGTGCCGTGGGTCCCTGCCAATCAGGTTCCCAGGGCCTGTGTTCTTTCCCCAAAAACAAACTGTGAGAAGTTGGCCTGATGTATGATGTCACTCGTTCTAGTGTACACCTTATATCAGTCCAAACAACCCTTATGGTGATTGGTTGTAAAGTCAACCTTATAGACCAGCTATCCTAGTGGTAGCATGGACAAGAGCAGTCTTAGGCTAAACTCTGAATGGCATGTGAAGCCAGCTGTGATACCATATATAATCCCTTGAATACCAAATGAAAGGACACCACAACAGATATATATATATAAAATAAAGTGTATTTATTCTAGTCAAACCCTCAGCACTCTTTATGAGATTAGAGGTAAGTACAACACAGTCTTATTTAAGCATACATTAAGTCACACAGGTAAGTAATACAGTTAGGCCCTAGGGGCCACGCAAACCATATACTAAAGAAGTGGTATAAGGACCACTGTCACGGAAATAGGATAGGCCTAGGGAATCGCTGGGGCTACACTACACTAGCAACAGTTAGGAAGTGGGAGGCCCACGGGATTCAGGTGCAGAGTGGAAACACTCACGCGTAATGCGTAAAAGTCAATAGAATTACTAGCAGTTAGAAATTAACAGTTTAAGGACACTTCTGAAGCAGCTAGAGAGTCGAGACTCGGAAACTAGACCCTAGGATAGTCACTAGCCTTGTGAGCACCGAAGTACCCAAGTTACCTAGCCCACGGACTGCGGGTGCATAGGCGTGAACTTGCGTCGGGTTTCGTCGTGGACTTCTATGGATGCCTGAAGGAAAGTTGCTGACAGGCAGTCAGTGAAGAGTGTCCGGTGGATCCCAAGGCTGGGATCAAGAAGAGAGGATACCTGCAAGCAGAAGGGACAGAGTCAAGGTCACTAGCCAGTGACCACGTGGAACCAGGAAGGAACCAGGCAATGTCGTGAAGATTGCAGGTGAAGGTGAAGCTTGTCGCTGCAGCCACGAGGACCAGGAAGCGTCGAGGACGACCAGGACCAGGAGGCGAGCTGTCCCACGAAGGCTCTTGCTGTCGGCGGCATCGAAGTCGAACTAGGACTCCCCAAGCCTTGGCAAGCGGAACCCACGAAGAACGGAGGACTTGCTTCTGGTGCAGACCAGGAAGGTCTGGGGTGCTTCTCTTTTGCAGGGAAGCGGGAGCCAGTCTGGAGGAGCCAAACCAGCAGTGAAGATTTCAGGGAGCGTCGTCACAAAGGCCACTAGCCAACGGGCAAGCAACCGGACAGACGCAGCAAGCAGGAAAATGCAGAAGGGCCCCACGCAGGACTCGTGGAGTGTGGGGGGCTGATCTTCGGTGCAGATGGTGCTTGGGGTTGGGGCTTCTCAATCCCCGGTGCACAACTTCGAGGGTGCCTCAGAAGCTGCGCTGGAAGATACTAGCCACTTTTCCCAGGTAGCCGGTCCCACGTCTCTCGTCGCCTCCACGGATCTCAGCTCGGTTGTGGATGTGGATCAGGGTCGGAGAAGTCTGGAAGTCAAGGCTCTGGTCTGGCTCTGCAGTCGGTTCCTCGTAGAACGTGGACAAAGCAAAGGGTAGTCTCTTGATGGTGCCTGTTTGCACAGGGTAGCCACTCCTTGGCCACAAGGGAGATTCTTCAGTCTTCTTCTTTCGTCGAATGTCGAAGGTCCAGAGTTTCTGTTCAAGTTGCAGGTTCAGGATAATCTAATCTCCTGGGGCCCAGCTACCACTCTTATCCAAATGCGGGGGGCTGGGTTACCTGCTAGGTCACGCCTTATGGGTGGGACCTGGGAGGGGGGTGGTTACACCCCCTTCCCTTTGTCCAGTTTCGCGCCAGGACTGGGGCTGGAGTGCCCCAGCACCGGTTTGAACTGGACTATGCATGGGACACCTTGTGTGCCCCAGGCATGTCTCATTCCTTTCAGCCCTCCCTGCCCCAATACACTAAAGTCTGTCTGGGGAGGTGCTAGCACCTCCCCAAGCAGGAAACCTATTGTCCAAGCCTCCCTTGCCGGGATCACTCCCAGCAGCAGGAGGTCAGACTCGTGTCTGTGGCAGCAGCATCCATTTTGTGATGCTGAGGCTTTGGTTAGAGTTAAACAGCAAAGTAGGATTTTAACATGTCTCTCTCTCTCTAGAAGGGAGGAATAATATCCTCATCACCAGAAATGGTATGGGGATATTATTCCAAAGTGTTAGACACCTTACACGACATGTTTTGATAAAGCCAAACCATAGTTACCATAACCGTTTAAGATTATAAGGCACTTTAAGAGTATATGGTAGGCTATATCATAGAACAGCTATAAGGACATGGTTCCGAAAGCTGCAGACAGGCTCAGCTCATGCTAGAGCACCATCTCACATGTTACCAAGCACTCTGCCTCCAGGATTGTTAAGGCCTGCCATAGGAGTGGCTGATAGGTACACATGTGTCTATATATAAGGTAGATATAGATATACTATATCTAAGCAAGGGGTGATTACACGACCTTGCCCCAGCTGAGTGATCAGCCAGTTGTGTCTGATTGGAAGGCCAGACCAGGGGTGGCATAATACATGCTGCAGCCCCTGGGAGGCCTAGGGTACACCTATGCCCTGGGTACCTAGGGTACACTGTACAGGGTCCAATAAGGTGATCCTTACCAATTGTGTATGTACCTAGGGTACATGGAGTCCATTTTAAGGAGAGAGCAGACAGCCTGAGACCCTGAATGGCAGGATCTCAGGCCAACTAAGTCGAAAAACCAGCTAGACACTAGGCAAAAAGTTGGGGGTAACCATAGTCAGATATCCACCTTCCTACACAAACCCAATTGGCATCTCTGGCCACATGTCAGCCCCTGGTAAATGGTACCACAGGTACCCAGGGCACTGTGACCAGAGAAGGCCTCTAAGGGTTGCCGCACTTATTGTGCAACCCTCAGATGCCCTGTACCCTAACACTCACACACTGCGTTTGCAGACTGAGTGACTTGGTGCAGAACAAAGTGAAGAGTCGACATGGCACACATCCCTGTGTGCCATGCCCACAAACCACTGCCCTGGCATACATTAGTCACCCCTCTAGCTGGGTGCCCTATGCCAGTGGTGAGGGTACAGGTGCATAGGCCCTGTGCCCCTACAGTGCCCAACTCCATTCCTGGGCACTGTAAGTGCAGTGCTGCCATTAAGAGTATATGGTGCTGGGAGTTTGTCATTACGAACTCCACAGCACCATAATGGCTACACTGAAGCCTGGGAAGTTTGGTATCAAACTTCAAAGCACATTAAACCCACACTGATGCCAGTGTGGGATTTAACGTAAAATGCACAACAGAGGGCATCTTGGAGATTCCCCCTGAAATTCGACCAACTACTAGGGACCTGACTGAGTGGCTGCTTAGGCTGCCACCACCAGACATGTTTCTGGACCCCTTGGTTGAGAGCTCGCTGCTCTCGGGGGCCTGAAACAATGCACATCCTGGGACGAGATGCCAAGCCTCCTCCCCCAGGATGGGCAGGGTTCACGAAGGAGAGACTTCAAAGGCCTGCCGCCTTTGTGAGCCTCTCCAGAACATTTGCTGCTTTCAGCAACTGGTCACCACTGGTCTACCCCCCACCTTGGGCGGGAGAACCGGCGGGAAAAAACAAGTGAGGAAAAGAGGTGTGCCCACCTCTGCCAACTCCACACCTCAGGTGGGGGGTGCAAGGTGAAGCACAACCTCGAGTCCCCGCCATCTTGAGGATGGGGGGACTCAGCCAACCAGGGACAGGCTCCTGCCCCCCTCCCACTGGAGAGTGGCAGAATAGGGGGTGTACCCACCCCAGGGAAGGGACCCATTGGTCCCTGTCCTTTACCTACCTGTAACGCCCCTAAATTTAGTATTTAGGGGGCACCCTGAACCTTCCTTCCTCAGGTCCAGCCTACCTACAAGAAGAAAAGAAGAAAAATTACGAAGAGCCGTGCAGAGCTAACAAGAGGACGACACCCACTGACTTGGCCCCAGCCCTACAGGCCTGTCTCCCCTCGAACCTGCTCCTGCAAAATCCCGGCATGTCCAGCAGCCAGCAACCTCACAAACCCTGAAGGACCTGTCTGCCTTCACTTCCCAGACTGTTTCTCCCATGAACACCGGGCATGTTTAAACTACAGCTTCTGGTGCCCGCCAGAGACCGCAAATCCAGCCTACTCTGCACCCCCTGAACCCGGCCCGAGCTCGAGTGGAAAAACACCACGAGGAGGTCCCCCTGGCGATTCTGACCCGAGATCCGGCGACCCCTGACCTGCCTCAAGCATCCAGATGACGCCTGCAGCCTCAATCCAGAGGACCTCCCCTACCGCGACTAGAGCCGGTAAGAAAATCCGATGTCAAAAGGCACCCCTGCACCACACGGCCTTGTGGGCACCAACCAACGGTGCCTAACCAACCCACAACATCCCAACTTACCCCTCAAAGTGGTGGTCACACCCAGAAGATCCTTGTCCCCGAGCCTGCAGTGTTTCTTTGTCCCGGAGCTTCTCCATTGAAAATAACAGGGCACCTGACCACAAAACAGCACCCGGCACCCGGCCGCCCTAGTGCCGCTGAGGGTGCACCTTTGGTGCTGCTCTGGTCCTCAACTTACTCTGAGCTTAACCCTAGGTGCTTTGCTCCCGCAACCCAGTGGTCTGCTTGCCAGCAGCCACCAACCGGAGGCCCCCTATCCCCAATTGAATAACATTGGGCCTTAACACTCTGCACCCGGCCACCCTAGTGCCGCTGAGGGTGCAACAATAGTGCATCACTGACCCTGGGAGACCCCCGAGTCTAACCCCAGAACCTTAACTCCCACAGTTGTTTACTTACCTGTGAACCGTTAACCTGTTTTCCTTCCATAGGATAACATTGACACTTTTTCTCCAAAAAGTTTCTAAGTGTGGAGTTTTGAAACCTAAAAATATTCTTTAAAAATCGCACAAATAACCAAAACGTGTTTACTTACCTGTTTCTAGGAAATATCCCAGTGCTGAATCTAGGTATCAAGCGCTGAGTTAGAAAAGAAATGTGAAAAGTAACTTACCTGCAATTTACTGTAGAAGCCCATTCATTTCAATGTACTGCTCCAAAAAGTTTCCAAGTGTGGAATTTTGAAAACTGAAAATATTCTTTAAAAACCATGCGAATAACCAAAACCTAATTACTTACCTGTTTCTAGGAAATGTCCCAGTGCTGAATCTAGGTATCCAGCACTGAGTTAGAAAAGTAGCGTAAAAAGTAACTTACCTGCAAATTACTGAAAAAGCCTATTCATTCCAATGTACTGTATGTGCTAAGTGTTGCATACTACTGCTCCCCTGTCAATCAAACAAAGTATAATTCCTATTGCATTTTCAAACTGTTCTATATCCATTAACTTATTACTGAAAAGTATGTAAAGCTTACCTGTGCCAGGCTTGCTTGGTTCTAAAAATAAACAATAGTATATTTTTATACAAAAACAATTGGCCGAGAGTTCAGTTCTTGAGTTTGTGAATTCATTTGCTGACTGAGTGGGTACATCAAATGCTTTACACTGTTCTCTGATACTGCCTTACTGCTCGACCAAGCTACCACTATTAGAGAGTAAGGTTCTATCTGACTTTAACCTCTGTCAAACCTCGGGGGACCCTTGGACTCTATACACACTGTACCTCACTTTGGTGCAGTATATATAGAGCCTGTTTCTTACACCCAGGCTTCATTATTAGCCATTTTATGACTTTGGATGGATTTTGTTTCGTTAGGAGTTCTGTAGAATGCGGACATGTTGCCTCCCAGCCACCTCAAAGCGCTGCGGTGCCTCCCAGCCGCCTCAAAGCGCTGCGGTGCCTCTCAGCCGCCTCAAAGCGCTGCGGTGCCTCTCAGCCGCCTCAAAGCGCTGCGGTGCCTCTCAGCCGCCTCAAAGCGCTGCGGTGCCTCCCAGCCGCCTCAAAGCGCTGCGGTGCCTCCCAGCCGCCTCAAAGCGCTGCGGTGCCTCTCAGCCGCCTCAAAGCGCTGCGGTGCCTCTCAGCCTCAGCACTAGGCTCTACTTGTCCCCTCTGGCTCTACAGATCTTCTGTCAGTGGATGGTGACATTATCATTTATATAGCGCTTCATACCCCTGATGAGGCACCAAAGCGCCTTGGCACATAGGCAGTACCCTATTCAGTGGCTTGTGTGTGGTGGGAAGGGTGCGAGTTGGTGGTGTGGCCTGAGTGGGAAGTGTTTCTTTGTCATCTGTGATCAGGACGCTGGGCCTATGGGTGCAGTGAGACAAATCACAGAAAGTGATGGGTGCTCGTGTGACGGTGTCTACCAGCTTCACGAGGAAGGCTTAGGTCTGTTCTTGGGAGGGTGTTCCCTGCGTCATCTACCGTATCTTCTGTCCTTGGGCAGAAGGTCTGTTCTAGATCAGTTCTAGCTCTCAGTAAGGCCAACCCTTCATCCTCTGCTGGCAAAGAGTCAGGCCCTTGCTCCTTCTTGAACCCCAGAGGGTCTCAGGGGTCCTTAGCATCAGGGATTTCATCATGTTGTTGTCTGTGGAAAAAGGAGGTTCCACCGATGAGCGCCTTTGTGTTCGATGGGATAGTCACCCAACCCTCGAGTAAGTCTAGAGGGTTGGGTGAGAGGTCCCCAGTTGATCAGACAAGTGGATTCCTCCTTTTGATTGGTTACCAAGAGCTCAGGGGCTCAGGAACCAGCCCAGCCACTGGTCAGCAGTTTGATCTGGTTTCATTGTTTTTTTTCTGGAGGGGGGTCAGTCTCAGGTGGGTGTTCATATGATCTGAAGGTTTGCCTAAGCAGTTGGATCCTTAGGTTTTGTAGGATTCCACAAAACCTGAAAATGTAATTCATCAGACTCCATGTTTAGTTTGAATGTGTTTGGACTGGAATGCCAGAAGTATTGGGTCTTATGGACAGTGGCCTGGCCTCCAATGTGCTGGAGTTATCGCAGACCTTGACGCAACTCTGCTGCGATAAACAGAGTCCTAATGAAATGTCCAGAACAAGACACTAGAACATCTGAAGGGTATCAGGGTGAGAAGCAAAGACGTGTAAGTGTTGTGATCGACTGGCCAGTGTCATAGCCATGGGAGCAGAAGGCCCTTTTTCTAAGTCTAGAATTCACATTCAAACAAGTTGTTTGATCCTGGGCAATTTATTTCACTTGCCTATCAAATAAGTGCGAGAGTTTCAAGTACTCGTGAGCCGTTTCATAAAGGTAGTGTATAACCGGTCAGAAATGTGTACCCGCAGAAGTACTTGTATCTCAGGAGCACATTTTTGACTTTTAGAAGATCAAGTGAGGATTCCAAGATTTCTAGGACAGAAGTAGATTTCCTGCTGCAGTTTAACTTGTAACATATAGATAACAGGAGCCATTTTAATCTGTTTACAGGGTGTGAAACTTCCAACAAGAGTTATGTGCTTACCCAGAAGCCTACAGTTTGTTGTGATACACCTACCAAAGCGGGTAGGCGCACCCAGGATCTCTCACAAACCAGAGGCAAATCCAAAGATTGTGAGCAACACCCCACGGTGCAGCGTGCTATCCATCCCCTCCAGCGCCTCGTTAGGGACACGAAGCACTATAGAAATGCAATCACAATGCAAGAATGGAAATCGTTATATACGCCTTTGAATGCCATTGGCCAATCAAAATTCCCAATTCTGAATCACTAAATAGATATTGAAAATGTATCCTCACAATATGTTTTTTGGCTACCTAAGTAGCACTTGGATGTGCGTAAACCATTGGTCTTGGGGTCATGCATCATTAAAACCATGAGCCTTTCCTCATCCCTCTTCCATCTACAGTGAGTCTCAGCTGAGATGGACATTTACAACCACAGTAGGCCTGGCTTCGGCTGCCAGCCTTTCGGCTTTACAGAGGCTGTTGTGTGGTTTTGTATAATGTTGTTGTTGGGGAATTTCTTGGTCGTCATGAAATTTAAAAAAAAATGACTGGACGCAACATTTGTTTTAGTCTTTAAAAGAAGGCAGTGCCCTGAAGGGGGGGGGGGGTACATTGTGTGCGTTCCTGGTGACGGGCAGACTGCGTCACTCACAGTGAGGATGGCCCGGGACTGAAGGGGTTGACCTGTAAGCCCCATGCTGTGCGCTCTAGCTGGAGGTAGAACATGTGTGAATGACGCAACTACAGACCAATGGATGAAGAGAGCCGGCTGAAGGCCCCCATACGTATATTACCCGTGTGATTTTAGTAAAATCAAAGTGTCTTGTAACAGCAGACCTAATGAAAACTACCTACAAGAAGCGTTAGCTGCAGAGAACACACTGTGCCACTGGAGGGCGCCCCAAGCACAGACATAGACGCAGAGTCTTAAAACAGGTCTCAACTGCACTCCGTAAACTGAAGAGATTGGACGAGTTTGTGACCCGCAGGTCGTGTAGTTTCAACACAGGAGAGATAACTCAACCTTTCATCTAATTTTAATAACACACATTTCATCTTGAAACATATTTTAGCTGAGCACCGGGCGAGGCGTCAGTTTGTGTTCTGTACTGCACGAGTGATTCGTGTATACTGTGTTTTTTCCACTCACCTTGCAGCCTCTGGTTCTCGCTGCTCAGGTTGAAAACGTTCTGCTGAAGACCGAGGACTTCCTGCTGCCGCCTCGCGAGGGTCTCTTTCAGGATGTCCTAAAGCAGAAGGGGTGAGAGGGGGACATGAGCAGGCACGCGGCATCTGTGTGTGACTACCTGTGTGCACGGGAGCAGCAAACATGGCCGATCAGTAGTTTATGGTGCGCCTGAGCCAGATCACCAGCAACCTATAGGCTACGGCTACAGGCTTAATTTAACCAGAATAGCCCTGGCAACCTATAGGCTACAGGTTTATTATCAATAGAACAGCTTTGGTAACCTGTAGGTTACAGTTTTAACATCAATAGGACACCCCTGGCAACCTATAGGCTACATGTTTAATATCAATAGGATAACACTGCCAACCTAGAGGTTACAGGTTCAATATCAATAGGATAGCTGTGAAAACCTATAGGTTTAATATAAATAGGATAGCTTTGGTAACCTGTAGGCTACAGGTTTAATGTCAATAGGATAGCTCTAGCAACCTGCAGGTTACAGGTTTAACATCAATAGAATAGCCCTGGCAACCTTTAAGCTGCGGGTTTAATTTCAATAGAACAGATCTGGTAACCTGTAGGTTACAGGTTTAACATCAATCAGATAACCCTGACAACATATAGGCTACAGGTTTAATATCAATAGGACGACCCTGGTAACCTATAGGCTACGGGTTTAATATCAATAGGACAGCCCTGGTAACCTATAGGCTACAGGTTTAATATCAATGGGAAAGCCCTGCCAACCTATCGCTCTGTCAATCTATAGGTTACAGGTTTAATCTTAATAGGATAGCTCTGGAAATCTATAGGCTACAGGTTTAATCTACATAGGAGTGCTCTTGGGGTCATACAGTGTGCCACAGAAACCAGTGCTTAGCTTGCAGGACAGAGGCTCGAGTATGAGCAAGGTAGCTCGGAGGGCTAATGCACCTGCAACAGAGAGGGTGGTGTCACCTGCAGGTTCGGGTCACTTTACGATGGAGGTAAGAGGTGGTGCCCACTGCATTGATTGGCTTCTGATCGACAAGTACAAATGGGTGATGTAGATGAGGCTGCTAACATCTGAGGGAGTGAGTGAGTGTAGATGTTATTCCTCCCTGTTTCACATCGGTGCACCTTGGTTCTATGTTCCTAGTTCATATTGTGGTATCGATATAGGAGCAGGCCAATGTTAGCCACCAGACGGATGGTTGTATCTCATGTGGTGTTAGGAAATTTGCACGTTACATACTCTGTTTCATTTAGCTAATCATCCTTACTTCCTTTTCTCTATTTGCTAATTTCTTTCACGTTCTTATTTTTATTTTTCCTCCCCTCTCATTCCTTTTTCTTTCCCTTTTCCATTAATTGTTCTCTTTTATCTTATTTCGTTTTATCTACTATAACACTTATTTATTTGAAAATCGGTATATTTTTGTTTATTAATTCGTATTGATAGCTAATACTAATGAATGATTTTTTTGTAATTTGTTTTAGCATATTTTTTTTCATTTTTCAGATCAAAATATATCTTTAACTAACCATTTATAAGGTGACAATGCAGACAGCGCTCCGGGCCTTTGTCCAGGGACTTTCAGGCTGTGCCCCCACCCCCCAGGGCTTAGCGTGTCTTCAGAGCGACCCTGTGGATGTCCGACCTGCTATCTGCAGGTGCTCACAGATCTCAGCTACAGGCGCGTCAACCGCCTGAGGTTTCTTGCTGACATTACATGTCATTACATTAGGAGATGGGGTCCGTTGGGGGCGTGGCCATGATGGTGGCGCAAATCGATACAAGTATATGGTGGGGCACGTACCGTCTGGTTGCGGAAGGCGCCCAGCTCCTGGTGGGCGCGCTCCAGGTTCGCAGCGCTAGATTGCAGCTCCTGGCGCAGTCGCTGCTCCAGGCTCTGGTTTCCCCCGCCTGCGCCTGCCGGGGTGGCGCTGCACTCATGGGTGATACCCCAGTACATGACAAAGACTAGCGCCAAGAGGAGCAACAGCACCCCAGCGCTGACGATGACGGCCAGTGACACCCTGGCGTTGCGCTTCATCCCGCGGTGATGACGTCGTGCAGCGGCCGGCAGAGGGGGGCAGTGGTGCTGAGTCTGATGCCAGGCACGGCCCAGTGCGCCTGAAGGGGCTGCAGCCGTTCCGATGCCAGGCGCTGCCCGGGTCCCAGAACCAGAGTACTGATGCACGCTATCACCCCAGCCCTGCTATATCCATCCTCGATACAAGAAGCACACCCTGGCGTCACCCCGCCCTCTCCGACGGGGGGATCTCTAAAAATCCCCGATGGGGCAGCGCCGCAGGAAATCACATGTCAGGACAGCACTCCGGGCACGTGTAGCCTGAATATTAACCATCTGAGGTCCGGGGAGGGGGAGAGTACATGAGGTACAGAGTACAGACGGGGGGGGGGGGGGGGGTGGGTGGGGGCGGGGGTCATTACATGAGGTACAGCGAGTGCAGGCTGTGTGTATTCAGTGCATGAGGTAGAGAGTACAGAATGTGGGTCGCCACTGGCTTCTCACACTGCAGTGAGGTCTCACTGGTCATCAGTGGCCTCACACACTGCATTGGAGTCTCACTCATCATCACTGCCCTCACACACTGCTGTGGAGTCTTACCCATAATCACTGGCCTCACACACTGCATTGGAGTCTCACTCATCATCACTGGCCTCACACACTGCATTGAGGTCTCACTCATCATCATTTGCCTCACACACTGTACTGGAGTCTCACTCATTGTCATCACTGCTGGTGAGTCGACGCCCCTTGAATGGGGTCTCACTCGTTGTCACTCACTGTCTCACACACTACTCTGGCGCGTGAGCAGTCTCAGGAGTAAATCTTCCAATTAATAAAAAGTGATGTTCAGTCTCGCGCCGTCCGGCGCTCCCCCCACCCACCCCACAGCGCCCCCTCACCCCAGTGACAACAGAGACGAGTGAAGAAGAAGAAACGAAACTCAAAGCGGAGCGGGAACGGGGCGGGAATCCGCCACGAGAGGAAGAAAACGAAACTCGGGAAAACCGAAAGTGGGTGAAAGCTCAGGAGAAGGGGAACACCAAAAGGGGCGGGTTCCCACCACTGCCCCACAGCCCGCCCCCCCCCCTTCGTGTGGGTTTTTCCAGCCCTCCCGGTTTCCTTTCAGATTGCGTAAGGCGGTTCAAGGTCACCGCGAGCTGTATGTTGTCTCGCAACGCCGCCCCCTCCAGCCCTGCTTCCTGCTTTAAAAGCAAATTCGAAAGTGGTAAATGCAAATATATTTACCCCTCAAATGCACACCGGACTTTCTCCAGCGGTTCAGCGTCTCTCTCTTTGCAACGTTTGTGGAATTTGGGTTCATGGTGCATCTTACCATGCGGTCTTAATTACATTTCCTAGTCAGCCATTGGACCCGGCTCATGAAATACTTCAGTTCCTTGATGGATTTCCAAGCAAGGGGCAAAGCCCTCGGGTCTTCAAAGTTCTCAGGTGTGAGAGCTCATTTGCATATCAATGATCTCACAGGAAATGACAGCACTCGACCATTGGCATAGATGACTTTGCAGGAAATTGCATGTGTATACTAGTAAACAAATGAGGAAAATGGATACGATAACATAACACCAAATTCTGGCTAAAGTAGGTCCGCAAGGAAAACTGCGCCGTATAGATAACACACGCAGGTGTTTCGATTGGAAAATCGATTATTGTCACAATTAGGGAAGTTTTTGCAGATGGGATGTGTAGAGAAGTAGGATCTGCTTTCACGGTTACCCCCACTTTTGCTGGTTTCATTCTGTTTTCTGACTAGTCTGAATGGGGTCCTGGTAACCAGGACCCCCGTCTCTGTGCTTCCTCCCTAAATTGGTTATGGTGAGTACTTGGGTACCCCCAGATTGGCTACTGGTGTACCCTGATAAGTACTAACGTACCCAGGGCATAGGTATAACAGGGGTCCCCCATGGTCTGAAGCATGTATTATGCCACCCATGGGAGACCACTCAAACTGTGACTACGGGCCCGCCGTTGCAGCCCGCGTAAGCTGGTGCTAGCACCACTTACAACAGATATATAAGTTTCCTTACATCTGGGGTCACTGCATTTAAAACCTATGTCACCACTAAGCCAGGCCTTTCAATCCTGAAGGCAGGGTGCTCGGTTATAAGTGTGAGGGTGCCCCTGCATGAGCAGGACACCCCTACAATCCACGGAGTCCATTCTCCCAGATTGTAAGTGTAGGAAAGTGCCCCTTTTGTGCATGGTTTCACCCACTTTTTGCCAAACTGTTGATGCACTTTGACTGAATGTGTCCTGGGTTCCTGCCAACCAGGTACCCAGGGCCTATGTTATTTTCCTAAATTGTACTGGTGCAAAACCCAATTGGCAACTCTCTGGCCACATGTAACTCCCGTTTAAAAGGTGCCATGGGTACCAAGGGCACTGTGGACAGGGAAGGCCTCTAAGGGCTGCAGCACATTTCGTGCCACCCTTAGAGATCCTGTACCATTTTACACACACACACACACACACACACACGCACGCGCGCGCCACACCACACCACACCACACCACACCACACCACACCACACCACACCACACCACAACCCCACCCCCACCGCCACCCCCACCCCCACCCCCACCCCCTTGGAGGCTGCATGTTTCGGTGCAGAACAAAGTGATGAGTCGACATGACACACATCCCTGTGTGCCATGCCTTCAACCCACTGCCTATGTTGTAGGTCAACCCCCCTCTAGATGGGTGCACTATACCAGTGGTGACGGTACAGGTGCATGAGCCCTGTACCCCTACAGTGTATAAGTCCATTTAGACATTGTAAGTGCAGTAATGCCATAAAGAGTATATGGTCTGGGAGTTGGTCATTACAAACTCCACAGCTCCATAATGGCTTCACTGAATACTGGGAAGTTTGGTATCAAACTTCTCAGCACATCAAACCCACATTGATGCCAGTGTGGGATTTAATGAAAAATGCACCAAGGGCATCTTAGAGATCCCCTGAAAAATGACCTAAATCTAGTGTCCTAGCTGAGTGGCTGCTCACCAGCTGCCACTACCAGACATGTTTCTGGACCCCTGCGTTAAGAGCCTGCAGCTCTCCTGGGACGAGGTGCCAAGCCTCCTCCCCCAGGATGGGCAGGGTTCACGAAGGGGAAGCTTCAAAGGCTTGCCGTCTTTGTGAGCTACTCCAGCCATTTTCTGCTCCCAGGCACTGGCCCCCACTGGTTCTGACCCCCACTTTGGGCGGTAGAATCGGCGGGAAAACCAAGTTAGGAGGAGAGGTGTGCCCACCTCTGCCAACTCCACCCCTCAGGTGGGGGAGGCGAGGAGAAGCACAATTCTCAGTCCCCACCATCTTGGTGGACCCAGCCAACCAGAGTGAAGCCTCTGCCTCCTTCCACTGGAGGGTGCCTTAATAGGGGGTGTACCCACCCCAAGAAAGGTACCCATTGGTTCTGACCTGTACCTAACTGTAACACCCCTAAATTTAGTATTTTGGGGCAACCCCGAACCTTGCTTCCTCAGACAAGACGAGAGAAGAAGAAGGACCGAAGAAGCTGTGCTGAACTAAGAAGAGGAGGATGCCCTTTGACTTGGCCCCAGGCCTACTGGCCTGTTCCCACCTCGAACCTGCTCCATCGAAATCCCGGTGTTTTCTGCAGCCAGCAGCTCCCAAGACACCAGAGGACCTGCCCTCCCTTTCCAAACTAAGACTTTGTCTCCCGTGAGCACAGGATTTGCTCACCCACTGTCTCTGGCCAAATCTGTGAGTCTGACCCACTCTGCACCCGACACCCACAGCCCGAGTTTGAGTGGCCCAACATCATGAGGAGGTCTCCCCTGCAAACCTAAGCTAAGATCTGGTGATCTCTGACCTGCCTCGAATCTCCAAACGATGCCTGCTGCTCCTTTCTGGTGGCTCCCCTGGCCATGACCAGAGCCTGCAAGAAAAACCCGATTCCTAAATACACCCCTGCACCCGACGTCCCACGGCCTTAGGTGGCCCAACCGACGGTGTCCCAGCATCCCCAGGAATCCCAACTTACCTCTCCAACTGGTGGTCACCTCCAGAAGATCTTTGTCACCGAGCGTGCAGTGTTTGTTGAAACCGAAGAATCCCCTTTGAAATCAACAGGGCACCCAACGCCAAACTAGCAACCTGCTCACCCAGTGGCGTATCAAAGGGGGTGGCGGGGGTCGGTGCGCCCCGGGTGGCATGAGTTTTGGGGGCGGCCCCCCTTACATGCATTTTCTGTGGGGGTGGCAAAAGTAGAAATCTTCCCCAGCATCCCCGCACTCTTCAATGCGGCAGCCGCAGGGCGGCAAAGGCTGGTACCACCTCAGGCGGCAAACTGCCTAGCTACGCCACTGCCTGCACCCAGCCGCCCTTGTGCCACTGTGGGTGCACCTTGTGTGCTAAATTGCCCCCCCCCCCTTGCCCTGAGCCTAACACCAGGAGCTTTGCTCCCACAACCTTGTGGCCTGCTCATGAGTAGCCACCAACGGGAGCTCCCCTATACCCCATTGGTTAACATTGGGCCTCAGCACTCTGCACCCGGCCGCCCTAGTGCCGCTGGGGGTGCTTTGAGAGTGCATCCTCGACCCTGGGGGAACCCTGGTTATAACCCAAGAAACCCAACTCCCACAACAAAGTACTTACCTGTGAACCGATAAATTAATTTCCTCCCATAGGACTGCAATAACTGCTTTTCTTTGAAAATTGATGTGTGGAGTTGGTTTGTAAGAAACTCTAAGAAACTGCAAATATACAAAAACTGATTTACTTACCTTTTCTCTAGGAAGTGTCCCAGTGTGGTATCTATGCATATCACACTGAGTAGAAAAAGTAATCTAACCGTGATTTCAACTGTATTCAAAGTATTTACAAACCTGTAACAAAGTCATTTTCATTCAGCTTTCTTGTATTGTTCAACCGGCCTTAAAAAGTACCATTTACACTTACCAGTGCCAGGCTTGCTTGGCTCTAGAAAATAAATATAACTACATGCTATTTTTATACAAACAAATTGGTCTGAGTTCAGTTTTTGAGTGTGTGACATCATTTTTTGCCTGAGTGTGTACAACAAATGCTTAACACCCCTCTGATACAGCCTTAATGCTCGCCCACACTACTACAAATAGAGCCGACCTTTGGGGTTCCACTGGACTCTGCACACTACACCTCATTTTACTACAGTATATACAGAGCCAGCTTCCTTCATTGGTGGATCAGCTGTGGGGTCTACAACTTTGTATTTGTTGGACTGACTTGGTCAACACCTAATCACGCAACAGAACTCTTAAATTGTCCTTAGAATTCAGAATTTTTTGAATTGACAAATTTTTCAAAATTACTAAAAGTCTTGGTAGGGTCTTGATTAAGTCCCTTTAGCATTTTAGAAAAATAAAAGCTCACTGTAGTTAGGGATAAGAGGGCTAGAAACTTTTTTTAGAACGTCTTTTAACATAAACCCTGCTATTAGTGCAAATATCAACAATGACATAGAGAATCTGGTTGAGGAGCTCGACCTCACCCCTTACCTCCACTTAGAATTCAGGGAGTTAAGGTCGCTATGTAAACTTGGTCGCATCCCTCCAAACAAAAGCTCCAGGAGCTGTTGGCAGGGTATGCTAAGGACCACCCCTCTGAGCAAGGTGAAGACCTCTAAGAGGGGGAAGAAGATGGAGGGGATGAAGATACCTTCCACCCCAACTTCTTAGGAAGAGAAGGACCCCAGTGGCTCTGACTCCAAGAATACAACTCTCAGTACCTGGATCCCGCACAGGTGGGCCAGGTGCTTCTGAGACCATTGAGGACTGCCTCAATGAGGAGACCAGCCTCTTAGTGAGGTTGACTAAAAGATTAGACCTAGAGACCAGACTCTAGAAAAAGAAAGAGCAGAGATACGCCTAGCACCCATCAATGGTGACAGCAACTTAATGAACTAGGACAGAGATCAATCGTATGATCCTAAAACCCCCAAAGGGATTGCCCACAAATTTGAGGAAGGTGATGACTTCACAAAGTGATTCACAGCCTTTGAGAGGGCTTGTGAAATGAGGAAAGTGAAGAAGTCACATTGGGGGGGGGGGGGCAGTCCTTTGGAAACTGTTCCCTGGTAATTGCAGAGACAGACTCCTGACCCTTAAAGGGGCAGATGCTGGGTCTGATGACTCCATGAAGAGAACTCTGATTGAGGGATTTGACTCACAACTGGAGAATACAGAATTAGATTCAGGGGGGCTCACAAAACCCAAAACCAATCCTGGATTGACTTTGTTGACTACTCAGTTAAGACACTAGATGGATGGTTAACTGGACACAATGTGCATGATTTCAAATGACTTTACAATCTTTATTCTGAAGAAACATATTTTGAGTAATTACACTAATGAAAAGTTACATCAACATTTGGTAGACCTAGGTCTAATTTCTCCCCAATATTTGGGAAAGAAGGCAGACCACTGGATCCAGACTATGGTAACAAAAATAGTCCTGGGGTGGCCAATAGAAAGGGGTTACCAAATCTCCCCAGGGGAAAGGGTGTGAGAACCCCAAAGGCAAAAAGCCAGAGTCTTCACAAGGGCCCCAAAAACCTGCTCAGGGGGTGGGTCCCAAAGTTCTTCACAGTCCAATGGTAGGTACAAAGGGATGAACTTTGATCCTCTGAAGGCCTGGTGTTTCAACTGTAAGAACTAGGGACACATAACTGGAGATGCTACTTGTCCTAGCAAGAAGCCCCCTAGTCCTTCTCCAGTTACTACTGGTGTAGCCAGTCTCCAGATGGGATCAACAGTGTGCCCAGAGCATATCGGGTTGCACACTGAAGCAGTTCTAGTCACTGAGGGTAAAGTTGAGTTTGCCACTTTAGCTATGTGGCCACCCAACCTAAAGAAGTGTTTGTAATACCCTTGGATCAATAGGACTAGAGTAGAAGCCCTGAGGGTTACAGGTGCCAGTGTCACTATGGTGAGAGACACACTGGTTTCCCCAGGGCAATACCTGATTGGGAAAAGGTACCCAGTCACCAACGTTGACAGTATTACTACTTACCATGCCATAGCTATGGTGATATTAGACTGGGGGGGTTACTGGCCTGAAACAGGTAGTGGTCTCTCCAAAGCTTCCAGCTGCATGTCTGCTTGGCAATGACCTGGAAACCTCAGCATGGGCTGAGGTAGAATTGAAAACCCATGCAGCAATGCTGGACATCCCTGAGATTGTGTTTCAAGACTAGAGCACAGAGCCGAAAGCAAGATGAAAAGGAAGGAAGTGTTGGAGCCTGAAAGAATGGCCCAACCTTCCAAGAGGAAAGGTAAGAAGACTGGGAAACCAGCTTCTGTTCTGCAAAAGGATCAGGACCCCTCTCTTCCGGGAGAGGACTTGGACACCCCAGAGGGAACTGAGCCCATGGAGCTTGACCCTTACCAGGTTGAACTCTTGGGCCCAGGGAGACCCTCTAGGGCAGAGCTTTGCCTTGGACAGCAGGACTGTCCAACTCTTGAAAGCCTGAGGCAGCAAGCTGCTGCACAGGTTAATGAAGATGTCAGTGGTACCCACAGAGCCTATTGGGAGGAGGGACTACTGTACACTGAGGCCAGAGACCCCCAACCTGGAGCCACTGGGAGAGTGGTAGTGCCTCAAATGTACAGGGAGTTCTTACTCACCTTGGCTCATGATATCCCCCTAGCTGGGCATCTGGGCCAAACCAAAACTTGGGAAAGGCTAGTCAGCCACTTATCCTGACCCCATCTTTCTCAGAAGGTAAAGGAGTTTGTCAGCCCCTGTGTCACCTGTCAAGCCAGTGGCAAAACAGGTGGATACCCAAAGGACCCCTTAATTGCACTACCAGTGGTTGGGGTTCTATTTGAAAGGGTAGGCGAGGACATAGTGGGTTCACTTGAACCTCCCACAGCCTCAGAAAACAAATTCATACTGGTGGTAGTGGATCATGCCACAGGTATCCTGAGGCAATTCCCCTTAGGACTACTACAGAAGCCAAGGCCCTCATTGGTGTCTTCACCGGGGTAGGGTTTCCTAAGGAGGTGGTTTCAGACAGCGAATCAAACTTCATGTCTGTATACCTAAAACATATGTGGAAAGAGTGTGGGGTGCAGTATAAGTTTACTACACCCTATCACACACAAACCAATGGTCTTGTTGAGAGATTCAACAAGACATTGAAAGGTATGATTATGGGGCTCCCTGAGAAACTCAAAAGGAGATGGGATGTCCTCTTACCATGCCTGCTTTCCGCTTACAGAGAGGTGCCTCCGAAGGGAGTAGGGTTTTCCCCCTTTTATCTTCTGTTTGGCCATCCTGTTAGGGGGCCTGTTGGACTTGGCCCTTTTTCCCTCATTTTTTTCGTTTTTGTAGTGTTAAGGTGCAGGTGCTTACTTCTCCCAAGATGGCTGCCGCAGACCCCTGCTACTGCAGGGTGGTCGTTTTTCATAGTAGCACCCTAGCTGCCAGGAGCTGGCTGGGACCCACAACAATGTTGCGATACCAGCCCGCCTTTTTGTCCCATAGTTAGAGTGGGGAAGCTCCTGGAAGAAGCTGGAACCTTCTAGAAGGGAGGTGGGGTTTTACTTTTGCCGCCTTGGCTAGAGGTCACCTGACCTAGGGCTACTTAAGAGTGGGAGGGAAGCTTTTGTGGGGAGTTGGCCATTGGGGTGAAGCAGAGCTGGAAGAATCCACCAGGAGTGTAGGCGGTAGGGCCTAGCCAGGGACTTATGCCTCTGAGAGTGACAGGATTTAGGTACTGCCTCTTAAGTGAGTGAGGTGCCCTGTGAATCCCACTGATCTTGCCCAGTAGTAGGAGGACCCAGAGACTCTCTGCCAGCCTGACTAGGAAGGACCTAGTCGCCCTCTCCATCCCTACCCCTGTAACAGAACCCCTTAAGGGCGCCAGATACATCTGCGCCAAAAGACTTCATCTGTCAACTGAGAACTGAAACCTAACTTTAAGAACTGAGACTGCATGACAAGAGCGAGCTGTAAGCCTTGAATGCCAGAGCTGAGACTGCGTGTCCAAGCTACCCTAGTGAACAAAATACTAAGCCGATTGCCAAGTCACCGGGGATCGACCAGGTACTAGCGCTGTGACCCCCGCGCTCCCTGCCCTGGTCTGGGACCCCCGGCAGCGTGCTCCGCTGAGCACCATATCCCCATCCTTAATTTGAGCCCCCCCGCGACGACGAAGCCAGCGCGCTCACCGCCGCGGCCTGGAGGCCTGGAGGAGTGCCCTGCTGTGTCGCGAGGCCCAGGCGAAGTCCGGGGCCCCGTCGCTGCCGTCGCAGCCGTGTGAGGAGAAGCGCAAGGTCGGGGCCGAGTTCCCCCAACGTCGTGAGGACGGACGCCTGCTGACGCCGAGACGGAGGTAAGCCCGGAGGCCGAGATCCCCCCTGGTGCGCCCCCTGCTGGTCTGGAAACCACACCGCACTTGGCCCGGGTTGTCCCCTCCGTGGGAATCCCCTCCCCTGCCTGCGCGACGGAGAGACCCCGCCGAGGGATCCTGTCCGTGTCCCCCCTCCTGTGTTACTGAGTGCGGTGCTCTGTGAACTGCACCGGAGCATAGGGACTCGCTCCTCAAGTCCAGTAATCTTCCCCGCTGGAAGCCGTTCAAAGTACTGACTGACATTACTCTCGTGTGGCGCTTCACGCCACCGACTCTGCTTCCTCAGCCGGAGAGACCGGGACGGCGAGTAACCCCATGTGTTATATGCACTGCTCGAAAGAAATCACATGCCAAGGAATGCGAGTAGCGCACTGTGTTACATGTTCTGCTCGAAAGTAATTTCATGCCAAGGAATGCGAGTAGCGCACTGTGTTATATGCTCTGCTCGAAAGTAACTATATGCCAAGGAATGCGAGTAGCGCATTGTGTTATATGCTCTGCTCGAAAGTAATTACATGCCAAGGAATGCGAGTAGCGCACTGTGTTACATGTTCTGCTCGAAAGTAATTACATGCCAAGGAATGAGAGTAGCGCATTGTGTTATATGCTCTGCTCGAAAGTAGTTACATGCCCAGGAATGCGAGTAGCGCACTGTGTTATATGCTCTGCTCAAAGGTAATGACATGCGACTGATTACGAGTCACGTGATGTATTAAATGTTCTACGCAAACGTTTCCACATGTAACTGATTGCGCGTAGCGCTGTGTTTTATGTGCCTTGCTTCACAGTACTAGGGGCCATTGATCACGAGGAGCGCTCAGTTCTACAGGCGCCATGTTGATGAACCCAATGTTCCCCCTTACAAGTATTACGCTGTGTTAGACGGCCGGTTCAGGGAAAAGACTTTACATAAGCGCGCACCGCGCTAGAATCTCCTGCATTTAACCAGCGGGCGTGGGTACATGAATGAGGTTAGGCACTGCATAGATATCACCCAGAGTGTCGAATGTAATGTCACAATGGTATTATGATTCATGTATTACCTTGTTATTTCCTGAACTGCATCTGACCAGCTATACTTGGATAAACTTGAAGTATTTGCATAATTTAAACGGTGTGGCGTCCCTTATTGTGTGTGACTCTAGTCCATGAGAAGCGTGTGGTGTATGGTTGCTTAACACATAGCCCTCTGGTTGCCCGACCGGCTCGCGCCACGCTACCGCCTATAGGGCCTGGTGACCCCAGGTTCCTACATTGTTGGCCAGCGGTGGTATCCTTGGGACTTGTGACCATACAGCACCCTTCCGTGAGGCGAAGGGCGCCGCAATTAAACGCCTATCCTACATTTTTTTTGTTCCACAGCTCAGAAGCCATTGTTGCTGGATCTTTAGTTCCACTGTCCAGGTAGAGAGTGCAAGAAGCCTGGTTAGCTATTGACTGTTGCCTACACCCTAGGAATTTTCTCCTTAGTGTCTAGGTCCCCATCTGCCGGAATGGAATCCCGGTTAGCTGACCTCGAGGGGTACACAGCGAAGCAACTAAGGGAGTTCGCGCAGGAGTTGGGGGTGCCTGGGATGCGGAGGGCCAAAGGGCCGGAACTCCGTACCGCCATTAGGGCATGGGTAGAAGCCCACCCAGACGGGAGAGGGGATGAGGGACAGGAAGCGCCAGAGGCACCTCAGGGGGAGAGCGCCCAGGAAGTCCTAGACATCTTGAATGTAGACATGTCTGAGAATGTGCCCCCAGGAAGACGTTCTGGGGCCAGTAGTAGGACAGGGTCCAGGAGGAGCGCGTCTCCACAAGAGTACGAGGACAGGAGGGAAGAGAGGCAATTAAAATGGGAGCTGGCCAAATTAGAGCAGGAGAAAGAAAGGGAAAGGGCCAGATTGGAACAAGAAAGAGAGAATAAGAAATGGGCAATGGAGGAGAGGAGGATGGCGCACGAGCTTCGGATGAAGGAGTTGGAGCTGCGTGCCCTCCAGATGAGTGTGTCCAGTGAGGACACTGGTGGCAGCATACCGGAAGCTCCACAGGAGCTAGAAGTTTATTTACCCCAGGATGACATCCCCAGGGTGTCTGAGGAGGCATTGGGGTGTGAACCTGAAGGGGGTGGTGCAGGGATCTCCCAACCCAGCGAGGTGGGAGAAGTGGCAGATAGCCCAGCTAGGTCCCAGGGAGAGAGGGTTGTAGGGCCTCACGACCTATCTGTAGGAAGGCGTGAGACGGGGAGGTGTCCCGAGGTGCCCCAACTGAAGTCTCAGGGCCTGGAGAGTTCCGCAAGGGAGCCCCAGGTTGGGAGCCTAGGCTGTCCCGATGTGCCATCCAGTGCAGGGGAGCCCCTAGTGTCAGGAGGACCCAGGGCGACTGTAACCAGCGCGCCTGAGGTTCTGGGGTTGGCCCAGTTTCAGGGTTTAGATCCTGTGCTGGGGTGCCAGGCTCAGGGGTTGCCTGACCTGGCGGGTGGGACATCTATCAGCAGTGTCCCCCCAGGATTGACTTCCAGGGGTACCTTTCCCGGTGGGAGGGTGCGGAACTCTGGGAGGGGGTGCAGAGGGAGGAAGGTCTCGCCTCGGGCACCGACTCAGCCTAAGGGTTTAGACCCTAGGTTGAGAAATCAGTTGAAGGGTCAAGGCCCTAGACTGAGGAGGAAGTGGTGGTCTGAGGGTGCCTCGCAGGGTAGGGTGAGGAACCCCAGAAGGAGAGTTAGGGGGAGGAGAGCCTCGCCCCTGAAGGCTGGTCAGCCTAAGGGTGTGAACCCCAGGAGGAAGGACCAGAGGCAGTTTAGGACTGCAAGGAGGAGGACCGGAGTGGTCAACAGGCACTACAGGCCTGGGGCTACTGCCCCCCACTCCGCGAGATCACCCGGGCCAGAGACATCTGGACGGCCCAGGGGCCGGTCCTGGCCACGACTAGCTAGGGAGCCCCAGTGGGGTGGTTTCGTTGGTCCAGGGAGGTTTGTTAGGGAACCATTGGGTTCCAGAGCGGAGGAGAACCTGCGGGTGCTCCTGTCGTTGCGGGCCTACGTCCACCTTTTCTCGCCCCAAGCAGGGAAGACCATCAAGGCATTGATCGGTCTGCCCTGGCTTTTGGCTGGAAGGGGGTTATGTTGGACTTGGCCCTTTTTCCCTCATTTTTTTCGTTTTTGTAGTGTTAAGGTGCAGGTGCTTACTTCTCCCAAGATGGCTGCCGCAGACCCCTGCTACTGCAGGGTGGTCGTTTTTCATAGTAGCACCCTAGCTGCCAGGAGCTGGCTGGGACCCACAACAATGTTGCGATACCAGCCCGCCTTTTTGTCCCATAGTTAGAGTGGGGAAGCTCCTGGAAGAAGCTGGAACCTTCTAGAAGGGAGGTGGGGTTTTACTTTTGCCGCCTTGGCTAGAGGTCACCTGACCTAGGGCTACTTAAGAGTGGGAGGGAAGCTTTTGTGGGGAGTTGGCCATTGGGGTGAAGCAGAGCTTGAAGAATCCACCAGGAGTGTAGGCGGTAGGGCCTAGCCAGGGACTTATGCCTCTGAGAGTGACAGGATTTAGGTACTGCCTCTTAAGTGAGTGAGGTGCCCTGTGAATCCCACTGATCTTGCCCAGTAGTAGGAGGACCCAGAGACTCTCTGCCAGCCTGACTAGGAAGGACCTAGTCGCCCTCTCCATCCCTACCCCTGTAACAGAACCCCTTAAGGGCGCCAGATACATCTGCGCCAAAAGACTTCATCTGTCAACTGAGAACTGAAACCTAACTTTAAGAACTGAGACTGCATGACAAGAGCGAGCTGTAAGCCTTGAATGCCAGAGCTGAGACTGCGTGTCCAAGCTACCCTAGTGAACAAAATACTAAGCCGATTGCCAAGTCACCGGGGATCGACCAGGTACTAGCGCTGTGACCCCCGCGCTCCCTGCCCTGGTCTGGGACCCCCGGCAGCGTGCTCCGCTGAGCACCATATCCCCATCCTTAATTTGAGCCCCCCCCCCTGCGACGACGAAGCCAGCGCGCTCACCGCCGCGGCTTGGAGGCCTGGAGGAGTGCCCTGCTGTGTCGCGAGGCCCAGGCGAAGTCCGGGGCCCCGTCGCTGCCGTCGCAGCCGTGTGAGGAGAAGCGCAAGGTCGGGGCCGAGTTCCCCCAACGTCGTGAGGACGGACGCCTGCTGACGCCGAGACGGAGGTAAGCCCGGAGGCCGAGATCCCCCTGGTGCGCCCCCTGCTGGTCTGGAAACCACACCGCACTTGGCCCGGGTTGTCCCCTCCGTGGGAATCCCCTCCCCTGCCTGCGCGACGGAGAGACCCCGCCGAGGGATCCTGTCCGTGTCCCCCCTCCTGTGTTACTGAGCGCGGTGCTCTGTGAACTGCACCGGAGCATAGGGACTCGCTCCTCAAGTCCAGTAATCTTCCCCGCTGGAAGCCGTTCAAAGTACTGACTGACATTACTCTCGTGTGGCGCTTCACGCCACCGACTCTGCTTCCTCAGCCGGAGAGACCGGGACGGCGAGTAACCCCATGTGTTATATGCTCTGCTCGAAAGAAATCACATGCCAAGGAATGCGAGTAGCGCACTGTGTTACATGTTCTGCTCGAAAGTAATTACATGCCAAGGAATGCGAGTAGCGCACTGTGTTATATGCTCTGCTCGAAAGTAACTATATGCCAAGGAATGCGAGTAGCGCATTGTGTTATATGCTCTGCTCGAAAGTAATTACATGCCAAGGAATGCGAGTAGCGCACTGTGTTACATGTTCTGCTCGAAAGTAATTACATGCCAAGGAATGAGAGTAGCGCATTGTGTTATATGCTCTGCTCGAAAGTAGTTACATGCCCAGGAATGCGAGTAGCGCACTGTGTTACATGTTCTGCTCGAAAGTAGTTACATGCCCAGGAATGCGAGTAGCGCACTGTGTTATATGCTCTGCTCAAAGGTAATGACATGCGACTGATTACGAGTCACGTGATGTATTAAATGTTCTACGCAAACGTATCCACATGCAACTGATTGCGCGAAGCGCTATGTTTATATGCCTTGCTTCACAGTACTAGGGGCCATTGATCACGAGGAGCGCTCAGTTCTACAGGCGCCATGTTGATGAACCCAATGTTCCCCCTTACACGTATTACGCTGTGTTAGACGGCCGGTTCAGGGAAAAGACTTTACATAAGCGCACACCGCGCTAGAATCTCCTGCATTTAACCAGCGGGCGTGGGTACATGAATGAGGTTAGGCACTGCATAGATATCACCCAGAGTGTCGAATGTAATGTCACAATGGTATTATGATTCATGTATTACCTTGTTATTTCCTGAACTGCATCTGACCAGCTATACTTGGATAAACTTGAAGTATTTGCATAATTTAAACGGTGTGGCGTCCCTTATTGTGTGTGACTCTAGTCCATGAGAAGCGTGTGATGTATGGTTGCTTAACACATAGCCCTCTGGTTGCCCGACCGGCTCGCGCCACGCTACCGCCTATAGGGCCTGGTGACCCCAGGTTCCTACAGGGCCACTCTGTTGTGCCTCTCCAAGAACCCATACATATCTTGTGGACTATGTGCTTGGCCTAAGGTCCAGAATGGCAGAGTACATTGAAAAAGCTTCCAAGAACCTTGAGGCCAGCCAAGAGCTCCAGAAGCACTGGTATGACCAAAAAGCTGCACTGGTAGAATTTCAACCAGGGCGAAAGGTGTGGGTTTTGGAGCCTGTGGCACCAAGGGCTCTCCAAGACAAATGGAGTGGCCCTTATCTCCTCTTAGAAATGAAAAGTTAGGTCACCTACTTCATAGACCTGGGCACAAGCAGGACCCCTAAAAAGGTGATCCATGTGAACTGCCTTAAATGTTTTTGCATTTGTCACCCCGAGTGGGACGGGTATGCCCAGACGTGGGTCCCGTGCTCTCCATGCCACCGGAGTCAAGCTATCCTGGCTGATGAGGGCTGAAAGCATGAAACCGGCCCTAGAATGCTTGTTTCCAGTCCAGGGTGGACCTGGCCTGGCAGTTCGTGCTGGACTGTTCCCATTCGGCGCAGGGTCAAGACTGATTTGCATATGGCTGGGTCCAAACTGGAATGGCATGGTGAGCAAAAAAATGATGGATTAAGGCCCAGATCTTTGTACTGGGGTGAATGTACAACATTGTTCTGCATTCTGTCCATCAATTGTTGTTTTTGCATTTGTCACCCCGAGTGGGACGGGTATGCCCAGATGTGGGTCCCGTTCTCTCCATGCCACTGAAGTCAAGCTATCCTGGCTGATGAGGGCTGAAAGCCCGAAACCGTTCCTAGGATGCTTGATTCCAGTCTAGGGAGGACCTGGCCTGGCAGTTCAGGCTGGACTGTTCCCATTGAGCGCAGGGTCAAGACTGATTTGCATATGGCAGGGTTCAAACTGGAATGGCATGGTGAGCAAAAAAACAATCCATTAAGGCCCAGATCTCTGTACTGGGGTGAATGTACGACATTGTTGTGCATTCTGTCCATCAATTGTTATTTTTGCATTAAACTTTTCCATGACGGGGATGACATCACCTTGCTGATGGTGACTGATGAGGATCAGGAGGCAGAGAGTGAACCTTTCCCTGACCTCCTCTCCTACAGCCCCCAAGATGGGTCAGTGGAAGGAGTTGTCTATTTAGACACCCTTACTGCCCAGCAGCAGGCTGAGTGCAAGGAATTCTTGCAACAGTATGCTAAGATCCTTTCCTTAACCCCTGGTCAGAGAAACTGGTGTACCCATGATGTGGACACTGGGGACAGTTATCTATCGACAGTCTGATCAAGTTAAGGAGAGCATCAGAGCTGAAATCAGCAAGATGCTGGAGTTGGGGGTTATTGAACCCTCTGAGAGCCCCTGGGCCAGCCCAGTGGTTCTGGTCCCCAAACCTCATCAACAGGGTGAAAACAGAGAGATGAGGTTCTGTGTGGACTGTCACCAAGGCAGATGCTCACCCTATCCCAAGAGCAGATGAGCTGATAGATAAATTAGGGGCTGCCCAATTCATCAGTACCTTTGACTTAACTGCTGGGTACTGGCAGATTGGCATGGCCCCAGGAGCAAAAGAAAAGACAGCATTCTCCACCCCTGATGGGCATTATCAGTTTACTGTAATGCCCTTTGGGTTAAAGAATGCCCCTGCCACCTTCCAGAGGTTGGTGAACCATGTCCTGGCTGGGCTGGAATCCTTTACTGCAGCTTATCTAGATGATATTGCTGTCTTTAGCTCCACCTGGCAGGATCACCTGATCCACCTTGGGAAGGTTTTAAAAGCCCTGAAAACTGCAGGCCTAACTATCAAGGCATCCAAATGCCAGATAGGGCAGGGAACAGTTGTATACTTGGGCCACCTTGTAGGTGGAGGCCAGATACAACCCTTACAACCCAAGATCTAGGCTATCCGGGACTGGGAAGCCCCAACAACTCAGACCCAAGTCAGGGCATTCCTTGGCTTGACTGGGTACTACAGGAGGTTTGTGAAGGGTTAGGGGTCTATTGTGACACCCCTAAAAAAACTTACCTCCAAGAAAATGCCCAAAAAGATAAACTGGCCAGTTAGCTCTCAAAAAGCTTTTGGCACCCTGAAAGAGGCAATGTGATCAGCACCAATTCTCAAACCTCCAGACTATGCCAAGCAGTTCATTGTGCAGACTGATGCCTCTGAGCTAGGGATAGGAGCGGTCCTATCCCAGACCAGTGATGAAGGCCAAGTTTAGCCTGTTGCTTTCATAAGTAGGAGGTTACTCCCCAGAGAGCAGTGTTGGGTTGCCATTGAGAGGAAGCCCTTTGCTGTGGTTTGGTCTCTGAAGAAGCTGAGACCATATTTATTTGGTACTCACTTCACAGTTGAAACTGACCACATACCTCTCGAATGTCTAATGCAAATAAATGGTGGAAATCCTAAACTGTTGAGGTGGTCCATCTCCCTACAGGGAATGGACTTTACCGTGGAACACAGACCTGTCAGTGCCAATGTCAATGCAGATGGACTTTCCAGGTTCTTCTACTTAGACAATGAAGACACTCTAGGGAAAGGTTAGTCTCATCCTCTTTCGTTGGGGAAGTGGAGTGTTGTGTAGGAAAGTTCCCCTTTTTGCATGGTTGCCCCCACTTTTTGCCAAACTGTTGATGTAATTTGACTGAGTGTGTCCTGGTTTCCTGCCAACCAGGTACCCTGGGCCTATGTTCTTTCCATAAATTGTACTGTTGCAAAACCCAATTGGCACCTCTCTGGCCACATGTAAATCCCTTTTAAAAGGTACCATAGGTACCAAGGGCACGGTGACCAGGAAAGGCCTCTAAGGGCTGCATCACTTATTGTGCCACCCTTAGAGGCCCTGTACCTTTACACACACACACTGCCCTTGCAGGCTGCGTGTTTTGATGCAAAACAAAGTGAAGAGTCAACACGGCACACATCCCTGTGTGCCATGTGTGAGAAGTTGGCCTGGTATATGCTGTCCACTAGTTCTAGTGGGCACCTTGTACTAGTCCAAACAACCCTTATTGATGATTAGGTTAAGGACAACCTTTATTGAAAGCTATCCTAGTGGTAGCTATGGAGAGCAGCCTTCAGGCTAAGTCTTGAAGGAATGTAAAGCAGCTTGTTTTACCAGTCTATAATCTCTTGAGTGGCTAAATGAAAGGAGACCACACAAGGAATATATAAAAATATATGTGTTAGACCTGGCACCTTGGCGTGAGTTTCCCTTCCACTTTTTGATGGTGTGCCTCGATTGTTTTGCTGGTGTTGTCCGCTCAGGGCACTGCGCCACGGCTAATCCGTGCCGCAGTGCAAGTGCTCCCTAAGTAAAGTGTACCTGTAATTGATGTTCATGATTGGTTTATTGGATTCACTGTCAGTCCCCAGTAAAGTGCACCCGGGGTGCCAGGGCTTGTGAATGCCAATGCTGCTGGTGGGCTTGCAGCGCTGGTTGCGCCACCCACAGAAAGCGGCCTTGTAAAATGTATCTAGGGTCTGCCACCGCAGACCCTGTGCGCGGTCCGGGACCGTCGCACTGACTGCGCAAGTGCCCCCACTTGCCAGTCCCTAAACCTTCCCTTACCTACATATTAGCCACCCCTCTGGTAGGCCCAAGGGCAGGGTGCATTGTAGGCATAAGGTAGGACATGCCCTGATGTGTGTGGCATGTCTTAGTAGTGAATTACAGCCATTTCCGTTCTTCACTATTGAAGGCTACCTGCTCTCCATAGGCCAGAATGGGCTGCCGGGATCACGCCAACGCTGTGACCCCAGTGGACTCAGAGAGCATGGTAGAAGTGTCAAGTTTAGTATGCCTGAACTCAGAATAATAAAATACTTCTTGTAGTCAAGTTTATTTTAATATCCTGGGTTTGTAAATACTACTTTTAGAAAGTTAGTATTTACTGACCTGACCATCTCCGTCCGCCTCTGCTGTGTGTATGTGTTCTGCCTGGCAACAGTAAGGAGCAGGGTTGGGGAATCCCCAGAGACAGGTTGGCTGCCAGGTGGTGGGTAGAGAGGTGACACCTGGATGGGTGGGAGGAGTACACCTTGACTCTTGAATAGACCTGTGCTCTGCCACCACAAAGCCGGCGCCACCCCCTGTGGGGCGGCTGATGTCTCTGCCCTGCTGCTGAAAGGAAAGAGCAGAGTCACCATAACAAAGTGCTCCAGAACTGGACTGAGCCAGGCCCAGGCCCCCTGGCGCTAAAGAACAAAAGAATCATGGTATAAAAGTAGGAGCCTGGCTCCTAAGAAATCAGAATCCTGTTTACCACAAAGAACCTCTGCCCGACTAGAAGGAGAAGAAGACGCTGGAGGAGCTGGCCTGCTGCTTGCCTTGCTGAGAAAGGAGAGGAAGAGACTTACTGAAAAGACTTTGCTACTTTGTGCTTGAACATTCTCCAAGGGCTTGATCTGAGCTTGCCCCCTGAACTGAACCCCAGGACCAGTGGGTTCTCTGTGCTTTTGCTCGTCCTCCAATTCGAGCCGTGTGTGCATCCCGCTGGAAAGAGACTGCGCCCCTCATCGCCCCTCCTAGGGCCGTGACACTCAGAAGCTTGCCTGCCTCAAACCCGTGAGAGCCCCGCTCCGTCCAGAGCCGCTCTCTGTCCCCGGGCCAGGCCGCCTGCATCCCTGTCACCGCCTGCTACTGGAGCGCGCTGACCGCGCTATCACCCCTCCCGCCGGAAACCGTCCGACGACTGTGATCTACGCCGGGTCATCCAGCTGCACTGACCGTGCCCTGCGACCCCGCTTCGCTATCCCCGGACATCTCAGGCCGCGCCGCCCCCGCTGTGGAGACCCTCCGGCACCGCCGTGCTAAAGGGTCGCTGGCCGCGCCTGCCTACGTGCCCACACCTGCTGATTGAGGACACAAGAACACTTCCCAAGCTGAGAGTCGCACCGACCTGTGCCGACTCTCCACATCACGAAAGAAGTTCCAGTATCGGGCTCGGGGCCCGCAACGCCTTATTTCCCCGTTCGCAGGAGCCGATCTCTGTGAGTACTGGAACCACAAGTAACATTTACAAGAGACTACAAAGTATCCATTTGAAGCTACGAACAACGAACATTTGCCCGCTTTACAACCTGGTGGCATAGCGAAAACGTTATTGGTCTTGTGATAAGTCTGCTGAGATATATACCTATTTTTACATAAAGAATCGTATTTTTATATATATTCAAGTCTGGTGTCCGTGTCTGGGGGGATTGATGTATTTACTGTGTGTATGATTGTAAGTGCTTAACCAACAACGCCTGAGGAATCGCCTTGGCTGCTCACGCCACGCACCTAGAGGGTGAGCAAGGGTCATTCGCGAGGGGTTATCCTGCGCCCTGACGTGGAGGAGAGGGTTCCTGCTTGACACAAGGGCAACCTTGCGCCAACCAGAGATCCCCGACTCTAACAATATGTATTTAATACTCAACACACTATACTATCCTCTTTATGAGATTAGAGAACAAAGCACACAATATTAAATCACTAGAACGACAGTAAATAGCACAATACACAGTGGGCTGCAGGGAGAGACCAAACCATATACTAAGAAAGTGGTATAACAACCACGACTTGGCTAGACACAGTGCCTAGAGCATGTAGAATCGCTGGGACCCCAAGGAACCACCCAAGGTAGTGACACAGGGGACCCACGGAGGACTGGTGCAGTGTGGGAACACAGGCGCAAGCCCTGTACAACTCTATGGGAAAAGTCACGGTTGGAATTTTAAAGATTAGGGACACTTCGGAGAGGACTTTAAGCAAACACAGTTAAACATAGAAGGTTCTAAGGCCAGCACCCTTGAGAGTACCGGGATACCTGTGTTACCTATCCCAGAGAAGCCGGGTGCATAGGGGGTCAAGTGATGTCGGAAACCTTCGTAGTTTTTGGTGGCTGGATGCGGAAAAGTGCTGCTGCCGTGAAGATGAAAAGTGTCCGGTGTGATCCAAGCCTGGATCGGAGATGAGAAGAACCTGAAAGCAGAGGGAACACAGTCTGGGTCACTTCACAGTGACCAGGGGCACGATAGACGAATGCCCACCGATGTTGGATGTTTCAGGTGAAAAGAGGTGAAGCTTGATTCTGCAGCCACGGGGACCAGGCGATGTCGACGACGACCAAAGTCCAGAGGTGAGCTGTCCCACGAGGGATGACGAGTGCTATGTGGTCAGTGTCCGGATTGAACACCAACAAGCCTTGGCAACTGCAACCCACGCGGGCAGAGGAAAGGCTTCGGTGAAGACCAGCAAGGTCCTGGGGACTCTACAAGCTATGGAGAGTCAGGACACATCTGGAGCAACCAGGAAAGCCCACGGAAAGTCAAAATTACCTTCACAGGGATCCACAGGCCAACAGACCAGGGATCACGAAGGGACCTTGAGCTGAATCACAAAATACCTGCCCACGGAACACTAGTGGAGTGTAGGCCGGAAATCCTCAGTAGAATTACTGCTCGGGGTCAGGACTACAAGTAGCCCGAAGCAAAGCCTCAGGGATTGCGAAAAAGCATATGCTGCTGCAAAAGAACACGGTGCACAGGGATTCGGGTTGCACGGTCCCCACAAGGGATACGGGCCTCAAAATTGCTGAGAGCACAGACCAACCTCAGAGACCTCGGGAACCCATCTCCTGTGTTGCAGAAATCTTCAGAGTCCTCAGGTGCTCGGGAGATGCAAACCGGTCAGCTGCATTTTAGGTGCCTGCCTTGCTGGGGAGTAACTCCTTTACTCAAAGGGACATTCTTAAGTGATCCAGCGTCGTGCAGATCGTCTAAGTACTTGGTTTCTGTAGCAGAGGTTAGTCCAGGTAAAATCTAAAGTCCTGTAGTCAGGGGTTCCTACTTTATACCCAAGGAAGGGATGGGACAAACTCTGGGGACCCACCTATGGGAGGGTCAGGACAGAGGGGTGGCTACACCCATGTCCTTTGTCCAGTTTCATGCCAGAGAAGGAGCAAATGGCTCCTGCAAACGGTTTGAGCTGGACTATGCACAGGACACCAAATGTGCCCCCAGTGCAGACATCAAAGCACTCTCAGATTGCACCCACCCAGCCCCAATACACTGAATCCTGTTTGGGAGGTGGTCACACCTTCCTGTGACAGGAAACCTATTGTCAAGCCTTCCCCCTGCTCGAGCTTGGCTCAGCAGCAGGAGGGCAGACTCGTGTCTGTGGCTGGCAGCATCCATTTTGTGATGCCCAGGTAGCGAAAGCTGGTACCAGGCAGCCCGGTATGTCACATTTGCCTCTCTAGAAGGGGTGAATCATACCTCCCCCGCCAGTTACTAGCGGGGAGGTATGATTCCTAGGTGTTTGACACCAAATACGACATGTTTCCATGCAGCTGTTTTAAAGTTAGCATTTACCGCGAGGTTATAATGCACTTAAGCATATATGTAGCAGACCTGTGGTGTCATTTTGAATGGTCTCCCAGGGGTGGCATAATAGATGCTGCATCCCCTGGGAGGCCTCTGGGGTACCTATGTCCTGGGTACATAGTGTACCATATACTAGGGACTGATAACGGTACCCCAGAATCCAATCTGGAGTGTACCTAAAGTACATGCAATCAATTTAGATGAGAAAGCAGCTAGACTGGAGTCCCAGTCAATCTAAGTTGAAAACAGTGAAACATCAGCAAAAAGTGGGGGTAACTATAAGAAGCCACCCATCTAGCTGGGTACCCCTGCAGTGTCCAAGTCAATTCTTAGACAGTGTAAGTGCAATAATGCCACAAAGAGTATATGGTGCTGGGAGTTTGTCATTACGAACTCCACAGCACCATAATGGCTTTACTGAAAACTGGTAAGTTTAGTATCAAACTTCTCAGCACCTTGATTCCAGTGTGGGATTTAATGAAAAATGCACTCAGAGAGCATCTTAGAGATACCCCCTGAAAAACAACCTAAGTCTAGTGTCCTGGCTGAGTGGCTGCTCGTCAGCTGCCACCACCAGACATGTTTCTGAATTCCTGGGTCGAGAGGCTGCCACTCTCGGGGTCATGAAACAATGCACATCCTGGGACGAGGTGCCAAGCCTCCTCCCCCAGGATTGGCAGGGTCCACGAAGGGGAAGCTTCAAAGGCAACTGGCCCCCACCGGTTTTGACCCCCACTTTGGGTGGGAGAATTGGCGGTAAAGCAAAGTTAGGAGGAGAGGTGTGCCCACCTTTGCCAACCCCACCCCTCAGGTGAGGGAAGCTCTCAGTCTCCGCCATCTTGCAGATGGGGACCCAGCCAACCAGAGTGAGGTTTAGGACCCCCTCCCAGTGGAGAGTGGCATAATAGGGGTGTACCCACCCCAAGAAAGGGACCCATTGGTCCCGATCTGTACCTACCTGTAACGTCCCTAAATCTAGTATTTAGGGGCAACCCTGAACCTTGCCTCCTCAGACAAGAAGAAGGAGGACCGAAGAAGCCTTGCTGAACTGAGAAAAGGAGGACGCCCACTGACTTACCCTCAGAGCCTACCGCCATGTCCCCACCTCGAACCTGCTCCAGCAAAATCCCGGCGTGTTCTGAAGCCAGCAGCCCCCAAGACTCCAGAGGACTTGCCCTGCCTTCCCAAACCAAGACTTTGTCTCCTGTGAGCACTGGATTTGCTCACCCACAGACTCTGGCTATGTCCAAATCCGCGAGTCTGCACCACTCTGCATCCAATGCCCACGGGCCGAGTTTGAGTGGCCCAACACCACGTGAAGGTCTCCCCGGTGAACCTGACCTGAGAACTGGTGATCTCTGACCTGCCTCGAATCTCCAAACGACGCCTGCAGCCCTTTCTGGAGGATCCCCTGACCGCGACCAGAGCCGGTAAGAAAAACCCGATGCCTAAAGACACCCCTGCACCCAACGTACCACGGCCTTAGGTGGCCCAACCGACAATGTCCCAGCATCACCAGGCATCCCAACTTACTTCTTAAACCGGTGGTCACCTCCAGAAGATCTTTGTCCCCGAGCGTGCAGTGTTTGTTGAAACCGGAGACTCCCCATTAAAATCAACAGGGCACCCGATGCCAAATCGACACCCTGCACTAGGCCGCCCCTGTGCTGCTGAGGGCGTACCTCGTGTGCAAAATCAGATTCCCCTTTGCCCTGAGCCTAACACCAGGAGCTTTGCTCCCACAACCATGGGGCCTTCCCGTGAGCAGCCACCAACCGGAGGCTCCTATCCCCCATTGGATAATAATGGGCCTCAGCACTCTGCACCCGGCTGGCCTAGCGCACCTGAGGGTGTAACAAGAGTGCATCCTCAACCCTGGGGAAACCCTGGTTCTAACCCCAGAAACCCAACTCCCACAACCAAGTACTTACCTATAAACCGATAACTTCATTTCCTCCCATAGGATAGCATTGACTACTCTTCTTTGAAAATTTTTAAGTAAGGAGTTGGTTTGTAAGAAACTCTAAAAAAAAAAATGCAACTATACAAAAACTGATTTACTTACCTTTTCTCTAGGAAGTGTCCCTGTGTGGTATCCAGTCATATCACACTGAGTAATCTAAAAGTAATCTGCAAAGTAATCAAAAGTTATCCAACAGTAATTTCAACTGTATTTAAAGTATTTACAAACCTGCAACAAAGTCATTTTCATTCAGCTTTCTTGTATTGTTCAACCTGCCTTGAAAAGTACCATTTATACTTACCTGTGCCAGGCTTGCTTGGTTTTAGAAAATAAATATAACTTAATCATATTTTTATACAAACAAATTGGTCTGAGTTCAGTCTTCAAGTGTGTGACATCATGTCTCGCCTGAGTGTGTACAATAATGTCTTAACACTGCCCTCTGATAAAGCCTTTCTGCTCGCCCACACTACCACAAATAGAGAGTAAGGTGCTATCTACTTTTACCTCTGCCTACCTTTGGGGTTCCACTGGACTCTGTGCACACTATACCTTACTTTGGTTTAGTATATACAGAGCCAGCCTCCTACAGTAAGTGCATCAGCCATGACGATGCATAGAGTGGTCATGCGTCATTACGCAATGGCTTACTCTAAACTGGCTGTAACAAACCCCTTCATGTTTGGTATAAGATATGTTGGAATCATACCTCAACACTGTAAACAGTCCTGGGGGTATGATTCCATGCACTGTAAAGCTCCTCCGGGAGGCCCTCTTTGTCCTGGTACCAGTCTTTTAGACCCGGACAGCAAACTTTGGCTACTGTCGACCAGAGACACGATTCTGCCCTCCTGCTGCTGAGCCGAGCTCGAGCAGAGGAAGGCAGGACAATAGGTTTCCTGTCACAGGGAGGTGTGACTACCTCCCAGACAAAACTTAGTGTATTGGGACAGGGTAGGGGCACTTGCCAGCACCACTAAAGTGCTTTGAAGGGCACATGTGGTGCCCTCCTTCCATATTCCAATTGAAACCAGTTCAGGGAGCCATTGGCTCCCGCTTGGCACCAAACTGGACAAAAGACATGGAAGTTTCCTCTCCACTGTCCAGCCCCTCCAGTGGGAAGGACACCTGAATCGTTCCAACACTTTCCTTAGGTTACTTAATGGCTTACCTGTGCTTGGTTCTCAGATTTGTCATGGGACAAGATTCAGATCGGAAACCACTTCAACTTCAACCGTCTGGGCACTTTGGACTTCACTTTGGAAACCGAGATTGCAACTGTGAATACTCCTGCTACTCCTGGGTTTGTCGTACTGCCAGTCTTCTACATCGTCTGTGCCTGTGCTCCATACAGATTCTTCTATAGGCCTGTGGCTACCCAAGCCACCCGAAGCAATCTCCCTTGAAGTGAAGGAATCACTTCCCTGCATCTGCAGGCACCGTAACATAGCTGACTGTCCTGCTGTTCCTGAGCTCGTACGGACTCAGAAAGGTTCAGAAACACAGGTGGTGGTTCTGTAACTCCCTCCAGGCCTGCACTATCTTTACAGCAAGTGTGATGCCAGTATCCCTCGTTGAAACTGCTGGAGCAGTACTCATGTGCGCTACATCGACTTGCAGTTGCCAAGGCTTGTTGATTGTCTTCACCAGAGATCTTCGGGCTCCAAGAAGCTCCAGTCTCAAGCATTTCCTGCAGCCAAGATCTTCACCTGCACCACATCCTTTGCACCGTGGGCCTTTATCCTTTTGTGAGCTGCTCGAGGTCCTCTTGTGAGTCCTTTGCCTTTGGCCTGTGGGTCCTTTTGAGGGTCTTCTTTGGCTCCATTGGGCTCCCATGCTTTCTCGGGCCTGTACTGACTTACCTACTCGTGGTGAGTCACTTGGACCTTGCTGGTCCTGACACTGCAGCTTTTTCGCATGCTACATTGGTTGCCGTTGCCAAGGCTTGTTGGTGTTCCTAACAGACACTGACCCCCTGTCTCTTGACATCCAACATGGAACAGCTCATAAATGGCTCCTGGTCTTCCACAGCATCGCCTGGTCTGCACAGCTGCAACTTCAAGGGCACCGTCAACTCTCCTGCATCTCTGACATCGATGGGCGTTCGTCTTCCGTGCCTCCTAGTCGCTTCTGAGTGGCATAGACTCTGTCCCCTCTCCTTGCAGGTACCTCTAATCTTAAATCCACCTTTGAGTTCCACCGGACTCACCTTCTTCACCAGCGGCTCTTCATTGAAGTCATCCATTGTGGTCTAAGGCAGTTTCTGACGTCACTTCGCACCTATGCACCCGGCTTCCGTGGTGTAGGAATCCTAGTTCCTTAGGTGTTCACGGCAGGGTGACTCTCCAACCTTCCTACTTCCACTGGGTGTCTTCAGGGTCTGCTGGAAAGGGTCCTCTTTCTTTAAAACTGTAACAGCGACTTACCCTTTGACTTGTAGTGAGCCCGCAGTTGTGTTCCCACTCTGCACACGGCCTCCGTGGGGTTCCTGGGCACTTACTATGGGTGGTTCCTTAGGTACCCGACTCTTCTATGTCTTCTGGGTCCAGTCTCGACTTGGGTCATGATTTGCATTCCAATATTTCAGTATGTTTGGTCTACCTCTGGAGATCATTGTGTATTTGTGCTACTTACGTGTTCTATTATCAAAGTATTGTGAGTATTTTCTTTATATCTCCAGGTAGAAGATATTGCAATGTGTTAGTGAGTGTTTATAATAAATACATATTTTATAACTACACTGTGTGGTTCTTTTTCACTTAACCTATACTATAAGATTAAGTGCTGGTAAAACAAGCTGCTTTACACTCCTTCTGGATTAAGCCTGTAGGCTGCTCTTCCAAGCTACCACTTAGAGAGCTTTCTAAGGTTGTCTAAGACCACTAAAATCACCATGAGGGTTGTCTGGATTTGTGCAGGGTGCTACACTTACATAAGTGTGCACTATATACTAAGCCAGTCTCCTAAACAATGAATTTAAACTAAAGTGAAACTCAAGTTTTCGAAGATTACCGGTGTGCCTGGCCCTGGGCGCTGGGGCACAGGCGGGCCTACTCAGTGACCAGGGTTGGAGTTTGATGAAAAATAGGTCCAGGCACCCTAAAATAAAAGTGGCCCACATTTGCGGATTGCACCTTTTCATATAACACTGCTTCAGTGTTTTAAGTATTATGAAGAGAAGGGGGAAGGGAGGTCTGTAAAAGGCATTTTTTCTTAACTTCATGGAGATAAAAAAAAACATGCAAATATTGGGAGGACTTTATGTGCGCGGATTAGTTCCCAACGGTGAGCCACACTTGAATATAAGTGAGGTCTCTTCCGCTAAGGGCCCCTGCCCTATCTGCATACATTAATGGTCGGCCCAGTGAAAGACTGGGAATGACACCTCTGCCCGTTTTTAAAAGGGAAGTAATAGAGGCCCATCTGCCTTCGTAAAGGATGCTAGGGCCCCCACAGCCCAAATCAGCCACCATGTTGGCTAAAATGTGGCCCACAGCTGCAGCTCCGATACCGGCCCATTGCCCACCTTACTAGGGGTGGGCAATGAACTTCTCTCCTTTGCGGGATTTGTTAACTATGCATTGGAATTAAAACTCTGTTACTCCAAGTAGCAGAGTCAGCTACTAAACTGTACCCACAAATGCTTTGATAAAACAATGTTACATGCTAAAAAGCATATAACCAATTAACAAAAGTGAACTTTGAAAATGAATAATAATAGGCAATGAGAGAGGTGTTGATTTTAGGGTCCCCCCTAACCTTGGGGGAGGACCAAGCAGATGCATTGAACACAAAGAGCATATCATGCTGAATGATTCAGTGGTGGTCCCATCCTCTTAGGATCACCCCAAGCACAGTTATGGGCAAAAATACAATCCCAACCAAAGGCCCTGCAAAGCATTATGGGACGAGATTAGCAGTGGGCAGTGAATATTATAGTATCCAATATCAAAATAATTCTACAAAGAGCTGCAGTTCAATTAGTCGTTACTAGGTGTTCCTCACGAGTCAAATTCAAAAGCATTGAAATTAATACATCAATCTGCAGTTCAACTAGTCATTGCTAGGTGTCCCTCATTGCATTTGACTCATGAGAGACACCTAGTAACGACTAGTGGAACTGCAGCTTGATGTAATAATTTCAATGCTTTTGCATTTGACTCGTGAGGGACACCTAGTAACGACTAGTTGAAATGCAGCTCTTTGTAGAATTATTTTGATATTGGATACTATAATATTCACTGCCCACTGCTAATCTTGTCCCATAATGCTTTGCAGGGCCTTTGGTTGGGATTGTATTTTTGCCCATAACTGTGCATGGGATGGCCCTAAGGGGATGGGACCACCACCGAATCGTTCAGCAAGATGTGCTCTTTGTTTTCAACAAACAATTGATGGACGGAATGCTGACAATGCAGACATTCTCCCCCAGTCAAGAGATCTGGGTTAAATCCATCGTTCTTTTGCCCACTACACCACCCCAGTTTGGACATGGCCATATGCAAATCAGTCTTGACCCTGTGCCTCATGGGAACAGTCCAGCCCGAACTGCCAAGCCATGTCTTCCCTGGACCGGAATCAAGCATCCTAGGACCGGTTTCTGGCTATCAGCCGTCATCAGCCAGGATAGCTTGACTCCAGTGGCGTAGTGAGCACGGGTCCCACGTCTGGGAATACCCATCCCACTTAGGGCGAAAAGCGTTACAACAAACAATTGATGGACGGAATGCTGACAATGCAGACATTCTCCCCCAGTCAAGAGATCTGGGTTAAATCCATCGTTCTTTTGCCCACTACACCACCCCAGTTTGGACATGGCCATATGCAAATCAGTCTTGACCCTGTGCCTCATGGGAACAGTCCAGCCCGAACTGCCAAGCCATGTCTTCCCTGGACCGGAATCAAGCATCCTAGGACCGGTTTCTGGCTATCAGCCGTCATCAGCCAGGATAGCTTGACTCCAGTGGCGTAGTGAGCACGGGTCCCACGTCTGGGAATACCCATCCCACTTAGGGCGAAAAGCGTTACAACAAACAATTGATGGACGGAATGCTGACAATGCAGACATTCTCCCCCAGTCAAGAGATCTGGGTTAAATCCATCGTTCTTTTGCCCACTACACCACCCCAGTTTGGACATGGCCATATGCAAATCAGTCTTGACCCTGTGCCTCATGGGAACAGTCCAGCCCGAACTGCCAAGCCATGTCTTCCCTGGACCGGAATCAAGCATCCTAGGACCGGTTTCTGGCTATCAGCCGTCATCAGCCAGGATAGCTTGACTCCAGTGGCGTAGTGAGCAGCGATAGACCAGCACACCTGTAAGTTAGCTAACTTACAGGTGTGCTGGTCTATCGCGTTACGCTTTTGGCTGCTTTTCATATACGGAAAAGCGCTCTGAAATGTCTATTTAACATTCAGACTCCTGCCACTTGGCGTCACGACTTAAAGGACATATTGGTATCCTTTACTATACCTCTCAAGTGATTTTCATACGTCATTTAGCCCTGAAGAAGTTCTTGTCTTATAGAACGAAACGCGTTGGCTGATGTCTGTTTTTAAGAAAATATACAAGAATTAAAGAAACACAATAAGGACTTTCCATATTGCTTTGGACTTCTTACTGGTGCACCTTCCTCTTTCGTTAAAAAAACATTTTTAAATATAAAAAACAACCACTGCAAACAATTTTGATAGAACAGTACAGGTCTTTCTAGAAGGCAGCTGTTCTTACAGCTGTTATTGAAACACATTTTTGTTTCAATGCACATTGCAGGAAAATGTTTATTGGTGCAATAAACTTTTGCTAGGCTTTGAATTACCATAATAAAAAAATGTAAATATGCAAAGATGACTTTAAAGTATAAATAATGAAAATAAATTATCGTATCTTAAAGTACTGTCTCACTTGCCCTGGCAGTGACGTGTTCTAGTTGTTAGGTGGATGTGCACATGTGATTAGGCGAATGTCTTCACACACAGAGCAAAAGTGGGCTGGCCCATTGCCACATTCTGTATGCTGTATTCCATGGAAGCAAATGTGAATGACAGTTAAACAGACCAATGGATGAAGACTGAGGATGACTGAAAGTACATCTAATGTATGTATGTATAAATGTATTTTGTTATTTATGTGTTTTGCTATATGAAGCTCGTTAAGAATGCTAAAACTGTCTCTAATCCAGACCTAAATACAGACATATACACCATATTCTTACAGGGGCTTTCGGCCAGCTCTCTTCATCCATTGATCTGCTCAAGTGTCATTCACATATTAATTCCACCAACCACCGCATACGACGTAGGGGAATGTGTCAGCCCACTTCATCCTTTTCCAGTCTTGCACTGCGAGTGCATTCCTTTTTCCCCATTCACATGTGCTTATCCACCTAAAAAAGAGTGCACTTCAGTGCCAGGGCTGCTGGGCCATGCCTTTATTTCCATAATGTTTTCTCTTTGTCATTTATTTTGCCTGTTGCATTTGTTCGTATAATAAATACATAAATAAGAATCACTCTACCCTTGCCAATGGTGAAACCGTCATGTGGCACCAGCCCTGATCAAACTTGGGTTTTGAGGAAGTATCTGCATTGTTTGCAAAATTCAGATATTCTGCTGAACACAGAGGCTATGTCTGCTGCCCTGCGAACCAGGGGATCAAAACACCCCAAGGAAGAAGGAGAACAAGGGTGTCGCGGAACTGATAAAAGAAAAAGAAGCAGAACAAAGGGAACGAGCAGTGAAACTAGAAAAAAACAGATTAGGAGGAGCAAGAGAGTGAAAGCATTTCAACAGAATACAAAATAACTAATCTGAATGGATGGAGTAGAATGGGACGGTCAGGAAAGATGGGCAAAGTTAGGAGAGACAAGAGTTTAAATGAGAACAGATATGAGTTTTCTTCGTCGAAAAAGGGTCAAGCAAATATCTGGGAAGGTTTGAGGAAGCAGTATTTTAATGGAAGATAAGACAAGAAATGATCTAATGATGCGTCCTTCACACAGACGGCAACGACTAGGCCAGGAGAAAGTTTAACTTCGTGGAAAAATTCACAAAAAGTCACACATTTTGCAATACTCAAAATTCCTTAAAATTGCTTGACATTTCACATTAGGCAGTTTTGCACAATTCTGCATGCGAGAGACTTGTATGTGTGGAAACAATCTCCCTGAGAGACATTTTTTAATGAAACCAGTCTCCTGTTAGTATCTTGTGAGACTATCCAATACCTGCAGGTCATGCTAGCGTGAAACTAATCACCCAAGGCGAATAGATGGGAGGAGGAACTGAAAAGTATCAGGAAGTAGGGGGAAAAGAGAATCTCTGCTTTTTCGGGGTCAAGTTTAGAAAAATACACCGAATTGAAGTTCTCTACAGCATGTAAACAAGCAGATATAGCGTCTTACATATGAGAAGAAAATGCAGAGAATGAAAATAGACCTGCAAATCCTTAAGATGGAGAAGAAAAGGCAGAGAATGAAAATAGACCTGCAAATCCTTAAGATGGAGAAGAAAAGGCAGAGAATGAAAATAGACCTGCAAATCCTTAAGACAGAAATACAACTTGATATTGAAAGAAGAGAAAAGTAATGCATAGAGAGATACAAGTAAAGGACACAGAACAGACAGGTACGGGTATCCGGTAATGAGCAGAAAAGTAATACCATACAGTGCCTAACCAAGAGACTAAGAAACAATGACTGTAAAGATGAAATCAAAACAAATTTAGTACAAAACATGAAAACACTAAGTCAGGTAAAGAAAGAATGAGAATGGAGTGATCTACAGTGTCAAAAGCAGCAGAGAGGTCCAAGAAGCAATCCGAAGAAAATGACACATGTAACATGTCAGTCTCACTTTCATTGAGCACACATCACTCACTACAAGATCATTTCTAGAAGTTGAGTCTGCATCCTTGGGTGTGAGTCTCTCACCTGCAGCAGAGACTCTTGATCGACGACAAGCCTGATGTATTAGAGAACAGTCCCGCGCAGTGGGCTTGAGCCTCACTTCGTGAAACAATCTCATTCGTGGACACGTCCAACCGTCTTATTGGTGTTTAGAGAGAGTTGTGCACCAGGGCTTTTAGCCCGAAACCCATTAAATCTCACGTCTATGGCCTTTCAGCATCTATACTGGGGTCTTGCCTCTGGCAGGATCCAAGCAACTGAAAGGCCGGGGGCAGGGTGTCAAAAGTCTCGCCTGATTGGGGAGGTCACTACAAAAAGTAGGACTTTCTGCTGAACAAACTACTTATGTTCAAGGGTAAGAACTCCTCTTTAGAGAGTCAGAGGAGGGATGAATGGAAAGAGATGGCAGCAGAACACAGGGCCAGCAGGCAAGGATGGCCTGAAAAACACACACTCAGTGGCTGCTGACACACCATGATGGTCGCACTATCTAAGGAGGCGTGAGGGAACCTATGCACAGGCTGCGGAGATGTGCAGAAGAGAAGAGGCACAGGCAAGACGGAAGCAAATTGAACCCCACTTGTCACCTCCACAGCAAACAGGAGCAGTTGTGTGATGGATGGGATGGGGGTGTAAGCGGAGGGAGCAGCGCGACAAAGAAAAGATGTGGAGAGGCAGTCGCAGTAATCTGTGTGGGCCAGAACCTGCCAGGGCTGAGCAGTGATAGTTCCCGTCGGCCCATCACACACCAGCACTGCAAAGCAGTGTCACCAGAAGTCCTCATTGTGACACATGGATAAAGTCAAAGTCGATACTGCTGTTCACCATTGGTTTCCCAGAGCCTAACGTATTACGCCATTCAAACAGACATCATCACTTTTAGATTGATCTTGTTTTTAAGTATTTTACTCCAGGATAATGTAAACTGTTAAATAAAATACTACATTTTGATTATGCTTTGTCCATTATGACTCTATTTATAAACTTGTGAAGCGCAGGACTTTATTTGGCGTGTATGAGGCTGCGCCCTCAGTCACAAAGGCCACACCTCTTCCTAAAGACACTTCTTCACCACGCCCGTTTTAGGTCTCCCAAACCTCTCTCACTTTTGCATCCAACTTAAAGCAGGGTGTTGTGGGGACTAAAACAAAATTATCATCTACGACTGCCAACTGCACCTGGCAGCAGCGGCAGTACAAAAAAACATTAAACACTGGCAGTGTAAAAGAAGCCAGGAGGTAGGTGGCACAGAGGCTGCTGTACCTCCCACAGGCTGGTTCCCACACTACCAGGACGCAGAGGATGTGCCATTGGGGCACAGTAGAAGCGGGGTAGGCCCAAAGTGAGCCTATCCATTGAGCATGATATTACCGGTAGTGCCAGTAAAACGCTGACCATGTCGCAACCCTAGCTGAGCTCGGGCAGCACCATTGTCATGTACCCGAGTTAGGCCCAGTAGGAAAGAGTACCATTCTTGCATGCACACAAATCTTTTTCCCAATGTTGCCTTTTCTTTACCACATTAACGTTTGACACACATTGTGCTTTCGTAATGCTTGGATTGGTTTTGCAGAAACACTGACCTTGCTGACTCGGAACACTTCGTGAGAAGCCTATCACACTGCCTTGGCATTTGAGATAAGGCCTTTCCCATGCATAATACAAATGTGTTATATTATTACATCCATATGGCGACACAGCTATCTGTAGGACACAAACAATAGTTGCCCGATTACAATCTCAACTCGAGGCTAGGATGCCATCTTCTATATATAGCCTTTGGTTTCCTAACATAATCAGAGGAAACACTTCTGCTGATCCAAGGGGTCCTAGCATGCTGAAGCTTTCGCCTGAACTTTGACTGACATCTCCGTGAGGGGTGTCCAGTTCATGACCAAAACAAGAATCACTCTGGTTCAATGAATATTGAAAACGCCCCCTCTATGTAGTCTTTGTATATTTTTCTGACCAAAAGAAAGCACAAGTGACTGTGCAAAAATTTGACATCTGTCACCACGGCTCCTGAGGGACCAGAGTTGTCATTTTCAGTGGTTGCCAGAACTGTCCGCTCCCTGTTGGAGTTTAGGGGGGCTGGCAGTGGCACTGCGAGCTAGCCGGTACAAGGGGTAACGTATTCTTCGGGGTGCATGGAATCAGACTGACACCCTCCTAAGCTTATGTTGTTACAAAAGCACAGTTCCTACTGATTGGTGGAAACTACACGACACCACGTGCACACCGTGGCAAGCCAGGTGACTGGTCACAGCCAGTGTTGGATTGGTAAGGTGTAAGGGTGGGCGTAATTGGCAGAGTACTACTACGCAAAATTCCAAGTAGTTGAACAAAAACCTCCACAACTTCCCGTTCCGTCCGACTCCCTATTAATAAAACAGAAACCTCATATACTTTTGGTAAAATAACAAGTATCTCTGTCTTTACATGGTTAAACGCATATGGTTATTTCACAAAAGTGAAAAATGCAAGCAGTGAGAGAAGTGCTTTTGGGATCCTCCGTAACCTACGGAGAGAACCAAGCAGATGCCTTGAAAACAAAGAGCGTTACAACAAACAAATGATGGACGGAATGCTGGCAATGCAGACATTCTCCCCCAGTCAAGAGATCTGGGTTAAATCCATCGTTCTTTTGCCCACTACGCCACCCCAGTTTAGACATGGCCATATGCAAATCAGTCTTGACCCTGTGCCTCATGGGAACAGTCCAGCCCAAACTGCCAAGCCATGTCTTCCCTGGACCGGAATCAAGCATCCTAAGACCAGTTTCTGGCTATCAGCCGTCATCAGCCAGGATAGCTTGACTCCAGTGGCGTAGTGAGCACGGGTCCCACGTCTGGGAATACCCATCCCACTTAGGGCGAAAAGCGTTACAACAAACAAATGATGGACGGAATGCTGGCAATGCAGACATTCCCCCCCAGTCAAGAGATCTGGGTTAAATCCATCGTTCTTTTGCCCACTACGCCACCCCAGTTTAGACATGGCCATATGCAAATCAGTCTTGACCCTGTGCCTCATGGGAACAGTCCAGCCCGAACTGCCAAGCCATGTCTTCCCTGGACCGGAATCAAGCATCCTAAGACCGGTTTCTGGCTATCAGCCGTCATCAGCCAGGATAGCTTGACTCCAGTGGCGTAGTGAGCACGGGTCCCACGTCTGGGAATACCCATCCCACTTAGGGCGAAAAGCGTTACAACAAACAAATGATGGACGGAATGCTGGCAATGCAGACATTCTCCCCCAGTCAAGAGATCTGGGTTAAATCCATCGTTCTTTTGCCCACTACGCCACCCCAGTTTAGACATGGCCATATGCAAATCAGTCTTGACCCTGTGCCTCATGGGAACAGTCCAGCCCGAACTGCCAAGCCATGTCTTCCCTGGACCGGAATCAAGCATCCTAAGACCGGTTTCTGGCTATCAGCCGTCATCAGCCAGGATAGCTTGACTCCAGTGGCGTAGTGAGCACGGGTCCCACGTCTGGGAATACCCATCCCACTTAGGGCGAAAAGCGTTACAACAAACAAATGATGGACGGAATGCTGGCAATGCAGACATTCTCCCCCAGTCAAGAGATCTGGGTTAAATCCATCGTTCTTTTGCCCACTACGCCACCCCAGTTTAGACATGGCCATATGCAAATCAGTCTTGACCCTGTGCCTCATGGGAACAGTCCAGCCCGAACTGCCAAGCCATGTCTTCCCTGGACCGGAATCAAGCATCCTAAGACCGGTTTCTGGCTATCAGCCGTCATCAGCCAGGATAGCTTGACTCCAGTGGCGTAGTGAGCACGGGTCCCACGTCTGGGAATACCCATCCCACTTAGGGCGAAAAGCGTTACAACAAACAAATGATGGACGGAATGCTGGCAATGCAGACATTCTCCCCCAGTCAAGAGATCTGGGTTAAATCCATCGTTCTTTTGCCCACTACGCCAAACCCGATTTTCATACGTCATTTAGCCCTGAAGAAGTTCTTGTCTTATAGAACGAAACGCGTTGGCTGATGTCTGTTTTTAAGAAAATATACAAGAATTAAAGAAACACAATAAGGACTTTCCATATTGCTTTGGACTTCTTACTGGTGCACCTTCCTCTTTCGTTAAAAAAGTCTTTATATCTGTAAATCAGTAAAGTCCTTCTGCGGCGGACTTTTGGAAGAATTGTGCACAGGACTCATATATTTTTGTATACAGTAGACTGAGGTGCAGAACCGGTGGTCAGCCGTGGTGGTGCTCTGTAGTTAAGTATTTTATATTTAAAAATGTGGTTACAAACATATGATCGCCACGTTTAAGCAGAATCACTATATTTTCTTCTTTGTAGTAAAAAATTAAAAATAAAAATCATGCAGGCTTGGCAAGGCCAGACCCAACAGCTTTTTTAGATACGTTTTTGGGAAAACATGAGACTGGCAAAACATCTAAAACTGTCTATAGGCCAAACCTTAACAAGCATTGGCAATGGCAACAGTTCTGGTTTAAAGGACAGTTGTCTGGTCATGTGAAGCATTACAAGTAAATAGCAAAGGAATATATATAGATTAGTGTGGAAGTAAAGAACTGCAGAATAATATTGCTGTAGGTCAAAAAAGTCAGGTAACAGTCGCACTGTAAGCCAGACCTAAAAATTAATGTAAGTTAATGTTTGCCCCCCCCCCCCCCTTCCCATCTGTGCTGCTGCTAGAGGAAAGCAACATAAATTATTTAGGTATCTAAGACACTTTAATAGTAGAGTCCAGTGTCATGTGTGTGCCCCTGAAAGTTCCAGTTTAGGCGGGCGGATGTATAAACAAAACGACCGCAGCTGCGGTGGAGGGCAAGCCGTTTTTGTGGAAGGACACAACTTCTTCCCAATCAAAACCTTTGCGTCGGGCTCCCAACATGTGGGCGGATCCAAAGCCCCTCTCTAGTGATGCTCATATATTTGTCTGGTCACAGCTGTGCTATCAATCCAGACCATGAAAAGAAAGGGACAAGAGGCTGTACATCAATAGTTGTAGTTCTGTGTATGGCCACCTGATGGCACTGCAGGATAGCAATGCTTCGTTACACATTTGTGAACGGGTGTATGGAACCATGAAACTATGACCGCACAGAAGGCATAGTCACTCGCCAGTTTTATTGTATGCAAGACTTGACCCCGCTACAGAGTGAAGTATTGACGTATTAATTAAATATATAGCCCTGCAATTTGCCTATTTAGGAGGCAATAATTACCCATTAGTTTGATGTGATTAAATTGCATACATTTAATTGGGCACTTTTCATTCGATGCAAATTCAGCTAAAAATGAACTTCGCCTGACTGGGGAAATGATGTAGTGTCTGTTAGAAGTGGGCGAGCGAACAGGAAGCAGAGCCGGGCCTGAGCGTTTGTTATGGCTCTAAGAGACCGTGCACAAGCCGAGCCATGGAAATATGGTAAAGTCTCCTCAAAATGAAAAAGAAGGTGAATTTCTTTAATATGTTCCACCTTCGTAAATCAGCTTATATCACTGCATCGAATGCATTTATTAAGAGTGATAGTTTTTAGACCTGAACTTAGAAACATCCATGCCCCACACCACCCTCTGAAGAATCCCGTTAGTGCATTAAGAGACAAAGCACTTGTCATGCGAACACTGCATGTGGGCGAGATTTGATCAAACTTGGAACATCGAGGGAGGAGCCTAGCGCTTGACCAAGATGGCCGCGTGAGCCCTGAGCTCCCGCTACCCTCGCGCACTCCTGCACTTATCCTGTCCTAAATCCTGATTTTCATGCACGGAATCCTGCAGATGAGTCACAGCTGGGGCGATTGACGTTGTCCGGGCGAAGATCGCCCACCGGGGACCGAAGTTGTGCATGGCGGAAGATTGCGGCCTACCTCCGAAGGATGCCAGGGGCTTGCGTTGGCAGGATGCCCGGCCACTAATTGAACAACAGCGGCCCTGGGAGGTGTGAACTGACGGACGGATGCCGCTGCACTTTCACTTTCGCTTTCTCGCCCTTTGTTTGTTCTGGATTGGGAGTGCTTCACGCAGATCCTCCTTTGTCTGAAGGTCCTCCACCCGGTCCTGACTGACTGTTGTAGTCCTATTTGACCCTGTTTCCTCTAGCTGAGTGAGGGACGTCCTTTGGCAACTGACCGTCCTGCTGTTCGGGATGTCGACCAAATCGGAGGCAGACAGATCGAAGTCTAAGACTACCCGGCGGGGAGGCTATACCCAATCTAACAATATGGATCGTTATGCCCAGCAGAAGGGGTCGCCTGGTGGATCGGGACAGTCGCTGGAAGCGCAGAAGGCCGACTCATCCCCAGCCTCGGAGTTATCTCTGCAGGATATCAAAGGGGCGATAGATGGGATGCAAACTTCGATTGGGCGACAGTTCAAGACCCTGGCGCACAAGGTGGACATGATTTTGATTGATGTCAACTTGATTCGCGCGGACCTGGGCAAAACCAATGAGCGGGTCAAGTCCCTGGACCTCAAGACTACTGGTCTCGCGGACGATGTCTCGGAACTTTCAGGCTGAGGTTCGTAAGTTACGAACCGCGAATGACCTCTCCGCCCGCCGGCTCGAGGACTTCGAAGGTCGGGCCCGGCGCAACAATGTGCGCCTTATTGGGGTCCCGGAAACTTCAGAGGATCTCTCCGTGGATTTACTCGTCGAGGATTTGGTGGTGAATCATCTTGCGCCTAAGGGCCTCAGCAAGTTCTTTGCGGTGGAGCGGGCTCACCGAGTGCCTGGAGGACGGCCCAAGGTGGGAGCCCCCCCGAGACCGATTGTGGCCCGGATCTTTAATTTTCGGTATCGAGACGCTATCCTGCAAGCATCGAGGGTGACAGGCCTGGTCCCTTTTCAGAACGCCTCTGTGAGTTTTTATCCTCACTTCACCCAGATGGTGCAGAAACAGAGGCAGAGTTTCCTGGGGGTGAAGCGGCGGCTCAGGGATATGGACCTGAAGTATGCCATGCTTTTCCCCGCCAGGTTACGTGTGGTGTATGAGGACTGGACTTTCTTCTTCGAATCACTGGACATGGCAGGGGACTGGTTGGATGCGCTCCCTCGGCGACAGCCCGGCCGGGACAGTGTGGATGGAGCGGAAGGCGACCGTGATGGACAGAAGTGATACCTCCGGTGTTGGCACGTATTGACTCAGCCCCGGACAGTGACTCGCACCTTCCTGCAGTAATGGGAGGGCGGCGGGGGGAAGATAGGAGCTCTTTCCTCCCTTGGGGTACTTTTTGTAGATTTGTTTTAGATAGGGCGACAGGCACACTGCAAGATGGGGGGGCTTTGTAAGCTGACACAGGGGTGCAGGGAGGGGGGGGGGATTTGGGATGTTGGGGTTGTTGTTGGGGGTGGTTTTTTTTCTTGCAAGGCGTAGCAATGGTCCGATCGTGGTTCTCCGGGGGGGGGTGGAGGTCTCTTTGTGTTCGGGGATGGGGGATAGGGGCTTAAGCATAATCAGCTGGAATGTTAATGGCTTAGGGGATCGTATTAAACGGGGGATAGTCCTGCAATACTTGAAACGGACCTCGCCAGATGTGGTCCTCCTGCAGGAGACCCATCTTATAGGGAATACGTGTTATGCACTTAACAGAAAGGGTTATAAATTCATTGCTCACTCGGGGTTCTCCTCGGGCTCCAGGGGTGCGGGCATACTTGTTAGAGCTTCCCTACCATTCGAGGTTGATTCCACCATTGCTGATGACAGGGGGCGCTTTGTGGCGGTGGCGGGGAGGTGGGAGGGCAGATCGTTGGTATTGGTTTCTGTTTATGTCCCTCCTGCCCTGCAGGCCTCCACGTTTGCTGATCTGGGCAAGGCCTTGTTGGAACTCCCCGAAGGGATGCTGGTGGTGGGAGGAGACTTCAATGCGGTTGGTTCTGGAATGCTTGATAGGTATCCGCCCAGGGACACCGGGGGTGCTCAGAAGTGGCTTCCCGATTTTATAGACACTTTTGGTCTGGTGGACTGTTGGAGGCTACGGCACCCCACTCAGAGACAATATACCTTTCATTCCGGGGCCCACGGGAGCCTCTCTCGGATTGATTACTTGCTCACTCTGGCTGCGCACGCCTCTTTGGTATCTGAGGCTAGGCACCTGGCTCGGGGCATTTCTGATCATTCACCGGTGTGGGCCCGCTTGGATATTGGCCGGGTGGCGGGGGCAGGGTGGCTCCCATTAACCCCTGGTATTTTCGTGACCCCAAGCTGCGCAGTGCGTTGTTGAAGACAGTTGACTGCTATTTTCAAGAGAATCAGGGTTCAGTTGAATCTGAGGTGTCCTTGTGGGAAGCTTTTAAGACGGTATTGAGAGGGGAGGCCCTTTCCTTGGTAGTGGCCGCCAAGCGGCGGAGAGACGTCGAGGTGGCGCAAGTGGAAGACGAGATAGCGGCTTTAGAAGTGGCCTTGGAGGAGGATGTTGCACCGGCCACACTGCATAATTTGAGCCTGAAGCAACTGGAGTATGGGGATCTGGTGACGAACGCTGCTAAGACCCTTCATAGGGAGCAGCAGGGTCGACTGTATGATGTCGGCGATAAGGCCGGGAAATTGCTGGCGTGGCTGGACAAAAAAGAGCGTGTCAATCGAGTGGTGCCGGAGTTGTCTACGGATGGGGGAGAGGTTGTTACTGACCCTGACGGTATAGTTCAGTGTTTCTCGGACCATTTTCGTACGGTATACACTTCGGTCTCGGATAGGCCGACTGAGGATTCGTGTGACCTGTTGTGGGATATCGCTTTGCCCTGCCTTTCTGCCATTGATAGGGATGACCTCGATGGAGATATAACTGTCGACGAAGTGGCATGTGCTATCCGCGCATTGCGCTCCGGTAAGGCTTCGGGCCCAAATGGTTTGCCGATTGAGCTGTATAAGCTTCATCCGGATAAGTTGGCTCCTCACCTGCGCGCCATGTTCGTGGAGGCGCGGGTGAATGGGTTTCTTCCGCTCGATCAACGGCTGGCGACGATTGTGGTAATACATAAAGACGGTAGGCCCCGTGACAAGTGTGGCTCCTATCGGCCGATATCACTTCTCAATGCCGAGCCGAAAATCCTTGCTAAGATCCTTGCTAACCGCCTGGTCCGGGTGCTTGGCGACTTGATCCACCCGGATCAGTCGGGCTTTATCCCGCACCGTAACACTGCACTGAATCTTAGACGCCTTCATGGCGTGATTGCTAGGACGGGCACGATGCGAGAGCCGGCTATTGTGGCGTCCCTCGATGCCACGATGGCCTTCGATACGGTGGAGTGGGCATACCTGTGGGCTGTGCTAGCCAAGTTCGGCTTTGGGCCTGGATTTGTGGGCTGGGTGAGGTTGCTCTATGAGGGACCTCTCGCTAGCGTCGTGGTGAACGGGCGGGCGTCGGCACCGTTTGAGCTCGGCAGAGGCACCCGGCAGGGTTGTCCCCTGTCGCCGTTGTTGTTCGCTCTTGCTCTTGAGCCGCTGGCGGCGTGGATACGATGGCACCCGGACATACGTGGGATTCGCTGGTCGCCTGACCATGAAGACCGTATTTCACTTTACGCCGACGATATTCTGCTATACCTCACCTCGCCTAAGAAATCTCTGATAGTGGTTTGTGACGTCTTGACTTCTTTTGGTAGGAACTCTGGTCTTGTCATTAATTGGGGGAAGTCATACTTGTATGTCCTGTGTGGAGATGTCCCGCCCGTCCCGCGCAACTGCCCGCTCCGGATAGCCCAGCAGGGCTTTTTGTATTTGGGGATCTATATTTCCATCGATCCCATTTTGCGATACGAGAAGAACTTGCTCCCTCCCTTGGCGCGTTTGCGGCGGGACGTGGCGGGCTGGCGGCGGTTGCCGCTTTCCCTCCTTGGCCGTGCCGCTCTGTTCAAAATGATGTCTCTTCCCCGTTTCCTCTATGCCCTGCAGAATACTCTTGACTGGGTCCCGGCCAGTTACTTCCGTGAGGTTGAAAGCCACCAGCGCGCGCTATTGTGGGAAGGGCGTCCGCGTATAGCGATTGCTAAGTTGACGCTTCCGTGGTACGACGGGGGTATTGCGCTTCCGGACATCCGACGTTATTATTGGGCCACCCAGTTGAGTGCGATTAACCATGGTGTATATGGTCCGGCGCTGAGCCCTGGCTTCGCCATGGACCGATGGTTGCTACGTGGGGGTAACTACTCCAGAGCGTTGTATTCGAAGTCGTTAGATTTAACCCTTACGGGGCCCACCAGGGTGGCCGTGCATGTATGGAAGGTTGCGACGGATTCACTGGGCTGGAAGGGTAAGCTTACCCTCGCCACCCCTCTGTTTGACTCCGATATTCTGGGAAAGCTTTGGCATACAAAAGGGTTTGAGAAATGGGACCTGATCGGCATATCCAGGGTTGGAGACCTTTTGGTTAAGGGTAGGGTAAAACCATTCGAGGAGCTGCAGAAGGAATATGAGCTGGGGAGCTCGGAGTTCTTCCGATACGCTCAGGTGTGCCACGCCTTGCGGTCAGTTCTTGTAGAAGGGGAGAAGGTGCCTGAGTCCTCTCCGTTAGAGGACCGGATCCTGGATGGCCATATGCCAGAGAGTACGATCTCGCTCATTTACAAGAAACTTATTAATGTTCGGGCGGATCTTCTTCTAGGGTTGCGTGCTCAATGGACCAGGGATGGCCTTGAATTAGATGATGAGGATTGGCAGTACGCAGTTTCTGCTCCCAAAGAGGTCGCGATCCCCGCGCGCCTGCGGTTGGTGCAGCTTAAAATACTCCATAGGGTCTACGTGACGGGGCCCAGGCTGGTCCATATGGGTTTCTCCGAGGAGGGCTTATGTAAGAGAGGCTGTGGGATGGTGGGCACCTTCCTACATATTATTTGGGAATGTGGTGCGATTATGGAGTTTTGGAGGCAAATCCATGAGGTGATGGGGGAGGTGACGGGCATCGTCATGCAGCCTGAGGCGCGGTGTTGTCTCCTGAATGTTTGGGGTCCTACTGACCACGACGCGGCACAGACTCAGTGGGGGACCCTGGGGAACATGGTTGCCAAGCGCGACATTGCTCGTCTGTGGGGCTCTAATGGGCCTCCCACACTGACAGCGTGGATGGAAAACATGGATTGGAGCATGTTTAGGGAGAAGACAGTGTATTGTGCCCGAGGGCGCCCTCGGAAATGGCACTCTGTATGGGGGCGCTGGAACCAGTACAGAGGGGGCATATGCCTGCCCCCAGACCCGGACCCGCCCGAGGAGCAGCTCTCCCCTTTGCCTTCTTTCCGGCTTTGAACTTCTTGCTTATATGTGTATGTCTTCTTGAGTCTCTGACTTCCCCTCCCTTCCCTTACTATAGACCTGTGTCTGTTAGACGAAATGGGGCTCGCTTCCCCTGATGGGAACCCCTTCTGGTGCTTACAGTACTTATCGCCTTGCTTGTGTTTAGGTTTGGATTTGTGTTTATTTAAAACAGAACCTTTCGATTCTCCTGTCAGTGGAATGTTGACGCTAGCATGTGTTGTGTTTTTAAAGCTGCCGTACCTCCGGGTTGTCGGCTGAATAGCTGTGTCACTGACCTTACAGAATAAAGGTTTTTAAAAAAAAAAAAAAAACTTGGAACATCATTTTAGTCTATTAAATCGAGACAAGAGAGGTTTTTGTACAGGGCACATTCTGGAGCCGATTTTTCATGGTGCCCACAAATGTGAAAATAAAATAAAAGGAAGCATTGTGAAATAAATAAAAAAATCCCAAGATCACTCAATTTGGTCAAGCCAAGATTCAGGGATTGCTAGAAGCTGGGAAGATGAGCTCCCAGGTTTTCTGGTTTCACATTGTGCAGGTCAGCCACTAGGGATCACTTTCTGTCTCCTGTTTTATGTCACAATGATAAAGCTTTTCTTTATTTATTTGTGCATGAGGTCAGAGGGCGGGTGCAGGCAGAAGTCCCATAAAAACTTAAGTTGTTTGAGTCTGGAGGATACAAGAGGTCTCTTTGCTAACACCCTGAGGACATCCAGCCCCACAGTTGACAGGCTCTGTACCTCTGTGCCAGACCTGGGAGCACATCCCGCCCCAGTGGGGACATGCTCTGTGTCCCAGTGCCAGAACCCTGTGCCCGGCCCACTCCAGAGGTGAGAGGCTATGCATGTCTGTGCCAGACCCCTGCGCCCATCCCGCCCCAGAGGTGACAGGCCCTGTGTCTCAGTGCCAGGCTCCTACACCCGTCCAGCCCCAGAGGTGACAGGCCCTGTGTCTCAGTGCCAGGCTCCTGCACCCGTCCAGCCCCAGAGGTGACAGGCCCTGTGTCTCAGTGCCAGGCTCCTGCACCCGTCCTGCCCCAGAGGTGACAGGCCCTGTGTCTCAGTGCCAGACTCCTGCACCCGCCCCACTCCAGAGGTGAGAGGCTATGTATGTTTGTGCCAGACCCCTGCACCCGTCCCGCCCCAGAGGTGACAGGCCCTGTGTCTCAGTGCCAGACTCCTGCACCCGTCCAGCCCCAGAGGTGACAGGCCCTGTGTCTCAGTGCCAGGCTCCTGCACCCGTCCTGCCCCAGAGGTGACAGGCCCTGTGTCTCAGTGCCAGACTCCTGCACCCGCCCCACTCCAGAGGTGAGAGGCTATGTATGTCTGTGCCAGACCCCTGCACCCGTCCCGCCCCAGAGGTGACAGGCCCTGTGTCTCAGTGCCAGGCTCCTAAACCCGTCCAGCCCCAGAGGTGACCGGCTCTGTATCTCTTTCCAGACCCCTGCGCCCGTCCCGTCCCAGAGGTGACGGGCTCTGTATCTCAGTGACAGACTCCTGCACCCGTCCCACCCCAGAGGTGACAGGCCCTGTCTCTCAGTGCCAGACTCCTGCGCCCGTCCTGCCCCAGAGGTGACAGTCTCTGTGTCTCTGTGCCAGACCCCTGCACCCATCCAGCCCCAGAAGTGACAGGCTCTGTGTCTCGGTGCCAAACTCCTGCACCGTCCAGCCCCAGAGGTGACCGGCTCTGTATCTCTTTCCAGACCCCTGCGCCCCTCCTACCCCAGAGGTGACAGGCTCTGTGTCCCAGTGCCAGACCCCTGCGCCCGTCCCGGCCCAGACGTGACAGGCTCTGTGTCCCAGTTCCAGACCCCTGCGCCCGGCCCACCCCAGAGGTGAGAGGCTCTGTGTCTCTGTGCCAGACCCCTGCACCCATCCAGCCACAGAAGTGACAGGCTCTGTGTCTCAGTGCCAGTCTCCTGCACCCGTCCAGCCCCAGAGGTGACCGGCTCTGTATCTCTTTCCAGACCCCTGCGCCCACCCCAGAGGTGACAGGCTCTGTATCTCTGTGTCATACCCCTTCACCCATCCAGCCCAAGAAGTGACAGGCTCTGTGTCCCAGTTCCAGACCCCTGCGCCCGTCCAGCCCCAGAGGTGACAGGCTCTGTGTTTCAGTGCCAAACCCCTGCACCCGTCCTGCCCCAGAAGTGACAGGCTCTGTACTTCTGTGCCAGACCCCTGCGCCCGTCCCGCCGCAGAGGTGACAGGCTCTGTATCCCAGTGCAAGACCCCTGCGCCCGTCCGGCCCCAGAGGTGACAGGCTCTGTGTCTCAGTGCCAGACTCCTGCACCCGTCCGGCCAAGAGGTGACAGGCTGTGTGTCTCAGTGCCAGACTCCTGCACCTGTCTAGCCCCAGAGGTGACCGGCTCTATATCCCTTTCCAGACCCCTGCACCCCTCCTACCCCAGAGGTGACACACTCTGTGTCAGACCCCTGCACTGTCCAGCCCCAGAGGTGATGGGCTCTGTATCTCTAAGCCAGACACCTGAACTTGTCCTTCCACAGTGATGACAGGCTCTGTGTCTCAGTGCCAGACTCCTGCACCCGTCTAGCCCCAGAGGTGACCGGCTCTGTATCCCTTTCCAGACCCCTGCACCCCTCCTACCCCAGAGGTGACACACTCTGTGTCAGACCCCTGCACTTGTCCAGCCCCAGAGGTGATAGACTCTGTATCTCTAAGCCAGACACCTGAACTTGTCCTTCCACAGTGGTGACAGGCTCTGTGTCTCAGTGCCAGACTCTTGCGCCCGTCCTGCCCCAGTGGTGACAGGCTCTGTGTCTCAGTGTCAGACCCTGCACTTGTCCAGCCCCAGAGGTGACAGGCTCTGTATGTCTAGGCCAGACCCTGGACTTGTCCAGCCCCAGAGGTGACAGGCTCTGTATCTCTAGGCCAGACCCCTGCACTTGTTCTGCCCCAGTGGTGACTGGCTCTGCATCTCTTTCCAGACCCCTGCACCCATCCCGCCCCAGAGCTGACAGGCTCTGTGTCTCTGTGCCAGACCCCTGTGCCCATTCAGACCCAGAAGTGACAGGCTCTGTGTCTCAGTGCCAGGCTCCTGCACCCGTCCAGCCCCAGAGGTGACCGGCTCTGTATCTCTTTCTAGACCCCTGCGCCCGTCCCGCCCCAGAGGTGACAGGCTCTGTATCTCTGTGTCATACCCCTGCACCCATCCAGCCCCAGAAGTGTGACAGGCTCTGTTACCCAGTGACAGACCCCTGCGCCCGTCCAGCCCCAGAGGTGACAGGCTTTGTGTTTCAGTGCCAGACCCCTGCACCAGTCCCGCCCCAGAAGTGACAGGCTCTGTGCCTCTGTGCCAGACCCCTGCGCCCGTTCCGCCCCAGAGGTGACAGGCTCTGTGTCCCAGTGCCAGACCCCTGTGCCCGTCCAGCCCCAGAGGTGACCACTCTGTATCTCTTTCCAGACCCCTGCACCCCTCCTACCCCAGAGGTGACAGTCTCTGTGTCAGACCCCTGCACTTGTCCAGCCCCAGAGGTGACGGGCTCTGTATCTCTAGGCCAGACCCCTGCACTTGTCCTGCCCCAGTGGTGACAGGCTCTGCATCTCTTTCCAGACCCCTGCACCCGTCCTGCCCCAGAGCTGACAGGCTCTGTGTCTCTGTGCCAGACCCCTGCGCCCGTTCTGCCCCAGAGGTGACAGGCCCTGTGTCTCAGTGCCAGACTCCTGCACCAGTCCAGCCCCAGAGGTGACCGGCTCTGTATCTCTTTCCAGACCCCTGCGCCCGTCCGGCCCCAGAGGTGACAGGCTCTGTATCTCTGTGTCATACCCCTGCACCCGTCCAGCCCCAGAAGTGACCGGCTCTGTGTCCCAGTGTCAGACCCCTGCACCCGTCCAGCCCCAGCGGTGACAGGCTCTGTGTTTCAGTGCCAGACCCCTGCACCCGTCCCAGAAGTGACAGGCTCTGTACCTCTGTGCCAGACCCCTGCGCCTGTTCCGCCCCAGAAGTGACAGGCTCTGTGTCCCAGTGCCAGACCCCTGTGCCCGTCCAGCCCCAGTGGTGACAGGCTCTGTATATCTGTGCCAGACCCCTGTGTCCGTCTCGCCCCCAGTGGTGACAGGCTCTGAGTCTCTGTGCCATTCCCCTGCGCCCGTCCAGCCCCAGTGGTGACTGGCTCTGTATCTCTGGGCCAGACCCTGGTGCCCGTCCCAATGGTGACAAGCTCTGTATCTCTGTTCTGTTTGCCTGAGCCCAGGAACCCCAGAAATAACCAGCTCCGTCTTCCTGTAAACTCCCTGATCCCATATTGTGCTAAAAGTAACCAGCTGTGCCAGGCCACTGAGCCCACTCAAGCCCTCGGCTTAATTCCTACTAACCATGTAACAACATCACCTCTGCCTCACTGCAGTGTAACCCCCCTATCAAGTTCTGCTGTTAATAGAAAATGACATAATACAACCCAGAAGTATGCCTGGCGCCCCTCCGCCCGGCGGTGCGTGCCAGCCCTGGACCAGGCACTCTCGGTGGTGAGACCTTTCCTTCCATCAGCTCATCAGGAGAGGTTTTGCAGTAATCCGAGGCAGCTTGCGGACGGCGATGGGCAGCAGCGGTGCTGACTCTGAACGCTGACGTCTGTTACCATTGGCCTCACCCTATGGCATGGCCTTACCAACCACAGCAGAGGGTTCAGGAGGGCACGCGCCATGAAGGGAAGAAGGAGAGGAACTTCTTAAGGTGAAGCCCCCTAGGTGCCCTACAGGACCCACCTGAGTCTGAGCACAAGGGGTTAAATCTGGCAGTGAGATGAATTTTCATTACACCAACATTAAAATAAATGTGTGACCCCTACAGCGAGACCGCGGGGAGTCTGCACCCCTGGCTCTGGCGCACCACAGGAGCTCAGGTTCCGTCTGTGGTTTCCAGCATTACAGAAACAGAATGGCCTGGTTTCTCGGGGTGACGTAATGCATTGAAGGAAGTGAAAATTAAGAAAAATAGTGAGTCGAAAAACCTCAGAATTGGCGAGCGCCTCGGGAACCCAGGAGTGATCATATTTTGTGCTGGGATAATATATGCTACATCCACTTAGCCCCGTTTTTGCTGCTTGTGTAATAGTAAATTCTTCAGCCATCTCGCCAATGCTTAGAGCATTAACAACAGGTGATCCGTGCCTGCATTCCAAGCCTTGTGATTGACTGACCCGATCCCTGCGTTCCTTTCATTCTGATTCAATCTCCGACAGGTAATCTTCATTACTCCGAGCCCTTGTCTTCCTCATAACACCTGTTGCTCTAAATGTGAGTCCCCTTTTGGGTGACAAGTTCTCCGCATCCACTTACAAATTAATAAATCAATGTATTCCCTAATTTTCCGAGTTTATCTTTCTTCATGATTAGTTTATTGAAGTTTAAATATAGTCCTCGCTTTTCTGTTTGCAACAAGAACTCCTAGGATTCACTCCAGCGCCTACTTAGAGAAACAAGCCGCGCCTGACAGAATTTGGGGTGCTCACCAGGGATCTGGGTGAATTTAAGTACTGTGATGGGGAGGGCCTGGACTTGGAATATCATGAATTATATGAAAACAGAGCCCCATGTGCCCTCTCAGGGCTTTGACCTAAGGGAGTCACAAAGTAATATTCAAACATTAACATAGACACACTGCAGCACATACCCACCGTCCTACTACACCACACCTTGCCTCTCCACGCCTCGCAACCCTTTTTCCTCACCATACAAGGCTTCTCCACACAACACCACTTCAAGCAATTTGACAGCACACTGTCACGCACCTCGCTATAACACAGCAAACTTTGCTACATCATATAGCAACACAGCTATACTTCACAGGGCAGCCCCCATACCACATCAAGCCACACTGCGCAACGTATCAGCAAACCACAACACACATTAGTAACACCAAATTTACACAATCCCACACCATGCCACACATCATGCAATGAAACACTGTGCCACGCCACAAAATACACCATTCCGTGCCTCACCAGAAAACACCAAGCCTTAAAACACAATACACCTGCATAGAGCACTACACAATACAACACACCATAGCATGCAACATCCTACACAACAGATTGCACCACATCTCACCATACCACTTACACCCCCACTCACTGACTCACACCATAGCACACCACACCTCTCTACATCTTCCCCTGTCACACCAAACAATGCCATATAAAAGTCCACATCAGCAGAAAGCAGCACACCACACAATGTCATGCCACAGCACCTAGTAATCAAGCAAGAAGCTATGCAGACCTGGCTCAATGGCACAAACCCCAAACCATCCCCGAATGCCAAGTCACCTGTATTCACCATAAACACCAATCTCACCATCAACTGACACATCGCCAAAAACAAAGCCGTTCTGGTACCAGCTCTCTCTTCAGTAGAAAGTCAAACAGTTTCTACTAGAAAGTGACTTCAGAACTGCTGTTCAATTCCTTGTACTTTGGCATCTGGGTGGTGGTAACGCCCTGCTCCATGACCCCCCAGACTCCTCACTGCACCCCTTAAAGGCTCCCAAGGCTTGAAGAACTATGATCACATTGCCCGAGCCTGCTAGACCTCTACTGGCTCCCTCCGCCGGCCCGCACCCTGTTTAAAATCGGATGCATGATTTGCAAAGCTATCAGGACCAGCACTCCCGCCTATATTGCAAACGAGCTCACCATCTCTGATGGCGCTCGGCACATCCGCAGCCAGGACACCATCAGACTTCAGACTAAGAAGCAAGGCACAAGCCGATGGTACACGCGGGTAGACAACGTCTACCCACTCTTTTCACAGGGTGGACGTCGTCTACCCTGCCAAGAAGATGGGCCCCAAAGAAATATGCTAAACTTGTCCTCGTGTAATTTTCTGACACCGGGACACACTCAGCAACGCCTGCACATTGTCTGCCCCGTTCTGAACAGCAACGTACAGGTTGGAGGGGGCTCAGATTCCAGCTGGGCCCAAAGCAAAGGCTAAAGTTAAACGGCCATCAGCCCTCCTTTTGTTGCTGGGAGCTATTGGGAGTCTCACACCTAGATTCAATGGAGGGGAACCAAAGGCTCACAGCGCGTCACTTCACGGGTAGTTAAGAGGGGCGTGCTTGTGACTATGTTCAGCCCCTGTATGTAAGTGCACGCACTGTAAGAATGTCAGGTGTGTTGGTCTGTCCCAGTATTTTCACAAATATCAATTTAAACACCACTATTTATTCTTATTTATTTTATAGCGCTATAGCAATACTCATCCCAATGCAAGGCGTCAAAGCACTTTACATCACACCTACACATTATACATTGACAATAAATCATGTGGGTGCACATCAATATATAGGATGTGTTTCATTAGTCAGTGAGGGCTACACCTTGTTGGAGCCACATGTCCTTCATAGCTCACTGAGCTATATTAGAAGGATTACGATTTATTAACTGCAAGTAATAAAAGAATCTCTGTGCTAAAAGCAGTAACCCACTTATCCATCTACATAAAATAAAAATCTCTCTTCTTGCGTTCCATAATGTGCTTTGCAGGAGACATATTTAACCCTCCGATTCAAGACTGAGACTAGACAAAACACAGATCTCTCCAGCAAGTGCATTCACCTCCAGAGATAGCTTACAATTATTAGTATTCCTTGAGATTTACTGGACACACAAATATCTCTGCAGCAGGTGCCTTAACTCCATAAGATATTTCAAAATTCAGACTTTGCAACCAATTGAGCAGAGCAGATTTACTTCCACATTTCTCCTTGTTGTCAATTTCTTTGTGCAGGTTTAAACAAGCATTGGCATAGCCAATAGGTCTCACTTTTGGGACCTTCTAAGTATTTAGTTATGCAGCACAATATCCTTGGTGCAACAAAATCAACTGTTGCATGGCTAAAGACTTATAAGGTCCCAAAGGCGAGACCTATTGGCTATGCCAATGCTTGGTGTGGTTGTGTGTGTGGTTGTGTGTGTGGTTGTGTGTGTGTGGTTGTGTGTGGTTGTGGTTGTGTGTGTTGTGTGTGTGGTTGTGGGTGTGTGTGTGGATGTGTGGTTGGGTGTGGTTGGGTGTGTGGTTGTGTGTGGTTGTGTGTGTGTGTGGTTGTGTGTGTGTGTGTGTGTGGTTGTGTGTGTATGTGTGGTTGTGTGGGTGTGAGTGGTTGTGTGTGTGTGGTTGTGTGTGTGTGGTTGTGTGTGTGTGGTTGTATGTGTGGTTGTGGTTGTGTGTGTGGTTGTGTGTGTGTGTGTGGTTGTGTGTGTGGTTGTGTGTGTGGTGTGTGTGGTTGTGTGTGTGATGTGTGTGGGTGTTTGTGGTTGTGTGTGTGTGGTTGTGTGTGTGGTGTATGTATGGTTGTGTGTGTGGTTGTGTGTGTGATTGTGTGTGGTTGTGTGTGTGTGTGTGGTTGTGTGTGTGTGGTTATGGTTGTGTGTGGTTGTGGTTGTGGTTGTGTGTGTGGGTGGTTGTGTGTGTGGTTGTGGTTGTGTGTGGTTGTGTTTGTGTGTGTGTGTGTGTGGAGGGGGGGTGGTTGTGTGTGTGGTTGTGTGTGGGGTTGTGTGTGTGGTTGTGTGTGTGGTTGTGTGTGGTTGTGGTTGTGTGTGTGTTGTGTGTTTGGTTGTGTGCATGGTTGTGTGTGTGCGGTTGGGTGTGATTGTGTGTGTGTAGTTGTGTGTGTCGTGTGGTTGTGGGTCTGGCTGTGGGTGTGGTTGTGGGTGTGTGGTTGTGGGTGTGGTTGTGGGTGTGGTTGTGTGTGTGGTTGTGGTTTTGTGTGTGTGGTTGTGTGTGGTTGTATGTGTGGTTGTGTGGTTCTGTGTGTGTGTGTGTGGTTGTGTGTGGTTGTGTGTGTGTGTGGTTGCGGTTGTGTGTGTGGTTGTGTGTGTGGTTGTGTGTATGGTTGTGGTTGTGTGTGTGGTTGTGTGTGTAGTTGTGGCTGTGTGTGTGGTTGTGGTGGTGTGTGTGTGTGGTTGTGTGTGTGGTTGGGTGTGGTTGTGTGTGGTTTTTGTTGCGGTTATGTGTGGGGTTGTGTGGTTGTGTGTGGTTGTGTGGTTGTGTGTGTGTGGTTGTCTGTGCGTGGTTGTGTGTGTGGTTGTGTGTGTGGTTGTGGTTGTGTGTGTGGTTGTGTGTGCAGTTGTGTGTGACAGTAATACTTGAAGCATCTCAAAATAAAGGAACACAAACATCGAGTTTGGAGAAAGAGAAAGCACGTTGTAAGTCAAACGGGCGCAGCAAAGCATTAACACAACAACAAAACAAACAAGATCACTTAACGAAGACTGAGTGCTCATAATGGATACACACAGACCATCATCTTGAGTTCGATTGCAGCCAATGCACACTCAAACCTGCCCCCTCCTTGTGAGTTGCACCCCATATTTCATGAGTTGTAACTGCTGCACCCACCATAGCGCTTTAAGATCTAAAGCGCTACATAGGTCTAATCGATTAACCAGTCGCCAACATGCTGTGCTTTTAAAGAGAATGTGCCAAAAGTTTCCAGCTTCCTCATCATGTCCTCATGAAAGCGCCAACGAAAGGACTCCCTGAATGGTGCAACGGACATGAAGCAGCCGCTGCGATCAAAAATAAACACTGTGAACGTTGTCCAGTTTTACAGTAACATTTCCTTAATGTTCTTTAAGTCACAAAACAGTAATACTAAAAGCATCTCAAAATAAAGGAACACAAACATCGAGTTTGTGCAAAGAGTGCAAAGAGAAAGCACGTTGTAAGTCAAATGGGCGCAGCAAAGCATTAACACAACATGTTCTTTGATGTTTGATGTTCTTTGAACGAGAACATCAAAGGGGCGCCGCGAAAGTGATCGCGGGCGAAAGTGAAAGTGATCGCGGGCGCTTAATGAGCATGACGAGGTTTGCCAGCCTCTGCTCCTAAACGCGCCCGCGCACATGCACCGTAGCTCTAGGCTGGCCATGGTAGCATTTTTGGAGCCCTCACAAAACGTCTCGCCAGACCAGCGCATGCGCTGGGTCAGGCGAGACCTAAAAAAATAAATGTATGAGTTAAGGCCCAAATTTTGCATTGTAGTTACGTCACTTTTTGGGAGGAATCCTGACGCAAAATCGTATTTGTTAAATATTGTAATGTGCTCAAATGTACTCAGGATAGACCTGCTAAACATATGTGTGAGGTCTTAAAATGTAGTGTCACATTTTGTGATGTTACTTCCTGTGAGGTCATGGGTCGTGATGCCACTTCCTGTGATGCCATGTGCGATTTCACACGTCATGATGTTACTCAATGTGATGTCACGCGCTATGCTGCTTAACTTTGTTAGACCCCCCCCCCCCCCCCTCACTTCTGTGTTTTAGGGCTTGTGCCCTGCTAAGAAGTGTAATAAAGACAAGACCACAGGCCTCCTCCACCCGTGTACCCAGAATCGGGGAGAACCTCCCTGTAGCCGACAGGACCGCCCCAGCGCTGAGGCAATGTAGGAATGAGTGGCACTCACCCACACCTGACCCCAGCCTGCATGTCTGGGTTTCTGCCCCCAAAGCGCTACTGCCTCTGAAGTCATCGGCTCCTGCCTTTCCTGCCCCGTATCCGAGGGGCACTCGCAGAATACAGATGATGCGGAAATGAGTCCTTTTCCTAGGGAGGGACGTGCCGGGGCCTCGAAGCCCCGCTGCGTGTCTAGACTGCGGACGAGGCCCCACCGTGGAGCTCACGACACCCACAACGCAGCGCTTCGCAGGTCGTAACCAGGCGGCCCCGGTCTGTGAGGGATAAAAGGAATGCGGCCCCCTCTCCGGCCATAAAAGAAATATGCCCCTAATGGGAGACCCGGGGGGTTCGCGTTCTCCTGCAAGACCCCCTTTTATTTCTCTCTGGCTGGAAAGAGTTGGCCTTCTAAAGTTTGCGAGGGTCGCTTGCCCCTGTTAGTGTAGCGCACGGAAGCCGCTGGCTCCCTGAAATAACACAAACTGACCCTAAATCCACCGCAAGCCACTAACACCTGCCAGAGCCGACGGGTCACAAGCGGAGGCGGGAAATCAAAACCTGATGCTGGGGGGAGACAGCCCCAGAAATAACTCTGGAGACAGGCGGCGCGGTGTGTCGGAAAATGAGGCGGCGGGCCTGCGGTTCAGGGGTTCCAGGCAGCCTTCTGGGCGCTCTTTGGATCCCCCCCCCACACACACACACACACAGTTACATCATAGGTGTACTGCTAGTGCACATGCAGGCTGTTTATTCAGGTTTAAGCTAGGCATATACGTAATTTATATTAAGGAGACGTGATGTTGTGCAAAATCCAGTTATTGAGCTAAGCGTATAATAGCGCGCTCGGGCAATTGTCTGGTCTCTAGGCACTCATCACAGGCAGGATGGCGGGGCAAGGTGCGGTGCAAGCTGCAGGGGCCTCCTGGCGACAGCCCCGGCGCTTATTTGTTTATAAATTAAACACTGCTGCCATGCATGTATTCCACTGCCTCATGTTGATGTTATCAATGTGTGTGTCTCTGTGCAGTGCCTGTGTGTGTGTGTGTGTGTGTGTCTCTGTGCAGTGCCTGTGTGTGTATGTGTGTGTCTCTGTGCAGTGCCTGTGTGTGTGTGTCTCTGTGCAGTGCCTGTGTGTGTGTGTGTGTGTGTCTCTGTGCGGTGCCTGTGTGTGTGTGTCTCTACGTGCGGTGCCTGTGTGTGTGTGGTGTTCGAGTGTGGTGTCTGCTTCCCGTGTATATCCCTGTCTCAGCCTCCCTCTGCAGACCACCGGGCAGCTGCCCTGGCGTGTATGTGTGTCATTGTACGCTGATATAATATCTGTCTATATGGTGCTAGTGTGTGTCTGTGTGTTGGTTGCTGAAGTGTTGTGGGCCCTAGGCCCACATGCTACTAAAAACAAGCATTTGCAATGCAATAGGTCTCGCATTCTGATAGTTTCAGGTGCTCCGGCCCAATTTCTTGTTTTCCATTAATCTACAAGAACCCACTCAGGTCGACTGAACCTTTTTACTTGCCCAATAGCGTGGATGGAGCAAACACAATTATCAGAGAGTATCTTCCACAATTTGACATAATTAAGGACTCAAACTCAGTTTCTATTGCTCTTGGGATTTTATTATCAACATAAACATCTGCAGATATAGGCACCTCAGTACCAAGCACAACAGGTAAATAGGCACTAACACAAATGCTACTCTACGAAGAATCCGCATTCGACTAAAGATAATCAAGAGTACAAATTCTAAAAGCATGAGGTAGATAACTACCAAGCCAATGTCGATATTAGGAATCATTAATCCTGAGCATCTCTGTCCCTACTCTCTGCTGGATGACATCCCTACTTAGCGTTCCCTTAAGACCCAAGAAATCGCGAAAAGGTGTCAGAAGTGAAACTCCCTAAGAAGTCTTCACTTAGAGAGCTTGATCTACCATGTTCCTTCTAGCTTCTCGCCCACCTCTTCTCTCTGCTCCTCTGCTCTCTCTACTCTGCTCTCAACCCTCGGGGCACTGTCCCTAATACGAAACCCCAAAACATAGGATACGCCCTCCGACACACCTCCTCGACCAGGTCTTCTTCCAGTACTTTTCCATTCAGCGCTGTCCATTCCCTCGTCCATCAGCTTGGCCTTGAGTCCCAGACACCGTCCGCGCTAGGAGTTGCGATTGGCACGTTCCAAAGTACTCCCATGTCTGGCTTCCTCCATAATTCAATTCTTAGACAAAGACCTTTTCTACTAACGAACAAACTGTCCTTGCACCTGCGGTGAGATCATGGGATGGAGAAATACATCGCATCTTTTAACTTTACAATTTACTGCAGCCCAAAACCTCTACTAGAATAAATCATTGCGGCCTACCGCATTCGGCTAACATAAGAAAATACCAGGCCTATCTTCTCAACAATATATATGGACATTCAGGCCTCTACTCGGTTAAACACACTATTAAATCACATTCTAAGCATTAGTGCTTTTACTTTCATATACATGAATAAGCGACCTACACGAACAATTCTAAATCATGTCACACGTTTAACCTAGTACATTGCATTGAACGAAAACTGATCGTCATACCTTTTACTGAATACAGTCACATTACATTTCGCATCTCTAACATTTCTATGTTGCGATATAACTGATACATTTCTTAATATATTTCACACGACACATCTAAGTATACATTGATTATATGCGAGTGCCAGCTAACGGTGAATATGATGCACCCCTACAAATTTCAAAACCTTTAGGCGCTACATCACAGGTATTGGCGTTGCAAATAATAATGCAACGCCAGTAGCTCATACTTTCAGTAATGCGAGACCTAGTGCATTGCAAATGCTTGCTTAGTGAGCCAGGAACCAAGCTGCTCCTAGAGGTCCCTAGCGAGCAAGGCACCAGCACTGCATATCTAGGTTCAGTACCGCTAGCTGCCCCTAGAGGTCCCTGGCGTGCAAGGCACCAGCACTGCATGTCTAGATGCAGTACCACACGCTGCTCCTAGAGGTCCCTAGTGAGCATGGCACCAGTACTGCATGTCTCGGTGCAGTACTGCAAGCTGCTCCTAGAGGTCCCTAGTGAGCAAGGCACCAGCACTGCATGTCTCATTGCAGTACCGCTAGCTGCTCCTAGAGGTCCCTAGTGAGCCAGGAACCAGCATCTAATGTCTAGGACAGTACCGCAAGCTGCTCCTAGAGGTCCCTAGTGAGCAAGGCAACAGCACTGCATGTCTAGGTGCAGTACCGCTAGCTGCTCCTAGAGGTCTCTGGCGAGCAAGGCACCAGCACTGCATGTCTAGATGCAGTACCACAAGCTGCTCCTAGAGGTCCCTAGTGAGCAAGGCACCAGCACTGAATGTCTAGGACAGTGCTGCTCCTAGAGCTCCCTAGTGAGCCAGGAACCAGCATTGTATGTCTCATTGCAGTACCGCTAGCTGCTCCTAGAGGTCCCTAGCAAGCAAGGCACCAGCACTGCATGTCTCGGTGCAGAACCGCAAGCTGCTCCTAGAGGTCCCTGGCGAGCAAGGCACCAGCACTGATTGTCTAGGTGCAATAGCGCAAGCGGCTCCTAGAGGTCCCTGGCGAGCAAGGCACCAGCACTGCATGTGTAGGTGCAGTCCCACAAGCTGCTCCTAGAGGTCCCTAGTGAGCAAGGCACAAGCACTGCATGTCTAGGTGCTGTACCGCAAGCTGCTCCTAGAGGTCCCTGGTGAGCAAGGCACCAGAACTGCATGTCTCATTGCAGTACCGCTAGCTGCTCCTAGAGGTCCCTGGTGAGCAAGGCACCAGAACTGCATGACTAGGTGCAATAGCGCAAGCTGCTCCTAGAGGTCCCTGGCGAGCAAGGCACCAGCACTGCATGTCTAGGGGCAGTCCCACAAGCTGCTCCTAGAGGTCCCTAGTGAGCAAGGCACAAGCACGGCATGTCTAGGTGCAGTACCGCTAGCTGCTCCTAGAGGTCCCTAGTGAGCAAGGCACCAGCACTGCATGTCTCGCTGCAGTACCGCAAGCTGCTCCTAGAGGTCCTTGGCGAGCAAGGCACCAGCACTGCATTTCTAGGTGCAGTACCGCAAGCTGCTCCTAGAAGTCCCTAGTGAGCAAGGCACCAGCACTGCATGTCTAGGTGCAGTACCGCTAGCTGTTCCTAGAGGTCCCTGGCGAGCAAGGCACCAGCACTGCATGTCTAGATGCAGTACCACAAGCTGCTCCTAGAGGTCCCTAGTGAGCAAGGCACCAGCACTGAATGTCTAGGACAGTACTGCAAGCTGCTCCTAGAGCTCCCTAGTGAGCCAGGAACCAGCATCGTATGTCACATTGCAGTACCGCTAGCTGCTCCTAGAGGTCCCTAGCAAGCAAGGCACCAGCACTGCATGTCTCGGTGCAGAACCGCAAGCTGCTCCTAGAGGTCCCTAGTGAGCAAGGCACCAGCACTGCATGTCTAGGTGCAATAGCGCAAGCTGCTCCTAGAGGTCCCTGGCGAGCAAGGCACCAGCACTGCATGTCTAGGTGCAATAGCGCAAGTGTCTCCTAGAGGTCCCTGGCGAGCAAGGCACCAGTACTGCATGTGTAGGTGCAGTCCCACAAGCTGCTCCTAGAGGTCCCTAGTGAGCAAGGCACAAGCACTGCATGTCTAGGTGCAGTACCGCTAGCTGCTCCTAGAGGTCTCTAGTGAGCAAGGCACCAGCACTGCATGTCTCGGTGCAGTACCGCAAGCTGCTCCTAGAGGTCCCTGGTGAGCAAAGCACCAGAACTGCATGTCTCATTGCAGTACCGCTTGCTGCTCCTAGAGGTCCCTGGTGAGCAAAACACCAGAACTGCATGTCTAGGTGCAATAGCGCAAGCTGCTCCTAGAGGTCCCTGGCGAGCAAGGCACCAGCACTGCATGTCTAGGTGCAGTCCCACAAGCTGCTCCTAGAGGTCCCTAGTGAGCAAGGCACAAGCACTGCATGTCTAGGTGCAGTACCGCTAGCTGCTCTTAGAGGTCCTTAGTGAGCAAGGCACCAACACTGCATGTCTCGGTGCAGTGCCGCAAGCTGCTCCTAGAGGTCCTTGGCGAGCAAGGCACCAGCACTGCATTTCTAGGTGCAGTACCACAAGCTGCTCCTAGAAGTCCCTAGTGAGCAAGGCACCAGCACTGCATGTCTAGGTGCAGTACCGCAAGCAGCTCCTAGAGGTCCCTAGTGAGCAAGGCACCAACACTGCATGTCAAGGTGCAGTACCACAAGTTGATCCTAGAGGTCCCTAGTGAGCAAGGCACCAGCACTGCATGTCTAGGTGCAGTCCCACAAGCTGCTCCTAGAGGTCCCTAGTGAGCAAGGCACCAGCCCTGCATGTGTACAAAGTTGGAGTTATTGGCATTATAAATTGCTGTGTATTTTACCTAGACATGTTGTCAAAAGGGGACCTCTTTTGGTCACATATGGTACTGCACCCTGCAGAAGATATGGTAAATCCACCCTACCCATAATGCATTGCATGCCAGACATTACGAGTACATTCAAATAGCTATGTCCATATGCACAATTAGTAGCTTTGAAATATGACAAAAAATTATTACATTCATTTCGGATTAGGTTGTACTCTGTGTGGAGCTGATGAAGGGAAATTTATAGGTGGTCTCATATAAATGTGAGATGTTCTAGTGAGTGAAGTAACCACTGCCAGCCTAATTTAGGACCAAGTGTGTGTCTTGCCTGAAGCCTTTTAAGAAAATAGTGCCTTGAGGTTGTAATAAAACCTAGGGAGTAACAATACATGTAACAGGGGGTGTCCTCATGGGAGGTGCCAAGAAGATACAAGGCAGTACTAAGGAGGGCCTACTTCACCTATTGACCAATGAAAAGCCACTATTTACAAAGGACAGGGCCAGGAGCCAATTAAAAAGAAGGGGGGAAAGTGGGCAGATCTTTATGCCCATATCCTGAATACAGCATGTCTCAAAGGGACAGCGCAAGCGCTGCCTAGGCGAGACCTAATGATGACGCAGACACAGATCAACTGGCCATGAGCACGTGCGTGCGGTACCTTTTATTTGCAGGCTCACGTCACTCGTGACCCCCTGTGCTGGATGGGTGTGGGGTGTGAGTGTGTCCAGCCTTTAAAGGAGTGGCTGGTAAAACTAGTGCCAATTGAAAGGCAGTCCTGGACAGGTGCAGCTGGGAGCACCCGGGAATCTCGGCACATGTCCATATTTTAACCAGCTGCTACTGGGCACAAACGATGTGTGGATGGAGTCCGGATTCTTTGGCAGCCTGTCCGTCGGATCAGTGTCCCCTCACACACTGATGGATGGACCGGTGTGCTCTTGCAGTGATGCTGTTGGCATCGGACAACTTAAACCTGGTGCATCAGGAGCATCGGTTGAGTCCGCTGCAGAGTCTTCTCTTGGTGACAAATGCAAAAATAACAGTTGATGGACAGAACGCAGAACAATGGCATACATTCACCCCAGTACAGAGATCTGGTCCTAAATCCATCGCTTTTTTGCTCACCATGCCATTCCAGTTTGGACCCAGCCATATGTAAGTCATGGGGTAGGCATGGTGAGCAAAAGAACGATGGATTTATCTTAGATCTCTTGACTGGGGTGAATGTTTGATTTATTCAGCATTCTGTCCATCATTTGTTTGCGGAGTTTTCTCTTGAGGCATCTGAGCACTGTGACAAGACTTGCCAGGGGGCACCTCAGTCCCGGTGCTTGCAGGTGCAAGGCTCCACCTTGGTGATGATTTACGTCTTTGATGGATTGGGTGATGCACATTGAAATGATGGTGTGGTTGCTGCTAGACTGGACGACAGGTGGTGATGATTCACCCGGAGTGAGTATGACTGGGGGGACTTCGTAGCCATGTGGTTTGGTGTCTTTGCTGAGGCTGTTCTTCACCCTTGGCATCTGCAGTCATGAGCAGGGATGCCATCTGACTTAGACTGCCAAAGCCTGGCAATTGACAGTCGCACTGGGAACTGTTGAGGAGAGACATGGTTCGTGCTTGCAGGCGGCTTACGTTTGGTTCTTCCATTGAGCTGTCTCCAGGCACGTCGCTCCTCTTTGGTGGCTGTCTTGTGTCTTCGGGTGCACTCATACTCTTGTCTTGTAGTGGTACGAGGCCTCATTCGTCTCCCCTTGTTGATCTCTTGAGCACACTTGTGGTCGCCTGGTTCTTCAGGGTGACAGGATTGTCACTCTTCTGTTCCTTCTTGATGTGGTGTTGTGCCACATTCTCTTCTCCTTGCTTGCAGTGTGATGTGGCATCCGGCCACATTTTGCATGTTTTCTTCGCACATGCTGTGGTGGCAGCTTGCCACTTCTAGTGTGCAACTCTCCTCTTGCTTGTATTGGGCCACTGGCGACTCCATCTTGAGGTAGTGTGGGGGAGGACACTCTGTGCCGTCTTTGGCCCACTGCGGGGCTGTACTTCTGCAGTGGGGCTGTACTTCTGCAGTGGAGCTGTAGAGGCTGTTCCTCCTGTACCTGGAGCACGCTAGACATTTCCTGAGCGTGTGCACATGTGTCTCTGCTGTGTCTTGCCACTAGGGGTTGCACAATGCTGTCTTCCCCCTTCAGGGAGACAGGCAGTGTTCCGCTCCTCCTCCTCTGCAGAGACATCCTGCGGTGGTGACCATTCACCGCCAGGGGCGTGCGGCGTGATCTCCCTGCTTGCAGTGGCATCAGACAGCCACTGGGGGCGCGTGCACAGTGCACGTTCTTTCAGTTTCCATGGGGCTTTCTTGGTGCCTTAGGTTCCATTACATTTGCTGGACCTTGCTTGGCCACTTGACGCTTCTCCTGGCTGCAGTAGCTTTATGCTCTCTGTGGCTCTTTGCTGCGTGGGTGTTGCAGTCTCCTTCCTTCCTGAAGGTAGGCAGCCCGCTTGTGTGTGTTTGGCATTCTCTGGGTTAGTCTCTTATGTCCTTGTTCTTTGTTTCTGTGACACTCTTGCCTTTGCAGTCCCAGCCATTCTGGGTGGAGGCATGCACTGGAAGCCTCCCACCCTGCGGACTCTTCTGAGCTGCTTCTGATGCCGCTGGTAGGGTGTTACAGTGCAGTGGGCCCTCACTGTCCATCTCTGCTGCCTTGGTGGAGGTTGCCAGGCTCTTCCCCTCCCCATTAATTGACTCTTTCTCGCTCACTGGAGTTCCTCCTATAGCTCTTCAATCCCTGGCGGCACAGCACCCAGGATAATATCCTGCATGGCTAAACACTTGTAAGACCCCAAAGGCGAGACCTATTGGCTATGCCAATGCTTGTTTTTCTTTGTAGGCTATGTCGCTGTCCTTGCTTTCACCACCGGCAGGTGAGGTCCCATTTATGCGCTGCCGCCATCAGAGGCGAGGTCGCAGGGGCGCTACCAGCTTGTTGGTAGTGTCGGGCTTCAGGTGTGGCTAATTGTTATTTGAAAATGTTTTCTCCCGCCGAGGCTGCCTCATTCGTATTTTATTGTTGACGCTGGGTGTGGTGCAGGCAAGGGGCCTCTAGGTGGCGCTGCAGCCATCACTCGTGTTAGGCCGCCTGCTGTTCAGCAACGCGACTGACATGCGCTGCTGTTGAGGTCGCTGCGGCTCTCCCTTAGTGCTGCGGGCCTTGTGGGCTCAGGTGCGGTGTTCCCTAACAGCGGCTGCATCCACTGACCACAGCTCTTAATGGGGTCGCCGAGGCGGCAGGCAGCAGCTAAGCACTGCTCGCACTCTGACCTGCAGGAGGTGCCGGAATGCTGGATGCAGTCCGCCTTATCAGGACGGCGCTTCAGGCAGGCCTCTTACCGGCGCCTCAGCGAGTGGGTGAAAGCAGAGGGGCAGGGCATGACAGGCTGTGTGCTGCTGGACGGCAGGGCCGCTTGCTCTCTCTGGGCGCAGTGTGAGGGTTGCGGGGGCACTCCGTACTCACTGCAGTGGCTGCCTGGGCCTCAGTGCAACCGTGGTCTCGTGTGGGCGCTCGACCAGGGATTTAAGAGGGATGAAAAAACTGGGGGGTCTCTCAAAGGGGCGTGGCCAATTTATTTAAGGGCGTGGCTTAAAAACACTTAAGCTAAAAATCTGTGCCTAGCATAGTGTGCCGCCCCACTTGTATTTTGCTATTTCTGTCTTTGCATCCAGATATATGATACAACAAGTAACATCATACCCACAAGTCAGGACTATTGGCTTTGTCAATGGTTGATAGTTGCATTAGATAAATAAGCAGCACCTATGGCTTGTATATCATATTGAAAAAGCTTCCACTTAAAGCCCCGGTGACACCACGACAATGTTGCTGCTCCTGAGTTTCAAAAAGAGAAGGGAAATCCAGAGAGAAAATGACTCCCTTTAAAGGGTTTCCCTTCCCCTTCAACGCTCACCTGGCATGACGTCAGGGCTCTAGTCGGGGTACCACGCGGGTGGACGGCGTCCCCCCACTTATTTTAGGGGGTGGACGCCGTCCCCCTGCCCAAAAGATGGAGCCGGTACCCGAGTCTGCACCTGCAGCGTATGATAGCCTTTCAAATGCACCCGCGGCTCAGACTAATCTACCCTGCCACCTCGTGCCCTCCCCTTGCCAGCCTTTCTCAGAGCACAGACGGGGCGCCAAGGCTTCAAGGAGCTGCGCTGTCAACACGCCAAGCATGTCACTTCCAGGGACCCCGTCAGATGCCCTTAGTGCCTTCGGCCCGAGTCTGTAATAACCGTGTAATCTGAGGAATGGGTTCTGTGTATTAGTGTGTTCTTGTGTTTTGAGTGACGGCCACTTATTGAAGTATTATACCTCTACTTGTATCTTGTATGTATTCACCACATTTCCGACGGAGGCCGGCAAATTTCGTGACGTCACTTCTTGTCGTGACATCACTTCCGGTGACACCACCTAACTTGGAGCGTCCCCCCACTTCTTTTTTTAGGACTTGTGCCCTGCATGACGTCATGCCATAACGTCTCCTCTAGTGAGAAGTGAGCAGTGTGAGACCCGGCCCACATGAAGCCCAGCGCTCGACTTGTGGGTGCAGGGGTGAGTGCTGGGTGGGGGGCCGCCCTTCGTGCGCCTAGCGGGGACCCGCCGCTGTGGCCGTCTCAGCCTCCCTCTGTAGTCCAGCTGCCCTGTGTGTGAGGGTCACTGCATCATGTTGGTGGTGTCTGTGCAGTGTGTGTGTCTGTCTGTCTGGTGTCTGTCTCGGCCTCCAGCCTCCCTCTGCGGTCGGTCTGTTTCCTCACGTACACCCCGCTGCCCCCCCTTCCCCCCCCCCCACCCACCCCTCCCAGGGATCCTGTAAGGAGACACCCGGCCTGCAGGTGCGTCTGCCGGGGACGATGGACGGCGATGGGCGGCGAGCCCCCCCCCCCCCCCTCCCCCCCTCACGAGTACCCTGGATGAAACTTGAAGCATCGTGTGTAATGACATTTCGACGCTCGCTGCTGCCGAATGCGCAGACATGCACGGGCTCCGGCTTTTGTATTTATCGCAGGGATTAAAACCGAAGCAACGAATGCGGATTTAATGACAGAGTTACAGGGGTACCCTCCTCCTCCTAAAAACGGCTATAAACGAGCTGCGCGCGCCAGGGTCACGGAAACATCTCAAGCATGTCAAGGACGGCAGAGATGGGACTTTAACGAGCAGCAGCAGACGCACTGCGGTTTATGGGTTACACAATACCACGCAGGGGAGGTCCAGGACAGACACCAGGGCCGCTGGTCCTAGGTGTGCAGGAGGCTAGCTCTCAACAACAGAGGCCTCTTAGAAGCAGCACAAGAAGAAAACAAAAGCAGGCCACCTCTGAACCGAAACCGCACAACTCCACCCGCCAACAAGCATTTGCAATGCAATAAGTCTCGCATTTGCGAGAGTTTGATCTATTGGCTTTGCAAATGACACTGCCTATTATTATTATTTGTATGCAGTTTGTACTTATAGTTGTTGCTTACAAGAAGCAAGGCTGGCAGTAACTGCGCCTCTTTTACTGCCAGCCTTGCTTCTCGTAAGCAAGGGCTACAAGTGCAAAGTGCATGTTTGCGCACTGCTTGCAGGTTCTCTAAACACATAAATAAAAGGTATTGTCATTTACAATGCCAATAGCTCAATCTCTCGGAAATGCGAGACCTATTGCATTGCAAATGCTTGTTGGGTCTTGCCACACACCAGGTCCAGAAATTGTAGATGGCTCAAAATGCAGACCGGCGCATCACTCATCTTTTGGCTTAAAAAAATCTATAAGTGACATCCCAACTAAAGGCCAGCACAGGCCCCCCCCAAACAATATTAACAGCGTTCAATGGAACTTGCTTTATCTATAAATGAAAAATGAAATCCAGCATTTGTAAAGCGCACAGCTACCTCCGAAGAGGTGTCCCAGCGCTGGGGGCCGTCGGAAAGATTAAGCGAGCTATTGCCCAGAGTCACATGGTGCCGGGCTAACCTGCCGCCGGCACCGGGGATCGAACCGTGAGCCCCTGTGGTCCGGAGTCAGGCGCCCTGGCCTGGAAGGATCCGCCGTCATACACACAGAAAAAAAAACTTGGCACGTCTAGATTCAGAAGAAAAGCAGAGGAGACAGGTGATTTGCAAAGGTGACACCTTGCCCTGGGAACAACTGGTGCTCAGTTTGCCACAACGCTCCATCTCTTATGGACTTGGTGTTTGATGGCTATTCCTTTGTAGTTGAGGCTGCACAACAAGTTTCTTTACGTCTCTTATTGTGTGTTTTTAAAGGTGTAGGTGGAATCTGACTATATCCAATCCGGACGCTAACACAGCAGCAACCCTCATCCTTTATGGGACAGTTGCCCACCAGAAGCTGGCCTTCTTTGAAGCCTCCCGGAGCCCGTGGCTGCAGATCCAAGCTACGCCTTTTCCACTTGAAGCACCCAACATTGAAGGGCTCTTTTCCTTGAGCTCCCTGGTCACTGTGCCGTGACCCAGACTCTGTCCCCTCTGCTTTCAGGTTCTTCTCTACAAGATCTACAACTTCATTCTTCACGGCATCATCGACGCTTTTGGCTAGCAGCAGTTTTGTACATTTTCCCATTGAAAATCAGCCCGCGACCCGACATCGAAAACGACCTATGCACCCGGCTTCCCTGGGGCAGGTAACAGTGGTACCTCGGTAATCCCGTGGTAGTGGGCTCCTCAAAAGCTTAACTCTACGTTTTTAACTTTGAACTCCTGCTAGAAGTGTCTTTAATCTGTTTAAATCAAACCGTGACATTCTCCATTGGCTTTAATAGAGATCCCAATAGCAGCTATTTCCACTGCACACGCCTCCCGTGGGACCCCTTCCTCATCACCTGGGGTGGATTATCAAGGGGTCAGCGATCCTAAATGCCCTAGGCATTGTCTGTAGAATTGTCGTGGTTCTTATACCACTTTTTTAATATATGGTTTGGTCCCCCCCTGGGGCCCTATGGTTCCAGTGCTATTTATTTGTATCTATCAATGCTTGTTTGAATTGTAACTTTACCTCTAGCCTCATAAAGAGACTTGTGGCATTCTGTTTAGAATAAATACATATATTTTATATATATACCTGTGTGGACTACGCTTTCATTTGGTCATTCAAGAGGTTATCTATGGTAAAACAATAAGCTTAACACTCCTTCAAGACTTAGCCCGAAGGCTGCTCTCCACAGCTACCACTAGGACAGCTTTCTTTAAAGGTTGTCTTTTAAACCTATCACCTTAAGAGTCGAATTGGACTGGTGCAAGGTGGCCACTATAACTAGTGACCAGCATATGCCAGGCCAACTTCTCACATTGGTGTGCAGCGGTTGGATTCAAGCTTGCCATTGTTTTACCAGATAACAAATTGAATTTCTAAAGTGAAAGCCACTTGGTACTAAAGGTACATATAAATTCAAGCTTAGAATATAATAAGTTCTACTGAACTTAGGAGTTGTGTGTAGAGGGTTTAGCACACCTTGACTACAACTCAAGAAAGGGTACAGTAGGCCACACCTAGTGTAGGTAGATACACCAGTACCACTACACTAGAAATGTCTTTAAGTTCAGGTGCCCATAAGGCTCTGGAAGGACCCCATAGGGTTCCAGTCGACAAATATGATAAACTCTCCTTTGCTGAGCTTAGGCAGATGTGCACCACTAGGCAACTTAAGACAAACAAAGGTGCCAATACTCAGCGTCTCAGGGAAATCCTGCTCATAGCAGACTTTAAGCAGACTTTAGTGTCTGATGGGGTAGACAGGTTGGGTGGGCATCCCCCAGAAGAGGACATCCCTGGGGTGGACTCTGATGTGGACCAGGAAGTGGAAGATGAACTTGACCTGGATGAACAAAACCATTCACAACATGGAGGTGATGGCCCAAGAGGCACTCTCTCCATCCCTAAAGGGAGAATGGTGGATCCAAACAGAAGGAACAGATCCCCCTCAGTGGGGTCCAACCATTCTGAGAGATCCAAAGGGACCTCTGCCTCTTCTCAGAGAAGAGAATCCTCCCAAGAGATGAAATGCAGACTGATCCAGTTTGAGCAGGCTAAGCTACAGCTCAGGATACAGAACAGAACAGAACAGTTAGCATTGGAGAGGGAATCCCTGGAGCTTCAGAAAGCTTTAAGAAAATGGGGTCTAGAGACCCCTGGTGGCAGTAATACCCCTAGAAATAGAGAGAAAGCTCTGACAATAGGAACCTGCATAAGATTGTGCCCCCCTATCAGTCAGGGGATGATATCCACAAATGGATCACTGCACTTGAGAGGGCCTGTAAAGTACAGAGGGTCCCAGTAGATAAGTGGGCAGCAATCGTATGGCTCTCCTTTGCTGACAAAGGAAGAGACAAGCTCCTCTCTGTTAGGGAAGAGGATGCAGATGATTATTATATCTTGACAAATGCTTTAATAGATGGGTTTGGCCTAACCACTGATCAATACAGGTTAAAGTTCAGAGATACCCAAAAAGCACAAAATCAAGATTGGGTAGACTTTGTGGATTGTGCCACCAAGGCTCTGGAGGGTTGGTTAAATGGCAGTAAAGTAAATGATTATCAAGGATTGTACAATCTCATCATGAGGGAGCAGATTCTTAATAATTGTCAAAACCAACTCTTACACCAGCACCTGGTGGACTCTGTTCTGACCTCTCCCCAAGAATTGGGTAAGAAGGCAGACAAATGGGTCAGAACATGGATTAGGCCCAATAACCAAGGTGGTGACCAGAAGAAAGATTCCACAATGCCCAAAGAGAAAGGTGGGGATAATAAAACAGAAAAGTCCTCTGCAGGGCCCCAAAAATCCAGTTCTGGGAGTGGGTCCCAAAATCCTTCCTCTTCCAATAAGAAACCATATTGCCATGTGTGCAAGCAACCTGGCCACTGGAAAACTGACTCCAGTTGTCCAAAGAATGGCAACAAAGAAAATGTTCCTCCCATTGCAGCTCCAACACCTCCTGTTACTACTAGTAGTAATCCCCCAGGTGGTGGGAGTGCACCCAAAAACTTAGTTGGGCTTTCTTGGGGAACTCAGGTGGACTCTGGCCTAACCAGGTCCCGTACACAAGCAACTCTAGTCTGTGATGGTGGCATGGGGTTTGCCAACTTTACCATGAGTCCCAATATCTTGGGCAGGTACAGACAAGAGCCCATGATCAATGGTCAGAAGGCTGTGGCCTACAGGGACACAGGGGCTAGTGTCACCATGGTGACAAGAAGACTAGTGCCCCTAGAACAGCTTTTACCTGAGTTTAGATACCAGGTGACCAATATTGATGGAGTTAGGGCAGATCATCCCATGGCAGTGGTAAATCTCAGCTGGGGAGGGGTCACTGGCCCAAAGAGAGTGTCAGTGTCCCCAACCTTACCTGTAGATTGTCTACTGGGGAATGACCTGGAAATCTCAACCTGGGCTGAGGTAGACCACACTGCCCATTTAAGAATGTTAGGCGTCCCTGAGAGAGTGGATGGGACCATGAGGGCCTCACCTCCACCCCAGGAAGAATTAAAGGGAGTGAAGCCTGAAACAATGGATCCCTCCACCCAAACAGAGAGCATAGGGGGTGAGGAACAGTCCTCCCCCGCCAGACTAAAGGTAAGGGTCAGCTTTCTAAGGGAACTGATCCTGCCCCTTGTGAAGTAACTGCCCCAGAAGTGGCCAGGCCTGTCCTGGCCACAGCTCTGCTGGCAGGGGATCCTTCCAAGGTGGTACCCAGTCTGGAGCAGGTATCCTGCCCCTCTCTACCCTGCCTCAGTCAGCCCAGGGCTGCAGAGGTCAGGGAGGTCAGTGATTAGGGACACCCAGCAGAGTAGTTCTAGCCAGGTGACCATTCCTCCAAAAACTGAGGGATCCCTCTTACCCCTAGGTACAGGTACCCCCTAGATGGACTTTGTTGGGCAAAGGGAAACCTGGGGCATAGTTGCCCCACACCTTCCAGTGCCCTCCACTATTCTAACCAGAGGGATCCAACCCCCAGCTGTAGGCAGCCAGAGGTTGACCTTTAGGGCCAGATATGACACAGTCATGGACAGAAAGGTTTCCATGGTGACCAGTGACCTGAGGAGGTTGAGACCACCCCAAATAGGGCCTCACTTCCAGACTCAGACACCCCACCAGCCTGCTTCTGTACCAAAACCCAATACAGGTAATTTCCCTAGACTTTGGAGAAACTCTAGCACCCCTTGGGGTAGGATTTCCCAAGTGGACCATGAGACAGGGAGCAACCATGCTAGTGCAGGTTCTTCCTTATATGGCCACTCAGGAAATAAAGGCTTATCTGGACAAGGTTAGCCTTATCTCCTTTCGTTTGGGGGGGGGGGGGTTATGTAGGAAGGTGGAATCTGACTATATGGTTGCCCCCAACTTTTTGCCTGGTATTTGAATGTTTTTTGACTAGTCTGGCTGTGGTCCTGCTATCCAGGACCCCAGCCTATCTGCTTCCTCTCTAAACTGATGTGAGTACCCTAGGTACATACCAATTGGATACTGAGGACACCCTGTCAGCCCCTTGTAGATGGTACCCTAGGTACCCAGGGCATGGGTCCCTCAGAGGCCTACCAGGGGCTGCAGCACTTATTGTGCCACCCCTGGGACAGCCATACAAACTGACACCACCAGACCACTACTGTAGTCTGGGTAAGGTGGTGCTTGCACCCCTTACAGGGATATAGGTATCCTGTATCCCACTTAATACAACACATATATCCTCATAGGTCACCCCTAAGGCAGGCCTTGCTAATCCTACAAGGCAGGGTGCTGAGATATGTGTGAGGGGGAACCCCTACCTGAGTAGGGCCCCTCTGCAACCTTCGTACAACTATTGCTGGGTTGTTTGTAGTGCAGCCATACCATATACTCTTAACCGCATTATAAGTAATCGCGATAGCGTGATAATTTGAGAGTGGCTGCACAGAACCATGTCGTGTTTGGTGTCAAACATGTAGGAATCATACCCCCAACCCAACCATGGGAGTGAGGGCATGATTCCCCCCTGCTAGAGGGGCGATATGGTAAAAGTGGTAGATTTTAGACACCAATTTAAAAGTGCACACGTAGTACAAAATGGATGCTACCCGCCACCCACACGACTCTGGCTACGTGTTGCTGGGCAGAACTCCAGCTACGGCAGCTGGACAATAGGGATCTTGTTGCAGGGAGGTGCTCCCACCTCCCCAGACAGACTATGTGGATTGGAACTGGGTGGGTGCACCATAGGATGTCTTTAAAACTTGCACGTAGGCTTCTCCAGTGCCTACTTCTGCATACACCGCCTCAAACTGGTTCAGGGGCATCCTGTCCCCTGCCCAGGTGGGAAGACACACAAAGGGGAGAGGGTGTAGCCACCCTTTCCCGCCTGAACTCTCATTGGTGGGCTCTGATCTGGACTCTCCCCTAATCTGTGGATAAAGGTGAATACAGGTTCCCCAGAGCCTCAGATTATTCTTGGACTTTACAGAATTGACCTTCGACTTGCTGCCGCACAACTGAATGAAGAAATCTCCCTTGGGGTAAAAGAGTTACCCCCCTGCTTTGCAGGCACCTGAAACACTGCAAGTGACCCGGTTGGAACTTCGCTGCTCCTACGGACATCGACGACTCTTTCCTACCTTGAGGGGGGATTCCAAGCATCCCAGAGGCCAGTAAGTGTGCACAGCAAAGCTCAGCACCGTGGACCCCGTGGGTGACGAGATCCCCAATACCCTAGGACACCGGCCACCTCTTGCACAGCACCCGATCCCGACAAGTGGGGAAGTTGTGCCTTGGCCCATTATTGAGCCAACCTCTCAGCATCATCTGTGCCAAAGATTGACGCCCTAGCCCGCTCCAGCGACCCGTGGGCGCATCTTTACGCACGCCAAATTGCTGCCTCCTGCAGTCCCTTGTCTCTCGACTGGTGGGCCCTGGCAGAGGTAAATCTTCACTTCCAAGAGTTCCCATGGTTGCTCCAGGCCTGCTATTCAGTCTCCTCACTGGAGACCTTGCTCAGACCTTGTGGGTCTGCACCAGTAGCTGTTTTGTGATTCTTGCGTGGGTTGCAGTTGCCAAGGCTTAGTGGATCCAATCCGGACACTAACACCGCAGCGATCCTCATCCTTCGTGGGATAGTAGCCCTCCAGAAGCTGGCCTTCCTTGAAGCCTCCTGGACCCCGTGGCTGACGATCCAAGCTACCCACCTTCCACCTGGAAGCACCCGACATTGAAGGGCTCTTTCTCCTGAGCCCCCTGGTCACTGTGCCGTGACCCAGACTCTGTCCCCTCTGCTTTCAGGTCCTTCTCTTCAAGATCTACATCTTCAATCTTCACGACATCGACAACGCTTCTTGCTAGCAGCAGTTCTTCACGTTTTGCCATTGAAAATCAGCCCGTGACCCGACATCGAAAACGACCTACGCACCCGGCTTCCCTGGGGCAGGTAACAGTGGTACCTTAGTACTCTCGTGGGTGTGGGCCCTTCAAAAGCTTAACTCTGAACTCTTGAACTTGAACTCCTGCTAGAAGTGTTTTTAATCTTGTAAAATTCAACCGCAACATTCTCCATAGGCTTTAATAGAGATCCCGACAGTAACTTACACCACTGCACGCGTCTCCCGTGGGTCCCCTTCCTCACTACCTTGGGTGGTTTCACAAGGGGCCAGCGACCCTAAATGCCCTAGGCATTGTCTGTAGAATTGCCGTGGTTCTTATACCACTTTTTTGATATATGGATTGGTCCCCCCCTGGGGCCCTATGATTCCAGTGCTATTTATTGTAACTATCAATGCTTGTTTGAATTGTATCTTTACCTCCAGCCTCATAAAGAGACTAGTGGGATTATTCTTAGAATAAATGCATATATTTTATATATATACCTGTGTGGACTACTCTTTCATTTGGTTGTTCAAGAGGCTATCTATGGTAAAACAATAAGCTTAACACTCCTTCATGACTTAGCCTGAAGGCTGCTCTCCACAGCTACCACTAGGATAGCTTTCTTTAAAGGTTGTCTTTTAACCTATCACCATAAGAGTTGAATTGGACTGGTGCAAGGTGTCCCCTATAACTAGTGGACAGCATATGCCAGGCCAACTTCTCACAGCTTTGCACACTTCTTCCCCTCGATACCTGGCGAATAAACTTAAAATCTCTGGCGGCTCTAGACCTTCACGTAATGCTGAAAACTTACTGCTTGAGCCTCCTACCTCCAAAAGAGAAAGATCGATGGCTCAATCCTTCTCAGGAAATGTAGTTAGAATCTGGAACTCGCTTCCTCCATTTCTCTGTACCACCACCTCTATCCGGACTTTCAAAAAAGACCTCAAATCTCTCCTCCTCCAAAGACACTTCCAGATTTAATACATCCCTTTTCATGTCCCTCAAGGCCACTTGGCATTCTCCCAATGTGCTACGTTCTTACAATGCTGTAAATATGTTTTCTATGCCTGTACTAACCTAATCCCAATTTTTTTTTTTTTTGTTGCTGTGATTGCCACCTCATATTTTATTTTACTTTTTCAACTATCCGTTTGTATCTGTAACGTGTACGTTTGTAAACCTCCTCACGTAAGGTACTTAGTTCTATTGTAAAGCGCTCTGACACCTTTGGGTAAAGTCCGCGCAATATAAAATTGTATAAATAAATAAATAAAGATGTGCATGTCACATTCTACTGTTCGAAGTATGTACACAACATAATGCAGTAGATGTGGTGCACACCCACTGGAGCACAGTCACATGTTTGCATATCGGTGCGTCCGCTGCTCCTTCGCCATTTGGGGTGAAGGACTGTTCAGGCTGCCTGCCCCAAAACATCGTCTGTGTACTCACGGATAGCAAGTGTGCATTACGTGTTTCATCTTAAATACATGTTTGTCTTTCACCTTTTAGAATGAACCTTGGTGGGTGAAATGATGGGCAAGGAAGGGGCTTAGCAGCGATGATATTGCGCAACAGAGAAGAGGTGCGTGTGGCTAGCCACACCCTGAGCTCTAGAGTACAATTTTCAGGTCATTCAAGGGGCCACGACACCATGTTTTTAGTCCAGTCCACTTAATTTAACTATAGAGTGCAAACTGGGGGTTAAAACCTGGCTCGCTTAAACCCTGTGGTGTAACACCTTAATAACTAGGCTAGGCAGACTGTCCACACCAGACCCTAGGCAAAGATTGTCCATGTCAAGGACATTGCTTAGTGCAGATATAGCTGAAAACACAATGTCCTGGTACCATCACTACAGGGTGGAAAAGGTGGACATGGAAAGTGTGTACATGGACAGTATAGAGGGTAAGCTCTGCTCACAGGAAGCAATGCCCTTCACTACGCCCCGGAGAGATCCACCCTGGTGGGCAGCTACAGAAAGCCTGGTATAGGTTGCAGCCCAGGCTCTGGAGCTGCGGGAAAGGTCCACCCGTGTCACATGTCTCCCTGTAGCCCACAAGGGTCACATCAGCTGCTGTTCTCTCTCACCACAGCAAAGAGAGAAGACCTGATGTTTAGGTCTGGCCTAAAGGCAGCTTTAGCTGTTCCTGCAGCCTCATGTTTCAAAAAGACATATATAACAAATACACTCGTATGTATATATATATATATATATATATATATGGGCGTTCTTTAAGCCCTATTTATCCACTGGTCAGTTGACCTGTCATTCACATTTTGTTCCAGCCACCAAAAGCATCTAGTGACTGCCTTGTTCTGTGAGTGACTGCATTTTGACTGATCACATGTACAGACAGGCCTGAAAAAAGAGTTCACTTCAATGCCAGGACTGCTATTTCTGACCTGTTAAACCACTCATCTATTATTTTGAAGTTTTTGACATATTTTTGGCCATTGTATATTTATGTAAAAAACAAAAAGGCACAGTTACCAAGGGCAAACCTATTGGCTTTTTTCAATGCTTGAATATGTAAACATTTGTAAATAGCCAAAATCTTTTGATTTTGCAAATATTATATTTATAATATACTTACTTTTAAGGGCTGTCCGCCTGCCCTCTTCAGTCATTGGTTGCAGTTGTGTCATTCATATTTCTTTGCTCCCTACAACATACAGCATGGGGCTGGGGGTCAGCCCACTTCAGCCATTGGTTAACTTCCCTGTGAGTGATGACATTCTGCTCTTTCACAAGGAACACATCCACACACAAAGTAGTTCCCTTCAGTGCCAGTTTCTACAATGGAAATGCATGCTTTTATTAGACTAAAATAAAATGTTAGTCAATTTTTTATACTGGAGAGAGAGAGTAGCAATAAAGGTTTACAAAAACCATGACAAAACAAAACAAGCGTCGACAAAACCAAAAGGCTGGTTTTCTTTAGGATGAAACCACTTGCTGGTGGGGTCCTTTGAAGCTCAGGGCTCGGAGATGACAGACGCAGCTGCACCCCAATTGTGAATGCCATGTCACACAGACAGGCTGTATTCAAAGCTATTACAAGTGCAGGAACATGAGAGGGCCAAGGGGCTTCCGCCGGACACATGGACCTGCTGTCTCCTACAGACGTAGCGATGGAGGAGCTTCCTTAGGCCTGGCGTCCCTTACAGACGTAGCGATGGAGGGGCTTCCTTAGGCCTGGTGTCTCCTACAGATGTAGCGATGGAGGAGCTTCCTTGGGCCTGGCGTCTCCTACAGACGTAGCGATGGAGGAGCTTCCTTAGGCCTGGTGTCTCCTACAGACGAGCGATGGAGGAGCTTCCTTAGGCCTGGTGTCCCCTACAGACGTAGCGAGGGAAGGGCTTCCTTAGGCCTGGCGTCCCTTACAGACGTAGCGATGGAGGAGCTTCCTTAGGCCTGCTGTCTCCTACAGACGTAGCGATGGAGGAGCTTCCTTAGGCCTGGTGTCTCATACAGACGTAGTGAGGGAGGAGCTTCCTTAGGCCTGGCGTCCCTTACAGACGTAGCGATGGAGGAGCTTCCTTAGGCCTGGCGTCCCTTACAGACGTAGCGATGGAGGAGCTTCCTTAGGCCTGCTGTCTCCTACAGACGTAGCGATGGAGGAGCTTCCTTAGGCCTGGTGTCTCATACAGACGTAGTGAGGGAAGGGCTTCCTTAGGCCTGGCGTCCCTTACAGATGTAGCAATGGAGGAGCTTCCTTAGGCCTGCTGTCTCCTACAGACGTAGCGATGGAGGAGCTTCCTTAGGCCTGGTGTCTCATACAGACGTAGTGAGGGAGGAGCTTCCTTAGGCCTGGCGTCCCTTACAGACGTAGCGATGGAGGAGCTTCCTTAGGCCTGGCGTCCCTTACAGACGTAGCGATGGAGGAGCTTCCTTAGGCCTGGCGTCCCTTACAGACGTAGCGATGGAGGAGCTTCCTTAGGCCTGGCGTCCCTTACAGACATAGCGAGGGAGGGGCTTCCTTAGGCCTGGTGTCTTCTACAGAAGTAGTGAGGGAGGAGCTTCCTTAGGCCTGGCATCACCTACGGACGTAGCGAGGGAGGGGCTCCCTTAGGCCTGGTGTCCCTTACAGACGTAGCGATGGAGGAGCTTCCTTAGGCCTGGTGTCTCCTGCAGACGTAGCGATGGAGGAGCTTCCTTAGGCCTGGCGTCCCTTACAGACGTAGCGATGGAGGAGCTTCCTTAGGCCTGGTGTCTCCTACAGACGTAGCGTTGGAGGAGCTTCCTTAGGCCTGGTGTCCCCTACAGACGTAGCGATGGAGGAGCTTCCTTAGGCCTGGCGTCCCTTACAGACGTAGCGATGGAGGAGCTTCCTTAGGCCTGGTGTCTCCTACAGACGTAGCGATGGAGGAGCTTCCTTAGGCCTGGCGTCCCTTACAGACGTAGCGATGGAGGAGCTTCCTTAGGCCTGGTGTCTCATACAGACGTAGCGATGGAGGAGCTTCCTTAGGCCTGGCGTCCCTTACAGATGTAGCGATGGAGGAGCTTCCTTAGGCCTGGCGTCCCTTACAGACGTAGCGATGGAGGAGCTTCATTAGGCCTGGCGTCCCTTACAGACATAGCGAGGGAGGGGCTTCCTTAGGTCTGGTGTCTTCTACAGAAGTAGTGAGGGAGGAGCTTCCTTAGGCCTGGCATCACCTACGGACGTAGCGAGGGAGGGGCTCCCTTAGGCCTGGTGTCCCTTACAGACGTAGCGATGGAGGAGCTTCCTTAGGCCTGGTGTCTCCTACAGACGTAGCGATGGAGGAGCTTCCTTAGGCGTGGTGTCTCCTACAGACGAAGCGATGGAGGAGCTTCCTTAGGCCTGGTGTCCCTTACAGACGTAGCGATGGAGGAGCTTCCTTAGGCGTGGTGTCCCCTACAGACGTAGCGATGGAAGAGCTTCCTTAGGCATGGCGTCCCTTACAGACGTAGCGATGGAGGAGCTTCCTTAGGCCTGGTGTCCCTTACAGACGTAGCGATGGAGGAGCTTCCTTAGGCATGGCGTCCCTTACAGACGTAGCGATGGAGGAGCTTCCTTAGGCATGGCGTCCCTTACAGACGTAGCGATGGAGGAGCTTCCTTAGGCATGGCGTCCCTTACAGACGTAGAGATGGAGGAGCTTCCTTAGGCCTGGTGTCTCCTACAGACGTAGCGATAGAGGAGCTTCCTTAGGCCTGGTGTCTCCTACAGACGTAGCGATGGAGGAGCTTCCTTAGGCCTGGTGTCTCCTACAGACGTAGCGATGGAGGAGGTTCCTTAGGCCTGGCATCACCTACGGACGTAGCGAGGGAGGGGCTCCCTTAGGCCTGGTGTCCCTTACAGACGTAGTAAGGGAGGGACTTCCTTGGGCCTGGCGTCCCTTACAGATGTAGCGAGGGAGGGGCTTCCTTGGGCCTGGCATCCTTTACAGATGTAGCTAGGTAGGGGCTTATGACTTGAGAGCCGGATCGTTTTCTCATCAGATTTTACACAAACCTTAGATGAGATGTCGGCAACAGCCACACAAGACTTAAAAAGAGCAAACCCCTTCCATTGTTAGCGAGGTAAAAGTGGGGAGAAGCAGAAGGTGACTGTTTATGGGCCTGACTCATGGTAAACAACAGTGGTGGATGACACAAAAAGTGGTGGGTCAGGTGGAAGGGGCATGGGGGAGAGCGGGAGAGGGAGCGCGGAGGGATTAATAATAAAAAAATATAATACTTACCTGAAGCTGCCTTGTGCCTTGGTGTTTCTCTGCTTCCTGGTCCCAGCAGACACTGGGACAGCAAAACAAGCTCACTGTGCAATCACAGTTCTGCTGTCATGCAATGACCAAGCATGAGAGCAGCGCGGGGATTGGCCTAAGCGGGCTGGTTTAACGCTCGTTTAGGCAAAGGGAGACAGTTATGTTTCTCCAACCCGGCTGTGCAATACAGCTGGGATGGAGAAACCTAAGTGCTCATGTCTATTTGGCCGGCCTTAGATGGCTGGCCAAAAAGACATGCACACTTAGAAGTTCACCAACCACCCCTCCTCCCCCTCCCATGGCCCGACTCCGCCCCTCCCTACACACGCTGGCCCAGCCAGCAACTGAAAAAGAAAACAATAATAAAATATCATGTTATTTATCAGCAGCTAGCTCTGAGCCAGTGGGGCAACACTCCTCCGCCACTGCATAGGAGCCGCCGCTGGTAAAGAGACATTTTTAAGATTTTCTCAAAAATATTTAAAAGTCAAAGTTAGTCCCAGAGTTTCTGTTAAATTATGTAAACCACTTTTAAAGCAAGCAGTTAGCTTGTGTGTCTGCACGCCTTTACTGCCTGTGATGGCATAGAGGATACTGCTTGGGTGACTACACTGAGAGGCATCGCTGGCGGGCCTGCTACCTCTCCGGTGATGTAATTTGGAAGCCTAGCTACTGCGCCGGTGAGGTTATTAAGAACCCAGCTAGTTTTTGGGACACTTGATTGGGAGGCCCAGCTATTGCTCGGGGGTTCGTCATTGAGAGGCCAGTTATTGCTGGGGCGACCAGGAAGGGTGCCATTGGCCCTAGTACAAGCAAAGGATAGAGGCCTCTGGCCACCAGTCAGGTATCACAAGATAGCCATAATGGGGTGTATTTCACCCTCATACTCCTGTGCTCCGGTGCCACTGCACTTGCTGCACTAATGATAGCTGGAATGGCGTCATGGAGCGGGTCAGCTATAGTGGGTGATGTCATGAAGACTGATGACCGGGGTATGTAGCATCATGGCTGATCACCTTGTGTGTAAGATGTCTCGAGAGGGCACTTCTTGTGCTGTTAGTCATGTTTACAGGTACCGCCTGTCATGTCATCGAGAGGGACAGCCGCTGCTCGCGGGGTATCACGTTTTCTATGCCGGGCTCTGCTTCAGGTCCCAGTCCGCCTCTGCACGCCACCGTCACTCACCGAAGGGCCATCCAGTGACCAGAAGGAACGAGTTCTCTGTACCCAGCCCTGTGCCAGTTGTATCAATTTAACGCAGATATTTGTTTGATTGTACATTTGGGGTTCATATCCATGTCAAAGGGACAGGCAACAAAGGCGGGCGATTTGTAGTTGAAAGGAACATATTCCCATAGCGACTGGATGGCCAGAAGAAGGCCAAGTGGCGGGTTAAGGCCATGGTGGCCATCTGGAGATGGACCTGGAGATGCCACCGGTCCCCAGGCCTCCTGAGGTCACACAGTGCCTTGTTGCTGTCATTACAGAGGTTTTTGTGTCTACGCGGCAGAGCCAAGAAGTGTGAGGGTTTGATGGATTCAAGTCTTGGAGCCAACTCAACATGAAGGTGTTATGAGCTCTCCAGAGGATTAAAGGGATGATGGGCTCTGGCACATCCTTCAGCTGCTGTCTCTGGAGGTTGATGGATTTCCCTGTACGGCTGCAAGAGCTGCCATTGGTCCACTAGACCATGCTACCAGGGGCGATGCTGAGAGGCCGTTATATCAACCCGGCTGACATTTCACAAAGTAAGAGATGGGCTTGGGCCATTCAAGACTATCGAGGACTGTGAGGCAGGCCAAGATCGTTCGAAAATAATGCGGGTTTGGAATGTCTAAATTTATAGCAGATGGTAAGTTAGCCGGAGATCTCCTAAGATTAGAGCCGGGCTTGGACGTCCAAGTTTATCGAGGTTTGTGAGCCAGGATGAGATCTTCTAAGCTCGGAGCCAGGCTTCAACTATCCAAGTTTATGAAGGACTATTAGCCAGGCTGAGATCTTCAAGATAAGAGCTAGACTTGGACCAAATTAGTTTATCGAGGACTGTGAGCCAGGATTAGATCTTCGAAGATTACAGTTGGGCTTGGACCAGACAAGTTTATCGAGGACTGTGAGCCAAGCCAAGATCTTGCAAGATAAGACGTGCTTTGCGATCCTTCAGCGCTAAGCAAAGCCACAACTTGTGACTTGTGATTCCGTGGAAGGATAAAGGTCAGGTGGGGTCAACATTTCCAAGAATACATGTACATAATACACAAACTGCCACCTTAAATTGAAAGAAATTACTAATCACAAGGAGCCAGATTTATTAACACTTTTGCTGCGGTGCAAATTCACCAAGAGTGACACAAACTGATGCAAAGCGTTGATTTAGAATTTACCTTCCAGTGCAAAACTTGTTTTGCACTGCAAAGTTTCCTAAAAGTTACCCAAAGTTGAGCTATTCACTACTTTGCACTCCTTTGGGTCAAGGGGCATCGCATGGATGGTTTGTGAGATTTCTGATCATTCTAACACTGCCACCCTTGTGTTTCTCAATGCAAAATTGTATTACTAACATTTGTAGGCAGGGCTATGCATCAAAAGGTTATGCCTCGTGGAGATGGGCACAAAGAGGAATACGTTTTCTTATCTCCAAACTTATCTATATTTGTATGTGTGGTGTACTGTACAGCACACAAAGCCGGTCAAAACCTAAGCTAGACTCATGCAGACACCTTTGCACTATGTTGTAAAGGAGTGCTTAATGTTATGCAGCCAGAAAGTGTGCCGGCTCTTGGGAAGAGACAATCGGCGGCATTGCTCCATAGACACGGTGCAGTACTGCTCTCTCCCTTTCACACAACGCACAGCTCTGCATGGCGTGTACGCTTCGTCATTTTCCCCTATTATTTGGTATTGTTGTCTCATCAAAAGTGATATCACACTTTGTTCCTCCAAGATGACAACCATGGGTCTTGAAGTCACACAACCGTTGATCTCAATGACGTCGCAGGCGGGAGTGTCATTGACGTCACACAACCTTTGATCTCAATGACGTCGCAGGCAGGAGTGTCATTGACGTGTAGCAAAACGACCTAAATCGAAAGTAACATTAGGTAAACAGTTTCAAATTTCTACCAAAGCAGGCATGCACCACAGGAAAATTAATATTATTACCCTAATTCCACTCAAAATGTTCCCAAGGACTGTGTCCCGCCCACTGGCACCCCTTGTTTTTATGAAAGCTAGGTACTAAAGCCTGTTAATAAACCGCGTTTGTTATGATATAGCCATTATTTACAACCACTTTATTATTCTCTGCTACCTCAAAGTGCACAGGAGGACAAGGGAAACAGAAAAAAAGAGAAAGACCAGGAGAGAGTGAAGAGGGAGGAGACAGAGGGAGGAGTGTTGTGACGTTGCATTGGCACCGAACACTCACAAAGGCTGAAAGTAGACTTAAGGTATCAGATGAGGAGGTAAACCATGGAGATTGTAAATAGCCCACTGGGGCCGCAACAGCATCTTAGCTTTATCAGCCCCCCCCCCTACAACCTCTCTACCACTAGCTGGAAGCCTCGATCCCCGATGCGTAAATTCTAATCTTTAAATTGACCCTAGGTGTTGGGAGCTCAAGACCATCAACGTTCCTCGGTTAGACTTCCCCGAGAGGGACTCTTCATTTTGAGATCTGGCAGGAGGGCCGATGCTACAGCTCCCGGGCCCCAGTTGAGCTACACTGTGCTTCAGGGGCCAGTGGGAGCCCGAACATGGGAACCGATTCTGGAAGAGCGAGGGTTGAGGAGAACCGACAAGTGGACATAAGCACTCTTACTCAATGTCAATGCGTGGGCAGTGATACTATTGCTGCCTTTGCTACATCAAAGAACTTGTAGAGTTATTTTGTTCTCGTTTCTGCTACCGAGCCACCCCGAGATGCACCCACGGACCCTTCACCTGCCAATCCTGCAAGTTCTCCTGCATCCGGACCCGCACCGCACCCAAACCCGCCAAGCCAAGCACCAGCAGCAACCACCTGAACTGCATCCTGCTCAACAACCGCTCCGTCCACAGGCACGCCGTGGAACTCTGGAACCTCCTCGACACCACATCTCCAGACGTCGCCTTCCTCACGGAAACCTGGATGAACGCCTACTCAGCGCCCGACATCACCATCGCCATCCCGGACGGATACAAGATCACCCAGAGGGACCGCGTCAACCAGACAGGAGGAGGCATCGCCATCGTCCACAAGAACACCATCCGCATCACGACCAGCTCCGAGGACACCCTCACAGCCGCCGAACATCTTCACTTCCAGATCCACACCGACCCCAAGACCACCCTCAGAGGCACCCTCATCTACAGACCCCCAGGACCTCGCACGCAATTCATCGAAGACATCGCAGACTTCATTAGCCCACACGCCCTCTCCTCCGCTGACTACATGCTCCTAGGGGACCTCAACTTCCACCTGGAGAACAACAACGACAACAACACCATCACCCTGCTAGACAACCTCGCCAATCTCGGACTCAAGCAACTGGTGAACACCCCCACCCACTACGCCGGCCACACGCTTGACCCAGTCTTCTCCTCCAGCAAGTACGTCTCCTTCGGCTACTCCACCGGACTCCACTGGACAGACCACAGCTGCGTCCACCACAGCACTGAGACCGCCCTCATCGCAGCCGATGACGACATCCGAGCCCTGCTCGACAACGGGGAAACAGCGGCCCTCATCCTCCTGGACCTCTCTGCAGCGTTCGACACTGTCTGCCACCGCACCCTAGTGCAGCGCCTCAGCAACATTGGAATCCAAGAGAAGGCTCTAGAATGGATCATCTCGTTCCTCGCAGGAAGAACCCAGAGAGTCCGCCTCCCCCCGTTCAGATCCGAGGCCACCGAAGTCATCTGCGGCGTACCACAAGGATCATCACTCAGCCCCACCCTCTTCAACGTCTACATGAGCCCCCTCGCGGCCATCGCACGCCAACACAACCTCAACATCATCTCCTACGCCGACGACACCCAGCTGATCCTCTCCCTCACCAACGACCCAGCCACCGCCAGAACCAACCTACACGAAGGGATGAAAGACGTAGCCGAATGGATGATGAACAGCCGCCTGAAACTGAACTCAGACAAGACGGGTGTCCTCATCCTCGGATCTTCACCCTCTGCATGGGACGACTCATGGTGGCCCCCGGCCCTTGGGAGCGCACCCAAACCAACGGACCACGCACGCAACCTGGGATTCATCCTGGACTCCTCACTCTCGATGACCAGACAAGTCAATGCCGTCTCATCATCATGTTTCAACATCCTACGCATGCTCCGTAAGATCTTCCGTTGGATCCCCACCGAAACCAGGAAGACGGTCACCCAGGCCCTCGTCACCAGCCGACTGGACTACGGGAACACCCTCTACATCGGAACCACAACCAAACTTCAGAAAAGACTCCAACGAATCCAGAACGCCTCCGCACGACTCATCCTGGACATCCCCCGACACAGCCACATCTCCGGACACCTGAGAGACCTCCATTGGCTCCCCGTCAGCAAGAGAATCATGTTCCGACTCCTCACCCACGCACACAAGGCCCTCCACGACCTGGGCCCCAGGTACCTCAACAACCGCCTGACCTTCTACACTCCCACCCGTCAGCTACGATCGACCAGCCACGCCCTCGCCGCCGCTCCACGCATCCGAAAAGCCACCATGGGAGGAAGATCCTTCTCCTACCTGGCAGCCAAGACGTGGAACTCCCTCCCCATCCACCTTCGTCTGACCCAAGACCACCTCTCCTTCAGGAAGCAACTCAAGACCTGGCTGTTCGAGCAGTAGCAGACCTTCCCCCCCCCCCCCAAGCGCCTTGAGACCCTCCGGGTGAGTAGCGCGCTATACAAATTTCTTGATTGATTGATTGATTGATTGATTTCTTCATGCGGGTGGTGAGAAGATCTCCTCAAGGACTTCCTACAGGTCTTGCTCTCTTGGTAATCTGAAGATGGTTCGATGGAAGCCTTCGATGCTCTAATCAATTTTTAGTTATTTGGAAGATGAAGGACAGTCCACACTCACTGTAATTCCTAAGTGGTTCATGGTACAATTTAAGGACGCAAACAGAAAACTTTATACACCGTTTTCTTTGAGGATTTGTTGCCTCCAAGTTAAGATGCAAATATCCTTTTCTGCTCTGAAAGTTAAATCAATTCTCCTCCACCTTTCTTGTTCTGTACACCCTCCTCAACCCATCCGACCTTTGACTGTTTGACTGACAGGCGGGTTCTGCCCATCAGTTGGATTTACAGGTCAATGTCCACTTTGATTGATGGATTAAGACTGCAGCGTGGATGGGGCTATCGTTCAGAATCCCAGCTTCTCGATCTCCATATCCGCGGGATTGAAATTGTAGGTGCCTTCCCGGCGGAGGCGTGCAAGCAAAGTCCGTGCTTCTGGTGCTTTTCTATTGTCAAATATTGTCCCGCGTGTATCTAGGACCCGCCTGAACTCCTTCAATCCGAGGGGGTGCTCCTTGTTTTATACATGTCCAGAAATAAACTAGGGGGGTGCAAAATTTTAGTAAATTTTTTTGCGTAACTAGGCAAATTTTGCAAAAATTATGTGAGGTAAAATGAAATTATGTGAAATGCAAAAACTATAATTAGAGCTTGATATTGGAGGGCACATTTCAAGCAAAACAAATTAGCACAGAAAATACAACTGCCGCAAACAACGGTTGCTCAGTTTATGGTAGTTCGCATTTTTCCGATGCGTCAGTGTTGAAATGTTGCAGTGAATGTAGGGTAATTATGCCATGTGTGCAGAATTAAGGGAATTTTGCGTAACAAGCATAACGCAAATTTACACCAGCATAACAGGAATTTTGTTTGGGCTGAAAATAAACTAGATGTAAGAAAAGTGAGCTTTGTGAGGATACTGCTTTAAGACCCCAAATAAACGTGTGGCCTGTAGTACCCCCCTGGGTTGGCGGCAGAGAACCCCCTGCTGCCACCTCCACTGAGCATTCATCGCCCACTCACCTCCATAAGAGTAACTTCACTGTCCCCCCTGTAGGACACACCCTGACACCAGCAGTCAAAACAACTGAGCTCATCTGGTGAGCACATCCAAAGTCAAGCTTTGCAGCCCAGAATGAGGACAGCAGACAGAAGCCTTCTCCAGGTGTCCTGGCCTCCCCGGCATGAGAGGCGCGAGATCCAAAGGTGAGGGCAGGCTGATGGGACCTATGACGTATGCAGCGGCAAGTCACTCACCAACACTCAACACCTCTGTAAATTTCCATCGGATCCTCCAAGTCAATGACGGGGCCTTACTCCCTTGCAGCATCCTCAATGAGAGGGAGTTCATGAGGGGATGGATGGATGGATGAATGAATGATTAGCGGGTTTGTAGGGGAAGAGGTGGGTGATTTCTTGTGGATACTTCTGCAGTGATAAAGGCTGAGGAATGACACACACCCAAAGAGTCCAATGAGGCAGTGAACGAAGACGTAAAACTGAGGCCATCGTTACAAGTTCCTCGTTCAATCGTCCAAGTGGGATATAAGAGCCGGGATTAAGGATTCCTGCAAGTACCGCCCAGTGAGTTTACAATTAGTCTCTGAAATGGGATCCAACATGTGGACTCGAATGACAGGGCTCCTTCAATGTCGTCGTTTTCCCCAATTCTTGGGACTTTAATTCAAATCACCATTAACTCACAGGGAGACACCAGCCGCAATCCTCAATGCCGGCCATGGCATCTAGAATTACAGACTCTTTACCACAGGTTTTCCCTGATTCTGGGGACTTTAAATGTAATCCCTAAAAATTCACAGGGCGATACTGACCAGAATCATTCATTCTTGCCCTGGTTTATAGAATAAGAAAATTTACCACCGGTTTCCTCCAATTCCGTAAACTTTAATACGGATATTTACCATCTGTTCGGAGCGCGAGGGGTAGTTCCAGTCAGGGAGTGTTGTGCGGGGTTTGGGAAAGGGCCTTTGCAGGGTATGGAGCCTTTGGAGTCCTTGAGGAAGCACTGACTGCCCCTGTGCCGTAACATTAGTCTCCTCGGCCCCGGGGATGTGGGGGAACGAGCTCCAGGCCCCCCCTTCAGCACTGTGCATGAGCAGCAGGCCCCTGGCCTGAGAGTTGCTGACTGGGTCTGGATTGTAGGGGGCCATGTACTTCGCAGGGGGGCCCCTCAAGTTTTGTTAAGTTGTCCCAATGTCCGGTGACCCAGGGGTTCTGTCCTTCTGCACATGTGGCTTTATGGTTGTGAATCCGGCACCTGTAAACCAGGTCTGGAATGAGCTAGCTATCTATCTATCTATCTATCTATCTATCTATCTATCTATCTATCTATCTATCTATCTATCTATCTATCTATCTATATGTGAGTTTATATATGTGTGAATATATATATATGTGTGTGTGTGTATGTATATATATATTCACTGAAAAAACCATAGGTTTCACACATGTTATAGTTAGCGGAAATTTTACTGATAAAAAACCAGTGAAATTCCCCCGTTATAGTTAGTGTAGGCAACTATAACTCACGCGACCGCAATCCTCTGCTGATGCTAATACTGTATTTAGACACTTATTTGCCCATGTCTTCTTCCATACATTTTTAGCTATACATATATTTCAAATATTTTTTTTTCATAAAGACACATATGTCATCAGCAGAAGATTGCGGTCGCGTGAGTTATAGTTGCCTACACTAACTATAACGGGGGAATTTCACTGGTTTTTTATCAGTAAAATTTCCGCTAACTATAACATGTGTGAAACCTATGGTTTTTTCAGTGAATTTGCAAGGTTTTTTAAATGCTAATTCCTAACTATAACGTGTGTGAAACCTATGGTTTTTTCAGTGAATTTGTACGGTTTTTTAAATGCTAAGTTACGTTACGCCATTCGTGGCGTGCGCGCCCACTTAACGCAGTTCGTTCCGTGCGCGCACGGTGCGCTTCGTGCACCGTGCGCGCACTGTAAGCACGCGGTGCGCTTCGCGCACCGCGCGCCCACTTTACGCAGTTAGTGCCGTGCACGCACGGTGGGCACGCGGTGCGCTACGCGCACCGCGTGCCCACGTTACGCTAGATGGGCCATGTACGCATGATGCGCTTCGCGCACCGTGCGCACATGGAGGACATATGATGCACTTCGTTTTGAAAGGTAATATTTTAATTTTTCGTAATTTTTATAAGTGGGGTGGAGAGAGTGTTGTTAATTTTTTCTTTTATTATTTTTGTTTAAAATATTGTGGTTTTTCACACCTCTAATAAGCCCTGCACATTTGGTGGCCTGCGGCCACCGAAAGCACAGGGGGTGGGGTGAGTGTGGATAGTGGTTTTTTTTTACATTTTTTACCGTACGCGTACGGTAAGCGTAATCGGCGAAATTAGCGAAAAAATAAAAATTGCATTTTTGGCCTTGGGGGGTCTTTGGGGACTCCCTCAACATGGCTATGTGTGTGGGAGCTGTCTAAACAGCCCCTTTACATGTTTATTGGTTTTATTTAACAACCTAGCTCTCAGTGCGAGAGAGAAAATGGCGGCCGCCGCTTCCTGGTTTCTGCTGTTTGGAATGTTTACTAAGATCTAAGAGCCAATCAGAATCGCGCTCGCGCACGCCACCGTACGCGTACGGTAAGCTTACGGTAAGCGTACCGTAAGCTGCTCAGATATATATATTGATTTAAAGGCTATTTTCTCAGAATCTACTGAACAGATTTACACCAAACCTACAAAAGGCACTTCCTTGACCTGAGGACTACCTCTCTGCCAAATTTCTAGTAATTCTGTTCAGCCGTTCGGGCTGTAGCCCTGTCTAAAGGTCCTATGGAAAAATGCATGGGAAAAACGCGTTTTGGGACCCCCCTTTTATCTCAGCCCCCGCTTGACGAATCCCCCCGAGACTTTCAGGGTAGGAGCGGAGCGTAGCGCCCCACCTATTTTGAGAAATTCGCGAGGATTCGTCGACCGGCGCCAAAGTTATTCAAAATAGAATGTTGCGGATTTCCTATGGAAAAGGGATCCTAACTATAACTACCTACTGGCGACCGCCAGTAGGTAATATATATATATATATATATATATATATATATATATATATATATATATATGTTTTTCATCAAAATGCCCCAAAGCGATAGAAGCGCACTCGACATTTCCCTGCCGTACGGCATGAAGGTGCAGCTTGCATTCCTGTTCCACTTAGTATTAGGCTGCCAACGCGTTTCAGGGTTTAAATGCCTGATGGCAACAATTAACTTTAATATTGCAAACAGTATTTGAACTTACTATAAGTACACTTTTCCTCGCAATGAGACTTCATGTCCCATCAGGCATTTAATCTATGCACGGAGCGACGCCCACTGGGGGCAGTATTTTCACTAATAAAAGCCGGAAATGTAATTGCGAGGCTTTGAATGCTGTTCGTTTGAGCCCAGGAAGAAGGGGTGGTGAAACCCTGAAACGCGTTGGCAGCCTAATACTAAGTGGAACAGGAATGCAGGCTGCACCTTCACGCCGTACGGCAGGGAAATGTCGAGTGCGCTTCTATCGCTTTGGGGCATTTTGATGAAAAATATATATATATGTGTGTGTGTTTATATATCCGAAAGAAACCAAAATCGGGCTGCTGCACAACTGTGTTTCATATATGTATATGTATATATATATATATATATATATATACACACACTCTCCCTCTCTCTTCCCTCTCTCTCTTCCCTCTCTCCTCTCTCCCTCTCTCTATCCCCAGCGCGTTCTCTCTCTCTCTCTCTCTTCTTCTCTCTCTTTCTCTCTTTCTCTCTTTCTCTCTCTCTCTTTTTTCCTCTCCCTCCCTCTCGTGCTCCCCTCTGCTGTCTCTGAACCCTGGTGCTGCTGCTCTTTGACCCTTGGCTGACCTAACCTCTCTAACACCCGAACATGCAGCAGGTACAGTTGCACCAGGTCCCATGCTTGTGAGTGGACCACTGCATCCCAATTATGGCAGTCTTTTACTTCCCGCTCAGGCGGTGGCTAGCTCATTCATTTTTTTCTTGCTTGGCTTATGCCACAGTCTGTGACAGTCGGCAAGTAACATTGTGGCAGATTTATGTTAGACTTGCGCCATTTTTACGCTGCCGTTGCATCACTTTTGTGACACAGTGGCGGCGTAAACCCTGCGCCACGTTGCGTCCCATTTACATCGTGACGCATCTATGGAGATGCGTCACGGTGTAAAGCCCTGCGCCACATTAAACCTGCGTCAGGTTTAATGTATGCAGGGTGGGCGTTCCATCGGAAAAAGCCTCGGAAAAGTGACGCAGTCAAATCTACAAGATTTCACTCAGTCACTTTTCCGACGCTGCTGCGTCAAAACCTTGCGCCTGCTTGAAGCAGGAGTAAGGCATGACGCAGCATGTTGGGTATAGGCAGCCCCTGAACATTGCTGGAGTTGCGTCGTGCTTGCGACACAACTCCAGCAATGCGCCGCCCTTACGCCATCAGATGCGTCACGCATTTGTTTATCCTTGCGCCACGATGCGCTGCATTGTAAATGCAGCGCATCTGTGGTGGTGCAAGGGTAAACTTGCGTGACGCATCTTTCCTGGCGCATCCCTGCTGATTTGCAGGGATGCGCCAGGAAACATAAATCTGCTGCATTGTGCATAACCAGGCTGAGGTGGCCACATGGTTTTCGGCTCTGCGGAGGGGCTTGCTGGCACGTTATTGACACCTTCGCTTTTGGGATGTGAATGTGTTATTTAACTAAGAAAGAAGGTGATGTGTACAGAGTAGAGGTGAGCAAAATGTGCATAATTTTCTTTTACACAATTGAGTGGAATTTAACAAAAATTACGAGAAATGACGCCCAGATATGTCAAATGCAAACCGGCATTTATTATATGTTAGCACAAAATGCACCCTTCGTCCATGTTGCATATGACACGTCACCCTAAAAAATAGCACAAACAACACAAGTGCAGCAAACATCAACCACTCGTGCAATAAGCCGCTGCATTGTTCCGCGCGCTCATTTTTATCCGTATTTACCAGGGGCGAAAATATGCTTAATTGTGCAAAATGCAAATCTGTCTTTTAGTGCTGTATTATACCATGAAATGCATCCTCATTTGAGTTTTTAGCATGCAGATGCATTTTGAGAAAAGAACCACAAACAACAGCTACTCAAGTTCTGTTGTTCCTGTGCATTTGTGGTAAATTTGTAGAGCAAATTATGCAATTTATGGTACATTTTTTTCATGACTGGCACGTATTTATGCAAAGAAGGGCAATCGTGTAATTACAGGGATTACAGGTAACAAACAACATGAAAATCTCCAAATTATGTGAATCATGCATGCGTGGCTAAAATTTTGCACAGGTGTAGTAGCAATGTAGCATCATTTTGGGAATTTCTTGTAGCAAGTGTAATGCAAAATTACGCAAGATTATACCAGCGTAACATACATTTCCCCTGGGCTTAGCACAGCGGAAAAGAATTCAAGGAGGTGAGAGAACTGGTTTCCGAAACTTTCAGGCTTCGCCAGACCATGGCGCAGAATTAGCGAAGGTGCGTGTGGTCCCCGCTCCTGACTGGTGGGATGATGACATCTGGCGCCGCTGCTCACCCTCATAAATCCCGCCTTCCATTTTTAACTCGATATTGCGGTCGAGCTTCATCCAGCTTATTCTGTCCACTTACTGTCTTATGCTGTATAAAGCCGTCTCTGCGGCTCGAGAACAAAAACACCGCCAGGAATAATGGCTGAGTCTTGAGGTTACAACCACATGTTCCAAACATCTGCAAAAGCAGTAGACAGCTGAGATGGAGCGTGTAATTTCCCCTTTTCATATAATTTTCAGTGATTTACATGCCTCGAGCTTCCATTTTCACAATACACCAGGCTGTGTTTCCCATTCGCCCTCCTCGAACATTCCGTTCTTTCAACGCTTTCTTCCTTTCATCCATTTCTAGGTCTGGCTGTGCAGCACATCTGTTTGAGACGTAATGTTACCAATTCTTTACCATATATATTGAGCTGTCTTTGGCTCCATACAGAAAAATATATTCCTCTCACCTCAAACGATTGGCTATTTGTTGTATCATTCCACCTACCAGGATGGACTTCCATTTGAATGCACGAGGGACTATTTTACATCTAAAAAACATACACAATCAGTATGTTGTTTACTTGTTTCCTATGTAAATTCTATTCAGAAAACAATCCTTTTTGTAACTTCTTTTTATCCATAGCTTTGGCAAAGCAACTAAAACAGGCTTTAATCTGGGAAACCACATTTGTACAGGCAGGGCTTGCAAACGACACTGGTTTTTGTGAGTTGGCTCATGAAAGACAGACCTATTGCTTTTCCAGTTCTTTGCTGGCTGTTGTGGTGTGGAAGTGTCCACCAGGTCTGCTACTGACTGGTTTGCTGAGACATTGAGGAAAGATCATGGACTATGAAAGAATGGTTAGAAATTCAAATTAGTTGCAAAGCCATGCTGAAGTTTGCGGCTTTATTTTTGCCTATGCTGAGACTTTTGTGTTTTTTATAAACTTTTCTTTGATATCGTACTTCCTCTGTTCACAATACTTTTAGTACGCCGACAACGTAAATTAACATTACTCTTTAAAGAAACAAGGTATAGAAAAGACCAGAAATTACTCACATTTGAAACATAAGCAAAATTATACCATAGACTCCAAAAACATTTTCTCACCTTAAATAAAAATATAGCCTCAAACCAAACGAAATTGAAATCTTGACATATAAAACCCCAAAACCAAAGTAGAAACATAGAAAACCACACATCATTGCCGAGAAAACCAAACCCTTATCTAAATGAATGCAAACAAAAAAACAAGCCCTTAAGGTAAAGAGAAGCAAATTCTAGATGTAAAAGAAATCATAGTTTGACCAACAGCAGTCATACCCCAAGATAAAAACATACCCTAAGCAAACCAAACCATAACAAACGATACAAACTTTACCTGTCATCTAAACAAATTATGCAACCTAACGGTACATTTATGCCATAAGTATATCTTGAACATAAAAAAGCAAGACTCCAACATTGATTTACCTAAAACTTAAATAAAGTAGACCAAACCAGAAGATATAGAAAAACAAGCTTTATTAATACAACTACACTCTAAACGAGACATATCTATAGCAAACATACTTAGTACAAAACAAACCAAGCACCTGGTCATAAATGCAACTAATGAGGAGGAAGCATCAGACAGGAGCCCCTCGAGCGACTATGGGATGGGGCAAGGGAGTTCCTGGGGGAAATGAGGGCCGGGCCACTTAGGCCTGGTACTAAAAGGCTCCTTGGGGAGGAGCTTAGGGTTTCTAACCCCCCCCCCCCACGGGAAAGAGAGTGGATAATCTTCTAAAAGCCCCCAAAAATCTGTTGAGGAGGGTGGGCCAAAAAACAATGCACAAACCAAAGGTGGGTTTGACTGGAGATCCTATGTGCCCCAAAAAGGCTTCTTCTAGTGCCCCCCACCAATCAATACTGGAGTGGTGAGTCTCCAGATGGGAGCCTTGATGTGCCCCGACCAGGTCAGAGAGCGCGCTGAAGCCACTTTAGTCTCAGAGGGTGGGGTGGATGTAGCTGCCCTGACTGTTTGGCCCAGTCTTATGGAGATGTACAAACCTCAGCGTCATATTAATGGGATTAGAGTGGAAGCCCTGAGGGATTCAAGTGCAAGTGTCACCAAGCTGACTGAAAAACTGGTATCTCGAGAACAGTATCTTACTAGACAAATGCATCCAGTCCCTAATGCTGATAATGTGACCAAGGTTCATTCTATGGCTATTATGTCCTTGGAGTGGGGTGGGGATACTGGCCAAAAGACAGGCTGCACCGGACCACCTCCCAGGTACCGTACTCCTTGCAGCAAACAGAGCCCGTGAGAGTCCAGTCTGGACTCCCACTGCTCCAAGACCGAGCAGCCATCGAGGGACATGAGCACTGTGGAGACCCACTTCCACAGTGAGCCAGCAGTCCTGATTCTTTGCATCCTTAACCGGTGAGACGGACAATAGCAAGGCCCTAGGATGCACAGAACCCAGCTGAACTTTCCACTCTGCACCCGAGCGCCCCAGCCCGGGTACTGATGAATACAGGCCCCAGCTAGGCCCGCAAGACACAAGGGTTCGCTCTCCTGTAACGGAATCTATAAGGAAGTTGGCACGGAAACTGCAAAGTACAAAAACAGCATTTATTAACCCTTAAGGGTGGTCCTACAATCCACACAACACTCTTCAGTATTGCATGGAGTAGCACAAAGAACTTGCGTACACAGTCCCCTTTTATACACACCAGAGGGGCTCATAAGTGGGTGGATACAACATGAGGCCGAAGAACATTACCATTTATGGTCATTCTCGATACTGAATCAATACATGGGCGGAGCCAACACACTCCTTGAGCCCGCGAACACATGGTCAAGCAAGGCTAATTATAACAGATGTGGTCAAGTCTGGGCATGCGCCAGATGGACAAGAGAGCTATTTATAACCTGTTACTAGGCAGACTACAAGGGTAACTAACACAGAGGTTGGACTCTCCTCGTGGCGAACACGTGGCAGCATGACAATACAAAATGGAGTCCAAACTTCGGTCAACATAACGGAGAAAACATGATCTAAAGGAAAAGGATTAATGTCTTTAGTAAATGCTTAATCACATTGCTGTTTCAATTTACAACAGACGACCCTTTCAGCATTTACTGAAGACATCCGGTTTACAAGAATAATCGTCATATATGTCAATTGTCATCATTCCTTCAACCTCTTTAGCTAGACGCTTCTGGTGAGCAACATCGGCAATAGCTTTCTTATCTGGGATACAGAATGAAATGCATACGGAACAGAACAATGGTCCACATTGAACACACATACAGAGAAAGAACAGAATTGCTATAATAATACAGAGACCAGTTAAGACCTTCCATCCCCAGGCAGTAACCAATGCCCAAAACCATCCAGAAAAGGACCAAGTGCCGTTTTCTGTGTGGATTTCAGCTGCTATTTTATGCAGCTTGTTGATGGCGTTATAAACGGATGGCGTATGATCAGGGATAAACACACAACAGCTACTTCCAATAATTTTACAAGCTCCACCTCGATCAGCTAACATTACATCTAATACCATACGGTTCTGCAATGCAACAATTCTTGTGATCTGCAATTCTTCCGTAAGGTTCCCAAGAGCAGCAGCAGTCTGATTTGTTACAGCTTCTACCACTCTTGTTAATCTTCGGATCTTCCTACTATTCAAAGCGGCTCCAACAAAGAAAAACAGTCCTAAGTTAAAATCAATATACTGTTGCAAGCTGGTATCAGTTTGATCCACATCATCAATCGATAGAGTACGTTTATACCTATTTACAGTCACATTATTCAACAATTTCAAGTCTTTATGATACGATGCAGGTGCTAGGAATACAGGAGGTAATAGGAATGATACATAGCATACCCCAGACCACCCAGCCGGCAGACGGTAATAACCTTTATTTCCACACACAAAGTACGTATTATGGGAGGCTAAAAAGGTACTGTTGTTCAACCCATCAATGTTTAGAACAGTAATGCAATCACTGACACCAACAGGGATGAAACCCACACTCTGGACACACAAGTCCGCTTGAGCTTGTGCTACTTGAATTACAAATTTATCTCTTCCCACAGTGTCTCTTGTGTTCGTAAAGATGTAGGGGATGGATTCATTGTCTGGTCGGTACTCTTCCCACTCCCAAATTGTCCCATTCGCTTGTGGATACCCATTCTTGTCTTGATGGCATTCTTTATTAAGTCTAAAAAGCAATCGTCCCACTGTCGGTTTCCGAGTGGCAAAAAGCAAAGTATACCATGCTCTACAAGAGCCATTATGAGAGAAAGGAAGTGGTATAAATGGCGTTCCTCCTTTCTTCTGATGAGCTGGCATCATCCCACATATCCAACAGTTCGTAGCATTCGTAGCAACGTGGGTATGATGCAGCATCTGGATGAAAGTGTTATTCAAGTAAGATTGTCGATGCTTCAACTCTTGATACGGCAATGTATAGAAGTAGTGCTCCGCAGGCACCGGAGTCGTCAACACGAGTGTTTTCCGAGCAGGAGTTACCTCCTCTACAAACCATGTTGTTATTCCAACAATAGCTACTGTTAGCATGAACCCTAATGCACAAAGGATTTTCTTTTTCTCCATGTCAAAGTAAAAATGAAACCTAATATCTTCCTGAAACTAAGAGTCTGTCAGAACTCTTCCCCTTGGGCAGCGGTTGATTTCTTCACCAGCGGGCCAAGACGGGTGTCGCTACACTAATGCAGGGCTGATCCCCCCCCCCTTGCCTCATCGGCTCTCCGTTTCACTAACCCAAGGGCCGTTCTGACAGTATGTCCCGGTACTGAAAACCTCACTTCCTCGGTCGAAGATGATATCGCCTTCCTCCAGAAGTCGCGTGGTCCGGAAAGAGCTCCTCAGTGTCACTTGGCTCTGCAGCACGGCCTGTCTCTGCTGCCAGGATTTCTCGTTGATCGGTCAGCACGGCAGACTCCACCAATCCGGCCGGTACCTTTCGACAGTGCAGGGAATGGATCCAATTCTTCCTGTTCGAAACTCGCACAGCCGTCCTTGTTGCAAGGAGGACCTGCTCAGGGCCCACCCATCGCGGCTCCAAACTGTTCGTTCTGTCGAAGACTTTCACCATCACATGGTCACCAGGCCGGAGACCATGTCCTTGACCGGTAGACCGATCAGGGAGCGCCTCTCGGACCTGTTGATGAATAGAAACCAAGTTATCCGTTAACTGTGCCAGATAATCGCTCATCATTACACAAGGTACATCATACACAGCCTTAGGTCTTGGTGGACCCCAAATATTCATTGGGCGTCCAAAAACAATCTCGTACGGCGTAAGGCCAGTTCGAGAGTGCGGTACTGATCTAATTGACAATAACGCCAGTGGCAGGGCGTCTGGCCAAGTCAAAGACGTTGAGGCTTGAATTTTTGCGATCTTAAGCTTCAGTGTACCATTATACTTCTCAACTAGGCCTGCAGACTGGGGGTGAAACACGGCGTGGAACTTCTGGGTGATGCCTAGACCCTTCAAGACATACTTTATAACATCCGCTACAAAGTGAGGGCCATTATCACTCCACAGAAGTCTACAGACGCCATATCGAGGGAAGAACTCTTTCAGCAGCAGCTTCGCAGTAGTCATTGCAGTATTGTCTTTCGTAGGGTACGCTTCAACCCATTTGCTGAAAGCGCAGACCACTACTAGAACATACTTCAGATTGTTACAGCGCTCAAGCTGGATGTAATCCATCTGCAGAACCTCAAAGGGTGCAGTGGGCGTCGCAAATCCTCCTGCTGGGGTTCGAGTACCCTTTCCTGGGTTATACTTCAGACAAATCATACAGGTCTGCACCACCCTCTTTGCCGTGCTAGCAATCTCTGGATGCTCCCAGACTTGGGTAAGCAATTTCACAATTGCGGAAGCTCCAACATGTGCTAGCCCATGTGCCATCTGAACCATAGGTTGTACAAAGGCCGTGGGTAATTTCCATCTATCCATCTGCTTATTTCTCCAGCAACCCTCGTCATCCAGTTCTCCTTCGCTAGCCCATTGTTCCCGCTCTTTGTCAGAAGCGGTCCTTTGCATTTCTCGCACTTCCTCCTTCGCATCACGCCATCTCTCCACCTGTGACTTTACTACATACATGGCAGTAGTACCGGGCTGCATCGCAGTCTCCCGTGCTACTCGATCCGCTAACGCATTCCCTTCTCCAACTTTATCAACCACTTTCCTATGGGCGCTACACTTAACAATGGCAATTTTCTTTGGGTATGTCAATGCAGTTAAAAGATTATGAACTAACTCTCCATGCATTATCTGTACTCCATGTGACGTTAAAAACCCTCTCTCCTTCCAGAGCAGGCCGAAGTCATGCGCTACTCCGAAGGCATAGCGGCTATCTGTATAAACATTCACACATAGTCCTGTACTGAGCTCACATGCTCGTGTTAATGCTATCAGTCCGCTGCTTGAGCTGATTTCTGTGGTATGCGTGCTGTCTCCACTATCGTGTGTAATGTGGTAATTGCATACGCTGCTGAAGTCGTACCATCTGGTAGCTTCAGGCATGATCCGTCCACCCACAGTTCTCCATCTACATCTGGAAAGGGCGTATCCTGGAGATCAATACGACCCTTTGTTTGTTCCTCAGTCACAAGAATACAATCATGCGCTTTCTGCGCCTCAGGCTGGGTCTCGGGGTATGGCAACAATGTGGCCGGGTTTAACGTTACGCACCTTTTCAACGTAATATGAGGAGCCAAAAGCGTCAACTCATATCCCGTTAAGCGGGCACTGGTCAAATGCTGCGTCTTTGTTTGATTGAGCAGGGCATCCACAGCATGGGGAACTAACACCAACAACTTATGGGACAACACAATTCCTTCACTTTGGCGTATTGACACAGCTGTCGCCGCAACCGAGCGAAAACACCCTGGTAATGCTCGGGCGACAGGATCAAGCACAGCCGAAAAGTATGCACAAGGGCGTTGCTTATCGCCATGCATCTGCACTAAAACTGATAATGCACATCCGTCTTTCTCATGCACATACAGCGAAAAGGGTTTTGCATAATCAGGGGTCCCTAACACTGGTGCTGAACAAAGGGCCTGTCGTAATTGCTGAAACGCAGCATCACACTCATCTGACCAAGGGATTGGGATAGGCGTGTCTTTTGTCAAGAGAGCTAGTAATGGCTTAGCTATGTGTGAAAACCCCAATATCCACTGTCTACAAAAAGAAACAAGGCCCAAAAATGCACGCACATCCTTCTGCGTGGATGGTCTCGGTGTGTCCAAAATTACTTGGATACGATCTGGTGTGAGTGCACGTCCCTCCTTAGACAAAAGGTGACCCAAATAAGTCACCTTTGGTCTACAGAATTGCAATTTCTTCCTAGATACCTTATGATTGTGGGATGCTAAAAAGGAAAGTAAGGATAACGTGCTTTTCTCACACAACTCCAGGGTGTCAGCCGCCAACAAGATGTCATCGACATATTGAATGAGGGCGACCCCCTCGAGTAAAACAAAGGAATCCAACTGTCGCTTCAAAGCCTGACTGTAAATACTAGGGCTTTCTGTATAGCCTTGGGGAATTCTACAAAAACGATAAGATCTGTTGTTTAATGTGAACCCAAAAAGAAATCGGCTATCGGGGTGAATGGGAATAGAGAAGAAGGCATTTTTCAAATCAATCACGGAGAACATGGTCGCCGTAGGCGGGACCAAGGTAAGCGACGTCGTGATATCGGAAACCACCGGGTACTGAGGTATCACGATCTTGTTCACCTCTCTCAAATCAATTATGAACCGATAGACCTTTGTATCCGTGTCCTTTTTCAGAATAGGGAGAATCGGACTGTTACAGATATTATAGGGAACTTCTTCCACTACCCCTACTGCGATCAAGTCTTGCACAATCTGTATGAGAGCCTCCTCGCCCTGCTGGGAAATACGATACTGCGGGAGGCGTGGTAACACCGCCCCCTCCTGGACACTAATGTGGACCGGAGGAATCACCATGTGTCCCACATCTGTGTCCGAAGTCGCCCATAAAGCACGAGGGAGGGTAGCCAACAACGCATCCTCTGATATCGTACACATCCGCCCAGACCGGGGGTAGTTGTCATTTAAGATCACCCTCACACCCTCAGGGGAGCAGCGGATCGTAGCCCTAAAGTGCTTTAACATATCAAGGCCCATAATGTTATCCGGTGTATACGGAGCAAGCAGAAACGGACAGGGCGCAGAAAAAGAATCAACCTTAAATGTAAGGGGCTGTGAAAGAGGGCTTCGGGAGAGTGTACCGTCAAACCCTACCGATGTAACCATTGAGCCGGATGGGGGAGCCCCCGGAACCAAGTACCTAGACAAGGCACTACGTGTCGCTCCTGTATCCACTAGGAACTGATCAGTAGAACCTAAAACCTCAGCCGATACATAAGGACCCGTCTGATCGACCGGCACCTCAACTGATTCGGACCCCCATCCAACGCATTCCTATGCATGCTGAGAATCATGATATCCCGACCGATCAATCTCCGATACGTGATACTGATGCTGGCGATCGAAAACATTTGAGCTATCTCGGTGCTGCCCAGCAGTATCGAAACGGACATTGTCGTTAGAATTCCCTCTAGAACTCGAGAAACCCCCTCTACCTCTCGGGCCACCCGGAGTATGCCCTTGGCGCGGAGCACGCAACACTGGGCAATCCCTGGCCCAATGGCCCAATTGCTTACAATACGCACACTGGTTCCTATTTAAATCAGATCGGCCCGAAGGGGGACCATAAGATCCTCCCCTTCCTCTATTATTACCCCGTCGGGGCTGGCCATATACTTGTGCCAACATTACCTTAGTCTTGAGATCTTTCGATTTCTTCTCCTCCTGGCCCTTCGCCTCGTGCTCCTGACGCTCATAATACTGAGCGATAGTCAGAAGGGCCGTCGGGGTCGCGGAGGACCAAGAACTCTCGCTCGCTTTTAAACGGGCCGCAACTGCCGGTAGCAGATTAGTTACATATTTGTCCGCGAAAAGGTGGCGTCCCGTATCGTCGGTAAGCGACTGTCCGCTAAAATCATGAAACGTCTCCTCAAAGCGCGTAAAGAAGTCCGCAACTGACTCGTCAACTTTCTGTTTACATGCAGCTAACATATTCCAGTCAATCTTTTTAGGGGGGATAATCGTCTTCAACTTAGTCACAATAGCAGCAGGGAGATCTAAAATACTCTGCGGCGGTTTCTGCGCGGGCTTCCTCTCCCTGTCTTCATCCTCAAGCTCAGACCACCGGGCCTTAAAGGCAACTATATCATCTACCTTTCGTACAGATCGCCACATATCCGGTGGTAGAATAAGGCCAAAGAACAGGTCTATATCTGCTAAAGTCATAACGCAAGAATTCAAGGCCCCCTCGACTTCTTCATAGAAGGCCGCTGGATTCTTGCGGGGGTCAGGCAATGCATTCTTTAATGCCATAACATCAGCCCTATGCCACGGAGTATAAACCCAATTATACACAAAATATCCCTTAGCATCGGCGGAGGTAATGTCCGAGCTAGTCCCCGCTCCTTTAGGAGGAACATACAAAGGCGCCGCCTCTCGCATTGGTTTAGCATGCACTACGTCATCCTTATCTGACTGGGAGGTGGATGGATGGCCCCCTCCTGCAAGTGAATCCGACTGCTTCTCCTCCGTTTGTTGGCGTGCTTTTTCTCTAAGGGCCAGCACCTCGTCCCGTAAGGCGAACAGCCGCCGAGCCGCCTCAGGAGCTTTAGGGGGAGAAAAAACACCGTTACGTAATGCTTTGGCATCCGAAGACACTTCGTCAGGCTCAAAGACACTAGAATATTTTCGGAAAGCAGTAATCACTTCATCCGCGAAATGACCCAGAAAATACACTTTCTCTCTCTCCTGCCATGACCCCCAAGTTCGGAATAATTCCTCCATGGATACCTTGCCCTTAAGTGCACGGAAGGAAATTTGCCGAAGCTCAGCCATCTGCTCGGCCGCCAGCATGGACCGTGTGTCTACCTTACCCGAAGCCGGGTCAGAATCTTGCGGCCGCGGAGCGGATGCGCCAACATAAGGGGGCGGAGAGCGATCTAGCAAATAAAAATCATCATCAGTATTATTAAGGACAGGATAAAGTGGCTGCCGAACAACATATTGACCCGAAACTTGTAGCCTACGCTCTTTCTCTTGTCTGTCCGTCTGCTCTCTGTCCTCCCGACGCTTCGCTTCCTGCGCTCGCACATGATCATTCTTCCGTTGTTCTTTATCAAACAGCGCTTTCTCACGTTTCTCTCGCTCACGCACCTCCTTCACCCACAACCGCACACACTCAAACATATCCTGACGAGCACGTCGCTTACACATACACTGTTCCACATACTCAATCTTACGTATATCAAACGATCCATACAAAGGCCATCGCAACTCAGGATCCTTCTTTGTGTATTTCCTCCATACTGTGCTGTACATTATGGAAGAAAGACCATGCTTCACATACATATCCCTATTAGGAGTCCCCTCTGGGGGAGCTGGAGCAGATTCCTCGAGGTTCAACCGGTGTCCAAAGCAGCAGCACCACTTACGGAGTGCGCTAAAAGCAGGCATGCTCAGAAATAATGCAAAATATGCAATATTATAAAAAATGGCACTTAATCGTTGCGCCGTTCAAAGTTTACACAGCTCCGGAGAAATCTCTCCACATTACCTGCCTATATGTGTTGCAACGCATATATTTTCACAAAGACAAATACAAAATATGACTAGTCATTACCAATCAAACTCAAATAGCCAAACCAGGCTTCAAAAACTCGGAGCAAGTACCGTACAACGGTTCTTACCAATCAAGAGTCCAGATTCCAACTGCCAAGCTCCACAATCGCCCAAACGGCTCTCACGGCAGGACCGACAGAAGAGGTCTCAGTCGATGACCGGCGCCACCCAGACGGTCAGCTCGGAAGGGAAGGAAGAAAAACCTCGGGATGCCAGGGCTAAGACGCCGCTGGCAGTGATCACGTCCCCGGCCAAACTCCTCACCTTCGTCGCGACCAATCCTTCGAGCATCCGAGTCGCCGATGAGCCCCACGTGACGGGCGCCAATTGATGAATACAGGCCCCAGCTAGGCCCGCAAGACACAAGGGTTCGCTCTCCTGTAACGGAATCTATAAGGAAGTTGGCACGGAAACTGCAAAGTACAAAAACAGCATTTATTAACCCTTAAGGGTGGTCCTACAATCCACACAACACTCTTCAGTATTGCATGGAGTAGCACAAAGAACTTGCGTACACAGTCCCCTTTTATACACACCAGAGGGGCTCATAAGTGGGTGGATACAACATGAGGCCGAAGAACATTACCATTTATGGTCATTCTCGATACTGAATCAATACATGGGCGGAGCCAACACACTCCTTGAGCCCGCGAACACATGGTCAAGCAAGGCTAATTATAACAGATGTGGTCAAGTCTGGGCATGCGCCAGATGGACAAGAGAGCTATTTATAACCTGTTACTAGGCAGACTACAAGGGTAACTAACACAGAGGTTGGACTCTCCTCGTGGCGAACACGTGGCAGCATGACAATACAAAATGGAGTCCAAACTTCGGTCAACAGAACGGAGAAAACATGATCTAAAGGAAAAGGATTAATGTCTTTAGTAAATGCTTAATCACATTGCTGTTTCAATTTACAACAGTACCAATGAACCGGCTGTGCCCCCTTGTTCCCAGGGACCTTGTGAACTAAGCCCTCTGTTGGGAGCTTCCCAACTGGACTCTCACGGGCTCTGTTTGCTGCAAGGGGTCCGAATCCTGGGCATTGGTCCTTTGTGTTTCTGGTTGGTCCTGGTGTCCTCACACGCAGTGTGGGGGACAGATCTGACCTTCGGAGCACAGGTACCTCTTCCTGAGGGGCTCTTGCATCGTGCTGGGTGGGGAGCAGCTGCTCGGTGAACCGGACTTTGCGTCTTCGCTGCTTGCAGGCTGCAGCAGAATAACTCATCTACTCCAAGGGAGATTGCTGCCAACCTGCAAAGGGCTGGCAGTCTCCCGGGGTTCTTGGAAGATGTCCAACTGCAGGACGAGTTGCTGGTCACGATTGTCAAGACTGGTACAGGCAGGGTTTGGCGCCAAAAGTCCACAGCAAGACTTGAGTTCTTCCTTTTCTCGCTGCTCTTCTTTGTCCTCTGCTCCTGGGTCCATTGAATCTGATTTTCTGGCTTCAGTGGTGCCCCTAAATACTCAATTTAGGGGCATTAAGGGGACTGACACATAGTAGCCAATGTGCTACTTACCTTAAGGGTGTCTACACCCTCTCTAATACCACTTCCTGTGGGGAGTGGGCATAACCCTGACTCAGTGAGCCTAATTGTGCCAAAAACAAGATGGTGGAACTTTACGTTTTGTGTTCACCTTGAGGAGCCCAACTTAGAGGTCGAAACAACCTGTGGAGGGAACACGCATCCTGACCAGCTAATTTTCCCGCCTGTCCTGGTACCAAATTGGCCTAGGCCAGGGGGTGACATTTCCTCTGTCTGGAGAAACCTTTGGCCGCTTATCAAAGGCAGCAGAGGCCTAAGAAACCTTCTGCCTTGATATGCTGGTTACTTAGCCTTCCTGCATGGCGGGAGCAGGCATTGTCTCTGCCCTCAGAGGGCAGGCTTTCACCTGCAGGGAGTCAGATACCTGCCTGCAGTGGCAGGCGGTCTTCACAAGTCAGCCAGTACACAGGTAGTCAGTAGGTTTTCAGGGGGCACCTCTAACATGCCGTCTGTGTGCATGTATTAATAAACCCATCACTGGAATCAGTGTGGGTTTAACAATACAAGATGTGTGATACCAAAAATCCTTAGTTTCAGTGAAGCCATCATGTAGCTGGGGAGCTCGTAAATACCGGTGTCAAACACATGTTCTCAAAATGGCTTCCCTGTCCACTTGTTATATCTAAGAATTAACTTCCGCATCACAGGGGCAGATCTGCTTGTGCCGATATGTCTATACATGTAGTATAGTGCACCCTGCCTTAGGGCTGTAAGGGCTGCTGTAGGGATGACTTACCTATGCTGCTTGCAGTGACTCAGGCATGAACCACAGGGGGAGCGCCAGGTCATGTCTTCACTGTTCTCTGCGCCATGGCACGCAGTCTGCAGTGGCAGTTTGCATGGTTTCGCTGAGGGCTCTCTTAGGGTGGCAAAATGCAGGCTAATGCCCTTAGGGACCCTCTTTAGCCTCCCTGTCCTAGGTACCAGGTGTACCATTTACCAGGGACCTACGGGGGGCAGCTAAAGGTATTTCACAGTTTTAAGGAAAGAGGTCTGGCTCTGGTGACCTGGATAGCAGAAACCCACTGCACTTCTGTCAAAATTGCATCAGATACCAGGGAAAAGTGGGGGTGACCATGTCAAAAAGGGGCACTTTCCGACACTCCTTCGGGAGGAGCTTATGCAAGTGGAAATGTCTTTGAGGGAGGGCCCAGGCAAGCAGAAGTGTCTCTGGAAGTGGGCCTTCGGTGGGCTTGGTGAACTGGGGAGGCAGAGAAGGGGGCCATCGGGAGCTTGTGGGTGCTTTTGGGGTGGGGGTGCTGTACTTCCTGCCAGTAGAAGACCCTCTGGTAGAGCTGGCAGTTTTCCCTTCAACAGTGTGATTTCTCTGCTTGTTTTTCTTTTTATTCTTCTTGCTATAAAGGCCATCAGGGGGACTCCTTTTTGCCTTTTGCTCTTCTGGTTTAAGGTTTCTCCCACTGTCATAGCAATACAATACATTGAGCCTTGTTTAGAATTTAGCAGATGGGGTACTCCATTACAAACTGATGTCCTGTCCGCCATATTACAAGTAGATTGTATCAGGCGTGTGCAAAATGTGCGCAATTTGTTTTTGCATATTTGGGAAAATTGCATAAAACTAAACTTAATTACACAAAATGCAAACCCATTATTTAGCGCTATATTTTAGTGTGAAATGCATTCTTAGGTCAATATTTAACACAACAACATATTTTGCGCTGAAACAAAATAGTGCAAAATACACAACTGAAGTTAACAACAGCGACCTGCGTTCTGCTGGTTCGCATTGTTAACCCGCTCTGGGTTACACGCTGCGAAGTATGTGATGGGGTTTAATGGTGTAATTCTGGGAATTACACGTAGCAAGCTGAACTCAAAATTCGTGAAACTGTGCAAAATACAAGAGTGTAATTCATATTTTGCAGTAGACTCACATTATAGGGTAATGGCACTGGCAATACAGCAGATGGGATATTTCCATGTTGCGACAGAGTATCCCATCCGTCGAACTCTAAATAAGGCTCTTTGGTTTCCATGGTGACACGTCACGGGTTGTTACTTTCTGCAACAATAGCATGGTACTTTGTCACAGGGATCTGGGGGTTCTGAAAAGTAAAGCATGCACCTGATATATAACCATATTTAAAAATATCCCCATGTAAAATAACCCAGGATAAAGGTTTAGCGTTGCATAGTTTAGGATTATCCTTGCTCGGTAGGGATTTAATTTAAGATTTAAATCCTTGTATTTAGTTTCTACCACAAATATAGCTCCATCGTTAACATTTCGATTGAGGATTGGGGGTACAAAAGTGGGAACTGAGAAACCGTTACAACACACATGGTCTTAGTTGGATTTGGGACAGGGATTTAAATGTGGTTAAGAATCTGGCCTCGGATTTGTCTAAGAGAAGGTGTCTTAAATTTCAGGTCAAGGGAGCCATGTCTGCAAGAACTATATTTTCTGCATCCCCTGCCCTTGAAACTCTGCCAGGAAAGATGAATTCCATCCTTAAATTGGACAGTAATTCGCCTCATATTTAAAATGATTTAAATGCGCTCTAAATGATCCAGAATGGATTTGAATCTTGGCTCCCGCCCTTAGCGTTTCCGGCTTATCCGAGGTTCTGCTTTATGTTTATGTACAGTCTTTGAGAAGCCAGTGAGAAAAAGTGGAAAAACTTCTCCTTGAGAGAAAACTAAAATAAAAATATAAGCCAGTAATTTAAAATGTTAAAGGGAAAGTCGCTTCTTTAGGAAATAAATTAATTTTAATCACCTGCCTTTAAACAAATTGGCTTTCTAACCTTGAGAATGAGTTCTTAATTTACTCCAGAGCCTAGCTGCAGTCTAACATCAGCCAGTTGTACAGTGGTCAGCAAATAATGGATTCATTCCATTTGCGTTACAGGATCCTTCGTTATTGGGGTGACGGCTTCTGGCACCCATGAAGTTCATGGCAGGCATTGGACATTCACCCACCAGAGCCACAGCAAGGGGCCCATGGGAGAGATTCAGGGATCCCCAGAGATTTGAGCTTATTTCAGGTGAGGATTGAGCAGCTCATGAAGTCTTGTTTTTTCTTAGGTCTGGCCTGGAGAAAACTTTACGTGTCTCGGCTGCCCCATGTTATCCGAAATAATTATAAATTTTTTTGTAAAACACACGCTCAGACACACACACACACATTCTCTCTCTCAAAATCACACACACACAAAAACACACACATAGACATAGATATATACATATGTAAATGCACAGGGGCTTATCCATGGGTCTGTTCTGGGTCATCCACTAACCCTCTTCACTCCGAGTGGTGGCATTTTGCTTGTACACAGGCACACGCCCCCCTAAAAAGTAGTCCCCACTTCACAGCCAAGGCTCATGCAGCACTCATGCAGCACTCTGTTCTCATGGCTACTTTTATTTGATGTCTTTTGTTATTCATTTTAACGATGGGACATATGTTACTTAGTTTTTAACTATTATATGCCTGCCATCTTTAGACGGTGGCAGTTTTACTTTTAATAACTTGTAATGTCTATTGCATGTTTGCAATAAAAAAATATTTTTAGGCTTGTGGAGTCCAGACCAATTGACTTTGCCAATGCTTGACTTTGCATGCTGAGACTTTTAGTTTTCATGTTTGGCTTGACCGTGCAGTTGTGTGCCAGACTTATTGTTATCAGTGTTTTAAAAAGCGTAGGCTTTGGATGGCCCCCAGAGAAATGTTTCTCGTTCACTACATGCTATTGGCTGTTTGGTGTATCATTCTGCCTTCTTTAGAATACTTGCATTGCAATGCAAGAGGAACTATTTTACATTACAAGACATCATTTTATCTCACGGATGCATTGAACGCAGAAAGCAATAGTTTTTGTCTCTTACTTTTTGATTACAACAGGCTTTTTGATGGTTTAGTCTGTAATCAAAACCAAAGCCAGGCCTATTGTCTTTGCCAGTAGTTGATTAGGTGGAAAACAGACATACAAGGACAAGAACGTAGCACTCAAACGTAGATCTGGATGTGCTCTCATGTCTAGAACCAGATCTATCATGTGGCGCTTCCAGATATTAGCCTGCGATGGCAGGAAATAGGGGGTGGCGAAGGGGAGCTGTGATGGGGCGCTCTTGGCTGTTTTTAGGCAGGGCAGCAGAAGCCCTAGTGTTGGCTGGCTCTGCTGGCGGGGAATCAATCAAGGGCTCTGCCTTCGGGGAGCAAAGGACAGAGGGTCTGCACTCTTCTATGGCACCCAGAAATGAGGTATTCTGCGCCACCTCCGCACCCCAGAACCAGAAGTGACACACACAAGAAACATTTGACCAGAAACAGTGTCAGTCAATCAAACGGGATTTGTAAAGTGCAGATAATCACCCGTGAGGGTATCCAGGTGCTAAGAGCCGGGCTGCTCGGGCGGCATCAGTTGAATAGTCAGATCTTGAGCCCCGTTCTGAATTCCTGGAGGGAGGAATCCAGTGGCACGGTGAGCACGGGACCCACATCTGGGCATACCCAGTGCACCTAGGGTGACAAATGCAAAAGACACAAATGATGGAAGGAATGTGGAACAAAACAAACATTCACCCCCAGTCAATAGATCTGGGTTGAATCCAATGAAGGATTAAATTTAGATCTGTGACGGGGGTAATATTTGATTTGTGCAGCATTCCATCCATCATTTGTTCCTTTTGTCGCTCTAAGTGGGAGGGGTATGCCCAGACGTGCATCCCGTGCCCGCTGTGCCACTGGATTCAAGCTATCCTGGCTGATGAGGGGTGATTCCCTGACACCGGTCCCAGGATGCTCGTTTCTGGTCCATGGAGGAGCTGACAGTTATGGCTGGACTGTTTCCATGTGAAGCAGGGTCAAGACTGATGTGCATGTGGCCGGGTCCATACTGGGGTGGCGCAGTGAGGTAAAGAGCGATGGATTAAACCCAGACTGTGACTGGGGTGAATGTTTGATTCGTGCAGCATTCTGTCCATCATCTGTTCTTTTTGCGTTAAGCTCTGGATTAGGCCCGTAATATCTTGGTTACACTCTCCATGCTGTCTCTCTGGAGAGAGGCCCGGCCCCATCCTCCAGGCCCCCTCCGCATTCTCTCTTCCATCCCTCCCTTCCCTGTCTCTTGGCGCTTCCATTCCATCTCACCTGCCACATCAGCACCTTGAAATGACCATAGGGTGATCTAAATGTATTCCATACATCAAGCTCCTCGGCCTGCACAGTTACCTCAGAAACAGTGGCTCGCCGATGACCTGCTTGGAACCCCCTTATCCGTGCCCATGGCGCACCCGCCGCCTCTGGTGGGCGCCCCGAGACAGTGCGCAGGCGCAGTCGCGACAAAGACCCAGATGTAATGCTAGACAGGACCCCTGCTGTTATTATTCTAAGGCTGCTTGGTAAAGCCATCAGCAGCGTAAAACCCGCTGTGCCTGACGTAAGGGTCTCGGGTTACGACAAAGGGAGGCTGTTCGAGCGCGGGAGGAAACCACGAGCGGGCACCGGCTCCGTCCGCATGCCTGGACCCTGTGATCATGGTGACTTGCACCGCAAGGTATGGGCCGCTTATGAGGCTTAGAGGTCCCCCGGGCAATGCCAGGGCATGTGAAGGTCTGTGGTGAGGTACAGAGATGTTTTAAGGCATGGACAAAATGAGCAGTTGCCCAGGGCCCCCACCTTCAAGAGGCCTACCCCTCCCTCTCTGTCTCTCCCCTCTATTTCCACCTCTCTCTGTCTCTCTCTGACTATCCCTAACTCACCACTCAATATCTTTTTCCTACCTCTCTCTGTCTGTACTTCATTCACCCCTTTAATCTATCCTTTTCCCCTGTCATCTCTTACTCTCTTAACACCTCCTTCTCTCCTTCTCTGTAAATTAATCTTACCTACTGCTGTTTTCCTTGCCTCTCTCTACCTCTCTCTCCTTTTTATACCTCGCCTTTTCTACCTCAGCTCCCTCTACCTCTATATTGTTTTATCTCATCACTCTCTACCTCCTGAATCAATCAACCTCCACCTCTACATCTCGCCTTTACCTCAACTTTTTCAAACTCACCTTTCATGAGTGCTCGATTTAGCTGAGAAAGAGTCATACTTTTGAGGTAGTTCTGAACAGTAATATCCAGAATACTTGCAGTAGGGCCTCCAAACCACCATCATACCTGGTATCAGTCAGTGCTTAATTTGAGCCGGTGGTTTTTAGTGCTCGGCACCAGGCACATTATTGTTAACACTGGCACTTATGACAGTCTGCCACATGGTGGTGGTGTTCGTGCAATTTACAAATTGACACAACAGTTGTTTATGAATTCAATGTACATCAAAAATGACTAATTAATGCCGCCCAAGCCGTTCTTTTAGCTTTTGGGGCCTAGAATAGTTCATATTATCACCCTTGTAGGAGTTTGATGGTTAGTAGTTGTTTTTGTGACTGTCATTGGCAGCACAGGTAGGGGCAATGGTGGTGCAAGCTGCAGTGGCCTCCTGATGAGAGCCCCGGCACTTATGATTTTACAAATTAAGCACTGCCTGGTGTAGAGACTAGATGCCGAGATTAGCCAGCATTTGGGAGAGCGCTACAGCTGAGATACAAACACAACATAAAACACACTTTTAACTGTTTTCTTTTTTTTCACTGTTTATGCCCGCAAGCTCCTCCTGCCACTGACTTCGAGGAGCATTGGCACAGAGCAAGCCGGCGTAAAGCTTGAAGCCATGGCAAATGAGAAATATAATAATGAGCCCGCACTCATTGATGCCCTTGGCTGTAATTACTTTGTATTATATGTGCATCTGTATAGCGCTTCGCACCCTGCCGAGCTGCGGTGGGAGCACGCTTCTTGGTGGTAGTGCTACGGATGGAAGAGAGTGCCTGTGGGCGCTTTGGCGTCGTGCGTGATGACCAGAGTTGTACTCTTATTGTGTTTTTGTTGCTGTGCTTTGGAATGTAGAGAAGCGAGTAAGTGAGGTAGCAAGGCGCTTTAGCCTTCAAAGCGCTAGTGTATGGATGACTGGTTAGTGCATCAAAAGAGTGTGGACTAATTGGGGACTATTTTGTGTCGTGTATGTGGCTTCTGCGTGGAGTGGAGCAAGGTTGAATGAGAGATAGCTGTACTTGTGACCCCGCCCACCACCCGTGGGGATGAGCTTCAGCTCCCAAGCTGCAGATAAATATATTCCTTGTTAACAGGGCAGGAGTCGGGGGTACACGGCGTCCACCCACTTTTTTCACAGGGTGAACGCCGTCCACACTGCCACGGATTTGGGCCCCGCTGAATAATGTGCTGAGCTCGGCCAGGTCACCTGCCCAGGTGTAATTTCCAAACACCGGGACACTTTCAGCAGTGTGTGCACGTTCTCAGCTTTCCATCTGCAACAAGCAACAACGTGCAAGCGGGGACGGGGCGTTCTTATTTTAGGCTCCTGCTGGGCCCATAGCAAAGGCTGAATTTGAGGGGTCCTCAGGCCTCCTTTTGTTGGAGTCTCTTGGCTGGGAGGAGTCAGGAGCCTCAGACCTGATGCAAATGCAGCGGAGGGGAAACAAAGGCTCACACCTTGTTAGCACTTCCGCCGGCCCTGCAGGTGGCCCTGCAGGTAAGAGTGGTGGGACCCGGTGGGTGGGGGGGATTTTGACAGACAATGGCCAGGGAAAATTACTTATTTATTTAATTTTCCCTTTTTATCATCTGTCGAAATCCCCCCTCAACGGGCCCCACAGCCCCACCGCTCTTGCCTGCACGGGCCCTGGCTGGAGCCCTTTACACTTACTTAAGAGAGGCAGCTTTTCACTTGGTTCGTTCCCGGTTTAGATCTGCCTGCACTGCAAGAATGTCAGATGTGAGGGCTTTAGATCTGACGCCACTTCCTGTGAAGTCGTGGCTTGTGATGCCACATTCTATGATGTCAATTCCTGTGATGTCACGCGCCGTGATGTCGCGCGCCATGATGTCACGCGCCGTGATGTCGCACGCCGTGATGACGTCACTTGCATATTGCCTAACTACGGTAGTCCCCCCACTTCTTTTGTAAGGACTTGTGCCCCGATTATCAATAAACCTTTCCACGGCACTCGGTCCATGACCCTTGCGACTGCAAAAGGTTCGGACAGCCCCGCTGCTGATCTAAGCATGTAACCGACCCTGCCCCAGCCCTGCTGCCTTGTACCAATCCTTCTCCCTGGCAGCTCTCATCTCCCTTCAAGAAAGCCTGCCTTTTGACTCCATGAAAATATAAAACCTCCCTGGGGGGGAGACGCCGAGACCGCTGAACACCTGGAAAAATATATTATTTTTGTTTTCAGAACTTGTGACAAAACGTTGCTATTGGTTCAGGGTGTGTCTGGGGGTTCATTTGGGGATTTCAAAATGTTCTCTGTCCCCTCGGTTCACTCCAACATTCCTCACTGTTATGTCTCCCCCGCGCCCGAAAGACACAAAGGGGATCAGACACGGAAACACAAAACACAGGTTTGGAGTAACAGAAGTGTGCTCCCTGCTGGCCTGAATGTGGGATGAATTTATTGGAACAACAATGGCTTCTTGTTGAAATGAATTCCTGGTGCATTACAGGCCCTGATCATGGGGAAAAGCTCTAAATCCTAACAAAACAAAGGAGCGGCTTTTGGGGTTTTCTTACAAAAATAAGGCTCCGGTAGCCAGATATTTTATGATGTTCAGTGGGGTTTGCCCCCGGGCAGCAGCGGCCACAGAGGCGGCGTGATCTGCGCGCCTGCTTTTGTCATCAGGGCACCGCTGCCTTCCAGGCCTGGGCCGAGACGTCTGGAGCAGGTCCCTGCAAGGGCTCACTGCACCTCGCAGCCCTCACTGCTCCTCACAGCCCTCACTGCACCCACAGCCCTCCCTGCAGGGGCTCACTGCTCCTCACAGCCCTCACTGCACCTCACAGCCCTCACTGCACCTCACAGCCCTCACTCACTGCACCCCACAGCCCTCCCTGCAGGGGCTCACTGCTCCTCACAGCCCTCACTGCACCCCACAGCCCTCCATGCAGGGGCTCACTGCTCCTTACAGCCCTCACTGCACCCCACAGCCCTCCCTGCAGGGGCTCACTGCACCTCACAGCCCTGCATGCACGAGCTCACTGCTCCTCACAGCCCTGCATGCACGAGCTCACTGCAGCTCACAGACCTCACTGCACCCCACAACCCTCCATGTGGGAGCTCACTACACCCCACAGCCCTCCCTGCAGGAGCTCCCTGCACCTCGCAGCCCTCCTTGCAGGAGCTCACTGCACCTCGCAGCTCTCCCTGCAGGAGCTCACTGCGCCTCGCAGCCCTCCCTGCAGGAGTTTAGTGCACCCTCGCAGCTGTCCCTGCACGAGCTCACTGCACCTCGCAGCCCTCCCTGCATGAGCTCACTGCGCCTCACAGCTGTCCCTGCAGAAGTTCACTGCACCTCACAGCCCTCCCTTCAGTAGCTCACTGCACCTCACAGCCCTCCCTGTAGGAGCTCACTGCACTCACAGCGCTCCGTGCTGAAGCTCACTGCACCTCACAGCCCTTCCTGCAAGATCTCACTGCACCTCATAGCCCTACCTGCACCAGCTCGCTGTGCCTTAGAGCCCTCCCTGCACCAGCTCACTACACCTCACAGCCCTCCCTGCACTATCTCACTGAACCTTACAGCCCTCCCTGACCGACCTCACTGCACCTCACAGCCCTCCGTGCAGGAGCTCACTGCACCTCACAGCCCTCCCTGCACAAACTCACTGCACCTCAAATCCCTCCCTGCTCGAACTCACTGCACCTCAAAGCCCTCCCTGCACAAGCTCACTGCACCTCACAGCCCTCTCTGCAGGAGCTCACTGCGCCTCACAGCCCTCCGTGCAGGAGCTCACTGCACCTCAAAGCCCTCCCTGCACAAACTCACTGCACCTCTAATCCCTACCTGCTCGAACTCACTGCACCTCAAAGCCCTCCCTGCACAAGTTCACTACACCTCACAGCCCTCGCTGCAGGAGCTCACTGCGCCTCACAGCCCTCGCTGCAGGAGCTCACTGCGTCTCACAGCCCTCCCTGCAGGAGCTCACTGCGGCTCACAGCCCTCCCTGCAGGAGCTCACTGCACCTCACAGCCTCTCTGCAGGAGCTCACTGCACCTCACAGCCTTCCCTGCACAAACTCCCACCCTTCCCTGCTGGAGCTCACTGCGCCTCACAGTCCTCCCTGCTGGAGTTCACTGCGCCTCACAGTCCTCCCTGCAATAGCTCACTGCACCTCACAGCCCTCCCTGCAGGAGCTCACTGTACCTCACTGCACAAGCTCACTGCCCCTCACAGCCCTCCCTGCAGGAGCTCACTGCACATCACAGCCTTCCCTGCAGGAGCTCACTGTACCTCACTGCACGAGCTCACTGCCCCTCACAGCCCTCCCTGCAGGAGCTCACAGCACTCCCTGCAGGAGGTCATTGAACCTCACTGCCCATGCTCACTGCCCCTCACATCCCTCCCTGCAGGAGCTCACTGCACATCACAGCCATCCCTACACGCTCATTACACTTCACATCCGTCTCTGCTCGAGTGGAGGGCAGCAGGTTGCAGTAGACTTCACTTGCCTCATGGTAGGGTACAGAGGCGCAACTAGAGCCAAATTTTTGGGGGGGGCTAAGAAAAAATTTCGGGGGGGGGGCTGAATCTTTAAGCAATAGGCAGAGTCGAGCTTATTTTTGGGGGGGGGATGGGGCGAGCGGATCTTATCTTTAGAGTGGCGCTGCAGGGGCTCTTAGAAGGGGTGAAACAACAGCGAGGCCTCATTAACATGCAAATGGTCTTTGTGAGAAGTTGGCCTGGCATATGCTGTTCCTAGTTATAGGGACACCTTGCACCAGTCCAATTCGACTCTTATTGATGATAGGTTTAAGACAACCTTTAAAGAAAGCTATCCTAGTGGTAGCTGTGGGGAGCAGCCTTCAGGCTAAGTCTTGAAGGAGTGTTAAGCTTATTGTTTTACCATAATAACCTCTTGAATAACCAAATGAAAGAGTAGCCCACACAGGTATATATATAAAATATATGTATTTATTCTAGTCAGAATCCCACAGTCACTTTATGTGGCTAGTGGCAAAGTTACACTTCAAATAAGCATTTATAAACACAATAAATAGCACAGAAATCAATGGGCCCCAGGGGGGGGACCAAACCATATACTAAAATAGTGGTATAAGAACCACGACAATTCTACAGACAATGCCTAGGGCATTCAGGATCGCTTGCCCCTTCAGAATCCACCCACAGTTATGAGGAAGGGGACCCACGGTAGACGCGTGCAGTGCAAAGAGCTGCTATCGGGATCGCAATGTTAGCCTATGGAGAATGTCGCGGTTTGAAATAAACAGATTAAAAATACTTCTAGCAGGAGTACAAAGTTAAAACTTTAGACTTAAGCTTTTGAGATGCCCACAACCCCGAGAGTACCGAGGTACCACTGTTACCTGCCCCAGGGAAGCCGGGTGCATAGGTCGTTTCTGCTGTCAGGTCGCGGGCTGATTTTCAATGGGAAAATAGTCAAAAGTTCTGCTAGCCAAAAGCGTTGATGATGCCGTGAAGATCAAAGATGTGAATAATGTAGAGAAGAACCTGAAAGCAGAGGGGACAGAGTCTGGGTCACGGCACAGTGACCAGGAGGCTCAAAGCAAAGAGCCCTTTGATGTCGGGTGCTTCAGGTGAGAGGTGCTGTTGCTTGGATCTGCAGCCACGGGCTCCAGGAGGCTTCAAAGAAGGCTAGATTCTGGAGGGCAACTGTCCCATGTTGGATGAGGGTCACTGCGGTGTTAGTGTCCGGATTGGATCCACTAAGCCTTGGCAACCGCAATCCACAAAGAATAAACAAATCAGTTACAGTGCAGACCCACGAGGTCTGGGAGAGGTCTCCTTCAAGGAGACTGTAGAGCAGCCCTGGAGCAACCAGGTGAACTCTTTTTTTCAAAGATAGACCTCTGCTAGGGCCCACAAGTCGAGAGACAAGGGACCGGGGGAGGCGACAATTTGGAGTGCGTAAAAGGGCACCCACGGGCCACCGGAGGGGGCTAGGGCGCTGGTCTTTGGCACAATTGCTGTAGAATGGTTGATTCCTAAACGGGCCAAAACACAACTTCCCCACTGGTCAGGGTCGTGTGCTATGCAAGAAGAGGCCGGGGTCTCGGGGTATTGGGGATCTCGGCACCCACGCGGTCCACGGTGCCCAAACTCGTTGAGCACACTCACTGGCCTCTGGGATGCAATAGAAACCCACCTCAAGGGTTCTGAAAGTTGTCGAAGTTCGTGAGAGCAGCGAAGTTCCAACCGGGTCACTTGCAGTGTTTCAGGTGCCTGCCAAGCAGGGGGATAACTCCTTTATCCCAAGGGAGATTTCTTCCATCAGCTGGGCAGCAGCAAGTCGAAGGTCAAGACTGTAAAGTTCAAGATTAATCTGAGGCTCTGGGGCCACGTTATTCACCTTTATCCCCAAGATTAGGGGAGTGTCCAGAGTAGCGTCCACCAATGGTAGGTGAGGCGGGAAAGGGTGGCTACACCCTCTCCCCTTTGTGTGTTTCCCGCCTGGGCGAGGGGCAGGATGCCCCTGAAACGGTTCCAATCGGTGTATGCAGAATTAGGTCTCTGCAGCCGCCTACGTGCAACTCTGAAAGGACATTTGGTGCACCCACCCTGTTCCAATCCACATTATCCTGTCTGGGGAGATGCTAGCACCTCCCTGCCACAGGAGCCCTATTGTCCAGCTGGCGAGGCTGAGGTTTTCCCCAGCAACAGCCAGCCAGGGTCGTGTAGGTGGCGGGCAGTAGCCATTTTGTGTAACTTGTGCACTTTTAAATTGGTGTCTAAATTCTACCGCTTTTCCCATATCGCCCTTCTAGCAAGGGGGAATTGTACCCTCATGCCCATGGCTGGACTGGGGGTATGATTCCTACATGTTTGACACCAAACACGATATGGTTCTGTGTAGCCATTCTCAAGTTATCGCGATATCGCAATAGACTTATAATGCGGTTAAGAGTATATGGTATAGCTACACTACAAACAACCCAGTAACGATTTTACAAAGGTTGCAAAGAGGCCCTATTCAGGTAGGGGTCCCCCCTCACACATACCTCAGCACCCTGCCCTGTAGGATTACCAAGGCCTGCTATAGGGGTGACCTATGAGAGTATATGTGTTGTAATGGGGTGGGATATGGGGTACCTATATCCCTGTAAGGGGTGCTAGCACCACCTTACCCAGACTACAGTAGTGGTCTGGTGGTGTCAGTTTGTATGGCTGTCCCAGGGTGGCACAATAAGTGCTGCAGCCCTGGTAGGCCTACTGGGGGACCCATGCCCTGGCTACCTAGGGTACCATCTACAAGGGACTGGTAGGGCATGCCCAGCATCCAATTAGGTTTGTACCTAGAGTACTCACATCAGTTTTAGGGAGAAAGCAGATAGGCTGGGGTCCTGGATAGCAGGATCCCAGCCAGACTAGTCAAAAAACCACTTAAATACCAGGCAAAAAGTTGGGGGCAACCATTAGTCAGATTCCACTCTCCTACAGTCTTTTAAAGTCCTGGGAAGTGCTCGGGTGCGGCTGTGTGTGCGCCCGGGAAGCTGTCTCATCCAGGGCTGCCACACACGACGGGGGGGGGGGGGCTGAAGCCCTGTGAGTCCAATGGGTGTTGCGCGCCTGGTAGGGTATGCAGGACTGGTGTGCACACAACAACGATTGTACACCGAGATCCGTTGGCGGGCGGGGTTTGTATTTAATGGTGCATTGCACTGATAACGAGCACTGTCATTTCTGTAACTGCTCACACGTGTGACTGGGGTCTGAGGCCTGAGGCCTGGCATGGGCCGTGTAGGGAGGGACGGGGCCAGCTCTGGGTCTGTCCCTGTAGTGCCTGCGTCTCCCCGTCCCAGTGCGCAGATGAATGACGTGTGGACAGGCCGCAGCAGGGATGTCCGCTCACATGACCTTTTTTTTTTTGTTGCAGATTGATATAGGGCGAACTCGACCCAAAGGTATTGGAGTGCTTTACATGAGCACCAGTTACGTTACACAATGACACATTCATTTTTAGGTTGAGCCCTGAGCCAGCCTTCAAGCGCTGCTCTGGGGTTGATGTGTGGTAGTTTACTATGTGAGGGAAGCCCCGCCCACTCCCCCTGCCCATCTTTATCATTGGCATTGGCTTGTGTCTATGTCCTTCCTAAATGCTGCCTTCCAATTGGTTTAAAGGCTTGTTAGTCCCTCCTTATGATGGCCATGTCGTCATTTGTATTCTACTGCCTACTGGCCCCTTTACTTCTAGTGTTGCATGGTATGTGTTATTTTGATTGTGGGCACTATTTTCATTAATAAGGATCTCTTACTGCCTGTGCCTTCTCCTTCTCCCCCCCCCCGCAGTCCGTGCCTTCTCGACCCCCGCCTGCACTCCAGTTCGTGCCTTCTCACCCCCTGCCCCCGCCCGCCCACACTCCCGTTTGCAATGGAATGGGTTTTACATAATTGCGAGTCATATTGCATTGCAAATGCTTGCTTTGGTAGGCACAGGGAGATTAAGTGATTTGCCCAGAATCACAGGATGTGGAGTCGACCCCAAGGCTCGAACCTTGGTTTCCCAGCTCCAAGGTTGGCAGTCTAGCTGTGAGACCACATCCTCTCCCCAACCTTCCCCATATTATCATCTCCCTGCCCCCTACACCCCCGACCCAAAACAGATGAAACCCCCAGTGAGAGGCCGGCGGTGTTTTGGTCCCACCGGTGCTGGCCTTGAGGTGAAATGGGTGAGTTTTACAGCAGACGGTTGCCCTGGAGAGGGCGGTAGTGCAGGAGGAGAAGCAGTGCATGACCTACAAGTGACTGACTCTTTCCCAACCCTACTGTCTTACATATCAATAGATCTGTCCTCAAAACTCCACGTTGCCAGATTGAACAGTAGCTTCAGCTTCTGGGTTTCAACCAGTGTGGCTATCATTAGTGCAGCAGGTGCAGTGGTACCAGGGCCACCGGTGTCCGCTGCACTCCAACTGTAAGTTTTACTCTCCTACACGCGGAGAGGGGCCCATTCATCTTGCTCGCATTAGGGCCCCTGGCAGCCCTGCTACATCTCTCGTTCAGACATTAACATAAGGGAAGGGACAGGGGATTGGGGGGAAGTTACCTCAACTTTAGAGTCTAGGTTGAGAAAGAAAGGGCTGAGTAAGGGATATTGTACAGGACGGCGTAAGGGTGGCTTTATGGTTAGGACTGGAGTGAGAAATCGGAATCCGATAAGGGATTGGGCTAGATTAAATGGAGGGCTAGGGTTAGGATTGTAATAATGATGGTGTAAGGGAAGGTGCAAGGGAAGGTGTTGGGGTACAGTTAGGATTGGTAGTAAGACATAGGGTTTAAGTAAGGCATTAGGTGTGAATTAGGTTAACTTTAGGGTTTGGCTTTGAATTAGGTTTATAATAAGGATGTTGTATGGGAAGGTGTTGTGGCTGTTTTAGGATTAGAGTTGGGGATATGGTTGAAGTAAGCGATTATGTTTGAATTAGGTCAACTTTAGGGTTGGGCTTTGAATTAGGTTTAATAATGGTGTAAGGGAAGGTGCAAGGGAAGGTGATGTGGCGCATTTAGGATTGGAGTAAGAGATAGGATTAAAGTAAGGAATTTGGTTTGAATTAGGTTAACTTTAGGTTTTTGGTTTTGAATTCGGTTTATAATAAAGTGGTTTAATGGAAGGTGTAAGGGAAGCTGTGTATTTTTTTCCTACTGGTTGCTGATGGCAGCCATGGACTGGAGCTGGCTCATAGAGTCCGGTTTTTTAACCATTGCCAGTGAAATGTAACAACATGACTCCTTTTTCCTGTGTTCCCCTGTTGTCTGGAATTAATACCTCATTCCTCAACCCCTTAGTTCAAGCATGCCGTAATGAGGCGCTTCGTGCGCTACCAGTCGTAAAACATCAAAGAAGTCAGATTTAAAAAAAAGTTTTTCCCTTTGTCATCATGTTTTTTCAGCCATGTCTATGGAAGGTGTTTCTGGCCTTATAGTGAGCGATCAAAGCAGCCGCCACCAAGGATGGGCCAAAATGAGCTGTTACATACTAAAACCTCTGAAGAGAAGTCCCTTAATATTTTTATGAAAAAGGTTTGAATGTTGCACCATAACACTTAATAAAAATTTGGCAGACTGTTAAAAAAACAGGTGATTAAATCAAAGGCCGTTTCTGGGGTTGGGCCTTGTATGTCTTTTTTTCTAATGCAATAAGTTTCGCACTCAAGTCTGTGCCCTCGCAGAGATAATTTGGTTGTGAGCTGTGAATTTCTCAAAGTTAAAACTATGCATTTTTTGTTTTATTTTAGAAAACAGGCTTAACGCCACACCTTAAAAATACTGGTATGTTGTAAGTGCAGGTGTTTCTCATGTGTTTTTGGACGCCAGGCTGCCTTGTCTGGCTTCAAGATGGCGGCCCCAATGTCCCCTTCCTTCCTGTCTGGGTGATGTGGAGCAGAAGCATCTTTTAAAAAGAAAACTTAGTATTTGTGTAGCTTTTTCCTTAGCTACTCAGATGTCAAGATAAGCGTGATATTCTGTCTGATCTTTCTACCAAATTTAATACTAACAATTGATGATTCGCCTGGAACTGAGTGACTGCTTACGGTTCACGTCTTCTGTTGTAGTAAACTTTAAAAGGCTTTATGTTCCAATTAACCTGTAGTAGCATTCGGGTTTTTGTCATGTCTTTCATTTTCGTTTGTTTTCTGTTCCTTTTACTGTGATATTGTGGTCCTCTCTCTACCTCTTCTAAAAATCCGTAACCAGGGTAATTATGGGCCCGACTTATAACTTAGGAGCACGGATATTCCGTCGCAATGACTACAGAGTATCCATACTGCCAAAACTGTGGTTCACCCACCAAATGTAGATGCAAGCAGAGTTTACGTTTAGTCATTGAGGAAAGGGCTCCTTCTCCGCCATGATTAAACCCCTCCGATGGCCCTGCGGAATAAGGACCGCCCTCCTAATATAGATGGGCAGAATTAGAGGTCAGTTTTCACTGCCGGTCACCACCAGTAAAACAGCGTTGAAAGGAACTGCCATGGTGGCGGTTCCTGCCAATGCTTAAGAAATGACCGCGGTCGTTTCTAAATTTGGTGGGCTGAGTAGTTTCGGCCTGTCGGACGTAAAGTTCTCTGCCAGGCCAACAGAGATGACGCCATCCGCCAAATTATAAATCAACCCTACGTGTTTTTTTTTATAAATGTGTAGACACAGATTGCTTTATGCCTGGTCCTTTTCTGCATCATTCACGCTAAGACATTTGAACATAAATCCATGTGTAAATATTTACACGTCAGCAGCGTGTGACTAATACTGAGGCAGGTTTATCCCGGTTCATCCATCTCTGTCTCAGCATCATGTCCTCGGGAGCCTTGCAGAGGCAGAGCCGGTCTTCTTCCTCACAGCTCAGAGAGAAAACAGATTACTGGGTCAGCCTATGGGTTACAAGCTTCCAGAAATTGAGAAGGGTGGGGTGTTGGAATCTCATTGACATGCATGGTGTAATACTCCCAGAGTGCCCTTCTGCAATCTATAGATGTACTAATTCCTAGTCTTTGAGAGCGCTTCCCAGCCTGGCCAGAAGTGCACATTTCTAGGATGGCGGCGGCTGGCAGATAGAAGTGGAGTTTGTTACTTCTCGCTCCCGCACCCTGAGTTTGAGGAGGGTGCCACTCCTGATTGAAGCCTTGTAGAAGGCACCAGGGTTTAGTTCAGGCAGATAACTTGTAGAACGCCAGGAGATCTGTGGGCTGAGAAAGACCCATGCACGGTTAGAAGTGCCTGTGCTGTGTGTGTGAGAAGACACTCATGGCATGGTGGCTGATGCATCCGTCAGAGGTGGCTTGAAGTGCAGTGCAGCGAAAGGCAAGTGCAGGGTTAGAAGTGCCTGTGCTGTGTGTGTGAGAAGACACTCATAGCATGGTGGCTGATGCATCCGCCAGAGGTGGCTTGAAGTGCAGTGCAGAGGTGGCTTGAAGTGCAGTCAGAGGTGGCTTGAAGTGCAGTCAGAGGTGGCTTGAAGTGCAGTCAGAGGTGGCTTGAAGTGCAGTCAGAGGTGGCTTGAAGTGCAGTGCGGAGAGAGGCAAGTGCAGGGTTAGAAGTGCCTGTGCTGGGTGTGTGAGAAGACATTCATGGCATGGTGGCTGATGCATCCTCCAGAGGTGACTTGAAGTGCAGGGCAGAGGTGGCTTGAAGTGCAGTGAGAGGTGGCTTGAAGTGCAGTGCAGAGAGAGGGAATGGATGTATCCGGGATAGATCTTGAAGGCTTGAAAAGAATCTGAAATTAATTGGTCAGGCTCTTCAGTTCTCTCAATCGATTGATTAATGTTGCATTTGTTTTGCTTCATATCTCCTATTTCTAGGCTACTTTTCTTTCATGTTTTTAGTTAACTGTCTGGTTATTTGTTGAAAGTGCTACCCTTCCTGTCATGTTGCTTGCTATTGTGTGCATCGCTCTGATACGCAAACGGGTCATGTTCCCGCTTTATAAAACTTTTCAAATAAATCTGGAGAAGAAAATATTTTTACCCCCGGAGGTCACTTCGTTTTCTGGGAGAGCCGGTGAGAGGTATCAGCCAAAGGGGAGACAGTGCACCGGAAAAGAGCCGTATACATGCACTGCAGAGTCAAGGCATCGGAAGAGGGTGATATGTGGACTGGGAGAAGGGGCAAAGGTTTGTATCAGAAGAGAGATGTGTGTCCTGGTGCCAAGCATTATCCGTATCGGGAGTACCATCCGTGTACTTGAGAAGAGAAAGACCAGACCTGGGAAAATGTAACTGGGAGAAGTAGATACTTGTATCCGGTAGGGGCGGTGAGTGTGCTGTGGATGCCAGTGAGTGTACTGGAGAGGTCCAAGGGGCACTGGGAGATGGCCACAGAGCTGTGGGCAATGAGCAGAACTGTAAATATTTAATCACAAGGCAATAATTACACTGGGGAGAGCAATGGGTTAACTGGGAGAGGGTTCCAAAAAGAGGGCAACATGTTTACAGGGAGTTGGACATATATTTCCTTGACACTAGTAATTACAGCCTTGTGAGAAAGCAATAGAAGCTAAGAAGCAATTGGTGTACTGGGAGAGGGTGTCAAGGAGAGGGCAATATGTTTACTGGGAGATGTCCACAGAGGTATGGGCAATTGGCAAAATTGTAAATGTTTAATCAGAAGGCAATGATTATACTTTGGAGAGCAATAGGTTAACTGGGAGAGGGTACCAAATAGAGGGCAATATGTGAACTGGGAGATGGAGTAATTAGTGCCTTGTGAGAGAGCAATAGAAGTAATGAGGCAATATGTTTACTGGGAGAGGGTGTCAAGGATAAGGCAATAGATTTACTGGGAGATGGCTATATATTTACTGAAAGAGAGTAATTAATGTATTGTGAGAGAGTAATAGAAGTAATGAGGCAATAGGTTTACTGGGAGATGGCTATATATTTACTGAAATAGAGTAATTAATGTATTGTGAGAGAGTAATAGAAGTAATGAGGCAATAGGTTCACTGTGAACTGGGAGCTGGCCAGACATGTACTGGGAGGGGGTGATAAGTGAACCCAGAGAAGCAATTGCAGTGTCATGGAGAGGGCAGCGCCTCTATCTAGGGGCATTAAGAAGACCATATAGCGGTGCACTGGGGCTGTGTCATAGGATTGCAGGGTCTCTTAAAAATCTGTGAAAGTGTTCATGGAAGAGGACTATAGGTGTATCAATCAATCAATCAATCAATCAATCAATCAGGTCTTATAAAGCGCTGCTAATCCCCCGTCCGGGTGTCCAGGCGCTGCATTAGGGAGACAGACACTTGCCTCTGTGAGGGAGCCTGGACTAGTTGCTATACTCGCGTGGAAGACGGCTCAGAACAGAGAGGGCCATACGTGTGCTGGGAGAGCCACGGAGGCCTCCTGGTGGACGACCATAAGTGTCCTGGGAGGGGGCTATAGGGGTCCCGGAAGAGGGCAATGAGTTACAGGATATGGGAAACAGGGCTGCATGGAAAAGTAACCCAGCACGCCCTCTGGTGCCGGGATATGGAAATTGCAAGTGTCGTCCACAGGCAGAGATGGAAGTTGAGGGTAGGCAGTAGAAGGCACTTAGCAGAGGATATCAGAACCCCGGACATCTTGTTGAGGACCACCATCTCGCAAAGCCACAAACCCTCTTATCCAGCACCAGTATTGCAGCCGAGGGGCTAGAGACAAAAGGTGTGGGATGCAGTCAGTCAGTGAGCACCCCCAGGCAGAAGCCAAACACCCCGTGGGCAGTCCGCTCCCTTCAAATGTTCATGGGGGTGATTGGAACACCATGTACAGAAACCACAAAACCACTGCAGAGGCGTCTCAACCACCGTTGAGGTACCAGAGAATTCCAGACGACTCATCGCCGTGGCCAAGGATAATATGTTTACCAGACAACCAGCTGACAGGCCAGACACCAGCGGGTACCTCTGTACACATGCATGTCTTCCTCATTAAATGTCAGCCCATGAAAACACCAGCAGAAGCCAAGAGTGTCACATGAAGCGTCTGGGCCAGACCAAGAATGTCCAGGTGGGCGGCCATATTGGAAAACTCAGTTTTCCCAACAGGCCTTTGCTGCTGAAAGCTCTGCCTCAGCAGTGAGCCGGGTCTATGACAGAACTGCCCAAGCCCTACATACCTTCCAGAGGCAGTATCTTAACCATGAGTCTCTTAAACTCTGGTCACTGAAGCAGGAGAGAGGCCGCAACTTCTAAAATATGAGGTGCTTTTCTGCAGGTGGTAACGGCAGCGCCCGCATCCGGTAACCCAGCATCTAAAGGCATCACCCTCCAAATAAGCCACATTTAATTACAATGATAATCAGTGGCCACCTAGAAGGATGGACTGAAGTAAAGATGCTAATGTCCACTTGGTCAAAATCGTGGCCTGAGCAACCATTCAGATCCATTTGACACTAGACCCTCACCTTCTCTGCACACCTCCCCTTTTATTTGAAATACTGGCGCTCTTGTGGCGGCCATATTGAATTTTCGGATATTCTATGCTGATGCTGAACGCGTTCCTTGAATATTAATTAGTGGCTGTCTGCACAGTTCAGGTGGTAAAGCGGGACGTCTCTTAGGGTGACAGCCAGTTGTGCTGTGGTGCAGATCCGCAACAATCTGCTGGCTTTAGAAGGGTGAAATGTGGGCATTTGGGCGACACGCGGGTGTCTGCAGCAAGTGAGCAGACACACTGAGCTGTCTTCCTTGATTAAACGTGGGCAAAAGCTGGGTTGCTGCAAGAAACTTTGCTGCCTGAGGCTGCTGACATTCCACCGCCCATTGCTGCTTGCAGGAGTAGTGTACCAGCCCCCCCCCCCCCCCCCATCTGACTCGGGGAGGTGTGGTGTAGAAACAGTTTTTTAATAAAAATACATTCTGAATCAATGAGTCTTTGCTGTGGCCATGCAAACACCACCCAATGTGAAAAACCTGGCTCTTCGACAGTCCTTGATGGACTGGAACCTGCATCTCCCCTCCTCCCCAGCGCCATGAGACCCTTACGGGTGAGTAGTCGCGCATGAGACCCTTACGGGTGAGTAGTCGCGCTTAACAAACCCGTGATTGATTGATTGAAGTCGGTGATGACCAGGAATCTTTAAGTCGCAGGACCAATGCCCACTCTTTAGAAGCAGGACCACTTGGTGTCATGACATTTCCACCATGGATTATAAACCATCACAACTCCCAGTGTGTTCTGGCAATGTTTACAGCAGCTCAAGGTTGACAGAGTAGAAATACTGACATGTCTAACCTAGTCTTTACAGGACATCCCCCTGATGTCAGCCATGCAGTCACCGCTGCTCTTGAAGACGCCGTATTTACCGGCCAGTTGCTGATTGTTCCTGTCGTTGTACGAAAAGAGTCACATGGTGACAAATGTGTGCACCACACACCCTACTGTGTGCTCCTCTGTGAGGAGTGAAGTGCCTAACCAGGGGAAACAGAGAAGGCTGCACCTGGCTCAGGGGTAAAGTGCATTGTAGACCCTTATTCTCTTTGTAATGTGCACACCATGGACCTCACCGACTCAAGGCGCTGTTTGTTACATCCACCCCTTCCAGAGAAGCGCCGAAACGTGCATCAAAGTAACAAGAGATGGGCTCAAGCATTGAAGACAAAACACTTTTTTTAAAGTCCTTTATTGCTGTCAATAATCAATTATATTTACATTGACAAAAACTGTAAAAAAAACTGTGTATCTCATGAAGAACATAATCCTATGGAAAGTCCAGGTATCCCTCAGGCGACTGCCGTCTGGATCTTGGGATCTGTAAGGAATTTACATGGAATACAAACTGATAGGAATGGGTAAAGACTGACGCCTTACCGATAACATCAGGTGATGTAGCACCAATATCCCATACATGGGTCAAAGGGAGACGCCAACATTCTAATGGCTGGCATTACAAGCGAAGACAGACTGCTCTTTTAGATGGCCACGTGACAGGTTTCTGGTTCACCATCTGGGTCCGACGTGGATCCCGGGGAACAAACTCAGAATTTCGTGGGACACCAATATCGAGAACAAAACATCGAGGGACAAAGTATTGAAAGATAAGTATAGATTTTCTATATCTCACTCCACATGTGTGCCCCTTGACAATATATATATCTTCAAGGGTGTGCCCCTTTAACATCGAAAGCAGAATATCGACAGCACAGAGTATCGAAGACAAAATATCGAAACTGAAATATCGACAGGCAAATGTGTATACCTAACTCCATATATATCTACCTAAATAGTACCTATATCTTTAAGGTCAGTAGATGTGGAGTTAATAATAGTAAATCTATACTTCTCTCTGTGCACTTAGCCTTCGTTACTTTCTGCCACCATATTTCGGCTTCGATATTGGTGAGCCACGATATTCTTGTACTTATGTTCCAGAGGACAATCCTGGGTCAGAGTCGGTCCCATGCCAGGCTCTTCCTCACTGAAGCTGCCCGGGAGTTGTAGGGGAGATCAGTTGAGTTGAGGGTACCTGTGTAGAGTAGTGTGAGGTGCCACCTTGCTAGAAGCAGCACATTGAATATTTCCCACTTCTCAGACACACCGGACACCTGACTGACTCTTCACCTGACATCCGTACTCTTCTGAAGCGTGGTACGCATCCAGTACTCTTACCGTAATCAACTTAACCTCACCCTAAATCCAGGGACTGCATTGATGTCTGAGGCGAGAGCACTTAGGAAATCTCCTCAATAAGTCACATTACCGCAAAGCATTATACATGAAAACTTTGGGAGTTGGTGGTCCCTACTGGGGTCTCAGGGAGAGATTCTGACCACGTCAAGAATCATAAGCAACGCTAGCGCCTTGACACAGTTGTATTCATTATCCGAATCATACAACATATCAAATGCGATTAGACGATACATATTCATTAAACAAGATTACTCTCGCTGTTATGTTCGGGGTTAGTGTTGGCATTGATTGGGTAGTACTTTTGTGAAGTGAAAGAGTATTTGTTGTAAGGATGTGCTTAGCTTTGGTGGTCCAGTGGATGAGGTTTGTGTTGCTGCTGTGAATGAGGGGGATTTTGGTGCTGCTGTGGTTAGGTGCTAGCGTTGGTATTGCCCTGGGTGTTGCTTTTAGTGCTGTTGTTGATGGGTGGAGTGCACGTGTTGCAGTGCATGAGATATTCTTGGTATTGGTAAACATGGGGTTATGTTGGTGGTGTTCTTGTGGACAAAGTTAGTTTGCATGTTACAGTTGGAGTTGAGTGTTTTGTTTGAGGGTTAAAGCTGGTGTTGTATATGAGGTGTAGCTGTTGGCAGGTATAGTGTAGGTGTATGAGGACAGAGTTAGTTTTTGTATTGTGGATGGTTTTAGTGTGGGTGTGGTGGAAAAGTTTACTTTAGGTATTTTGGTGGTTGGCTGTGTTGTGGTGGTCCTGTTGTGAAAGCGGTTAGTTTTAGTAATGTGGTAGCAGGGGAGTGTAGGTATTGAAATCTACATGATTAGTTTGGGGATTACTGTGGATGGGGTAAGTGCTGGTATCATGAATAAGGTTAGTACTGGTGTTGTGGTCGGTGGTTATTGACGCTGTTACCATGGGCGGTGCATTCTGGTTAGTTGTGTTGGTTTATCGACTGGGTTATTTTAAGTATTTGATGGAACCTGGCCATGTGCATGTGTTGCAGTGGGTGTGTTAGTTATGGCACTCCTTAAGGGGAGGTTAGTAGTTATATGGGATTTATGGTGGTGATTGGTTCAAGCTTTTCTGAGGCTCCCACAACTGGGTTCCCCGTTGGCTAATTGTTGGACCTCTGACCTGGGTGAGGAGTGTTTCTGGTGGGAGGAATTTTTGCTTCATTTGCTTGACTTCACTCCTAACCAAACTGCAAGTAATCCCCCCCCCCCCATTTCCCAGTTGGAATGTACACTCAGTCACTGTGAGGGGTGAAGGTGAGGCAGGGCTTGGAGAGGTCCGCAGGAAGGATTTGGGGTGTCAGCTCGCCGAGCCGGTGTACTTTAAGAATCCCAGAAGTCCTCCTTGTGGCCCCTTCCTAATCCTGCATCACGTTCACCCCGCATGGTGACCGAAGGTACATAGTTTAACACATCAAGTGTATCTACACCACCACAAGGTATAATAATGTGCATATATCATAATTCCCTCTGCATTTCCTGAAGGAGAGGTCTTCAAGTGACGTAGCTGCACCCACTCCATCTGGCCGCCACTTAGCAATAATAATGTGCTTCTGAGCAAATTACTCTTTCTCTTTAGCCTCAAATAACCAATGGCTACTTCTAATTTTTTCTTCAAAGTGGCAAATCTCTATTTAGGCGAATTACCAAATTGTGAAAATTCTATATACATTATAAACTTGAGAATTTTGATGAAAAGATGCGGTAGACGTGTATTGAATCCTGTGTTAAGTCATCAAAGCTTTTGTATAACATTTAAATAGTTAGAAATTGGAAGTATATTATGTTTAGGAGGAAAGGGTCGTAGATAGAGTTCTCAGTGGGAGTTTCCAAAAAAAAAAAGAGAAACTACAGTCTGTTTTCTATGTCTTTCACAGCCACACAGGAAAAGGAAACAAGGAAAACAACAATGAAGGGAACTCGATGACAGCATAGAGGAGAAATAAACAGGTGAGGGGAATTCGGACCCAGTGTAGTAGAGTCCGAGGCTCATAGGTAGTGGTGCGGCCGAGATTAAAAATGAAAGAAACGAAGGTGTGGGAAGGAACGTGAAAAAGGCAGGCAATCAATTTACGTGTACCTGATTTAAAAAAAAAAAATGGGAGTGCAGACAGTTTTTTTAATACTATTCTCTAATGTGTAATTGCCAACTTGATAATTGAATATGTATCTGAAAGGTTTAATATAAAATACATTGTTTACACACCACCATTTGTCTTTTTGTAAAATCCCACTCTGATAATGTTTTAATTTCCCACCTTGGTTGAAATGCACAGTACTTCTGTTGCAAATGATTCCTTTATATATTAAAAACAAAATAATGACAAAACTTGTGAGAACCATGGTGACTTGGTGAATGCCTTACGCCATGCTTTTCTTCTGCAAACCATTGTAATCTAATGTTTCAATCTAGTTGTTTATTCTGAAGTGTACCAAAACTATAACACCCAGAATGCATTCTTTGTTAAATGAAAGACCAGGCGTGGAATCATGGCCTTAGCCATAAATGGAGCAAACTGGAAAGCCTCGGCGCACCCCCTGCAGAATAAACTCTCCTATCATTCTCATGTTATTTGTATGAATGTTCAAGATAAACACAAAATGACAACAGGTTGTAATAAAAGGTTGGAGCTGCAGAATGCCACATCTAACTTGAAGGGTTTTTGGAAGAGTCCTCTATTAATTTAATTCGTAGCAGATGTATTTTCTACATGGTAATGAGAGACAGGAACCAACCTCCAGCTTTCCCCCGCTCAGCCAAAAATACAACATCCGGTATGTAAGTGGCCTCACTTACAGAGATGACAAGGGGTTTTACTGTTGATGTATGTGAATTAATTGAAAAACAAAATGTGAGGATCTGCACTGGAGGGAGCAACATCTTGGCAAATCAATTTGAAGAAAAGGCACTTTTGAGGAAATACAAATAAATCCAAAATGAATGGAAATATTTCCCAAAAAAGATAGTTGTAAGGAGGAATCCAAAACTACATGAAACTTTTGTGGAGTTTATGAATAGTGAGGGGTTTCTGGGTTCAGGGATGCGTAGTGTTTAGGGGTGATGAGGGGGGGTTTGGGGGTTATGGGTGATGTTGAGGCGTAGATAGGGGTTTTAGGGGTTCAGGAATGTGTGGAGTTTAGGGGTAGTAAAGGTTGTTTAGGGATCCGGAATGGATTGACTTTAGGGTAGTGAGTGATTTTTAGGGTTCACGGATAAGTTGAGGATAGGGTTGGCGAGGGTTTTTTTAGGATTCTGGGATGAGTAGAGTGATGTTGGTGTGGGTTTTATGGGGTCATGGTTGAAGGGATGAGGGATATTGAGGCCTGTGATGGTTAGAATTTAGGGGTTGTGAGAGGTTTGAGGGTCGGGGATGGGTGGTTTATAGGCAGAAAGAATTGTAGGGTTAAAGGATGGGTTGAGATTATGGTGGTGAGGGTTTTACGGGTTCAGGAACAGGTGGAGTTTAGATATAGAAAGTTGCTTTTAGGGTTCAGGGTTGGGTAGAGTTTATAAGGTGAGGGGTTTTTAGGGGTAAGGAATGGGTGTGGTTTAGGTGTTGTGAGGATTTGGGGGTTCAAGGATGGGTGGGGATTAGGAGTAGAAAGGAGTTTCTAGGGTTCAGAAATGTGTGGAGTTTAGGGGTAGTGAGATGTTTTAGGGGTCAGGGATGGGTGGAGGTTAGGGGTTTGTGAATGGGTGTAGTGAGGATTTTTAGGGTTCAGGGATAGGTGGGGTTTAGGGGTCAGGCATGGTTGTAGTTTAGGAGCAGTGAGGGGCCTTCAGAGGGCAGGGATAGTTTGTGTTTTGAGGTTGCGAGGGGGTCAGGAATCATTAGTGTTTAAGGGTGGTGAGGGGTCAGTGAATTTAAAGAATCCAAAGTAATTCTTTAACAATGACAAATATTGTCTCCTGAAGTATAGCACGGAAATAAATACCTGCGACAAAACGTTTCTGAAAGTAAGACCTGCAACTCCTGCATTTACACCATAAATGAGCATGCGCATGCCAATTTAAAATAAAATATATTCTATGAATTGATTTCTGTGAAGTAGTAAATGCCATTCATCCTGCAAATTTCCATGAAACAGTTCAGGTGAAATGGTTTCTTGGTAATGGTATTCCATGAAATTGTTTTGATATGAAATCACATACGACCATTCACTTATGAGCACGAGATTCCACTCTCCAGTGCTTTATTTGTAAAAGAATGAGTTCTGAAGCCTGCGACTGCTGCAAATAAATGCTGCAAATAAATGCGTCGCGCCAGAAACCAAGCTGCCCTGTCTTAAAGCTACTTCCTGCCTCTCTAATCCAGTCCCACACACCCCGTGTCCTGCTTCCTCCCTTTGTGACAGTTTTTCCATCTTTCTCTTCCTCGGTCCTTTTTGCTTTGTGTGTTCTTCCCTCTCTTGCTTTTTGTACATTTCTAAGCGCCGGTCCCCAATATGAATGCAGGTGGCCCCACATCAAATTAAGCACTTATAATTCTCCTGTTTTAAGTGCATATGCATTGCTGTTGGCTTGGATTGATAGGTTGTACTATTTCCTTCTCAGTCTCAGTGAAACATTGAGTTTTGTTTTTTTGACAATTAAACAAATACATTTCTTGGACCTGTGTGTGGTGAGCTCTGACTTTTCTGCGGAGCCAATATTAGCATCCCGCATTGATGGCTGCTTCGATTACTACACAGTAATGACTGTGGCCAGAACAAAGGTTGGATGCCTTACTCCCCCCTTGAAGCCAGAGGTGTTCCATTGACGTCTTTCAGTCGAGGGATTAGAATGTAAATGTTGGGCATTAAGAATAAAAAAACGTAATGTTTACAAAATACAAAAAAAATTTAAATATTGAAATTCAGCATTAAAATTAGAATGTCTAAACCTCACACATAAAAATCCACTAAAAGATTTACTAACGAAGACGTTACAGACCCATTGCTAAAATTTACCAGAAAGTCTATCGAGCTGAATGGATCCGTTCCATGTGTTCGCAGAGCAGGCAAAGTGCAGACCATATATGTGGGATGCATGACATACATAGAGTCATTATCCTCATCTGTCTAGGCCACCAACACACAGAAGATCATGATTTGGCCCAAATGGAATTCGATGCGTAGACGGCCTTCGACCGCATTAACTGGACATACGGATTGAAACACCAGGAATTAAGGAAAGATAGTCCTTTTTCTATTTCCTTATTACCATACACCTACGTCAACAATTCCTTCTTACCAAAGCTTATTCTATACAGGGTCGTGCCTCTACGTTAACCCTTTCCCCTTGACATCAAGAACAGAAACCCAACTCAAATCAACCGTCAAAACACAAACTTTCAGGTGTTGGGCCTAGCTCGGACTGAACAATCTAGCCATATTTACAGACATCACCTGTGTGATGCAAGACTCACATTCCATGTGAAAGTTCAGGTCATGAAATAATTTCAAACATTGCACTTTGCTGACTCTTGGGAAGCTATTTGAGCAGACGTGCTGTTTCATTGCTTCATGTCTCACATTCTGCATTGCTTACAAACATATAGGGATATATCTAGGTTGGGGTGAATTTTTATTTAAGCCTGCAAAATATTCAAAATTTCTAAAATTGGCATTATGAAATGCTTGGAATATACAATTTGGTGGCGACTAGTTTGTGCCAAAAATGTCTCTTTGAAAGATTTTTTGGGGTGAAACCAGTCTCTCACTGATAGATCATAAGACTTTTTTATTTTTTTAACAAAAAGTGTGCTCACATAAAAAAAAAGTCACACAAGATATTGGCAAAATACATTTCTTTCTAAAAGCATAATTTCATGAACTCTTAATTGACTTCTGTGAAATGGCAAGATAAAAATTCTCCAATTCTTGGATATATTCTAACGTGTTTGCTCTGTATCTCCAATAGCGACAGCTTGTCCTGGCTTTGTGTGTCCAATACTATGTCACGCCTCAGAAAACTCTACAGTAGATATGGGGGAGAAGATGTATACAATGGGACTTCACTCATCACCGAAGATATACCCTAAAGTCTCTGCTCCTGTTGTGAAAAAGCAAAGGCAATGATGGCCATGGTAGGTTGTTGAATGGCATTGCCTGAGTCACCAGGGCATGGCAGATCACTGGTTAATAATATTGCAGCCTGGGATCTTAGAACAGCCCCATGATTAGGCACAGCCTGGTTCAACATCTGGAATGCCGCTGTAGCGGAAAACATTCACAGCATGTCCCCAAATTACAAAGCCTAATATCTGTAGTTCCCCGGCCCCTCCCCCCCGGCTGGCCATATTGAGAAGTAAGCGGAAATGACAAGAAGGCGCTGTCTCACGCACACATGCTTCTGGGCACTATGACAAGTCTGGCACCTCTTCTTGGTACATCCGCAGCCAGGACACTATCAGACTGCATACCAAGAAGTTTAAAAAGAAGCCGGCAGGCCTTTTCCTTCTATGCACCCGAGATCTGGAACAACCTCCCGTATCCATCAAGACGGCCCTAACGCTGCTCCAGTTTTGATAAGAGTTAAAGACATCGCTCTTGACGAACACTACATCACAACGCAATAACCATCCACAACTTGGCTATTTTCTTTGATGATGTACAGTGCTCCACTGCCTTCTGGTCAGGTTCGTGCTATAGGTATACCATGTACAGACATACATACATACCTCTAACAGCTACCAAGAAAGCGCCCAATTGTTGCCCAAAAAGACAGGTGGCACATTTGTCTCTCTTCAACTATGAAGACAAGAAGTATTCTGCAAAACTATTTTTGAGCAACTTACTTTTCTGTCATTTACTTCAGATAGAAAAACATATTTGTTTAAAAAGGAAATTGAACTTTGTTTTCACCTGGTGCAGGCCAGCAATATTTCCTGGTTTGGGCTAAAATAACCAGCTTTGGTTTATGTTGCCGTGTTTGCGTGTAACAAAAAAAGCCGCTACCACACACCTTACACTCGCCCAACCCCTGAATCACAAGACATTATCCTCAAGTAATTGGTGACTAAAGTACTGATTTCCAGAAGTGTGGCATGTTTTCTATCTGAAAACCTGAAGGCTTCTAAGCAAAGCCTCTTAAAAGTGACCCATGAGCATGTGGAGAACAATAAAAGAGAATTCATTAAGAGTCCATGGAAGAGACAAGATGGAATGATCTGAAGCACAAATTATGGCTATTCTTAAAGCCAACAAATCTGGTTTAGAGCAAAAGGAGGAGGTGACAAAGACGTAGAAATAACAAGCTTCTCGTGGAAGAGATAACAGTGGGTCAAGAGGAAGGAAATCAGGGATGGAAATAAAACATAAATCAGATGGTGACATTGAAAGAGAAATCATGGAGTAATAATGACAGAGAAATCAAAGGGAACCCAAGAAAGAGAAATCACGGCACCCCTTGGATGGAAAACCAGGCCAATGAAATAAAAGAAAAATAAATGAAGATGACCTCGAAATCAGGAGGCGACCATGGCTGCGAAACACGTGCGGAGGTTGTATTTTCAGAAAGACCAAGAGATTATAATTTGACAGAAAGCAAGATTGACGATGGAAGTGAAATTAGCCAAAAACAGTAACAATGGAAAAGAAATCAAAGAGTTGTAGCAGAAATCAGAAGTGATCAAGAAAGAGAACTCAAGGAGGCAACCATGAGAGATAAAGGAAGGGTGAAGCCTTGAAAGATAAATGAAGCCATGACCATAAGATAGAAATTAGATCTGACCATGACGGAGAAATTAGAGAATAACAAAGAAAAAGAAATCTGGGGGAGGAAATTAATAACAAATCAGGAAGTGATCATGAAAGAGAAATCTAAGGCTGACCATAAAAGTGAAATCATTGTTTGACCATGCGAGGGTAAAAAAGGGGGAAACTTTGGGAGAGAAACCAGGGGAGACCTGGAGTGGTGTCATTAAAGTAAAATCAAGGATTGATCAAAACAGAAAATCAGTCTAGTCAAAATAAAAGAGAAATCATGGTGTGACCAAGATGGAGAAAACAGAGTAGCTTGAAAGATAAGTCCAGGAATGGAGCTAAAAGAGAAATTAGGTGACAATAAAAGAAAGATCAATGGATGACATTGAAAGGGAAATCAGAAGGCGACAATTAAAGAGAATCTGAGTGAAAGCCAGAAACAAATTGGTGTTTGGAAGAGGAACTACAAAGAATAGGAGCTTTGCGGGTATCAATGAAATTTAAAACAATGGATGATAATAAAAGATAAGTCAGTAGATGGCTATGAAAGATCAATTAAGAAGGTAGTCAAGAATAATATATCAGGAGTAACCTTAAAGCTAAATCAGGGTAGCGGTCATAAAATCAGAACATGAAAATGAGAGACAATCAGTTGGAGAGTTTAAAGTGAAGTCAGAACATAAGATTGAAAGAATAACTTGTGCATGGCTGTCAATTATGGAAGCGATCATGAAAGGTAAATCATGGGTGACCATGATGGATAAATTATGTGGCGTGACCACTGAAGAAAAACCAGAAGATAATCACGAAATAGCTATCAGTAGAGGGAAATAAAATAGATTAATTGAGTCTTTTTAAAAAATAAGGACTCAGTGGAGAACACGATAGAGAAACATGGGGTGATCATGGGATTCAAATCAGTGAGTGACTACTGAAGAGAAGAAAACAGTGTGGAGCTGAAAGAGAAATCAGGGGTAGCCACAGCAGAGAAATCTGGTGGAGAATTAGAAAGAACTTAGAAAATGACAATGAATGAAAAAATGTGGGTGTCAGTGATTCATGAGAGTGATCATGGAAGGTAAATTATGAGTGACCATGAAATCAAAATTAGGAAAATCATTAAAAAGACAGCAGAGAAGTGACCACAAAAGAGAAATCAGGGACGTGGACACCAATGAAATCAGAATGTATTCATGAAATATAAATCAGCGTATGACCCTAATATTGAAATCAGTGAAAGAAAATTAAATCACTGGGTATTGATAGAAGACATCAACAAGAGGCAAGGAGCAACTTGTAGGTTTTGTTTTTTCAATATTAAATATTTGTTTACAAGGCAGTCATTCCAAGGATTGTTGGCTATGCTTCTGGGCTTGGCTATCAGTGCTCCGCGTGACACTAATTTGCGTCAGAAATTGCATGGGAAATTCACCTGAATTAAAATGAATTAGAAATATCACCTGAACTCAATAGATTTCATGAAACACTGATAAACATTTAATGACATTTTCAAACTTTTTCAAAATGCAAAACTTCATTTCTACTAAGGAATATCTTTAAAAAAGTATATGCACCATAAAAAATAAGGGAAATGGTTAATTTGTAATTGAAAATGTTAGTCTGCACTGCCTTCCCAGGATTCATCAGGGCTTCCACCAGGGCAATGAACAGAGGGCCATTGTCTCCATGCATTGAAACAGTTTAAATGAACTGTGATGTGCAAAATATCCCTTGGACGGTCTCCTGCATCTCATCTTTCTGAGGTCTTAGGACCCAGCTCAGCTGCTGCTGGGATTTATCACACCTCCTGGCCTCAATAAGAGATGGGATAAGCCTCAGGTCTGACATAACCAGGCCAACCTCCCACGAGCGCCAAAAACAAACTGAGACTGTCTTTTAATAAAGCCTGTTATCAATCTCTGCAAAGTCAAATCTAATATGTTGGTCCTATTCTTGCTTTGCAGCGTATATCACTTTGCATGCTGGTATTTGTAGTCCTGCATATATGATGAAAGCAACAACCCCGTGAACACCAAAAAGCAAATAACCAGTGTGGGTTGATTTAGTCAGACTGGACCTGGCAAAAAATGGAGAATACTGTGTAAAACTATTCCGCATCCTTTGAAAAGAGACATCACAGAAAAATGCTGAAGGTCTATGGAGCACAGCTCTGGGACAATTAAGGAGATTACCTCACTTCAAGCGAGTATGGATGCTATCTCCACTCTGAGCTTTAGTGTGATGACTAATGCATTCTGGGTATTGTAGTCTTGGTTGGTATCTATTGACCAAAGGCTTTATTTAGACTTCTTCCGCCCAATAATCTACCAAATGTAATAGTTATCCTGTCTGCCATTTTGCAAGTGCTGTAGGCTATAATGGACTTATAATACAACCCACGGGACGTCCGCCATGTTTGTGTCGGAGTATCTCATCCGCCAAACTCTCGATCAGGCCCCTACACACCTGATAGCAGTTATTTGCTGATGAAAAGTCCAGCACCCGAAACAGTGTTGTGATGACATGTAGGGAGGTGGTCACCCTTGTTAAACACCCCCTCAGAGTGCAAGCTATCTATGACACAGGAAAGGCCTGACGCCCGAGCTATTCAGGAAAGCTTTAAATCACTACACCTGCTGCAGGGTCCCCCATGCTTTCCCCAAGGGAGATAGGCAAACAAATGACCAGATGAAGGGCCAACCATCAGGGCTCACCGCATGCACCTGTACAGCAGATGCATTAACCTGCCAAGCTATGTTAAGAGACAGAAAAATACTGATGCTGCATTATGTAATATTATATGGCATTGATTTTTGTACAGTGCCTTCCATGCTCAGTGAGAGGCCTCATATCAGATGTGATTGCCTTAGCCAATCATATGTTTCCTACCTTTCCAGCCCCTTGTAATCTTGCATTTATAATGACTAAAGTAATGACTGGGTGATCTTCTGGCCTGTGACAATGCAAGATTAACTATATACTTATTTGTTTATTTTGTAGTTTTGTAAAATGACGCGTCATCTTCTGGGTACTTGAGAGTGTTTGCTTATAACGCAGACCACAGGTTCTTGAGTGGTTCCATGGTTTGGCCAAATTTCTGGCTGTGTCTGGAAATGTATTCTTTGAGTGCAGAGTCGATAAGTTTGCAATAATCCAGCTGCTCCTTCACGAGGGCCTTGACGCTCCAAGCCCTTGGGTGCTCGGATGAAGGGGCGATTTTACGGAGCAAGAACTTTTCTACCATATAATACTCTGGTTTCTCGCACCCTGTGACGATGTGGCTGGGGAGTATCAAATCTTGTGGGCAACTCAAACACGAAATTGTCCAGGCTGCCCTTCCCAGAACCAGGCTGTCCGGCATAGGACTTTCCCCCTATCAACCGGTTTGTGTTGTAGACATCTGGTGGTGTTTGCCTAGCGTGCTAGTTTGCTATCCAATCAGATGTGACCGTTCGAGCCATTGTCATATACCTCCATCGTCTTTATCAGTTTAAGTATACATTCAACAGAATGAGAGAGAGCGGCAGGAACCATCTACGCATAGTAGCCTTCAGGATGTTGATCCCTCCGAACCAGCGACTGTGAACTGAGGAGTGGGTACACTCTCGGGCCGTACAAGACCGAGCTGTCCAATCATAATGTCTTTTCAGAAGGACCTCGTGATCCCTGATACCGTCGGCAGCTGAGAAATCAAGGAGTGTCCCCTCTGTTATCTTGCCTACTTCTGGTGCGATAAAACGCTCTTCTATGGCATCGTCCAGCATAGCGATGGAGATGGTTCCCTCATACCCCTGTAGTTAGGGTCTTGTAGAAGATGGCTTGTCCACATATTACTGTACCTCTCTTTAGATATCAGCAAGATCTGAGTTGCCTGTTGTTGTTGATGTGTCCTTCAGGAAGGGTGTCATGATCATGTCTGTGGGCAACTTTAATTTTTTCAATTCTAAGCGCTAGACTCCAAGTCGGTCGCACAATTTAATTTTAATTCAATGAAGCTGGAACAGTCGCCCATGGGACCTTCATCCCTGCAGAGTGTGGCGCATCAGATCACCGTAGTCTCCCCAGAAATGATCGGCTCATATAGTATATTTTTTAATGATGGCAGAGAAGACGTGTTCTGTGAACACCAATAACATTTAAAAGTATACCTGAGGCAAGGACGTGTGAATATTGGCCCTTTAAATGCGTTGATTCACTCTTTTGCTCACAGACCAATAAGAGCCCTCTGTTTTTCAATGTCCTTCCCTTTTCTGACTTCAAGCCATACCTTTAAGACATTTTTTTGATTTTGAAGATGCACAATAAATTTATATATTTTTTAAAACTGGAAAAAGTCACGTGTCAATAATATCATTTAAAGGAAAAACGTGTCACCATTTGCATGTAATTAATCAAGGGGAATATTATTAAAGATTAACTACACCACTTCTTTTGTTTTCTTTTTAATTACCTTTGTTAATGAGAGAGTTGTTATTGTAAGGGGAGAAATGGTGATTATATGGGCCTTGAGGAAGCTCGGCCAAGGGCGAAACGTGATGAAATCTAGTTGTTTTTATTCCATATACAAGAGACAGAAATAGCCATCTGTTTATTAAAAGTAAATAGATATTGAACATGTGAGCAATACCAGAATGAAGCTGCTTTCTTTCTAACTTAAACAAGATGGAATGCCTCTTAGCACTTTACAAAAAGTGTTCTCATTACCTAGTTCAGTGGTGCTTCTTGCAAAGACCTCAGACAGGTGTCGGCTGAAGCCGCTTGCCCTAATCCGAGATGGTGATGACCACGTTACAGGTCCTTCGGTGGTCAGCCCACTGTGTGTCTCATCACATTATCTTCCTTTATACAGCCCAGCACCCAAAACAAGCAGAAATAGTAAAGTTCATTTGTTGTCTTCTTAGCTGGGATATCTGCAGCTCACTAACCACAAATGTGACCAAGTGTGCCAAATTCTTAGGAGGCCTGTTGAGTCTACTGCTTCGAATATACCCCGAGGTCCTGAGTACATATATAGATATACATACATATAAGTCTCGGAGGCAGCGAGTGTGGCCAGCACACTCTATAGACGTACAGTACATGAGTTCAAAGTATGAACAATATACAGATAGAGTGTTTTCAGAAGAAAGGGCCTTCGTGGAGGTGATCTGTACGTTAACCACAAAAGAGGGTTAGATCGGTGAAAAATGGCAGGATTTCTGGGGAGCGGGTGGAGGTAGATGATGGGGGTAGGTTATTTACAGCCTTTCCGAGACACCTAGTTATAGACAGAGCATCCCAACTGAGGAAACGTCTGCAAAGTAGCTATGGAATGACGTCTAAGTGGACGACCTTCTGACATATCCAATTTGGACGTAATGTAATGTAGAGCCAAGTTGGCCCAGGGTGTGAGATTGTCGGCCCATATTCTGCCCTAAACAACAGACTTGAATCAGACTTAAGGAATTCCCAGTGGCCGAGATTAATTCAAGCTTTTCACTTTTTGCTTTCCCAAGTGAGTCCGCTTCAGTGTGGCTTTTATGACCAGACTTGGGTTTGGTGCTCACTGTGCCATTGGGCTCAAGCTGCCCCAAGTCACATTTGCATATGGCTGGTCTCTAGAGTGGCGTAGCAGGCAAAAACGTCCACGTAATTACATAGTATATACATAAATAGATGAATCATGACTTCTTAGACAACAGCACGTTGCCTGTTGGGACTCCTAGGCCCATACATTAATTGTAAACCACTAAATAACATGTACAGGTTGCTCTTGGCTAAAACTTAACGGCTCACCCTGGGTAATGCATATGGGACCGCTTCGCTTGGCATGTGTGCTGGCTATCTGTCGTCATAACCATCACCCCACAGTATCAGTCAAAATGTGGAAATTGTGTGCTGTTTGAGCGGTAGTATGTCACAATATCGCAGTAGAAATTTTGACCTACACAAAATATTGCATCCACAATATTGACTGTCACTATACCATCAAGGTTAATTTACTATTCTTAACTCCACATCTGGTTCACTTGATGATGCATAGGCAGGGAATTGTGTGCACATCTGGTTCCCCTGATAATGCATAGGTAGGGGATGTTGTGCACATCTGGTTCCCCTGATGAGGCAGAGATAGGGGGTGTTGTGCACATCTGGTTCCCTTGATGCATAGGCAGGGGGTGTTGTGCACATCTGGTTCCCCTGATGATGTATAGGTAGGGGGTGTTGTGCACATCTGGTTCCCTTGATGATGCATAGGTAGGGGATGCTGTGCACACCTGGTTCCCCTGATGATGCATAGGTAGGAGATGTTGTGTACGTGATGCGGTTGCAGGTCGATATTCCGACCACAATATTTTGAACTATCTCCTCCCTCTCCCCCATAAAAGAGGCCCGCCAAAACTAAACAGAGATTAAAATCACTGTCCAGCCATACATGGAAAAAAATCACAGAACTGCCACCCCAGTTACAAACAATTTGACCAGAAAGCATAGAAAGATGGATAACATGAAGGCAGCAAGATACGTTTTCAAGCAAGGTTTGGCCCCTATCTCTTTTATGGCATCTGAAGTGTCTGTACAAATGTTGCTTTCTTCTGAATGAGTCTTTTTTTTCCAGAAAATTCACATTTAAGGGCACCCTTTCAACTGGGAACCCTTACTAAAGCAGTACTGCCCTCCACAAAACTCCACGTCCATGAAAAACAATTTTCCGGATGCTTGGGCGAAGGTCAAGTCTTAAATGGAAATTGATTTTTTTCTGACACAAGATTGGCTCTGACCCAGTCCTACTTTTAGCTGTTAAAGATAAAAGCTTAGTTTGCAAAACCAATTCTCCCTCTCTGATTCATCACTGGTTCATGGCCCCTACTGCGATGGTGAGCGCATACGGTGAAGTACTGCATTCAAGTGACCCAAGGATTTGACTCCTGCCCCACTTGGAGGTTTGGGGAGAGTATGTGAGCCAGGAGAATGATTGCAAAACTGTCAGCTTCAAGTTGAGTTGCATGGGAATATTATTTCCTCTGTGTGAGGAGTATTTATTTCTGGCCCTGGTTGCTGCCCAGTCGCACTCTCCTCCGTACGGTACCGGAGGTCCTCCTCACCGGACTTGAGAACATACCACGCACCCCTGATGGGTAAGGCACCACTTGAGAGGGGCCTTGTAGCTGCTCATTCTCCATCATGCCTTGCCGGATTTCGGACAGCGTTTGCCCCGGGGAGGTAAGTAGTCGTTGGAAGAAGCTTTGCCTGGTGATTGGTTTCTCTTGACAGTAGAAGGACAAGGCAGAGCCCTGATCAGATTTCATTTCTCGAGAGAAGCCGTCGGATGTGCCATCAAAGCACCTGCCAATAGCGATCTCCTTGGCCAGCCTGGGGTTCTGGTCCGTGACCGTGTAAATGCCGTAGTTGTGGCCAAGAGGATCCAAAGGTGCAAGCATGGTGAAGGCCGCGGTGTCATTGTTTTCTGAAAGGGGTGGGTGCCTGGCAAGGTACTCGCGTAGGAGATGGTTCATGCCCGTCCTTCTACAGCTGCCCTGAGGATGGATGGTCACCAGCGTGCGGTCAACAAGGTTTTGGTCAAACAGCATCCCACTGCACTTGAATTCTACACATGCTGCAGAGGTATTGTAAAAATTCACGTCACGCACACTGCGTACATCCCTGATGCCATACAGCCGCCCCCGAGTGAGGTAGTGAGTTCCTCCCACATTCTGGGACCTCACTATGTATTCCTGAGGGCCACTGATCTTCACTTTAATGTAACAGGCTCGGAACTCTTGAGGGTTCGGCCACCAGGAGAGATAGTCCCCTGTCCATGAGGTCAGGTCACCCTCTTGGAAGGGCACTGTGTTGTACTCATACTTGTCCACTTCTACTCGATAGAAGCGGAAGTGGCTAGCGGAATATCTGGCAGATTCGCAGCCCTGGAGGTTCCGGTAGGCATAAATTGGGCCATCGGTCTCATCAATGTTGTTTGGGTTCGGTTTGGCTAAATTGATCTTGAAGGCCGTTCTTTTGAGGCTGGAGTCTTCATGGTCAGTCCTTGTATAGCCCAATTTGTTTAGGTATGGCTGTGAGACCCCTACCACATTAGGGTTTAGTTTAGGGCTAGATGGGGCAGCCTCTAGTTCCTCTCCACCAAGAGTGGCAGTGACATATGCGGTGTAAGCATCAGCCCTTTGGCCATCACAAAAAGCGGGAAGGCAAGCTCCATTGGGCCCAGTAATGACACTATCAAACCGCCCCCAGGCTCGCGGGTTAGAAGAGTAGCCGGCCATTGGCTCTAGGTTGATCAAGCTGATGACCGCCCCTTCCAGCTGCTCATTGGGTGCAAACTTCTCATTCATGTATGCCCGGACTTTGACAAAGCACCGGCGGTATTCCGGCACATCGAGGTTGAACATGCGCCTCTCCCGGATCTCCATATTCCCAATCAAGAATGTCCTCTCCTCTCGCTTCCGTCGCTTGGTCTTCTGGAAGTGGAACTCACTCTCTTCCTCCCAGAGGCCTGTGTCTGGGTTTAAAGACCATAGCTTCATCTGCTCGAGGTGCTCCGGCATTTTGATCTGCTCCGCGTCCATGTGAACCTCCACCTGGCCAGTCTGCAGGACCTCATTGGAATCCTCCTCTCTGAAGTCCACTGAAAACATGCCATAAGTCCTGAGTGGGAAAATATCACCATCACTATTGACAAAATTTAGGTCACTGGGAGCAGCAGAGACAGTGGAGATATTCCTCGGGTCGATGAAGGTAACACTGGCTTTGACAGTGCCGTTGTAGACCTCCCCGTTCGCTTTGCGAAAAGAACTAGGCGGTATGACGATCTCTCCAATGGAGTCTTGGCCTTCAACCTCTCCTAATGGAATGACGTTGTGCTCTTTGGCGTCCAATTCAACAGGCTCTTTCCTCCTCATCACTTTGATGTCATGATACACAGAACCTCCTCTTTGATCAAACGGTAGGACCTTGATTGTGTCCACAAATTTCTGCATGCGGTCAACGAATGTGACAACCAGTCTCTCCGTCTCTGGGGGAACCTCGAGGGTGAAGGTGCCCTTGTAGCTGGTGAAGCCAACATTCTCCTTCCCGATGAAGATCTGGCCAAACCGAAGCGGCTCTCCATTGTCTGAAGCAACCACCCGGCCCCGCACCAAGACCTTGGGCTGCGTGCACACCTCGCATCCACACTTGGTCACAACCTTGACTGGCAGAGTGTACCCCATGCACTGCACCTCACGCGTTTCCATCTTCTGCACTCCGCAGCAGAAATTCAACTTGTCCTTGCACTGTAGGTCTGAGCCAAGTTTGCCACTGCATCTGGTATTGGCACACTTGCCCACGTTGTAGTAGGTGGTTCCCGTGGCTGTTTGAAGGCATTCCTGCGGCAATCTGATCGAATGATCTTGGGGTTTACTGTCGCAGGTAGGTTGTCCTTTCCCTACGGAGATATACATTTAAATCTATTAGATACTAGCAAGATAAAAGAGAGATTTAGGCAAATAGAAAACGATTGCTTAAAGCAAGACACTTAATTTTAAAGACTAGAACAACAATATTGGGAACTTCTGTCAGGTGGCTTCCCATCTAAGATCTACAACAAACACGTTGGTGTTGGTCTTCTTTTTTCTTTCAGAACAATAATTCTATACGCAAGCGTCTTGGCTCCCAATCTAACCATATGTTTCTTTTACAAACTGTTTACACCTGGTTCATTGCATCTAACATCACATATTTCTAATGGGTCTCTTGAGTCTAGGCAGGCCTGCTCAGCACCAAGACCTCCTTTGGGGTAACCATGCACTCAATAAATTTATAAGCCAATGAGCCAATCATTGAAGACTCACCTGCTACTGTCAGTTGGGCCACAGAGGACTTAATAGTTCCAGCTGAGTTGCTGGTTTTGCAGTAGTAAGACCCGGTCTGCCACAGTTCAAGCTTCCGGAGGATCAGATTCTCATTGTACTTGTAGACTTGTCTGTCGAGGAGGGTTCCATTGTGAAACCTGCAGAGGGTGGAAGTCGTAAGTAACACATCTGCTCAACAAGAACCCTTGAGAGACATTCAAGAACCGCAATGAAAGATCTACCAGAGAGTGCTTGAAGCAGAGGGGTTGAAATTAACAAGAGGATTGGGTCGACACTACTTCTGGAGCAGATTTAATCAAATCTTAGAGATCACTTCTCCCTAGTACCTCCCGGGATGCGTCACGCGGAAGGAATGTCATGTATAGAGGAGGACTACTCTTTCAGGAAACCGAGAGTTCCACAAAGCCGCTGATTTTGAAAGGGCAGTATGGGTGGGATCAGACATGTCAGGCTCAGCAAGCCATCTGCACAAGGTTACACCTTTGCAACTGACCGGCACCTCATCCGCTCACCCACATTTCACTGTTGGAGCATGTTTCAATGTTAGAGCACACCTCCAAGACAAGGCCACCACTTCCTGGCTAGCCCTCTTCTTGACTCAAATACACACATCTGCTGTGTACAGTGCTCCAAGGCTGGACCACCACATCACCCAGAACTAAAAATGTCATCCATCGCTCGACCACACCTTCGTTCTAAGCCCAAACCTGCTGTAATGGTCCAAACTTCCTCCTGTGGACAACCTACACTCTGAGTTACCACCTCTCCTCTATATTACACCGGCTCCTCCTTTTAACCACACCTCCTCATATGATCGAACCTCCACTGCTGGACCAGGCTTCCTCTTTTAGTTCACATCCCCTCCTCTAGGCTGCGGACACTGCTCTTACAGGAACACACCTCCTCCTCTTGCCAGCACTCCCTCTGCTGGACCACCTCTCTGTCTCTAGCCCACTGCTCCATCTCTTGGTGTCTTTACACCCCTCTCTAGACCCCTACTTGCCCTCCTATGTACACTACCTCTGCCTGACTCCACCCTTGTCGCTAGATCACACCCCCTTCTCTTAACTACACTTCCACTGCAAGAGCATGCCTCGGTCTCTAGACCGCTACTCCGCCTCTTCAACTCACGTCCTCTGCTTGGACACACATCTGTCTTAAGATAGAAAATCCTCCTCCTCTTATCTACACTTTCCTTGCTTGACTACAACTCTGTCTATAGATGACAACTCCTTCTCTTATCTATAGTTCCCTTGCTTGATTACACCTCTGTCTCTAGACCACACCTTCTCCTCTTAACTCTGCTTCCACTGCCAAACCATACCTCTGTCTCTAGACCACTACTCCGCCTGTCTACGCTTTCCTTGCTTGCCTAAACCTCTGTCTCTAGACCACACGCCACCTCTTTTCTGTACTTCCTCTGCTGGACCAGGGGTCCTCCTGAGGGCAACACCTGCTTTGATAGACAAGGGCCAACCTCTGAGACAACCGCTCCTCCTGTAAACTACACATACTCTGTTCAGCCATGTTTGTCTTTAGGTCATACCTCCTCTGCTAAACCACTCCCCTTCTTCATCTAAACCACTCCCCTTCTTCATCTAAACCACTCCCATTCTACCTCTAAACTACTCCCCTTCTTCCTCTAAACCACACCCCTTCTGCTAAACCACTCCTCTTCTTCCTCTACACCACAACTCCTCTGCAGGAGCACTCCTCTTCTTCCAATACACCATACCTCTTTTCCTTTAAACCACGCCTCTGTCTTATGCCCACATCTTCTATGCTGCATCTCACCTCTCCCTCTCAACCACACCTCTGCTAAATCACCCCTCTTCTTCCCCTACACCACACCTCCTCTGCTAAACCACACCTCTTCCTCTAAACCACACCTCCTCTGCAAGAGCACTCCTCTTCTTCCTTTAAAACACTCCTCTGTCTTTAGCCCACGCCTTCTATGCTGCAGCTCACCTTCCCTCGACCACACCTCTTCCTCTACACCACACCCCTTCTTCCCCTACACCACACCTCCTCTGCTAAACCACACCTCTTCCTCTAAACCACACCCCCTCTGCTAAACCACACCCCTTCCTCTAAACCACACCCCTTCTTCCCCTACACCACACCTCCTCTGCTAAACCACACCTCTTCCTCTAAACCACACCCCCTCTGCTAAACCACACCCCTTCCTCTAAACCACACCCCTCTGCTAAACCACACCTCTTCCTCTAAACTCCCTCTCTTCGTCCTCTAAATCACTCCTTTTCTTTTAAACCACACCTCTTCTGCTTCCAAACCACACCTCCTCTGCTAAACGACTCCGCTTCTTCCCCTAAACCACCTCTTTAGCCCACTTCTATTCTATGCTGCATCCCACCTCTCCCTCTCAACCACACCTCCTGTGCTAGACATCACCCACTTTAACAGATCACCCCCCCCCACTATTACACCACGCCCACTTTAACAGACCACACCCCCGCTTCTACACCACGCCCACTTTAATAAAGCAGTCCTCTTTTTCTCGCCCACACACAACTATTCCGGTAGACTGCACTCCACACTCGCCCACCCTTACTCTCTACACAAATTGATTTATTTTCAAATAGCCTTTGAAGTTCGATACAGATAAACAGATCCAATGATTTTGTGGTTCGTGCCCGACCGATTTAAAAATTATAATACAATACAAAAATCACCATAAAACACATTCTACATCTGAACGTATTTTGCCCTTTCTGAAAGATTAATTATCTTCTTAATCCGCCTGCAAGGCATTTTTGTGTTGAAAACTGGAAAGTTGTGGTTGCATTTCAGAAGTCCTGTTGTTTGCATCCAAAATATTCCACAATAACAATTATTTTGATCTTCGTGTTTACCTTAGATTTTTCAGGTTTCCTATTAAATTATAAAAGGGATGAGCAGAATGAACTACATCACACTGTGGTTCACGTGAGCTGGACCCATGCCATCATTCCATAACCACTGATTATGTACATGAGATTCATGTATGTACAATCATTCCAAGTGGATAGCCTAAAAACCTGGCCTGGATCCAACCACTGTGGATCCCTGGAGTCTAAACTTTAGCTTCTATGGGTACCTAGTTCGATTTGAAAAATACGTTTCTTGTCACATGAAGAGTGACCATAAGTTTCGACCAGAGGAATAGCACGTCTGATCCTTGGTGACTTGACTTCTAATGACTGATTCTCCTTCTAAAAACACTTGTGTGATCCTCGGCAGAACGTGTCACCTCTCTGTGTCTTAATTCCAATATGTGTGTCACTAGGGAGTGCTTAGAAACCGGTTAGTGTCGTGGCTATCACCAGGGCTTGACCAAGCATTGAACTGGTGATGTCATTTCGGATATAGAAGTGTGCGGACCAGGAATGCAGATAGTTGGGCGGCCCTTCCAGCTGCCTGGTCCTTGGTGGAGGAACCTGAGCTACAAATAAGTTGTTTTCTTTTGTTTGTTTTATTAGTGATCCTTCTACCACCTGTGGAACTAACATAAAACAGATTTTTTGGGACATGATCTGCTTGTAGGACAATATTTTAGGGCTCAAAATTCTGATTTACAACTGGTTCGCCAGCGCTGTGTCAAGGGGAGAGGATGTGGTCCGTCGGCTAGATTGCCGACTTTGGTGCTGGAAACCAGGGTTCGAGCCACAGGGTCGCGTCCACACCCTGTGATTCTGGGCAAATCACTTAATCTCCCCATGCCTGAATGTGTAATGTAAATACGGTGCTCATGTAAAGCGCTCCAATACCTTCGGGTCGAGTTCGCGCTATATAAATAAGCGCAAAAAAAAAAGGCATTGAGCAGATATTGTTAAGATGTCCCACCAGCTTAATGTTGTTACATCAATAGCGTCCATCCATTAAATGGATATATGAGAAATATTTATGTTTGACATGCCATCCCTAGGGAGATTTTATGTCACATCCATCTGTCCTGCTGGCATGACCTTAATATGTGTCACAGCATGACTCTGTGACCCCCCCCCCCCCGAGCGTAAATTGTCCCTTTAGTCATCAGAATTATGAATGGACCAGAATTTTCTATTATATTTGGACTGACATTCAGAGATGTTTTAAGACATGGGCAAAGTGGGAAATTGCCCGAGGCCACCCCCCCCCCCCCTCCCAAGGGGCCCCCTGGGAGAGTGAACTTTCCCTCCAGATCACTTTTTTAAATTTCTTGATCTCAACCCTTATCATAAAATTCAATATTGTTTTGCATTATAGCCCTTGAATTAGTGATAACATGGCTAATACAATTCAAATTTGTTATAGATAGTGGCCCCTAACATATTTCTTGCCCGGGGGCCCTGAAACTTCTTAAGATGACCCTGCCACCATTTAGTTTTACCATGAACAGCTCCTCTATTTTTCCAGATTATGGAGACAATGTGACCTGTGGCTTTTCACTGGAACCCCTAAAAGCAACTTTGAAAATTAAGTGATAGCCCCGGTCCCCGAATGTATGGATCATTCTATTTTAAGAGTTGACATAAAAATAAATGTAGATTGTCAATGGTAATATTTCTTGAGCCTTTGCGCTTTATCGGGGCACCTAACAGGCATGTCCGCTATCGCGGATGCTTTTTGCACTGGCACTGGAGCCATGGCTGTCTGGATACGGCGGAACCCAATAGTGGGAGGTATAGACCTAGGGGGCAGCTGGGAAGAGCGTATATCTTTATACGCAGATGACATTTTGCTGTATGCCCACAACCCAAGACAAACATTTCATCACCTCATCCACATCATACAATCCCTTGGTACATATTCAGGATACTGCGTCAATTGGTACAAATCCCTGGTGTTCACATTGGCGGGAGGGCTACGGCCCCTGAGATCGGCATGTTCAGAGTTGGTCCCTAGGGAAACATTTAAGCATTTGTGCCTCTGGATCACCAAGAATGAGGACGACTTTATGCGGTTTAATGTACAAGCACAGTTGGCCCGATTGAGGGAGGATAACGCGGATTGGAGACGCCTTCCCGTCTCCTTGATGGGTAGAGCGGACATTTTTAAAATGAAGGCCCTCCCACGTCTATTGTATGTAGTCCAGAACACACCGTACCTGATTCCGGAGACGTTCTTTCGATCCATTGAATCTGAACAGCGCCTATTGCTATGGGGAGGGGGGGGGAGGGGGGGGGTAGCCCCAGAATCGCACTTAAAAAACTCCTGAGAGGTGTATACGAAGGGGGCCTCGCTGTTCCTGACAGAAAATACTACTGGGCATCTCAGCTCGTCAATATTAATGGGTGTGCCTTCTCGCCACTAGAGGAACCGGCGTACAGGGTAGAAAGCTTGGCATTCGGTAACAACAGTTACTTGACGGAACTCTATCGGAAAGGGAGAGGTAATTCGCTCCTCCCGGTACATACCCGTATGGTTTCCGAAGTGTGGAATAGAGCAACCAAAATGACTGGGTGGGCAAACAAGCTTACAGAACAAACTCCTCTCTGGGAGAGTGGTCAATTGGGAGAACTGAGACGACTAACTGGCTTCCGGAAATGGAGCCTAATAGGGATTGAACATCCGGGGGATGTCTGGAAGAACGGGAAAATTCTGGACTTTGACACATTGCAGAGACAGTTCCAAATGGGGAGGGGGGAGTATCTGCAATACCTACAGCTGCACCATGCGCTTCATTGCCATCTGCAAGAGGGAACCCGGTTACCAGAATACTCGCCGCTTGAGGACCATCTACTCCTAGATCCCATGATTGATAAGGCCATCTCTCTGACTTATCGGAAACTGATCAACAACACCCCAGACTGTTTGGGCCCACTAAGGGAGGCTTAGGAGTCCAATGTGGGTCTATTAGAGGATGACGATTGGGCTGAGGCACTACAGACCCCCCGGGAAATAGCTATAAGAGCAAGGTTCCGGTTGATTCAGCTCCGTATTCTCCATAGATCCTATGCCTCTCGAATTGCTTGCATCCGAATTGGCACCTGCGAGACTGACGAATGTGTGCGGGGTTGTGGCGAGACAGGGTCCTTCTTTCATATACTGTGGTCATGCCCTAGGATCCAAACATACTGGGAAGGTATAATTGGAGTGATGATGAATGTGGTGGGTGAGAGCTTCCCGCTTGAGCTAATGTGGCTCATTTTGGGAGTAACTGGTGAAATGACGTGGCCGCAATGGGCCAAGACCTGGCTGGCTCTGGCGGGAGGAGTGGCCAAGAGAAACATCGACCGTGCATGAGGAGCAGGGACACCCCCCACACTGGCAGCCTGGAAGAAAGACCTGGACTGGTGCTACGGGCAGAACGGGTGATATACCAGGGGGTGCCCACGAGAAGGCGAAAAGATATGGGGTGCCTGGGCCACGTATAGAGGCTATAGCTAAAGGCCGTGGGGAGCATTGTGCAGTGACATAGGAGAACTGATGCCTTGAATTATGACAAGAGAATGAGGTTGTTGAATGGTGGGCGCCTATGTTGAGGTGCACATCGTGCATTGCGAACCCTGTATCGTATGTCTCTCCAAATATGTAATTCTGAACCGACAATGTACTGAAGCTTGTTTATGTTCAATAAAAAAAGACTTAAAAAATAAAATGCAGGGAGTCCTGGGAGCTCACCAGTGGTACTTGGTTGGCAGCGGGGTGCCCACAGCGTGGCAGCAGAGGTTGACGCGCTGCCCTTCCATCCGGACCTTGGAGTCGGGGTGCAGAACCATGTAGGGCTTCTCTGAGCAAAGAAAGAGAAATAAAAAGCATGGGTCATTCGCACCTCAGGAAATATTGTGTTATTGCTGTTGTTGTTGTCATTCTTAGTAACACTGTTATGGCACTCAGGGACCCCTCCAAACATAGCATGGCAGGGTTCAGTAACTGGGCAGCTAAACTAAGGAACAGACAAAGTCTGAGGCTTGGATGGAGTCAGGCACAGTCTGCAGCCGCCAGGCTGTGAGTCAAGAGGAAGGTGGAAAGAATCCGCTTTCACAAGGTAGAAATGTCAGACTTGTTTTTGCAAACAGAGCAGGGGAAGTGTGCTTGTGTTCAGAGGAGGAAACTGGGCACGGTGGGTCAGTCTGTGGCATTAACCAGGCAGCGGCTGAGTCAGGGGAAGCCTCTGTCCCTGGCAGCCCAGGGGCTCCGGTGAAGACAAGGGGCGAAGAGCAGTGAGGAGAAACAGGGAGAGATGGAGGGAATCTAGAGGTGTGTAAGAGACAAAGAGATAGGAAGAGAGATGGGATGTGAAAGATGAAGGGTGTAGGACTCCGAGAAGAAAGTACACAGGAGCCCCTGGAGAGAGCGGGACAGGGAGGAGGAGGAGGGAAAGAGAGGAAGGAAGGGATAGAGAGAGTGTGTGAGAGAGAGAGAGTGGGGAGGGGGAAGAGAGGGATGGGATGTGAAAGATGAAGGGGGTAGGACTCCGAGAAGAAAGTACACAGGAGCCCCTGGAGAGAGCGGGACAGGGAGGAGGAGGAGGAGGAAGAGCAAGAGGTTGTGAGGAGGAAGACAGAGGGGAAGAGAGGACTGATATAGAAGACGAGAGACAGAGGAGAAAGAGAGGGAGGGAGGGAGAGTGAGAAAAAGAGACTTCCACTTCTATCATCAAACATCCCTCAGCCAGCATCAGTCAGCCAATATTCTCATCCACCATCCCTGTATCATCATTCCTTATCCCTCATGCATCATCCCTCATCCAAGAACCTCCACCTTACCCCATGATGCCTCATCCATCATCCCTCCTCCGTCGTCCATCACTCCTACACCATCATTCTTCATTCCTCAGCCTTCATGCATCATCAGTCTTTTATCAACCATCATCCTACTCCATCGTCTATCACTCCTACACCATCGGTCATCATACCTCATCATCCGTCATCCCTACCTCATCATTCATCATCCCTACCTCATCATCCATCATCCCTACCTCATCATCCATCATCCCTACCTCATCATTCATCATCCATCATGCATCAGCCGTCGATCCTCATTCTATATGCATCATTCATCATCAGTCTTTCATCAACCAACATCCCTCCTCCTCCGTCCATCACTCCTACACCATCCTTATTCATCCCTTATGCATCATCCCTCATCAATCATTTAAATATCTAAATATCGTCTCACAAAAATACTGTTTCCTAAATGTGGTCTTCATTCTTCACTCCGCATCCAACATCCTTCATTCCCAATCTGTGACTCCACATCCAACGTTCCTCTTAGGGGTTTGGCCCCCTGATAGCAGAGATGGAATATCAAGGTGCAGGAATATTGAAGCCAAAATATGCAAGGGTGAGTAAATACAGACTTTCCTGTGCCTAACTACACCTATATGTACCTTGACTATATATATATATATATATATCCACTGCTTTCCGTAATTCCGTCGAGTCCGCCCGCTTCTGGCGTCGGTCCCCAATGGTACAGACACGGGCCAATTTTAGTGCAATTTTTTATTTAAAAATCTTGCGTGCTAGTCGCCATAACGTTTCGGCTCCACCTGAGCCTTGTTCACATGACAACGTGAATCACAAAGACACACCCTTTTGTAGACGGAACACACTCTGCACGTGATACCAGGAAAATCGCATAGGCATAGTGGAAAGCCTGTGCATGGTAAACCTATTCCATTACAATGTTTTAACATTTTGCCCATTGTATGTGGTAGGTCTGAAAATTACAAACAAAATGTCATACTCGATTCACAATGCTGACACAAGCAATCAGTGTATAGTTAAATCTAAAAACACCAATATATAAACATATTCTCCTTGTATATAATGACAGATTTAAAATTTTATCAGTGCATTGCGATCAATATAAAAATAACATATGTGTTTATACTTCCAAGCATCCTACATCTTACCACTTGCTCATTTTAGCTGTAATGGGTTAAATCCCTATATATTCCATCACATTTTCTTAGTATCACATTTTTATATCTTGTCTACTGCAGCAGTGCAGAGAAAAGGGTAGTGTAACAAAGTGCAATGTGCAAAAAAGTGTAAAAATATAATACTTAAATATTTAAATGTTTAAAACACGATAGCACCAGTTCCTGGTAGGCAAACACATAGAGTGGGTAGACTGAGCCCAGTCATACTCACACATTGATCTTAATAGCTAATAGTGGTAAGTTACCAATCATAATACGTTTGACATATTATTCACCATTGTTTTCTAGAGGTTGATAATCGCTATACAGGTAAACAGGTACAATATAAATCATGAGGTCCAATTAAATACAGTGCAAAACGATTTTAAAGTGCAATCGTGTCAGGGTATAAGAAATATCACGCATTGCTGAGTTATATCTCGATATGTAGATTCATATATAGATCATAAGAGTCCACAACAATAAAGCTTAATATTGGTGGTCATTCCTCTCTATAAAATAATAAATAATACATGAGATGATAAAATATCAACCTCAACACGCTAAAAACCCCTTAAAATTCTTTTTGCTAAAACCAATTTCATGTATGCACAGGTAATTTGCAATAATGTTACGATAGACAATTGATCACTTCAATGTGCAAAATGCAAATAAGTATCTAATTCACACTAAGACCGGTATGCAGATCCTCAGTGACATTAAGACCAGCCGGGGATTTAGAGTCAAGGCGGAGTATATACTTAGTCTCTAATCTGCGAATCAACGCTTCTCTGTTACCTCTCCGCCTGCTCGCTGGTACAGTGTCAATAACATAGAATGATAATTCTCTGTTGTTGCTATGGTGTACTTCCTTAAAATGACGAGCCACCGGGTATGTGTTGTCCTGGTTCGTAATTGCCCTGAGGTGTTGCAAGATGCGCTTATGAACTTCTAGCTTAGTACTGCCCACATATCTAAGTGCACACGGGCATTGGAGCACATAAACAGCAAATTCTGTTTTGCACGTTAATACTTTCTCAATTTTGTGCTCCCTATCACTAAACCCATCCTTGTAGGTTTTAGTATTAACCCCGTGTGTGCATGCTTTGCATACCTTACATCTGAAGAAACCACCATTGATTTGCAACCACGTGGTCTTTTCTATGGTTTCTGGATTTGTATTGACGAGGCTATCCCTCATTGATATATATATATATATATATATATATATATATATATATATATATATATATATATATATATATATATATATATATATATATATATATATATATATAGACATAGAGTTATATAGATCTATAAATATATAGATGTATAGATATATATGTACTTCGATGAGAAATTAGGAACAGTAAATCTATACTTTCTCTATATGCACTTGCCTTTCGATATTTTGGGCTTCAATGTTTTGTCCATGATACTCTTATGTCACAACATTTATAATCTCGATCTTCAGTCGTACACTCCCTCTTAGGAGTAATATTGGTCTGCTATTTTCAGGATCTCACATCAGGTAGGACTCTCGGTTGCCACAATATCTCACTCGAGACCCCTCTCCGCTACTCAGCGTGGGGAATCCAGCCATTCATGAATCCTTTGGTTGGAGCATGTCACACACGTCAACCGTACCTTTTTTTGTTTTTTTACAGGTTTTATATAGCGCAAACTTGTCCCGGTATCAGAGCGCTTTACATGAGCACCAGTTGCGTTACATGAGGACACATTAATTTTTGTTAGGCACGGGGAGATTAAGTGATTTGCCCAGAGTCGCAGGATGTTCAGCGTCCTTGCCGAGACTCGAACCCAGTTGCCCAGATTCGAGGTCGACTGCCTTAGTCATTAGGCCAACTCCTCTCCCCTTGAGGGTGCAGTGTGATTGGACATGGAGTAAATGGTTGGGGACATCAACAAAGAATGAATGTCAACACTCACCTGCTCTTCTGAGGACCGCCTGCACATGGGAGCTCTCAGACCCATTCAGGACCGGCTGGACTGTGACGGGGATGTAGTTCTCTAGTGTGATGGTAACGTTGGATGTGGCATCAGCACAGATCCCTGGCACCGTGACTCGCCCTCGCCGGTCCGACGTGGCCAGAATGACCAATGGGCTCTCCGCCAGGGCAACCTTCGCATTGGCCAACGCAGACCCCTCTGTGCTCAGCACGTGACCCGTGAGGACATGGTCATCGCAGATACACCTGCTGCAATCCGGGGAGGCGCGTCCCACGTAGCAGTTCAGCTGGCAAACTAAAAACAAAATATGTTGAAATGAGATTCAGATTTGTAAAACGTGTTCCCTACAGTGGTGCAAACTATGCCCATTACATCTTCAGATCACCAAATTTAAAAGCCATTACAGCACCCTGTTCATGGACACATAATTAAATACTGTACCATTGTTAGTGCATTGTATAAATTTAAAATATAGGAAGATATCTACTGCCGTTACTGTTCATGAGGAGTAAATGTTTTGGAATACCTCCTTGTTTTGGAAATTTGAAACAATAATCATGATTGGAAATGTTTTTAATACCTGCTCAAATTTCTTAAGATGCCCACATTTCTTCAAACCGGCATAATTTTTTGGGGTACAAAGGCCTTTTCTTACCCGTTCATTAGAAGAAGGAGGTTGCCGTCCGTAAGGTCAGCAGAGGACATTACCATCACACTGATGGTACTCTGTCCTCCAAGTCTCCCACTGGCCCAGTGGTCATCTCGGTCATTGAATGGATCTGCTGTCATGGACACTGTCAGTATTGATGGCCGTGCACCAAACTTTTCTCAAGTTTTTCTATTTTTTTCAGAAACATCCTCCCAGTGTTTATTTTTGAGAACCAAAAAATGAATGACCCCCACACCCTGGGAGTTCTCTCCATAACACCTGAAAGGCCAGTCCACCTCATCTCATGTGCATGGATCCATGCCCTCATGCAAATGAGGGAACACCTCCTGAAGATAGCGGTGATGGTGCATCTGTATTACACAAGATGCTGCACAAGAAGTGTCTGCGGCCTCCTCTGTAATACTAAAGTGCCGCGTTGGTGAAAGAATACGGGTGCACATGCCCGTTGGCTCTTAACATAACACGGCCCGAGGCCTGAGCTGGGTTCATCACTGGAGCTCTGCCGGAGTCTTGTGCTAATCAGAGGCTGCTCCGGGACTTAGAGGACTGGCTCAGATGACTGACAGCTGTCAGTCAGCTGCCTCCTTTGCTGACAAGAACACAGTATCAAGTCATCTCCCTAAAGCCATGAGGCCAGTGTGATAACAAACAATTGTGTCTGGTGGTGTGTAGTCTGCTGAGCTGAGGTACTGACTGTTTTTTTTTGTATCGTTGCAGGGAGAAGAAACCTTACATGAGAGTTGAGTGTCCTACCACCCAGCGCAGTACCTCAGTACTACAGTACCTGTTCAGCGGAGAGACCTGCTCAAGGTAGGCTGAGATCCACCACCCTCTGTGTTACTCCAGCCTCTGAGGCCAGCCTCCAGCCTCCAGTCAGCGGAGATAATTGCTCAAGGTAGGCTGAGATCCACCACCCTCTGTGTTACTCCAGCCTCTAAGACCAGCCTCCAGCCTCCAGTCAGCAGAGAGACCTGCTCAAGGTAGGCTGAGATCCACCACCCTTCGTGTTACTCCAGCCTCCAGTCAGCGGAGAGACCTGCTCAAGGTAGGCTGAGATCCACCACCCTCTGTGTTACTCCAGCCTCTAAGACCAGCCTCCAGCCTCCAGTCAGCAGAGAGACCTGCTCAAGGTAGGCTGAGATCCACCACCCTCTGTGGTACTCCAGCCTCTAAGACCAGCCTCCAGTCAGCAGAGAGACCTGCTCAACGTAGGCTGAGATCCACCACCCTCTGTGGTACTCCAGCCTCTAAGACCAGCCTCAAGCCTCCAGTCAGCGGAGAGACCTGCTCAATGTAGGCTGAGATCCACCACCCTCTGTGTTACTCCAGCCTCTGAGACCAGCCTCCAGTCAGCGGAGAGACCTGCTCAAGGTAGGCTGAGATCCACCACCCTCTGTGTTACTCCAGCCTCTAAGACCAGCCTCCAGCCTTCAGTCAGCGGAGAGACCTGCTCAAGGTAGGCTGAGATCCACCACCCTCTGTGTTACTCCAGCCTCTAAGACCAGCCTCCAGTCAGCGGAGAGACCTGCTCAAGGTAGGCTGAGATCCACCACCCTCTGTGTTACTCCAGCCTCTAAGACCAGCCTCCAGCCTTCAGTCAGCGGAGAGACCTGCTCAAGGTAGGCTGAGATCCACCACCCTCTGTGTTACTCCAGCCTCTGAGACCAGCCTCCAGTCAGCGGAGAGACCTGCTCAAGGTAGGCTGAGATCCACCACCCTCTGTGTTACTCCAGCCTCTAAGACCAGCCTCCAGTCAGCAGAGAGACCTGCTCAAGGTAGGCTGAGATCCACCACCCTCTGTGTTACTCCAGCCTCTAAGACCAGCCTCCAAGACCAGCCTCCAGCCAGCGGAGAGACCTGCTCAATGTAGGCTGAGATCCACCACCCTCTGTGTTACTCCAGCCTCTGAGACCAGCCTCCAGTCAGCGGAGAGACCTGCTCAAGGTAGGCTGAGATCCAGCACCCTCTGTGTTACTACAGCCTCTGAGACCAGCCTCCTGTCTAGTTTTACACTTCACTTACTCCACTGTGTCTGGTGAAAACCTTTTCAAGTAAAAGCCTGAGGTGTCTGCCCCAAAGACATGCCTATAGGGTATTAAAGGGTGTTCCTAATGCTCCCTTATGTGATACATAGGTTATGGTCAAGGGTCCTAGGCATGTGTGCTGAAGGTCATTGCAGGCAGGGGAGGGGCTTGCATACTTGCCAACATAGGGACAGCAGAAAGAGGGAGATTTTAAGAAAATAAACAGGGTAATGTGTTGTTTTCATTGACTTTTATTGCAGTGGGGACTATTTCAGGTGAGAGAAAGCTAAATGTATGCGATTTTTGGCTTTAAAAATCGGGAGCCTCCTTCCTGAACCGGGTCTATTGGCTCGTATACGTCTGGCACGAGGGTGTGCCAACACTTCATCATACCTGCCAACTTACGAAATAACTTCACCGTTTGAGGAGGGGGCAGGCCTTGCAGGGAGCAGGGCCTGGTGTCGAGAGCTATTTCAGAGGCACTCTGCCCCTCACCAAGTCCCCCACCCCCTCCCAAAAACCCCAAAACAAATGGTCATCGAGGCACCTTTTAATGGATATCGGCTGCTTACTGCCTCCGAAAATGAGCGGGAGACCCACTGTTTACAGTGGTTTTCAGCTCGTGTTCCCTGCCACCGTGTGAGTTCAGCTCCTCATCGGGAGACTGTGTGATGTGAGCCGAAATCGTGTGACACACAGTGACACTGTCTTCGTTGGTAGGTCTGATCCAGGAATGAAGGGGTTAATATGTCTCTATGATGGACAAGGGCAGGTCCCACTGTGACACAACCAGCCTTTTGCTGCCTTGACCTTCATGTACAGGGGTTACAAGCGGCAATGAAAACGTCACCCACCTTTGCACGGGGACACTGCACATTTCTGCGCCTCTAGGCTTCGTCCTACGCAGGGCGACGTCGTGGGTGACCTGGCGCAGCTTCTCTTCCGGGTCCTGCGGCCTCCACCACAGGTCTTGGTGCAGGGCGTCCATGCGCTCCACGGGCTCCACTTGGCCTCTGTGTGGGGAAGGAAGTAGGAAGTGTTAAGAGTTGAGGTCAGTGGTGAACAGTTACTGGCATGGTACTAAGTAGACCTGGCATATAGCATCCCTCTTCTGCGCTGAGGTGGCGTAAGGTGGGACTTTAAGTAATAAACTAAAGCTCTCTTGGCTGAGAGGGATGTTCCACTCTACTCACTTTTAGGGTGGCATTGTTTACTTACTCGCACCCGTGCTGAGGTCAAGCGCCTTATGTACTTACGCTTTTAGCATTTGCAAAACCTCTGATTTGGTACATCAGGGGGTTTGCAAGAGCGATCACCCTTTTTAAAATGAACAAAGCCCATTTAATGATTTGGTAAAAGTTTTCTGAATCGTAAAATAGGTTTAGGAAACCATTACGAATCAGTATTTGGCAGGGGCGAATTAAGGATGTCCCTTCCAAATGCAGATTTTTTATGGTACGAACTAGTGTTCCGCAACTGAAATCCGATTGCAAAACATTAATATTTTACCACCACCTCAAAAGAGGCGGTGACCCATTTGCACGTGAGAAAGGGTCCCAAAGGGACTCTTACCACATTGTGAAAGTTTAAAAAAACATTTTTTCAGGAGTATTCAGGGGACTACTACTTACTAATAAAAAGGTTTGCAAAACATTTAATTTTTCTTTTTAAACTCATCCCATTTTCCATTTTGGAAAACAAGCTCCACTTTAAAAAGATGGCCTTTTTGAAAAGCAATCTCAGCCGTGGTGGTCTGCTGACCCTAGCAGGCCACCATTCCTGTGATTGTAGCCAATCATAGTGGGTCTCAATTTGCTACCTATCTAATTAATATTTTATGACATAAGTTGAATTGCAACCATTTAGGATTCTGCATTTCGTGAACCGGCCCATACTTAATTTTGCAAAGTACAAATGTATTCCATAAAAGTCGGTGCGCAAATTGCACCCAAGTTTATGGAATGCATTTTCAGTACATGAGACCCCAGGACCCTCTCTGATACATTGCTATTGTTAATTACTCTCTGTAGTGTGCTGTACAACCCCCTCGCCATCCCCCCCGCTGGGTTTTGAGAAAATGTCTTGGAACATCACTAAATTCAAGAGAGTGAGATAGTCACGAGAAAGAGAAAGACGGTCGGGCTGCTGCTGGCTTTCCAAGGTCTCTTCTGTGTCTGAGGGATACCTTAAATGCTAATATACCTCCTACATGTGTGTGTCAGGGAAGCTTGTACATGTTGATGTACTTGGTGTACTTGTTCTGTGTGTGTGAGGGAATACGTGCATGCTTCTGCCTTTGTTATATCTGTTCTGCGTGTATGATGGAAGCTTGCTCTGCAGATGACATGTAGAACTTGTTCTTGGTGTGTGGGTGTTTCGGGAAGCTTGAATTAATGCTATGCCATTCTGTGTTTATGATGGAAGCTTGCACTACTGATGCCACGCAGCACCTCTCTTTGGTGTGTGGGTATCTGAGAAGCTTGAACTACTGCTATATCATTCTGTATGTATGAGGAAAGCTTGCACAGCAGATGTCATACAGTTCCTGCTCTTGGTGTGTGGGTGTTTGGGAAGGTTGGATCACTGCTATACCATTCTGTGTGTACGAGGGAGGCTTGCACTGCAGATGCCATGTAGAACCGGTCCTTGGTGTGTGGGTGTCTGGGAAGCTTGGATTACTGCTATATCATTCTGTATGTATGAGGAAAGCTTGCACTGCAGATGTTATACAGTACCTGCTCTTGGTGTGTGGGTGTTTGGAAAGGTTGGATTACTGCTATACCATTCTGTGTGTACGAGGGAAGCTTGCACTGCAGATGCCATGTAGAACCTGTCCTTGGTGTGTGGGTGTTTGGGAAGCTTGGATTACTGCTATATCATTCTGTATGTATGAGAAAAGCTTGCACTGCAGATGTAATACAGTACCTGCTCTTGATGTGTTGGTGTTTGGGAAGCTTGGATAACTGCTATATCATTCTGTATGTATGAGGAAAGCTTGCACTGCAGATGTTATACAGTACCTGCTCTTGATGTGTTGGTGTTTGGGAAGCTTGGATTACTGCTATATCATTCTGCGTGTATGACGAAAGCTTGAGAAACCGAGATCCTGATATTGGGAGATGATCTTTGGTGTTGACCCTCTGTCCCATGGCCCGATCAGTTCAGTTCTGTTCCCACGCTAGCAGGAAAGGTAGTAAGAAATTAGAGGTCCTGTTTAAACAGGAACTGTCTTTTAGGCGTAACTGCGAGACCTATTGCATTGCAAATGCTTGTTCAAAGTTCTGTCTGCTGTGTAAGAGTTTCGAATATGTGGAAAATTATGATTATAAACAAATAAGTTGAAGTTTTAGTTTGACTTTGGGTGAATGAAAAGCTTCACCTTGAACCAGGAGCTGGCAATGTTGTTGAAGTAGAGGCCATTTAATTTTTTTTGTCTAATTTCTTCATTGAAATTTGACGATTGTTCCATATGCAGTTTTCCTCCTTGTGACCTCCAAATATAGTCCGAATATGTCCCTCCACTCTGCTGAGGAGCTGTGCCCGACATTTAAGGTAGCGGAGAGAAGCTGCTGCATATATTAAGTGCGGCTGTAAGGAGGGCATGTACCAAGGGGGCATTGTGCTTGATGGCAACATGCCCGGATGTGGGCTCCAACCTCACGAGCCCGGGGTCTTAACCTGAGACGATGCCAATGAGACCAAATAAGGTAGGGAATTCTCTAGGATTACATGTGATTCTAGGCAGAGGGGATGTGGGGTGAAATGTCAGGCAGACCGATCTGCATGAGGCCTGGCCAAGGCTGAATGCCATATGCTTGATCCATTTCTAAACAAACATTGGCAAAGCTAATAGGTCTTGCTTTTGAAAGGCATTAGCCTACCTTATGACTTGGCAGTTCTTGTTCATGTGCAAAAAGAAAAACTAGAAGCTTGTTGCCATGCTGACCACCATCTGTGAAGAAAAAAAGTTTAAAATCCAGCTTCTGCGTGATGATGTATGCGCATGGTTAATTTGAGTTTTAGCCCTAGCATGATGATCAGGGTGCACACGTGTCCCTGTGCACGCATCAATCAATCAGGTGACTTGTAAAGCACGACTATTCCCCCATAAGGGTCTCAAGGCGCTGGGGGACTAGGGGAACTGGTGGTCCGTCGAAGGCGCTGTGGTTCACTCAAAGAGCCAGGTCTTGAGGTCCTTCCTGAATTGCGGCAGCGATGGTGATTGCCTGAGGTGGAGAGGCAGGGTGTTCCAGGTCTTTGATGGAAGGTAGGAGAAGGCTCTTCCTCCGGCCATTATGTTGAGGATACGTGGGACGGTAGCCAGGGCCAGTTTGGTGGAGCGGAGGTCTCTGGTGGGTACGGGGAAGGCGAGGCGGTAGTTAAGGTACGCAGGTCCTGCATCATGGAGGGCTTTGTAGGCGTGTGTGGAGGTCTCCCAGGTGGCCAGTGATGTGGCTGTGGCAGGGGATGAGTCTGGGCGAGGCTTTCTGAAAGTTCAGTTTCTTGAGGAGTTTCTGGGTGATGCATTGCCGTAGTCAATTCTGCTGTTGATGAGTGCGTGTGTAACCGTCTTTCTGGACTCCGTGGGGACCCACTTGAAGATCTTTTGAAGCAAGCGGAGCGTGTGGAAACGGGATGATGACTTGGCGTTGATCCAGGGGCTCATGGTGAGTGACGAGTCCAGGATGATGGAGAGGTTTCTTGCGTGGTTTGTGGAGGTTTTCCAATTGCTGCTGCGGGCCACCAGGAGTCGTCCCAGGCAGAGGGGGTGTTACCCATGAAGAGGACTTCGGTCTTCTCGGAGTTTAACTTGAGGCAGCTGGCAACAGCCTTCATCCCGTCGTGGACTTTGTTCTTGGCGACTGTGGGTTCGCATCATGACCCGGCAGTGTTTCTTTTTTCTGTGAGTTATAGTGGAATGAGAGCTTCTTGCCCATTTCTTTACCTGCTATATCACGGAGGCTGTTGATTTCAAGGTTTTAAAACCATGCATTTACTTAACATATCCTGCTGACAACCACAGAAATGTCTTCACTTTCAAGTTATGATGAAAAGCTTCCCAGAACTGCAAGCTTTGTGTGGACACATTAATAATAGCTTCTACACTCAGGGGTGAAATCAATCAAATCCTAGGTTTAAGTGAAGTTTTAGGAAAACAGTGTAACCCATGAACCATCTGGTACACTGTATTCACTCATTGTGAAAGGTGGCTGAAACTCTGCTAGCAATACAGTTCAATGGGATGAATGTTTGCCCAGAGACATACATGTCACAGGTTTCCTGTTTTTTTTAGGATCATGAACTTACAAAGGAACCAGCAGACTCATGTTTAACACCACTAATCTACAGCTGATGTGGGGCCAAAGGGATCCTTTTCAAATGCCATAAGCCAGCCCCTCACCCAAACCCCAATGTGAAGAGGACATCTCTCAGCTTCAAATAATAGGCCGACGTCACCTAAAGCAACCCCTCAGCCGAAGAACCCCCCCCTCAGCCGAAGCACCCCCTCGCACAGGCTTATCCAGCATGTGAACTAAAATGTGTCTGCCACGTTTGGCTATCACCCAGCAAGCTTTGTTGCAGCCAACAAAAATAAGCTGAATTTAATAAGCAGCAACAATGCACAAGCTCTCTGGTGTGTGGCAGTTCTGGTTGGTTGGGTAATCCTGCTTCCTTTTTCTGCTTGAGTTCAGTAACAGCCAAGAGGCAAAAAGGGAACACTGTCTACATTTCGACCAGACTGCTAACTGGGAGTAACTCTAAACACCCTTCTGGCAAGGCATGATAAGGCTTCTGACTGTCCACTACTGAAACAAAAGGGTTAGAGCAGACAGTTGGCATACAAATCCAGAATTAACTCTCTGCTTAATTTGTAAAAATTAAGTGCCAGGTCCCTCGTCAGGAGGCCACGGCAGCTTCCACCTCACATTGCCGGCACTGCCATCACACTATCAAGTGTGACAATTCCAACTGTTCAATGCATAAGATTGGTTTGGGTGGCAAGTATTAATTGTTTTAATGTATATTGCATTAATAAACCATTGTTGATCTCCTCATCTTAAAATTATACAAACAGCACCACCATGTGGCACCTGTTATAAGTGCCAGAGTTGGCAATTAAGTGCCAGTGCCGAGCTCCGGAAACCACCGGCTCAAATTAAGCACTGGATTAACTGCATGAGAATAGGATTATTATAATGGATAGCTTACCTAATCAGGTAAAGTACAGGACCAATATCTGTGTTAACCATAGGAAATATATTTGGGATCCATTAGGGTACTGTGCCAGCACCTCCAGTTTGCCCAGAGCCCACATCAGAACTACCCAGGGTGGCATCGAAAGAGCTGTCAAGATGGCATTCAGCACACAAAGCTGACAAACTCTAAAAAGGAACACAACTCTTCTACCATAAACTGTCCAATGAGCTCACCTAACACTAGTTAGAAGATCTAATGCCAAAATCTTCTTTGGTGATCACCATTAATTAAGACTTTCCTGACTTGACTACAGACAAAGAGCCCATACCAAAAGACTTAGAAGTGCCTTGAAGTGCCCGAATGGAGAAAAAATTGTGGATAAAAAAGAGAAAAAAACACACACACAAAAATGCAAAGTATATTCTTGACAGTGACTTCAGACTCTAAAGGAACCTACCATTCTAGCCCTCTTGATGAGTGGCATTGTTGAAGTCACAGCTACTGGCTGGCACAGACTCAAAAGAAGGTGCATGTGTTCTGTATGTGGAAGGCATTAAGAAGCTGCCCTTCAATAAGTTTCTATTAGGGCATGATTTAGGGCTCGGCAAACTGGTTACTCCTTTACAAATGTGACGGATATCCCATCCACCGATATATAAATCCCGTTTTATCCTATGGGATTTATATTTCGGTGGACGGGATATCAGTCACTGTTTTGACAGAGCAACCCATCCGCCGAGATCTAAATCAGCCCTTATAATTGCATGTTTGCACATAAACTTCTGGGTGATACCACAATGTCGCACTCTGTCTCAACCACAGTAACCAAACGTGAAGTGAGGCTCAGACAATGGAGAGCCTTCAAACATCCGTTTGTAGAAGAGGCTGCAGTCCATTCTGGTAATGGGGGCTGGGGACAGGGCGTGAGGCGAGGGTAAATAAAAATGTGTACCGGCAATGGATGGTGGGATTCTGAGAAGCCAGCATCGTCATGGCAGTCGGTACAGCCCTAGTCCAAGGTAGAAAGCACATCAAATCTTAATACAAAAAACGTAGCAAGAATTTATCAAAGGTTGAGTAAAATCGCAATGCGGGTAATATTTAATTTAGTCTCAAGTACACACACTGTTAGCAATATAGGGGAGAGGAGTTGGCCTAACGGTGAGGGCGCTCGACCTCGGACCTGGGGGAACTGGGTTTGCGTCTCGGTAATGACGCTAAACACCCTGTGATTCTGGGCAAATCACTTAATCTCCCCGTGCCTAACAAATAATGAATGTGTGACCTCATGTAATGTAACTGGTGCTATTTAAAGCGCTCCGATACCTGATTGGATTCGGGTCAAGTTCGCGCTATATAAAACTCTGCAAAAAATAATATATATATATGCGAAACCTAAGTCCTCACATTCACGTGCATGATTATTCGGAATGAATTAAAACCTGGTACAAGAGCGGCACTGAGAGCATGAAATTGATGAATCGAAAACAATCCGCGGGAATGAAATATAATAGGTCAAAGAGTGGCAAATGAACACCGTGCCAATTTTAGAAACTAATGATTCCATTCTACACAAAAATGAGGAGGTAAAAAGGCTGATTTGTGTTTTAAGTGTTGGAAAAATGCATTCTAATCGCCAAGATGGGGCGTCTGCGAACACTTGGGGATAATTGCATCCGTGGGAGCTGGGAGGGGCGATCCGGGGGTTCGGGGGGGGGGAGTCGGGGTAGGAAGGGGGAAGGAGCACACTATGTGAATCACTGTTCACGCTACCTCTGTTATGGGTTCTTCTTTTTGTATTGCATGTAACTTTTCTGTCTTTATTGACGCCTCAGTTATGTAGGCGACATGAGTTTCCATGTACGGCTCAATGGCTGGTAGGTGGTGGCGATGGCCCCTCCTCAAGAGATGACACTGGAACTGAAAAGGACAATGTGGCCGGCTCCTAAGCGGAAGGTGGTTGGCGCGCAACCAGACAGCAGGTTATATCCTCTTGACTGCCGGCATGACTTGCCAACCTGTATAAGTTTATGACTCACTGTGTGTAAAGCATGCTGCCGTACAATGTACTTTCTCACCAAATTACAAAACCAATAAAAACAGATTTGCAAAAAAAAATGCATTCTAATCGCCTGTACTGTTTTACCTAACTCAAGCCAGTGCGTTCAGATGCTATATTTTGAACAATTAATATGATTTAACTCCATTTACAGTGGGTAGATCCCCAAATTAAATGTTGTGCTGGGAATTTTCAATTCCTCTCGAAACATAAAATAGCAATGCCCAGTGTGGTGGGCCCATTCTTTAATTACCAAAAATAATAAATGGAGGTGTAAATGGACTTAAGTGAGCCAACCAGTTTAGCGGAAGGGGGTGGCGGCAAGGAGACAATCACTCAAATAACCAGATCCAGTGAGGTGACCGTCACCCACAAGGTCAGCTCTCACCGGAACTGTGCTTGTGGCAATAGGGTATTATAAATTGTGAACCAAGTCCAAGTGCCGGTCATAACCACAATGACATCCAATAACAATTAGCAACTTGGGGTAAATTAATTTACCAATTCTAATGAAATACGCTGGGCGAGTCGTGTAGCATGATGTGAGAATACATTTTCGATTAAGAAATCTGTAAACTCAGTGACTGAAGCTGAGACATCTGCCCCAACCCCTGAGCCCTCCTATAGCCAAGGGGAGCTGTACTCGCGCTTTACATGAGCTCTCCTTCACAACCACCAACTTCAACATATCTCTTTTGATCGCTTTACAGAGCTGTATTGATCTGTGCGTTTTGTTAAGCCCTGACTTTGCAGCATCAGTATCATTTCAGCTGGAGCACTGGACGAGCCAGATACATAAAAAGTGGCAGCTCAGCATAAAAATCCTCGGGCTTCCTCCCGGCAAGCAGAGTTTGGCTCGACTTACAGAGTTGACACAAAGACCAGCTGGCACCAGAGACAGGGCAACACTGTAGGAAAACAACATTTTTAAGAGAATGTGGCCTGCCGCACCGGGCAGGACAAAAGAAAGTCACGTGTTCTCCCGAAGTGACCGCCATGATTGAAGATGAAATGCGGCAGCCATGAAGCGGGCACCACGCTGATCTTAAGCAAAAAGTAACAAGCAGGCACGTGCAAGAAAAGCATGCGGCCTCTCGAAGCCACCGCCATGCTTAACAAGGGGGAGTGGGAGGGACTGCAGTGCCTCATGCACTCCACGGAAACCTGGCAGAACAGCTTTGCAGAGAGAATGTTAAAAAACAAAAAGCAAGGCGGGGTTAGGTGGGGCGGGCATGCAGCAACATTGCAGGAGGTGGGAGGGACGAATGCTGCATTAAAATGCAAGCAGCTACGGGTGCCGAAGATTAACACAGGCAAACAGTAACACAAGCAGGAAAGAAAGAAAAAAAATCCAAATAACAAACAGCTAAACAACCAAAGCGTAAAGTTATAGTACTTGGTCGCTGTTTCGTGGGAGGAAACAAAAGACAAAAAGGAGGGACAAAGAGGAAGGATTCACCAATAGTAAGCAAGCAGTTTGGAAGTTCAATCCAAGTAACAAATAAAAAGCAATAGGCCAGATGTAAACCAACAAAGCGTATACAACAAGTCTCCAGACAGCGCAAGCGCTGTCGAGGCTTGACCTAAAAAGGCATGAGCATATAGCATTTGATGCATTAGAGTGCTGCTCATAGGAATTATTAGTGGATTCCAGAGGTAAGCTAAAGATTTTCTATCCATCACTTTTTTTTAATTGGTCAAGGAGATGTGGGGCACTAGGTTTGTTCATTGAGCCATATCCTGTGTTCTTTCCACTGACAATAACAGCAAATAGTCTTCAATTTTACATGCCTGTGCCCTTTTTTGTCCAGGGCATTTTTGTATTAATTTACCATTTTTCTCTGTCTTTTGCATGGAAATTGCTCATTAAATGCATTATTCTCTATGTGAAAACCAGATGTTCTGAGGTTTCTTCTGGCAGACCACCCTGCACCCTCCAACCTCAGTCTCATGCCACGGTCTCCCACTTTAAGAGTACACTGGGCCTATTGAGGCTGGAAATAGACCGGTTAACTAATACCGGAGGTAGGGTTCTTGGTTCCGGGATAGAACCGAGAGAGTTATGGAAAATACCTTTTGAAGAAGTAACCGCTGGATGAATTTGCATTAAAAAACAGAACAGAACCAGATGCATTTTTATAAGTTGAAAAGGAATTTCATTGGCAGTCTCGGAACTGTGTGTATTCAGAAATGTGTGTATTTAGTAGCCAGCTTAGGTCAATAGTTGTTCTTTTGTGGCTTTGGCTTCTTTGACAGGCAGTTGTGCTTGCTTTCAGACCTGCCTTGCATCACTTCTAACAGGAAATGACATGGGTGGTATGGCATTCTGGGAAGTGAGCGACCAGTAAAAGCCTGAATACTATTTAGTGTTGCATTTGTCTAGTGCACTGACGCTACAAGTGTGACCTTGTAACACCCGTGCATTGTGTGTGGAATTAAACTGAACCTTCTTTTATATTAAGTAAATTATCTTACATGAACAAAACTAGGGGCAGGCGAAATTTTTGAAGTTTCACACTGCATAATTCTGCAGAGTTCGATAAGAACTCCGCAAAAATCCACATAATTCTGCCAACGGGTAGATAATATGCAGCTTGCTCGGCAATTTAGCTTCAGTAGTGCAAGTACCCTTAAAAATCAGTGCAAATGGCACTATGTGTTGCGCAAGAGCGCATGGCCATTTGAGTTGATTATACTGCCGCTTGAGTAAAAAATCTACCTGAGCTGCAGCAGATCTGTTTGAGCCGCAGCCCTCTTATCCGTGTTAGAAAATCGTACTATGGGACGCCAAATCTCGCTTGCGCTCTCCTGCTCACATATTCTGACCCTTGCAGGAGAAAAATTCCGCCACGCGGTGATTGGTGGAATTTGGCCAGAATGCTGCAGTAAAGAGTAACGTGGAGTGGTAAAAATTCCACCAGTTCTGCAGGCGGAACGGAACATTCCTCGCACGCTAAACAAAACGCAAAATATGATGCAGAAATGCGCCTCTCCATAAAGCACTTATGTGCCTTGTTAGTGGCAATAAGTGGTATGTCAATGCAATTAAAATACAATAGAATTTATTGATTTAACAGAACAATATAAAACAAGATCCTAAGGCAAACATTTATTTCATTTAATTTAAAAATCTTATAGTTCTGTTGTGTTAAGTGGTTGCACGAGGCTGCTATTTCCACCGTAAGTGCAGCCTGGGAAAAGTTGCTTGAGAACTCAGAAGAGTATGTAAGAGTTTTACAAATTTTTCATGTAAATATTCTTTTCTGTCCCATTATTTTCTACTTCTAAACGACTTTTGTAAGGGACAACATTTGTTTCACAGGTCAGTAGGGCTGTGTAGGGTTTTTGGCCTTCTGTTCCGAAAAGGTGGAACCAGGATAAATTGTGCATCTTCGGATGTACTCTAGAATCAATAAAGGTAATGTAAGTTGCAGAAAATATATCTGCAAGGGCTGATGTAAAGACTGAAACGTTTACGGAAGAGGTCACAAAACAGCCATCTGAAGATTTCCCGCAGATTCTTTATCTTAGGGAAATCAAACGCGCAAATATCTTGTTTGCAGTTGACCCCTTTAGGAATATTTGGTATTGATTTTTCTAAAACAAATTCTGGACATTTTGGTTTTATGCAGGGGTGTACGAATTTTACTGAAGTGAAAAAAATAGTGGGTAAAAATTGGTGCAAAAAGTGTATTTGTAAGTAACAGTAATCTGCAAAACGTACCTTTTCTCACCCAAATTCTTCCACAAAAAAAGGAAAATTGACCTATAAAGACATTGTTTGCAGGGACTCAGGAACACAGGCCATCATCTTCTTGTGTTTGCATGGAATTTCACTGGAGGTGTCTAAAGTTTGTTGCAAAACTTTCAAGACACAAATATAATTTTACAAATACAACGCCAAATTTTATGTTATTGACCCAACTTTGTCAGAGTTTCTTAAAGTTAGGATTTGGAGGAAAGCCCCAATTTGTGAGAGAGCTTAGTTGGTAAACCAGCCTTTTTAGATCGAGCCTAGCATTGCAGCGCGCATGCACTGCTCGCTGTGCGAGGCATGCTGTAGTAGGGTATGTGGTGGAAGTGCTGCGGAAGCCTCACCCACTCTCCGCCCATTTTTGTAAGTGGCTGGTGTCAATGTCCTTGGTAAACGCTGGCATCTGATTCATTATGAGGCTTGTAAGTCCCGCCTCGGTACTGCACTGTCTCCATTTGTTGCCGCCCATAAGGACTGGACCTTTTACTTCGCTCCTAACCTGGCATGCTTTATCTAGTGTGTGAGCACTATTTACTTTATTGACAATGGCAGCTGTCCTACTGCAGGCACGATGTACTTTGGTGCACATCCGCTCCTCCCTCCCGTTGTTTGTGCCTTTCCCCCCTCTCCCGTTATCCGTGCCTTCAAATAACCTCCTCGCCATCCCTCCCGTTGTCGTCATGCTCGAGGTGCCTTCACACTCACGTTGTCCGTGCTGCCCCCCCCCCCCGTTGTCCATGATCACTACCATTTGCAAAGCAATAGGTCTCGCGTAAATGCGAGCCCTATTGCATTGCAAATGCTTGTTTTCTTTAGCAGTAAATACTTGCGAGGCCTTGATTTAAGTTCAGAGCTAAATTCTGTAATTTTAGTCAGATGAGTTGCTGCACATATTTGGGGTTAATGATGCACCTTAAATGATGGTCTCTGTATTTCTGCATGTGTGAAGATAGATCCTGCTAGAGCTTTCAGATCAACACGCATCGTGCTCCAGTGCCCAGATTCATATTGTCATGATCTGTCAATATGGCGCCCACCACAAACCACGCGTTCTTTCAATTTTTAAATGTTAGGTCTGTTTGATACACAATCTGATGATGGTCATTTCTTCAAAGTTGGAGTAATGGCAGGCTAACTTCACCCTGCTAGGATGTGAACTTTTGTCTTGCAGGTTCAAAAGAACATCTCATCAGTGGTGAGTCAATCCGCCATCTTACCGGTATGGAGGGCGTGGCGCCGTAACTCTCTCTAGATATCACCTCCTCACCCTCCGAGACCCAGGTGTAGCACCTGTCTTTGACTGCATTGTGTGTACCCTAGAGCTGCATGTTTATCACCTGCACCCATTGCCCTGGTACATTAAACTATGCCCCGCATGTTCGTAACCCACGAAATTGCACGTAAGTTCCGGCATTCTGCTTTCCACTTGTGAGAAATTGCCCAAATTACACCATAATGCCCGGTCACATCATTAAAGACTATTCACTCAAAAATCATATTGTTGGAGCTCTGGAATAATCCAAAAGACGAGAACCTGAGCGGCTGTTCTTTGCGGCACTTGGCACCTTTTTTTAGCACAGAATCAGGAGGCCACTGTAGCTTGCACCACCGCTTTCCTCTACCAGCGCTGCCAATGACAGTACCAACACAATTACTATTCATCAAACTCCTACAAGTGTGACATTCCAGCCTATTTCAAGCCCCTAAAGCTATAAAAATGGCTTTGGCGGCAGTCAGTAGTAATTTTTAATGTATATTGAATTAATAAACAACTGTTGTTGTGCTCATTGTTGAATTAGACTGGCAGCGCCATCATGTGGCAGACTGTTACAAGCCCCGGAGTTGACAATTAAGTGTGAGTGCCGAGCACTGGAAACCACTGTCTCAAATTAAGCACTGGGTTTGGTACACATCGTGAGACTCACCTATAATACATGCATACAGCGCTGTTGTATGCTACCCTCATGTCATACATCCGTTGCACACACATGCACACATTGCCTGCAGTCCGCAAGCCTGTGTTGCACATTCACAACATGCATATTTGTCACGGTGCCACCACAGCATACACTTCCACATCGTCAGACCCACACTGTCAAAACCTGCACCATGCCATCCACAAAGGAACTGGAGCAAAGTCACAGAGAAGCAGCTCAACTCCACCCTCCACCGCGACACCCCCACCACCTCGACCAACGCCAACTTCGCAGCCAAAGAACTCCACAGATGGATCTCCAACTGCGCAGACAAGCTCGCACCCCTACGTAACCCCGACAGACGGTTCACCGCCGACCTCCAAGAATCCAGATGTGCCTGCAGACGTCTCGAGAAGAACTGGAGAAATAGAAAAACATCAAAAGATTGTGCCACCTACAAGAACTCCATGACAGAATACCACCAATGCATCAGATCCACCAAAAGGACCTTCATCCAAAACAAAATCCTCACCAACTCCAGCAACTCCAAGGAACTCTTCAGCGTCATCCAGGAATTCACCAAGCCCCCCAGCTAAACCACGGACACCACCCCTTCCCAGAGCCCCCACCGCCATTGCTTCAGAACTACGATGCACCGTCAACGCTACCTTCAAGACCGGCATCTTTCCTGATAACTGGAAATGTGCAGAAGTCAGATCCCTGCTCAAGAAGCCCTCAGCAGATCCCACGGACTTCCAGAACTACCGACCCATCTCCCTACTCCACTTCGTGGCCAAAGTCCCCGACAAGACCGTCAACACCCATCTAACAAAATGAATCGAACGAAGAAAACTCCCAATCCGGATTCTGCAGCAACCACAGCACCGAGACCGACTTACTCGCCGCCACCGTCGACATCCGCACCCTCCTTGACCAAGGACACACCGCGGCCCTGATCCTACTCGACTTTTCTGCCGCGTTCGACACTTTCTCCGACCGCACACTCACCGCCAGACTCCACAACGCCGGCATACAGGGATCCACCCTCAACTGGACATTCTCTTTCCTCACCAGTAGAACCCAAAGAATCAAACTGCCACCTTTTCGCTCCGAACCCACTGAAATCAACTGTGGAGTACCCCAAGGATCCTCGCTCAGCCCCACGCTCTTCAACATCTACATGGCCTCCCTCGCCGCCATCGTCAGACAGCACAGACTCAGCATAGTATCCTACGCCGACGACACCCAGCGCATCCTCTCCCCCACCAAGGACCCCATCACCACCAGACTCAACTTCCAGTAAGGAATGAAGGACGTCGCATCCTGGATGGGCAGCAAGTGCCTTGAGGTCAACTCAAAGAAGACTTAGGTCCTTGTCCTAGGACCGTCCCCCTCTGCATGGGACAACACCTGGTGGCCCACCACTTTCGGCACCCCTCCCACCCCCATGGAACATGCCCGAAACCTCACCATCGTACCCGACTCCTCCCTCCCCATGACCCGACAGGTCAACGCCGTCGCCTCCAGCTGCTTCAACACCCTGCGCATCCTCCGAAAGACCTTCAAATGGATCCCCCCCCGAATCAAGGAAAACCGTCACCCACGCACTTATAACCAGCAGACTGGACTGCGGAAATGCCCTCTATGCCGGGATCAACAAGTCTCTGCCAGGGGCGGCTGGTGACATTTTAAAGTGGTAGGGCGTAAGATGATTGGTATACTTCACTGTTGCGAGCGAGCGCAGCGAGCGAGCCCGAACCCCTATAAGGAGGGTTCGGGGGGGTTCTCCCCCCGAGAAAATTTTGAAAAAAGAGAAGAAAAATGGTGCATTTTCAAGCAAATTTGAGAAAGCAGGAAGGTTAATAAAGCAATTGTGAAAGTGCAGGTATAACATTAATAAAGAGATGTCATATAACATAGGTAGCTGCTTATTCAGTGTACAACCACAGAGCTTCATAACAGACTTCGAGATACAATGCATTTCTGAGTACCTCACTCACAGATGTTTTTTATTTAACAAATAAACTGGTTGCAAAGTAGCAGCATTCAAAATTGTTTACTTTTTGTAAATGAAATCAGCACGTCTCTCTCTAAGAGCAGCAAACTTTTCAATAACTTTTGTGTTAAAGTCCGGGATTTTCTGAACTAGCTTGCTCTCTACAGAGAGCATTGCCAAAGCATTGAGTCTTTCCTCAAGCATGGTGTTTCTCAGGAATGTCTTAATCCTCTTTAAGGCTGAAAAACATCGTTCTGCCTCGACTGTTGTCATAGGAGTGGTTATGACAATTTTAAGTAAAGCCACTGTCTCTCCAAGTGACTTTTCCATATTAAGTTTATGAATTAAAGCCAGCAAAGACAAGGCACTGAAAGGTGATAAAAAAACACGTGAATTTGCGTTTCAAATGTCCGATCCTGCTGCAGCACACTTACAAAGCCCACACATGACAGTAACTCGATTCAAGGCCCCATTCTCCCGATTTTTTTTTTTTACAATCTCCCACTTTGCTCTTCTGAAATGGTGGCATGTACGTTTCAATCAAATGTCCGATCCTGCAGCAGGTTTTATGACAAACAGCAGAGTAAAAATCTTACAGTCAGCAGAAAAGGACAAAAAAGTTTCATAAACTCAGCAAAGCACAATACAGAATAAAACTCCACCACATCCAACACCACAGCCGAGCCACCCCCATCCATTGAGCACTGAAGCCTGCGCTGCTGATACTTACTTGGGCGCTTCACACTGGGCCTTGGCTAAAGTTATTTCTAGATTGGACCACAGAAATGATGCGACTCTGTCGCTTTTAACAGACTTGACACACTCTCAAACACTTAATGCATCATTTTCTGCAGTTCTAAAGGCTCACGTTAATTTTATTTTTTGCATATTTATATAGCGCAAACTCGACCCGAAGGTATTGGAGCGCTTTACATAATTAGCACCTATTTACATTGCACATTCAGGCATGGGGAGATTAAGTGATTTGCCCAGAATCACAGGACGCGACCCCGAGGTTTCCAGCACCAAAGTCGGCAGTCTAGTTGACGGACCACATCCTCTCCCAACTGAAGAAAGTGCCACCTTTTAAGTCCTGCACAGGAAAACATAACACCCTAGGATCGTGGTGGTAATACAGTGAGTGCTTCTGTGTCCAGTTGGGGTGGTATGTAGATGCATAGGATATTATCATGTTTCCCCTCTACCGATCCCTCAATTCCCACATAGTCACCATGTGACTCCTGGAAGGTTCACATCCCCACGAGCCGGACATGTTTGTGAAGGGGTATGTACAACCCCCCTAGATCCCCTAGTGAAACCAGTGTGAAAGACCTGGTCATAGCCAAATCTATGTAGGAAGTGGCAGTTGGAGACTAGTAGGTGGGTGCCCTACATTAGCAGTACTTCTGGTGTGAATCATTTGGCAAAGCTAGGGACTGCCATGAGTTTGATGTGGTCAAAGAGGCCGTTAATATTTCAAGACATGACTTGAAAGTCAGCCAGGGCTGGTGGTCCTACGCGAGGCAATATTTGAAAATCAAGAGACTCTCAATCACAGTTGTTGTAACTGACTTTTGGGGAGCGTGGGGTGAACCACGCGTGAGCAGCAGGAGTGTAGAGGGCTGGTGAGACGGGGGCTCGTGGAGGTGGGCTCGCGCAGCCCAGAACACAAGGGATGATGGCGAAGAACATTTACAAAGTGTGACAATATTTCTTGGTAATAGTATTCTGTATTTGAGGGTGTCAGTAGGTACTGCATATCCCAGGTGGCGGCAGATTCCAGCGCACTCTGAATACATCCCCTAGGACTCCCTCCCTCTGTGGCAGTCCTGCAGTCAGTCACCCACTCCTGACCGCAGCCTTCCCCGCCCCAAGTACACGCTCTGACCTTATCCTACGTCTACCGCTGCCCCCACCCTCCTTTCCCGTAGAAGAGGCACGGCTCGCTTGTCGCCCCAGGATCGTCACATCCAGGCATGCGGCCGGCTCTCATCCGGTTTCACAGCCGCTAAAAGCCTCAATTAACCGCGCATTAATTATTCAGTACGTGGAAGGCGCGAGCCGCTGGCTGAGGTCTGGTTACAGTTTACACCTCTGCTTCTGGGGGAACAGTAGAGACACTAGTACTAGTCTGATCCGGAGAGGATGCAGACAGTGTAGGCACTCCTCAGACTCCTTGGACACCGATCACAGCCTCCCCCAAAAGACAGGGTCCCTGTGCAGCGCCCCTGGGGCCTTACATTGACCAGAAAAGTCCCATTGGTAGCTGAAGTAAAGTAAAACACCATCGCATTACAAATGCTGGGGAAACCACATCGAAAACGACAGTACTCACCAAGTCAGGGCCCAGGGGGACAACAGTAGAGACTCAGCACTGCAGTGTAGTACTACACAACAGAAAAAATTGTCACCACCACCACCACGACGAGTCGGTCGGTCGGAGTCAACCCACGAGGTGTGTACGCAGAGGCAGTGGCACCACCGCGTGCATGATGACGTGACAGATTGATGCATTGAGTGCGCAGCGCACCTCATGGCCAATCACTGTCACTGTGTTCAGACTAAGCCACAGTGATTGGCCATAGTTGCGCGGCACCCAATCCAGTTACTCCTAGGCTGCCGAGACAGTCTCAGGCTCTCTCAGCCAATCCAGAGACGCTGCATTAGCAGCGCCTGCCCTGGATTGGCGAAAGAGCACGGATAGGGCTCGCCCGGAGGGGCTGCTGCAGAGGCAACCCTCAGCCTCTCGACCCCCTCCTCTCACTTAGTAGTACACATGGCTACAGTGCGGCGAATGCGCATGCTCGTGCTTGTCGTGAGACAAACTCGAGCATGCGCAGATAAATTGCGAGCCGCCCGCTGCCGCTGTCAATCAACTCACTGTGTCACTGTCAGTGCTCGCCTCGCCCCCTGGCCCCACCCCCTTCATTGTCCGACGCTCGCATTCATTGCCTTGCAATAATAATATATTATTGCATTGCTGGTCTCAGTCTGCGACTCTGCGTGCGTTCGTTCGCGGTAAGTGGGGCTCCGCCCCTGCGCCCCAATGGACGCACCGCCACTGGTCTCTGCTCCACAAACTCCAGACCATACAGAACGCCGCAGCCAGACTCGTCCTCGGCATCCCCCGACACGAACACATCACCCAACACCTGCGGAACCTCCACTGGCTCCCCATCGAGAAGAGAGTTACTTTCAAGATACTCACCCGCGCCTACAAATGCCTCCACAACACCGGACCCCAATACCTCAACGCGAGAATCTCCTTCCACACACCCAAGAGAAACCTTCGATCTGCCGACCTTGTACTCGCTGAAACCCTGCGCATCTGCAGAGCCAGAACAGGCGGAAGAGCCTTTTCCCACATCGCGGCCAAGACCTGGAATGAGCTCCAGATCGCCGTCATATGCGCTGTCTCCCTCAACATCTTCAGCAAGACACTCAGGCCTGGCTCTTCGACTGAATGAATCTGCTTACCCCCCCTCCACCCACCAGTGCCTTGAGACCCTCACGGGTGAGTAGCACGCTTGCAATGCCCCTGATTTTTTGATGTGTGTTACCTGCGCATGGTGCAGACTGGCAGGGCCTGCGTTCCGTGGCTTGGCCCTCACACCTGGGCAGGTGTGGCAGCAGTGGGGGCTGGTTATTCAGACAGGTGCGCTGTCGGATCTGGATGCCAGGCATGCCACAGGCAGCGCGCGAGCAGGAACTCCACGTCGACCATTGAGACCAGTAGAGCTGATCTGAAAAATATTACAGGAAATGTATATACTTTACAGCATGTTACAGCAGATGAAATGACACTCCAGTGCAGTCTTGCAGAGGGGTCGTTCAACTTTCCTAGTGTTTTATTGTCTTCTTTAATGGTAGTTTTAATTATATATTTGATAACCGATTCCAATAAGGATGAATTACGTATGGGAAATTGGAACATTTCCAAATGGAGCATTATCGCTGAAATGCCAGTATGAATGGTACGCAGTGAGTTGGTGTCAAGTAAAGTCTACCCGTCTGACTTAGCCAATTCCTACTGGACTTTCAGCTCCCAAATTATGCGGTATTGTTATCACTTCCCCGGGGATATCCGCTTTTATGTGGCAGAGTTTGGAATGTATTCAGGATGGTGGTAAATGCTGAACCAGCTCCCATTGGCGGCTGTGCTGGGATATTTCCATACTGATATCAGAAGTGGGATATTTTCAGTATGATAGAAGCAGTGCAGCCCTGTTGGATTAGTGTTTGTATGATGCTCGCCCAGATGAATGTCCGGCATGTGATAGTTTGGCTGCTGCTCAGATTAAGGGATGTTTTGCAACCTATGATAATTGGTGTCAGAAGTGGGATATTCTGACAGTGGTGGGAGTGGTCCAGTCCTTTCAGATTAGAGCTTGTACAATACACCCCCAGGTGAATGCCTTACATGTAGATGCGCTCACAGCCACCTGAGAGGAGATGGTGGGTTTTCACAGCTGGGGTGGACCTGAGAAGGTTCAGCCTGGTGGCGCGTGTCTCCTTCTCTGGTTCCCCGAGCTCCAATGCTCTGTACTTACCATACGGGCACTGGAACCTGACATGATAGTTTGAGCACATCCCGTCATCCGGCTGCTCCCGGTTGATGCACCAGAACCCCTTCTCTGGGCTGTAATGCACCACCTCCCCGGTCTCCTCAGGCAGCACCCACTCGGTGGTCCGGGCCTCCAGGGCGATGGGTCGCGCGCACAGGCGCTCACGGTAGTAGAACCGGATAGCGTCCAGGGTCTCGTAGTCGCCATCTCCTCCTGGGTGGTCAACGTTGAACCATGAAGTCCACTCCGTGGCACCTGAAATCCAAAGAGACGAAAATAAGGTTTGAGATCTGCTGTGGAGCAAACTTTTGGCAGGTTGAGAAATGCAAAAGGCTTGTATGGTTGGGGCGGAGTCACTCCAGGGCAGGCCTGCTTATGATGATTTAGGGAAGAAAAAGATCCCAACTACAGCTACCACTGGAGAGTCAAGGAAACTGTTGAGTTCTGTCCTACAACTTCATACTTAACCAGGACGGACAACATGAACCCCTCTGAAACTGTTAGGGGTTCCCTCCAATTCGAAGGGCGTGGCGGGACAAGCTTGCAAAGCACTTGGTTGAAATTACACCGCCGCAGCCGTGAAGGCCTCTTTGGAAATCTCTTTTCCTTTAAACTTTCCAGAACAGCCATAAAGTAGCAAATGGTGCAGTAAAAGTCCTCTAAGGCCAGCCGACCAACCCAGACTCGGCTGCAACGTGTCCAAAGGCACCTTTCACCGCACTCAGACTGTAAACATATCATGTGTTTAATATGGGCCTTAAATTAGTTCGCCTGCTCGCCAGCCTGCTGCTGGGCCCAGGGCCAGCCTGTTTAACAGCCTCAGGAGCACGGCTTCCATGTCTCAATGACATCTTTCCTTCCTGTCAGGTGCCAATCACCTTCGGCTTTTCAAAAGGTTCCGCTGGCAGAAAGGGCAGGGAAGTGAGTGGGCATTAAAAAAACCAACAACATTAATGGAGTCTCCTTGGCAGAACACAATGTTATGGAGACTGGCATCCTTCCTTGGAAAGGAAGCACCGAGGCCAACCATCGCGGTGGCACTGCATGTCACGGACATCTGGGCGACAGCGTACTGTCAGCTCGGGGGTCCCGGTGTGCCCCCTCCACCCTCTTGTTACCGGCCAGCAAGAACTCCCGGAGCAGTCGTAAGCCAACTCACAGAGGCCTTTGCCAACTCCTAGCTGCACTGCACACACACACACACACACACACACACACACACACACGCGTAGATTACAGATGTGTGACTGATGCACAAACCTTTCTGACACAGTTGTACATTAATAACTCATGGTGTAAATTATGCATGAGCACAGTATTTACAAACTTTGGTCAAAATACTCCTCTTAAACTATCACTGCGTGTGCAGAGTCTAAACACTGTGTTGTGTGCTCATGACAGCTCACAGTGAAATAAGAGGTTCATTATACATTTTTCTTCGTTTCAGGTAAAATATGCTGCCTAGAAATGTCTCTTCTTCTTACACTCACCCTGTTGAAATGGAATATGGATATATATTCCCACACTTTGAGCACAGCTTCCATGCAGGTGCGTGTGCGTGTTTGTGTGTACTGCTCCCACTCTACACACCTACAGAGCTCTTTTGTGTGTGCAGTGCACGCCTAATCTGCAAGCCTAATGCACATGTAGCCGACTCCTCGGCCTTAGACATGTCTGGCGTTGTGAACCCTTTGTGAGTAAATATTCTAAAAGGCCCACCTCACACATTGTCATGTAGTTCCTAGGACCCCCCAGGACCTGCGTGTTTTGGATGACCTAAACTGAGGGCTTGGTGTGCAGACAGACTCATGACACCCCCACAGGATGAGTCGGCCGTTAGACCAGCTAGCTCTACGGTGCCACCACCAGCCCCCTGTACTCTACAGCGGTGTAGGTAGTTTCTGGAAACCCCTGAACATGACAACCCTGATTCCTCCGGTATCGTGGAAAACAATGCAGTATCTTTCGCTCAGTCACTCGTGCTTACTTTTCCCAGGATACACAAAGAATGACGATTGGAACGGTTTCGATAATTATTTATTGATCAAGCGTCAGTCTAGTATGAAACATATTCGCTGCGACAATCAAAAGACAGGAGCAGACAAATGTGATCGCTAGTGCCAATATCGCAAATAGCAGATACATTTCTACCATAGTGCTAATAAGATGAATATAAACAGATTATATAAAAACAATAGCATTGGCGTACTCCTACGATGCGTAGCCTACCCAAATGTACCTAGCCTAGATATGTAGGTGAAGCCTGTGTATGTAAATGCTAGGCTAGATCCTAATGGAGCCAAGAAACCCCTGGGGAAGTACTAACCCCTCACCTGATGGTTCTAAATGAAGGCCCCATCTCTGCGTCGAGGATGGCCCCCCACAAGGGATATCAGGTCTCTGCCTGTCGAAGGATCAGCGTGGAAGGAATTCTCCTCCCTTCTGTAAGGGGGAGTGAGGGTCTTTTATACTCAAGTGGTCACTCCAGGGTTTTTTCTAGAATCGATATGTTTCGAAAACATTCGCTAATCCTCGGCTAATCCTTTTCTAAACAAACATGATCATGCACAGCTGGCTGTTGGCCATGGATGAAAAAAGTGGTGACCCTTGTACAGAATAAATCTGCTGTGCCTGAGGACATGTTTATTTATGTCAGGTACAGGGATTAAGATAGGGTACCAAGAGCCTGATGTCGGAGAGACAGAACTAAGCTACTAGGTAAAAGGTCACCCGTGTACGACCATTATGTTGTGTGGATGGGACAAAATGTATGTAATCGGTATGTACATGATGGGACGATCCTAAAAGACATGACAACATACGCCTGTGAAAATGTTTCGAGAATCAGTGCCTTGGTGTCCATCAAATGACATCTTGGGGGATTAGCCAAGCTCAACAAGTCCTGTTTGATTGATTGTTTGAACATTTCACTCCACGTGGGCTTAAAATTAGCCCATGTTATCAGTGAAAAGGGGGTGTCCATGTGAAGGGTTTCCGGCAGGCAGTCCATCAGCAATACCCCAAGGACGCAAAGACCCCTGCCATCTCTCATGCCACAGTTACTTGTTGGGGGTCTTACCTGAAGTGTCGATGTTCAGAAATGAGGGCCTCCCTTTCCTCCTGTTATTGGGCATGTGCTTCCGGTTCTGGGACTTGGAGTCTCGCACCTCGGCTGCTGCAGGAAGAGCAATAAGGTCAATAAACAAGCATTGTCAAAAACAACAGCTCTGGCCTCAGCAAGATAATGCAGTGGTCAAATTTTTCATTCTCTAGTGCAAGCATATACTTCAAAAAGAAAAAGAAATGTAAATATACATAAGTATATAACCGTTGCTTTTAATTTGAATAGAATAACACAGGTGCTTCCTAGCAAGTATTCTGACAAGATGTACAGAAAAGCTTTTTAATTTTAATAGGCATCACGTGAAAATAAGATTCTTACTGATGCTAAGAAAGGGTACTACTGACTTTGAATAAGTATAAACCGAGATAGTTTAAACACACAAGGAAAAACTAAACAATAAAAGGTTAAAGAATGGAATGAAACGAGCATTGGCAAAGTATCAACAAACTAGCCGTCACCCTGAATGAGTTCATGTAATTAGGCAAAATGCCATCACTCAGTGCAGGACAGCCAATGGCAGAAGTGTGCTGACCCATTGCCTCATGCTACAGTGCGGTGCGCGTGCACAGCGCCTGTCCGGGCGCGCACATGTTTTGTCTCCCTTCGCGCACCAAACCAACAACAATAGTCTCGCCAAGGCGAAGCAGGGCATGCGCTGCGTTCGCTAGGCGAGACCTAAAAATGAAACTGGTACAACCCAAGTAGTAATAATTAAAGCTTCATATCCGGAACATGTACAGTCAGGAGCATCACAATCCTCCCTCCCACACAAAGAGGGCACAGCACATGCATGTGCAATGTAAGCACAGAAATCTGATATGTGTGAGGGCAACAGGTGGAGCAACGAAACCCTTGCTGTCACCCAAACAAGTAATGCACAGGCTGGAGCAATACACACGTTCTTCATATGCAAAACGTATGGTACATACGATGCCAGTGCTAACTTCCGTAGCACACAGGTTTAATATGGCGAAGTATCACAGGTACAGCATAGGCAGCTTCAGGGCAAGCTTCCATAGCGCACATGTTTAATATGGCACAGTATTGCAGGTATAGCATAGGCCGCTGCAGTGCAAGCTTTCTTACCACACAGATTTAATATGGCACAGTATTGCAGGTACAGTATACTCAACAGTGGAAGCTTTTGTCTCACACTAAGAACAGTTACAGTGCAACCTACAGCAGTGCAAGCTTCCCTCCCACACACCGCATGGACACCAAATGTGACAGCTCGGCGAGCATCCCACAAATCCGAACAAGTGCGTCACAGGCAGCATCTTCAGTGCAAGCTTCATCCTTACCCGCAAGGTAACCAAACAACAGAACTTGCATCTGGCAAAGATCACCTGGGATTGAGGAAAGGGGTAAAGACCTAGCTCTTCCCCAAGTGACAACTCTTTTACCCCTAAACACTGCGAAGCAGTGCCAGTCTTTATTCTTCCCCTTCTTTCATTCACTTTGCCTGTAAGCGCAGTTACAAGTTTGCCGCAGTGCAACCCCTTCACTGCTCAAGCATGACACCAAATGTCTTCCATCGTAAACCACACTACAAACCCACACTCTACCAACCAAGCAACATGAACGGAGCAGCACCATACCTGCCAAACCCCCAGAAGCGCTGCTGAAGGTCAACGCGTTGTATTACATGCGTGGTAAAGGCATGCATGGTAAACACAGGTGGGGTAGCGTCTGATAATCCAGACTCTGGCCGTGAGAACCGAGAAGGCGCCATCTCTGATGAGGGTTTTTCTGACTTCCAGAAACCTGCAGAAGAAACTCAGAGCTGGAGCGAAGGGCTCTGGTCGGGTTATAATGAGCAGAGAGTGATTTTGTCAGATTCTCTGCAGAGTGGAGAGCTCTGAAGCAAAGGCAGTGTTTGGCAGAGAAGGCCAGTGCTGGGAACCAAGACGAGAGAAGGTTCTGGAACGTTTATTAAGACCTAGCATGGTCAGAGGGGCAGCCTTTGGAATGCCTTGAAGCCCGGCCAGGAGGTAAGCCGACAGCCCTGCGGACGAGGATTACTGTAATCAAGCGTTGGCATAATTGGGGCTTGAACAACAGTTGTTTTGTTGACTGAGTTATCAATGGAACTATTTTCTTTACATGCTTTATTAGAAACAAACAGGTGGTGGAAGTAAGTTGGTTGATATGGGAGAGAGAGGTAAGTTTTTTTTTTCAGAGATGATGCCAAAGATGTGTGTGGGGTGACTTGAGTGGGGTGAGGTCAAGCTCCTTCGGCCATCGTGTCGCTACCCACGCCGAGGCTTTTCAGACAGTAAGGTCTCTAGTTGGTCACTGTTTGGAAGGAGAGAGTTTGTACTCCAGCTACTTGGCAACTGAACACAAACATCTCTTGAATTGAACCTACGAGGTCGAGGGATCCCTTTCTAATCTTACAATGAGCTGAGTGTCACTGGCATAAGTCTAGAGTCTCTGGTTGAATAAGTGGACGAGGTCTGCCAGGGAGGAAACATAGATGTTGAATAAGGTAGGGCTGAGGGCAGACCCTTGAGGGACACCATATTGGACATTCTTCAAGGAGGAGCAAAGAGGAGCCACAGTTGCAACAGGAGGAGGAGTGAGCCAACGTGGAGGCTGTATCACCAACGCATGGGACGGTTGGGGTGCATGCTGCGTGACACCTGGTCTGAGGCAGCCTGGGCAGTCTAAGAGAACCAATGCATCTCATTGTACGGCCACAGCAATGCAAGCTTCATCACGCACACAACTGGAACAGCACTTGAAGAAACAGTGCATGCTTCCCCAACTGACCCCACCCACGTACAGCACTGACCGGAGAGGAGCAAGCCTCGCTAACATGCACACTATTGGTTAAACACTTGCAGCAACAGTCAAGAGTCCATCACTTACAGAGCAGACGCAGTACCGCAGCAGCAGCAGTGCAAGCTTCACTCGCAAAGAGAATGGATATAGCTCAAGCAGCCAGTCCACAAAGCCAAGATCCTGCCTGTGATTGCATAACGGTGCACGACTTGTGCATATACCATATACAAACAAGTTAGCTAACATGGTGCTGTTGGCTACTGCCTCTGTAAAGAAAGCTGGCTAACTGTAAAAACAATGACATCAAAAACAATGGTCCTTATCCAATGATTGATAAGTGTGTAATATGTTTTACTTAGTCAGTTACTTAACTAATCAGGAGCCTAGACACAATTATACTTAAACAGAGGCTCGTAATATTGAATAGGTCATTCTAATCAGCAAAAGGACAACAACCAAAACACTGAAAGCCGTTATATATACATTTATTTTATAGTTTTGGCAATTTTACTGCAATATTCATAAAACAGAACAAGGTTGCTCCAAGAGGAAACGTGCATCAGAGGAAAGTGATTGAAAAGTGCGTGAATAGAACAAGAAATGAAAGATGCATAGTAGTAGAGGTGATCAATTAGTTACAATTACAGGCAATGTGAATCGGTTGTAATTCACCGTACACAAGCCAAAAACCTGGTCACATTTATTGAGAACACAATTAGTATAGTTCAGAAAAAAAGACCCCATTGGTGGTCTTGCACGAAGGACTGGAATTGTGTCCCAGGTAGCAAAGGGTGGGCGTCGACGTTTCGACCCGTCTTGATGGCCTATGTGGATATTTAAACCTTGGCCTTGCGGGTCTTCATCAGGACCAATAAGGGGCAACCCGACTGGAGGGTACTTTAATTAAACCACCTAGTGGTGTGGTTCCACAGAGAAAATGGCCGGGTAAGAGGGCACGGAGCCTCGGACGAGCTCACACCGCGCCGGGCCTTCAACGGAGACAGACGCTCCGGTTTCTTGAACACATTTGATGTGTATTTCATGCCCTGATTTATTCTCTGCGCTGGGTATCCATGAACAAACCTTGGACACATCGCTATCAGTTTCGACCTTTCTACTGAAGCGACACGGATTAAAAGACCCTTCAATACCAAGCCCTCTTACCCGGCCATTTTCTCTGTGGAACCACACCACTAGGTGGTTTAATTAAAGTACCCTCCAGTCGGGTTGCCCCTTATTGGTCCTGATGAAGACCCGCAAGGCCAAGGTTTAAATATCCACATAGGCCATCAAGACGGGTCGAAACGTCGACGCCCACCCTTTGCTACCTGGGACACAATTCCAGTCCTTCGTGCAAGACCACCAATGGGGTCTTTTTTTCTGAACTATACTAATTGTGTTCTCAATAAATGTGACCAGGTTTTTGGCTTGTGTACGGTGAATTACAACCGATTCACATTGCCTGTAATTGTAACTAATTGATCACCTCTACTACTATGCATCTTTCATTTCTTGTTCTATTCACGCACTTTTCAATCACTTTCCTCTGATGCACGTTTCCTCTTGGAGCAACCTTGTTCTGTTTTATGAATATTGCAGTAAAATTGCCAAAACTATAAAATAAATGTATATATAACGGCTTTCAGTGTTTTGGTTGTTGTCCTTTTGCTGATTAGAATGACCTATTCAATATTACGAGCCTCTGTTTAAGTATAATTGTGTCTAGGCTCCTGATTAGTTAAGTAACTGACTAAGTAAAACATATTACACACTTATCAATCATTGGATAAGGACCATTGTTTTTGATATTACTAATTCGCCCAGGTCCTTCTTCCTTGGGTTACCCCATTTTTGTAATGGTAAAAACAATGACAGCAGCTAATTGAGGACCAATGCCTGGTCACCAGCCAATGAGAGACTGAAAAAAGACATTCATTGGAAGATTAAAGAAACCATGGACAATGACCATAAAAAGACTGGAGGAGCCATGGCCAACATCCATCCAAAAACAAAGAGCAGAGAACAACAACTGTTTGGCCACAGCTCGAACGATAGACAAGCGCCACTGGAAGACTGGAGGAGACGTAAACAGCAGTCGCCAAACACCAAAAGAGCTCTCAACAACAACGATAACAAGACTAAAAGAACCAAAGACAACAACGGTCAAAAGACTGAAGGACTAGTATTTCAATACAGATTTTTTTAAAAGAGTTACATCGAGTAGTACTAAACACCTGTTACATGCCAAAAAACACAGCAATATGTATTGTGTGCCACATAATTGGCCATGATTACTTAAATGACACTCTTTCTTGATGGCTGCATGTCAGAATATAATTGGTAAAAGAATCCTCTATCATAAATATTGTGTCCTAAATATTGTTTAAAAAATTATAATCCCATTGGGTGTAGATTTCTTATTGACTCCAATAGGCAACATTTTTGTAAATGACATTTGGGACACAATGTTTGTGTCTGACAATATTTAATATATGCTCTTTTGGTACCGTACCTTAATTGACATTACAACAGAATCTACATAGACCTACATATCTCACAGAAATATAGAGATAGAGAAAGTCCAAAAAAGTTTCAGATACCACTTTATCTCTTAGCCTTGTGAAGTGACATGCTAAGTGTATCTTTGCTCCCACTGCTGAGGTGCCAAGTTTGATGATAAGGTGGTGATAACTGCTTAATTTGAGCCAGTGGTTTCTGACGCTCGGCAGCATCACTTAATTTTCAACACCATTACTTGTTACAGTCCACCACATAGTGGCGCTGTCCGTCTAATTTCGAAATGAGCACAACAACAGTTTTTAATATACATTAAAAATGAGTAATACCTGCCACCCAAGCCTTAGAGCATTGGGCGGGAATATATGATCTTTTTTCGCATGTGTTTACAACGCATGCCTTAACAACAAGGTCGTTACAACGACTGCGTTGTTATTTTGCATACCGTTATAGCGCAAGTCGGAAAAACGACTTGCTTGTAGGGGGGGCTGGATGTTTGAATAGTATCATTTACTATTCCAACTCCAGTCTGTGCGGACACTAGTGAAGGTGTTGGATTTCAAATCCAACACCTTCTGCCCCCTAACGCAAGTCTTTGTTCCGACTTGCGTTGTAACGGTATGCGAAATAACGTTGTTATGGCATGCGTTGTTTAGCATGCATACTAAATGCTGTTTACCTTGGGTGGTCTGGAATAGTCTGAATTATCACACTTGTAGGAGTGTGAGGGTTATTAGTTGTGTTGGTACTGTCATTGACAGAATAGCAGGGGCAATGTGTGGTGCAAGCTACAGGGGCCTCCTGACGAGGGCCCTGGCACTTTTTTTTTTTTTTTTACAAATTAAGCACTGGGTGATAAGGTGTGAATGTTCAAGTGAGATATGTTTCACCAAATACCCAGATGATGTTAGGAACACTTGCAAATAGTTTAACCCGTGGCAGTCGCTCGGGGTAGCATTCCAACCTATGGTGATCTTTTTTTCCCCACTAGGCCACCTTAGTTTAGACCTAGCCATATGCAAATCAGCCATGGTGTTGCTCCAATAGGAACAGCCCCCTCCTAAATTGCCAAGCCAGGTCCTCTCTGAACTGGAGCACAAGCACCCTAGGACCGGTTTCGGCCTCTTTGGGGCTCGCATGTCGGGTATAGCTTGGTGCCAGTGGCACAGTGTGCACAGAACGCATCTCTGGGCATACCCGGCGCACTTAGGACGTTACATCTAACACACAAAAGGTGATGGGAGGATGCTTGCAAATAGGCTAAACACTGGCATTTGCTCAGCTTAGCATTCCAACCCATAGTTTTTTTTTACCCATGATGCCACCTCAGATTAAACCCAGCGACAACACCTGCTCCCAGTCATGAGTGACATAATTGTGAGAACAGAAATTACTGAATAGTCGTGAAATGATGCATTTTGCAGCTGAGCCACAGTGGAGAGGAAAGTTACTCCCCTGTGCCACAACCTTACAGACTGCTGATCCCACGGGCACACTGAAAGTGTGTTGGCACCGATGCATGCGTATGGTGTTGGCACACTGCTCCGGGACACAGTGGGAACAATTAGACCGAGACCAGGTGAAGGATGGCTGCTAGAACCCGAATCGAGCCGACACGTTATACACCCAAAACAAAGCAGCAGCTCAGCCAGGCACTGCAGCCAATGGTTACAGGGTGACAACAGCTGCACTGGTTGCTTTTGTATACTGATTGCACACAAAGAAGACAAATTTTACTTCTTTTATTTTATTTAGTTTTTTGTTAAAAATTACAAACCGCCTCAAGGCAGCTTCAGGCAGCTTGAGATGAGGAATCGAAAGAATGGAGGTAGATGTGTCCATGTGTGGGGGGTGGCTTTGTGCATATGTGGAGGGGGGCTGTGTGCATGTGTGGAGGGGTGGCCGTGTGGGGGAGGGGTGGCCGTGTGCATGTATGGAGGGTTGCTGTGTGTATGTGTGGAGGGTGACTGTGCAAGTGTGGAGGGTGGCTGTGTGCATTTCTGGAGGGTGGCTGTGTGCATGTGTGGAGGGTTGCTGTTTGTATGTGTGGAGGGTGGCTGTGTGCATGTGGGGGAGGGGTGGCTGTGTGCATGTGTGGAGGGGTGGCTGTGTGCATGTGTGGAGGGGTGGCTGTGTGCATGTGTGGAGGGTGGCTGTGTGTATGTGTGGAGGGTGGCTGTGTGCATGTGGGGGAGGGGTGGCTGTGTGCATGTGTGGAGGGGTGGCTGTGTGCATGTGTGGAGGGGTGGCTGTGTGCATGTGTGGAGGGGTGGCTGTGTGCATGTGTGGAGGGTGGCTGTGTGCATGTTGGGAGGGTGGCTGTGTCCATGTGTGGGGGGTGGCTTTGTGCATATGTGGAGGGGGGCTGTGTGGAGGGGTGGCTGTGTGCCTGTCGGGGAGGGGTGGCTGTGTGCATGTGGGGGAGGGGTTGCTGTGTGTATGTGTGGAGGGTGGCTGTGTGCATGTGTGGAGGGGTGGTTGTGTGCATGTGGGGGAGGGGTGGTTGTGTGCATGTGGGGAGGGGTGGCTGTGTGCATGTGTGGAGGGGTGGCTGTGTGCCTGTCGGGGAGGGGTGGCTGTGTGCATGTGGGGGAGGGGTTGCTGTGTGTATGTGTGGAGGGTGGCTGTGTGCATGTGTGGAGGGGTGGCTGTGTGCATGTGTGGAGGGTGGTTGTGTGCATGTGGGGAGGGGTGGCTGTGTGCATGTGTGGAGGGGTGGCTGTGTGCCTGTCGGGGAGGGGTGGCTGTGTGCATGTGGGGGAGGGGTTGCTGTGTGTATGTGTGGAGGGTGGCTGTGTGCATGTGTGGAGGGGTGGCTGTGTGCATGTGTGGAGGGTGGCTGTGTGCATGTGGGGAGGGGTGGCTGTGTGCATGTGTGGAGGGGTGGCTGTGTGCATGTGGGGGAGGGGTGGCTGTGTGCATGTGGGGGAGGGGTGGCTGTGTGCATGTGGGGGAGGGGTGGCTGTGTGCATGTGTAGATGAACAATATCTAAGTCCCGGAGTAGACAAGCCACATAGTCTTGGTACCTGACCTGAGATAACCTAAAATGGCGCCAAACCGAGGAAAGTGGAGTACACTCTACTATCTTTGGTTCATCATCTAACTTTACAAATCTGCAAGTGCTCCCCACACCCCAAGAAATTAGTTTTAAAAAGCATCTGAAAAGCATTCTCCCGGTGAAAGCGCTATATATTATAGACACGCGCATTTGCTTCTTCGCATTCATTCATGCACTCCTGCAGGTAGAGCTGCACACGACCAAGTATACACGGACCGGCAGATCTATAGGCGCCCATGCATGCAGCAACGACCATCTGCTGAAGAAACCCTGACCGTGCCGTATGGCCAGAGGGTTGAAAGGAGGGACGGATGAAAGGCGGGCGAACAGATGGATGGGGAAAGGCTTGAATTGCTGCCAGGTGATGGGGATCACATCTGCAATTAATCGTAAGCCCCTGTCTGGGAGGAATCCCATTTAAATTGAAGAAATGAGTAGAGCATGTGTGCCCATCCGATCCTTGGCCTCTTCTTTATGATAAAACCTGGGGTGTATCTGGTTGACAAATAGTGCTATTTTTCAGTAAGATTCATGACAGTGTTTATTTGAAATAAAATTGTGGGCAAATGGTATAGAGTACAATTCATCGCCCAGCAATCGTGTAAGCTGTACCTCAACAGGTGCAAGTGAGGGATGTACCTCACCTCAGCTGGTGCTAGTGAGAGCTGTACATCAGAAGGTGCTAGTGAGAGCTGTACCTCAGAAGGTGCTAGTGAGAGCTGTACCACAGCAGGCGCAAATGAGAGCTGTACCTCAACAGGTGCTAGTGAAAGCTGTACCTCAACAGGTGCTAGTGAGAGCTGTACCTCAACAGGTGCGAGTGACAGCTGCACTTCAATAGGTGCTAGTGACAGCTGTACCTCAACAGGTGCTAGTGAGAGCTGTACCTCAACAGGTGCTAGTGAGAGCTGTACCTCAACAGGTGTGAGTGACAGCTGTACCTCCGCAGGTGCTAGTGAGAGCTGTACCTCAGCAGCTGCTATTGAGAGCTGTACTTCAATAGGTGCTAGTGAGAGCTCTACTTCGATAGGTGCCAGTGGCAGCTGCACCTCAACAGGTGCTAGTGAGAGCTGTACCTCAGCAGCTGCTATTGAGAGCTGTACTTCAGTAGATGCTAGTGAGGGCTGTACCTCAGCTGCTGCTGGTGGGAGCAGTACTTCAATAGGTGCTAGTGAGGGCTGTACGTCAATAGGTGCTAGTGAGGGCTGTACCTCAACTGGTGCTATTGAGAGCTGTACTTCAATAGGTGCTAGTGACAGCTGTACCTCAGCAGGTGCTATTGAGAGCTGTACTTCAATAGTGCTAGTGACAGCTGTACCTCAACAGGTGCTAGTGAGAGCGGGACCTCAGCAGCTGCTAGTAAGAGCTGTACCTCAACAGCTGCTGGTGAGAGCTGTACCTCAGCAGCTGCTATTGAGGGCTGTGCTTCAATAGGTGCTAGTGAGGGCTGTACCTCAGCAGCTGCTGGTGAGAGATGTACTACAAAAGGTGCTAGTGAGAGCTGTACTTCAATAGGTGCTATTGAGGATTGTGCCTCAGCAGCTGCTGGTGAGAGCTGTACTTCAATAGGTGCTAGTGACGGCTGTACCTCAATTGGTGCTCGTGAGAGCTGTACCTCAGCAGCTGCTAGTGTGAGCAGTACTTCAATAGCTGCTAGTGAGGGCTGTACCTCAGTAGCTGCTGGTGAGGGCTGTACCTCAACAGGTGCTAGTGAGGGCTGTACCTCAACAGGTGCTAGTGAGAGCTGTTCCTTAACAGGTGCTAGTGAGGGCTGTACCTCAGCTGGTGCTAGTGAGAGCTGTACCACAGCAGGCACAAATGACAGCTGAACCTCAACAGGTGCTCATGAGATCTGTACCTTAACAGGTGCTAGTGAGAGCTGTACCTTAACAGGTGCGAGTGAGAGCTGTACTTCAATAGGTGCTAGTGACAGCTGTACCTCAACAGGTGCTAGTGAGAGCTATACTTCAATAGGCGCTAGTGACATCTGTACTTCAATAGGTGCTAGTGACAGCTGTACCTCAACAGGTGCTAGTGAGAGCTGTACTTCAATATGTGCTAGTGACAGCTGCACCTCAACAGGTGCTAGTGAGAGCTGTACGTCATTAGGTGCTAGTGAGGGCTGTACCTCAGGAGCTGCTGGTGAGAGCTGTACTTCAATAGGTGCTAGTGAGAGCTGTACTTCGATAGGTGCTAGTGAAAGCTACACCTCAACAGGTGCTAGTGACAGCTGTACTTCAATAGGTGCTAGTGACAGCTGTACCTCAACAGGTGCTAGTGAGAGCTGTACTTCAATATGTGCTAGTGACAGCTGTACCTCAACAGGTGCTAGTGACAGCTGTACTTCAATAGGTGCTAGTGACACCTGTCCCTCAACAGGTGCTAGTGAGAGCTGTACTTCAATATGTGCTAGTGACAGTTGTACCTCAACAGGTGCTAATGAGAGCTGTACCTCAGCAGCTGCTGGTGGGAGCTGTACTTCAATAGGTGCTAGTGGCAGCTGTACCTCAACAGGTGCTAGTGAGAGCTGTACCTCAGCATCTGCTAGTGAGAGCAGTACTTCAATAGGTGCTAGTGAGGGTTGTACCTCAATAGGTGCTAGTGACAGCTGTACCTCTACAGGTGCTATTGATAGCTGTACTTCAATAGGTGCTAGCGACAGCTGTACCTCAACAGGTGCTAATGAGAGCTGTACCTCAGCAGCTGCTGGTGGGAGCTGTACTTCAATAGCTGCTAGTGAGGGCTGTATCTCAGCAGTGGCTGGTGGAAGTGGTGGAAGCTGTACTTCAATAGGTGCTAGTGACAGTTGTACCTCAATTGGTACTTGTGAGCACTGTACCTCAGCAACTGCTAGTGAGAGCAGTACTTCAATAGGTGCTAGTTAGGGCTGTACCTCAACAGGTGCTAGTGGGAGCTGTGCTTCAATTGGTGCTAGTGACAGCTGTACCTCAACAGGTGCTATTGAGAGCTGTACTTCAATAGATGCTAGTGACAGCTGTACCTCAACAGGTGCTAGTGACAGCTGTACCTCAACAGGTGCTAGTGAGAGCTGTACCTCAACAGCTGCTGGTGAGAGCTGTACCGCAACAGGTGCTACTGAGAGCTGTACTTAAATAGGTGCTAGTGAGGGTTGTACCTTAGCAGCTGATGGTGAGAGCTGTACTTCAATAGGTGCTAGTGACAGCTGTACCTTAACAGGTGCTAGTAAGAGCTGTACCTCAGCAGCTGCTATTGAGAGCTGTACTTCAATAGGTGCTAGTGGGGCTGTACCTCAGCAGCTGCTGGTGAGAGCTGTACTTCAATAGGTGCTAGTGACAGCTGTACCTCAACAGGTGCTAGTGAGAGCTGTACTTCAATAGGTGCTAGTGACAGCAGTACCTCAACAGGTGCTAGTGAGAGCTGTACCTCAGCAGCTGTCATTGAGAGCTGTTCTTCAATAGGTGCTAGTGAGGGATGTACCTCAGCAGCTGCTGGTGAGAGCTGTATTTCAAGAGGTACTAGTGACAGCTGTACCTCAACAGCTGCTAGTGAGAGCTGTATCTCAGCAGCTACTATTGAAAGCTGTACTTGAATAGGTGCTAGTGACAGCTGTACCTCAACAGGTGCTAGTGAGAGCTGTACCTCAGCAGCTGCTAGTGAGAGCTGTACTTCAATAGGTGCTAGTGAGGGCTGTACCTCAGCAGCTGCTGGTGAGAGCTGTATTTCAAGAGGTACTAGTGACAGCTGTACCTCAACAGGTGCTAGTGACAGCTGTACCTCAACAGGTGCTAGTGAGAGCTGTACCTCAACAGGTGCTAGTGAGAGCTGTATCTCAGCAGCTGCTATTGAGAGCTGTACTTCAATAGGTGCTAGTGAGAGCTGTACTTCAATAGGTGCTAGTGACAGCTGTACCTCAACAGGTGCTAGTGAGAGCTGAGATAGGTGCTAGTGACCGCTGCACCTCAACAGGTGCTAGTGAGAGCTGAACCTCAGCAGCTGCTAATGAGTGAGGGCTGTACCTCAGCAGGTGCTGGTGAGAGCTGTAATTCAATAGGTGTTAGTGAGAGCTGTGCTTCCATATGTGCTAGTGACAGCTGCACCTCAACAGGTGCTAGTGAGAGCTGTACCTCAGCATCTGCTAGTGAGAGCAGTACTTCAATAGGTGCTAGTGAGGACTGTACCTCAACAGGTGCTAGTGAGAGCTTTACTTCAAAGGTGCTAGTGACAGCTGCACCTCTACAGGTGCTATTGAGAGCTGTACTTCAATAGGTGCTAGCGACAGCTGTACCTCAACAGGTGCTAATGAGAGCTGTACCTCAGCAGCTGCTGGTGGGAGCTGTATTTCAATAGGGGCTAGTGATGGCTGTACCTCAGCAGCTGCTGGTGAGAGCTGTACTTCAATAGGTGCTAGTGGCAGCTGTACCTCAACAGGTGCTAGTGAGAGCTGTACCTCAGCATCTGCTAGTGAGAGCAGTACTTCAATAGGTGCTAGTGAGGGCTGTACCTCAACAGGTGCTAGTGAGAGCTGTACTTCAATAGGTGCTAGTGACAGCTGTACCTCTACAGGTGCTATTGAGAGCTGTATTTCAATAGGTGCTAGCGACAGCTGTACCTCAACAGGTGCTAATGAGAGCTGAACCTCAGCAGCTGCTGTTGAGAGCTGTACGTCAATAGGTGCTAGTGAGGGCTGTACCTCAGCAGCTGCTGGCGAGAGCTGTACTTCAATAGGTGCTAGTGAGAGCTGTGTTTCGATAGGTGCTAGTGAGAGCTGTACCTCAGAAGCTGTCATTGAGAGCTGTGAGAAAACTAAACTTAAGAGGGCCCCTGACTATGTAATGAGAGGGAGAGGAGTTCAGGGAAAAAACTAATAAAAAACAGAACCTCCCCCCAGATAATTCTTAGTAGGCAATATGTCCACAAATATTTAAAAACATCATTGTCCCACAGAAAATATTTTCATATTAATTTATTTTAAGAAAAAAATAATATTGAAACAAACTTTTTAGATTTAATATTTATTCAATTTAGGCAATTCTGAATATTTGTGCATATAAATATCATCTGAGCAACCCCTTCAAAGTAGAAAGTGTATACAAAATACAAGAAATCACAAATTCAAAATCCACATATAAATAACATACATTCCAGTAAAACATAAATGAAAAAGACAAAAAAGCAAAAGTCCATCAGATAAGCAATGATGACAGAGGTCACAATTGGTCTCTAATAACACATATAGGGCGACACATAGCAAATAGGACCTTCTATATCAAATACGTAGCAAACAAGGCGCCCACGCACGTTTCGGAAATTGACCAAAAGTCCAAGAGTTCCTTCGTCAGGGCGCAGAAGGTGAAGATGATCAGGTGGTCAATTGTCGCATCCAAGATTTCTTTAAATTTGTTATATGCAAGTAGCGAGGTGAAGGGGCTCCTTAATAATATAATGATTAACCATATATAATTTTATAGGTGACAAGTCAGGGCAAGTCAATGGTTAGAGAGCGTTCAAGTCAGGGATACAGTATCAGGACGTGCGGGCTACTATGATTCTATGGATCATCAACATGAGCCAGTATCCGAGAATAGATCTCTTGGAGTAGTGGTCCTTGACTAGAAATGCGGAACTGCCAACATAGACGTAAGCTATTTAGGCGTGTCAAGCAAGGTCCTCTTTAGGTTCGTACTCATGCGTTATGGGGACATCTTGGAGCCAATCCAAAATAACGGCTGATGAGCTTTAAAAGTGTCCAATACACGAGTTCCTTTAGCTCGTCAAGGCACCCATCCAAAGTGAGAGCTGTACCTCAGCAGCTGCTATTGAGAGCTGTACTTCAATAGATGCTAGTGAGAGCTGTACCTCAGCATCTGCTAGTGAGAGCAGTACTTCAACAGATGCTAGTGAGAGCTGATCCTCAGCAGCTGCTATTGAGAGCTGTACTTCAATAGATGCTAGTGAGAGCTGAACCTCAGCAGCTGCTATTGAGAGCTGTACTTCAATAGATGCTAGTGAGAGCTGTACCTCCGCAGCTGCTATTGAGAGCTGTACTTCAATAGATGCTAGTGAGAGCTGTACCTCAGCATCTGCTAGTGAGAGCAGTACTTCAATAGATGCTAGTGATAGCTGATCCTCAGCAGCTGCTATTGAGAGCTGTACTTCAATAGATGCTAGTGAGAGCTGAACCTCAGCAGCTGCTATTGAGAGCTGTACTTCAAAAGGTGCTAGTAAGAGCTGTACCACAGCAGGCGCAAATGAGAGCTGTACCTCAACAGGTGCTAGTGAAAGCTGTACCTCACCTCAGCTGGTGCTAGTGAGAGCTGTACATCAGAAGGTGCTAGTGAGAGCTGTACCTCAGAAGGTGCTAGTGAGAGCTGTACCACAGCAGGCGCAAATGAGAGCTGTACCTCAACAGGTGCTAGTGAAAGCTGTACCTCAACAGGTGCTAGTGAGAGCTGTACCTCAACAGGTGCGAGTGACAGCTGCACTTCAATAGGTGCTAGTGACAGCTGTACCTCAACAGGTGCTAGTGAGAGCTGTACCTCAACAGGTGCTAGTGAGAGCTGTACCTCAACAGGTGTGAGTGACAGCTGTACCTCCGCAGGTGCTAGTGAGAGCTGTACCTCAGCAGCTGCTATTGAGAGCTGTACTTCAATAGGTGCTAGTGAGAGCTCTACTTCGATAGGTGCCAGTGGCAGCTGCACCTCAACAGGTGCTAGTGAGAGCTGTACCTCAGCAGCTGCTATTGAGAGCTGTACTTCAGTAGATGCTAGTGAGGGCTGTACCTCAGCTGCTGCTGGTGGGAGCAGTACTTCAATAGGTGCTAGTGAGGGCTGTACGTCAATAGGTGCTAGTGAGGGCTGTACCTCAACTGGTGCTATTGAGAGCTGTACTTCAATAGGTGCTAGTGACAGCTGTACCTCAGCAGGTGCTATTGAGAGCTGTACTTCAATAGTGCTAGTGACAGCTGTACCTCAACAGGTGCTAGTGAGAGCGGGACCTCAGCAGCTGCTAGTAAGAGCTGTACCTCAACAGCTGCTGGTGAGAGCTGTACCTCAGCAGCTGCTATTGAGGGCTGTGCTTCAATAGGTGCTAGTGAGGGCTGTACCTCAGCAGCTGCTGGTGAGAGATGTACTACAAAAGGTGCTAGTGAGAGCTGTACTTCAATAGGTGCTATTGAGGATTGTGCCTCAGCAGCTGCTGGTGAGAGCTGTACTTCAATAGGTGCTAGTGACGGCTGTACCTCAATTGGTGCTCGTGAGAGCTGTACCTCAGCAGCTGCTAGTGTGAGCAGTACTTCAATAGCTGCTAGTGAGGGCTGTACCTCAGTAGCTGCTGGTGAGGGCTGTACCTCAACAGGTGCTAGTGAGGGCTGTACCTCAACAGGTGCTAGTGAGAGCTGTTCCTTAACAGGTGCTAGTGAGGGCTGTACCTCAGCTGGTGCTAGTGAGAGCTGTACCACAGCAGGCACAAATGACAGCTGAACCTCAACAGGTGCTCATGAGATCTGTACCTTAACAGGTGCTAGTGAGAGCTGTACCTTAACAGGTGCGAGTGAGAGCTGTACTTCAATAGGTGCTAGTGACAGCTGTACCTCAACAGGTGCTAGTGAGAGCTATACTTCAATAGGCGCTAGTGACATCTGTACTTCAATAGGTGCTAGTGACAGCTGTACCTCAACAGGTGCTAGTGAGAGCTGTACTTCAATATGTGCTAGTGACAGCTGCACCTCAACAGGTGCTAGTGAGAGCTGTACGTCATTAGGTGCTAGTGAGGGCTGTACCTCAGGAGCTGCTGGTGAGAGCTGTACTTCAATAGGTGCTAGTGAGAGCTGTACTTCGATAGGTGCTAGTGAAAGCTACACCTCAACAGGTGCTAGTGACAGCTGTACTTCAATAGGTGCTAGTGACAGCTGTACCTCAACAGGTGCTAGTGAGAGCTGTACTTCAATATGTGCTAGTGACAGCTGTACCTCAACAGGTGCTAGTGACAGCTGTACTTCAATAGGTGCTAGTGACACCTGTCCCTCAACAGGTGCTAGTGAGAGCTGTACTTCAATATGTGCTAGTGACAGTTGTACCTCAACAGGTGCTAATGAGAGCTGTACCTCAGCAGCTGCTGGTGGGAGCTGTACTTCAATAGGTGCTAGTGGCAGCTGTACCTCAACAGGTGCTAGTGAGAGCTGTACCTCAGCATCTGCTAGTGAGAGCAGTACTTCAATAGGTGCTAGTGAGGGTTGTACCTCAATAGGTGCTAGTGACAGCTGTACCTCTACAGGTGCTATTGATAGCTGTACTTCAATAGGTGCTAGCGACAGCTGTACCTCAACAGGTGCTAATGAGAGCTGTACCTCAGCAGCTGCTGGTGGGAGCTGTACTTCAATAGCTGCTAGTGAGGGCTGTATCTCAGCAGTGGCTGGTGGAAGTGGTGGAAGCTGTACTTCAATAGGTGCTAGTGACAGTTGTACCTCAATTGGTACTTGTGAGCACTGTACCTCAGCAACTGCTAGTGAGAGCAGTACTTCAATAGGTGCTAGTTAGGGCTGTACCTCAACAGGTGCTAGTGGGAGCTGTGCTTCAATTGGTGCTAGTGACAGCTGTACCTCAACAGGTGCTATTGAGAGCTGTACTTCAATAGATGCTAGTGACAGCTGTACCTCAACAGGTGCTAGTGACAGCTGTACCTCAACAGGTGCTAGTGAGAGCTGTACCTCAACAGCTGCTGGTGAGAGCTGTACCGCAACAGGTGCTACTGAGAGCTGTACTTAAATAGGTGCTAGTGAGGGTTGTACCTTAGCAGCTGATGGTGAGAGCTGTACTTCAATAGGTGCTAGTGACAGCTGTACCTTAACAGGTGCTAGTAAGAGCTGTACCTCAGCAGCTGCTATTGAGAGCTGTACTTCAATAGGTGCTAGTGGGGCTGTACCTCAGCAGCTGCTGGTGAGAGCTGTACTTCAATAGGTGCTAGTGACAGCTGTACCTCAACAGGTGCTAGTGAGAGCTGTACTTCAATAGGTGCTAGTGACAGCAGTACCTCAACAGGTGCTAGTGAGAGCTGTACCTCAGCAGCTGTCATTGAGAGCTGTTCTTCAATAGGTGCTAGTGAGGGATGTACCTCAGCAGCTGCTGGTGAGAGCTGTATTTCAAGAGGTACTAGTGACAGCTGTACCTCAACAGCTGCTAGTGAGAGCTGTATCTCAGCAGCTACTATTGAAAGCTGTACTTGAATAGGTGCTAGTGACAGCTGTACCTCAACAGGTGCTAGTGAGAGCTGTACCTCAGCAGCTGCTAGTGAGAGCTGTACTTCAATAGGTGCTAGTGAGGGCTGTACCTCAGCAGCTGCTGGTGAGAGCTGTATTTCAAGAGGTACTAGTGACAGCTGTACCTCAACAGGTGCTAGTGACAGCTGTACCTCAACAGGTGCTAGTGAGAGCTGTACCTCAACAGGTGCTAGTGAGAGCTGTATCTCAGCAGCTGCTATTGAGAGCTGTACTTCAATAGGTGCTAGTGAGAGCTGTACTTCAATAGGTGCTAGTGACAGCTGTACCTCAACAGGTGCTAGTGAGAGCTGAGATAGGTGCTAGTGACCGCTGCACCTCAACAGGTGCTAGTGAGAGCTGAACCTCAGCAGCTGCTAATGAGTGAGGGCTGTACCTCAGCAGGTGCTGGTGAGAGCTGTAATTCAATAGGTGTTAGTGAGAGCTGTGCTTCCATATGTGCTAGTGACAGCTGCACCTCAACAGGTGCTAGTGAGAGCTGTACCTCAGCATCTGCTAGTGAGAGCAGTACTTCAATAGGTGCTAGTGAGGACTGTACCTCAACAGGTGCTAGTGAGAGCTTTACTTCAAAGGTGCTAGTGACAGCTGCACCTCTACAGGTGCTATTGAGAGCTGTACTTCAATAGGTGCTAGCGACAGCTGTACCTCAACAGGTGCTAATGAGAGCTGTACCTCAGCAGCTGCTGGTGGGAGCTGTATTTCAATAGGGGCTAGTGATGGCTGTACCTCAGCAGCTGCTGGTGAGAGCTGTACTTCAATAGGTGCTAGTGGCAGCTGTACCTCAACAGGTGCTAGTGAGAGCTGTACCTCAGCATCTGCTAGTGAGAGCAGTACTTCAATAGGTGCTAGTGAGGGCTGTACCTCAACAGGTGCTAGTGAGAGCTGTACTTCAATAGGTGCTAGTGACAGCTGTACCTCTACAGGTGCTATTGAGAGCTGTATTTCAATAGGTGCTAGCGACAGCTGTACCTCAACAGGTGCTAATGAGAGCTGAACCTCAGCAGCTGCTGTTGAGAGCTGTACGTCAATAGGTGCTAGTGAGGGCTGTACCTCAGCAGCTGCTGGCGAGAGCTGTACTTCAATAGGTGCTAGTGAGAGCTGTGTTTCGATAGGTGCTAGTGAGAGCTGTACCTCAGAAGCTGTCATTGAGAGCTGTGAGAAAACTAAACTTAAGAGGGCCCCTGACTATGTAATGAGAGGGAGAGGAGTTCAGGGAAAAAACTAATAAAAAACAGAACCTCCCCCCAGATAATTCTTAGTAGGCAATATGTCCACAAATATTTAAAAACATCATTGTCCCACAGAAAATATTTTCATATTAATTTATTTTAAGAAAAAAATAATATTGAAACAAACTTTTTAGATTTAATATTTATTCAATTTAGGCAATTCTGAATATTTGTGCATATAAATATCATCTGAGCAACCCCTTCAAAGTAGAAAGTGTATACAAAATACAAGAAATCACAAATTCAAAATCCACATATAAATAACATACATTCCAGTAAAACATAAATGAAAAAGACAAAAAAGCAAAAGTCCATCAGATAAGCAATGATGACAGAGGTCACAATTGGTCTCTAATAACACATATAGGGCGACACATAGCAAATAGGACCTTCTATATCAAATACGTAGCAAACAAGGCGCCCACGCACGTTTCGGAAATTGACCAAAAGTCCAAGAGTTCCTTCGTCAGGGCGCAGAAGGTGAAGATGATCAGGTGGTCAATTGTCGCATCCAAGATTTCTTTAAATTTGTTATATGCAAGTAGCGAGGTGAAGGGGCTCCTTAATAATATAATGATTAACCATATATAATTTTATAGGTGACAAGTCAGGGCAAGTCAATGGTTAGAGAGCGTTCAAGTCAGGGATACAGTATCAGGACGTGCGGGCTACTATGATTCTATGGATCATCAACATGAGCCAGTATCCGAGAATAGATCTCTTGGAGTAGTGGTCCTTGACTAGAAATGCGGAACTGCCAACATAGACGTAAGCTATTTAGGCGTGTCAAGCAAGGTCCTCTTTAGGTTCGTACTCATGCGTTATGGGGACATCTTGGAGCCAATCCAAAATAACGGCTGATGAGCTTTAAAAGTGTCCAATACACGAGTTCCTTTAGCTCGTCAAGGCACCCATCCAAAGTGAGAGCTGTACCTCAGCAGCTGCTATTGAGAGCTGTACTTCAATAGATGCTAGTGAGAGCTGTACCTCAGCATCTGCTAGTGAGAGCAGTACTTCAACAGATGCTAGTGAGAGCTGATCCTCAGCAGCTGCTATTGAGAGCTGTACTTCAATAGATGCTAGTGAGAGCTGAACCTCAGCAGCTGCTATTGAGAGCTGTACTTCAATAGATGCTAGTGAGAGCTGTACCTCCGCAGCTGCTATTGAGAGCTGTACTTCAATAGATGCTAGTGAGAGCTGTACCTCAGCATCTGCTAGTGAGAGCAGTACTTCAATAGATGCTAGTGATAGCTGATCCTCAGCAGCTGCTATTGAGAGCTGTACTTCAATAGATGCTAGTGAGAGCTGAACCTCAGCAGCTGCTATTGAGAGCTGTACTTCAAAAGGTGCTAGTAAGAGCTGTACCTCAGCAGCTGCTGTTGAGAGCTGTACTTCAATAGGTGCTAGTGAGGGCTGTAACTCAGCAGGTGCTGGTGGGAGCTGTACTTCAATAGGTGCTAGTGAGGGCTGTACCTCAGCAGCTGCTGTTGAGAGCTGTACTTCAATAGATGCTAGTGAGAGCTGAACCTCAGCAGCTGCTATTGAGAGCTGTACTTCAATAGGTGCTAGTGAGGGCTGTAACTCAGCAGGTGCTGGTGGGAGCTGTACTTCAATAGGTGCTAGTGAGGGCTGTACCTCAGCAGCTGCTGTTGAGAGCTGTACTTCAATAGGTGCTAGTGAGGGCTGTACCTCAGCAGGTGCTGGTGGGAGCTGTACTTCAATAGGTGCTAGTGGCAGCTGTACCTCAACAGGTGCTAGTGAGAGCTGTACCTCAGCATCTGCTAGTGAGAGCAGTACTTCAATAGATGCTAGTGGGAGCTGAACCTCAGCAGCTGTTATTGAGAGCTGTACTTCAATAGATGCTAGTGAGAGCTGAACCTCAGCAGCTGCTATTGAGAGCTGTACTTCAATAGGTGCTAGTGAGAGCTGTACCTCAGCAGCTGCTGTTGAGAGCTGTACTTCAATAGGTGCTAGTGAGGGCTGTAACTCAGCAGGTGCAGGCGGGAGCTGTACCTCAGCATCTGCTAGTGAGAGCAGTACTTCAATAGGTGCTAGTGAGGGCTGTACCTCAACAGGTGCTAGCGACAGCTGTACCTCAACAGGTGCTATTGAGAGCTGTACCTCAGCAGCTGCTGGTGGGGGCTGTACTTCCATAGGTGCTAGTGTGGGCTGTACCTCAGCAGCTGCTGGTGAGAGCTGTACTCCAATAGGTGCTGGTGAGAGCTGTACCTCAGCAGGCACCTGTTGCAGCAGCACCTCCGATAGTAGGCGTTGATTGTACCTAAGAAGGTGTCTGTTTAAGGCAGGCTTCTCCAACGAGTAGCTTGTGAGCATCTGGTAGCTCCCTGTCAGTAGCTGTCCTGTGTGCAGCCTTGTCAACTAAATTGGAAGCTCTGATTGGTTGAATTAATATAGCATTTTTGTGACAAAAATGTGTTTCTTTTCAAAACTCATATGCTCATGTGTGGAGAAAGTTTGTAGAATTTCCAAAAATATGTTTAAAGCTGATATTTGAGTGAGAAATCAAAAAGTGTTAGGGAGATTTATTAATAATATTACCTTGGTGCCAAGGGCATTGCACCTATGGGTGTCGTGTATTACACAGGTGGAGCATTCCACATTGACGAGGCATCTTACATCAGTGCTTGTCTGGTGTGGTAACTACTACATCTCTAATAATTAGTAGTACCTCTGTAGGATTTTTATTGAATATAAGTAGCTCTTATTACAGAAAAGGTCAGAGACCCCTGGTTCACGGTGGACCTCAGCAGGCAGCTGGAGATTAACAGTCGTGAAAGTGAACCGCGCAATCCGAGTCTAGTGCTGTAAGCAACAGTTGATACCCCTTTATTCTGCTCGAGTCTCCTGCGCTCGCATAAGACAGAACCGCGGCAGGTCGTGTCCGTCACCCAGGACTGGACCAGTCCACACCACCGACTGAAGAGGCGTGAGACAGCTGACGGGGTCCGCCAGGTATGGCTGGCCGACGGGGGGCGCTCATGTAACCACCACTGTCCGTCCCACACGAGCGCCTCGTGACATCATATCAGGGATGACGGTACCTGCGTCCATCCCAGACGATGCCCGAACATCTCTCCCTCGAGCCCATGCCCGCTCGGGGCTGCAACCTTTGAACTGCATGTCTCAGACTGAGCAACTGTGCAGGAAACTGCTACGGGGACTATGAACACGAGAAATGCCGCAAAGAGAGCTCAAAGCGGCCATCTTACTGAAAACCATCAGCGGCGCGCCTCTCCCACACTTGTCCATCCATCACACTGCGAAGCGCTACGTTCTAATACCGCACATCGGAGGGCATCACTCACCCCATGGAAACACTTCCCACACAGCATCAAAACAAATACAGCACTCTTCCAAGCACACACCCTACACCGCGTGCTAACCATGAATGCGAGCGCTTCAACACCCCTATGCAGGGGTAGCATATTACTCTACAATACACAGATCTCTGCAGCTCACACATGAACCCACTCAGCTTCCTCTTGTGCTCTTTTTATTTACAATAAAGTCTTAGCTCACATCTTAACAAATGAGTAGTTAATGCATTTGGATCTAAAGCTGTAGCAAGGCAGAGGAGTTGGCCTAACGGCTAGGGCGGTCGACCTCTAATCTGGGGGACCGGGTTCGAGTCTCGGCAATGACGCTGAACATCCCGTGATTCTGGGAAAATCACTTACTCTCCCCGTGCCTAACAAAAAAAGAAAAAAAAGAATGTGTCCTCATGTAATGCAACTGGTGCGGTATGTAAAGCGCCCTGATACCAGATACCAGGTCAAGTTCGCGCTATATAAAACTCCGTAAAATAATTCCACATAATTCCACAGAGGTTGGGAACGACTGAGACCAGGTCATATTTCTGTAGAACACGCCTTGTCACGGTAGATCACTTTATGAATGATTCAAACAGAACAGGTACTTACTCGACCGCCACAAAAGTGCTTTCTGCCTCGGAAGGAGTAGGAAAGCGCTATACTAAAACCAGTGCAGTGTTTCCTTTTACTACTGCCTTCCTTGTTTCTCTTCAGACTTTCTGTAGTGCTCTGAAGTTGCACGGCAGCCAAAAGCACTCTGCTAATGAATTATACAAATAAATCCATGTGTAGTACTAAATATAAATAGCATGGAGTTCTTTTGAGTTCCTACAGTAGTCTACACCCAGAGGAGGGATAGGGCAGTGGGTTAACGCACGTGCTGTAGAGCTCCGCTTGCACTCTGCAGGTCAGGATAGTCACCCTTGGAATCTCCGTAGGTTCATTAAGTCTTTCATCTTTCAAAGTCCATACATTGAAACACGGAGTACAACCGGGGCCACCGCAATTAAGCAATTCAGCAGCCACGGTGTTTTGTGTATAATTGTGCATTTGTCACACTTGTCACATAACTAGGGGTGGGCACCAAATTCCGCTCCGCCGACGAAGTTCACAGAGTTTACATGTTACACTTGTAATGCGAAGTTCTGGCAAAACTCCGCCAACCGCCGTGTGCCGAAGTTGTTTTCCTCCCCTCGCCAATGTTAAATTGGCGCGAGAATTGGCCTCCTCCAGCGCAATTTTCAGGCGCTAGGATGATACCCAGAGAGACTTTCGCAACTCGGGCGGTCACGGGCAGTCGCAACCGTTCGCTGTGAGAAAGCTGCCGCTCGACTAGAAAATCTACTCGAGCGGCAGCAAAGAGGCAGCGCCCTCTGGCGCGCTGCACGGTGCTGATTGTGCTGATTTTTGCAGTGCGGAACAAGCTCCCGGTGCTTAAAATCAGCGTGACGGGTCGATTCCGCTGCTTACTGAACTGCTTTTGCTATATCTCCGCGGAATTCTGCGGAGTGAACCTCGGGAAGTTCCGCCCACCCCTACACATGCCGCCTGGAGAGTCCGCGCTGCAGTAGGCGCTGTAACACCGCGCCTAGCCTCACTGGCCGCTCATTCTAGGTGAAGAGGGTGTGTCAGGGCGCGTCTGTACACCTCACGCTCCGCGGCTCTGCTCCACTGAGAGACGGAGTAGATATGTGAACACGGAACCGGGAGAGCTGACTTTTACTTACAGCTTGCAGACCTTGTGTGATCGTGCACAACTCTTGTAAGTTCCGCGCCACACCCCTGCTAATATAGCTTCCAAGTTAGGGGATTCTCTGAGATAAGCTAAATTCAGATGATAAGTGTTATCAAGTGCCACGAAGCCGCCGTGCTTGGCGCTATATAAAACAAGCACTTTTTTAAAAAGTATAAATTCCGTGTTGGGGGTCTAATCTTACCTTGAGAGGCGACCACTGCCGCTGCACAAAGGACCAGCAGCGGCCCCCCGTAGGATGGCATCCTTTCCGGGGTGTGGGGCAGCCGCCAGCCGCGCCCCTCGGTCTGACCCTGGGTACCAGGAGTGAGCGATGCTCCGATGCGACGGCTGAAGCCGGGATGCTGGTGTCCTCTCTGCTGCACCTCCCTCTGTGCCCAGCCGAGGGGGGCGCTCCGTTAAAAGGGAAATACGAGCCCGGGTGGGCGGGGGCGGAGACAGGTAGTGGGGCCGCCAGATTTACTGAGCTGGAACCGGATCACAACAGAAGCGGGGGTGGGGCGGGAGGGGGCCGCTTCATTCCTCGCCCACTTCATTTCTGCAGCTGTGTACTGAACTCACGTGCCTGCTGGGCAGGGAAGGGGACAGGGGCGGCGGGGCAGTGACTGGCACATGGCGGGCATTCCACCGGTGGCTGACATTCCTCTGTGCAAAGTCCACCGTCAGGGATCGGATAACTTTCCACGATTCAAGGGTAACATTTATGTAGCGCTTACTACCACGATGTAGGGCGCTGAAGCGCTTCCTATATGGGCAGCATACCGTGCATTGCATTGCAATTGTATTTATATAGCGCTTACTACCCCTGACGAGGCGTCGGAGCGCTTTTCTGGTAAGTAGCACGCTTCTCCGGATCCCATAAAGGATTAGTGGTGAATTAGTACAGTGAAATATGAAATAGATTTGAGTGGTGGATCTGTTAGTGAGTTATTTGGATTGTAGATGTGTGCAGCTCAACAGCGTTGTCTTTGTTTTGGAAAGTGTTTCTGTTTGGTGCGTGATGACCACCACCCTGCGGGTATGGAGTTACGGGACGCAGCGCCTAGCAGTGTGAGGGATGAAGAAGTGAGAGAGGCGCGCAGTTTATGGTTTTCTGTAAGATGGCAGCTTTGAGCGGCTCTACAGGTCCCTTTATGGGTTTTCTGATAATCACACTCTACTCAGCTGGTTAACGCTTTGGGTTGTCCATTCTGAGATATTTTGCTTAAAGTTTATATTCCCTGAATGATTAACGTTCCACGATTGGACATCATTCCACAACCCATCCATAACATCCCATGATCCATCCATAACATTCCACAACCCATCCATAACATCCCATGATCCATCCATAACATCCCATGATCCATCCATAACATCCCATGATCCATCCATAACATTCCACAACCCATCCATAACATCCCATGATCCATCCATAACATTCCACAACCCATCCATAACATCCCATGATCCATCCATAACATCCCATGATCCATCCATAACATTCCACAACCCATCCATAACATCCCATGATCCATCCATAACATCCCATGATCCATCTATAACATCCCATGATCCATCCATAACATCCCATGATCCATCCATAACATCCCATGATCCATCCATAACATTCCACAACCCATCCATAACATCCCATGATCCATCCATAACATCCCATGATCCATCCATAACATTCCACAACCCATCCATAACATCCCATGATCCATCCATAACATCCCATGATCCATCCATAACATCCCATGATCCATCCATAACATCCCATGATCCATCCATAACATCCCATGATCCATCCATAACATCCCATGATCCATCAATAACATTACCTGCTACATCAACAGCAACCCACAGTCCATCAGTGACGTTTCACCATCAATCAATAATATTTCACATTTGGATAATGTTCTGTGCTTGTAGCATGTCATATATTTTTATAGTAGAATGTTATCTGATTGTAGAATGTTATCTTTTTATAGTGGAATGTTATCATATTGTAGAATGTTATCTTTTTATAGTGGAATGTTATTTGATTGTGGAATCTATATCTTTCTAGTGGAATTTTATCTGATTGTAGCATGTAGTGTCTTGTGTATTATAGAGTACGGGAACACTGTGGTTCCTCACAGACTCCGTAGTATAGTGACGTAAGTGATTGGATGTGGTAGATACAATTTGTGATCTATTTCACCTTCTGGGGTTGAAGTGTAATAGGAGCTTGAAAGTGAGGGGCACGAGCCGTAATTGGCATTACGAGTTATTGAGCACGTTTTCACTCTTTGTGGCAGATTTCGAAAGCGATGATCACAGGGATTGATTTGGAGACACAACGTTATGAGTAAGAGTGCTTATTCAATTTTTGAACGATAGGTTGCAGTACCAGAGAGGCGTATATTTTCATTTACAGACAATGGGCACTTTCAATATGGAATTTGTTTAGGTTTTTGATAGGTTGCAGTACCAGAGAGGTGTACTTTTTCATTCACAGATATTGGGTACTTTCAAAATGGAATTTGGTATATGGTGACAAATGTTGTGTCCTGACGTGTGTTTTTTCTAACCTTCACAGTTACCCCTGAAGAAGGGCTGAATGCCCGAAATGCATTGGGTTAGAAGACTTCGTGTGATTTAATGGATGGAATATCTTAACATGTTGTAAAAAGGCCGGCTGGCATTATACATGCACTTGAATATTGGGATATTCTGTCTACTCATTATACAATGAAAACACAATTAAAGAAGAGAAAACGGTTTAAAATGATGAACTTTTGTGTGCGATGATTTTTTTTCTTTCATCAGAGAGTGCTTCTTGGGACTGTTACAGCTTTGTACCAGCTTCATTTGATTTATATATTGGTGCACAGGGATGGTGCACACACCAGGATAGCACCCCAAAATGAATAGAACTTGAGAGAAACTGCGGAATAAAGAAAATTCTGGAGTGCGGGCCACCAATTCCTAATTAACTCAGTTACAGGTTACACTCTGAGAAATAAAGCTGTGGAATACCAAGCTCCGTGTGTGGTGTATTTAATTTACATACTACTGGGCTTGGGAGGACACTACAACTGGCGACGAGGTAGGGGATACGTAAACCCATCAAACCAGATCAGTCAAGATTACTCTAACAGAGGGTTTCCTGAGGTCCATCCAATTGCTCAACGGTTGGTGTATGTGGAGTCAAAGCGCAACTCCGGCCAGTACGAGAACTTCGAAGACCTTCGAAGAAAGTGAAGGCCATACGTAAAGTTTTATTTATCATCGGTCAGAAATGTGTTAATACGACGGAGATAAGAGTGTGATGCCACGACTTAACACAGAGCCGTCAGTCATACAGTACGGTAACGCTAACTGCAGTGACCACCAGGTACAGAAAGCGCAACAGGCGGCGACATCTAGGTGCAACAGAACATTGCTAGAGGAAGCAGATAAGCACAAAGAAGCAGAGGTCAACCAAGTGTAAGAAAGCATGAAGAAATGCCAAGGGCATCGCACCTCAGATACAAGAAACAAGCATCTACTTACCCAACATCTAGAGTGAAGAGAGTCATCTGACCTCCGCCCTAGGCGCAGCAACCAAAGTGTAAGCACGGAGGCTGTGCTTACAAGGCTGTCGAATCCTGCTGAACTGACAAAAGAGGCTGTGGGCAGCTGTGGAAATAGTGCAATTTTTAAGCTGCTCCATCGCTGCCAGAGAGAGCGGCGGCAGTAGCGCTGCGGCCTTCCTAAAACCGCCTGCTTCACGGCGGCCAAATAGAGTGCCTGAAGCAGTGCTGCCGCATTCCTAAAACCATCGTCCATTTTTGATGTTGCCAAATAGTAGAATATTGGCGCTCGATGGACCGCCTGGGTTGAAGATTTCGATGATATAGTTGATGTGCTGGAAGAGAAACAGATAACAAAAAGATCATTAGATATGTCAAAAATTTGGCGGGTGAAGGAAGTGATAAAGAAAATACCTAGATGTGAAGAAACTTTATACTGTCAAATGAAAGAAGTGCTGAACACCAAGTTCAATCCAATGCAGAATGTTGACTATGAAAGGTACATCTACAGTCAGGAGAGACAGACAGATGGTGAAATGATGGATGAATTTGTTGAAAGACTTGAAATGCTCATCAAACACAAATATAATGATGAAGAAGCCATTCATCTCAGAGTCATAGATGGTTTCCTGTTCGATTCCTTTAGACGCCGAATGCTGAGAGAGGTGTTCAGTCTGGACATGTACTCATGGCGGCCAGAATTGAAGAATGTACCGACAGGCCGTTGACATGGAGGCAGAAGGAGTCCAGAGTGAATTGACATAGTATGAAAAGCAAGAAAAAACACAGGGTAGAAGGCCGCAAAGTGATCTCTCCGAAGAAGAAGAAGCTGTGTTTTTCGATGTGAATTTTCCTTTCCACATGAAGGTAAATGTCTTGCCATTGGACAGATCTGTAAAGGCTGCAGGAAAGGTAACCATTTCGTAACAGTTTGCAAAGTGAGAGAAAAAGTGTGTGCAAGACGTCATGAAGACAAAATGGCTGCAGTGCATCATGTCTTGAAGACAAAATGGTGGTTGGAAAGTACCAGAAGCATTCCAGTCACTCCCACCGAAGTAAATGGTAACATCAGTTGAGGCGAGTAGAAACCGAAAAAGGCAGATTGTCCTCTAATTCTTCGTCGAGAGTATTTCAATGTCACGTTCGAGCGACAGTGAAGAATATGGGTGTGCAATGTCAATGCTGACTAATGAAACATGTGTGCATGTATGTGTGGCTTCCTGCACAGAAGAATACAAGTTGAAAAAGGATCGCCAAGTGAAATCATGAAATTCTTTTGGACGCTTTTCCAAAATCAAACTGAAAGTCAGTCGGTGCTACGTTCATTATAGACCGTGGTGAGTCAATAAAAATCATGCCAGCTGAAAAGTACAATGAACTGTCTCTTGTGCCCAATCTCACACCATCGAAAACCAAAGTATATACGTGGTGAAGGTTTATTCATGGCAACTATGAAACATAAAAAGTCAAAGGTACAAGCCCCTATTCATGACTTTCAGGGCACTTCGTCAAGTGGCAGTCAACTCAGTTTTATCATTGCTGCTGACATGGGACAACGTTCTGTGAATTGCAACATCAACACTCTTCACGACATAGTGAATCAATTTCAGTTTTTGTTGTATGGATTGGGAAAAAGTAGGACAATGAAAGTGCAGCTCCATATTAATGAGGACATTTTTATTGTTGCTCAGTGACATTGTCAAATTGCCTTTCACCTACAAGAGGCTGTTGAAAAAGAAACTGAGACTGTGCTAAAACATGATATAATTGAGCTCTCTACAGGTCAAATGCCATGGGTGTTGCCAATAGTAGAGGTACCTAAAGGGGACAGTGGATGGTCTTTGAGAATTTGTGTTGACATGCGTCAAGCAAACAAGGCAATCAAAAGAGAATAACATCTAAGTCCGCACAATGCTGATAATATGATTGCCCAGTTGAATGGTGCTAAGGTCTTTTCGCGCCTTTATCTGAACAAAAGATATCAGCTCAAATTGGAGGGAAATTGCAGGTACATTACTACCTTTCCAACTCATGTTGGTTTGTTCAGATACAAAAGATTGAGTTTCTGAGTGTCTTCCGCTGCCAAACTCTTCTAAGATGCAATTTGTTGTATGATACAGCCTGTTACGCATGTTTTCAATTACAGTGATGATATACTGGTATTTGCTGCCACACGAAAGGAACATGATAGAGCCCTTACCCAAGTGGGCCATCTACTTGCTGATGCAAATCTCACGTTGAATGCTAAAAAGTGCAAGCTTCACAAAATAAAACTAACGTTCTTTGGGCACATTTTCTCGGAGGGGGGAATGACTCTCGATCTAGCCATTGTTCAAGCTTTGTCCTCTACTTCCCCACCACAAGATGTAATCATGCTGCGTTCTTTCCTTGGTATGGCCATGCCTTTGCCACTATGAGTGCTCCATTGAAAGAGTTAACGGAAAATAATGTTTCATTTCAGTGTTCACAGGGGTGTAATAAAAGTTTCAAGACAATTAAGCATGCAATTGAAAATTCAACTGAAATGGTTTACTTTGATCCGAAATTCCATACAGAGATTGTTGTGGATGCCAGCCCAGTGGTTTTGGGGGCATTTCGTGCCCAACATAGGGGACATGCAAGTGCCCGAAGGCGTATTGTAGCTTATGCTAGCCGAAGTTTGTCACAGACGAAACAAGCTTACTCACAACCTGAGAAAGAAAGCAATTGAGCGCTGCTACCAATGCAGACAGGAATATGCTCATCCTCCGAGACATTATTATGCATCAATTCTGGAGAACACATGCTCGACCTCTTGATAACGGCAGTGAATATCAGAAATTCAAGAATGTGCATGATGAACTGTCACTTACACAGGAAGGGGTTACCTTGCGAACGTCGAGAATTGTCATTCCTGAAAGTCTACGACAGCAAGTTACTGAAGTCTCATATGAAGGACACCCTGGAATTGTCACCACAAAGTGAGCCCTCCGGGACCGTGTTGGTTCCTTCATCTTGATGAGCGAGTTGAGAGAGAGCTCCAGGTTTGTCATTTGTGTAAATGTTTATCTCCCAAAACAACACAGCATCCATTGAACATGTTGGATCTTCCAAAATATGTTTGGGAGAAAATTGCAGTTGATTTCTTTTGGCCCCTTGCAAATGGTCATTATCTCATGGTAATAGTAGCTGAGTACTCCTGGTTTCCTCTAGTAGAAGAGCTTTCATTGTTCACTCATGATCCAGTAATTGAAAGACTAGACGGCACATTTGCAACCTGGGGTGTTCCATCAAATATAACATCTGACCATGACCCCCCATTTAGTTTTATGAGCACTCTGCGCTAGAAGTACCTGAGCTCAAGTCAGTTCTTCATTCTACCCATCATGCCTACAGATCTACCCATCGCTCTACAACCTGATGCTTGGGAGAGCCAGAGCCGGACTGACCGTAGCGGGCACCGTTGTTTCCCCAATGGGCCACCAGGGTGGGGGCCGGTTTTGGGCCCCTGGGGGGGCTGTTTTTGTTACAGGTGGCTGGCAATATCGGCCCCCTGTAACAAAATCGTCTGAAACCGGCCCTAGCAAACAGCTCGTCTGCATCCCCAGGGAGGATGGCCAAGCAGTTTGCAAGGGCCAGTTTTGGTTCCCAGTCCAGCCCTGGGGAGAGCCATAGGTACCAAGCTGCCCTGGTGGACCACTGAAAGAACAATTGATGCCAAGAAAGTTCGACTCACTGATTCATCTCACAAGTCCAGAATGAAGACATTTGCAGACAGCGTCGATGTGCTCGGGACATTGCGTTTCAGCAAGGGGATCGTGTCTTTGTCCGACAGAGGCGCAACGTAAATCTGATGCTTCATTCGATGCCCATCCATTGCAAGTTGTGGCTAGTAAGAGACCCATGGTGACTGCTCACCATCCTGGCAAGTCCATTACGAGGGATTCCTCACATTTCAAGCACCTGATTCGGAGTCTGTCAGCTCCAGACTTCCGTAGTGGGACATTGTCATCAGTGGGCCAGGAAAGTTCCAGAACTGCATTAGTGCCTGTATCACCAGTGCCTGGTGTGGTTGTTTCTCCTGTGTCTCCTCGGCCTCACAACACGAGATGTGGATGAGTGCTTCGAGTGCCTCGAAGACACATTGAGGAACTAAGATGTATATACGTTTTTTTTGTTTGTTTTAACATTTTATTTAACAAAAGGGGAGATGTATTGTCTTGTGTATTATAGAGCACAGACCCACTATGGTCCCCCATGGACTCCGTAGTCTAGTGACGTAAGTTAATGGGTGTGGTTAGTAAAATTTGTGACGCAGTATGTACCAGTTAGCGGTTACGCTCTGAGAAATAAAGATGTGCAATAACAAGCTTCAGGTGTGACGTAATTCTTTTACAAGTTCCCGTGCTGGGGAAGACGTTACAAACATTACACTGTATTAAATCAAACACAAGAAGTTGTTGCACAGTACACATTTTGAAATGAGTTTTTTGATGGTTCTCTTATATGTGATAAAGAAGAAAAAGGAGGCTTGGTGAAATAAAATATCTGCCTTGGATCACACAAGTTGGTCAGGGGGTGAAGCCGGAATTTATTTCAGGGTTTCTGGTTTTACATTGTGCAATTCAGCCACTAGATGGCCGTTTCATTTTCTTATTCCAATCATGTAGGGAACGAGAGGGGTGAGCTGTCAAAGGTTTCTATCCTCGCATGAGCAAGATTAACCACAATATCAGAAGAAAAATCCGAACATGAGAAGATCTTATCACATTTTCATTCCTTTGAGGGTTGTAAATAATCTTGAGAATATGGTGAGTGTTTCTAAAAAAAAAATATATATATATATATATGGAGGTAAACCCTCACCCACTAACTTAGGTGGCATGCATCACCAGGTCGCTCTGCATTTACACCACATTTTGGTTGAGTGGATCGGGTCCAAGATAGTAGGAGCTCATGGGTGGACCCCTTTTCCGCCGTATGCCTCTTTTAGTAGCATCAAGTTCTAACATTAAGCATAAAGTTTCCTATAGATGACCTGCACTAGTTATAGGAGGCAGGGAATCTATGGAAATATTAAAACCTTTATAGGTAGGTGCTAGAATTAGGGATCTCTGGAGGAGGATAATGAGTGGTCCTCCATCGCACTAGTCGACATGTTTCAGCCATATCTCATTGCCCTCATGCGAGGTCCACACTTTTCCACAGGACCTGGATCCCTGCCTTCCCATTAGGTGGTCTAGGCCCTGTTTGTATAATCCATATCTAATAGGGTTAGGTGGATAACCGTGCGGGGGGCCCCTTCACATTCATACTTATGCATGCACAAGAACCTATATTGGGGTCTTATACAGGGCACCTGGAGTTTTATGGCAGAGGAGCACCAAATTATGCAGCAGGGTTGACTAAAATAGCAGCAAGAAAAGGCAAATATATGTGGCAAAATCTGCCTTTTTTTAATGATAGTATTACTTCATTATTTTGTTCTTTTTTAGATATGGTAACAAGGTCTTTGCAAATATTGTACCTCCTTAGTACTAGTTTAATAAGCAAATACAGCAATAATCAAACTGAAAAATGATTAGTTATTTTTTGCAAAGGGCCTTCCACAGTGCAGGTATACATCGAACATTTTTAGAAACTTTTTGTCCATATGAGATAGAAACAAAACGTTTTGTTAAATCTGCAGATTATGCAGCAGATGATGGATTATGTGGGAAATCCATAATTATGTGGAAAACACTGCAACTGCAGAATCGCATAATTCCAGTGACTATTGTCTTAGGCGAAGCCCTTGTTGTTCAGGAGCATGTAATGATATGTGGCAATCGGTATGAGACACACACATGCAGGATAAAAGAACAATCATTTTGAGGGTTACAAATGTGCCGTTTTTGGTGTGTATGTGTGTGCTCTAAAACACTCACACCCACCTCACTTCAAACACATGTTATATAAATACTTTCGTTAATAGTAGCACTCTGACGTATCTGGTTGAAAATGCCAATCTTTATCTCTAATGGATTTAGAGAGAGGTCCCGTGGAGCGAATACAGTGGGAGCCCTCTGTGGTCACATACTAGAGCGCAGTAGGTTGCAGTCCCAAAGACACAGGGCCCGATTCACAAAGGTAAGCTTAGACCTGAAGTCAAGTTTAGACCTGAAGTCTAAGGGCCCGATTCACAACGTTAAACTTAGACCTGAAGTCAAGTTTAGACCTGAAGTCTAAAGGCCCAATTCACAACGGTAAGCTTAGACCTGAAGTCAAGTTCAGACCTGAAGTCTAAGGACCCTATTCACAAAGGTAAGCTTAGACCTGAAGTCAAGTTTAGACCTGAAGTCTAAGGGCCCGATTCACAACGGTAAGCTTAGACCTGAAGTCAAGTTCAGACCTGAAGTCTAAGGACCCTATTCACAAAGGTAAGCTTAGACCTGAAGTCAAGTTCAGACCTGAAGTCTAAGGGCCCGATTCACAAAGGTAAGCTTAGACCTGAAGTCAAGTTTAGACCTGAAGTCTAAAGGCCCGATTCACAAAGGTAAAATTAGACTTCAGGTCTAAGTTTACCTTTGCGAACTAGCCCACAGTTTGGACATCCATGATTATAGCAAGAATGGTTGCCTTACTTCTTCAAGAGATACTCCCGCCTTTGTACTGATGCAGTATCACTCTGCACTGTGCACATCAGCCCTCTGTGCAGGTTTTTTATGTGTGGCATCTTGCTTGCCCTGTGGCACTAAGAAATGTGATCTAATTTCCTCAGTCCCAGCAAAAACATCTTCGCCCACATCCAGGGCCACATGAAGTTTACCTCCTAGCTTTCCCCACACCCTGGATGAAATGAGTATGTGTTGTCTGTTCTGGAAACCTTACCGGTGCTCCAACTACTAGGTCTGCAACAACTTCTCGGCTCAGCCATAAGCCCAGGCGAAATTCTATTTATGTCAGCGTAACTTTGCGTAATTTCCAGCATTTCACATTATAATTATTATTCAGAATTTCAGAGATTACACCATTATGTCAGGTCATGTAATTGAGATTTTGTTCGGGGCATATGAGCTGTAGATCATATGCGTTAGCATAGATCGCCATCTGGTGTTGGGCCCGGATGTTTGAACTTTGTTTTTCTTGGGAGAAGTCTTTGTAGTCACGAGGTAGGTGACGCCTCCCTTTGGTGATAGTGCGCATGGTCATCCCCAGATTGTTTTTTTTCCGCCATCGGGTTCGGATGGGTATTGCTGCGCTCCGGTTTGGTATAGTTCTCGAACCCCTTTGACGCTCAATCCTTTATCCTCAACGGTATTGTCTTCGATCGCGTTTCCCCATTCCTTGCTTATCGGCCAAACTGTAAAAACTTTCAATCAGGAACCTCGAGGTGGCCCGTCGGGCCTACCGTGCCGACCACGCCAGCAGTTGATGGAACGGACTCCGTTCAAGCTATGTCCTGGGTATCGTGCTAAATTCCCTCGCACCGACCTAAACGAGGTCTGTAGTCTGTGCCTATCCCCAGAATACAAAGAATCTTCCTGCAAAGCGGGTCGATCATTTCAAGACCCAGACATGCCACAAGACACTGACCCTTGGGTTGACTGTGATAAGGATCAGGATGTACCAAATGACCCTGATCTATATCCCTCTAGACCTTCACCACCTGATGATAACATTGGCTTTGCGCAACTCATCAACAGGGCTGCCCAATATCACGGGGTGGAACTACATAGTGACCTTCTAGAGCTGGATTTCCTTGTAGAAACGTTCCCACATTCACAAAGAGCTAGTAACACTCAACCCAAGCTAAAAGGCATGTTAAAACATACTAACGAGGTATTCAAAGATCCAGTGAGAACCTGAATACTAACACCTCGGGTAGATAAGAAATACAAGGCTGCCCTTTTTTGATTGTCGCAGGTGTGTGGTCACTCTAGACGGTATAAATTGACTAAATGGAGTGGCTCGGTTCTTTTCGGCCTCTTTTTGAACCGGACAACCGCATACACGTGGGTGAGACACGAATCCCGTAAGTACTTAGATACGGGTTGCGAAATGTATTTCTAACTATTCATAGGCATTTGTGCTTAATCTTGGCATTTCCGCATGCTCAATTAACATACAATTGATCATAGCACATGTCACAATATTCAAATACTAAAAAGTGATTTTATCATAACTTTTTGTGAACTAAGCAATAATACTAGAACCCCGAGCAGCACTATACTTTATCGAGCACGCAACTTCATCATGGCGGTTACTATTAGAAGTAGATAGGCACTTGCGAATCGGACCATTCATTATTACTAAGGTCTCTTCTGTAAGTTATGTAAACCGGATGTATTGCAACATTTAAATATCCTATGAATATGAACAATAACTTCTTTTGATACCGTATTTACTTGTGTCTTTCGGGTGCAAGGCCATTTGTGTTGAATTTTGTGTGGTGGCTTGTAAACCACCTATATGGGATGCATGTTGGTCACATCCCAGGCCTAGTGCACCGAGGTATAATCACATTACTGAAGCCACAGTACGTAGCAATGACTGGTGCAGGACTTTTGTGCTCTGACCTTCAATCTGTGCTTTCCTGTATACATTAAAGGTCAGTTACCACTAGACTCTCTTGTTGTGTCTAATGCCCACAAGAGAGCTCACTCTCAAACAACTGGAGACACTCCTCCTCCTGATAAGGAATCAGAACGGATCGATGCCTCTGGCAAAAGAGTAGCTTCCCAGGCCGCGAACTCCTGGCGTGTTGCCAATGTTCAAGATCTATTGGCACGTTACGACAGGGCACATTATGATGAATTGGAAGAACTTGAACAACATTTACCAGAAGAACATAAGGCCAAAGCTAACGACCTTATTCAGGAAGGGAAGCTCATTACAAAGACTGCCATAAAATGCGCTCTAGATGCAGAAGAAACAGCTTCGCGTGCTATTAACACTAGCATACTCCTGCGAAGACACGCGTGGCTTAGAATCTCTGGATTCAAACAGGCAGTACAATCCTCCATACTCAATCAGCCTTTCGATAAGGAGCGTCTTTTTGGGCCAGAAGTGAATTCTTCTATAGAAAAAATGAAAAAAGATACTGACACTGCAAAATCCATGGGAGCCCTACAATTACCATCTACCAGTGGCTCCTTTCGTCGCTCCTTCTACAGGGGTGGCTCAGAAACACAGTCGTCAGAAAATCCCTCCTCCTCTAACAAGGGGAACAACCAATCTAGCCAATCCAGAGGCTATTTTAGAGGAGGTTACAGGAGAAACAATAACAAGGGCAGAGGAAGGGGCAACTCCACCCGCACTTACCCTGCCAACCAACAGTGACTTCCCCCCCACCCCCCCCCCCCGTTAATCCCCGACCATTCCACTCCTGTCCGGGGACGTCTCTCACAGTTCCTACCTGTCTGGAACTCAATCACCTCAGACAAGCGGGTAATACAAGCTGTCCAAAATGGGTATTGCCTGGAGCTTACCAGCACCCCTCCAACAATACTTCCAAAACAGCGGGCAATGTCACCAGAATTTCTCACCCTCTTAAAACAAGAGGTCCTCTCTCTGCTACAAAAACATGCAATAGAACCAGTTCCCAACACCACCAAGGGACAGGAGTGTACTCCCTATACATTCTCATCCCCAAAAAGGATGTCTCTCTCAGGCCCATATTAGATCCCAGACAGCTAAAGCTCTACATTTAATCGGACCACTTCCACATGATCATCCTTCAGCAGGTGCTCCCATTGCTTCAGCAAGTTGACTTTCTTTCCACTCTGGATTTAAAGGACGCTTACTTTCGTATTCCCATTCACCCGGCTCACAGGAAATATCTCAGGTTCGTGGTGGACGGACAACATTACCAATTCAAGATCCTCCCATTCAGGGTCACTACAGCACCAAGGGTATTCACCAAGTGCCTAGCGGTGGTAGCAGCTCATTTACGAAGACAACACATTCACGTCTTCCCAGATGACTGTGAATTATATTGGATGTCAGTGTGAGTGACAGCGTTTGCTGCAACCTTCATTGTTAAATTTTTAATTGTGTCGAGAGGTACTGGTTGTACTTCGTTTTTTAACTTGTTTGCTGCCTGCTTGGGGGCCCTGTTCCCTACTTACAAAATTCAATTTACACTTCAAGATACTTACGGATGCTCCACTTACCCGCACTTTAAAACAAATCCTTCACACACGCTGATTTAGCGTGACGATCTCCCGTTTGCTTCGCAGCGCCATCTTGGGTGTGGGAACCTGCTGCTTGCCACTGCTGGCTGCCATCTTGGGCAGTGTTCCAGCTGCCAAGGGAACACCTCCGCCTACCTACTTAAGGCGCTCGATGCAAGCGCGCAGCGCGCGTGCGCAGCGGGCGCGCCAGAGGCAAGCCCGTCTGCGCCCGTCCGCGCCCCGGACGCTCCCAGCGCCAGGAATGCTGTCAAATGACATATCTGGTAGACTAGTATACAGCAGAGAACAACTACTGCAGCTGAACCTACCTAAGGGTTATAATCCTCTGGGCGTTAGTCTTTCCTGTGGACTAATTAACAGCCGGTCACTAGTTAAACACTCCTCTGATGTCTATGGTCTCTTGGAAGACCTAGAGCTAGACGCCCTTTTATAACAGAAACTTGGGCCACGACCGAGTCCACAGCAGCCCTGAGCGCGGCTTGTCCCAGTGGTTATAAAATCTTCCACAAACCCCGAAGCTTGGGTAGAGGAGGTGGAGTGGGTATGATTTTTAAAGACACCTTAGACTTCAGACCTCTCCAGATTGACGAGGTAGGGGGGATAGAAATTATGGGCTTTTCTTTACAGTCTCCCAGCGGGAATCTACTTACGGGGATACTATGTTATAGGCCCCCGGGTGCAACCACACATTTCCATCACCTCGCTGATACCATCATTAACCTAAAACTTGCCCACACCAACATGATCATATTAGGTGACTTTAACCTCACAGAAGATGGAGGTCTCGGCAGCCAACTGAGAGACCTCCAGCATACCTGCTCTAACCTAAATCTCCATCAATTGGTCTCCAGCCCTACCCATCAGAAGGGGCACATTTTGGACCTGGTATTTGCTAACCCAGCTACAACGGGGATATCAAGTATCATGCCCTTGAACTGGACTGACCACTCCCTCATGCATCTGAGCATGGCATTGCCCCGCTGGAAGAACAAGCCTAGCCAGCAGGGCTTTCATAGGAAGGACAGAGAATGGGCCAAATTGGCCAAAGTTGACCCCTTAATTCTATCATCGGACGTTAGCTATTTTTCTCCTGCTAAGTCCGTGGATGAAAATTATAGATCATTCACTGAACAGATAATTAAGGTCCTTGATCACACTGTTCCCTTAAAGTCACTAAAGGTGAGGAAGAGATCAGCGCCCTGGTACAACGAGGAGCTGTCTCAACTTTGACTCTCTCGCAGGCAAGCTGAGAGGAAATGGAGAAGAAAGTATGCCGAGGACGATAAGAAAGATCTGAGATTGATACAATTACAATATAAAGCTCTGATCTTGAGGTCCAAGGCAGACTTCTACGCGAGTTCCATCACCCAGGCCTCCAATGGGACTAAAGCCCTCTTTAAGATTGTTCGCGATCTTTCTAACCCGGATTGCATGAACAATAGAGTAGCTCCCTCACAAGTCTTGTGTAATGAAATTGCCTCCTTTTTTCAAGAGAAAATCGCCAACATTGTCAATACACTACATGACAATACTCAGGATGGTTCTGAGGAAACCGTCAGCTTAGACGACGGAGATGTCTCACTGACCGTGGCCCTAGACAGCTTTCAACCACTCTCCCAGACAGCTTTTGACAGCCTAATAGAAAGTGTGTCTTCTGGCTCCCCTCTTGACCCTCTCCCTCATAAAACCTGGAAACTATATGGCCGTAACACCTTCCCCGGCTTTAGGGTGATTTGCAATCAGTCTCTGATGGCGGGTTCTGTCCCGGACTGTTGGAAATTAGCAGTGATAACCCCACTGATTAAGAAACCGAATCTGGACCCTATGGTACCAGCTAATTTCAGGCCTATTTCACTCTTGCCTTACCCGGTGAAAATTCTGGAAAAGTCTGTTAGCAGGACGCTGTCCTGCTTCCTGGAGGAGAACCTCCTGCTTGACAGGGATCAGTTTGGTTTTTGTCCCGGTCATGGGACTGAAACGGCTCTAACTACCATGCTGGATAATCTTCGAATACGTGCCGACAACGGGAATGCCATGATTCTGGTGCTTCTCGATATGTCGGCAGCGTTCGATACGGTGAGCCATCTAGTCCTGGTGGAGAGACTGAAACAGATAGGTGTCAAAGGTAGAGCGCTGCAATGGCTCCAATCCTACCTGGAGGGCAGACAGCAGGTAGTCACCATGACCCCTCTCTCATCCAGCAGGTCCCCAGTTGCGCACGGGGTGCCGCAGGGATCGGCTATCAGCCCCATCCTTTTTAACATCTACCTACGGCCCCTGTTTCCTCTAATTAAATCCTTTGGAGTCAGCCTGGTGAACTACGCTGACGACACGCAGCTGGCCTTCTCTCTAGAAGGGGCTGATGCGCTATCCATGGACCGGTTCCAGCAATGCATGAAGCAGACCACGGACTGGCTTAGAAGGAACTCCCTCCAGTTCAATAGTGGTGAAACCGAGGTGGTCTTCTGCTCCCCAACCAGGGTCCCAAAACATCTAACTCCTGAATTAAGACTCTCTCCAGAGGAGGACTCCCTGATACCAGTCAGCAAGGTACGCAATCTTGGGGTAATTTTTGATGACGATCTCCAGATGGTATCCCAGGCTAGTAAGACCGCTTCGGTCTGCTTTGCCCTGCTACGACTACTCCGAAGCATCCTACCTTTACTTCCTAGGGAGTTGCGAGCCACGGTAGTACGTAGCACGGTATTAAGCAGGCTCGATTGCTGAAACTCCCTCTATCCGGGGGTCCCCACAGTATATCTTCCAGGGACTGCAGAGGATACAGTCAGCAGCAGCTAAACTAGTGCTTGATCGACGACGCAGCTCCTCGGCCACCAGGGCTTTGAGGGACCTACACTGGCTTCCGGTCAAGGAGAGGGTCTGCTTTAAGTCTCTGTGTCTGACATTCAAAGCAGTGCATGGACTAGGTCCTGCTCCTTTGCAGGATAAGTTTGCTCGCCATCTACCAACTAGGCAGCTCCGTTCCTCCACAGCAGGCCTACTGGTAGTCCAGAGATTTAAACGCTCGAGGTTAGGCGGCAGGGCCTTCAGCATAGTAGCCCCTGGCATGTGGAATAAGCTCCCTATGAATTTGAGACAGTGTAACTCTCTACTTGAATTCCGCAAGGGACTTAAAACCTGGCTCTACCCCAAAGTATAATCCAGATTCGCTCTCCCTGTCCCTTTATCTGCCTTCCAGTATGGCTCCCTCAGTCTTAAGCGCCAAGATGCCCATAGGGTGATAGCCGCGCTCTATAAGTATCCAATCAATCAATCAATCAATCAATCACTTAGACGACTGGCTAATAAAAGCCAGGTCGCAACACAGCTGCCTACATCACACTTACAAAATGCTTCAACTTCTTCCCAACTTGGGATTCACTGTGAACCTCACCAAGTCTCCTCTGCAACCCTCCAAAATACAACAATATCTAGGAGCTACAATAGACACCCGCAAAGCTCTAGTGTATCCTAACCCAGTCAGAATACGCAACACGCAAACACTAATATCACAATTCCAACCGCAACACTCACTACCAGCACGAGAGTTTATGCAGGTGATCGGAATTATGGCGTCTCGCATTCTGATCGTCCCTTACGCAAGTCTCCAAATGCGTCCACTACAGGAATGCTTAGCACGTCAGTGGAATCAGGCTCTAGGTCAGCTAACTGATCTGGTGTTGGGGGATGGCCGCACACATCACTCTCTGCAATGGTGGAAAATACAAAACCTTTCCAAAGGGCGGCCATTCCTCGACCCGGTCCCACAGATAGTACTGACGGCAGACACATCCCTCACTGGTTGGGGAGCCCATCTTTAACAATATACCATTCAAGGCATATGGACAACACAACAAAAGCAGCTCCACATAAACCATCTAGAGCTGCTAGCAATTTTTCTGGCATTGAAAGTTTTTCAACTGCACATAATAGGCAAGGCTGTCCTAGTCTGGACAGATAATATGACAGCAATGTACTACATACAGGAACAAGGGGGGACACACACTCTCTACAGCTTTCGCACCTAATTCAAAGCATATGGAAATGGGCCATAGTTCAAAAGCTGTATCTCCTTGCAGAACATCTACCAGGAGTAAACATTCAGATTGCAGATCTACTCAGTCGTCAAAGACAGCAGATCCACGAATGGGAATTACATCCTCAAGTACTTCTCCCATTCTTCCAGATATAGGGCTACCCAGAAATAGATCTGTTCGCCACCCACCTCAACGCAAAATGGCCAAACTTCACATCCAGGTATGCACACCCACTGTCCAAAGGCAATGCGCTATGGATGAATTGGTCAGGGAAATTTGCTTACGCTTTTTCACCTCTCCCACTAATTCCATTAGTGGTTCGGAAGCGCAAACAACATTCCCTTACAATGATCCTAGTTGCTCCCACATGGGCGCAACAGCCATGGTACACAACCCTGTTAGAACTGTCAGTAGTTCCTCATCAAAAGTTACACCTCCCCCTACAAAACAGACAGCACTTGTCTTTGTTTCGAGTACCCGAAATCAAAGCTTTTATGGAAGGACTCAAAAGAATCATTCGTCCTAGACTTCCACGTTCTCCCCTGTGGAATCTTAACAGAGTCCTTTCAAGACTCATGGGTCCACCATTTGAACCTTTACACAAAGACAAACTACAGTTTCTAACTTGGAAAGTAGCCTTCCTTATAGCCATCACACCTCTTAGAAGAGTTGGTGAGCTCCAGGCACTAACAATACAAGAAGCATTTTTACAAATTTATCATAATAAAGTGGTTCTTAGCCTTAACCCAAAATTTTTCCCCAAAGTAGTTTTGGCCTTTCACCTCAACCAGTCTGTTGAGTTACCTGTGTTTTTTCCTCAACCAGATGCTGTAGTAGAACGGCTCTTCACACATTAGATGTAAAAAGAGCGATCCTTTATTATATTGAAAGAACCACATCTTTTAGGAATTTACGTAAATGTAAATTAGGAAAACTAAACAACTCTTTGTTGCCTTTTCTCCACCACATAAAGGCAACTCCATTTCAAAAGCAGGTATTGCACGTTGGATAGTTAAGTGCATCCAAATATGCTACCTGAAGGCTAAACGCACCTTAACAATTCCCCATAGAGCGCACTCTACACGCAAACTAGGCACTTCTATGGCATTTTTAGGGAACATATCCTTGGATTACATCTGCAAAGCTGCAACATGGACTACACCACACACATTCACAAAACACTATTGTGTAGATGTGTTAGCAAAACTACAAGCTAGTGTGGGCCAAGCAGTTTTAAGACCATTATTTCAAACCACTGCAACAGATACAGGTTAGCCACCGCTGGGGAGATAACTGCTGTAAAGTCCATGCTAACGCGTATGATCTACAGCTCATATGCCTTGAACGGAAAATGCTGCTTACCCAGTATGCATATGTTCTTGGCATATAGAGCTGTAGATTCATATGCACCCACCCACCTCCCCGGGTACCTTTATCTGTTGCAGTATTATCTTACTTAGATACACTATACATGGACATCTCTTTCTACTCTTATTCACTCCATCATCAACCCTCACGGCAAAACAATCTGCGGATGGAGTCGATGACTATGTGCACTATCACCAAAGGGAGGAGTCACCTACCTCGTGACTACAAAGACTTCTCCGAAGAAAAACAAAGTGCAAACATCCGAGCCCAACACCAGATGGCGGTCTATGCTAACACATATGAATCTACATCTCTATATGCCAAGAACAAATGCATACTGGGTAAGTAGCATTTTCCTTCCTGGGAGCCCAGCACCGATACAAACGAATGTCTGCACCTTTTCTTGTTGCCAGGCATGATTTTGCACCATTTTTAGTGCAAAATGTGATCTAGCATTCAAAAAAGATGCAATGACACTAAAATATAGAGCATAAGGTTAGACCGGCATTTTGCATATTAATGCGCATTTTGTACAAGTTTGGTGCGTTGTACATAATATCGACAAGGGATATAATGCACGTTTTTTCAAGGCTTACTCAGACACCCTTTCAATTTAAGTCCTTTACTTTAGTGAAAAAGGTAAGCCAGTCTTCCTCTTGCAATGCACTCACTCTTGGATTCTACTCCATCTGACATCTGCACCACGCTCTCTGCAGTTGCGTTCAAGAGTTCAGCAAAACAATTCCTTCTTTCCTCCATCTTTTGGACCTGGTCTTTGAAGCTCAGAGTCCACTGACAGTGTTTTTAGTCCCACCTCTGTTTTCATGACTCTTCTGTATTTGTATATGTACCAGCCCCTCTCAGTTGATGCATATTAGATTATTATGTACACAGATCTGATGGATCTTATATTACTGTGAACATCGCTTTGGTTTAATATTGCAAATTTTTGTTGTATTATGCCCTCATACTTGTGTGTTGCTCCTGTCACTGCATATGGCTATAAGCTTTGTAGCGTTCTATGTGTTTGGGCTCTCTGCACGGTATAAAAAAAGACAGGATGAAAAAAAGATCCATTGATGTTTTCGTGCTCAGACTGGCATCCAGAGGGACATTCAGCATTTTAGTTCTCTCCAAAGCAGTGCTTAATTTGAGCCGGTGGCTTCCGGTGTTCGGCACTGACACTTATGGCAGTCTACCACATGGTGGCGCTGTCCGTGTTATCTAGAGATGACCTTGTTTAGTAATTCAATAGACATTATTGTAGGGAGCTGGCTCTGTATATACTATACCAAAGTAAGGTATAGTGGGCACAGAGTCCAGGGGATACCCAAAGGTAGGCAGAGGTAAAATCAGGTAGCACCTTCCTCTCTCTAAAGTGGTAGCCTGGTCGAGCAGTAAGGCATTATCAGAGGACAGTGTTAAGCATTTATTGTACACACTCAAACAAGAAATGATGTCACACGCTCAAAAATTGAACTCTGACCATTGTTTGTATCAAAAATATTTATTTGTTGTATTTTATTTTTAAACCCAAGCCAGACTTGGTGCAGGTAAATTAAATAATACTTTTGTAATATAATACAGTTGAATGCAATTGAATGTAGATACAGGTAGGCCACATGTTTAGAAACAGTTGAAATTACTTTTCAGTTACTTTTTCTACTCAGTGTGATATGCCTAGATATCACAATGGGACATTTCCTGGATAAATGGTCAGTAAAACAGTTTTTACCAAAACACAGTTTCTTAGGTTTCCGTACAAAACACCCTCAACACAGAACTTTTTCAGAGGAAAACAGTCATTGCAATCATGGAGAAAAATGGGGTTATTGTTTTGCAGGTAAGTAAACGGTCTTGAGGGTTGAGTTTCTGAGGTTAGAACAAGGGTTCCCCCAGGATCAAGGATGCACTCTTGTTACACCCTCAGCGACACTAGGGCAGCCGGGTGCAGAGTGCTGAGGCCCAATGTTATCCAATGGGGGATAGGGGGCCTCCGGTTGGTGGCTGCTCACGAGCATGCCATAAGGTTGAGGGAGCAAAGCTCCTGGTGTTAAGCTCAGGGCAAAGGGGGGTTCAAGTTAGCACCCAAATTGCACCCACAGGGGTGGCCAGGTGCAGGGTGCTGTTTTGGCATCGGGTGCCTTGATGTTTTCAATGGAGATTCTCTGGTTTCAACAAATAGTGCAGGCTCGTGGACAAAGATCTTCTGGCGGCGACCACCAGTTGGGGAGGTAAATTGGGATGTCGAGAGATGCCGGGACACTGTCGGTTGGGCCGCCCAAGGCTGTGGGGCATCGGGTGCAGGGATGTCTTTTGGCGTCAGGTTTCTCTTACTGGCTCCGGTTGCTGCCGGGGGGATCCTCTAGAAATGGGCTGCAAGCATTGTCAGGAGCCTTGAGGTAGGTCAGGGATCATCAGATCCCAGGTGAGTATTGCCGGGGAGACCTCCTCGTGGTGTTGGGCCACTCGAACTTGGCCTATGGGCGTCGGGTGCAGAGTCGTGCAGACTCGCAGATTTGGCCGGAGCCAGAGTCTGTTGGTGAGCAAATCTGGTGCTCACTGGAGACAAAGTCTTTTCAGTGAAGGCAGGGCAGGTCCTCTGGGTCTGGGGGTATGCTGGCGGTATGCTGGCTGTAGCACATGCCTGTATTCTGCTGGAGCAGGTCAGGGTCAGGACAGGCTGGTAGGGCAGGAGCCAAGTCAGTTGGTGTCCTCCTCTTCTTCCTTCAGCACAGCTCTTCAGTCCTTCTTCTTGTTTCTTCTTGTCTGAGGAGGCAAGGTTCGGGGTTGCCTCTAAAAACAACATTTAGGGGTGTTACAGGTAGGTAAAGGTTGGGACCAATAGGTCCCTTCCTTGGGGTGGGTACACCCCCTATTACACCACCCTCCAGTGGGAGGGGGGGCAAAAGACTCACTCTGGTTGGCTGGGTCCCCTCAGCTTCAAGATCTTCAAGATGGCGGAGACTGAGAGTTGGCCTTCGCCTCGCCTCCCACACCTGAGGAGGTGGGTTGGCAAAGGTGGACACCTCTCCTCCTATCTTGGTTTTCCCGCTGATTCTCCCACCCAAAGGGGGGAGCAGAACCGGTGGGGGCCAGTTGCTGGGAGCAGCATATGGCTGTGTCAACTCACAAAGGCAGCAAGCCTTTGAAGCTTCCCCTTCATGGATCCTGCCCATCCTGGGGGAGGAGGCTTGGCACCTCGGCGAAGGATGTGCTTTATTTCAGGACCCTGAGAGCGGGAGGCTCTCGACCCAGGGGTCCAGAAACATGTCTGGGGTGGCAGCTGGCAAGCAGTCAGTCAGCCAGGGTACTAGAGTCAGGTCATTTTTCAGGGGCATCTCTAAGATGCCCTCTGAGTGCATTTTGCATTAAATCCTACACTGGCATCATTGTTGGTTTAATGTGCTGAGAAGGTCGATATCAAACTTCCCAGTTTTCAGTAAAGTCATTATGGTGCTGTGGAGTTCGTGTTTACAATCTCTCAGCACCATATACTCTTTATGGCTTGACTGCACTTACAATGTCTAAGAATGGACTTAGACACTGTAGAAGTACAGGGCTCCTGCACCTGTACCCGCATCAGTGGTATAGTGCACCTAGCTAGAGGGGTGACTGACCTATGCCAGGGAAGTGGGTTGTAGGCATGGCACACAGGGATGTGTGCCATGTCTACTCTTCACTTTGTTCTGCACCAAAACACGCAGCCTGCAAAGGCAGTGTGTGTGTGTAAAGGTACACAGCCTCTAAGGGTGGCACAGTAAGTGCTGCAGCCCTTAGAGACCTTCCATGGTCACAGTGCCCTTGGTTCATGTAGTACCATTTACAAAGGGCTGATCTGTGGCCAAAGAGTACCATTTGGTTTTTGCATCAGTACAGTTCAGGGAAAGAACATGGGCCCTGGGTACCTGAATGGCAGGAACTCTGGGCACACTCAGTGAAAGAGCAACAACATTAGTCTAAAAGTGAGGGGCAACCATGCCAAAAGGGCACTTTCCTACAATAAAAAAATGATCAATTCCTGCCGCTCAGGTCATTGATATCACTTTGAGGATCTGGAATAGTCTGAATTTTCACACTTGGAGTGTGATGGTTAGTAGGTGTGTTTGTGATGTCATTGGCAGCGCTGGCCGGGGCACTGGGTGGGTAAGCTGCAGCTGGCTTCTGTTGAGGGCCCTGGCCCTTACTTTTTTACAATTGAAAAACTGCTCCAAGGGTTGCAGGGATTGTCCCATGATTGTTTGGTTCATGGTGTTTTTTTCTCCTTTTAACCCTGTGTGATAATCCCAGTAGCAAGGTCAGTACTTAATTTGTAAAAGAATTAGCACGCTGCCCCTAACTTTTGCGAAGAAGCCTGTCGGTGCTATTAAAGGTCAGGGTGCTGAATGCCAGGGCTGCCTGGTCTTAATTCCACCTCATGCCTCTTTCATCGATGCTCTACACTTCCTGTCTCTTTATCTCATGAAAACAGGGCTGACTGGCCTTGATTCCACCTCATGCCTCTTTCTTCTACCCCCCTACACTTCCTGTCTCTATCTCATGAATGCCGTGGCTGTCTACTCTTGAATCCACCTCATGCCTCTTTCTTCCACCCCTGCACTTCTTGTCTCATGAATACCGAGGCTGCCTAGTCTTCAATCAATCAATCATTTGTAAAGCGCATTACATACCCGTGAGGGTCTCAAGGCGCTGGGGTGGGGGGGGGGCGCTACTGATCGAACAGCCAGGTCTTGAGTAGCCTCCTGAAGGTCAGCAGGTCTTGGGTCTGTCGTAGGCTCAGTGGGAGTGTGTTCCATGTCTTGGCGGCGAGGTGGGAGATGGATCTCCCGCCAGTGGTTGTTCTTCGGATGCGCGGGACGGTGGCGAGTGAGAGGTCGGCGGAGCATAGCTGGCGGTTGGGGATGTAGAAGGAGAGCCGTCTGTTGAGGTAGGCTGGGCCGGTCTTGTGGAGTGCCTTGTGTGCATGGATGAGGAGCTTGAAGGATACCCTCTTGCTGACGGGGAGCCAGTGCAGGTTCTCAAGTGGGGGGTGATGTGGCCGTGTTGTGGTACGTCGAGGATCAGTCGTGCCGAGGCGTTTTGGATGCATTGTAGTCGTTTGATGAGCTTGGTCGGGGCTCCCGCATAGAGGGCGTTTCCGTAGTCGAGTCTGCTGCTGACGAGGGCCTGGGTGACTGTCTTTCTTGTATTTGTCGGGATCCATCTGTAGATCTTGCGGAGCATGCGGATGGTGTTGAAGCAGGAGGAGGAGACGGCGTTGACTTGCTTGGTCATTGAGAGCGTTGAGTCGAGGATGATTCCCAGGTTGCGTACGTGGTCGGTGGGTGTCGGGGCTGCCCCCAGTGCCGTTGGCCACAAGGAGTCGTCCCAGGCTGAGGGGTTGGAGCCGAGGATGAGGACCTCCATCTTGTCCGAGTTCAGCTTCAGGCGGCTGGTCTTCATCCAGTCGGCGACGGCCTTCATTCCTTCATGGAGGTTGGCTTTGGCGATGATGGGGTGAGGGAGAGGATCAGTTGAGTGTAGTCTGCGTAGGAGATTATGTTGAGGTCGTGCTGTTGGGCGACGTGTGCGAGCGGGGCCATGTAAATGTTGAACAGTGTCGGGGTGAGGGAGGATCCCTGGGGCACGCCGCAGATGATCTCGGAGGCTTTGGAATGGAATGGGGGGAGGCAGACGCTCTGGGTTCTGCCGGAGAGGAAGGAGGTGGTCCATTCCAGAGTCCACCTCATGCCTCTTTCATCCACCGCCCTACCCTTCCTCTCTTTATCTCACTCTCGCCAGTCACTGCTTTTTCATTTTGCCACATTTTTTCCATCTTTACCTTCCTCCTTCTTTCCTCCTTTTGTGTTTTTCCCTCTCTTGCTCTGGTCAATGTCTGATGATGAAAAAGAAGTATCGGTCCTCAAAAATGAGTATTGGTAGCCCCACCGGCAACCACTAGCTCAACTTAAGCCCTGACCAGGGGAACCGTCTTTTTGCTGCTTAATTTTACACCTTGTTGATTCTTCGAGTTGTTAATGTGTGATGGAAACTTAAAGAGAGGGACATGCATGCAGTGCTGCTAACCATGATACTTCACCTGTTCCATCTGTTGAAAGGGTTTATACCGTAGCTAGCTCGGATGTATGCACCAGGAACTATGCACTGCTGAGTTCCTGCTTCTGCTGTGTTTGAGAAGCTTGAACGCCACCTGCTGTGCGTGTTTTTACATTATAGAAGCTTGCGCCCTTGAGTGTACGGTTCTCCGATCCCACCTGCTGCGCGTGTTCTATGCATCAGAGAAGCTTGCAGCCTTGAGTGCACACTCCTCCAATCTCACCTGCTTCTGCGTGTTCTGTGCCTCGGGGAAGCTTGCACCCTTCACGCTCCTCCGATCGCACCTGCTGCACGTGTTCTGTGCCTCGGAGAAGCTTGCGCACTTGAGTGCACACTCCCCGATCCCACCTGCTGCACGTGTTCTATGCGTCGAAGAAGCATGCGCCCTTGAGTGCACGCTCCTCCGATCGCACCTGCTGCACGTGTTCTGTGCCTCGGAGAAGCTTGCGCCCTTGAGTGCACGCTCCTCCGATCCCACCTGCTGCACGTGTTCTATGCTTCTCAGAAGCTTGCACCCTTGAGTGCACGCTCCTCCGATCGCACCTGCTGCACGTGTTCTGTGCCTCGGAGAAGTTTGCGCCCTTGAGTGCACGCTCCCCGATCCCACCTGCTGCACGTGTTCTGTGCCTCAGAGAAGCTTCCGCCCTTGAGTGCACGCTCCCCCGATCCCACCTGCTGCGCGTGTTCTGTACCTCGAAGAAGCTTGCGCCCTTGAGTGCACGCTCCTCCGATCGCACCTGCTGCACGTGTTCTGTGCCTCGGAGAAGCTTGCGCACTTGAGTGCACGCTCCCCGATCCCACCTGTTGCATGTGTTCTATGCGTCGAAGAAGCATGCGCCTTGAGTGTACGCTCCTCCGATCGCACCTGCTGCACGTGTTCTATGCTTCGAAGAAGCTTGCGCCCTTGAGTGCATGCTCCTCCGAACTCACCTGCTGCACGTGTTCTGTGCCTCAGAGAAGCTTGCGCCCTTGAGTGCACGCTCCCCGAACCCACCTGGTGCACATGTTCTGTGCCTCGGAGAAGCTTGCGCACTTGAGTGCACGCTCCCCGATCCCACCTGCTGCACGTGTTCTATGCGTCGAAGAAGCATGCGCCCTTGAGTGCACGCTCCTCCGATCGCACCTGCTGCACGTGTTCTATGCTTCGAAGAAGCTTGCGCCCTTGAGTGCACGCTCCTCCGATCTCACCTGTTGTCCTTCAAGGATCCAGTCTCCATTCAAAGATTTCGCCGCTCCAAATACTTATTTTACAGTTGTTAGTTCAAAGTGGATTAGAAAATTTGATTAAACAAAGCAAGTGAAGCAAACAAGGTGCAGAGATTCACCCGTGACTCATAAATTGATGGGTCTTCGGGTCCAGGTCTCCTCAGAAGGGCACCCTAGAAAGGCAAGTTCTTCTAACCTATGACCTCTGGTTCTCGCCTCACACAGGTGGACCCGATGACCAGCACTCCGGCCTCCAAGTCGAGTAGCTCCTCACCCTGCAGAGACTCGTCCACTCCTTGGCCCAGCTCGGCCTCTCGCCTGCGGCTCCTCTCCGCCAGACTAGCCCGGGCCGCCACCGAGGCCGTCAGTGAGTACGGGGCTCCACTGCTCGTGCCCTGGAGGAGGTGCTGGGGGGGCGGTTGCTGTCGGCGAGAATGGGCACCTCAGCTGTCTGCTCGTGCCCTGGAGGAGGTACTTGGAGGGGGTGGGCTGTCTTTGAGTATGGGGCAGCTCTGCTGTTCGCTCGTGCCTTTGAGGAGGTACGGGTGTGAGGGGGTGTCTGTGAGTACGGGGTGTGAGACCCGCCTCACGGCGTTGCCCTCTCCATCACCCAGCCAACCTGCAACCACCCTCAAGACACGACATCTCCGACTCCGGCCGCCCCAGCCACCCCTGATCCGTGGGCCGGCCAGAGGCCTGACAGACTCAACACCCTACCACGCATGTCCAACTGAGGGAGCGGGAACCCTCGAGCCAGACCCAGAGGCGCCAGCCCAGTCACACCTCGGGTCGCCTTCCCCGGGAGGACTTGATCGGCCACCAGGCCTCTGGGGAGCAGGCGCCTCCCTTGCCGAGCGTCTGGGGTCCCTCCCAGACCCACCTGATAGGACCAAAGAAGTGAGCGGCAGGAAATCCCGCCGAACCCCCTCCGTCACCCCAGTCCCCCCTCTGCGAGCACTCCGGACTTCAAAGAACCAGCGGAGTATAACAAGGGGTGCCGGAGAAGCGAGTGGGAGAAAGACCTGGAACCATCCGAGCCTGCAGACGCTGTCGCGGCTCCTGAATGCTGAAGTTACCTGGGCCTGCTGAGTGACTCGCGGCCTCTTGCTATTGAACCATCTGAGCCCAGCGGACGAGGTTGCGGCTCCCGAACATTGAACCACCTAGGCCTGCTGAGTGACTCGCGGCCCCCAGCTATTGAACCATCTGAGCCTGCTGACGGAATCGCGGCTCCCGAACTCCGACCACCTGTGCCTGCTGAGAGACTCGCGGCGCTCCCCCTTGAGGACGACTCAGTAAGAGATCGCCCAGAGACACGACACCCTCCAGCTCGAGGATTGTGAGCTTTCCGCCGGGTATTTCGCAGAGACACTATCTTGAAAGACTGTCCCGCTACCCCCATTCCCCCCGACCGATTGGTGGTACGTTGTGCCACTGCTGTACTGCTTGCATCTTGGATCATAAAGATCCCTTGAAATCATCGATAAGAGAACCTATCGTCTTACAAAGAATACGTGTGGTGTCACTCTGTTCGTAGTGTATCTCAGGGTGTGCGCGCCTGGTTCGGCCTACTTGGGAGAGGTGGGTCAAAGGGGTGGGCAGGACGTGTATCGAACCCCCCTCCGGCGAACGCCTTTCCAACATTTGGTGGCAGACGACGGGATCCGAGCCGACACCGAAAGAGAGCGTGCAGTGAACGACTGACGCACTACCAAACAGAGATGGAAGGAGAAACCTCCCTGGGTGCCGCAGGTACCGAAATAAGCTCACCGTTCCGAGAGGATCAATTGGACTATTACACGCATAGAGAATTAAAACAGTTTTGCAAAGACCTTGGCATCGCTACCACCGGACTAAGCACAAAGGAAGACTTCCAGAAAGTACTGAAAACCTGGGTCGAGACGGGGGCGCCCCCGACCCAAACGGAAGGAGACTCTACCCATGAACCACCAAGCATCCCGGCGAGAAACAACGGGCCAGAGGGGAACCTGTCCCCCGAGGAACTAGCGGACCGAGAGAGAAGCCGCAACCACAAACTTGAACTGGCAAAACTAAAAATCGAGGGAGAAATAAAACTGGCAGAAAAGAAGTTGGCCGTCGAGCAGCTACGGCTACAAGGGGAACTCGAAGAGAAGAGACTCCAAAGGGAGCACGACGAAAAGAAACTCCAGCTAGAACATGAACGCGGCCTGAAGGAGATTGAGTGGCGGGCTAGAAACGAAAAATCACAGCCACCCGGGAATCCACCGTCCGCTCCCACCGGGGAAACCAAAGTTCACATCCCCAAGGATGTGGTAAGAGAGTATTACAAGAACGATGATATCCAGCAGTGGTTTAAGGCCTACGAAGTCGCCATGACCTCTCACCGAGTCCCGCAGAAGGATTGGGGGGCTGGCCTATGGGGCCGGTTCTTAAGCGAAGGAAGAGACACTCTGCTAGATCTGCCCTCCACGGTCATGAACTCCTACAGCCACATGAAGGAAGCCCTCGTGGGCCGGTACGGACTCACCCCCGAAATGTACCGACAACGGTTCCGAGATTGCAAGAAGATACCGGGCACCACGTGGGTAGAATACGTGAACTTTTACAGCCGAGCCTTGGACGGGTGGATCAAGGGCAGCAAGGTCTCCACCTTCGAAGAACTGTTCGATCTGATTGCCTGGGAACATTTAGCGGCCAATTGCTTTATAGAACTGCGCCAGCATCTCCTGGACAGTAAACTCACCGACCCTCGGAAGCTGGCCGCTGAGGCTGATCGTTGGGTGAACACCCGGGCCACCCGGGGCCCCGTGGGGGACTACGGCCGCCACAGTCAAGGCCCCCCCGCCAGAGGAGCGGAGGGAACCACGGCCGACCAAGAGACTTCCCGGGGGGGGTCCTCAACCAGCCCCCCCCAGCAGCCCACCAGCGGCGGGTTCGGCACCGTCCCCAGCAAGCACCGGAGCCCCAGGACGACCAGGTCCACGAGCTAGGATCACCTGCTTCCGCTGCCAACAGCCCGGACACTACGCCAATGACCCACAGTGTCCCCAGTATCAGCGAACCACAACGACCAACCCCACGGCCCGGCAGATGGCCTCCGTGGCTCTGGGGGAAGAGATGGAAGACTCCGAGGAATGGGAACCGGCGGCCATGGCCCTGGTCTCCCTTGGTGATCGAGAAATGGTCCCCGGGACACCCTTGCCCGCCAACACAGAAAAATACCGACAGCAGGTGACCATCAACGGCCACCGAGTCGAGGGCCTTCGCGACACCGGGGCGAGTGTCACCGCGGTCCACCGCAGCCTAATTTAAGAAGACCAGATCCTAACCGGGGCCCTCTGTCCGGTCGTATCCTCCGACAATTCTGAGAGCCTCTGCCAGATGGCACTGGTGCCCTTCGAGTGGGGAGGGGTCTCTGGAGAACTGAAGGTAGTGGTCCGGACATCGCAGCCCGTAGACTGCCTCCTGGGCAACGACCTGGAGAGTTCCCCATGGGGGCAAGTAGAACGAAGGGCCCACCTGGAGATGATGGGCCTACCAGAATGGGTCTGCGCCACCACGCGCTCCATGACCGCACGATTGCCTCTCTCCGAGGGCGGTGAAGCCCTCTTACCGAACACTATCCCCGAGAGCCGGGACACCCTACCAGAAGCAGACAACCCTCCTTCAGAGGTAGAAGAAGACACTAACCCGGGGGAAGGACCGGAACCTTCCGCCCCAGAGGCCCTGACGGAGCTCGAAGAACTGCCCGAGATGGCCCAGTGGCGCTGTGAGGGGGGGCCCTCCCGTGAGGAGTTCTGCCAGGAACAGGCCACCTGCCCCTCCCTCGGGGGACTTAGACAACAAGCCGAAGCCCAGGCCGCCGGTGACTGAACCGGAACCCATTGGATCTATTGGGACAATGGCCTCTTATACAGCGAGCAAAAGTCCGCCGAGCTAGGCGCAGCACGGGTACTGGTGGTACCCCTGCGGTTCCGGAGCCTCCTCCTGGGCCTGGCCCACGATGTACCCTTGGCAGGACACTTAGGCCAAGACAAGACATATCAGCGATTGGTTACCCACTTCTATTGGCCCAAGATGCGAGCGAATGTAGAAGTACACTGCAAATCCTGCCTCACGTGCCAGGGCAGTGGGAAGAGTGGCGGAAAACGCAAAGCTCCCTTACAACCGTTCCCCGTTGTGAGTACCCCGTTCGAGCGGGTCGGCATCGACATAGTGGGACCCCTGGATCCGAAGACCGCCCAGGGCCACAGATTCATCCTTGTCCTGGTGGACCATGCCACCCGCTACCCCGAGGCCATCCCCCTCCGCACCGTGACGGCTCCCGTAGTGGGCCGGGCTCTCATGGGGATCTTCTCCCGTGTCGGATTTCCCCGAGAGGTTGTGAGTGATCGTGGCACTAACTTTATATCCCGCTACATGAAGTCCCTGTGGCAGCAGTGCGGAGTCACGTATAAGTTCACGACCCCCTACCACCCCCAGGGCAACGGCCTAGTGGAACGCTTCAACTGAACCCTAAAGGGAATGATCCTGGGCCTCGAAGAGCCCCTGCGCCGGAAATGGGACGTCCTCCTCCCTTGCCTCCTGTTCGCATACCGAGAAGTCCCCCAAAAGTCTCTGGGGTTCAGCCCCTTCGAACTGCTGTACGGACATCCCGTCCGAGGGCCCCTGAGCCTGGTCAAAGAGGGCTGGGAGACAAGCCCCCGGGGGACACCCCCTGATGTGTTCCGCTACATCCTGGCGCTCCGCAACCAGACAAGGAAGTTCAGAGAACTCGCAGAGGCTAACCTCGAGGCCAGCCAAGAAGAAATGAAGCGCTGGTATGACCAGAACGCAACCCTGGTCGAGTTCCAGCCGGGCCAGCAGGTTTGGGTCATGGCCCCGGTGAAACCCTGCGCCCTACAAGACAAATGGACTGGTCCCTTCAAGGTGGTCGAGCGGAAGAGCCAGGTCACGTATCTGGTCGACGTACAGTCCCCACGGAACCCCCTCCGGGTCCTCCACGTGAACCGTCTCAAGCCCCACTTTGTGAGGACGGAATTAAGTTTGCTACTGGCCACCGATGATGGGGCGGAAGAAGACACCGAGCCCCTGCCCGACCCCCTGTGCGCTAAAGACCTGGATGGTTCCGTGGAGGGAGTGAGACTTTCGACCACCCTCACTCCCCAGCAGTCCGACGACTGCCGCCAGCTGCTCAGACAATTCGCAGACCTCTTCTCCCTCATTCCAAGGGTCACCGACTGGTGTGTCCACGACGTGGACACCGGCGACAGCCCGCCTGTGAGACACCGAGCCTACCGGGTGCCTGACCGGGTCCGCACCTGCATCAAGACCGAGGTACAGAAGATGCTCACCCTGGGAGTAATCGAACCCTCCGACAGCCCCTGGGCCAGCCCGGTGGTTCTGGTCCCGAAGGCGGCTTCCCCAGGGGTCGCCCCCGAACTAAGATTCTGTGTGGACTATCGGGGGCTTAATGCGGTCACCCGAGCAGACGCTCACCCTATTCCCCGTGCCGACGAGCTCATCGACCGCCTGGGGGCCGCCCAGTTCCTCAGCACTTTCGACCTGACCTGCGGATACTGGCAGATTGCTCTCACGGAGGGAGCGAAAGAAAGCTCTGCCTTCTCCACGCCAGATGGCCACTACCGCTTCAGGGTCATGCCCTTCGGGATGAAAAACGCCCCAGCCACGTTCCAGCGGTTGGTGAACAAGGTCCTGGCCGGACTCCAGGAGTTCAGCGCCGCGTACCTTGACGACATCGCCGTATTCAGCTCTCAATGGCACGAGCATCTCCAGCACCTCCGACAAGTACTCATGGCCCTGCGCCAAGCAGGCCTAACAGTGAAAGCCAGCAAATGCCAGCTCGGGCAAGGCTCCGTGGTCTACCTGGGGCATCAGGTGGGCAGCGGCCAGGTCGCCCCCCTCCAGCCGAAGATCGACGCCATCAAGTCCTGGGAGCCCCCCACCACGCAGACGGAGGTCCGGGCCTTCCTGGGCCTTACGGGGTACTACCGGAGGTTCATTAAAAATTATGGTAGTATCGCGGGGCCCCTCACGGAGTTGACCTCCAAAAAGCTCCCAAAGAAGGTGCAGTGGACCACCCCGTGCCAGCAGGCATTCGACGCCTTGAAAACCGCCATGTGCACCGCCCCCGTACTCAAGGCCCCCGACTACTCCCAAGAGTTTGTGGTCCAGACCGACGCCTCCGAACACGGCATCGGGGCCGTGCTCTCGCAGTTCGACGACAAGGGCATTGATCAGCCCATAGCCTTCATCAGCCGAAGGCTGCTGCCGCAAGAGCAGCGTTGGAGTACTATAGAACGAGAGACCTTTGCCGTAGTCTGGGCCCTCAAGAAACTACGGCCCTACTTGTTCGGAACCCATTTCCGAGTACAGACGGACCACCGGCCCTTGCGGTGGCTAATGCAGATGAGGGGGGAGAACCCCAAGCTACTACGATGGTCCATCTCTCTCCAAGGGATGGATTTCACTGTCGAGCATCGCCCCGGGACGGATCATGCCAACGCCGACGGCCTGTCCCGGTTCTTCCGCTTCGGCGAGGAGAACCCCCCAGTGGATGGGTAGTTCTCCACGCCTTTCAGCTGGGGGGGACGCGTGTGAGACCGGCCTCACGGCGTTGCCCTCTCCATCACCCAGCCAACCTGCAACCACCCTCAAGACACGACATCTCCGACTCCGGCCGCCCCAGCCACCCCCGATCCGCGGGCCGGCCAGAGGCCTGACAGACTCAACACCCTACCACGCATGTCCAACTGAGCGAGCGGGAACCCTCGAGCCAGACCCAGAGGCGCCAGCCCAGTCACACCTCGGGTCGCCTTCCCCGGGAGGACTTGATCGGCCACCAGGCCCCTGGGGAGCAGGCGCCTCCCCTGCCGAGCGTCTGGGGTCCCTCCCAGACCCACCTGAAAGGACCAAAGAAGTGAGCGGCAGGAAATCACGCCGAACCCCCTCCGTCACCCCAGTCCCCCCTCTGCAAGCACTCCGGACTTCAAAGAACCAGCGGAGTATAACAAGGGGTGCCGGAGAAGCGAGTGGGAGAAAGACCTGGAACCATCCGAGCCTGCAGACGCTGTCGCGGCTCCTGAATGCTGAAGTTACCTGGGCCTGCTGAGTGACTCGCGGCCTCTTGCTATTGAACCATCTGAGCCCAGCGGACGAGGTCACGGCTCCCGAACATTGAACCACCTAGGCCTGCTGAGTGACTCGCGGCCCCCAGCTATTGAACCATCTGAGCCTGCTGACGGAATCGCGGCTCCCGAACTCCGACCACCTGTGCCTGCTGAGAGACTCGCGGCGCTCCCCCTTGAGGACGACTCAGTAAGAGATCGCCCAGAGACACGACACCCTCCAGCTCGAGGATTGTGAGCTTTCCGCCGGGTATTTCGCCGAGACACTATCTTGAAAGACTGTCCCGCTACCCCCATTCCCCCCGACCGATTGGTGGTACGTTGTGCCACTGCTGTACTGCTTGCATCTTGGATCATAAAGATCCCTTGAAATCATCGATAAAAGAACCTATCGTCTTACAAAGAATACGTGTGGTGTCACTCTGTTCGTAGTGTATCTCAGGGTGTGCGCGCCTGGTTCGGCCTACTTGGGAGAGGTGGGTCAAAGGGGTGGGCAGGACGTGTATCGAACCCCCCTCCGGCGAATGCCTTTCCAACACGGGGCACCTCTGCTCGTGCCCTGGAGGAGGTACTGGGGGGGGGGGGGGGTTGTCGGTGAGTATGGGCACCTCTGCTGTCTGCTTGTGCCCCGGAGGAGGAACCTGGGGGGGGGGGGGGGGGCTGTCTGTGAGTTCGGGGCACCTCTGCTGTTCGCTCGTACCCTGGATGAGGTACGTGAGTATGGGGCACCTGTCGTGATCTGCATGAAGGAGGCCCTGGGGGGCCTGTTTGTGAGTACAGAGCATCTCTCATGGTCTTCAGAGAGGAGGGGGGGGGGCGGCTGTCGGTGAGTCCAGTAAATATCTGATATTTGATCTGTGTTTAACAAAGAGTAGTCCTGCTTTCCTACCTAGCCCCTCACCTCACCTCCGGGGCACTGTTTGTACCTGCGATATCTCATGGTAATAACTCCTGTGCACTGTTTGTATCTGCAATATCTCATGGTGAGTACTCCGGGGCACTGTTTGCACCTGCAATATCTCATGGTAAGTACTCCTTTGCACTGTTTGTACCTGCGATATCTCATGGTGAGTACTCCTGTGGACTGTTTGTACCTGCTATATCTCATGGTGAGTACTCCGGGGCACTGTTTGTACGTCTTATATCCCATGGTGAGTACTCTTCTGTGCTGTTTGCACCTGCGATATCCCATGGCGAGTACTCGTGTGCTTTTCGTACCTGCGATATCTCATGGTGAGTACTCCTGTGTGCTGTTTGTACCTGCAATATCTCATGGTGAGTACTCCTGTGCACTGTTTGCACCAGCGATATCCCATGGCGAGTACTCCTGTGTGCTTTTTGTACCTTCAATAACCCATCGCAGGTACTCTTGTGCGCTGTTTGTACCTGTGATATCCCATCGCGAGTACTCCTGTGCACTGTTTGTACCTGCGATATCTCATGGTAAGTACTCCGGGGCACTGTTTGTACCTGCGATATCTCATGCTGAGTACTCCGGGGCACTGTTTGTACCTGCAATATCTCATGGCTCCGGGGCACTGTTTTTTACCTGCGATATCTCATGCTGAGTACTCCGGGGCACTGTTTGTACCTGCGATATCTCATGGTGAGTACTCCGGGGCACTGTTTGTACCTGCAATATCTCATGGTGAGTACTCCTGTGCACTGTTTGTACCTCTGATAGCCCAAGGCGAGTACTCCTGTGTGCTGTTTCGATATCCCAAGGTGAGTACTCATTTAATTGTTTGTACCTCTGATATCCCATAGTAAGTACTCATGTGCACTGCTTGTGCCTCTGATATCCCATGGGGAGTACTCCTGTGCACTATTTGTACCTCTGATATCCCATGGTGAGTACTCCTGTGCACTGTTTGTATATGCGATATCCCATGGTGAGTACTCTTCTGTGCTGTTTGCACCTGCGATATCGCATGGTAAGTACTCCTGTGGTTTGTTTGTACCTGTGATATCTCATGGTGAGTACTCCGGGGCACTGTTTGTACCTGCGACATCTCATGGGGAGTACTCCGGGGCACTGTTTGTACCTGAAATATCTCATGGTAAGTACTCCTGTGCACTGTTTGTACCTCTGATTGCCCAAGGCAAGTACTCCTGTGTGCTGTTTGTAACTGTGATATCCCAAGGTGAGTACTCATTTCATTGTTTGTACCTCTGATATCCCATAGTGAGTACTCATGTGCACTGCTTGTGCCTCTGATACCCCATGGTGAGTACTCCTTAGCACTGTTTGCACCTGCGATGTTACATGGCGCTGTTTGTACCTCTAATACCCACCGTAAATACTTTTCTGCGCTGTTTGTACCTCTGATACCCACCGTGAATACTCTTGTGCACTGTTTGTACCTGCAATATCCCAGTGGCCGTACTCTGGGGTACTGTTTCTACCTGCGATATCCCGTGACGAGTACTCCAATGGGCTGTTTGTACTTGCAGTATCCCATGGTGAGTACTCCTCTGCACTTCTTGTGCCTGGGATATCCCATGGTGAGTACTCCTGTGCACTCTTTGTACCTGTGATAGCCCATGACGAGTACTCGGTGCTGTTTGGACCTGTATTAGCCCACGGTGAGTACTCATGTGTTCTGTATGTACTTCTGATATCCCATGGTGAGTACTACTATGCACTGTTTGTACATCTGATATCCCATGGTGAGTACTCTTCTGTGCTGTTTGCACCTGCGATATCGCATGGCAAGTACTCCTCTGCGGTGTTTGTACCTCTGATATCTCACCATGAACACTCATGTGCAATGTTTGTACCTATGATATACCATGGGAAGTACTCTTCTGCTCAGTGTTTACCTCTGATATCGCACCGTGAGTACTCATGTACATTGTACCTGTGATATCCTATAGTGAGTACTCCTCTGTGCTGTTTGTACCTGTGATATCCCATGGTGAGTACTCCTCTGCGCTATTTGGACCTGCGATATCCCATCGCGAGTACTCCTCTGTGCTGTATAAACCTATGATATCCCATTGCAAGTACTTATGTGCACTGTTTGTACCTGCGCTCTCCCATCGTGAGTACTCATATACACTGTTTGTACCTCTGATATGCCATGATGAGTACTCCTGTGCACTGTTTGTATCTGTGATATCCCATGGGGAGTACTCTTCTGTGCTGTTTGCACCTGCGATAACCCATGGCAAGTACTCCTATCTGCTTTTTGTACCTTCAATAGCCCATCGCCAGGTACTTTTGTGCGCTGTTTGTACCTCTGATATCCCATGGTGAGTACTCTTGTACACTGTACCTGTGATATTCTATGGTGAGTACTCCTCTGCGCTGATTATAGTTGTGATATCCCATGGAGTGCACTCCTTTTCACTGTTTCTACCTGTGATATCCCATGGTCAGTACTCCTCTGCGCTGTTTGCACCTGCGATATCCCATGGTGAGTACTCCTCTGCGCTGTTGTAGCTCTGATATCCCAGGACGAATACCCCTCTTTGTTGTTTGTACCTGTGATAGCTCATGGGGAACTCGCCTCTGCACTGTTTGTACCTGCGATATCCCCTGGGGAGTACTCCGGTGAACTTCTTGTACCACTGATATCCCATGATGAGTACTCTTGTGCACTGTTTGTATCTGCGTTATCTCATGCTGAGTGCTCGTGCGCTTTTTGTACCTCTGATATGCCATGGTGAGTACTGCTCTGCAGTGTTTGTATATGCAAAATCCCATGGTGAGTACTCCTGTGCACTGTTTGTACGTCTTATATCCCATGGTGAGTACTCTTCTGTGCTGTTTGCACCTGCGATATCCCATGGTAAGTACTCCTGTGGATTGGTTGTACCTGTGATATCCCATGGTGAGTACTCCGGTGCACTGTTTGCACCTGTGATATCCCATGGCGAGTACTCCTGTGTGCTTTTTGTACCTTCAATAACCCATCGCAGGTACTCTTGTGAGCTGTTTGTACCTGCGATATCCCATGGTGAGTACAACTCAATGATATTTTCACCAGAGGCCGTGAATCAAACACGACCGTGGCTAAGACCTTTACCCATTAGCATACCCTAAGAGCCCGTTCACAGAAGTAGGAACAACATTAACTTACTCACTGAAAAGCCAACAGTGACTCCTGAAGGAACAAAGTACAGGATCCTATGCTCTATAAAGAAAGCCAGGGCTGATGGCGCGCCAGGTCCAAATGGTCTCCCTCAGGCAATGTTCAAAACGGAAGCCGATTTTTGGTCAGAGCACCTGACCCCACTGTTTTTGGAATGTCGATCAAACTACGAAGTCCCTGACTCCTGGAGAGGTGCAATCATCCACCCCATTTACAAAAGTGGGAAGAGAAACAACCCTAGTAATTATCGAATGTTAGCCCTCCTTGACGTGGAGTCTAAATACTACGCTAGTATGCTATTGGAAGATCTCCTGACCTGGGCAAATGAAACAAAGCGCCTCCCATTCAATCAAACAGGTTTCGTGGCCAAATCTGGAACAACAACCAACCTACTGACATTATCTGTTCTAATAGAGAAAGCTACCATCCAACATACTCAACTGCATTGTTGCTTTGTGGACTTCAAAGCAGCCTTCGATCATGTGCCTCGGGACCTATTGTGGCAAAAATTAAAAGGCTGGGGAGTTCCCCAAGCCTTGCTACTAGCAATAGTTCAACTCCACTCTAAAACGTGGATAAGAATCAAGCTGGGCGAAGGCTCCCATGTTTCCAGGAAGATTGAGACCAGCAGTGGAGTAAAACAAGGTTGCGTGCTGGCCCCACTCCTTTATAACCTGTTCATATCAGACCTTTCGCCGATTCTTGACAGCGTCAATTGTCATCCCCCTCAATTAGATGGAGTACGAATCAGCAACCTCCTATACGCCGACGACTTGGTGCTGCTCAGCCACACGAAGGTGGGTTTACAGAGGCTACTAGATGAATTGCTCCCCTACACTGAAAACAACCTCTTAGAGCTAAACTTATCAAAAACAATCGCCTTTGGGAAACCCAAGAGATTTGTGCGGAGGGTGGCACTTTAAAAACGTAAAAATTGACTCAACACCTCACTATAAGTATCTAGGAATATTTTTAGACTCCAGAAGCTCATTTTTTAAGCAAAAAAGAAGCACTGAGGACCAAAGCTCTGGCTTTAGAGGCAGCAGCAACAAAACTGTCGAAAAAACTATTAGGCCCCAGCTTTATCCCACTGTTAAAAGTGATGAAGGCAAAAATATCTAATTCCCTGACATACGGCCAAGAGATCAAGAAGGGAATCGCTAACACTCTTCTAAATAAACTGATAATTAAAATTTTTAAACGTGCATTCCATCTTCCGAATTCAGCATCACCGGCACAAGTTCCCCTGGAATTTGGCTCACTAGACCATCACGGCGTAGAGGCGGGGGCATTCATAAAGTTTTGTAACAGACTGCGTTAAGCCCGGGAAGACTCACTGGAGACCAGACTCTGGCAAGAAATTCAGAAAAGTCATGCCACCTACAAATTTCAGCTCCACCTGGAGCACAGCTTACAATTACTTGGTATTAAGGAGTTTTGGGGAACAAACCCCCCCCCCCCCAGTCCACATTAAAGCTAGTTATCAAGAAGAGCGCCAGGTTGTGGTCCTTTCACACAGACAGGGCAATACTGTCAAAAAGGAAACACTCCTGGGCAGTGATCACTAACTTTAACCCAGGAGTAGAATCCCGTCATCTATCAAGCACCACAGCACATTACCTAAAACGAAAGTTCATGGCACTGAGGTTGGGTGAATGGCCTTTCTTGAAAAATCTTCCAGAATGGCGCCGGAAAGACAGCCACACCCAATGCAGGCTGTGTGGTTACCACACCGAGGGGCTGGAACACATAGTCTGCTTATGCCCAACAATGCTCGCTTTTAGACGCTCACTATTGCGGGAAGAATGGATAAGACTTGGAATTGGATCTTGCCACCAAGCCATAATAGCAGCTTTTAACCCGGATAACACAAAGCTGAATATCGGGCTAACAAAATTTGTAACTAAAGTATTAAGCCAGTTGGAAGTTACCAGGGCCGCCAACCCTGTCCTATTAGAGCTGAGGGAAACTCCATCATTGGGCGCACCAACGCCTTGTCGGCTTCAACAAATTGTTGATTCGTACCTGGTTCACAAGACTTTTAACAGTAGTTAAGACGTCAAGTCGAGTTTTAACCAGAATGTTATTCCAACAATTTTTAAGAAATGTATCCATTTTATGAACACGATGCATGCTTTTATATTGTAAGGTTTTAATTTACCAATAATAAAGTTTTTACCCATTACCCATAGTGAGTACTCCTCTGCACTGTTCTACCTGCAATATCCCACTTTGAGTACTCCTCTACATCTGCACTGTTGGTACCTGTGATATCCCATGGTGAGTACTCCTCTTCGCCTTTTTTTTTAGCTGTGATAGCCCATGGCAAGTACTCTGTGCTATTTGTACCTCCAATAGCCCCTGGCCAGTACTCCTCTGCACTGTCTGTACCTGCGATATACCATAGTGAGTACTCCTCTGCACTGTTCTTCCTGCGATATACGACTGCGAGTCCTCCTCTGCAATGTTCTACCTTCGATATCCTACTGCGAGTACTCCTCTACATATGCACTGTTTGTACCTGCAATATCCCATGGTCAGTACTCCTCTGCGCTATTTTTACCTGCAATAGCCCATGGCGAGTACTCCTCTGCTCTGTTTGCACCTGCGATATCCTATGGTGAGTACTCTTCTCCACTGTTTGTACCTGTGATATCCCATGGTGAGTACTCCTCTTCACTGTTCTAACTGCGATATCCCACTGCGAGTACTCATCTGCACTGTTTGTACCTACGATATTTAATGGTTAGTACTCCTGTGCACTGCTTGTACCTGCGATATCCCATAGCTAGTACTTCCCTGCACTGTTTGTACCCATGATAGCACATGGCGAGTACTCCTGTGCACGGTTTGTACCTCTGATATCCCATGATGAGTACTCCTCTGCGCTGTTTGTACCTGTGATATCCCATGGCTAGTACTTCTCTGTACTGTTTGCATCTGTATTAGCCCGCGGTGAGGACTCTGCACTGTTTGTACCTCTGATATCCTTTATTGAGTACTCTTCTGTTCTGTTTGCAGTTGCGATATTGCATTGGTAGTACTCTGTGCTGTTTTTACCTCTGATATCCCACAGTGAGTACTCCTGTACATTGCACCTATGATATCGTATGGCGAGTACTCCTCTGTGCTGTTTGTACCGGCAATAGTTCACGGCGAGTACTCCTCTGCACTGTTTGCAGCTGTGATATCCCATGACGAGTTCCCCACTGATTTGTTTGTACCTGCAATAGCTCATGGCGAGTGCTGCGCTGTTTGTACCTGTGATAGCCAATGACGAGTTCTCGGCGCTGCTTGTACCTGTATTAGCCCACGGTGAATGTCCTGTGCATTGTTTGTACCTGTGATATGCCATGATGAGTACTCCCATGCACTGTTTGTATCTGAGATATCCCATGGCGAGTACTCCTCAGCACTGTTTGTACGTCTGATATCCCATGGTGAGTACTACTGTGCACTGTTTGTACGTCTGATATCCCATGGTGAGTACTCATGTGCACGGTTTGTACATTTTACTTCCGTGAGCGAACGAATCTCCTTCGCATCCCGTCATACAGAACGTTGCGCACACAGGCCCTTACCAAGGTGGCCCCCGCGCTGTACATTGGCTACACATTTTTTGGTTGCGATCTGACAAGAGCGCCCATACATGCCCTGAAGAAGTTCATCACATGAACGAAACGCGTTGGCTGGCAATCTATGTCTTGGGAAATAAACAAGACTTATCACATATCAAGACTCATTGATTTATTGACCACTATTGTCATAACAACAAGCAGTGCACCACTAAAATCAACGTGTTCCTTCAGTTTTCTGCTAAGCAGTTGGCACTCCTCAACGGCGAGTGCTGGAGTTTGTTTTGTGCACGCTCACCCTACATCCAATCACCAATTGACAATAAGGGAGCAACATAGGGTAGTGCGGTCACTGTGTCCGCCGTTGTCTGGAACTACAAACTTGCTGCGCTGTTTGTACCTGCAATATCCCATGGTGACTACTCATGTGCACTGTTTGTACCTGTGATAGCCAATGACGAGTACTCTGCGCTGCTTGTACCTGTATTAGCCCAAGGTGAATGTCCTGTGCATTGTTTGTACCTGTGATATGCCATGATGAGTACTCCCATGCACTGTTTGTATCTGAGATATCCCATGGTGAGTACTCTCCTGTTCTATTTGCACCTGTGATTTTGCATGGCTACTACTCCTCTGCGCTGTTTTTACCTCTGATATCCCACCGTGAGTACTCCTGTACACTGTACCTGTGATATCCTATGGTGAGTACTCCTCTGCACTGTTTGTACCTATGATATACTATGGTAAGTACTCCTCTGTGCTGTTTTTAGCTGTGATAGCCCATGACAAGTACTCTGTGCTGTTTGTTCCTCCAATAGCCTATGGCGAGTACTCCTCTGCACTGTTCTAACTGCGATATCCCACTGCGAGTACTTCTGTGCACTGTTTGTACCTCTGATATCTCCTGGCATGTACTCCTCTGGGCTGTTTGCATCTGTGATATTGCATGGTGAGTACTGCTTTGCGTTGTTTGTATCTGCAATATTGCTTGGTGAGTACTGCTCTGCGCTGTTTTTATCTTTGATATCCCGCTCATCTGACAAATCCAATAGAATAACTCTTCTCCGTGTGCTAGGGAACAATGTTCCCACCTCAAACGTCCAGATTCAAGCCATGCACACTACTGCAAGAAGCAGATGTCAGTCACTGACCCAAACAAACTGTGCCTTGGGTGCCTGGGCACCAGCCACAACTCACAGTTGTGTGACCGATGCACCCAAAGTGTTAACCTCGGAACAGTTTTCTCAGCTGGCTTTGGACACGTCCCAAGTTACCCAAGTCATCCTCAGCTCCTGAGCAAATTGTGGCCTTCAAGGAGGCCATGATGCCAAACTTTAGTGTGCCCCCAGCTCCCTCTGATGTGCCTTCGGGCCTCATGCAACTGGAGGGGCCGCGAGTCAGGTTATCCCAAATAGACCTCCCGTACTGCGAGCTGACCTCATGGGACCCATTAACTGGACCTGTACCAACTCCTGTACAGATGTCCACTCCAGCCCTCGATTCCACACCTGTTCTTGCCACCAAGATTCTGATACAGACTCGGCAGGTGCTAATCGACGACCCGTGCCGACACCCATGTAGGACACTGACCCAATGTCGGGTGGATACTCTAACTGTAGAGGGGCCGCTAACCTCCCACTCTAACTGTAGATGGCCCGCTAACCTCCCACTCTATCTGTAGATGGCCCGCTAACCTCCCACTCTAACTGTAGGCGGCCCGCTAACCTCCCACTCTAACTGTAGATGGGCCACTCTCCTCCCACTCTAACTATAGATGGCCCGCGAACCTCCCACTCTAACTGTAGATGGCCCACTAACCTCCCACTCTAACTGTAGAGGGGCCGCTAACCTCCCACTCTAACTGTAGAGGGGCCGCTAACCTCCCACTCTAACTGTAGAGGGGCCACTAACCTCCCATTCTAACTGAAGAGGGGCCACTAACCTCCCATTCTAACTGTAGAGGGGCCACTAACCTCCCATTCTAACTGTAGAGGGGCCGCTAACCTCCCACTCTAACTGTAGAGGGGCCGCTATCCTCCCACTTCCTCCTTTCTGTGGAATGTCTTCATTTGTGAAACCCAAAAAGGTCCAAAGCTGGTGACCAGCACACTGTGACCAACAATTGTTTTACGCTTCACAACTGAGGGTGCAGAAAGGGAAACAACAAGAAACTGATACCAGCGGTGGCACCTCCATGCCGCTTCCCTAAATCACTTCCGGGGCCATATGTAGACCCGTGATGCCCCCTACCGGCATGCAGGAGCAGTGCTGAAATGTTCTCTTGATATCGAAGATGATCTTCTCAATGAGTGAAAAGGAACACTTGACCATAATGGGTGGCGTTGAGCGGTGAGACTCCATCTTATCCATCTGTTTGGCTTTTGAGCGCTGGGCTGTGCAAGACCTGTGATGTTTAAAGCATCAATAGAGGATGTCCCTGTTACTACCTCCTTGAGTATCCAGGGTAGTGTGGGAGATGGTATACCTCCGGTTACCAGGGATCGAAAAGATAAACGCGATGCTGGTTGGTGCCCACCAACTTCCTTGCGCTCTTAGAGCCTTGCTATGAACCCCTTTTAGGCCAGTATTGGGCCTACGCTTCACCACACGGGTGTTTGCAGCCGGGGTGGGCGAGGCCTTGAGCCCACCCTTCTCCTGGCAGACACCCCCCACTGCGCATGGCCTTTGCCCGTGTTTAATGGTTGTTGACTGTAGAGCCTGGCCCTTAGTCTTTGAATCAGTAAAATCTCTGGTGCCACGTCGTGGAACTGTACAAATGGTTTTCAGACCTTTACCATGTTTAGCTCACTCTTAATGTTTTGAGTTTCATGCACATATTTTAACGGGGGACACTCTTGTTGTAATTCATTCCAACGCTCTGCGTCTCCTCCAAGGCTCCACAGTCCACCGTCTTCCACCTTCATGGTTTCATTCATTTCTGACTTTACTTTACTATAATCTGCTCGCATTACCAACCCCTTCCCTAAACTTCCCAGTTCACCAATGAGGGTGGAATCCCTGCTTCCTCTCTAGTCCAATGAGTGACAGTCTGACATCCGTTGTGCCTGCCCATCTCTGGCTGTCCACCTTCCAAACAACCCAAGAGGACACAGATATGTACCCACCGCCCGATCTCACAACAAAGGGGATCAAATCCCATATAACGAAATCAGGAGGTGCTCTCTGTGTTAATACATGGATTCAGTTTCTCTTTCACATGCTAAGCCAGACTGCAAAGTGAACTACAAGCTGTAATGAAAAAAATACAACAATTATTGCTCTGGAACAGACACACTACAGGCCCATCTCATTGCTGGAATCTCCTGCAAAAATCTTGAGTCGAGTCCTTTTGGAGAGATTGGTTTCAGAAGGTGCTTAGGGACCGTGGAACAATGCCTTATGTTAAACCTTTTAAGGGAACTATTTAAAGGCCAGAATAGGCAACCTGTAGATGTGTTAAATAGGCCTGAGCAGCGCGTTTGATCTGGTGAACCATAGCAAGCTGTGGAGACTAATGTCTGCATTGGGGGCCCTACAATAAATTCTCTCATTACTTCCTTAGATGTTTAGTAAATTGCCGGCAAGAGTAGGGTGTAGAGCAGAGGGGGGGGTGAAGTAGACCATTTAGGATACGTGGGGAGGGTGATAGAGGGGTGCGTCTCGGCCCCTTTCCTTTTTTCGGTTCATATCAATGGCATTGATGGGCGGCCGCAGTCACTTGGTGTTAATTCTCCAAAAGCCCCAGGGAGCTCCGGCCCATCCTGCTGTACGCGGAGGATGCCGTCATTCTGGCATTAACTGCAGCGAGCCTACGAGTCCTTATTAATTCTTTAATGGAAAGTATTGATTTAAAAATGAATCCATGGAAAACTTTCACAATGGAATGTCTAGTAAAAAAGGTAAGTCTTGCCCCCTTTTTCTTAAAGTGTAGTAAGATTGAAAGTGCCAAGCATCTTGGGTACTTAGGTTTAAAGTTCTCAGACAGTGGGGCTGGAAATCACACAGAGGGTTTAGTGCAATGGATATGGTAAAGAACAAAGGGGGGGATATTCGGGTTTGCTGCTAAAGTGGGGTCTAAGTGCGTACCAGAGATGATAGCACTTTATAGGGCTAAGACAGTTTCTGCCATAGCATATGGGTCTGCCATATGGGGGTTGGAGGATAACTATATCCTACAAAAACAAGAAATCACATTCCCGAGAAGGATGGTAGCGGCACCACAATCAGTTCCCAGCACCATTGTCCATATGGAACTGGTTTACAGACATTATTCGGCAGCTGTATTGGCCAAACCACTGCTACTTTTGCGCTCAGCCTGGTCAACCTCGGAGACCAAGTTAACCCAGGGTATTATTAGAAAGGAGGAAAGAAGGAATGATAAAGGCCAGTCATGTCTTAGCGATGTTCTTTATCTATGTAATAAGAACAAGGAAAGGCCTTAGTATTACAGGATAATTGGTCGTAGTTATGATCAGTCCATATTTTATCATGCTTTGTTTGTGTTTTTTTAACTTAAATAACTGTTTAACCTTTACTAACTTGCCCTTTTATCCTCTTCCAAAAAATAAAATGTTAAGTTTGTGAAGGAATGCTCAGTTGTTTCTTTTAATATAAGTGGGTGTTTTGTGAAAAAATGGGCAATTTATGGTAATTTTTATTTGCTTGCATCGTATCTTGCTACAAATCTGACCCTGATTTTAATATAGATGGCTTATTTATTGATCAAAAGGAATAATGATTTGTTTTATTCCAAATTAGTTTAATTATGATGAAAAGCGGCAATAAATTGTCTTTTTGCTCTTATGGTCTATAATGTGAACCAAATAAAGTTTATTCTGATTGCTCTGTTAATGCTTTCATCTATCCAGTTTGACTAGATGATTTATTGCCACTTTCTAATGTTTACTACCACTAAAAGAAGAAAGAAAGGAAGCAAAAGAAGAAAGAAAGCAAAAGAAGAAAAGCGAAAGGAGGAAGGAAGCGAAAGAAAGGAAGCGAAAGAAAGTAGAAAAGAAGAAACTAAAGGGAAGCGAAAGAAGAAAGGGAAAAAAAGAAGGAAACGCAAGAAGGAAACAAAAGAAGAAAGAAAAGAAGGGAAAGAAAAAAGCGAAAGAAAAGCGAGCGTAAAAAAAACGAAAGGGAAAGAAAAAAGCGAAAGAAAAGCGAGCGTAAGAAAAAAACGAAAGGGAAAGAAAGAAAGCGAAAGAAGAAAAGCAGCGATAGAAAGAAGAAAGGAAGCCAAAGAAGAAAGGAAGAAGAAAGGAAGCGAAAAGAAGGAAGAAAGGAAGCGAAGATGTAAGAAAAGAAAGAAGAAAAGAAGCAAAAGAAAGGAAGAAAGCGAAAGAAAGGAAGCAGAAGAAGGAAGCGAAAAAAGGAAGAAATGCGAAAGAAGGAAGAAAAGCAGCAAGAAAGGAAGCCAAAGAAGAAGGAAGCGAAAAGCGAAAGAAGGAAGCGAAAAGAGAAAGGAAGAAAGGAAGCAGAAGAAGAAAGAAAAGCAGCAAATAAAAGTGAAAGGAAGGAAGCGACAGAAGAGAGAGGAAAAAAGGAAGAAACAAAGGAGGAAGGAAGAAAAGAAGCAAAAGGAAAGAAGGAAAAAAAGGAAGTGAAAGGAAGCAAAAGGAAAAAAGGAAGCTAAAGAAGGAAGAAAAAAGGAAGCAATAGAAGAAAAGCAAAAGAAGGAAGGAAGGGAAAGAAAGGAGGAAACGCAAGAAAGAAGAAATGAAAGAAACGCAAGAAGGAAACGAAAGAAGGAAGAAAAGATGAGAGGAAAAAGCAAAAGAAAAAAAGGAAGCTAAAGAAAGTGAGCGTAAGGAAAAAGTGAAAGAAAAAGGAAGAAAGGAAGCAAAAGAATAAAAGCGAAAGAAGAAAGAAAAGGGAAATAAAGGAAGAAAGGAAGCAAGAAAGAGGAACCGAAAGAAGGAAGAAAGGAAGCTAAAGAAGAAAGAAAAGGGAAAGAAGGAGGAAGGAAGCAAGGAAGGGAAAGAAAAAAAGCAAGGAAGGCAAAGAAAGAAGGAGGCGAAAGAGAAGAAAGGAAGCAAAAGAAAGGAAGAAAGCGGAAGGAAGAGAAAGGAAGGAAGGGAGAAAAGAAGGGAAAGAAAGCGAAAGAAGAAGGAGGCGAAAGAAAGCGAGCGTAAGAAAAACACAAAAGGGAAAGAAGGAAGCAAGGAAGCGAAAGAAAGCGAAAGAAGGAAGCAAGAAAGCGAAAGAAGGGAAAAAAAAGGAAGCAAAAGAAAGAAGAAGCAAAAGAAGGAAGAACGGAAGCAAAAGAAGGAAGCAAAAGAAAGGAGACGGACGAAGGAAGAAAGGAAACTAAAGAAGGAAGGAAGCAAAAAGAGGAAGAAAGAAAAAAGAGGAAGAAAGGAACCAAAAGAAGAAGAAGCAAAAGAAGGAAGAAAGGAAGTGAAAGAAGGAAACAAGAAAGGAAACGGAAAAAGGAAGAAAGGAAACTAAAGAAGGAAGGAAGCAAAAAGAGGAAGAAAGAAAAAAGAGGAAGAAAAAAAGCGAAAGAAGAAAGTAAGCGAAAGAAAGAAGAAAGAAAACGAAAGAAGAGAACCAAGAAAAGGAAGCAAAAGAGAGAAGGAAGGGAGGGAAAGAAGGAAGAAAAGATGAGAAAGGAAAAAAAAAGAAATAAAGGAAGCTAAAGAAAGTGAGCGTAAGAAAAAAGTGAAAGAAAAAAGGAAGAAAGGAAGCCAAAGAAGAAAAAAGGAAGCCAAAGAAGAAAAGCGAAAGAAGAAAGAAAAGAAGGGAAAGAAAGGAAGCAAGAAAGAGGAAAGGAAGTGAAAGAAGAAAGGAACCAAAAGAAGAAAGAATGGGGAAAGAAGGAAGCAAAAGAAGAAAAAAGGAAGCTAAAGAAGAAAAGCGAAAAAAGAAAAGCAAGGAAGGCAAAGAAAGAAGGAAGCGAAAGAGAAGAAAGGAAGCAAAAGAAAGGAAGCAAGCGGAAGGAAGAGAAAGGAAGGAAAGAAGGGAGAAAAGAAGGGAAAGAAAAGCGAAAGGAGGCGAAAGAAAGCGAGCGTAAGAAAAACACGAAAGCAAAAGAAGGAAGACAGTAAGCGAAAGAAGGAAGAAAGAAAGCGAAAGAAGGAAATGAAGAAAAAAGGAAGCGAAAGCAGAAGGAAGCAAAAGAAGGAAGCAAAAGAAAGGAAACGGAAGCCGGAAGAAAGGAAGCGAAAGAAGGAAGGAAGCAAAAAGAGGAAGAAAGAAAAAAGAGGAAGAAAGGAAGCAAAAGAAGAAGAAGCAAAAGAAGGAAGAAAGGAAGCGAAAGAAAGGAAGCAAAAGAAAGGAAGCAAAAGAAGAAAGAAAGCGAAAGAAAGAAGAAAGAAAACGAAAGAAGAGAACCAAGAAAGGAAGCGAAAGAAGAAAGTAAAAAGCAAGAAAGGAAGCGAAAGGAAGGAAGGCAAAGAAGGAAGCGAAAGCAGAAAAGCAAGGAAGGCAAAGAAGGAAGTGAAAGAGAGAAGGAAGGAAGCGAAAGAAGGAAGAAAGGAAGAAAGCAAAAGGGAAGCGATAGAAGGGAAACAAAAGAAAGAAAGAAAAGAAGAAAGCGAAAGAAGGAAGAAAGGAAGCGAAAGAAGAAAGAAAAGGCAAAGAAGGAAGGAAGCAAAAGAAAGGAAGAAAGCGGAAGGAAGCGCAAGAAAGTAAAGCGAAAGAAGAGAAGCAAGGAAGGCAAAGAAAGGAAGAAAGCAAAAGAAAGGAAGGAAGCGAAAGAGAAGGAAGCGCAAGAAAGAAGTGAAAGAAGGAAAGCAAAAGAAGGAAGAAAGGAAGAAACAGAAGGGAAACGAAAGAAAAAATGAAAGAAAGAAATGCAAGAAGGAAGCGAAAGAAGAAAAGCAAGGAAGGCAAAGAAGGAAGCGAAAGAGAGAAGGAAGGAAGCGAAAGAAGGAAGAAAGGAGGAAACAAAAGGGAAGCGAAAGAAGGAAAAGAAGAAAGCAAAAGAAGAAAGCAAGGAAGCGAAAGAAAGGAAGAAAGTGGAAGGGCAAGAAAGGAAGAAACAAAAGGGAAGCGAAGAAAGAAAGGAAATGAAATAAAGAAATGCAAGAAGGAAGCGAAAGAAGAAAGAAAAGGGAAAGAAGGGAGCGAAAGAAAAAAGAAAGAAAGCGAAAGAAGAAAGGAAGGAAGCGAAAGAAAGGAAACGAAAGTAGGAAGAAAGGAAGTGAAAAGAGAGAAAGAAGAGGAAAAAAGGAAGCGAAAGAAAGAAGAAAAAAGCAAGGAAGGAAGTGAAAGGAAGGAAGCAAAGGAAAGAAGAAAAAAAGGAAGCAAAAGAAGAAAGAAAAGGGAAATAAGGAAGAAGGAAGGAAGCGAAAGAAAGAAGGAAACGCAAGAAAGAAGCGAAAGAAAGAGAAGAGGAAGAAAGGAAGAAACAAAAGGGAAGCGAAAGAAGAAAGAAAGCGAAAGAAAGAGGGAAGCGCAAGAAGGAAGCGAAAGAAGGAAGGAAGCCAAAGAAAGAATGAAGCCAAAGAAAGAAAGCAAAAGAAAGGAAGAAAAAGAAGGGAGAAAAAAGGGAAGTGAAAGTACAAAGAAGGAAGAAAAGAAGGGAAAGAAAGAAGCGAGCGAACGAAGCAAGGAAGCATAAAAAAAAGGAAGCGAAAGAAAGGAAGAAAGTGGAAGGGCAAGAAAGGAAGAAACAAAAGGGAAGCGAAGAAAGAAAGGAAATGAAATAAAGAAATGCAAGAAGGAAGCGAAAGAAGAAGGAAAAGGGAAAGAAGGGAGCGAAAGAAAAAAGAAAGAAAGCGAAAGAAGAAAGGAAGGAAGCGAAAGAAAGGAAGAAAGTGGAAGGGCAAGAAAGGAAGAAACAAAAGGGAAGCGAAGAAAGAAAGGAAATGAAATAAAGAAATGCAAGAAGGAAGCGAAAGAAGAAAGAAAAGGGAAAGAAGGGAGCGAAAGAAAAAAGAAAGAAAGCGAAAGAAGAAAGGAAGGAAGCGAAAGAAAGAAAACGAAAGTAGGAAGAAAGGAAGTGAAAAGAGAGAAAGAAGAGGAAAAAAGGAAGCGAAAGAAAGAAGAAAAAAGCAAGGAAGGAAGTGAAAGGAAGGAAGCAAATGAAAGAAGAAAAAAAGGAAGCAAAAGAAGAAAGAAAAGGGAAATAAGGAAGAAGGAAGGAAGCGAAAGAAAGAAGGAAACGCAAGAAAGAAGCGAAAGAAAGAGAAGAGGAAGAAAGGAAGAAACAAAAGGGAAGCGAAAGAAGAAAGAAAGCGAAAGAAAGAGGGAAGCGCAAGAAGGAAGCCAAAGAAGGAAGGAAGCCAAAGAAAGAATGAAGCCAAAGAAAGAAAGCAAAAGAAAGGAAGAAAAAGAAGGGAGAAAAAAGGGAAGTGAAAGTACAAAGAAGGAAGAAAAGAAGGGAAAGAAAGAAGCGAGCGAACGAAGCAAGGAAGCATAAAAAAAAGGAAGCGAAAGAAGGGAAACAAAAGAAGGAGAAAGCAAGCGAAAGAAGAAAGAAAGAGGAAAGAGGAAGAAAGCAAGCGAAAGAAGAAAGAAAAGGGAAAGAAGGAAGGAGGAAGGAAGAAAAAGAAGGCACAGATGAAAGCGAAAGGAAAAGCATGGAAGGCAAAGAAAGAAGGAAGCGAAAGGGAAAGAAAAAGAAAGGAAGCGAGAAGAAAAGGAAACAGAAGAAAAGGAAGCGAAAGAAAAGGAAGCGAAAGAAAAGACACGAAAGAAAGGAAGCGAAAGAAAAAGGAAGCGAAAAGAGGAAGAAAGGAAGCGAAAGAAGAAAGAAAAGGCAAAGAAGGAAGCGAAAAGAAAAGCAAGGAAGGCAAAGAAGGAAGCGAAAGAAGGAAGAAAGGAGGAAACAAAAGGGAAGCGAAAGAAGGGAAACAAAAGAAAGAAAGAAAAGAAGAAAGCGAAAGAAGGAAGAAAGGAAGCGAAAGAAGAGGGAAAGAAGAGAAGCAAGGAAGGCAAAGAAAGGAAGAAAGCAAAAGAAGGAAGAAAGGAAGAAAGAAAAGGGAAACGAAAGAAGAAATGAAAGAGAAAGAAACGCAAGAAGGAAGCGAAAGAAGAAAAGCAAGGAAGGCAAAGAAGGAAGGCAGGGAAAGAAGGAAGAAAGGAAGCTAAAGAAGAAAGAAAAGGGAAAGAAGGAAGAAGGAAGGAAGCGAAAGGAAGAAAGGAAGGCAAAGAAAGGAAGGAAGAAAGAGGAAACGAAAGAAGGAAGGAAGCAAAAGAAGAAAGAATGGGGAAAGAAGGAAGAAAGCGAAAGGAAGGGAAAGAAGGAAGCAAAAGAAGAAAAAAGGAAGCTAAAGAAGATAAGCGAAAAGAAAGGAAGCGAAAAGAGGAAGAAAGGAAGCTGTGGAAATATGGATTTTTCTGGTCAGTTATGTCCCCTATCTTGGACCCCAACGGTTCTATGTGCATGTCACAAGTACATGTATGTTCCCTCCAGTTCCAGTTATGAAGATGCAAATACATGTGCGTCCACCGTCAACATGTCCTCTGTCAGATCCGCCATGAATAGGCCGGATATTCCATTCCTAAGTACAAAAGGCCACCGGCTTTATATGGCTCACTTATGCCATTTTACAGTCCAGGCAAGTAGGCCCTGATTCTGTCATCAAAACTCTTCTTGCCTTCTGCCTCTGTAAGCTCCAGTCTGAGCCTGCATCTGTGACCATGAACTTTGTCTCATTCTCTGCGCGGCTCACGAAGCCTGACATCAGCCTATTCTCTGCCAAGAACTGTATTTCACCTTCGAGTTATCTGCTTCCCCCTCAGCCGATGCATTCCTGCCTAGTAGTTTAAGTAAACATTCTTCCAGCCACCGAGCAAAAGGCCCGGCTTCTCTGCCCTTATGCAAGTAATTCATAGTCCTGTTACTATGAAAGATTCCTGCCCTCGCATTTAGTGTAGACACTTAGACGCTTGTACACGCACGCACAGTCAGTATAGAATAGATTCTGTTCGAGAGTCCTTCTTTATGGATAACATAGTTCTTTAAACATAGGATGTTAGATATGATTTGGGATTAGGTTGACTTGACCCCTCAGACTGCTTGTCTCCACATGTAGAGCTAAATGTCAAGTCCCCTTCACCCCCTAGTTACACGTCAATTACACGTCATGCTGCTGCGCGCGCATCTATGCCAAGTATTATCTTATGGATCCACCTATAGGTGACATCATAACCAATTACGTTCCTTTTTACTCCTTATTACACCCATTTTTGGTTACGCAGATATATCGTCATTTTCCTTATCAATTGTTACGCCTACTGCATTCGCCTCATTGTAATGTATGTACTATAAAAGCCATTTCATGTCAATAATGTATGTACTTCACTTCCTGAACCTCCGTGGTGATGGAACTTGGAGCAACCGATTATAATCGATTATTGGAATAAAGCCCATTCCGAACCTCTAATACCACGGATTCTGCCTCTCATTTTACTGAGCTATTTTATTATGTTTCTGTATCAAATTCAGTCCAGGTAAAGGAAAATTATTTACCACATGAATGGCGCCCGAACAGGGACACTTTCTCATCTCACGCGCCGGCGGTGCGTTGCAGGCCCGGTCTCCTGCCACAGCTGGACGGACAATAACGCGTACCAGCAGGATTTCCTGTATCTCCCTCCGGTCAAGCGGGGGCGACTGAGACTGCGATCAACACCCAGACGAGGCGGTGAGAAGTGCGAAGTATCCCGACCAGAGCCTAGCTGAGAGAGCAAGATCCGAGGTATACAGAGACCCACCAGTCCGAAGTCAAGCCCAGTGTCCGACGAGTCGAGTCGAGTCCAGTCCGGTTCAAGTTCAAGTTACTGAGGCCTTCCGTTTCCAAAGCTACCCGGTGAGTACCATTGCTGGGGAGGCATTTCTGACGTGCACATAGGTTGTGCCGGTCAAGACGGGTTTGGGTACACAAATCCGGTCTGCACTGTTTCAGCAGTGTATCTGTACTGTTTAGCAGTATATCAAGTATTCCGAAGTATCTAGTTATTGTCAAGAATTAAGCTTGGTGATTAGTTATGCAGACGATCATCATTGTTGTTTCAGTTAAAGGTTTAATGTTTAATGTTTAATGTGTTTAAGTATGTTCTGTATATTGTGGTATGAATGACTGTTCATTATCGTGTTTATTGTATTAAGTCTGTTCAAAATCAAGTATCAGGTCAGTTGGTCAAAATCAAGTATAAGGTCAGTTCTCAATATGCCGCTCTTTTCGAAATTAAGACAGATCACTACTAGAAAAGGGGTTCTCGAAGAAGCCGTTCCCATTCCTCCTAGGGACACTCCAGGGTACTTTATGTATCATAAACATGGCCTAGACGCCATATTATTTCTTGATTTATGGGTAGACTACACCAAGGAATTACCAGAAAGTCAGAGGTGGCCCACAGCGGGAACCTGGGATGCAGAGTGCATCATGAAAGTAGAAGAAGAGTTATGGAAAAGGAAAGTCAGACAGTCACAGAAAGATGCCATTGAATTATGGCGTAAAGAATCACATAGACGAACAGAAAAAGCACGTAGACAGGAAGAGAAGAGTAAAGAGAATTCCAATAAAGTTCGAGAAAATCTATTAATTGAGGAAGGTATCCGAGTGAAATCAGAACAAGTAGACAGACAAAGAAATGCCCTTATGAATGGTATGTATCCCCTTCTGGCCGAAGGATTACCTAAGGCTACCCCAGAAATACCGAAAGACTTGCCACCCCCATTGTTCCCAATAAAGGTACATCCTAAGGGGCATCCTAGAACAGCAGAAGACGTTTTTCTTTCCTCATATTTAGATGACGCAGCTCCCGAATATGCTAATTCTGCCCCGCATAGACCGCATACCAGGGAGGTCCAACGCCAAGATCCAGCACCCGTATCCCTACAGCAACAAATCGAGTCACAAGTTCTGGCAAGCACATCTGTTTCTGCATCCGCTCCTACAGCTACTTCTATGGCTGTGTCCACACCTGTAGTTGCTGTGTCACGTTCGACGAATCCTTTCACACCCGACACCCCAGATGGGGCCACGGGAGGTGCTACCAATATCTTTTCTACGCCACCCAGAATAAATAAACTTACTTTTCAAGAGTCAGCACATTCACGTACACCCAAACTCATAAGTGCCCGTACGCTGAAGGAACTTCTTATAGATTGCAGATATGATCCTGTGCCCGGTAAAGAGGACGAAATGACCCTGGCGTCATTGCGTATCAGACGAGCCGCAGTGTATTTAGGGAAGTTACCAGGAATGACTGCGCATCTAGATAATATATACCATTTTGTCCAAACAGGGCGAGATCCAGAATGTATTAACAGAGCTATGGAATACCAGAAAGTAGAGATACAGGGGGAACTGTTACGTTTCCTCATAAACTGTGTGATCAGAAATCAAGACCGACCGGGGGTAGACCCGGAAGCAATGCAAATTCTTACAAGATGGAGCCAGAATATATCAGAAGGGAGACATGATAAACAAAATTGTATAATAGCCATGTGCCGAAAGATCCGTAAAGAAATAGAACGCCTACACGAAGAGAGATTAGAGGTAGACGGTTTCGAACAAAGCGAGGAAGAAGGGTCAGGACCGCCCACAGGACAGTCAGAAACTATAGCCTATGTAGGTAAAAGAAGATCTTATAATAGTACGAGATGTCTTATTGACCCGATACGCCCGATATGTCCAGACAATAACAGGGGTTTCCCAACACCCATAGTCCATATAAGGTCTAACGAGCATTCGTTCCAAACCGCCGACAAACTACTCCGAGAACGAAGGGGTTATCATTTTCTCGATTCTATGGATGAACAAGATTTAGCCAGGGCAGCTGTCCATTGGGTGGACAGTCCCGGAAAATATAGTGATGATACAGTAGTACGCACATTCTTGAATCTTACCCCAGATGAACAGAGGTTAGCTGGGATTTATATGATTCAACAACTCATTATACTATATCGAAGTCAGCATTCGGACCCTGGTCCCTTACCTGACATACTGACTGAATTACTTATGAATAAATGGAGAGGTGCAGGTACTAAATTAAAGAAATTCTAGAATCGAGAAAGCAGTATATTCTTTATGTATGTTCAGAACATGTCTCATTGCCCGTCAAGGAGAGAACCACGTATCACATGGATAGACAGAATCCCTTACGAGAAGTGCACCCAATAAAGGGCGAGGACAACGAGTTCAAACGCGTATTTGTATATACGCCCATATCGAAAATAGAATTGTTACAAATGAAGAAAGTGGTATCCAGTCATGACAAAGACCCAGCGGGTTTTCACCGAGAAATTAAAGACATGTTACTCATGGGAGAGTACACCTATCCCGACATTATGACAATATTAAAGGTATTGATGCCTGCTGGCATTTATGAGAAACTCAAGGAAAAAGAGTGAGAGGTAGGAGACCAAAAGATAGAATGGTCAGTGTTAGAAGCGGAAGAAAAGGCCCGAACTGCAGGAGCAGGACTTGGGGATAAAACTAAAGCACTACCAGGTTTATTAGTACAGGTACTGCCACGTTTATTAACTACGAAAAAGGAAGATTGGGGTACAATTTCAGCCTGTAAACAGAAGCAAGATGAAGACACTAGTGATTACTATGCCCGATTTGAAAAATGTTTTGGTATAAATAGTGGCATAAAAGCAAGTAGCGAATCATACCCACATCTGTTTGTAACAAAATTAGTAGAAAATGCCCTGCCCCCAGTAAAGAATAGAGTATTAAAATTCGAGAGTACCTGGCAAGGTAACACTCCATCACAAATGTTACAAATGTTACAGTACCATCACAATAGAATTAGAGAGGAACAAGAACATGAACACAGACGCATGAAAGACACGAAAATGAAAATGTTAGTTTCCCAGACAGTTCCAGCTGAAGGACATAAAAAGGGTATGACACATTCCGATTCAGCAGGACCTGTAAAAGGGACATGTAATTATTGTAAAAAGCCAGGTCATTACGTACACGATTGTCCAGTTTTAAAACATAATATCGCCATAGGTAAAACACAAGAAAGATCACGGCCACTTAGACAAGATCAGAATGAACAAGGAGCTCTGCAGCATGCCCAGGCCATGCCAGCCGCACAACAGCCAATACAGTTTGTGCCAGCTGCACCACCATTGCCTGTTGCTGCCACACAGACAACAACACGACAAATGTATCAGACCGCACAGTATGAATATCCTGAGTATCAGCGTTACGCATGAACTAGCCTAGAGAGGGAAGTTGACTTACCCCTTATCGAGATACCTGTAGATCAAGAAGGACCTTATGTACACAGTGAATTATTAGGTCAAGATAGAAAATTTTTACTCGATACAGGGGCAAGTCGAACAACTATAAAACGTAGTGAAGTTCCAGGGGCACCCCTCTCAGGCTCACAAAATATTTCCCTTGGTTTTTCAGGAAAACCTATTGTCAATGAAGTGTCACAACCTCTGCCACTTACGATAGGACCTCTGACCCGAACTACAGATTTATTGCTTACTAAATCATGTCCAGAAAACCTGTTAGGAATAAAAACATTAAAAGCTCTAGGAGCTATAATATGTTGTTCTCCGGAAGGAGTAAGATTGTTTTTACGTGATTTTAAAGGTCACTATGTATCTAGAGACATGGATCCCCGACTGCAGACTTTACCTACACGTCTATGGGCACAAGGCCCTACTGATGTTGGTTGCATGAATATTACACCCTATCGAGTTACACTAAAGGCAGGAGTGGTACTACCATGAATGCGACAATACAAGTTACCCCCAGATGCTGTAGTGGCTTTACTACAAATCATTGACGAGCTCATTACCCAAGGAGTAGTTGTAGAAACAGACTCCAATGTATGTAATTCACCAATAATTCCGATTCTTAAACGAACAGATCCAAAGGCCCCGCCAGTCTATCGATTGGTTATTGATCTGCGCGAGTTAAACAAATGCATTGTGCCACAATTCCCTGTGGTCCCAGATATCTCGTCATTACTGACAGCTATTGATTCCGAAGCGACATTCTTTACTGTAATCGATCTCAAGAATGCCTTTTTCAGCGTCCCAATAGATCCGGAAAGCCAATATTTATTTGGATTTAGTTTAAATGGACGTAGCTTTAAATTCTCACGCGCACCTCAAGGGTTTACAGAAAGCCCCAGCATCTATAGCCAAGCACTGAAACGAGAACTTGACAGTATCCACATGCCAGTTAACACTGCTCTGCTTCAATACGTCGATGATCTGCTGATCACCGCCCGAAGCGAACCTGAATGTGAAAAAGCATCACTGACAGTTTTACAATTTCTAGCCGAAAAGGGGCACAAGGTGTCCCCTTCTAAGCTGCAATTCTGTGTCCAGCGAGTTATTTATCTTGGACACTCGCTGTCCAAGGAGGGAAGGCAGCTTACACCAGACCGCATTCAGTTAATAGCTAACATGCCAATACCCAAGACACAAAAGGAGGTGCGGGCTTTCATAGGCCTCACTTCATACTGTAGACAGTGGATCCCGCAATATGCATTTCTAGCAAAACCACTCATTCAGTTGACAACCCAGGAGGCAGCCACATCGACTGTTCTCCCTTGGACTCAGGAACATACACAAGCTTTTGAAAGCCTAAAGAAAGCTTTATGTCAAGCACCTGTTTTAGCAACGCCATGTTACAGAAAACAGTTTACACTCTTTGTTACAGAACGCGAAGGTACTGCTTTGTCAGTACTCACACAGGAACAAGTAGGAGCACACAAACCATGTGCTTATTTTTCTAGTACATTAGATCCCGTAGCTCAGGCTTTGCCTGCATGCCTGAAATCAGTAGCAGCGACAGCTTTAGCAATCAGACAAAGCGATGCCATAGTGTTAGGACATCCATTGACAGTTCAAGTACCACACACAGTAGAAGTCCTTGTGAATAGAACGCAAACACAACACTTGACTATAGCGCGACTTACAGGGTATGAACTTACATTGTTTCAGCCACATATAGAAATCAGACGCTGTAACACATTGAATCCTGCCACACTTTTGCCAGTAACCGGAACAGACCCACTAGCTCATGACTGTATTGAAGTTATTACTATAACGACAAAACCCAGACAAGACTTGACAGATGTCCCATTGTCAGATCCAGACCTGACGTTGTATGTAGATGGTTCATGTATGAGAACAAGTACAGGAGAGTTAGTGGCTGCTTACGCAGTCACAACAGATACAGAAGTCATTGAAACTAATCGTATTAATACTTTGTCAGCTCAAGCCGCAGAGCTCATCGCTCTGACACAAGCCTGTATTCAAGCCACAAGTAAGAAAGTCAACATATACACTGATTCACGTTATGCATTCGGAGTTGTACATGACTTCGGCGTGCTGTGGCGAGAGAGAGGTTATTTAACTTCCCACGGTGCCCACATTCAGCACGGACCCCTCATTCATGCCTTATTAGATGCAATACATCTACCTACTGCAATATCAATTATGAAATGTAAAGCTCATACGAAAGTTACTGATATCATTTCTCAAGGCAATGATTTAGCCGACAGAACAGCTAAACAGACTGCTCAAACTCAAACCCCCGACATGACAAAGACAATAGTCCCGATGCCGACACATTGTATGACAGTTAAAGATCCTACTCTTGACGTAATTGACATACAGACACATGCTACACCAGACGAAATAAAGAAATGGACTGAATTAGGAGGGATCCAAACGGACCAAGGATGGATGATGAAAGAAAAGTCTGTACGGTTCCTTCGTGATTCAATGGTCCAAGTTATAGTTAACACTATACATAGTCCAGCACATCTAGGAGAAAAAGCTATGCTAGACAGCATTCAACACATTTGGTTCAATAAACATTTACGAGCAGCAGCCAAACAAAAAGTCCGTACCTGTATGATCTGTTGCCAGTTCAACCCAGGAAAAAGTGTTCCCGTAGAACAGGGTGGATTTCATCCTCCTGATCACCCTTTTGAAGTCCTCCAGATGGATTATATCCAGATGGAACGATGTCGAGGATTCAAATATGTTCTCGTAGTTGTCTGCGCTCTGTCCCGTTGGACGGAGGCATACCCGGTTTCAGATTACACTGCCCCGACTACTGCCAAACAGTTAGTTCGAGAATTCTTCCCACGATACGGTTTACCACGTGTTGTCTACTCAGATAACGGCCAGCCGTTCTCATCCGAATTAATGAAACATGTTTCACTTCTGCTAGGATATCAGTGGAAATTCCACTGTGTTCGACACCCCGAGGCAGCAGGTCTCGTAGAAAGACATAATCAGATACTGAAAATCAGACTGTCCAAAATATGCAGAGAGAAAGGGGTCGACTGGATAGTAGCATTACCAGTTGCACTCTTTTACATGAGAATGGTAGCACACTCTCGAACAGGGCTATCCCCGTATGAGGTGATCTTCGGCAGACCACCAAATATGTGGGGGACGCCTATACCACGCAAAATAACTGATATTGACTGTAATATGCTGACAGATTACTTGGCTTCCTTGATGTCTGCACTACAATCTTGTCGTTCACAGGTTGCTGCAGCATTTCCCGACAACACTGAGGTGAAACCCCATGACGTAGTTCCGGGTGATTTCGTGTTTGTGAAAAATTTCGACCGAAAGACTCAGCTGGAGCCCAGGTGGAAGACACCCAAGTTGGTTCTGCTGACCACAAGAACAGCCGTGAAGATCGAGGGCCGCAAGGGCTGGATTCATTCAAGTCATATCAAGAAATTTCATGGACAATCCTCGGATATAGACATTGTGCCCTGCACTCCCTCACAGACTGATTCAAAACTTCCTTTGGTTGAAAAAACTGAAAGCGAACTCTATAAAGTTAAGTTGAGGCCTAGAACGTCAGACGATTTGATTGTTTAAGTCCTCTCCTAGGTGAAGCGGTTGAATCTGTCTCTGACATGTATCCTCTAGACCTGAATCATGGACAATTGCGAACAATGATGAAACGACAGGCGTATTGTAAATCACTGCGTAGCCACTGTATAGTGACATTATTAATATTGTTTTTCTTGAGTCTTTTAATAATTACTGCAAGCATAGTGTTGCACATATATTACCCTATTTCTAGACCTGTTTACAATGTTACCGCAGAACATTCTTTTAGTAACTTACCCCCGCATGAATTGTCTTATAGACTTGCGCTGCGCAATAACACTTTCATTAGTATGTTACATCATTCCCATCAGACTAGTAATGCAACTAATTGTTGGGTGTGTGGCCGGCTCCCTCCCTATCAGAATTATGAAGGAGTCTTGCCTTTCTTTCCGCACCCATTTACACATAATGGCTCCTGTGGAGCATGGTTTAGTTTAATCAATTCCATAGACTCAGACACAGCAGTTTACCAAGATCAGTGGGTATGGGGAAACCTGAACCTAGTTTTACTCAAGGTCTGCTATCCTGACAAGGAGGGTCGCCCCAAAAGAACAGGAACTGATCTAGAAAATGAAGTATATGGATTAGGTAATTTTACACCTAATCTCATGATTCTAAATGTCGTATCCGAAGTTGAACTAGTCTTACCCACCATGTCAGTATTCCCAGCGAAGGGTGAATTGTGTGTAAGAAAGGTTGGTTCCATACATATGGGCCATAGTAAATGCACTACTACAGTAGAATTCAGTGATCAAGGCAAATCCTCATTCAGAGCTTATCGCCACTCCTACTTTATATGTGGTCAGACTGCATATATGCGTCTACCTCTAGATTGGGATGGTACCTGCTACATTGCATTCCTTTTGCCACCTGTTTTCCTAGCTCCTCCTGATTATTATAGAAATATTCATTTAGTACACAATAGAGAGCGGAGAGATCTCCCGATTGTCGATTACACTGAAACAGCATGGGAAAAATACACAGATTTCAATAAAGGCATCTTTCCCTATATAGGTACTGTTACTAATAGTAAACTAATACGTAGATTAACTAGAACCCTTGAAGCAGTAGTGAATGAAACTATTTCCGCCTTAGGCAATTTAACAGAAGAGCAGTCTGCTATGCGGATTGTTGTGCTTCAAAATCGTCTTGTCCTTGACGTCATCCTGGCTGATAGGGGCGGAGCTTGTAGGGTCATCGGATCAAGCTGCTGCGTATTCATACCAGAAAATTCGCCATCAGTATATAAAGCCATAACTCGCCTTCATGAGATTGTAAATCAGATACACCAGAACCCAGGCACTTGGACTTGGTCCAGTTGGTTTTGGAGTGTGATATCAGCCTGGGGATGGAGAGTTCTATCTTTCCTAGGTATTGGCCTTCTCATACTATTCAGTTGCTGTCTATGTCTACAATGTGGTCCAGCGATCTGTGGTCTGTGTGCCACATCGTATATTCCACCACCAAGATTTCATTCAAGATCCCGGAAGAAGAAAGAAGAACAAATGATGCTATATGAACAGATCAATGGATTAATGAAGATTGATATCTCTTAACGGGCAAGTAGGGGACAAGGAGGGAATGTGGAAATATGGATTTTTCTGGTCAGTTATGTCCCCTATCTTGGACCCCAACGGTTCTATGTGCATGTCACAAGTACATGTATGTTCCCTCCAGTTCCAGTTATGAAGACGCAAATACATGTGCGTCCACCGTCAACATGTCCTCTGTCAGATCCGCCATGAATAGGCCGGATATTCCATTCCTAAGTACAAAAGGCCACCGGCTTTATATGGCTCACTTATGCCATTTTACAGTCCAGGCAAGTAGGCCCTGATTCTGTCATCAAAACTCTTCTTGCCTTCTGCCTCTGTAAGCTCCAGTCTGAGCCTGCATCTGTGACCATGAACTTTGTCTCATTCTCTGCGCGGCTCACGAAGCCTGACATCAGCCTATTCTCTGCCAAGAACTGTATTTCACCTTCGAGTTATCTGCTTCCCCCTCAGCCGATGCATTCCTGCCTAGTAGTTTAAGTAAACATTCTTCCAGCCACCGAGCAAAAGGCCCGGCTTCTCTGCCCTTATGCAAGTAATTCATAGTCCTGTTACTATGAAAGATTCCTGCCCTCGCATTTAGTGTAGACACTTAGACGCTTGTACACGCACGCACAGTCAGTATAGAATAGATTCTGTTCGAGAGTCCTTCTTTATGGATAACATAGTTCTTTAAACATAGGATGTTAGATATGATTTGGGATTAGGTTGACTTGACCCCTCAGACTTCTTGTCTCCACATGTAGAGCTAAATGTCAAGTCCCCTTCACCCCCTAGTTACACGTCAATTACACGTCATGCTGCTGCGCGCGCATCTATGCCAAGTATTATCTTATGGATCCACCTATAGGTGACATCATAACCAATTACGTTCCTTTTTACTCCTTATTACACCCATTTTTGGTTACGCAGATAGATCGTCATTTTCCTTATCAATTGTTACGCCTACTGCATTCGCCTCATTGTAATGTATGTACTATAAAAGCCATTTCATGTCAATAATGTATGTACTTCACTTCCTGAACCTCCGTGGTGATGGAACTTGGAGCAACCGATTATAATCGATTATTGGAATAAAGCCCATTCCGAACCTCTAATACCACGGATTCTGCCTCTCATTTTACTGAGCTATTTTATTATGTTTCTGTATCAAATTCAGTCCAGGTAAAGGAAAATTATTTACCACAAAGCGAAAGAAGAAAGAAAAGGCAAAGAAGGAAGCGAAAGAAGAAAAGCAAGGAAGGCAAAGAAGGAAGCGAAAGAAGGAAGAAAGGAGGAAACAAAAGGGAAGCGAAAGAAGGGAAACAAAAGAAAGAAAGAAAAGAAGAAAGCGAAAGAAGGAAGAAAGGAAGCGAAAGAAGAAAGAAAAGGGAAAGAAGAGAAGCAAGGAAGGCAAAGAAAGGAAGAAAGCAAAAGAAGGAAGAAAGGAAGAAAGAAAAGGGAAACGAAAGAAGAAATGAAAGAGAAAGAAACGCAAGAAGGAAGCGAAAGAAGAAAAGCAAGGAAGGCAAAGAAGGAAGGCAGGGAAAGAAGGAAGAAAGGAAGCTAAAGAAGAAAGAAAAGGGAAAGAAGGAAGAAGGAAGGAAGCGAAAGGAAGAAAGGAAGGCAAAGAAAGGAAGGAAGAAAGAGGAAACGAAAGAAGGAAGGAAGCAAAAGAAGAAAGAATGGGGAAAGAAGGAAGAAAGCGAAAGGAAGGGAAAGAAGGAAGCAAAAGAAGAAAAAAGGAAGCTAAAGAAGATAAGCGAAAAGAAAGGAAGCGAAAAGAGGAAGAAAGGAAGCGAAAGAAGAAAAGCAAGGAAGGCAAAGAAGGAAGCGAAAGAAGGAAGAAAGGAGGAAACAAAAGGGAAGCGAAAGAAGGGAAACAAAAGAAAGAAAGAAAAGAAGAAAGCGAAAGAAGGAAGAAAGGAAGCGAAAGAAGAAAGAAAAGGGAAAGAAGAGAAGCAAGGAAGGCAAAGAAAGGAAGAAAGCAAAAGAAGGAAGAAAGGAAGAAAGAAAAGGGAAACGAAAGAAGAAATGAAAGAGAAAGAAACGCAAGAAGGAAGCGAAAGAAGAAAAGCAAGGAAGGCAAAGAAGGAAGGCAGGGAAAGAAGGAAGAAAGGAAGCTAAAGAAGAAAGAAAAGGGAAAGAAGGAAGAAGGAAGGAAGCGAAAGGAAGAAAGGAAGGCAAAGAAAGGAAGGAAGAAAGAGGAAACGAAAGAAGGAAGGAAGCTAAAGAAGAAAGAATGGGGAAAGAAGGAAGAAAGCGAAAGGAAGGGAAAGAAGGAAGCAAAAGAAGAAAAAAGGAAGCTAAAGAAGATAAGCGAAAAAAGAAAAGCAAGGAAGGCAAAGAAAGAAGGAAGCGGAAGGTAGAGAAAGGAAGGAAAGAAGGGAGAAAAGAAGGGAAAGAAAGCGAAAGGAGGCAAAAGAAAGCGAGCGTAAGAAAAACGCGAAAGAAGGAAGAAAGAAAGCGAAAGAAGGAAAAAAGAAGAAAAAAGGAAGCAAAAGAAGAAGTAAGCGAAAGAAGGAGCAAAACGAGGAAGAACGTAAGCGAAAGAAGGAAGCAAAAGAAAGGAAACAGAAGCAGGAAGAAAGGAAACTAAAGAAGGAAGGAAGCAAAAAGAGGAAGAAAGAAAAAAGAGGAAGAAAGTAAGCAAAAGAAGAAGAAGCAAAAGAAGGAAGAACGGAAGCGAAAGAGAGAAAGCAAAAGAAAGGAAGCAAAAGGAAGGAAGGCAAAGAAGGGAAACAAAAGAAGAAAAGCAAGGAAGGCAAAGAAGGAAGCGAAAGAGAGAAGGAAGGAAGCGAAAGAAAGAAGAAAGGAGGAAACAAAAGGGAAGCGGAAGAAGAAAGGGGAAAAAGAAGGAAAAGAAGAAAGCGAAAGAAGAAAGGAAGGAAGCAAAAGAAAGGAAACGAAAGTAGGAAGAAAGGAAGCGAAAGAAAGAAGGAAGCAAAAGAAGAAAGAAAAGGGAAAGAAGGAAGGAAGCGAAAGAAGAAAAGCAAGAAAGGCAAAAGATAAAGAAAGAAAGGAAGCCAAAGAAAGGAAGAAAGCTGAAGGAAGCAAAAGAAAGAAGGAAACGCAAGAAAGAAGCGAGAGAAAAGAGGAAGAAAGGAAGAAACAAAAGGGAAGCGAAAGAAGAAAGAAAGAGAAAGAAAGAAGGAAGCAGGAATGAAGCCAAAGAAAGAAGGCAAAAGAAAGGAAGAAAAAGAAGGGCGAAAAAAGGGAAGTGAAAGTAAAAAGAAGGAAGAAAAGAAGGGAAAGAAAGAAGCGAGCGAACGAAGAAAGGAAGCATAAAAAAAGGAAGCGAAAGAAAGGAAACAAAAGGAGAAAGGAAGCAAGAAGAGAAATTAAGAGGAAAGAGGAAGAAAGCAAGCGAAAGAAGAAGGAAAACAAGGAAGAAAGGAAGCGAAAGAAGGAAAAGGGAAAGAAGGAAGGAGGAAGGAAGAAAAGAAGGAAAAGATGAAAGCGAAAGGAAAAGCATGGAAGGCAAAGAAAGAAGGAAGCGAAAGGGAAAGAAAAAGGAAGCGACAGAAAAGGAAGCGAAAAAAGAGAAAGGAAGCGAAAAGAGGAAGAAAGGAAGCGAAAGAAGAAAGAAACAAAAGGGAAGCGAAAGAAGGGAAACAAAAGAAAGAAAGAAAAGAAGAAAGCGAAAGAAGGAAGAAAGGAAGCGAAAGAAGAAAGAAAAGGGAAAGAAGGAAGGAAGAAAGAAAGGAAGAAAGCGGAAGGAAGTGAAAGAAAGAAAAGCAAAAGAAGAGAAGCAAGGAAGGCAAAGAAAGGAAGAAAGCAAAAGAAAGGAAGGAAGTGAAAGAAAGAGGGAAGCGCAAGAAAGAAGTGAAAGAAAGAAGGAAGAAAGAAAGCAAAAGAAGAAGCGAAAGAAGAAAAGCAAGGAAGCCAAAGAAAGGCAAAAGCTAAAGAAAGAAAGGAAGCCAAAGAAAGGAAGAAAGCTGAAGGAAGCGAAAGAAAGAGAAAAGAAGGGAAAGAAAGGAAGAAACAAAAGGGAAGCGAAAGAAGAAAGAAAGCGAAAGAAAGAGGGAAGCGCAAGAAGGAAGGAAGCAAAAGAAAGAAGGAAGCCAAAGAAAGAAAGCAAAAGAAAGGAAGAAAAAGAAGGGAGAAAAAAGGGAAGTGAAAGTAGAAAGAAGGAAGAAAAGAAGGGAAAGAAAGAAGCGAGTGAACGAAGAAAGGAAGCATAAAAAAAGGAAACAAAAGAAGGAGAAAGGAAGCGAAAAGAGAAAGAAAGAGGAAAGAGGAAGAAAGCAAGCGAAAGAAGAAGGAAAACAAGGAAGAAAGGAAGCGAAAGATGAAAGAAAAGGGAAAGAAGGAAGGAGGAAGGAAGAAAAGAAGCCAAAGATGAAAGCGAAAGGGAAAACATGGAAGGCAAAGAAAGAAGGAAGCGAAAGGGAAAGAAAAAGAAAGGAAGAGAGAAGAAAAGGAAACAGAAGAAAAGGAAGCGAAAGAAGGAGAAAGGAAGCGAAAAGAGGAAGAAAGGAAGCGAAAGAAGAAAGAAAAGGGAAAGAAAGGAAGAAGGAAGGAAGGAAGCGAAAGAAGAAAGGCAAAAGGGAAGCGAAAGAAGAAAGGAAGCGAAAGAAAGGGAAGCGCAAGAAGGAAGCCAAAGAAAGAAGCGAAAGGAAGGGAAACAAAGGAAGAAAGGAAACAAAAGAAGGAAGAAAGGAAGCGAAAGAAGAGGGAAAGAAGAGAAGAAAGGAAGCAAAAGAAGAAAGAAAGGAAGAAAAAAGGGAAGTGAAAGAAGAAAGGAAGGAAAGAAGGAAGAAAAGAAACAAAAAAAAAGCGAAAGAAGGGAGCGTAAGAAAAAAACGAAAGGGAAAGAAAGAAGAAGGTAAAGAAGGAAGAAAAGAAGCGAAAGAAGAAAGAAAAGCAAAAAAGGAAGCAAAAGAAGACAGGAAGCGAAAGAAAGAAGCAAGTGAAAGAAGGAAGGAAGCAGAAGAAAAGGAAGCAAAAGAAAGGAAATGAAAGAAGGAGAAAGTAAGCGAAAGGGAAAGAAAGCGAAAAGAAGGGAGCGAAAGAAAAAAGAAAGCGAAAGAAGAAAGGAAGGAAGCAAAAGAAAGGAAACGAAAGTAGGAAGAAAGGAAGCGAAAGAAAGAAGGAAGTGAAAAGAGAAAGAAAGAAGAGGAAAAAAGGAAGCGAAAGAAAGAAGAAAGAAACGCAAGGAAGGAAGCCAAAGGAAGGAAGCAAATGAAAGAAGAAAGGAGGAAGGAAGGAGGAAGGAAGCGAAAGAAGAAAAGCAAGAAAGGCAAAAGCTAAAGAAAGAAAGGAAGCCAAAGAAAGGAAGAAAGCTGAAGGAAGAGAAAGAAAGAAACGCAAGAAAGAAGCGAAAGAAAGAGAAAAGAGGAAGAAAGGAAGAAACAAAAGGGAAGCGAAAGAAGAAAGAAAGAAGGAAGCGCAAGAAGGAAGAAGGAATGAAGCCAAAGAAAGAAAGCAAAAGAAAGGAAGAAAAAGAAGGGAGACAAAAGGGAAGTGAAAGTAAAAAGAAGGGAAAGAAAGAAGCGAGCGAAGAAAGGAAGCATAAAAAAAGGAAGCGAAAGAAAGGAAACAAAAGGAGAAAGGAAGCGAAAAGAGAAAGAAAGAGGAAAGAGGAAGAAAGCAAGCGAAAGAAGAAGGAAAACAAGGAAGAAAGGAAGCGAAAGAAGGAAAAGGGAAAGAAGGAAGGAGGAAGGAAGAAAAGAAGTAAAAGATGAAAGGAAAAGCATGGAAGGCAAAGAAAGAAGGAAGCGAAAGGGAAAGAAAAAGAAAGGAAGAGAGAAGAAAAGGAAACAGAAGAAAAGGAAGGGAAACAAAGGAAGGGAAACAAAGGAAGCGAAAGAAAGGAAACGAAAGAAGGAGAAAGGAAGCGAAAAGAGGAAGAAAGGAAGCGAAAGAAGAAAGAAAAGGGAAAGAAGGAAGAAGGAAGGAAGCGAAAGAAGAAAGGCAAAGAAAGGCAAAAGGGAAGCGAAAGAAAGGGAAGCGCAAGAAAGAAGTGAAAGAAAGAAGGAAGAAAGAAAGCAAAAGAAGAAGCGAAAGAAGAAAAGCAAGGAAGCCAAAGAAAGGCAAAAGCTAAAGAAAGAAAGGAAGCCAAAGAAAGGAAGAAAGCTGAAGGAAGCGAAAGAAAGAGAAAAGAAGGGAAAGAAAGGAAGAAACAAAAGGGAAGCGAAAGAAGAAAGAAAGCGAAAGAAAGAGGGAAGCGCAAGAAGGAAGAAGGAAGGAAGCAAAAGAAAGAAGGAAGCCAAAGAAAGAAAGCAAAAGAAAGGAAGAAAAAGAAGGGAGAAAAAAGGGAAGTGAAAGTAGAAAGAAGGAATAAAAGAAGGGAAAGAAAGAAGCGAGTGAACGAAGAAAGGAAGCATAAAAAAAGGAAACAAAAGAAGGAGAAAGGAAGCGAAAAGAGAAAGAAAGAGGAAAGAGGAAGAAAGCAAGCGAAAGAAGAAGGAAAACAAGGAAGAAAGGAAGCGAAAGATGAAAGAAAAGGGAAAGAAGGAAGGAGGAAGGAAGAAAAGAAGCCAAAGATGAAAGCGAAAGGGAAAACATGGAAGGCAAAGAAAGAAGGAAGCGAAAGGGAAAGAAAAAGAAAGGAAGAGAGAAGAAAAGGAAACAGAAGAAAAGGAAGCGAAAGAAAGGGAAGCGAAAGAAAGGAAGCGAAAGAAAGGAAGCGAAAGAAGGAGAAAGGAAGCGAAAAGAGGAAGAAAGGAAGCGAAAGAAGAAAGAAAAGGGAAAGAAGGAAGAAGGAAGGAAGCGAAAGAAGAAAGGCAAAAGGGAAGCGAAAGAAGAAAGGAAGCGAAAGAAAGGGAAGCGCAAGAAGGAAGCCAAAGAAAGAAGCGAAAGGAAGGGAAACAAAGGAAGAAAGGAAACAAAAGAAGGAAGAAAGGAAGCGAAAGAAGAAAGAAAAGGGAAAGAAGGAAAGAAGGAAGCCAAAGAAAGAAGGAAGCCAAATAAAGAAGAACGGAAGCAAAAGAAAGGAAGCGAAAGAAGGAAGCGAGAAGTGAAAGAAAGAGAAAAGAGGAAAAAAGTAAGAAAGGAAGCGAAAGAAGAAAGAAAAGGGAAAGAAGGAAGAAGGAAGGAAGCAAAAGGAAGAAAAGGCAAGGAAGGAAGCGAAAGAAGAAAAGCAAGAAAGGCAAAAGCGAAAGAAAGGAAGCAAAAGAAAGGAAGAAAGCGGAAGGAAGCGAAAGAAAGAAGGAAACACAAGAAAGAAGTGAAAGAAAGGAAGCGAAAAGAGGAAGAAAGGAAGAAAGGAAGAAACAAAAGGGATGCGAAAGAGGAAAGGAAGCGAAAGAAAGAGGGAAGCGCAAGAAGGAAGGCAAAGAAGGAAGAAAAAAGGGAAGTGAAAGAAGAAAGAAAAGGGAAAGAAGGAAGACAAAGAAGAAAAGGAAGGCAGGCAAAGAAAGAAGGAAGCAAAAGAGGAGAAGAAAGGAAGCAAAAGAAGAAAGAAAGGAAGAAAAAAGGGAAGTGAAAGAAGAAAGGAAGGAAAGAAGGAAGAAAAGAAGCAAAAAAAAAGCGAACGAAGGGAGCGTAAGAAAAAAACGAAAGGGAAAGAAAGAAGAAGGTAAAGAAGGAAGAAAAGAAGTGAAAGAAGAAAGAAAAGCAAAAAAGGAAACAAAAGAAGACAGGAAGCGAAAGAAAGAAGCAAGTGAAAGAAGGAAGGAAGCAGAAGAAAAGGAAGCAAAAGAAAGGAAATGAAAGAAGGAGAAAGTAAGCGAAAGGGAAAGAAAGCGAAAAGAAGGGAGCGAAAGAAAAAAGAAAGCGAAAGAAGAAAGGAAGGAAGCAAAAGAAAGGAAACGAAAGTAGGAAGAAAGGAAGCGAAAGAAAGAAGGAAGTGAAAAGAGAAAGAAAGAAGAGGAAAAAAGGAAGCGAAAGAAAGAAGAAAGAAAAGCAAGGAAGGAAGCCAAAGGAAGGAAGCAAATGAAAGAAGAAAGAAGGAAGGAAGCGAAAGAAGAAAAGCAAGAAAGGCAAAAGCTAAAGAAAGAAAGGAAGCCAAAGAAAGGAAGAAAGCTGAAGGAAGAGAAAGAAAGAAGGAAACGCAAGAAAGAAGCGAAAGAAAGAGAAAAGAGGAAGAAAGGAAGAAACAAAAGGGAAGCGAAAGAAGAAAGAAAGAGAAAGAAAGAAGGAAGCGCAAGAAGGAAGAAGGAATGAAGCCAAAGAAAGAAAGCAAAAGAAAGGAAGGAAGAAAAAGAAGGGAGAAAAAAGGGAAGTGAAAGTAAAAAGAAGGGAAAGAAAGAAGCGAGCGAAGAAAGGAAGCATAAAAAAAGGAAGCGAAAGAAAGGAAACAAAAGGAGAAAGGAAGCGAAAAGAGAAAGAAAGAGGAAAGAGGAAGAAAGCAAGCGAAAGAAGAAGGAAAACAAGGAAGAAAGGAAGCGAAAGAAGGAAAAGGGAAAGAAGGAAGGAGGAAGGAAGAAAGAAAAGAAGTAAAAGATGAAAGGAAAAGCATGGAAGGCAAAGAAAGAAGGAAGCGAAAGGGAAAGAAAAAGAAAGGAAGAGAGAAGAAAAGGAAACAGAAGAAAAGGAAGGGAAACAAAGGAAGCGAAAGAAAGGAAGCGAAAGAAAGGAAGCGAAAGAAGGAGAAAGGAAGCGAAAAGAGGAAGAAAGGAAGCGAAAGAAGAAAGAAAAGGGAAAGAAGGAAGAAGGAAGGAAGCGAAAGAAGAAAGGCAAAGAAAGGCAAAAGGGAAGCGAAAGAAAGGGAAGCGCAAGAAGGAAGCGAAAGAAGGAAGCGAAAGGAAGGGAAACAAAGGAAGAAAGTAAACAAAAGAAGGAAGAAAGGAAGCCAAAGAAGAAAGAAAAGGGAAAGAAGGAAAGAAGGAAGCCAAAGAAAGAAGGAAGCCAAAGAAAGAAGAAAGGAAGCGAAAAGAAAAAGGAAGCCAAAGAAGAAAGGAAGCCAAAGAAGAAGGAAAACAAGGAAGAAAGGAAGCAAAAGAAGAAAGAAAAGGCAAAGAAAAAAGAAGGAAGGAAGAAAAGAAGGCAAAGAAGGAAGAAAGAAGGAAGCGAAAGGAAAAGCATGGAAGGCAAAGAAAGGAGGAAGCGAAAGAAAGAGAAGAAAGCGAACGAAAGAAGTAAGCGCAAGAAAGAAGTGAAAGAAAGAAAGGAAGCAAGGAAGAAACAAAAGGGAAGCGAAAGAAGAAAGGAAATGAAAAAAGAAAGAAAGAAACGCAAGAAGGAAGCGAAAGAAGGAAGAAAGGAAGCGAAATAAGGGAACGGAAGGAAGCGAAAAGATAAAGAAAAGCAACAGGAAGCAAAATAATGAAGCGAAAGAAGGAAGAAAAGAAGCGAAAGAAGGAAGAAAAGCAAGAAAGGAAGCGAAAGAAAAAAACAAAATGGGAAAAAAAAGGAAGCGAACGAAGGGAGAAAGGAAGCAAAAGAAGGAAGAAAGGAAGGGAAAGAAGGGAAAGGAAGGAAACGAAAAGAGAAAGAAAAAAGAAAAGCAACAGGAAGAAAGGAAAGGAAAGAAGAAATGCAAAAGAAGAAGGGAAAAAAGCGAAAGAAGGGAGCGTAAGAAAACGAAAGGGAAAGAAAGAAGAAAGTTAAGAAGCGAAAGAAGGAAAAAAGCGAACGAAGGGAGAAAGGAAGCGAAAGAAAGGAAGCAAATGAAAGAAGAAAAAAGGAAAGGAAAGAAGAAAAGCAAGGAAGGCAAAGAAGGAAGCGAAAGAAAGAAAGAGTAGGAAGGAAGCAAAAGAAAGGAAGCAAAAGAAGGAACAAAGGAAGCGAAAGAAGAAAGAAAAGGGAAAGAAGGAAGGAAGCAAAAGAAAGGAAGGAAGCGAACGAAAGAAGGAAGCGCAAGAAGGAAGAAAGGAAGCAAAAGAAGGAAGAAAGGAAGAAACAAAAGTGAAACGAAAGAAGAAATGAAAGAAAGAAAAGCAAGAAGGAAGCGAAAGAAGAAAAGCAAGGAAGCGCAAGAAAGAAGCGAACGAAAGAAAGCAAAAGAAAGGAAGGAAGCGCAAGAAAGAAGGAAGCGCAAGAAAGAAGTGAAAGAAAAGAAGGAAGCAAGAAACAAAAAGGAAGCGGTGGAAGAAAGGAAATGAAAGAAAGAAAAGCAAGAAGGAAACAAAAACAAAAAGAAAGGAAGAAAAGAAGCGAACGAAGAAAGAAAAATCAAGAAAGGAAGCAAAAGGAAAGAAGCAAATGAAAGAAGAAAAAAGGAAGCGAAAGAAAGGAAGGAGTAAACAAAAGGGAAGCGAAACAAGGAAGGAAGCGAAAGTAGAAAGAAAGCAAAATAAGAAAGCGAAACAAGGCAGCGAAAGAAAGGAAAAGAAAAAAGGAAAAGAAGAAAGCGAAACAAGGCAGCGATAGTAGAAAGAAAGCGAAACAAGGAAGCGAAAGCAGGGAAACAAGAAAGAAAAGAAGCGAAAGAAGAAAGGAAGCAAAGGAAGGAAGAAAGGCAGCGAAAGAAGGGAGAGAGAAGAAAGAAAGGCATCAAAAGGAAGAGAAGAAAGAAAGGCATCAAAAGGAAGAGAAGAAAAGGAAGCGCAAGAAGGAAGCAAAAGAAAAGCTAAAGAAGCAAAAGGAAAGAAGCAAAAGAAGAAAAAAGGAAGCGAGAGAAGGAAGAAACAAAGGAAACAAAAGGAAGAAAAGAGATGCGAAAGAAGAAAAGGAAGCGCAAGAAGGAAGCGCAAGAAGAAAGGAAGCAAAAGAAGGAAGAAAGGCAGCGAAAGAAGGGAAGAAAGAAAAAAAGGCAAAGAAGAAAGGAGGAAACAGGAGAAGCAAAAGAAAGCAAAAAAAAGGGAAGAAGGAAGAAAAAAAGGCAAAGAAGAAGAAAGGCAGCAAAAGAAGGGAAAGGAAAGAAGCGAAAGAAAGCGAAAGAAGAAAGGAAGAGAAAGAAGAAAGGAAAGAGGAAACAAAAGGGGAAGTGAAAGAAAAGGCAGCAAAAGAAGGAAGCGAATGAAAGGAAGAAGTAAACAAAAGGGAAGCGAAAGAAGGAAGGAAGCGAAAGTAGAAAGAAAGCAAAAGAAGAAAGCGAAAGCAGGGAAAGAAACGAGAAAGAAAAGAAGCGAAAGAAAGAAGAAAAAAGTGAAAGAAGAAAGGAAGCAAAGGAAGGAAGAAAGGCAGCGAAAGAAGGAAGAGAGAAGAAAGAAAGGCAGCAAAAGGAAGAGAAGAAAAAGAAAGAAAGAAGGAAGCAAAAGAAAAACTAAAGAAGCAAAAGGAAAGAAGCAAAAGAAGAAAAAAGGAAGCGAGAGAAGAAAGAAACAAAGGCAGCAAAAGAAAGGCAGCGAAAAAAGGAAGAAAGGAAATGAAAAGAAGGTAACAAAAGAAGGAAGCGCAAGAAGGAAGCAAAAGAAGGCAAAGTAAAAGAAGGCATAGGAAGGGAGAGAAAGAAAGGAAGAAGGAAGAGGAAAGAAAAGGAAGAAAAAAGCCAGCGAAAGAAGGGAAGAAGGAAGAAAAGAAGGCAAAGAAGAAAAAAGCCAGCGAAAGAAGAAAGGCAGCGAAAGAAGGGAAAGGAAAGAAAGAAGGAAGCAAGCGAAAGAAGGAAGCAAGCAAAAAAAGAAAGAAAAGAGCCGGAAGAAAGGGAGAAAGAAAGAAATGAGAAGGAAGAAAGGAAATGAAAGAAGAAAGAAGAAGAAGGAAGAGTGAAAGGAAGAAAGGGAGAAAGAAAGGAAAATTAAGAGAAAGGAGGCGAACGAATAAAGAAAGGAATGGAAGGAAGCAAGCGAAAGAAGGAAGCAAAAGAAGAGGAAGAAAAGGATGGAAAAGAAAGAAGGGCAGAGAAAAGGAAGAAAGGGAGAGAAAAGAAAGGAAGAGAAATAAGGGAAAAGAAGAATGAAATGAAGGAAGAATGAAGGAAGTGAAATAAAGGAAGAATGAAGGAAGAGAAATAAAGGAAGTGAAAAAGGAAGGAAGATAAAGGAAGAAAAAAAGGAAGGAACTGAAAGAGGAAAAGAAAGAAAGAAGGAAGAGAGAAAAGAAGAATGAAGGAAAAGAAAGAAAGGCAAAGGAGAAGGAAGAGAAAGAAGGAAGAAAGGAAGAGAAAGAAGGGAAAGGAAGAATTAAAGGAAAGGAAGGAAGGAAGAAAAAGTGAAGGGAGAGAGAATGAAGGAAGAGAATGTACGATGGAAGGGAAGATAGAAGGAAGAGAAAAGAAAGAAAAAGAGAAAGGAAGGAAAGAAAGGAAAAAGGAAGAGGAAATAGAGAAAGAAAAAAGGAGAAAAAGGAAGAGAGAAAAAAGAAAATAGAGAAAGGAATAATGAAGGGAAGGAAAGGAGAGAAAGGAAGAAGAGAGAATGAAGGAAGAGAAAGGATGAAGAAAGGAAAGAAGAATGAAAGCAGAGAAAGGAAGAATGAAGCAAGAGAACGAGAGAGAATGAAGGGAGAGAAAAAGGGAGAATGAAGGGAGAGAAAGAAAGGAAGAATGAAGGGAGAGAAAAGAAGAAAAAGAGAAAGAAGGAAGAGAAAGATAGGGGAGAAATGAAGGAAGTGAAAGAAAGTAAGAAAGAGAATAAAATGAACGAGAAAGGAAGAAAGGAAGAAAGAAGGAAGAGAAGGCAGTGAGAGAAAGGAAGAATGAAGGAAGAAAAAGAAAGAAAGGAAGTGAAAAAGAGGAAGAGAATGAAGGAAGAGAAAGAAGGAAGGCGGAAAGAAGGAAAGGAAAAAATGAAGGAAGAGAAAGGAAGAAAGAAAGGAGAGGAAGAGAAAAACAAGGAAGAGAAAGATAGGAGAAAGGAAGAAGAAAAGGAGAGAAAAAGACTTTAGGAGGAAAGAAAAGAGAATAAAAAAAGAAGGAAGAGAAAAAAGAGAAAGAAAGAAAAAAGAGAAAGGAAGGGAAAGGGAAAGAAAGGAGAAAGGAAGAAAATGAGAGAAAGAAGGTAGGGATAAAGAAAGGGATAAAAGGAAGATAATGAAGGAAAGAAAGGGTAATAAAGATGGAAGAAAAAAGGTGAAAGAAAAAAGGGAAAAGAAATTAAAGAAAGTAAAGAAGAGAAGAATGATAGAATAGGAAAGTAAGAAGGAATGAAGAAAAGAATAAGCGAAGAAAGAAAAAGGAAATAAAGGATAGAAAACAAAGAAAGGAAAAGTAAAGAAAAGTATAATAGAATGGAAAAGCAGAGAAACAAAAGGAAAGAAGGAATGAAGAAAGAAAGAACAGGACAAGGAAATAAAGGAAAAGAATCAAGGAAAGAAAGAAGGAATGGAGAGAAGTAAAGAAGAAAACAAGAAAAAGATAGGAACCAGTATGGGTTGAAAAATGAAGGAAAGAAGGAAGGAACTAAGGAAGGGAAGGAGGAAGGGAAGGAAAAGAAAAAGGAAATAACAGAAGAAAGGAAGTTAAGGGGAAAAGAAAGCAAAAACAGAAATGAATAAAAAGAAAGTAGAAGAAAAAAGGAAGGAAAGTAAGAGGAGGGAATACTGGAAAGAAAGAACGAAGAAAGGAAGGATAGTAGGAGAGAAAATGGGATGGGAAAAGAACAAGGGGAAGTAGGTAGTAAGAAATGTAGGGGAGAAAGAAAGGAAGAAGAAATGAAAAAGAAATAAGGGAAGAATGAAATAAAAAAGAATGGAAAGAAAGAAAAGAAAATCAGAAGGAATGTATAAAGGAAAGGAAAAAAGGAATGTTAAAACAAAGCAAAAAAAGGAAAGAATGAAAGGAGGGAAAGACGGTAAAAAAGGAATGTAAAAGGAAGGAATAAAAAGAAAGGAAATTAAGGAAGGAAGAGAGAAGGAAAAGGAACGATGGGAAGTAAAAAAGGAAGGAAAGGAATTAAGAAAAGAGAAAAGGAGAAGGAAGAAAAGGAAAAAATTAAAGGGAAAAAATTAAGAAAGGAAAGAAAAAAGGAAATACAGATTAAAAGTAAAGAGGGAAGAGAAGGAAAGAAAGATACAAATGAAGGATGGAAAGAGAAAAATAATCAAGCGGAACAAGTGAAAGGAGAAGGGAGGGAAGTGACCAAAAAAAGGAGGGTGGAAGGATAGAAAGAAGGAGAGGAAGAGGAAGAAAGGAGACCAGCAAAGTAAGGAAGAAAGAAATGGAGGAAAGACAGAAAAGATAAAACGAAGGAAAGGGTTGAAGAAGAAAAAGTGACGCAAGTGCTGCAAATTAAACACAAAGGCCAGTTTTCTTTCTAGGTCAAGTTTATTAAAGAACCACTAGTAAAACTGAATCTCAATTAAAAGTGTAAAGAATTGCCCACCAATTAATTCACATCAGTTTGTGTACTGCATGCATTGTAAAATGTGGATAACTACATAAAAAACAGTTTCCAATAGACAGTGTGATTGTGGGAAATAATAGCAGTTCGATAAACAAAAGGACATTTTGAAAGGAATTTACAAAAGCGGGAGATGGAACCATCTAGTCGAACTGTGCCCTGTTCTCACCCCCGATAGAAATCTTCCTGCCATCACGTCAGGCCCTAAATGCACAGGCAACACAACAGAGACACACCCCGTGCACAGATGCGCGGATTGTGAAAGGGCAATATGCGGTAACCAGTGGCTTAAGCAGGATGCCCGACTGCTCCATGCGGCAGGCTGGGGGCCAAAGCCCCTTTAGGTAGGTACACCGCACATATCACTTTAGTGAAATCAAAAGGCCTTGAATAACCCTAGGCATAAAAATTCACCAGTTACATTTTTGGGGATGTTTTATTTATCATTTTCAAAATACATACAACCCATACAAATGACAGCCCATGATGTGGGTTGTAAAACATGAATAGATTAAATTAATTTGGAGGAAGAGCCATTCAGAGGTGGAATACACGACACTTAATCCACTTCTCGATGCAGAGAAAAAGCATGTCCAATGATAAAAAAAAAGAGACAACTCAGTAGCAAGCATTGCAGAAGAGACCTATGCACACAGCACTGGACAATAAAGAGCAGAGGGTGGGAAGCAAGAGACCCTCAAACATTGCACCTTTATCGGACTCTTGAGATTCCGCTGCAGCAGGTCGCCCCGACGGAAGCCCCCGGTCTGATATGGACTTGGATTCACTCCTTTCTGGGACAGGTCTCTTCGGGGTCACAACTTTCACGTGATTGCTTCAGAAGTTATGTTAAGCTCCTCCTGCTTGTGCAAATATAATTTTTCCACTAGGCGGTCAGTGCAAATGTTGGTGCAAAATTACACTGCATCGGTTGTGCACAACATTTTCACTTCTCAGCCTCCCCTTTGTGCTTTCCCAAACCAAAGGGTCCCAAAGGGTCCCATCCCTCTCCTCACCTACACAACCACCCTGTAACTGTCCCTTGTTGCTCACTTGGTTTGAGCTCTGTATGCTCCGAAACTGAAGACTGAGGCTGGCACGGGGGCACTAGACATTTCTATCCGTCCGTACCTGCTTGTGCTCTCTCTGTCCCGTCCCAAAAACCTTCTACTTACCAACACACACACACTGCACCCGCAGCTTGTTTCTCACGCTCTACCTACTCCCAAACCTTACTCTTTCGCCACACACACACACACACTCTCCCCTGATTTCGCCCTCTTTTGTTCACCCCACATCTGGATGCCTCTGGCCGCCACTTAGGAAGAACCTTAAATTAAGGTGCAACACACATTTAGACGAGACTCACCTCCACTCAAGAAGAAACTCAACCTAGGGGTCCCTCGTAAAAAATAAATAAAATAAAATTCATTTTTTGTTTTGTTTTTAGGAAACACAAAAAGCAATAAGGGATAAAAAAAAGGTACGTACACACACACACACACACACACCCCTCCCCCCGCTTGAGATATAGAAGTATGTGTCTATATATCTCAAAAGGCCTAACCTAATGCATATGTCACACATATAAAGGAATGTAAAAAGAAAAGTCAATCACATGTATATGAAGTGAGTTGGCCAAAGGGTGCCATAATGCCAACTTCACAAAATAAAACATAAACTGTTATTATTGTCATAGTATTATACGAAATGTTTCCAAAATTGCATACACCAATGTAGAGCAATTCACAGGCATCAACGCAGCAAAGAGCAGTCGTGAAAACCAGAACGGAGGCTTTTAAGGGGCTACTTTGATCAAAGGCTCAAAGGGTGAGACCCACAATAGAATTGAAATGAAATAGAGGAGAAGAGCCGAAAGATAGGGGGCTGAGGGGGAAGGGATATGCGCCATGCGGAAGTGGTTCACGTCATAGATTGATTACGTCCAATAAGGTACAACGGAGAGCGGTAGTAATAGTGGGTCTGTTATGCTAGGGCCGTAAAGGCGTCCAGCGTGTGCCGGAGTGTTTGTGATGGAGCAGCTGTCCTGGGAAAGAGTGACAACTTTTATGTGTACTTCTAAGGTATGTGACCCATGCCCACCACAGGTGGAAGGAGACGGTCCGTCCTGTCCATTCTAACAAAATGACTTTCAATGCCACGTCAAGCGAAGGTCCAATAAGGCCCTAGCGTTATGGGATAAACCAAGGAGGGGGGCTCAGATCACATGGGCCCAGCATGATGAGGGGGATGGAGAGGGAAAAGGATGCCCTCAAGATATTGATATTCATTCATAAACTTCAGTCCAATAGGTGGAGAGGGGTTTACGGGTAAGAAACGTGATCACAATAGCGTGGTTACAAGACCAGAAAAGATCCAGTTCAGTTTAAACATTTTAGACGGTGTCCAATGTGCAGCATGGAAACATGTCAGAGAAGGAATTCATTTATTATTAAGGAGATTAGAGGAGATAATTGGTCAGCTGGCGCCCGGGATAAGGGGAAGATGCGACCCCTGAAGATATTGAGACCATCGTTTTTGAAGGGGTGAAGAGGAAGTCACCAAAGCGCTGCACGGGGTTTTGTTCACTTTTGACGCTATAGGACCCCCCGTACTCAATTGCTGCATAAATGAAGGCAGGTTTGAGTGAGGCAATGTACCTAGTTTTGAAAGTCTCGCTTGGACCTTTAAATAAACAATAGAAGTCCATATTGGATAGGATATATATCGTCTGTAGTAGGGCGAGGGATAGAGGGTGACCGTCCTCCATCAGATACAACGCGGATACCTTTCGCCGCCCAAACAGGGCCAATAGCAGCTGAAATCGTGGAAGATGTTTTGGAGTTTGTTCCATATGGAAAGGGCTGAAGATTGAGACAAATTAGGGGACAAACATTTGTCCACATGTTTAAGAGCTTAAATAGTGTCAAGAAAAATAGGGGAAGAATGAGGTAGCACCAGAGAGTTCATTGTTAATGGTGCTAGAAAAAGAGTATGGAGACATAAGGTGGCGTTCTATCAAGACCCAAGACCCCACAAAATGGGGTGAGTTATCAAAAAAAACGAATTCCACGTGCTACAAGAAAAGCAGTCTAGTAATCAAACCAATTTGTTAAATTACAGCTTCCCATTGAACGCGATAAGTTTTTCAAGATTCATTCTAGTCTTTTTATTTGACGGCAGAAAACTGGATGCTAATTTGTCTACAGTAGAAAAGTAGTTTGGAGACAACCGTACAGGGAGCGTCATGGCCCGGAAATTCACAAGAGGTGTGATCATCATTTTCAAAGTTTCCAATCTTCCCCACCATAATTTAAATTTAGGGGACCAGATGATAGTTCGTCCTTGATTTTATCTAAGATACTTTGCTCATTAATAGTCATCAACTCTACTAAATCCCTAGAGAAGTGGATGGCGAGATACTTTCTCATTTTAGCCTGCCAATGAAGACCCGCTTGACCAATACAGGAGGAATGACGATGGACATTGAAAGGTGTCACCGCCGCCTTGTCGCCATTCGAAGAGAAGCCCAACAGACACTAGGATGCCACCAAAAGGTGTTAGGGCACCTTGCAATTCAGCAACAACCTCCCCCAAAAATAAATACATGATGTTCTGGTAGGAAAGGGTATTGGGTTTACAGGAAAGTGCCCATCAACCTACATAAACCCGAAGGGTCCGTGGCCGTTAGTGAACTGCATTGAAGACTTAAGCATCCTGTCTGCTAGTCCTGTTCTCTCTACTACACGCCCAGGTGCAGTGACATAACACAATAAGAGCACAACTCTGGCCATCAGACACTTTCCATATAGGCCACATGACAAACCCACACTCTTCTACTCAAGAACACCCAATCACGCTCCCCATGGCTTTCAGGGCTGTGTCAGGGACGCCAAAACTCAGTGTTAGTGCAACTACCATTGAATTCAATGTTCATATGATGTCGGGGAAGCCGAAGCGAAACATCGCCGGAAGCGGTTGCAGTCATCTAGTAAGTAATGAGGACAGAAACAACAGAAGTCACAAACTCATGTGGAGGAAAGACCTTTCTAAATATGTAACCTGTAATGAATATGTAATTTGTAAATACACAACTCTCACCATGTGTAACCGTAGTAGCTATACGTATGGTCTCCTTCCCCGCACTCACTTCACCAACGTCTGGTTCTGCAGATGCCACACTACAATGTTGCCATCGCTGCAGCAGGCGAAGCATGGGCCATTAGCGTCATGGCTGATGGCCAGGGTATAGCAGGCAGGCACTGAGGACGTCAGCTCCGCCTTTATCCAGATGGACAACGTGCTGGCTTTTCCACCTACAATGAGGCTCAGTCTATGTCTAGCTTTCTCTTCAGAACACCTGAGCAAAACTTCAAAACACCAGGAAACAACGGGAAAACTCTTCAAAATAGGACTCTACACCCCTTTAGAATACCAAGGTACAACATAAACAAAGCTCAACACTCATTTACCATGTTAAGGGAAATATTTATTGCAGGAAGTTCTGATATATCCAATGGCAATAATGCACATGTAAAATAAATGCATATAATGAATGTAAATACACAATAATGAATGCATAGAAAGATACCTGCATATGCACAATAAAGGAATTAGAACTTGAAGTAAATCACTGGTTGTCTGTTTTGCATCATCCTGCCAGCACTACTGGAGAACCTGTTGACAGTCTCGGCAGAAGCTCTTCGACCGAGAATGGTCTCTAGGCTGTGCATCCACCCCTAGAAGTTACTGACAAAATACCAAGAGGTTTCCATCTTTATACGCTTAACTACCACAGAAAGAGGCTTCTAAAACTGCCCCCTCCCTTTATCTGCACTATAGGTGCTGGCTGCACTCTCTGCGTCAAGGTCACTCAAAAGAGCTGGCCAGGCTCCAATAAGAGCTGAGGCAGATTTCTTCTTTCTAATCCTTGGGCTCCGCAGCCCACACTGTCTGTTCTAGCAGCTTATCTCTCCTGCTCGGTGAAGTGAAAACCAAACATATAAAAAAAAACAAGATGAAACTGTGCTCACAAAATGCATTTGAAATAACATGGAGTCAATGGTAAATACATGATCTCTATCTCTCTTACACACTCTCATATATATATATATATATATATATATATATATATATATATATATATATATATATACAAAATTTGCTGTAGCATTGCACTCCGCTCCTTGGCCATTGATTAATAATTAACACAACCTATAGGAGTAAAAGTCATAATTTTAGGATGAAACAAAGATATAAAGTTAGGCACACAGTGCATATAGCAACAAGTAAATATCAAAATACAAATTATAATGAGAATGCAAAATCTGCACGACCATGGTTATGTTTTAAAAGCAAATAATCAATAGAAACTGTATTTTGAAAAGTGGCTTTTCTTGTTCCCTGAACATCTAATAGCAATTCAGCTAAAGCAGTAGAAGTGTTGTTAATGTTTCTTACAATTAAACATGCAAGCTTGTTTATTATCTTAGTATTATACACAGCCCAGGAATGTCTACAATGGATGTAGCTAGACTAATATATTTAGTTTGGGATAGCAAGGTATTTTCAGAATCACAGTCTTTAGGCAATTGAAATGCATCTCTAGCATAGCGATAACGTAAAGCTGAATGCAAAGGAAACATCATAAGTATAAAGAGAGGTGGGTTCGGACATCTCTCTCCTCCAATACCTTATCAGCATTGGTAGTATTAAAAATATGTAATAGCATTTCAACAGGAGTAGGAATTGCAACCAAACAAGCAGAAACAACCTCAAGGGTGTTCCGCATACAGAAATGGAATATGTTGAGCACATTTTGCGCCAAATAAATCCACATGTTCTCCAGTTGCTGTAATAATGTTGTCATTTGATACAGGCGGTTGAGTCCCTTGGCTGTCGGCATCACTGGGCCCTCACGGTCCCCTCCGGATACACCCGAACACAGTCCAAATAGAGAAACACGCTCTGCTGTGATGTAGAAGAACAGAGAACAAACAGCTAGTATTCATTCTCGCAAATAATATTCATCAGCAGGCACATGTTCCTATTTCTCCCCTTCAGGTCTCACTACAACTAGGATGTTGTCTTTTTATGTAGCTATAATTTGAGCGGGTGCAGGGGGGTTATTGGGGGATTTAATCCATACTTTGGCTCCTGGGTTCATATCAGTGGAGCCAAACCCTCACTTTCCCCATACAGTAAGAAGGGCTGGGGCAGTCCCCTTCCTAACAAATCCTCCATAAACTGGCATGATGTCAATCTGGGCAACTCAATCTCCAGGTTGCACTACTAAATCAGTGTCTCCACTGTTCAACAGTATCACTTTTATCTCCCCTTGGTAATCGGAGTCTCTTACCCCTCCCAAAACTTGGATGCCTTTCAAGACAGGCACAGAATGATGGGCAATCAATTCAAAATGCTCCGGGGGAATCTGAATTCTACCCCGGTTTCAATTAAAGCTGTATCTCTGTATTTCAGTTTATGCATCTACAAAGCATGTAAATCAAGACCTGTAGCCTCTGGGGTGGCCCATTATGGAGCCGAGGCTCCGGGGATTGTCTCCCAGTACAAGATAGTGTTAGTGGCCTTGTGAGGCTGTATCTGCATAGCTGGTGTCAACAATCGCATTAATGGAGTTTCTGCATTTGTCAAAGGCCTGCTTGTTCAGAATTAACTATGCATCATGCAAGTTCTCTCTAATCTTTTAATGATGATTTTTTCAGCATACAATCTGTTGTGCTTGGGCTGTGTGTTTCCATTGCTTCACACTCTTTTCCTAATTGAATACATTTTTCATGCATTTTCATATAAGCATGTAAGAGGATCCAGCCTCTTTGACCCAATGGACAAAACACTTTCCCTTTTTCAATTGGCATTTTTTTCAAGCAAATTAATACATATTCTGGCTGCGTATAAAACATACACGCACTCCAAGTCTCCCTCAACCCAGCACAAGGCAACCACTCATGAGCAAGCTGACTATATGGAACTAATTTCCATCCTGGTATTTCATTTGGTATCTGGGAACCTGCTTTATCCATTTTTGATTTTCTGCCAAACATTCCTTTCACTTCGTATCCTACGAGTGACGCCAAAACGTCTTTCTTTCTCTTCAGAACACCGGAACAAGACTTCAAAACACCAGGAGAACATGTGAACACTCTTCAAAATAGGACTCTCACCCCTCTAGAATGCCAAGGTACAACATAAGCAAAGCTCAACACTCATTTATCAAGTAAAAGGGAAACATTTATTGCAGTAAATTCCCATATATCAAATGGCAATAATGCACATATCTCTTAAATGCATATAATGAATGTATATACACAATAAATGTATATAAAGATAACTGCATGTACACAAGAACAAACGCATAGAAAGATCACTGCATGTACACAAGAATAAAGTAATTAGAACTTGAAATACATCAACGATTGTCTGTTTTGCATCATCCTGCCAGCACGACTGGGGAACCTGTTGACAGTCTTAGCAGAAGCTCTTCAACCAGGAAAGGTCTCTAGGCGGTGCGTCCACCCCTAGAAGAGTTCCTGCCAAAATGCCAAGAGTTCTCTGTCTTTGTACTCTTAATAACACAGAGAGAGGCTTCTAGAAGCTCAACCTCCCATTTATCTGCACTGTAAGTGCTAGCTGCACTCTCTGCGTCAAGATCACTCAACAGAGCTGGCCAGGCTCCGATGAGAGCGGAGGCAGATTTCTTCCCTTTATCATCCTTGGGCTATGCAGCCCACACTGTATGTTGTAGAAACTTATCGCTCCCGCCCGATGCAGTGAAAAACAAACATTTCTGTGTGTGCACAAGTAACCCAAGCCTGCCAGCCTGCGCAGCTGAAAGGCTGGGTAAAAAAAAAAACAAGATGAAACTGTGCTCACAAAATGCAGTTAATATAACATGGAGTCAACATGATTTCATAAGATATATATGATTGCCTATAGCATTACAGCTCATCAGGGAGGAGCTTACAGGAGCGGATGTTATTATCATGGTTCTGCAAAAGGGAAAGAGAATAGACAAAATGATGTCACTTACCAAACAGAAGTAACCTTCAGAGACAGATTTGATGCACAAATGTCTTGTCAACCAAAAACTCCATGATTGTTAGAACTGGTTGTTTTATGTCAGTAACAAGCTCCTTTTGAGCTCGGTTTTAGGACACTGATTTTGAGGAATGTGTATATGTAATTTTTGATGGTCTGTATCACGCTTACTTTTGTGTTTTATGCACAACTATCACTTTAAGAGTTACAATCATCCATCAATATCACCTCTTTTCATATTTTTAGGGAAGCAATGCCAGATGTGCTCGTTACAAGATGGAGTCCACACTCCAGCCCCAGGAGACCGGGGTCATGCCAGCAGACAGTAACCTTTAACCAGTCACTGTACTAGTCATCGTGCAGTGTTAGGCAGGTATTGTACTTCTAAACATGTTACAACCAGGGAGAAATAGTACTAGTAACTGTGCACCATTAACTAGTTATTGTACCTTTAACCATGTTTCTGCCATGAGGACAGAGTACCAGTAACCATGCATCATTAACCAGTTATTGAACCAGTAGCCCTGTACCGTTAACTATTTATTTTTTCTAGTAACTGCAGCATCAACCTGTTATGGTACCAGTTACAATCCACTAGTTATTGTATCGGTAACTATGCATTGTTACCTATTTACTGTACTAGTAACCATGCACTATTAACTAGTTAAGGTACCAATTACCATGCACCAGTAACTATGCACCAGTAAAACTAGGCACCATTAAACCCGTAACCATGAACTGTTAACTATTTGTTTTACTATTAACCATGCACCAATAACCAGTTATGGTACCAGTGACCATGCACTAGTTAATGTATTGGTAACCATGCGCCATTAACTATTTACTGTACTAGTAACCATGCACCATTAACTAGGTATGGTACCATTGTCCATTCACCAGTTATTGTACCACTAACAAGTTACTGTAGCAGAATCCAAACCATAGACCAGTTCTGTTATCAGTAAGCAGGCACCAGCCACCCAGCTGTGTCCCAGTAGTGTTGCACACATCACACAGTTGTGGTAAATAAAAATTCCTTTACCGGGACTGAATTTGATACAAAAACATTATAAAATAGCTCAGTAAAATGAGAGGCAGAATCCGTGATATTAGAGTTTCGGAATGGGCTTTATTCCAATAAACGATTATAATCGGATGCCTCAAGTTCCATCACCACGGGGGTTCAGGAAGTGAAGTACACACTTTATTGACAAGAAAATGACTTTTATAGTACATACATGACAATGAAGTAAATGCAGTAGGCGTAACAATTGATAAGGAAAATGACGTTTGGTCCGCGTAACCAGAAATGGGTGTAATAATGAGTAAAAAGGAACATGATTGGTTATGATGTAATACATAGGTGGATCTATAAGATAATACTTGGCATTGATGCGCGCGCAGCAGCATGACGTGTAATTGACGTGTAACTAGGGGGTGACGGGGACTTGACATTTAGCTCTACATGTGGAGACAAGAAGTCTGGGGGGTCAAGTCAACCTAATCCCAAATCATATCTAACATCCTATGTTTAAAGAACTATGTTATCCATAAAAGAGGGACTCTCGGACAGAATCTATTCTATACTGACTGTGCGTGCGTGTACAAGCGTCTAAGTGTCTACACTGAATGCGAGGGGGTAGGAATATTCCATGGTAACAGGGCTATGAATTACTTGCATGAGGACAGAGAAGATGGGCCTTTTTGCTTGGTAACTGGAAGAATGTTTACTTAAACTACTAGGCAGGAATGCATCGGCTGAGGGGGAGGCAGATAATTCGAAGGTGAAATACAGTTCTTGGCAGAGAGTAAGCTGATGTCAGGCTTCGTGAGCCGCGCAGAGAATGAGACAAAGTTCATGGTCACAGATGCAGGCTCGGGCTGGAGCTTTCAGAGGCAGAAGGCAAGAGGAGTTTTGATGACAGAATCAGGGCCTACTTGCCTGGACTGTAAAGTGGCATAAGTGAACCATATAAAGCCGATGGCCTTTCATATTTAGGAATGGGATATCCGGCCTATACATGGCGGATCTGTCAAAGGACATGTTGACGGTGGACGCACATGTATTTGCGTCTTCATAACTGGAACTGGAGGGAACATACATGTACTTGTGACATGCACATGGAACCGTTGGGGTCCAAGATAGGGGACATAACTGACCAGAAAAATCCATATTTCCACATTCCCTCCTTGTCCCCTACTTGCCCTTCAAGAGATATCAATCTTCATCAATCCATTGATCTGTTCATATAGCATCATTTGTTCTTCTTTCTTCTTCCGGGATCTTGAATGAAAATCTTGATGTGGAATGCACGATGTGGCACACAGACCACAAATTGCTGGTCCACATTGTAGACATAGACAGCAACTGAATAGTATGAGAAGGCCAATACCTAGGAAGGATAAAACTCTCCATCCCCAGGCTGATACCGTATTCCAAAACCAACTGGACCAAGTCCAAGTGCCTGGGTTCTGGTGTATCTGGCTTACAATCTTATGAAGGCGAGTGATGGCTTTATATACAGATGGCGAATTTTCTGGTATGAATACGCAGCAGCTTGATCCGATGACCCTACAAGCTCCGCCCCTATCAGCCAGGATGACGTCAAGGACAAGACGATTTTGAAGCACAACAATCCGCATAGCAGACTGTTCTTCCGTTAAATTGCCTAGGGCGGAAATAGTCTCATTCACTACTGCTTCAAGGGTTCTAGTTAATCTACGTATCAGCTTACTATTAGTAACAGTACCTATATAGGGAAAGATGCCTTTATTAAAATCTACATACTTGTCCCATGCCGTCTCAGTGTAATCGACAATGGGGAGATCTCTCCGTTCTCTGTTGTGTACTAAATGAATATTTCTGTAATAATCAGGAGGAGCTAGGAAAACAGGTGGCAAAAGGAATGCAATGTAGCAGGTACCATCCCAATCTAGAGGTAGACGCATATATGCAGTCTGACCACATATAAAGTAGGAGTGGCGAGAAGCTCTAAATGAAGATTTTCCTTGATCACTGAATTCTACCATAGTAGTGCATTTACTATGGCCCATATGTATGGAACCAACCTTTCTTACACATAATTCACCCCTCGCTGGGAATACTGACATGGTGGGTAAGACTAGTTCAATTTCAGATACGACATTTAGAATCATGAGATTAGGTGTAAAATTACCTAATCCATATACTTCATTTTCTAGATCAGTTCCTGTTCTTTTGGGGCGACCCTCCTTGTCAGGGTAACAGACCTTGAGTAAAGCTAGGTTCAGATTTCCCCATACCCAATGATCTTGGTAAACTGCTGTGTCTGAGTCTATGGAATTAATTAAGCTAAACCATGCTCCACAGGAGCCATTATGTGTAAATGGATGTGGAAAGAAAGGCAGGACTCCTTCATAATTCTGATAGGGAGGGAGTCGGCCACACACCCAACAATTGGTGGCATTACTAGTCTGATGGGAATGATGTAACATACTAATGAAAGTGTTATTGCGCAGCGCAAGTCTATAGGACAATTCATGCGGGGGTAAGTCACTAAAAGAATGTTCTGCAATAACATTGTGAACATTTCTGGCAATAGGGTAATATATGTGCAACAACATACTGGTAATAATTATTAAAAGACTTAAGGAAAACAAAATTAATAATGTCCCTATACAATGGCTACGCAGTGATTTACAATACGCCTGTCGTTTCATCATTTTTCGCGACTGTTCATGATTCAGGTCTAGAGGATACATGTCAGAGACAGATTCAACCGCTTCACCTAGGGGAGGACTTAAACAATCAAACCGTCTGACGTCCTAGGCCTTAACTTAACTTTGTAAAGTTCGCTCTCAGTTTTTTCCACCAAAGGAAGTTTTGAATCAGTCTGTGAGGGAGTGCAGGGCACAATGTCTATATCCGAGGATAGTCCATGAAATTTCTTGATGTGGCTTGAATGAATCCAGCCCTTGCGGCCCTCGATCTTCACGGCTGTCCTTGTAGTGAGCAGAACCAACTTGGGTGTCTTCCACCTGGGCTCCAGCTGAGTCTTTCGGTCGAAATTCCTCACAAAGACGAGATTACCCGGAACAATGTCATGGGGTTTCACCTCAGTGTTGTCGGGAAAGGCTGCAGCTACCTGTGAACGAGAAGATTGTAGTGCAGACATCAAGGAAGCCAAGTAATCTGTCAGCATATTACAGTCAATATCAGTTATTTTGCGTGGTATAGGCGTCCCCCACATATTCGGTGGTCTACCGAAGATCACCTCATACGGGGATAGCCCTGTTCGTGAATGTGCTACCATTCTCATGTAAAAGAGTGCAACTGGTAACGCTACTACCCAGTCGACACCTTTTTCTCTGCATATTTTGGACATTCTAATTTTCAGTATCTGGTTATGTCTTTCTACGAGACCTGCTGCCTCGGGGTGTCGGACACAGTGGAATTTCCACTGATAACCTAACAGAAGTGAAACGTGTTTCATTAATTCGGATGAGAACGGCTGGCCGTTATCTGAGTAAACAGCACGTGGTAAACCGTATCGTGGGAAGAATTCTCGAACCAACTGTTTGGCAGTAGTCGGGGCAGTGTAATCTGAAACCGGGTACGCCTCCGTCCAACGGGACAGAGCGCAGACAACTACGAGAACATATTTGAATCCTCTGCATCGTTCCATCTGGATATAATCCATCTGGAGTACTTCAAAAGGATGATTAGGGGTATGAAATCCACCCTGTTCTACGGGAACGCTTTTTCCTGGGTTGAACTGACAACAGATCATACAGGTACGGACCTTTTGTTTTGCTGCTGCTCGTAAATGTTTATTGAACCAAATGTGTTGAATGCTGTCTAGCATAGCTTTTTCTCCTAAATGTGCTGGACTATGTATAGTGTTAATTATGACTTGGACCATTGAATCAGGAAGGAACCATACAGACCTTTCCTTCATCATCCATCCTTGGTCCGTTTGGATCCCTCCTAATTCAGTCCATTTCTTTATTTCGTCTGGTGTAGCATGTGTCTGTATGTCAATTACGTCAAGAGTAGGATCTTTAACTGTCATACAATGTGTCGGTGTCGGGACTATTGTCTTTGTCATATCGGGGGTTTGAGTTTGAGCAGTCAGTTTAGCTGTTCTGTCGGCTAGGTCATTGCCTTGGGAAATGATATCAGTAACCTTCGTATGAGCCTTACATTTCATAATTGATATTTCAGTGGGTAGATGTATTGCATCTAATAATGCATGAATGAGGGGTCCGTGCTGAATGTGGGCACCGTGGGAAGTTAAATAACCTCTCTCTCGCCACAGCACGCCGAAGTCATGTACAACTCCGAATGCATAACGTGAGTCAGTGTATATGTTGACTTTTTTATTCATGGCTTGAATACAGGCTTGTGTCAGAGCGATAAGTTCTGCGGCTTGAGCTGACAAAGTAGTTATACGATTAGTTTCAATGACCTCAGTATCTGTTGTGACTGCGTAGGCGGCTACTAACTCTCCTGTACTTGTTCTCATGCATGAACCATCTACATACAAGGTCAGGTCTGGATCTGACAATGGGACATCGGTTAAGTCTTGTCTGGGTTTTGTTGTTATTGTAATAACTTCAATACAGTCATGGGCTAGTGGGTCTGTTCCGACTACTGGTAAAAGTGTGGCAGGATTCAATGTGTTACAGCGTCTGATTTCTATATGTGGCTGAAACAATGTAAGCTCGTATCCTGTAAGTCGTGCTATGGTCAAGTGTTGTGTTTGTGTTCTATTTACAAGAACCTCTACTGCGTGTGGTACTTGAACTGTCAATGGATGTCCTAACACTATGGCATCGCTTTGTCTGATTGCTAAAGCTGTCGCTGCTACTGATTTTAGACATGCAGGCAAAGCCTGAGCTACGGGATCTAATGTACTAGAAAAATAAGCACATGGTTTGTGTGCTCCTGCTTGATCCTGTGTGAGTACTGACAAAGCAGTACCTTCGCGTTCTGTAACAAAGAGTGTAAACTGTTTTCTGTAACATGGCGTTGCTAAAACGGGTGCTTGACATAAAGCTTTCTTTAAGCTTTCAAAAGCTTGTGTGTGTTCCTGAGTCCAAGGGAGAACAGTCGGTGTGGCTGCCTCCTGTGTTGTCAATTGAATGAGTGGTTTTGCTAGAAATGCATACTGAGGGATCCACGGTCTACAATATGAAGTGAGGCCTATGAAAGCCCGCACCTCCTTCTGTGTCTTGGGTATTGACATGTTAGCAATTAACTGAATGCGGTCGGGTGTAAGCTGCCTTCCCTCCTTGGACAGCGAGTGACCAAGATAAATAACTCGCTGGACACAGAATTGCAGCTTAGAAGGGGACACCTTGTGCCCCTTTTCGGCTAAAAATTGTAAAACTGTCAGTGATGCTTTCTCACATTCGGGTTCGCTTCTAGCGGTGATCAGCAGATCATCGACATATTGAAGCAGGGCAGTGTTAACCGGCATGTGGATACTGTCAAGTTCTCGTTTCAGTGCTTGGCTATAGATGCTGGGGCTTTCTGTAAATCCTTGAGGTGCGCGGGTGAATTTAAAGCTACGCCCATTTAAACTAAATCCGAACAAATATTGGCTTTCCGGATCTATTGGGACGCTGAAAAAGGCATTCTTGAGATCAATTACAGTAAACAATGTTGCTTCGGAATCAATAGCTGTCAATAATGACGAGATATCTGGGACCACAGGAAATTGTGGCACAATACATTTGTTTAACTCGCGCAGATCAATAACCAATCGATATACTGGCGGAGCTGTAGGATCTGTTCGTTTAAGAATCGGAATTATCGGTGAATTACATACATTGGAGTCTGTTTCTACAACTACTCCTTGGGCAATAAGCTCGTCAATGATTTGTAGTAAAGCCGTTACAGCATCTGGTGGTAACTTGTATTGTCGCATTCGTGGTAGCACCACTCCTGCCTTTAGTGTGACTCGATATGGTGTAATATTCATGCAACCAACATCAGTAGGGCCTTGTGCCCATAGATGTGTAGGTAAAGTCTGCAGTCGGGGATCCATGTCTCTAGATACATAGTGACCTTTAAAATCACGTAAAAACAACCTTACTCCTTCCGGAGAACAACATATTATGGCTCCTAGGGCTTTCAACGTTTTTATTCCTAACAAGTTTTCTGGACATGATTTAGTAAGCAATAAATCTGTAGTTCGGGTCAGAGGTCCTATCGTAAGTGGAAGAGGCTGTGACACTTCATTAACAATAGGTTTTCCTGAAAAACCAAGGGAAATATTCTGTGAGCCTGAGAGGGGTGCCCCTGGGACTTCACTTCGTTTTATAGTTGTTCGACTTGCCCCTGTATCGAGTAAAAATTTTCTATCTTGACCTAATAATTCACTATGTACATAAGGTCCTTCTTGATCTACAGGAATTTCAATAAGGGGTAAGTCAACTTCCCTCTCTAGGCTAGTTCATGCGTAACGCTGATACTCCGGATATTCATACTGTGCAGTCTGATACATTTGTCGTGTTGTTGTCTGTGTGGCAGCAACAGGCGACGGTGGTGCAGCTGGCACAAACTGTATTGGCTGTTGTGCGGCTGGCATGGCCTGGGCATGCTGTGTAGCTCCTTGTTCATTCTGATCTTGTCTTAGTGGCCGTGATCTTTCTTGTGTTTTACCTATGGCGATATTATGTTTTAGCACTGGACAATCGTGTACGTAATGACCTGGCTTTTTACAATAATTGCATGTCCCTTTTACAGGTCCTGCTGAATCGGAATGTGTCATACCCTTTTTATGTCCTTCAGCTGGAACTGTCTGGGAAACTAGCATTTTCATTTTCGTGTCTTTCATGCGTCTGTGTTCATGTTCTTGTTCCTCTTTAATTCTATTGTGGTGGTACTGTAACATTTGTAACATTTGTGTTGGAGTGTTACCTTGCCAGGTACTCTCGAATTTTAATACTCTATTCTTTACTGGGGGCAGGGCATTTTCCACTAATTTTGTTACAAACAGATGCGGGTATGATTCGCTACTTGCTTTTATGCCACTATTTATACCAAAACATTTTTCAAATCGGGCATAGTAATCACTAGTGTCTTCATCTTGCTTCTGCTTACAGGCTGAAATTGTACCCCAATCTTCCTTTTTCGTAGTTAATAAACGTGGCAGTACCTGTACTAGTAGACCTGGTAGTGCTTTAGTTTTGTCCCCAAGCCCCGAACCTGGACCTCGGGCCCTTTCTTCTGCTTCTAATGCTGACCATTCTATCTTTTGATCACCTACCTCCCACTCTTTTTCCTTGAGTTTCTCATAAATGCCAGCAGGCATCAACACCTTTAATATTGTCATAATGTCGGGGTAGGTATACTCTCCCATGAGTAACATGTCTTTAATTTCTCGGTGAAAACCCGCTGGGTCCTTGTCATGACTGGGTACTACTTTCTTCATTTCTAACAATTCTATTTTCGATATGGGCGTATATACAAATACGCGTTTAAACTGATTGTCCTCACCCTTTATTGGGTGCACTTCTCGTAAGGGATTCTGTCTATCTATGTGATACGTAGTTCTTTCCTTGACGGACAATGGAACATGTTCTGAACATACAAAAAGAATATACTGCTTTCTAGATACTAGAATTTCTTTAATTAATTTGGTACCTGGACCTCTCCATTTATTCATAAGCAATTCAGTCAATATGTCAGGTAAGGGACCAGGGTCCGAATGCTGACTCTGATATAGTATAATGAGTTGTTGAATCATATAAATCCCAGCTAACCTCTGCTCATCTGGGGTGAGATTCAAAAATGTGCGTACTACTGTCTCATCACTATATTTTCCGGGACTGTCCACCCAATGAACAGCTGCCCTCGCTAAATCTTGTTCATCCATAGAATCGAGAAAATGATAACCCCTTCGTTCTCGGAGTAGTTTGTCGGCGGTTTGGAACGAATGCTCGTTAGACCTTATATTAATTATAGGTATTTGAAAATTCCTGTTATTATCTGGACATATCGGATGTATTGAGTCAGTATGATATCTAGTCTGATTCCTATTACAAGATCTTCCTCTACCTACATAGGCTATGGTGTCTGACTGTCCTGTGGGCAGTCCTGACCCTTCTTCCTCGTTTTGTTCGAACTCGTCTACCTCTAATCGCTCTTCGTGTAGGCGTTCTATTTCTTTACGGATCTTTCGGCACATGGCTATTATACAGTTTTGTTTATCATGTCTCCCTTCCGATATATTCTGGCTCCATCTTGTAAGAATTTTCATTGCTTCCGGGTCTACCCCCGGTCGGTCTTGATTTCTGATCACACAGTTTATGAGGAAACGTAACAGTTCCCCCTGTATCTCTACTTTCTGGTATTCCATAGCTCTGTTAATACATTCTGGATCTCGCCCTGTTTGAACAAAATGATATATTTTATCTAGATGCGCAGTCATTCCTGGTAGCTTCGCTAAATACCCTGCGGCTCGTCTGATACGTAATGATGCCAGGATCATTTCGTCCTCTTTACCGAGCACCGGGTCATATCTACAATCTATAAGAAGTTCCTTAAGCGTACGATCACTTACGAATTTGGGTGTACGTGAATGCGCTGACTCTTGGAAAATAAGTTTATTTATTCTAGGTGGCGTAGAAAAAATATTGGTAGCACCTCCCGTGGCCCCGTCTGGGGCGTCGGGTGTGAAAGGATTCGTCGAACGTGACACAGCAACTATAGGTGTGGACTCAGCTATAGAAGTACTTGTAGGAACAGATGCAGAAACAGATGTGCTTGCCGGAACTTGTGACTCGATTTGTTGCTGCAGGGATACGGGTGCTGGATCTTGGCGTTGGACCTCCCTGGTATGCGGTCTACGTGGGGCGGAATTAGCATACTCGGGAGCTGCGTCATCTAAATATGAGGAAAGAAAAACATCTTCTGCGGTTCTAGGATGCCCCTTAGGATGTACCTTGATTGGGAATAATGGGGGTGGCAAGTCTTTCGGTATCTCTGGAGTAGCCTTAGGTAATCCTTCGGCCAGAAGGGGATACATACCATTCATAAGGGCATTTCTTTGTCTGTCTACTTGTTCTGATTTCACTCGGATACCTTCCTCAATTAATAGATTCTCTCGAACTTTATTGGAATTCTCTTTACTCTTCTCTTCCTGTCTACGTGCTTTTTCTGTTCGTCTATGTGATTCTTTACGCCATAATTCAACGGCGTCTTTCTGTGACTGTCTGACTTTTCTTTTCCATAACTCTTCCTCGACTTTCATGATGCACTCTGCATCCCAGGTCCCCGCTGTGGGCCACCTCTGACTTTCTGGTAATCCCTTGGTATAGTCTACCCATAAATCAAGAAATAATATAGCGTCTAAGCCATGTTTGTGATACATAAAGTGCCCTGGAGTGTCCCTAGGAGGAATAGGGACCGCTTCTTCGAGAACCCCTTTTCTGGTAGTGATCTGTCTTAATTTTGAAAAGAGCGGCATATTGAGAACTGACCTTATACTTGATTTTGACCTGATACTTGAATTTGAACAGACTTAATACAATAAACACGATAATGAACAGTCATTCATACCACGATATACAGAACATACTTAAACACTTTAAACATTTAACATTAAACCTTTAACTGAAACAACAATGATGATCGTCTGCATAACTAATCACCAAGCTTAATTCTCGACAATAACTAGACAATAACTAGACACTTCGGAATACTTCGGAATACTTGATATACTGCTAAACAGTACAGATACACTGCTAAAACAGTGCAGACCGGATTTGTGTACCCAAACCAGTCTTGACCGGCACAACCTATGTGCACGTCAGAAATGCCTCCCCAGCAATGGTACTCACCGGGTAGCTTCGGAAACGGAAGGCCTCAGTAACTTGAACTTGAACCGGACCGGACTCGACTCGACTCGACTCGTCGGACACTGGGCTTGACTTCGGACTGGTGGGTCTCTGTATACCTCGGATCTTGCTCTCTCAGCTAGGCTCTGGTCGGGATACTTCGCACTTCTCACCGCCTCGTCTGGGTGTTGATCGCAGTCTCAGTCGCCCCCGCTTGACCGGAGGGAGATACAGGAAATCCTGCTGGTACGCGTTATTGTCCGTCCAGCTGTGGCAGGAGACCGGGCCTGCAACGCACCGCCGGCGCGTGAGATGAGAAAGTGTCCCTGTTCGGGCGCCATCATGTGGTAAATAAAAATTCCTTTACCGGGACTGAATTGGATACAAAAACATTATAAAATAGCTCAGTAAAATGAGAGGCAGAATCCGTGATATTAGAGTTTCGGAATGGGCTTTATTCCAATAAACGATTATAATCGGATGCCTCAAGTTCCATCACCACGGGGGTTCAGGAAGTGAAGTACACACTTTATTGACAAGAAAATGACTTTTATAGTACATACATGACAATGAAGTAAATGCAGTAGGCGTAACAATTGATAAGGAAAATGACGTTTGGTCCGCGTAACCAGAAATGGGTGTAATAATGAGTAAAAAGGAACATGATTGGTTATGATGTAATACATAGGTGGATCTATAAGATAATACTTGGCATTGATGCGCGCGCAGCAGCATGACGTGTAACTAGGGGGTGACGGGGACTTGACATTTAGCTCTACATGTGGAGACAAGAAGTCTGGGGGGTCAAGTCAACCTAATCCCAAATCATATCTAACATCCTATGTTTAAAGAACTATGTTATCCATAAAAGAGGGACTCTCGGACAGAATCTATTCTATACTGACTGTGCGTGCGTGTACAAGCGTCTAAGTGTCTACACTGAATGCGAGGGGGTAGGAATATTCCATGGTAACAGGGCTATGAATTACTTGCATGAGGACAGAGAAGATGGGCCTTTTTGCTTGGTAACTGGAAGAATGTTTACTTAAACTACTAGGCAGGAATGCATCGGCTGAGGGGGAGGCAGATAATTCGAAGGTGAAATACAGTTCTTGGCAGAGAGTAAGCTGATGTCAGGCTTCGTGAGCCGCGCAGAGAATGAGACAAAGTTCATGGTCACAGATGCAGGCTCGGGCTGGAGCTTTCAGAGGCAGAAGGCAAGAGGAGTTTTGATGACAGAATCAGGGCCTACTTGCCTGGACTGTAAAGTGGCATAAGTGAACCATATAAAGCCGATGGCCTTTCATATTTAGGAATGGGATATCCGGCCTATACATGGCGGATCTGTCAAAGGACATGTTGACGGTGGACGCACATGTATTTGCGTCTTCATAACTGGAACTGGAGGGAACATACATGTACTTGTGACATGCACATGGAACCGTTGGGGTCCAAGATAGGGGACATAACTGACCAGAAAAATCCATATTTCCACACAGTCCTTGCGCTATGTGTCGATAACAATGCAGCCAGTGATAGATGTTGGAATGGGACAACCTGCCCTTCTCTTTAGTTTTGTTTTTAAAACAACTCTAAATTTTGATATTAAATAATACTTCTAGGTGCCTCTGATTTGTAGGTGTTTAGGAAACCAAGAAAATGACATATGTGCGGGATCCCACATGTTCAAGGGAAGAAGCCAAGAATAGAAGGTACCTGGTATCATAGTCAAGAATTTTGCAATTAGACCAGGTCCCATGGTGAGGGAAGGGGGAAAAGGGGGGGAGCGAGCGAGAGAAGGGAACGAGAGCGAGAGAAGGGAAAGAGAGGGAGAAAGGAATAAAGAGAGAGAGCAGAGAACGAGGGAGGGGAGGGAGAAGAGGGATAGAGGGGGCAAGAGGGGGAGAGAGGGATTGAGAGAGAGGGGGATAGAAAGGAGAGAGGCAGGGGAGAGAGATAAAAGAGTGAGGGGGCAGGTGGGTGAAGGGCTGGGCTTGGGGTGTCTGGAGGATTGGGGCTTGGGGGCATCTGGGTGATGGGAGAAGAGCGGGTTGGGGTACAGGTACCTCCAAGGTATGAGGGGAATTGGAAGATGTGATAAGGTAGCTGGGTGGTTTGAGGGGAGTGGGGGCTTGGGTACCAGGGACCAGAGTGAGGTGGGCGAGAGAACCTGGGTGGTGTGAGGGAATTGGGGTGATGGGAGATGGGTACCTGGGTAGTGGTATGATACTCGAGTTGAAGGGTCATCTACTTGTACAAGTAGGACCTCCTCAGAAGGCCGACAGCCACATACAATCCTAACATTGCTCAGAAAACCCACCATCTTTGAGTAGTTCCCTTTTCCACCTAACCAGTTTGCAATGGTAAAGGTCTGCCAACCTGAGTCTTAACCGGCAGTCCAGGTGGGCAACAGGGCTCAGTGTGCCCACCTGAGCCACGTCCCAAACCTTCACGCAGCCCTTGCCCCCAGTGTAGACGTGCCGCGTGGTGGTACTGATGGTGACGGCGCAGACCACCTCACCGTGGTACAGGGTGTGCAATGGGCGGGCTTGGCGGGGGATGCCAGGGCCAATCAGGGCATCGGCAGGGAAGGGCACAGGCTGCATCTGTCTGTCGGCACCCACATGGAAGGAGTAGGCTCTGAAAAAGGAATACAAGACAGCGCAATAGGACCACTTTGGCACAAAACAAGCTCCAACCAGGAATCACCACTCTCTGGGCTCAAAGGGGGTTGCTTAGTTTAAAGTGCACACACTAGACATATTCAAACAACATATTTTCATCAAGAACTTATAGTGCTCAAGTCATAAAATGGAGGTAACCTGTACAAAATAGGTTGTTGATTTCTGTTCTTTGATCTGGTTCAAAACTTGGGCACTGAATACTGCTGCAGCAGCAGGAGTGGATGGCATGGGCAGAGGCGAGTTAACATACATCCAGTGCTCCTGCCCACATTCTTCTTCTTGTGTTTGTAAAAAACGGTGTCAGTTTGTATGTGAGTGAAGCTTGCAAGGCTACTGAACATGCTATATCCGTTCTCGGTTTACAGTAGAGGTTTGCCCTGCTGCTATCAGTGCTGTACCTGTCCAGCGTGAGAGACCCTTGCACTACTGTGGAGAAGTGTGGCTCAATGATTAGAGCAGCAGACCCTGATGCTGGGGTCTAGCCCGGGACCAGGGTTCAATTCCCCGCCTCGGCGGGTCTTGGGCTCAAAAATTCCACGGACCTGATAATTCTCGCCTCGGTGCCATTCCAATCATGGAGTCCCACTCTGCAACTCTGGGCAATAGCTTGCTTAATCTCCACAACGGCCCCCACAACGCTAAGGATGCTTGGCCTCCACCTTGGGGGTGCCCAGGAGTGGATGCCTCACAGGGAAAGCCAGGATGGGTTCCACAGCGGTATTCGTACAAGCACCTTGAGACCCTTGCGGGTGAGTAGTGCGCTATACAAGTATCAATTTACAAATTTACATTTACTGTCGACAGTGCTGTACCTGTCCTGTGTGTGAGGGAAGCTTGTCCTGCTGCTGCCCATGCTGTACCTGCCCTGCATGAGGGATGCTTGCACTGCTGTGGCCAGTGCTGTACCTATCCTGTGTGTGAGGGGAAGCTTGCACTGCTGCTGCCCTGGCCGTACCTGTTCTCCTTGTGGCTGACGTTTTCAGTGCATCTGCCAGTGCTGATCAATTCTCCGTTTTGTTAAGTTTTTACATTTCTGCTGTACCTATTGTGTACATGTAGCTTGCATCATTGCACCTTTTGCTTCACTGGTTCTGTGTGAGGGTAGCCTGCATGCTTGCTGCCCGAACTGTGAGGGAATCCTGCATGCCTGCTGCCTGAACTGTGTATGAGAGAAGCCTGCATGCTTGCTGCCCGAACTGTGAGGGAATCCTGCATGCCTGCTGCCTGAACTGTGTATGAGAGAAGCCTGCATGCCTGCTGCCCGAACTGTGTGCGAGGGAAGTCTGCATGCCTCCTTTCCGAAATGTCTGCAAGTGAAGCCTGCATGCCTGCTGCCTGAATGTGTGAGGGAAGCTTGCATGCTTTAACTGTGTGTGAAGGAAGCTTGTACTTCTGCTGTCCAAAATGTGTGTGAGGGAAGCCTGCATGTCTGTTGTCTGAACTGAGTCTGCTGCTTGTCCGTGGAGGGGCTTGGACTGCTGCTAGTCCGTGGCGGGGCTTGGACTGCTGCTAGTCCGTGGCGGGGCTTGGACTGCTGCTCGTCCGTGGAGGGGCTTGGACTGCTGCTTGTCTGTGGTGGGGCTTGGACTGCTGCTTGTCCGTGGCGGGGCTTGGACTGCTGCTTGTCCGTGGCGGGGCTTGGACTGCTGCTTGTCCGTGGCGGGGCTTGGACTGCTGCTTGTCCGTGGCGGGGCTTGGACTGCTGCTTGTCCGTGGCGGGGCTTGGACTGCTGCTTGTCCGTGGAGGGGCTTGGACTGCTGCTTGTCCGTGGAGGGGCTTGGACTGCTGCTTGTCCGTGGAGGGGCTTGGACTGCTGCTTGTCCGTGGAGGGGCTTGGACTGCTGCTTGTCCGTGGAGGGGCTTGGACTGCTGCTTGTCCGTGGAGGGGCTTGGACTGCTGCTTGTCCGTGGAGGGGCTTGGACTGCAGCTTGCCCGTGGAGGGGCTTGGACTGCCGCTTGTCCGTGGCGGGGCTTGGACTGCTGCTGAACATCAGTGTTTAGTTTGTTAAAGAATAAGTGTTGGGACCCAAAGTGTTACTTATAAGCTTGTGGCTGGGGCTATTGAAGGTGGCTGTGGCCTGTTTGGATCAGCTAAGGAACCGGCGTCATTGCCAGAGTGCGACTCCCATCTAGACGTCCTTTCGAGTACTTACGGTTTGGTGCCCGGTGCCGATGCCAGGCAGGCAGGAGTTCCTGAGATGTGATTCAACGCCACCTAGAACAAAGAAAGATGGATCAGAGACACTCACTGCCCACAAGGTTGTATGTCAAGGAGCGGCCGACTGCTGGTGAGGAGGAGGATGTTATCAACTCTAGAAGAGGTGGTCGCACCTCTGCAGCCCCATGTCCTTCTCTACACTTCTGTGGAGGCAGCGGAATGGATGGTGGGTGCTGGTGTTGTCTGGGTTCACTGGACCTCCTGTGGCTTCTTCTATCCCTTTCAGCAGTGCTCAACTTGTGAAAAAGTAAGTGTCAGGAACCTTCTCAGCAAGAGGCTATTATAGCTTGCACCATCCACTGCCCCTGCCAGCGCCGCCAATAACAGTATCAACACAACTACTTAACATTACACACCTACAGGTGGGACAATTCAGAGTATTCCAGGCTACGCAGAGCTACAAGAATAGTGTGAGTGGCAAGTATAGTTCATTTTTAATGTATATTGAAGTATTAAACTCTGTTGTTGTGATCATCTCAAAATTAGTGAGACAGTGCCACCATGTGGTGGACCGTCAATAGTGCTGGTGCTGAGATTTAAGTGCCGGTGTCTAGCACCAGAAACAACCAGCTCAAATTAAGTACTGCCTTTCGGACATCTGATTGGTGTCCTTTCTGGAGGCAGGAAGTCACGAAAGGGCAAAGTAGATGGAGGGTACTGTCTGGTGTCGGACGGGGCTGTGTCATACAACTTAGTCACTAATTCTGTTCCGTGAGGGCAAACTGTTATCCAACTCCTCTTTCCTAGTGTGAATGTTGTCAGGTGGCACTGTCCGTTTACTGTGCAACTTCAACACCGTGTTGTGCATGTTTAGGTGTCGAATGGTCTAACTTCAGGTACTTCCTGGGCAGGGCAGCTTGGCTGCACCACTTGCTATGATATGCCACTGACCTTGGTTATGATAGGCATGGTCTTAGATAGTCAGTACTAGACCTTTGGGATTTGTGATTGTTTGAGCTGGGCATCAGTAGTGCGGTGCAGTTGTTTATATTTGGTGGTGTGTGCACTCTAGTCGTCAGTGTCATTTTGTTGTTTGTAAACAGAGATCTTTACCGCATCAGGCTTGCACCATCTGGGATGTTTGGTGCGTGAAGTTTAGTGTGTTATCTTCTAGTGACACACTGCTTCAGGTACAAACAGCACAGAGGAGTACTCACCAGGGTATATCACAGGTACAAACGATGCACTGGAGTACTCACCGAGGTGTATCGCATATAAAAACAGGGCAGAGGAGTACTCATTCATGGGGTATCGCAGGAGCAAACAGTACAGACAAGTATTCGCCATCAGATAGCTCGGGTACAAACAACACAGTAGTACTCAACATAGAAAATCACAGGTAAAAACAGCGCACACGAGTACTCGCCATAGGCTAGGACAGGTAAAAATAGCACAGAGCAGTACTCATCATGGGCTATTGAGGCACAGAGGAGTACTTGCCAGGGAATATTGCAGGTACAAACAGCGCACTGGGGTACTCACCATATGACATTGCAGGTATAAACAGCGCACATGAGTACACCCCATGGGCTATTACAGATTAAACAGCGCAGAGCAGTACTCACCATGGGCTATTGCAGGCACAAACAGCGCACATGAGTACTCATCATGTGCTATCGCATTCACAATCAGCGCAGAGGAGTACCTGCCGTGGGATACCACATGTAAAAACAGCGCAGAGGAGTACTCTCCATGGGCTATTGCAGGCACAAACAACACAGAGTAGTACTTGCCATTCAATATTGCAAGTAGAAACAGCGCACAGGAGTGCTCACCATGGGCTATGGCAGGTACAAATAGCGCACATTAATACTCGGCATGGGATATCACAGGTACAAGCAGAGCACATAAGTACTCGCCATGGGTTATTTCAGGTATCAACAGAGCACACGAGGACACACTATGGGCTATTGCAGATACAAAAAGCATAGAGCAGTTCTCGCCCTGGGCTTTCGCAGATACAAACAGCACAGAGCAGAACTCGACAAGGGATTTCGCAGGTAGAAACAGCCAAAGCAGTACTCGCCATGGGCAATCGCGGGCAAAAACAGCACAGAGGCGTACTCGCCATGCGATACCAAAGATACAAACAGGGCACAAGAGTACCCGCCATTGGCTATTGCAGATACAAAAAGCATAGAGGAGTACTCGCTGTGGCCTATCACAGGTACAAATAGGAGTACTCGCCATACGATATCGCAGATACAAAAAGAGCACATGAGTAACCAGTATGGGCTATCACAATCAGCGCAAAGGAGTACTTGCTGTGGGATATCACAGATACAAGCAGTGCACAGGAGTACTCGCCATGGGATATCGCCGGTACAAACAGCACACAGGAGTACTCGCCATGGGATATCGCAGGTACAAACAGCGCACATGAATACTCACCATGTGCTATTGCAGGTATCATCAGCGCACATGAGTACCCTTAGTGGGATATCTCAGATGCAAACAGTGCACATGAGTAATCGCCATGGGCTATGACGGGTATAAACAGTGCAGAGCAGTACTCGCCATGGACTATTTGAGGCACAAACAGCGCACACAGGAGTACTACCCATGCGATATTGCAGAAAGAGTGCACATGAGTAGCCAGCATGGGCTATCACAATGACAATCAGCGCAAAGGAGTACTCGCTGTGGGATATCACAGATACAAGCAGTGCACAGGAGTACTCATCATGGGATATTGAAGGTACAAATAGCACAGCAAAGTACTTACCAATGGATATTACATGTATAAACAGCGCAGAGGAGTACTTACCATGGGCTATCGCAGGTTTAAACAGCGCACAAGAGTACCCGCCATGGGCTATTGCTGATACAAAAAGCATAGAGCAGTACTCGCCTTGGACTTTTGCAGGCACAAACAGCGCACACAGAAGACCTCGCCATACACTATTGCAGATGCAAATAGCACACAGGAGTATTCACCATGGGATATCGCAGGTACAAATAACGCACATGAATACTCAGCATGGGCTATCAAAGGTACAAACCGAGCACATAAGTACTCGTCATGGGCTATCAACAGCGCACATGAAGACTCACTATAGGTTATTGCAGAAACAAAAAGCATAGAGCAGTACTCGCCATGGGTTATCGCAGGTACAGACAGCTCAGAGCAGTACTCACCATGGGCTATTGCAGGCACAAACAGCACAGAGGCGTACTCGCCATGCGATATCACAGGTACAAACAGCGCACAAGCAGTACTCGCTATGGGCTATTGCATGCACAAACAGTGCACACAGGAGTACTACCCATACGATAGCAGATACAAACATCGCACATGAGTAGCCAGCATGGGTTATCACAATCAGCAAGGAGTACTTTCCGTGGGATATCATAGATACCAGCAGTGCACAGGAGTACTCATCATGGGATATCGCAGGTACAAATAGAGCACATGAGTACTTTCTATTGGCTATCGCAGGTACATCCATCACAAATGAGTACCAGTCATGGGATATTGGAGGCACGAACAGCAAAGAGAAGTACTCGTCATGAGATAACACGAGTACAAGCTGCGCATAAGAGTACCCGCCATGGGCTATTGAGATACAAAAAGCATAGGCAGTACTCGCAATGGGCTAGTGCAGGCACAAACAGCGCACACAGAAGAACTCGCCATACAATATCACAGATACAAACAGCGCACAGGAGTACTGGCCATGGGATATTTCACGTACAAATAGTGCAGATGAGTACTGTCTATTGGCTATCGCAGGTACAACTATCGCACATGAGTACTCACCATTACCAATCGCAGGTACAAACAGTGCTCGTACAGGCACAAAAAGCACAGAGCAGTACTCAAGGGATATTGCACGTACATACATCACAGAGCAGTATTTGCCATGGGCTATCGCAGGTACAAACACTGCACACAGGAGTACTTGCCATGGAATATCGTATGTAAAAACAGCGGAGCGCAGTAATCCCCATGGGATATCACATGTGCAAACAGCGCAGAGGAGAACTCACCATGTAATTTCGCAAGACAAACAGGGCACAAGAGACCCCACCATGGTCTATCAAAGGGACAAATAATGCACATGAATACTCTGCATGGGCCATCAAAGGTACGAACAGAGTACATAAGTACTCGCCATGGGCTATTGCAGGTATCAACAGCGCACGAGGACTCACCATAGGCTAGTGCAGATACAAAAAGCATAGAGCAGTACTCGCCATGGGCTTTCGCAGATAAAAACAGCACACACAGAAGACCTCGCCATGGGATATCGTATTTACAAACAGTGGAGAGAAGTACTCACCAACGGATATTACATGTACAAACAGCGCAGAGGAGTATTCGCCATGGGCTATTGCAGATATCAACAGTGCACATGAGTACTCATAATGGGCTATTACTCAGCTAGAGCAGTACTCGCATAGTTTATCGCAGGTACAAACAGTGCACACAGGAGTACTCGCCAAGGGATATAGTATGTACAAACAGTGGAGAGGAGTACTTGACATGCAATATTGCAGGAACAAAAAGCAGAGCAGTACTCGTATGGGTTATCGCAGCTACAAACAGTGCAGAGCAGTATGCACCATGGGATATCACAGGTACAAACAGTGCAGAGGGGTACTTGCCAGGGGATATCGCAGGTACGATCAGTGCACACATGTGTACTCGCCATGGGCTATCGCAGATACAAAAAGCATAGAACAGTACTCACATGGGTTATCGAAAGTACAGACAGTGCAGAGCAGTGCTCGCCATGGGCTATCGCAGGCACAGACAGCACAGAGGAGTACTAGCCATGGGCTATCGCAGGTGCAAACAGCTCGGACCACTAGTCACCATGGGCTACCACAGGCGCAAACAGCACAGAGGTGTACTCGCCATGCGATATCACAGGCACAAACAGCGCACAAGAGTACCCGCCATGGGCTATTGCAGATACAAAAAGCATAGAGCAGTACTCGCTATGGGCTATTGCAGGCCCAACCTGCGCACGAATACTCACCATGTGCTATTGCAGGTATCATCAGCACACGAGTACCCATCTTGGGATATCTCAGATACAAACAGCGCACATGAGTACTCGCCATGGGCTATTGCAAATACAAAAAGCATAGAGCAGTACTCACTATGGGCTATTGCAGGCACAAACAGCGCACACAGGAGTACTACCCATATGATATCACAGATACAAACAGCGCACATGAGTAGCCAGCATGGGTTATCACAATCACAATCAGCAAGGAGTACTTTCCGTGGGATATCATAGATACCAGCAGTGCACAGGAGTACTCATCATGAGATATCGCAGGTACAAATAGAGCACATGAGTACTTTCTATTGGCTATCACAGGTACATCCATCGCAAATGAGTACCCACCATGGGATATTGGAGGCACGAACAGCACAGAGAAGTACTCGCCATGCGATAACACGAGCACAAACAGCGCACAAGAGTACCCGCCCTGGGCTATTTCAGATACAAAAAGCATAGAGCAGTACTCGACAAGGAATATCGCAGGCACAAACAGCAGAGAGGAGTACTCGCCATGGGCTATCGCAGGTACAAACAGCACAGAGGAGTACTCACCATGTGATATTGTATGAACAAACAGCGCACAAGAGTGCTCACCAGGTACAATCGCAGGTACAAATAGCACACATGAATACTCAGCATGGGATATCGCAGGTACAGCCGCACATGAGTACTCGCCATGGGCTATTGCAGGTATCAACAGTGCACACGAGTGCTCACAATGCGCTATTACAGATACAAAAAGCATAGAGCAGTACTCGTATGGGTTATCGCAGGTACAAACAGTGCAGAGCAGTACTCACCATGGGATATCACAGGTACAAACAGTGCAGAGGAGTACTTGCCAGGGGCTACCGCAGGTACAAAGAGTGCACATGTGTAATCGCCGTGGAATATTGTAGGTACAAACAGCGGAGAGGAGTAATCACCATGGGATATCACATGTACAAACAGCACAGAGGGTTACTTGCCATGTGCTAACGCAGGCACAAACAGTACAGAGGAGTACTCGCCATGGGCTATCGCAGGTATCAACAGCGCACAAGAGGACTCACCATGGGCTATTGCAGATACAAAAAGCATAGAGCAGCACTCGCCAAGGGATATCGCAAGTACAAACAGCACAGAGGAGTACTTGCCATGTGATATTGTATGAACAAACAGCACACAAGATTGCTCACCATGGGCTCCTGCAGGTACAAACAGTGCAGAGTAGTACTCGACAAGGGATATCACAGGTACAAACAGTGCACAGAGTTTTACTCACCATGGAATATTGTATGTACAAACAGCGGAGAGGAGTACTCGCCATGGGCGATCGCTGGTACAAACAGCCAGAACAGTACTTGCCATGGGCTATCGCAGGTACAAACAGTTCACAGGAGTACTCGCCATGCCATATCACAGGTACAAGCAGCGCACAAGAGTACCCGCCATGGGCTATTGCAGATACAAAAGCATAGAGCAGTACTCGCTATGGGCTATTGCAGGCACAAATAGCGCAGAGGAGTATTCACCATGGGATGTCACAGGTAAAAACAGTGCACAGGAGTACTCGCAATGTGCTATCAGAGGTACAAACAGTGCACACAGGAGTATTCGCCATGGAATATTATATGTACAAACAGCGGAGAGGAGTAATTACCATGGGATATCACATTTACAAACAGCGCAGAGGAGTACTCGCCATGGGCTATCACAGGTACAAAGAGCACACAAGAGCACCCGCCATGGGCTATTGCAGATACAAACAGCGCACATAAGCACTCACCATTGGTGATCGCAGGTCCAAACAGCGCACAGGAGCACTCGCCATGGGCTATCACAGGTACAAAGAGCACACAAGAGCACCCGCCATGGGCTATTGCAGATACAAACAGCGCACATAAGCACTCACCATTGGTGATCGCAGGTCCAAACAGCGCACAGGAGCACTCGCCATGGCCTATCACAGGCACAAACAGCACAGAGGAGTACTCGCCATGCGATATCATAGGTCAAAACAGTGCACAGAAGTACCCGTTTTTGGATATCACAGGTTCAATTAGCGCAGATGAGTACTGTCTTTTGGCTATCAAGTACAAACAGCGTACAGGAGTACTCATCATGGCTATTGCAGACACAAATAGCACAAAGCATTTATCGCCAAGGGATATCGCAGGTACAAACATCGCAGAGCAGTACTCGCCATGGGCTATCGCAAGTACAAACAGTGCACACAGGAGTACTCGCCATGGAATATTCTATGTACGAACAAAGGAGAGGAGTAATCACCATGGGATATCACATGTACAAACCGCGTAGAGGAGTACTCACCATGGGCTATTGCAGGTCTCATCGCATACGAGTACTCACCATGGGCTAATGCAAATACAAAAGCACCGAGCAGTACTCGCTACGGGCAATCGCAGGTACAAAAAGCGCATAGGAGTACTCACCATGGGATATCACAGGTAAAAACAGCACAGATGGGTACTCACCGCGGGCTATCACAGGTACAAACAGTGCACACAGGTGTACTTGCCATGGAATATCGAATGTACAAACAGCGGAGAGGGGTACTCACCATGGGACATCGGATATACAAACAGAACAGGGGAGTACTCGCCATGGGCTATTGCAGATACAAAAAGCATAGAGCAGTACTCGCAATGGGCTATCGCATGGAAAAACAGCACAGAGGAGTACTTACCATGGGATATCACAGGTACAAACAGCGCAGAGGGGTACCCGCCATGGGATATCACAGGTACAAACAGCGCAGAGGGGTACCCGCCATGGGATATCACAGGTACAAACAGCGCAGAGGGGTACCCGCCATGGGGGTATTGCAGGTAAAACAGTGCACAGCCGTACTTGCCATCGGCTATTACAGGTACAAACAGCGCACACAGGATTACTCGCCATTCGATATTGCAGATGCAAACAGCGCACATGAGTACTCATTATGGGCTAGTGCAATCACAAATAGCATGAGGCGCACTTGCCATGGGATATCGCAGATACAAGCAGTGCACAGGAGTACTTGTCATGGGATATCACAGGTACAAGCAGTGCACAGGAGTACTACTCGCCATGCGATATCACAGGTTCAAATAGCACAGATGAGTACTCACCATGGGATATTGAATGCACAAACAGTGCAGAGGAGCATCACAGGTACAAACAGCTCACATGAGTACTGTCCATTGGCTATCGCAGGTACAAACAGTGCCCACAGGAGTACTCGCCATGGAATATCATATGTACAAACAGCTGAGAGGAGTAATCACCATGGAATATCACATGTAGAAACAGCACAGAGAAGTACTAGCCATGCGATATCACAAATCAAAACAGCGGAAAATAGTACTCACCATTGGCTATCGCAGATACAAACAGCATAGAGCAGTACTCGCTAAGGGCTATCGCAGGTACAAACAGTGGAGAGGAGTACTTGCCATGGGCCATCGCAGGTATAAACAGCTCACAGCATTACTGGCCATGCACTATCGCAGGCTCTAAAAGCACAGATAAGTACTTGCCATGCAATATCACGTGTACAAACAGTGCACAAGAATACCCGCCATGGGCCCTTGTAGATACAAAAAACAGAGCAGTACTCACTATGGGCTATCGCAGGTACAAACAGTGCACAGGAGTACTCGCCGTGGAATATCACAGGCACAAACAGGGCAGAGGAGTACTTGACATGGGATATCGCAGGTACAAACCGCTCGGAGCAGTACTCGCCATGAGATATCGCAGGTACAAACCGCTCATAGCAGGACACGCCATGGGATATCGCAGGTATAAACCGCTCACAGCAGTACTCGCCATGGGATATGGCAGGTACAAACTGCTCAGAGCAGTACTCGCCATGGGATATCGCAGGTACAAACCGCTCCTAGCAGGACTCGCCATGGGATATCGCAGGTACAAACTGCTCAGAGCAGTACTCGCCATATGATATCGCAGGTACAACAGTGCACAGGAGTACTTACCATAGGGGATCCTGCGTACATCACTTGCGGAGATAATTTGAGGCTCATGTAGCTCCCACCATGCACAGAGAGGTCACCCCTGAGGGCCCCGTAACGAAAGATAGCTGCTGGGCAAAGACAAGGGACTCCTAAGGCCTGGAAAAGTCATGACACTGGTGAGGTGCTGGTAAGGAAAGCATGACTGCTCTTAGGTTTCAAATATTGCCTGCACCATGGCCTTAAATACAGCTCCGTCCTCAGTGTGAAATACGGACTGTCCCCGCATGTTACACATTCACAGTTCTAGGTTTTAAATATGGAATTCACTTCAGTGTTAAGATATCTTGTGACTGTCGGGGTAAGCCCTTGAGGAGTTGACGAGGATTTCCAGGTGCTTTGTAGGGGCTCTCTTGTACAGTAGAGAGCAAATAGTTCGGATTACTTTTGAAGTTTGACTTGCAGGTGGAATAAATATAAATGAAGTATAAGGTATTCCCTCGTATGGTTTGTTATGCGAAGAAGCTCCCCACTCAGTACCTCGTCCATAGAGACTGCAAGAGATGCCCTATACTCACTGACAGCTCCTTCTGCCCCTCCCCCTCCAGTACCTCCTCAGGGCACGAGCAGACAGGAGAGGTGTCCCGCACTCACTGACGAGCTCTGTGGTGGGCCAGTCTGGTGGGATCATAGGATAATGCATTCAAAGGCAGGGAGTTCCAGAGTTTATGGAACTTTTTGAAATTGACTACAGAAGGAAACCAACCGAGGCAGGGAAGGAGCCGATGGCTGCTCCCAGAGGGGACGGCATCGGCCTGGCCCCTTGATATACTTCGATAAAGAATTGTTGTCCAGAGATTTTCATTTTTGAATCATTAGAGAAGTAATTTAGCTTGGGTAGACATTGCTAATCCAGACCGAATTTTTCTGGGTGACATTTTTTTAAATGGCAGGTGGGCTTTCCACGGATGGAGATTGCTGCTCGACTCAGGAGCTCCGTGCCAGGACAGGCCCTGGAAGGCAGTCACTGCATATCCCGTCTCGAGGGGGCTCCATCAAGTGGTGCCCGCCACCTACTTAGCCGAATGCTGCATCCGCCACTCGCACTGCGGCGGTGACGGGCAACGAAGCGAAGACTGCAGACCCCTATAAAGGGTCCCGCACAGCTTGGAACACCGGGGCCTGAGCAGCAGGGCAGAGCCACGGGTCACAGTGCGAAGGAAGGCCCAGCCGGGCCGACGGTCAGAGAACTGCCTCACTGGTACTGGCGGACACCAACTGCTTCGCCTCCGGTGGCAGAGGGGGGCTGAACCATCGTCACACCACATCGACTGCAGTCACCGCACACAAAGCCGTAATCCTCTGCACCACAGGAGGCCTGACTAGGGCCGCTCACCGCTGGGCGGCCCCGCCCGTGAATTCAGATGGCGAAGGCCCTCATCTCCAATGCAGTGGAGGCCTCATTCTTCACAACGCCCCCATTGTGCCTAGTGTGTCCCATCCCCCACACGCATCCCCCACGAAGACCAGTGGAGAGTCCTATTGTACTGCCAAGGACTTACCGATCCTGCCACAAAAAACAGTAATGCAGGGTGCGCCCTGAACAGGTGGCAAGCACAGGCCTATTAACTACCCCTGGGCAGCATACATGGCACCTCCCCTACCCCCGCCAGACATGAGCCTCGCATAAGCCCAGCAGAGAATATTGCCAGTCGGATCTCCATGTATGCTGGGCATCCACCGCCAGCCACCACCCTCTGTAGCCAGGCTGGCAGCGAGTGACACCGGGGTGGGGGGGGGGGGGGGGGAGCAGTGTGATGGGGAGGCACCTCCTGGACACTGTTGCTGTGTCACCCACCTCTGCCTATCTACTCCCTCTGCACAGATTCGGGAGCCGGACCCTCCACTACCCTGGGACACTGCCAACACTACCCAACGGTGGCCCGTCCAGGGCAACCAGTTGCAGCGAGGGGGATCTCAACGCTGCAGTCTGTATGAAGATGCCTCAACCGCCTCGCTTCAGAGGCCTTCACCGGAGGCCTCCAGACTCGCTGCACCTCCTCACACCTTGTGAGTAACGGCGCCCCCTCCCCTGCGTGGTTTAGAGAGCAGTACCGAGTGAGCTACCTGGAGGTTCTTGACCCACGGGGCGAGGTACAGCGGAGACCATATACTACTGGATCCTGGGCTTGGGCCTGTTGCCTACCTGTCCATAACCCACGGATTCTTTATCACCTACACTGAGACACCCTGCCGACTACCCGCACAGCCTGCGCACGGTCATAGTTGTCTCCCTGGAGATCTGCATACGGGGAACCTTCCACGCCTGCGACCCGCCCTGGGCCCCCACCATCACCAGCCTCCTGACCCACCACGTAGCCAGTCATCTGCAGCGCAGGCTCAGGGGATGACCACAGGCAAATCTGCCAGACAGTTGCTCATCTCAGAGGCCCTCAATCTGGCCCGGACAAAACCCCTCCTGCACTGGACCCGCCTGACCCCACGGCCGCTAGTGACCCAGACACCACCATGGAGTACATCCTGCAGGAGATAACCGCGGCGTGTCGATGCCTGGAGGGCTATCTAAGGGTGGTCGATAGGTCTCTATGCGTAGGCTCGGTATACGCACCAACAGGGGCCAAACGTGCCTTTATTCTCCAGATACACCGCATCCTAGTGGAGATTAACTCATCCAAATACATAATTGGCGGGGACCAGAATCTAGCCCGCAATGCGGTTCTTGACAGGACAGGCCCCCTAGATAAGGGAAACGATGCAGATAGAGCCTTGTTGGGGGACATTACCTCCGACCACGATCATTGGCGTTTGTGCCACCCGACGGACAAAGAGTATACCTTCCTATTCCCAGTACATGGCACACAATCCAGGTTGGACTATTTCCTTATCTCCCACCCGACAGTGGCACATGTGGGGGAATCTCATATATTAGAAGCAGCCTTATCTGACCATTCGCCCGGTCCTACTATCGTTGGATGTGGGATTGCCCTCCCAGGCAAAAAACCATGGCATCTGAATGTACATAGATATCGCTCCCTCCAGGGTAAAACCCAACTCAGGGCCCATGTTTCTGCATACATGGTGAACAATAAACACTCAGTGGACTCTCAGAGAGTGCTCTGGGCAGATAACGAACGCAACCCTCCATGGCCAACTAATGAGGGACGCGGATGTGGCCAATAAGCTGGCCTCTCTTCGCAGTGCTGAGTTAGAAACACAGATCACCACCGTCAATCATCTTTATTCCTCACACCCCACCATGCCCATCACCGCCGCCTAGAGCAGGCCTGCATGGACCTTAACAGCCTTTATACCTCCAAGCCTAAATATGCCCTCCAATTCATGAAAGGAAGGCACTATGAGCAGGGGGAGAAGACAGGCCGCCCATTGGCAGCCAAGCTCTGGCAGTGGGAGGCTGCCATGGCCATACCGGCCATCAGGTCGATGAGTTGGGAGCTACTCACCCAACCTCAGGCCATTGTTAACGAGTTTGCATCGTTCTACAGCATGCTCTACACACCGGAAGGAAGCGACGGCAGATGAAGACTGGATCGCTGCGTTCCTTGAACAGGTTGACCTCCCACGCCTTTACGGACAAGAGCCGAGAGCTTTTGGTGGGGGACATCAGCAGGGAGGAGATCGTGGCTGCCATCTCCCGAATGCCCCATCAGAATGCCCCAGGAAAGGATGGATTCCAGACTGAATACTACCGGTGGGCAGGGGAGGAGGTAATCAACTCCCCTCATGTGGCTTCTCCGGGAGGCATGGCAGATTGCTTCTTTTGGGTCCCTCTATATAGAGCAGTGATTACGCTCCTCCCCAAACCGGGTAGAGACCCGTTGCTGTGCGGCAGCTACTGACCAATATGTCTCCTTAACAGCAACATCAAGATCCTTGCGAGCATACTGGTGTCACGCTTAAAAGCATTCCTTCTCTTCCTTATTCATAATTCCCAAGTTAGATTCGTACCGGGCCGTACCTCCAAGAACCACCTTCGCACACACTCTGTGGACCACAAAGAACTTGCCAGAGGAAGCTGTGGCTCTATCCATAGACATTGAAAAGGCATTTGACCTCATTGAATGGGGGTATCTCTTCGCCACCATGAATCGGTTTGAACTGGGGTATCACTTTATCTCGAAGGTCCTTCTGATATACGATTGCTCGATGGCCCAGGTCAATTGTGGAGGGTTAATTTTTGACCCCTTCCAAGTCCGGAGGAGCAACCCCCAAGGCAGCCCACTCTCCCCACTCCTATTTCTACTGGCAATGGAGCCCTTGGCTTCCGTCATCTGCCACTCCCCACTCAAAGCTGGTATCCCTATCGAGGACGGCCTCTGCAAGATACATCTTTATGCCGATGACATCCTGCTCACTCAGCAAGATCTTGGTAGATCCCGCCCTGCACTAATGGAAGTCATGGACTACTTTGCGACCTTCGGCTACAAAATAAACTGTGAAGCCTTTCCACTGTTGACCTGCACCACAATGGCGATGATCCACGGATATCCCTTCCTCTGGAAAGCCTCTCTGCTCAAATACCTGGGCAGCTTGGTCAACAGGAGCCTTACAGAGCTGGTCATAGATAACCTGACCCCACTCATCGCACAGATGACACAGGACTTTGAAAAATGGTCACTGCTGGGATTTTCTGTGTGGTGAAGAACACAGGCGGTGCAGATGGTTACGCTACTGCGCTTTACTTATACACTCGGCATGCTCCCCGTCACGGGACCACTGACCACACTCAGTCTCATTGACTCCCGGATCCGAGCCTTGTATGGGGTTCCACCTAGCCCTGACTCGCTGAAACCAAACTCATGGTGCACCGCTCTTGCAGTGGCTTGGGCCTGCCATCCGTGGAACACTATTCTTTATCCCTACATCTTTACCACCTTGCTTATTTCCTGCCGGGTACTCTGGACTCCCCACAATGGGTCCATGCTGAACGCTCACTTCTCGCCCAAAACGATGGGCTGGTCCTCCTCTATGGGGCCCATGTCCCCCAACTTTCACATTCACATCCAGTGCTGCAGGCCATGTCTAAAGCCTGGCTTCGCGCCCATCGCCTCTTTGATGTTGATCAACGACTACATAACAAGGCACCGCTGTGGGGCAATGACAGCCTCCGTATTGACAGCCAGTCCCTACGCCGGAAACACTGGGTCGCAGCAGGCATACATACCTTGGTCCAGGTACCGCAGGATGGAGGCCTAAAACCTTTTACCCTCCTGCTGGAAGAATTTGGCCTCCACCCACGACAGGCCTGGCAATACCTGCAATTACAACATTGCCCGAGGCGCTGCCTGGGTCCACGTCCATGGTCCCTGCCACCCTCGCCGGTGATGGAATACCTGCTCACATTGGGCTGACATCGGGGTGTGATGTCGGGGCTTTACAGGACACTCACAAACCACCTCTTCTCACAGCCCCTTTCCCGCAGCCTACTCAACAAATGGCAGGACCGCCTCCAGATCACCATCGAGGACGAGGACTGGCCTGAGGTTCTGGAAGCCTTCGGACAAAGGCACCCGGGAAGCCAGGAGGAAATCTTGCCTGTTCAAAACACTCCATGAGTGGTACTGGACCCCACAAAAACTGCACTACCCCACTCGAACCGCTGGAGGTGCTCGGCTACCCAATGTGACCGTACCCACATCTTAAGTGAGTGCCCTTCAATCCAATCCTTTTGGACCTATATAGGGAACACCCTGAGGTTATCTACGCCCCTCCAGCGTACCCTCACCTCTTTCATCATCCCCTTACACGATCACTTGATCTATCCCGGTCGCAGCGCTGCATTCTGCACACTGCACTGTCCACAGCTAAGCTCTGCATCCTTCGCCAGTGGCGCTCACCCATACCCCCTTCTCAGGAATCTGTATGGTAGCAATGTTACAGACGGCGTCCTTTGAACGCATCATCTATGGCATGCAGGACCAGACCAAGACATGGGCACCTTTCCTCCAAGATTCAGCCCGGGCACAGAGAGTAACCTGGCTTCTGACGCAGTAATACAGGTCCCCCTCTCCCCTACCCTCTGAGCTGGGCCCTCGGTCCCCACACTTGTTCCGGTCTCCCACATGGATCTATGTACCCCTTCACTCCTCTTCCCCCCCTAATCCTCTCACCCCCTCCTTCCTACCTGTGACTATTGTCTGCCCCCCTCACTCCCCTACACATATCCCCCATCCATCGCTCCCCTTATGTCCACTTCCCCTCACTTCCACTACTGGGCAAGCAGACATACAGATCTCTACCCCTCGACGGAGACCCCTGATACAGCTGAACCGCGAACAGGGCACACCACTATATCCACGACACAAGACAACCCCTGCACTGCTCTTCCCCTGATCCCATCCCCTGTCCTGCACGCATCTCTCCGCCATCCATCTCACCCCCCGGCTTAATCTTCCCACATAGTTCGGGACATACGGTCTAGACAGCGCCCCCCTGACTTGAACTGCCCACCTCACCCCCACACCCACATCATAAGACAACTTCTGTGATGCCTAGCGCAAAGCCCTCCCCTTGCTTTTAACGGTTAAGGGTACATACCTGATACACCACGACCCATATCCATGGCACGACACACAGACACAGGACGAAAGGCCAGCCACCCTGTCTCCCTTTGAGACCAGCGCGCCCTTCTCCCCTGCACCCCAGCCACTTCACCTCACCCTCTCACAACCATCCTTCTATTGTACCACTCAATGTTGCATTGCACTGCTACATTTTGCTTGCATTTCACCACTGTTGAACACTCCTATTTCAACCTTAATTAACATTTACAACACACAAAAAAATGGCGGATGTGTTGCAGTGATGATGTAATATTTCAGGAAGCATGAAACCTCTATACTCATTTGGGTGTCAAAACATAGGTTTTGAGAGTCAAGTAGTCTTATAGAGACAGACAATACCGCCTCAGAGCAACCCTCCTGCCATTTTCTAAAATGCCTTTAAACTCTCCGTGGGTTTGAGAGAGAGAACCACAGGGGAGGTTGGTGCTTAGGCAGTTGCAGTAATCCAGGTGCGACACGGCCACAACAAGGGTTCAAGGGACATCTGTAAGCAATGGAGCGATAGCAGAGCCCCTTTCAGCAGGTGTATATGGGAGAATGCTGGTTTGGAAGGTCCTTTTTGGGGGGGGGGGGGTTATGTCGTAGCTTGCTATAAAAGAGTACTCCCACGTTGAGAACTTTGTTCACCGGCTTTAAATAGACACCGTCCTCAGGCCGAGAGGAAGGGGAGAGGGTAGACATGCTGTGGTAGTGCAATGGCTTGAATGTGAATAATTTAAAATATATTGAATTTAAAGGTGAAACAGACTGATCGAAGATAGGAATCCCTGCAAGTGAACATATGTAAATTGTAAGCGAGTGTTCAAGGTGAGGCAACCCTTTCTTCAAAACGTAGGACAGATACGTTTGCCAAGGCCTGGCTTTTCAGGGATCGGTTGAGCAAGGGAAACTCTATTACATATGTAAATGCTTGTTTCAAGTGGAAGGTATGTGCCCTAGCCATCCCAAGGGTATGACAGACACACAACCCCAGTTTGGCATAATGACTCACTAAGTGAGTGGCCAGATCGTGGGCTGCAAACAGGCCCATGTGCAGTTCTGGGAATAAATCTGTTTATCGGATGGAGCGACATACTGAACCCATCTCATCTCTCGCCAGGGAGCGAAGTAAAACCTCAAATATATTTCTTTAACAAACAGCTGTCAGATTGGATTCTCCGTCCGACTAAGAGACACATGAAAAGAAAACACATACCTTTCAAGGGCCCTGAAACACTGGAGCGGGACTTCCCAGGGCTGCGGGGAGAGTTTAATGAGCAGAGAAGCCTCTAGAGTCTAGACCCTGCAGAGGACTCCAAATAAAACTCCCCCTGCCTCCATAAGCAGGTACAAGCTTGGGGTGGGCGTAGATTGCAGAATTTAGCATAGTGTAATCACGCGGAATTACCTATTAATTCAGAGAGTTTATGCAGAATTACGGTAGAAAAATATTCTGCATTTAGCGCTATTTTTTAGCACAAAAATGCCCCCTCGCATCCAAAGTGGCTGCGAGGGTGCCTTTTGCACTAAGAAACAGCCACGGCCCGTATACGGCGTGCCACCGGGCGGTGACGTGGGGCGGGGGAGGGGCAGTGTGGGGGGTTGTAAAATTCGGCAAACGGATGATTTCAGGTAACGGAAAACATAAATAAAACAAATTTCATTGCGCGCGCTGCATTGCATTTGCGATGCAGCGCGCGCAACAAAATTAGTTTTATTTATTTTTTCCGTTACTTACCTGAAATCGTCCGTTTGCCGAATTTTACAACCTCCCACCCTGCCCCTCCCCACGTCACCGCCCGGTGGCACGCCCTATACGGGCCGTGGCTGCTAAGAAATGGTGATAAATGCAGCCGAGCACGAATAGCGAGCATGAGAGGCCACTCACACTCTTTAAATGTGCCCTTGTGCTAGGATTTTCCCCCCCATATTACTCTTAATTATGCAAGCAGGAGTCATCGCGTTATCAGGAATTCCATGTTGAAGATTGATGCAAATCTAAAGAAATTACTCCAGCATAATTGAAATTCCGCCCGGGCCTAGCACAAGCCCCGTGCCAGCACTTCTTCACCCTCTCCACCTTATGAGGCGCTGGCTTTACAGGGTCTGAAAGTGGTAAGCGAGCCAGGGTGCCACCATGTGCAGCACAGACCTTAGGTTTCAATTGAAACCCAAGACACAACTTCCATCTACCTTTTGGCCACATAATGTGGGACTTTCCCCTTGATTGGTGCCAGTAGTTAAGAGCTTGGGTGTCCAGAGCGACTCTCCCAGCTCCAGCATCAACGGTGGCTTTGGCCCGCCCATTTCAACTGCGCTCACTCCAACAAGGACTCCATTTATAGACTCCATTTCAAAACATCCCTCTTCTAAAGGCATTTGTCTCATCTTGCCCGGATTATTGTAATTGCCTCTATCTGTGTCTACCAACCTATCACCTTGAGAAACTGCAACTGAGTCTGAACTTTGCAGCAAGTTTGTCCACAGGGAAGAACACAGTTTTCATATCTCTCCAGTGATGACAAAACTACAGTGGTACCCAATTAAGGGGAAAATATTTGTGTAAATCCTTTTGTTTGGTGCATGAAGTGGTGCATCAACCAAGTCTTTCTCCTCTCAGATCCTGCTCGAAGTTGTAGTGTCCCGCAGGTACTCTGAGATCAGCCTCCGAGGTGACTCGGATAATTCCCAAAGTGAGACGCAAGACATTCCGTAGGTGCTACTGCAAAGTGGAGTCTGCTCCCCGAAGCAATCTCAGGAGAGCCAGACCATCAGAGATTTAGGAGAAATTTGAAGATTTTGCTCTTCCCTCCGATCCAATGAGAACTAATGTAGTATCTAAGAGCGGGATTACGACTTGTTTTAGTGCCGCGATACCCGAGTGGGGTGAGAGATGCTCTACAAAACAAAGATATCTTCCTTGTAGGTTTTTAAGGTCACCAAGTAAGATCTGCTCTCCAATACTTACACTGTACCTTATTCTTTCACAAAGAGAAAGGGCCAGCACTTCACAACCAGCCTCTTGTATCTGTGTTCAGCTACCAGGAAGCCCACGGGATCTGTGAGACTTCCAACGGCTTTAGCCATCTAACATCATTTTGCATCCAGGGATTTGTTCTTTCTAGTACCAGATATGTGGGCAAAAAAAACCCGAATAGGGGCAGATTTACCAAGATTCATGCAATAAACTGCGGTAATGCACAAAGAGACAAGACAAATTTTGTGCCGCGTCATATTAACATGTTACGCGGCCATGACATCAGAACGGAAGAAGCAGAAAAAAATGTGATAATGTGATGTGACAGGCCCAGTGTATTGTTATGGTCTGGCTTGACAGCGCAGCTGTCGCCACAAAATTATGTGATCATCATTAGAGTGGGGCTTTGGCTCCACCCACATATTGAGAGTCAGGAGTACATGTTTTGATTGGACAGACGTTGCGTCCTTCCACAGAAAAGTGCTTGCCCTCCACACAGCTGTGATCATTTTGTTTATTTATCCGCATGAACTTGAACTTTCAAGGGCACATACAAGACATTGTAATGCTATTAAAGTGTCTTAGATATGTTTTTAATAATAGAATTGAAATTGTTGCACTAGTGTGTATAGAAAACTTGCATTGCTATGACCCCCAAACGTCCCCCTTTGTATTTTTGGGGGGTTACCCACAAAACCCTTTTTATAGTGTTTCTTTAATAGAATTTTGGAAGGGTAACCCCCCTATTCTGGAAAAAAATCCCCTTACTCTCCTTTACCTCTACCCGGCCCTGAACCTTAACAAACCCTTTCCTCCTGTAACCCCTAAAATAACCCTATATCTCTATCCGCAGCTCAACCTTAAAATCATCCTTACCCTCCTTTAAATCTACCCACTCCTTAACCCTAAAATGACCATCCTGCCTTAACCTCTAGCCACCCCTTAACCCTAAAACAATCTTTAGCCTTGTTCACCTCTGCCCACCCCTAACATAACCATTAACTATCTCTACCTCTATCCATAATTTCACGCTAAAATCACCCTTACCACCCTTTACCCTTACCCACCCCTAAACCCTAAAATTACTTTTACCTCTACCCACTCCTTAACCCTAAAAACCACTTACCCGTGGAATAAAGGCATGTGGAGTAAAGGCGCATGTGGAGTAAAGGCCGAGTAGTAAAGTCTATGCAGACTATAAACTGCGGAGTAAAGGTGGCATACTACTGTAACCGTAGAATGCACCTAAGCCTAGCGCTCTTCCTTGAGTGATGTGGTCCTGGGGTGGATGTCAGTTCTAAGTGATGCCTGATTTAATGTTTCCTCTTGGTGGCATGACAAGGCTATAGTGGACGTCTTCTCGGAGTGATGGAAGCGTGCTGCACTGGGTTCCCTTTCGGAGTGGGTGTGCGGTGAATGCAGTGATTGGTTGCTGGTGCGGAGTGGTTTTCTTCTCTGATTTGTGTTTTTTGGCTACAGCCAGACTTTTGCCTGATTGATGTGGAGGGACGGCACACGTTGTCTCCTCATTGCATAGTAGTTCACACCCTGATTACTTGCGTGCTGGAGGAGTGGTCTTCCTCGAATTGTGAAGGACGAAAACCAGAGGCATTTTTGTCCTCTGAGGTACGAGGGAAGGATTGGTGGTTGGACCACTGAGTGAGGTGGCACTTGCAGAATTTTCCGATCTTGGGTGGGATGCCTGAGGGATATCTTCTCTGAATGTTGTGGACCATTCATGCTAATGTTGTTGTCTCCTCTTATTGTGGTCCCCTGTTTGAGGTCTGTGTTAAGTGCTTGTCTCCTCTGATCCATCAGTGTCCTAATAGGGCGGGATGGAGAGTCTTACAGATAGAGGGGCTTATTTACAAGCCCAGTGCGCTGACAGCACATCAGTTTTTTTGACGTTCCAGTAGCGCACAGTGCAGACCCATATCTATGAGGCCACGGAAAACCACCTTGCGTGGCTTTTCATGGCTCATAGATATGGTGTAAGGCAACGCAGCACAGGTAACTGCGTTGCCTCACACTGCCTCTGGGAGGCGTGCCATGGGAGTTGCGGTGGGTGTTCCCACTCAAGACCCATGGTTTTTGACACATTCTCATATTTACAACATAGCGTAAATCTGGAAAGCGTCAAAACATTGTGCCGCCCCAGGGGTGTCGGGTAGCAGATGTTTTTGTCAAGGGAGGTGTCTCTTCCTGCACACAAACAACCTGATTTCAATGCAAGCACTCTAGCGCCATGGTGCAAGGGTGCCTGCGTTGGTGCAAGTCAGCCATTTGTGCACCAGCACAGTGAAAGAGGACAGGAATGGGCCGTGTATCAGATACGGTGTATTCCTGCCCTTTTCGTTTGATGCAGGGCAGCGCAGCAAAGTGACGCGCAGCGCTGCCCTTCATCAAATTGTTGTAAATGAGGCCCAGAGTATTTGCACAAATCTACCAAGCTGAGTTGCTCACTCGCGCCTACATTGCCCTCCAGTGCACACCTCTCCAACAAATTTCACAACTGACTCCAAATGTAAATAAATAATCCACAAAAATGTATTTTATTTAAGGCAGAATCATCTCAGGCAGACATTGAAGATATTCTGACCCAATCGGGATTACACCATAAAGGTTTGAGATGTCTCCCAAACCCTCAGCGCTACAGACCATGTCACTCCCTAAAGCAACAACTGTCTCACTAGTAGGGATATCATTCGCTAAAGCACACGGTAAGAGTGGGTTTAGGAGATCTTCCTACAGCGAGATATGCCATAGGTGCAAAACTACTAAAGTAGATGTTAGGGTAAATACTGCCTTTATCGCCCTACCCCTAAGATGGAATCGACCAATTAAATTGGCCGCTTCTATAGATATGTTCCTTATTTCTGTTTCTACATCATCTGATCATGGTCACAGAATTCTAAGTCATGATCTCGGAGAAGAAAGTTTAGATTCTACTCATTACCCAAGTGAGAAGCTTCTTGTCTCCTCATACAGTTTTCATATCTTTGTTACAAAATGCTACAAGTTTTTAAATTTTGGGGGGATTTTCTTATCTACAATACGATTCATATATCATGAACACATTTGGTACAAATAAACTCCGCTTCTTGTGCTACCACTGTAAAGGTGCAATCGACCATCGACACAGATCGGGAAAACTTTTTCGCGGATGTATGAATAAGCCCCATTGCTTTTCAGCACATGCCAACATGTGTGTCTCTCTCAGCTGGCCCATGTATCGCAGCACCAGAAGTCTCCCTCATCCTCCTAGAACCTGCTATTGACCACCAAATTCTCCATTCATCGAGAAAAATGAGTCTTCAAATCTTCACAAGATCTATGCAATTCGCTCAAACTAATTTACTATACAAGGGATTATATCATTTAATAATGAAGCTCTAAAAAGCTTGGGATCCTGGAAATACACTTTAAACTGAACTAAAAAGCATTACTTAAAGCCTCTTAGCCATCTGTAAAAAAATTACTTAGATCGATGTATTTTTTGTGGTCAAATGTGAAAATCTTTAAGAACAAATGTAAATTAATATTGCCCTTTGTGGGATCTTATTTAACAAAACGAAAAAAAAACTCCTTTGACAGCTATGTAAAAATAAATAGTTAGAAGGTTGTCAAAACCATAAGACTGACTCTAAAGAATCAGAGGTAAGACCTTTTGACTTACCGATGAACTGGGAGACCATGCATCTTAGCAATTAAGGGCAAATTCTTTCTTTTTTTCACTTAAAAAAGTGTAGGCTATCGACTATTTTTACCTGTATCAGCCCTAATACAAGGTTGGTGTTAAAATCATGTGCAAAAGCCGCACAGGGAAATACCGTTACTACATGCTAATTGTATCTCTCAAGGCAGTTTGTGTGCCCGATTCTAACTTTATGCGCTCAAAATGAAGAATAATGCATGTGAAAGGTCTTTGTGGCCAGTTTGCTGTACCTTATTCATATTTCCACACGGTTTTGCCTGCAAATAATTCTCCAGGTATTACCTGGAGGAAACTACTTGAGAGAAACTCTGGGCTGGGTTTAATTTACATCAAGAAGTTTCCAAGTTAGCATTTTCGTAAATATACGTCAGTGAAAATAAGATATCAAACATCTCTCCTTTAAGTTCCACAAGAATATTTTTACATTATTTCTTTTAGGAGGTTTAAAGTATTTTACTTGCATACATTTTTGCATGTTAGATAGTTTTATTACCATAATTTGGGTTGATAAGTAAATTTGGTAATATCAGACTACCGAAGTATATTACCTTTGAATCTTTAGTGCATGGAAATATTTGTATTGCCATGTTTTTGTTGCCAGGGTATTATTTATATTTCTACATTTTTGGACTTTGGAATGTTTTTATTTCAAGATTTCGGGCTCAGGAATGGATTATCTTTAAAAATTAGGAATGTTTTTTACCTGGCGTGTTTTAAACTTAGAACGTTTGTAGTATGAGGTGTTTAATTCCCTTTACAGATACTAGATTATCTGGCACAGGAGTACTCCTACTGGGGCATCTCTATTTCCTCAATCTCTTTCATTGAAATTGAATACTTTAAGCTGACTTTAGGAAATATTTCAGTTCGATAATTTCAACGACAACTCTAGACATAGAAATTTCTTTCAAAATTTTGGGTGTGGGAGAATTTTCACTTCCACAGTTTTACCACTGGAGAAATCGACCCAAAAAAAAAAATATCAATCTCCATTTGCACGTGCCTCATGTTTCCATGCAAAGCAGCTGAATATTCTTGCGTGCATCTCTTCTCCGCAGTAGTACATGTTTCGCTTCCCATTTAAAAAAATACAAAATGCATAATTTAGTCCTTTGATGTTCTTCAAAAAGACTTTTCTTCTGTTTTGGGTCTGTATATTTCGATTTCTCGTCCCCTCGTCTTAAAGCGGTATCACACACTCGGCCCCCGGGTATTCTGGAAGATTCAGCTCAAACTTCTTCTGCAGGTCGTAGGGCAGGAAGCGGCCCGCAAGGAAATGGTGTTTGCCCAGGAAGCGTGTGGCGCACTTCTTGGGGGCAGCCAAGGAGATGAGAACTTCCGGGTTGATGCCATCTGAGTTTCCTGCTTCCACATCCCACCCTGTAGAGGTAAAAAAAAAAAAAGAGGTTGGAATAAATAAAGTGTGCGCTCACTTTAACCTGGTTATAAGGTCCCTACACCACAATATGAAAAGAAGCCATGTGCAACACCAGCAATGGGTTCTTGCCCAGGGTCAGGCCTCGCAACTCAGAAGGGGTCAGGCAGGATTTAGGCACCTTGTAAGAGCTAGTTATCGTCAAAGAATGCAATAGCTGACAGTGGTGTACACTAAGCATAAGGTGCCCTGGCGGAACTGCCTAGTGGTTCTAGTGTGGGATATTAAAGGGTATACCTTTATCTCATCAATACCAAGGCTGCCTGCTCTTTTGTCCACCTCATACCTCTCTCTTCCACCCCTGCACTTCCTGTCTCCTTATCTCATGAATACAGAGGCAGCCTGGTCTGGATTCCACCTCATGCCTCTTTCTTCCACCACTGTACACTTCCTGTCCCTTTATCTCGTCAATACCGAGGCTGCCTGGTCTCGATTCCACCTCATGCCTCTTTCTTCCACCGCCCCACATTTCCTGCCTCTTTATCGCCTGAATGCCGAGGCTGCCTGGTCTTGATTCCACCTCACGCCTCTTTCTTCCACCACTCTACACTTCCTGTCCCTTTATTTCATGAATACCGAGGCTGTCTGGTCTTGATTACACCTCATGCCTCTTTCTTCCACCGCCCCACAGTTCCTGCCTCTTTATCGCCTGAATACCAAGGCTGCCTGTTCTTGATTTCACCTCATGCCTTTTTCTTTCACCACTGTACACTTCCTGTCCCTTTATCTGATGAATACCGAAGCTGCCTGGGTTGATTCCACCTTGTGCCTCTTTCTTCCCTCACCCTACACTTCCTGTCTCTTTTCTCATGAATACTGAGGCTGCCTGGTCTTGATTACACCTCATGCCTACTCTTGATTCCAACTCATGCCTCTTTCTTCAACCACTCTCATAACTCTGCACTCTATGACTTTGTCTCTCCCTCTAGAAGATTCTTTCTCATCCCTGCCTTCTCCATTTGTTTCAGTTTTCATGTATTTTTCTTCCTCTTTTTGTCCCTTTTCTGCTTGTCTTGCTCTGGTTTTCTGGGTCAAAGTCTGATGTTAAAAATAAGTCCCAGTTCCCAAAAATGAGTGGAGGTGTTGACCACCAACAAACACCTCCACAAATTAAGCACCTGTGTATTCAGAACAGGATAGAGGAGCATTGGCAGAGCTGTGAGTGAGTCTGAGTACTACAGTAGCAAGTAGTACAAGAGGGCTAGTAGTGATTTGCATCATCAGAGCTGGGAGTCGAGAATGAGGTGCATTGAACAAGCCTTATGTTGGTCCCAGCAATGAAAGAGTATAGCGCATTGAAGGGCAGGAGTGTTATTTTTTATTTAAGTTTTATATAGAGCTGGCTAGACCTGGAGGTATCAGAGCACTTTACATAAGGATCCACAAAATTACATCAGTTACAAAAAAATATTTCAAGAGCGTGAAAGACGAAGTAAATGGAGCTTAGCAGGGTAAGGGGGTGGGGTAAAGGTATAGGAGGGAGAAAGGATGGAGATAGGATGGATGGAGAGACGAAGGAGAGTCTGCCAAAAAGTCCGGCTGGGTAGGTAACGGCCGAGGGGGAAGTCCACAGCCCATCTCCTCTATAGCTATCTGGTAGCTCCACCAGGCATCAGTCAAGCGGCTAGGTCTCAATGAAAAAACAGTTAGAGAGCAAAGAGGAGGCATAAATGGAGCGTAAAGGAAAGTGTGTGGAGTAAAGGGGTAGGAGGGAAGAGTACGACAGAGAGACGAAGTAAGGTCTGCCCAATGTCCGGCTGGGTAGGAGACGGCCGAGGGGGAAGTCCACAGCCCATCTCCTCTATAGCTATCTGGTAGCTCCACCGGGCATCAGTCAAGTGGCTAGGTCTCAATGAAAAAACAGTTAGAGAGCAAAGAGGAGGAATAAATGGAGCGTAAAGGAGAAAGTGAGTGGAGTAAAAGGGGAAGGAGGGAAGAGTATGACAGAGACGAAGTAAGGTCTGCCTAATGTCCGGCTGGGTAGGTGACGGCTGAAGGAGTAGTCCACAGCCCATCTCCTCTATAGCTATCCAGTAGCTCCACCGGGCATCGGCCAAAAAGCTAGGACTCCACGGTCAGAGGTAGGTTCACAGATTCGGTATACTGAAGGGTAGGACGGAATGGGGGATGAGTTTGAGGTCTGGTCAAAGTCAGTTTTTTTTTTTCCTTCAGAGGAGTAGCACGACGTGGTAGGGAACACAGTGGCAGCCATCTTGGGGTCAGGCAAGGGATCGACAGGTAGTAACAGGGAGGGCTCAAAAACTTGCTTGCCAAAAGATCATGGTGGCCCCCATGCCCCTCACCACAGACCCGGCCTTGGGGAGCATCCACAGAAAAACCAAAAGTATGCAGCAGCAGCTCAGAAACATGCTCAAAACATGCAAATTAGATGGGAGATATCACTACCTCAAGATCGAATGTGGAATGTGGGTATGAAGCACTCTGGGCCCCCTCTGTGCAGAGTCAGATGATCAGGCACGATTACTGCCTGAAATGGTGGTCCCCTTGAGGCAATAATGTCATCTGGCGGCCATCTTAAGGTCAGGCAGTGGTTATATGCTCCCGTGTATCAGTGATCCTGTGCCTTCTTCACAGCTGCCCACGACATTACAGGGAGTCTTACTTCAGTCCTCCTTAACTCCAAGGGACTACAGGGAAGCCTCCTGCACTCCTCCTGTGTGAGGGATGACGACCGCTATTTTGAGGTCAGGCGGACCGAGATATGTGCTATTCCTCCTTTACTGTGGCCGTGTTACTGTATCCCCTGCACTCAGGAGGAATATGCCCTGTGCTGGTAAGTCCCGGGGGCCCCAGAAACCAACTCACCCCACCAGGGTCACTTATATTCATGGCCGCCAGGCCCTCACAATGCTCGAGGCTCCCACAGCTCTTCTCCGGTTACCCGCTTGCCAGACTGCCGGGGGAGGTGGCTGTTGGTCTAGGCGCCCTTGCGTGTTGATCTGGCAAGACTATTACCCAGACAGGAGGAACCCTCATTTCAAATGTGTTTACGGCAGAATTATTATTATCCCGGTGGCTAAATGTTCTTGGAAAAATCTGTTTTGGATCAGTCTCATCCGCGCTTTGAATGGTTGTTTCTTGGCATGCATCAATTTATCAATAAAAGCTGCACAATAAAACTAGACGAAAAACTACTATTGCAGCCAGCTATCCCCAAGTTTTCCATTCTTTCTTGTTTTCTACAAAGCTTCTGACCTCCTGCACCATCCAGCCTGTAGAGTTCCCACTGCCTATGGCTCCCTGACACTGAGAAGGGATATCAGCCCAAAGCCACACTGTGTGCTTGTGGCTATGAAGAAACAGAACTGGAAAATGCATGTCTGAGAAAGGTTGTAGATGTTGTAGGTGTCCAGCTTTACCCTGTAGGACGCAGCTGTGGCTTCTAGTGTTGTGTGTTGCCGCGTAGCATCACAGCTTGGTTTAAAGTCAGCCCTGCCGTCCTGTGCTAATCCTGGTCTTTGAAAATGGTGCTGTACTGACCCTCTTTATCAATCGAGTCATACTTGTATAGCGTGGCTAATCACCCAGGGGGTGTCTTTATTCAAACACTGCTCCCCGTCTTATGGCTGAAGCCTCTCCTTTGCCTGAGCAGGACTTGTTTCCATCGTAGTCCTTCTTCTGTGTTAAGGACCAGAGAGTGGCAATGACACTGAGTATTGCATGTTTCAGCTACTCTCCATGTTGGGGGAGGAGTCTCTTGTAGCTCAGGGTCTCTTCATCTGCAGCTCAGTAGATATGTTCAGTCACTTGGAAGAAGGTCTGTCTGCCGTTCTCCTCGTTGTCATTGACCCTGGCACGGTCACTGCTGCCCACCTCCGTGGCGCTTTTAGGTTCATGATCAAATGTCGCTTCTCCTATACTCCCTCTTCCCCCTCTGTCCCTTCACACTCACCTCTTGGTGCCCATCCCCACAAAGCACCCTCCCCTGGCCCTCTGTGTACCTCACTTCCTGTCTGAATCCCCTGCGCCCCCCTTTTATAGTGTTCGTTCCGCAATCCCCTCTAACCCTACCTGTGTCTACCTGTCCCCGCAGTGCTGCTGTTGCTGTGCCCGTTCTATGAGTAAAGAAAGATTTGCCACCCTATTCTCATTCTGCATCAGTTCTGTAGGGGAGGGAAGCTAATGGTGCACCTATTGAGTGCTGTGGGAACATTGCACAGCTGGTGAAGTTTTGAATCATCCTGCCAGAGAAGAAAACTGGCAATGTGTGCTGAACAGCTGTTTTGTGATCTTTTAGGGAGGGAAGTTTGCACTACTGTTGTGCTTTATTTGTTCTGTGAGGGAAAGAAGCTTGCATTCTTGCGACTGTGATGTACCTCCTTTGTGTGAGTCGGATGCTTTTGCTGCCGCTTTGCACCTGTTCTATGCCTGGGCACCAAAATGTATTTCTGCTATTGTCCTGAATCGGTTCTGTGAGCGAAGGAAGCTTGCACGGGTGCTTCCTAATATGAACTTGGGTTGTCTATAGGTAAAGTTTAATAAAAACTATTTCACTTCATGACCCAAAACGATTGGCTGCCTCAATGCTTGTGTGTAGCCAATACACACATTTGGCAGGAAAGGAGTAATGAAGTCTGATTATTAGGGGTAGGTGCAACTCGCAAAATTAGCTGTAGTGGAATTATGCAAAATTGCAGCAAATTTACAGGAGATTATCGGAGCATGCATTTTGCGCTAAGAAAACAGTGCTAAGTGCTACAGAACACGAAGAGCAGAGCCAAACACACTCGCCAAGTTTGTTGTCCTGGGCTGCAGGATTGTTTTGCGTAAGTTACTCATAATCACACAAACTGGCGTCATTGGAAAATTTTCATTAATTTTGTGTCAGGGGAATAACGCCAACATTCCTCCAGCGTAATTAAAATTTCGACCAGGCGTACTGATTTTAAGTGAGAGCAACAAGCAGGTCTCGGCCACAACAACAGTTTGATTAATTCAGTGGAAGGGATTTATGGTGACGCCCTGCGCCAAGGCAGCCATACATAGGGAGGTATAGATACTACTCAATAGCCACTTACCTTGACAATATGGAGGTAAGTGCAAGTATGACAATATTGCAGGTTTATGACCACAACACTTGACTCACAGCATGACAGGGATCTGCTAGACCTCCTACTGACCTCGACAGTGAAAATGGTCCTGTCCAACTGGAAAGATACAGCTAAGAAGTCATACAAAGGCTGGTTCAATTGGGTGACGTACCTCAGGGGCGCAGATAGCACCGCACTGCAAAACTCACCCTGGAGGCCAGCTACTAGGGGGATGTGGAAATTGCTGGACGAGTATCTGGACCTCTATGAACCCCCGTGAGATCACTTGAGGGGGACGGTTGTCCGCAAAACAAAGCGCTACAAGCCCAGACTAGGCCCATTGCTAAAGTACTCTTCTTGTAACTATCTCCTCCCTTTCTTCAAGACTCTCTTTCTTTCTCTTTCAGCTTTCCTTAATCTTCTAACAAGACATTAGAAAGAGGTACAGCCTAACATGTATACCATCTACCTGTAATCATGACAACACCAGCCAAGCGTGTCTAGTACCCTGTAACGGTAAAGCGAATGTACCTGTTTGAAAAATGTAATAAATTACTTTGAAATAAAAAATATATATATATATATATATATATATATATACACATACACATACACACATGTGAGCAAGGCCAGCGGGTTGGCCGAAACGCGTCTATTCGTATTTTGCACCAGACTGATGATTTAATAAATCGTTACTGCGGCTGGCAGTATCAGCACAAGAGAAGTTGTCCGTCTCTCCTTTCGGTGCCGCAATGCACCTTTGAGTGGTAATCGTAAAATGTAATGTAAATTGATACTTGTATAGCGCACTACTCACCCGCAAGGGTCTCAAGGCGCTTGTACGAATACCGCTGTGGAACCCATCCTGGCTTTCCCTGTGAGGCGTCCACTCCAGGGCACCCCCAAGGTGGAGGCCAGGCATCCTTAGCGTTGTGGGGGCCGTTGTGGAGATTAAGCAAGCTATTGCCCAGAGTTGCAGAGTGGGACTCCATGATTGGAATGGCACCGAGGCGAGAATTATCAGGTCCGTGGAATTTTTGAGCCCAAGACCCGCCGTGGCGGGGAATTGAACCCTGGTCCCGGGCTAGACCTCTGCATCAGGGTCTGCCGCTCTAATCATTGAGCCACACTTCTCCACGTATAATCGTATATATATACATATACATATATATATATATATATACATATATATATATATATATATATATATATATATATTCACTGAAAAAACCATAGGTTTCAGACATGTTATAGTTAGCGGAAATTTTACTGATAAAAAACCAATGAAATTCCCCCGTTATAGTTAGTGCAGGCAACTATAACTCACGCGACCGCAATCCTCTGCTGATGCTAATACTGTATTTAGACACTTATTTGCCCATGTCTTCTTCCATAAATTTTTAGCTATACATATATTACAAATATTTTTTTTTCATAAAGACACATATGTCATCAGCAGAAGATTGCGGTCGCGTGAGTTATAGTTGCCTGCACTAACTATAACGGGGGATTTTCATTGGTTTTTTATCAGTAAAATTTCCGCTAACTATAACATGTCTGAAACCTATGGTTTTTTCAGTGAATTTGCAAGGTTTTTTAAATGCTAATTCCTAACTATAACGTGTGTGAAACCTATGGTTTTTTCAGTGAATTTGTACGTTTTTTTAAATGCTAAGTTACTGTACGCCATTCGTGGCGTGCACGCCCACTTAACGCAGTTCGTTCCGTGCATGCACGGTGCGCTTCGCGCACCGTGCGCGCACAGTGAGCACGCGGTGCGCTTCGCGCACCGCGCGCCCACTTTACGCAGTTAGTGCCGTACACGCAAGGTGGGCACGCAGTGCGCTACGCACACCGCGTGCCCACGTTACGCACCGTGCGCACATGGAGGACATATTATGCGCTTCCTTGTGATAGGTAATCTGTTACATTTAATTTGTAAGTGATGACAATAATATGCCATGCACAGAGAGTGTTTTTTTTTTTTTATTAAAATTTTTAGCGTAAGCGCACCGTACGCGTACGGTAAGCGTAATCGGCGAAATTTTCAAAAAATAAAAATTTACCGTTTTTGGCCTTGGGGGATCTTTGAGGACTCAACTAACATGGCTATGTGCATGGGCGCTGTCTAAACAGCCCCTTTATATGTTTTTTGCCTTTGTTTACAGCCCCCCCCTCAGAGTGCGAGAGAGAAAATGGCGGCCGCCGCTTCCTGGTTTCGACCGATTCGAATGTTTACTTAGATGTAACAGCCAATCAGAATCGCACTCGCGCACGCCACCGTACGCGTACGGTAAGCTTACGGTAAGCGCACGGTAAGCGCACCGTAAGCTGCCACAGATATATATATTGATTTAAAGGCTATTTTCTCAGAATCTACTGAACAGATTTACACCAAACCTACAAAAGGCACTTCCTTGACCTGAGGACTACCTCTCTGCCAAATTTCTAGTAATTCTGTTCAGCCGTTCGGGCTGTAGCCCTGTCTAAAGGTCCTATGGAAAAATGCATGGGAAAAACGCGTTTTGGGACCCCCCTTTTATCTCAGCCCCCGCTTGACGAATCCCCCCGAGACTTTCAGGGTAGGAGCGGAGCGTAGCGCCCCACCTATTTTGAGAAATTCGCGAGGATTCGTCGACCGGCGCCAAAGTTATTCAAAATAGAATGTTGCGGATTTCCTATGGAAAAGGGGTCCTAACTATAACTACCTACTGGCGACCGCCAGTAGGTAATATATATATATATATATATATTTCCAGCATGATATTGTGACGTACATCTCTGCGTATTACGTGGTTACTTTCAGAAAAGCCCTTCCCTTCACTGTTACTTTGTTAACACAGCGGAGTAAAGACATTCTGGAGTTCCTGGTTCTGTGAAGTCCTAGTCTTTTTGTCACATTAATCTCTTATGGTGGTCCCTGCCCATCCAACTTTCGAAACCTGGCAACACCCAACCTACCCATATAAAAAAAAATCACAAACACCAGCAGGACAGGCAGGTACCACCAGCACAAACCAGAAAGACTCACCCCGACTTACCCACAGACAAAGGCCCCTGAACACCACGGAGAAGACAAAACGTGTTCCCAGACTTCACCCCTCTCCATCCAAGACCTTTGAACCCTGGCAACAACTATCCTGGCTAAGGAAGAGATCTACCCACACAAGCTGGTAGGGCAGGAAGCTACCACCAGAGACCAGAGACACTCCCCTCAACTTCCCCGCGGGCAGACGCCCCCCTGCACACCACTAATGAACACAAAAAGTGTTCCCAGAGTGGGCCACTCAAGGTATGTTTCTCCTGGACGCAGTTATGGCAGATGGCTTTTTAGACATCACAAATTCTGCTGGTGTAAACCAATAGACACAACCAGACGCCAGCAACCAGTTCCAAGGCGCAACTGGAACCAGCTGAAATATTCTCCACACTGCTTAAGCTGATGCACCACAAATCGATAGCCATAAACCCGGTCCAGTCGCCACCATTTGCTTTGGGTCAGCCAGGCTTTGTGACGCGATTGGGGCCCCGGCTGGCTTTATTGACGCTTCTGTCACTGGTTCCCGCGCGAGGGGGGCGGGGCGAGGCCCTGACCGCACCAGCCTCCTCGGCCCGCATTCCACTTGCTTTGCATTTTCAGGGCCGTGGTTTGTTTTCTGCATTTGATGAATTCTCTGCTCCCCTTGCAGAGGCAGCCAAACGGTATAGCAGACGGGGCTGGCAGCCGCGTGCGTGCTGCGTTATGACCTCATGTCTCGCGCCTTCTGGAGCGACGTCGAGCCATTCATGAATGGATCTTCAGAGACCGCGGAGGGGGCTGTCGGCTACAGAGGGGGCTAATAGGCTTAGACGGGGCTGGTGTGTCAGGGAGGGGGCTAATAGGCTGAGACGGGGCTGGTGGGTCAGTGAGGGGGCTAGTGGGCCTAGACAGGACTGGTGAGCCAGGGAGGGGTTTAATGGGCCTATACAGGGATGGCGGGGGCTAATGGGCCTGGACAGGGCTGGTGAGCCAGGGGGGCTAGTGCTCCTAGACCGGGCTGGTGCGTCATGGAGGGGTCTAATGGGCCTAGAAAGGACTAGTGAGCCAGGGAGAGGTGTAAAGGGCCTAGATGGGGCTGGCAGGACAGGGAGGGAGCTAATGGGCCTAGGCAGGGCTGGTGAGCCAGGGAGGGGTTTAATGAGTCTAGACTGGGCTGCCAGGTCAGGGAAGTGTCTATTGGACCTGGAGGAGGGGCCTGGTGGGCCAGGGAGGGGGCTAATGAGGATAGGTAGGGCTGGTGGGCCATGGAGCGGTCTAACGGGCCTAGACAGGACTGGTGAGCCAGGGAGGAGTTTAATGGGCCTATACAAGGCTGGCAGGTCAGGGAGGGGGCTAATGGGCCTGGACAGGACTGGTGAGCCAGGGAGGGGGCTAGTGCTCCAAAACCAGGCTGGCAGGTCATGGAGGGGTCTAATGGGCCTAGACAGGACTGGTGAGCCAGGGAGGGATGAAAGGGCCTAGATGGGGCTGGCGGGCCAGGGAGGGGTTTAATGGGTCTAGACTGCGCCGCCAGGTCAGGAAAGGGGCTAATGGAGCTAGGTAGGGCTGGTGGGTCAGGGAAGGGGCTAATGGGCCTAGAAGATGCTAGTGGAACAGGGAGATATTTAATGGGCCTAGACCAGGGCTGGTGGAGCAGAAAGAGAAGTAATGGGCCTAGACGGAAGCTGGGGACTTTGGAGGAGGCTAATGATCATAGGTGGGGGCTGGCAGGCTACATAGGGGCTAATAGGCCTAGATGCGGCTGACGGGCAGGAAGGGAGCTAATGGGCCTAGAGCGGGGATGGTGGCCAGGGAGAAGGCTAATGGACTTGATTAGGGTCAGGTGGACCAAGTAGGGAGCTAACAGGCCCGAAGGGACCTGCAGGCTATGGAGGAGGGCAAATGGGCCTTGATGGGAACTGGTGAGCTATGGAGGGGGTTGACAGAAAGGACCTGGGCTCATTGGCCAAGAAAGAAACGAATGGACCTAGAATGACCTGGCGGACATTGGATTGGGTTCATGGGTCTGGGTAAGGGGCTGACAGACTTGGAGGAGGGTGGTGGGCTTGGAAGAGCATGGATGGGGCTGTAGGGCCCATGGGCTCATAGGTCAAGGAGGGGTTGACCGGCAGGGACTGACCGGGATGAGGTGGAGTGCTGACAGGCCTGGGGGGGCTGCTGCTGGCCTGGGAGGGGCTCGTGGGCATGGAGGGGGCTCACGGGATTGGGACGGCACGCGAAGGGTGTAGACCAAGGTGAGAGGGGGTGGACGGCTCTTGGAAGGGACGACCCTGTAAGCCTGAGAGGAGTCTGCCAGCGCAGGGTGGGGGCCACCACGGGGCCCCCGCCCGCTTCGCACAGTAGCCGCGCACAGGCCATAAACCTCCAGCCCGGAGGGCCCCGCTTCCCTTTCATTCTACAAATGGGATTTTCATAAATGTACAGCGGCGTTTATGGTGTTTGAGTTGGCGCGAATGGGGAGTGTGTGTGATTGTAGATGTATGTATATAGGCTGTCCGCAGCACGTGCGGCGTGCCGCCAGCGGACCAGTGAGAGCGCTGTGGGGCTCACACACATACACTGTGCGGCAGAGCTCGGGGGGGGGGGGGGTCACACACACATACACTGTGCGGCAGAGCTCCTGGGGGGCTCACACACACATACACTGTGCGGCAGAGCTCCGGGGGGGGGGGGGGGGGCTCACACACACATACACTGTGCGCCAGAGCTCCGGGGGGGGGGGGGGGCTCACACACACATACACTGTGCGGCAGAGCTCCGGGGGGGGGGGGTCACACACACATACACTGTGCGGCAGAGCTCCTGGGGGGTGCTCACACACACATACACTGTGCGACAGAGCTCCTGGGGGGGGGGGGCTTACACACACACATACACTGTGCGGCAGAGCACCGCGGGGGGTGGGGGGGGGGGTTACACATACATACTGCACGACTATTAGAGGGTGTGCGGCACAGAGAATCAATCATTATTGAACCAGCCGCAGTGCATGCTCCAGGTGTAACAAGGAACCACCTCTAGAGATGGCATTAACGTGAGGCCGAGCGCCCCGACAGCCATCATGGCCCTTGGGCTAAGGAGTCCACCTAGGTGTGGCGGGGCCAGCCCACAGCCACTGGAAAGGATGCAACCAGCCGTGGTACGTCCGACGAGGAGCAACCCATATGAATGGACATTGTACAACACATTCTGATGAGTCCACTGTGGAGCGATGGGGAATAACCATAAAGTGACCAGGCACGTGCCTGAGGAGTCCACCTAGCTGTGGCGCAGGGCATCCCTTGGGATGGACAGCAGACAACTAATCGTGGAGGTCACAAGGAGCTGCCGGGAGCAACCTATATGAATGGACTTTGTACAACACATTCCAATGGGTCCACCGTGGAGCAATGGGGAATAACCATAATATTACCAGGTACAGTTTATGGCTAAGGAGTCCATGGAGGTGCGGGCGTTATGCAACCAGCCAAGGCATGAACTCTGAGGTGTCCACCCAAGAGTGACGGGGGCAACCAGCAGGTACGTCATAGCATCTCAGGAGGGCCCGCGGAGTGGCAGAGCAGAATGGCATGGGACTGGCCAGTTCTCAACCAGCCATGGCACAGTTCCTGAGAAGTCCACCTAGGGGTGGCATCAGGGCAAATCAGTGGCACGGGCAGTTGACAGATTAGCCACACCAAATGTTTTGAGAAGTCAGCCCAGGTGTGGCGGGGGAGCAATGTCAGGAGACAAAAGACCCCATATGTACACGAGTCTGTGTTTCCACCCTAGAGTGGAGATTGTTTAACCCAAGACAACGAGAAAGCCAAGGAACTGAACAAAAACCCAATGAAAAATGGATTGTGGGGACCACCTACGTCCTCGGAGCTGTTAAAGAAGGAACCTCATTCGCTCTCACTGTGTGGCTCTCAACTGATGCTTTGTGCTACCTCCCTTGTTGAGGGAACGCAGCTTTCAGCTGTCTATTGGTGGTACCTAGGCCACGTAGCGACCATGTGGCTCTCAGATGATAGTTGGTGGTACCTCGGTTGCTGAGGGCATGTGGCTCTCAGCTGTCTGTTGGTGGTACCTAGGCCACGTAGCGACCATGTGGCTCTCAGATGATAGTTGGTGGTACCTCGGTTGCTGAGCGCATGTGGCTCTCAGCTGTCTATTGGTGGTACCTAGGCCACTTAGTGACCATGTTGGTCTCAGCTGATGTTCAGTGGTTCCTCAGTTGCTGAGTGCACGCTGGTGGGACCTAGGCCACTGACTGACCATGTGGCTCTGAGCCGATGCTTAGTAGTACCTCGGTTGCTGAGTGCATGCAGCTCTCAGCTGTCTGTTGGTGGTTGTACCTGGGCCCCTTAGTGACCATGTGGCTCTTAGCTGATGCTTAGTGGTACCTCAGTTGTAGAGTGCGTGCAGGTGGTATCTAGGCCACTTAGTGACCATATGGCTCTCACCTGATGCTTAGAGATACCTCGGTTGCTGAGTGCATGCAGGCGGTACCTAGGCCCCTTAGTGACCATGTGGCTCTCAGCTGATGGTTGGCGGTACCTCTCCATCCATAACAATGCAGTTATCAGCGATTTCTGGGTGTTAACGCAGCTGTTCACTCTCCGCATGGATCCGACCCATTGTTAAGTGAGAGCCTGGGTGTACCGTACCTGTGTGCTCTTACCTATTGGTGGGTGGTACCCATGTGTCTCAGCCAATGGCACCTTGTTCCTTTCCACTCAGTTACCTGGCGGCTCCTAGCCCTTGATGGGTAGCACCTTGTCCGCTCCTCACCTGACGGCACGTCCAGGCTGATGATGGGGATGCGGATGAGTTTCAAGGTGGTCAGGATGCTGCAGTAAGGCTCCTTCACCTCCCCGGCCGCACACTCCAGCCCTAGAATCGCGTCCACCACCATGTTGTAGGCGTCGTTGATGAGCTGCACCTGCGGAAGGACACAGAGCGGAGGGAGAGGTCAGGGTGTAAGGCACACAAGGAAGGCCACTGGAAGGGTCATGAGGGGACTCAGACACAGTGACCCAATATCGGAGAGTAATTTACTGGAGTATTTCACTTGAGTTGTGAACCCTAGCGACTGCTTTGAAGAGGAAGCGGAAGCGACGTGGATATGGTTTGGGACGAATGTACAAAAGTTTTCTAGAAAAATAAAGAAATGTACCCACTGTAGGTTTACTCCAACGATTTGAGTAGATGTCCAACTTCTTAGAGTGCACAAAAACCCTCCGGAGTAGTCGTGGAAACCTCTGGACATTTCCAGGCGTACTCCGCCGCCACGAAACCTATGCAACACGGACATGCTTCAGGAGTAAGTTTTTCTGAAAGGTGCATAAACCTATTTAAAATCCTCCCCCACACTGTGTGAGGAGGGGGTGTCTCCTTCCCTCTCCAGCCTTGAAATCACCCTCACTTCAGCTTTTTTCTGCAGCACATGTACAGGTGTTAAAAGGATGGATACGCCAGACACCAGGATGAGAATGGCCCTTTTTCCTGCCCTAATCGTAAATATCCAACAGCGGAAACTCTACACCGCGGTCGGGTTGTCCTCACTTCAAGGTTTAGTCTGTGGGAGTAAATGCACGCAGAGTTTACTCCTGTTAATCAGCTTCTTTGACTTGTACCCACGGATACTGGTTTGTGAGCGTAAATCTAACCAGTTGATCGCGCCCTCAATGTACAGATTTTGGGAGAGGGCGGTTTTTGAGTACATTTTTGTAAGATTTGAAAATTGGTATAATTTCAAATGGCCTTTAAAGCTCATTCAGCTGCTTGCGTAGATTACTTTTCACAAGAATCCTCCATTGAAAGTAATTCAGGGCTCAGAGGAGTGGCCCCGTTACAAGTAATCAGTTCATTCAACAGCTGCCTCTAGTGCGGGTTTTAGACAGGGACTGCTCCAGGTCTGAGGATGTGTAGCTGTGCATTCAAAACATAACAGCACATAACATAATCAAGTACCACCTTAGAATGCAGAGCACAGCGCATCCTATTGCGACATGGGTGGTGTGCGGAAAAACTGATTTCACAGGTGCAGCATCCCCCATTTCAGCAGCGACACCTAGTGGCCAGTCAGGGTATAATATCAGCTCAGGTCCTATGGGGAGTAGAGAGACCAATAGACCCTGTGTAATTTACATTTTGTCTAGTATTCATGAGATAAAACGACCGGAAGTGCAGGGTGGTGGAACAAAGAGGCATGGGACAGAATCAAGACCAGGCAGCCTCGGTATTCATGAGATGAAGAGACAGGAAGTGTAGGGGAGTGGGAGAAAGAGGTGCGAGGTGGAATCAAGACCAGGAAAGCTCTGTATTCATGAGATAAAGAGACAGGAAGTGTAGGGGGTGGAAGAAAGAGGCGTGAGGTGGAATCACGACCAGGCAAGCTCTGTATTCATGAGATAAAGAGACAGGAAGTGTAGGGTTATGGAAGAAAGAGGCGTGAGGTGGAATCAAGACCAGGCAGCCTCGGTATTCATGAGATAAAGAGACAGGAAGCGTAGGCGGTGGAAGAAAGAGGCGCGAGGTGGAATCAAGACCAGGCAGCCTCGGTATTCATGAGATAAAGAGACAGGAAGTGTAGGGGGTGGAAGAAAGAGGCATGAGGTGGAATCAAGACAAGACAGCCTCGGTATTCTTGAGGGTTGCTCCCTTCAAACGCGCATCTTGGGGGCGGGGTGAAGCTTCTTCAGAATCACAGCTCTTCATTGGAACCGCCTGCCACTTGAACTAAAAACAGCGCCCTCACTCTCGGTTTTTAAGAAGAGCCTCAAAACCTGGTTATTAAACCAATGATCTTCTCGCACCCCGCTCTCGTCTGCTCCCTTCTGATCTGTACAGCGCCTAGACGCCTCCGGGTATTTGTGCACTTCTAAGTTGTGTCATTCATTCCTTCATAAAGGGACAGGAAGTGTAGGGTGGTGCAAGAAAGAGGTGTAAGGTGGAATCAAGACCAGGCAGCCTCGGTATTCATGAGATAGAGGCAGGAAGTGTAGGGCGGTGAAAGAAAGAGGCATGAGGTGGAATCAAGACCAGGGAGCCTCAGGATTCGCTACTCCAGAACCAGCAAAGGGCGCCCTAGAAAAACTCTGGGCCCTGCACTTACGCTTTGCAATTTAGTCACTGACCCTTGCTGTGGCCAGACTACAGTCAATAATTCTACTTCACATGTGATAGAAACCAAACAATGACAAAACCCAGCAGATGTTGAGTGCACAGGCTATGTGGGTATTTACAGTAAGAGATTTGTAGCTTCAGTTTCTGAAATCGCCAGAATAAAACATATTCAAAAGTTGAACTTTACATGAGCACCAGTTGCATTACAGACGGGCACATTAATTTTTTTCTGTTTTGTGTTATGCCCGGGGAGTGATTCGCCCAAAATCACAGGATGTTGAGCGTCCCTCCAGAGACTCAAACTTGATTCCCCAGCTCCGAGGTCGACCGCTCTGGCCTTCCTTTGCCTTTGGGTTATGTATGTGACACTTGTGCACTAGTGAGACAGGGTGGTGGCATCGCTGAGAGACGGATGAGGGGCGCATGGTTTGTATTTCGAATGAGGTAACTTCCTCTGGGGAAGAGCATGTCATAGCAATTACAATCAGTTGGAACGCGCTCATTAATTGTAAGCAGACATTTAATTGACACAATCAAACACCTGTTTTATTTTTAGACTTTTGATTTTGAGGCCTGGAGCTTGAATGTTTTTTTAATAGTTAAAGAACTGTTCAATCTGATTGTAATTGTTAATGGCTGAGGAAGTTACCTCATGCCACAAGAAATCTGCATTATTCATTTTTGTGTGGGGGCGGGTAAAAACAGTAACTAAAAGGGGGGAAGGTCTCCACACTGTGCAGCTGTGCCGCAGTGCCCCTATTTCTGGGGGAAAGAGGAGTCAGGTGGAATCAAGACTAGTGAGCCTCAGTATTCATGAGGAAGAGACAAATGTAGGGAGTGGAAGAGAGGCGTGAGGTGGAATCAAGACCAGGGAGCCTCAGTATTCATGAGGAAGAGACAAGAAGTGTAGGGAGTGGAAGAGAGAGGCGTGAGGTGGAATCAAGACTAGTGAGTCTCAGTATTCATGAGGAAGAGACAAGAAGTGTAGGGGGTGGAAGAAAGAGGCGTGAGGTGGAATCACGACTAGTGAGCCTCAGTATTCATGAGGAAGAGACAAATGTAGGGAGTGGAAGAGAGAGGCGTGAGGTGGAATCAAGACCAGGGAGCCTCAGTATTCATGAGGAAGAGACAAATGTAGGGAGTGGAAGAGAGAGGCGTGAGGTGGAATCAAGACCAGGCAGCCTCGGTATTCATGAGATAATGAGTCAAGAGAGCTGGGAGAAGTCAGGACTCTTCACCATGGGTGAACTCTGAAGGTGGAGTTCTTCTTTCCTTTGAGAAGTTGCAGCAGTGGTATTCTCTTCCCTTTACTGGTTTTTATAGATACCCTCAAGTTCGACACTTATCTAGCCTTAAGGAACATGAAATCCGGTGCTCAGCCAATTCTTTACTAGAGCTAGTAGCAAAGGCTCCAGCAAACAGAAATATTGACTCGATATATAAGATAATTTATCAACATTCTCAGGACACACGGCGGATCCGTTCCAGGGCAGTGCTAATAAGTGGATTCGCCTCCTTGATACAGTAGTTACGGCTGGCGTTTTGAGCCCTAGCAATATTTTGGCTCAATCGGTTCTTGATGTGTCACGTGTTAAGGTGCATCATTTTGGGTGTATCAATGAGTTCCATTAGTGCCTCTTTGCTATGAAACTTCGGGGGCACGGTTGCCGTTTTCGGTGTTTCCTCGAGGGCGCGAATGCGGTTCACAGCTTTGCCTCTGGTCCTGTTCTGCGACTCCATTGGGATATGGTCTTTGGTAAGATGTATAGTATCTCAAATCTCCGGGTGGTGACGGAGTCGAAATTGATCATTTTGTGGCACTCGCCGGCCATCCCTCCACATTTAGCGGGTTTATATTTTTTTGCAATCTCCCTGGCAGAACTTGCGTTGGCACGTTCCTGGTTTTCTAGTGTGACCCCCGACCCATGGATGTGGTGACTGCAGTTTTTGAAGATCAGCATGTTGGAAAGGATGCTGGTGAAGAACGCGTCACAGGGATGGAGGTGGACGCACACACGGATCCAATCCGGATTTGGATGGCGGCTGCGTTTGATAGTGAGGATGCTGGGAGCAGGGTTTTCTGTTTAAAACCGATCATCAGCATATATTTTTATTTGTCATAATTAAGATTATTAATAATTAATTACTAGATATTAATTTTGTCAAGCTTCTGACTAATCAACCTAACTAATGAGAAAATTACACGCGGGATTGCAATTGCATGGCTTAATTAATAGGTGAACTAAGTTGGTGAGCAAATTAATTAAATATGTGTGGCTAAAGTGCTATTTGTTATGTGTTTGCGCTTTGAAATAATACGCTTTTAATGCTTCTTTATGTTGCAGATGGCTAGATAATTACATACACATAAGGGTATTAGTGGGAATTGACACTGTATAATCATTACGATGTAGTAACGTTGTTTTGTGTTTCTTTTAATTAAGATTGTCCATTCTGGCCTAGTGAAAGATGGCCGATATTTACAGCCTGCATTTGAGTAGATGAAATACGAAGAGAGGCCTCGCTGAATACGGTTGAAAACCTGACCTCGGCCTCTGTTTGTATTAAAAGTTTCCGTGAGGACAGCAGTTCTGGGCTCGACTCCAGCTATCCTTGGGAAGGAACAGTAGCCACAATGAACATTTGATAATCTTGCAGTGGCTTCACTATATTCCGGAGAAGAGCATCCATGAATGTTGCATTTTTGAGTTTGTGCTTCCTTCTTTCGTGTTTTTATTTTTGAGATATTCGAGAGCGGAGGTTTTTTCTAAATGTTGCGAGTCAACATCCTTTCCTGCTCGCTCTGCTCAACGGACGCTTGGAGCTTGTTTGTAACTTTTAATGTGTGAATTTTCCTATAAATATTGTTAGACTAGAGAGGGTCTAAGGCCACTTCTTCCCGAACTTATGCTCGAGAGGATCGATGCTGATCGAGAGGACGGCGACTCGAGAGACACTTTGAGAGACCTGTCCTGACATTTAGCTAGAATAGGTAACTATGAGAATAATAATTTGCTATTGATTGACTTTCATTTGAACTAATTTAGATAAAATAACCTTTTGTTTGAATCACAGTGTCGGGTGGTTATTTCCTTGTCATTTATTGAGTTTCCAGATATGTTCTTATTGTTTAAATCATGACTCAAGACTGATCAATTAGGTCGCATTGACCTCAGTTTGGATGCAGATTGATTTAGGAGTTCTCTCGTATATTCAGTGTGGATAGAGTAATAGAATGAATGTTAGTGTGATGGGCCCTAGCGTATGATGAGTGTATGTGCGTATGACTGTGGAATTACTCTGTCCGTGGAAGTTGGGAGAATTTATATGCTCCAATCTGCAGCAAGGACACTCTAGATCTGTTAAAACTTGTTTCTCACCACGTCGCTCTCCTCAACACTGAATAACGTAGTCTTTACTTTGTTGATGACTATTCTGGCTGTTTCCCACACAATGTATTTAGCTTTTATATTTCTCCCACTTTGTGTTTGAATTTGCCTTTTATTGTGTTACCTGATGCTGGCTGGTGTATATAGGTTCTCATAAAGTCAAAACAAAATAGTTAGAAAAAGGAAAAAAAAAAAAAGATGAAGAGACAGGAAGTGTGGGGAGGTGGAAGTAAGAGGCGTGAGGTGGAATCAAGACCAGGCAGCCTCGGTATTCATGAGATAAAGATATAGGGGAATAGGATAAAAAGGATGCAGGCTAGGGGTCTTCTGTCAGACCTGGATAGACAGCAGGCTAGGGGGCATGGACTGCAGGCTAGGGGGCTGCTTTCTATATCTGGACAGGATTCAGGCTGCGGGCTGCTTTGAAGAGCTGGATGGAGTAAATGCTAGGGGGCTGTTGTCAGAGCTGGGTAGAGTGCTGGCTAGGGGGGGTTCTATATCTGGATAGGATGCATGCTGGGGGGGTTCAAGAGCGGTATAGGGTGCAGGCTAGGGGACTTCTTTCAGACTTAGTTGGGCTGCGGGCTAGGGGGCTCCTTTCAAGAGCTGGATAGGGTGCACACTACGGGGGCTGATTTCAGAGCTGGAAAGGTTGCGGGCTGGGTGGGAGTTATATCTGGAAAGGGTGCAGGCTGCGGCTGCATTTAAGAGCTGGATAGGGTGCAGGCTTGGGGCATTTCAGGAGCTGGATAGGGTGTAGGGCGCAGGCTAGGGGGCTGCTGTCAGAGCTGGAAAGGGTGCGGGCTAGGGGGCTGCTGTCAGAGCTGGAAAGGGTGCAGGCTAGGGGGCTGCTATCAGAGCTGGGTAGGAGCAGGCTAGGGTATTCTGTCAGAGCTGGATAGGGTGCAGGCTAGGGAGTGGTTTTCTAGATCTGGATAGGATGCATGCTGGGAGGTTTCAGGAGCTGGATAGGGTGCAGGCTAGGGTGCCGCTGGAGGCTGGATGGGCTGCAGGCTAGGGTGCCGCTAGAGGCTGGATGGGCTGCAGGCTAGGGTGCCGCTAGAGGCTGGATGGGCTGCCGGCTAGGGTGCCGCTAGAGGCTGGATGGGCTGCCGGCTAGGGGGCCGCTAGAGGCTGGATGGGCTGCAGGCTAGGGGGGCCGCTAGAGGCTGGATGGGCTGCAGGCTAGGGGGGCCGCTAGAGGCTGGATGGGCTGCAGGCTAGGGGGGCCGCTAGAGGCTGGATGGGCTGCAGGCTAGGGGGGCCGCTAGAGGCTGGATGGGCTGCAGGCTAGGGGGGCCGCTAGAGGCTGGATGGGCTGCAGGCTAGGGGGCCGCTAGAGGCTGGATGGGCGGCAGGCGAGGGTGCCGCTAGAGGCTGGATGGGCGGCAGGCTAGGGTGCCGCTAGAGGCTGGATGGGCGGCAGGCTAGGGTGCCGCTAGAGGCTGGATGAGCTGCAGGCTAGGGTGCCGCTAGAGGCTGGATGGGCTGCAGGCTAGGGTGCCGCTGGAGGCTGGATGGGCTGCAGGCTAGGGTGCCGCTAGAGGCTGGATGGGCTGCAGGCTAGGGTGCCGCTAGAGGCTGGATGGGCGGCAGGCTAGGGTGCCGCTAGAGGCTGGATGGGCTGCAGGCTAGGGTGCCGCTAGAGGCTGGATGGGCTGCAGGCTAGGGTGCCGCTAGAGGCTGGATGGGCTGCAGGCTAGGGTGCCGCTGGAGGCACGATGGGCTGCAGGCTAGGGGGCCGCTAGAGGCTGGATGGGCGGCAGGCTAGGGTGCCGCTAGAGGCTGGATGGGCGGCAGGCTAGGGTGCCGCTAGAGGCTGGATGGGCGGCAGGCTAGGGTGCCACTAGAGGCTGGCTGGGCTGCAGGCGAGGGTGCCGCTAGAGGCTGGATGGGCGGCAGGCGAGGGTGCCGCTAGAGGCTGGATGGGCTGCAGGCGAGGGTGCCGCTAGAGGCTGGATAAGCTGCAGGCGAGGGTGCCGCTAGAGGCTGGATAAGCTGCAGGCGAGGGTGCCGCTAGAGGCTGGATGGGCTGCAGGCTAGGGTGCCGCTAGAGGCTGGATGGGCTGCAGGCTAGGGTGCCGCTAGAGGCTGGATGGGCTGCAGGCTAGGGTGCCGCTAGAGGCTGGATGGGCTGCAGGCTAGGGTGCCGCTAGAGGCTGGATGGGCGGCAGGCTAGGGTGCCGCTAGAGGCTGGATGGGCTGCAGGCTAGGGTGCCGCTAGAGGCTGGATGGGCTGCAGGCTAGGGTGCCGCTGGAGGCTGGATGGGCTGCAGGCTAGGGTGCCGCTAGAGGCTGGATGGGCTGCAGGCTAGGGTGCCGCTGGAGGCTGGATGGGCTGCAGGCTAGGGTGCCGCTGGAGGCTGGATGGGCTGCAGGCTAGGGTGCCGCTGGAGGCTGGATGGGCTGCAGGCTAGGGTGCCGCTAGAGGCTGGATGGGCTGCAGGTTAGGGTGCCGCTAGAGGCTGGATGGGCTGCAGGCTAGGGTGCCGCTAGAGGCTGGATATGCTCAAGGTTAGGGTGCCGCTAGAGGCTGGATGGGCTGCAGGCTAGGGTGCCGCTAGAGGCTGGATGGGCTGCAGGCTAGGGTGCCGCTAGAGGCTGGATGGGCTGCAGGCTAGGGTGCCGCTAGAGGCTGGATATGCTCAAGGTTAGGGTGCCGCTAGAGGCTGGATGGGCTGCAAGCTAGGGTGCCGCTAGAGGCTGGATGGGCTGCAAGCTAGGGTGCCGCTAGAGGCTGGATGGGCTGCAAGCTAGGGTGCCGCTAGAGGCTGGATGGGCTGCAGGCTAGGGTGCCGCTAGAGGCTGGATGGGCTGCAGGCTAGGGTGCCGCTAGAGGCTGGATGGGCTGCAGGCTAGGGTGCCGCTAGAGGCTGGATGGGCGGCAGGCTAGGGTGCCGCTAGAGGCTGGATGGGCGGCAGGCTAGGGTGCCGCTAGAGGCTGGATGGGCTGCAGGCTAGGGTGCCGCTAGAGGCTGGATGGGCTGCAGGCTAGGGTGCCGCTAGAGGCTGGATGGGCTGCAGGCTAGGGTGCCGCTGGAGGCTGGATGGGCTGCAGGCTAGGGTGCCGCTGGAGGCTGGATGGGCTGCAGGCTAGGGTGCCGCTAGAGGCTGGATGGGCTGCAGGCTAGGGTGCCGCTGGAGGCTGGATGGGCTGCAGGCTAGGGTGCCGCTGGAGGCTGGATGGGCTGCAGGCTAGAGTGCCGCTAGAGGCTGGATGGGCTGCAGGCTAGGGTGCCGCTAGAGGCTGGATATGCTCAAGGTTAGGGTGCCGCTAGAGGCTGGATGGGCTGCAAGCTAGGGTGCCGCTAGAGGCTGGATGGGCTGCAGGCGAGGGTGCCGCTAGAGGCTGGATGGGCTGCAGGCTAGGGTGCCGCTAGAGGCTGGATGGGCTGCAGGTTAGGGTGCCGCTAGAGGCTGGATGGGCTGCAGGCTACGGGATGGGCTGCAGGCTAGGGTGCCGCTAGAGGCTGGATGGGCTGCAGGCTAGGGTGCCGCTGGAGGCTGGATGGGCTGCAGGCTAGGGTGCCGCTGGAGGCTGGATGGGCTGCAGGCTAGGGTGCCGGCTAGAGGCTGGATGGGCTGCAGGCTAGGGTGCCGCTAGAGGCTGGATGGGCTGCAGGCTAGGGGGCCGCTAGAGGCTGGATGGGCTGCAGGCTAGGGTGCCGGCTAGAGGCTGGATGGGCTGCAGGCTAGGGTGCCGCTAGAGGCTGGATGGGCTGCAGGCTAGGGTGCCGCTAGAGGCTGGATGGGCTGCAGGCGAGGGTGCCGCTAGAGGCTGGATGGGCTGCAGGTTAGGGTGCCGCTAGAGGCTGGATGGGCTGCAGGTTAGGGTGCCGCTAGAGGCTGGATGGGCTGCAGGTTAGGGTGCCGCTAGAGGCTGGATGGGCTGCAGGTTAGGGTGCCGCTAGAGGCTGGATGGGCTGCAGGTTAGGGTGCCGCTAGAGGCTGGATGGGCTGCAGGTTAGGGTGCCGCTAGAGGCTGGATGGGCTGCAGGCGATGGTGCCGCTAGAGGCTGGATGGGCTGCAGGCTAGGGTGCCGCTAGAGGCTGGATGGGCTGCAGGCGAGGGTGCCGCTAGAGGCTGGATGGGCTGCCATGATCCATCTATGCTCTCCTGGCTTCCCTCTGGTCACGGCTCCCTGCAGTGTGTGGGTTTGTGTGAATGTTTTTTCATGGGTTGCTTTGCATTTCCTGCTGGGCCGCTGGTCAGCATTATTCTTGTAGACGCCGAATTGTATCTGGGGCCGGAGGATGCGGGGGTGTTAGGGGGGCTCTCGGGCGGCTGTTTACACAGAAGTGTTTTTTTCGGAAGCTGCATTTTTTGCTGACCATTCCTCTTTCAGCCGCATCACGTGTCAAATGTTATGTTGTGTTTACGCGCTACTGAATGTCTTTGCATCCCTTCTCTGTCGGCAGGTTTGTTTTTTATATTTTTATTAGAAGTACCCTTAGAACTTAATAAAAAAAATGCACGCACCTCTCTTCTCGTGCATTTGTTATATAATGTACGCAAGTCACATAGATCGTTACCTATATGGAGACGTGTCCACGGCTCAGAAGCGCCGCCCATGAAAGGACAGGCGCCTTGAGTCACTCTGTGCCCAGCGTGCACGGAGGGACCGGCGCCTTGAGACAGCCTGAGCGCCCGGTGGGCCTAGAGGGACAGGCGCCTTGAGACAGTCCGAACTCTCAGTGGGCCCGGGGGGACAGGCGCCTTGAGACAGTCTGAGCTCTCAGTGGACCCGGAGGGACAGGCGCCTTGAGACAGTCTGAACTCTCAGTGGGCCCGGGGAGGACAGGCGCCTTGAGACAGTCTGAGCTCCCAGTGGGCCCAGAGGGGCAGGCGCCTTGAGACAGCCTGAGCGCCCAGTGTGCCCAGAGGGGCAGGCGCCTTGAGACAGGCAGAGCACCCGGTGAGCACGGAGGGACAGGCGCCTTGAGACAGTCTGAGCTCTCAGTGGACCCAGAGGGACAGGCGCCTTGAGACAGTCTGAGCTCTCAGGGGGCCCGGAGGGACAGGCGCCTTGAGACAGTCTGACCTCTCTGTGGGCCCGGGGGGAGAGGCGCCTTGAGACAGTCTGAGCTCCCAGTGGGCCCAGAGGGACAGGCGCCTTGAGACAGCCTGAGCGCCCAGTGTGCCCAGAGGGGCAGGCGCCTTGAGACAGGCAGAGCACCTGGTGGGCACCGAGGGACAGGCGCCTTGAGACAGTCTGAGCTCTCAGTGGACCCGGAGGGACAGGCGCCTTGAGACAGCTTGAGCGCCCGGTGGGCGAAGAGGGACAGACTCCGCCTGCAGACATTGCTGCGTCCAAGTTTGCCTCCAGAAGGCACCCGAGGCTGCCAGGGGAGGGTGGCACTGAGGTTTCTACCAGCCCCTGGCAGCACAGACTTGTTCAGAGAGAGGCCACGTCACACTATTCAAGCTGCTTCAAGCCGTGCCAGGCAAGAGCCCCAGAGCGGAAGTGAAACCAAGGGCCTGCCCCTGCCGGGCACCAGGCGCGCAACACCCATTGGACTCAAAGGGCTTCAGCCCCCCCCCCCCCGTCGTGTGTGGCAGCCCGGGATGAGACACCTTCCCGGGCAAAAAAGCAGCCGCACCCGAGTCCTTCACAGGTCTTTAAAAGACCATTTGCATGTTAATGAGGCCTTGCTGTTGTTTCACCCCCTCTAAGAGCCCCTGCAGCTCCACTCTGCTGATTGCTTAAAGTTCAGCCCCCCCCCCCGAAATTTTTGCTCAGCCCCCCCCGAAATTTGGCTCTAGTTGCGCCTCTGCCGGGCACACGCAGACTGGCCAGACGGGGTCTCGAGAGGGCGCTGCCAGGGGAGGTGTAAACGCCTCTGATGCAGGAGGTTAGGGTGTGCATCTTACACAGCTACCATCCCAGGCCCCGTCCCAGCGACACTGACCCCTGTTATAGCACCCAGCAGCATTGCAGTCAATTTCTAAGCACTCCTAATATTTCCACTTTGGTGAATTCTGGAGCTGTGAGATCAAGCATGCCCAGGCTCACACAATTTGTCCAAGTGAGGAGGCCGGGATTAGTGTGCAGATATCAGTAAACTCCAGAGAAGGGAGGCAAAGCAAGGTTTCGTGGGTGGGGAAGCGCCCAGAGTCCATGGACTGGTGTCCCGGGGACCCCCCCCCCCCCCCAATTGCCCTGTGACGTGGGCTTGCCCCCGCCGACTCACCTCTGTCGGCAGGTAGGACAGGTAGGGGATGTCCATCTTCTCGCACTGCGTGGTGAAGTCCTGGTACAGGCAGTTCTGGGACCGCTTGGGGTAGAAGATGGTCGGTTCGTAGTTCTGTAAGGGGAGAAGACACGGGTCTGTAGAGCGGTCGGTGGTGGAAAGCGCCAAGAAGACAAGTGTACTGAGCATTCACCATCACAAACCGCGTTGTAAATAAAGGGTGAGGCGCCTGCTCTGTTCTGTAGCAGTGGAAAGGGCCACGCGCTTCCCCAGCCCTGGGGCATGTACACACTTTAGAATGGACGATGGGTGACGTCAGTGGTAAAACGCACATCCGTGCACGCAGCGCGGCAGGGTGTGCATCAGTATCTGGCATGGACCGGGTGCTGCTCATAAAAGGCTTGTTTTTCTCTAACAGGGAAATGTTTAGGTTTACAACAGCCTCCTAGAACCCCTGCCCCATAAAGTAACTTCATAACTAGGGATCCCAAACTAAATATAAGAAGGTTATAAGACAATAATTTACCTCAAACATTTTTCCCTCCATTGCCCTCTCCATTAACCCTTTCCCTTCCAGTCCATTAACCCGCTCATTCACTGATACATTCACCCATCAACACTCCCTCATCGACCAAAGATCTGTTCCTGCTCCAGTTAAAGCCAAGGCGCCCCCTGTAGTTGCCGCTCTACGCCTCCACCCTAAAGCGCACCTACCAGGCATCGCCAGTGAGGGGCGCTGTGAAGTAACGGGCAACAAGCGAAGACCAACAACGAGACAAAGAGGGCTACACCTTCCGGGGGCCATACTCACGTAAATCCGCAGGTGTCGGGCGCAGACCAGCCCAATGGCGCCATTCTGCTCCGGCCCGCAGATCACCAGCACCGTGGGCTGCTTCTTCGGCAGAGAGCTGAGAGGAAAGGCCTGAGGGGGACACAGCAAAAGAGAGCTTAGAGGAGCAGTCCTTCTCAAGGGAACCCCAGCTACCAGTTGCACCCACATTTCATATCCGTCTGGAGTTAAGTGACTCACCCGCCCTGGGTGCCCATCATTCCTATCCCTAACCTCGTCTAATTCTGGAATACTGGGATTGCACGACCGCTTTCCTAGATTTACATGGTTGCGATCTTGGATTGTAATAGGTGAATTCAAGGACTTCCCCAAACCCATTCCTGCAGTTTGAGTAGAACATTCCAATGGATTCTCCAAGTCCGCCAGATGTAGACCTCTTACTTGTGGAAGTCCTTTTCATCCGTTTTAGTTGCAGCGAATCATCCACGAAGATGCAAACACGAAGCACAACCGGACCGGAAATCATCACTAGTGTCCACTCTTGACATCATGAAGGCATCGTCCTTCCACAGCGAGAGAGGACTTGACCGAGCCTCGAGTAACGGTCTCCGGGCCACCAGCTGCCCAAGCACCGGCCTCGTCGGTGAACACCTTGGCTGTTCCCAGGGATCAGTTACTCCAAGCTGGGGTTTGGTTCGGATCTGGGTCATTGAACCTCATTCTTCACACACATGTTTTGATGCTGCTCAGCTTTGAGCTGTTAAATTTGCAGCAAATGCTCTCTGTAATACATGCATCGAGTCAAAGACCGCTTCTCCCTGGAGTGGATATGTTCTCAATGCTCTGGGCAGCCCGCCTGCAAGCTTTTCCTGATTAATCCTGTTGCACTTACCACCACTATTTCTGTTACCCTGTTCTTTCCTTCCTGCCCAGACAGAAAATCGATCATGAAAGGTAAAATCTGGGCAGCGATGAATGAATCGAGCAGAAGGCAGTCTAAGCCGAAGACGGCAAACATCCTATGTCAGAGTCAGGAACTGCCAGGAGGGTGGCTTAGCTCTTGAAAGGAGCATGGACATGCAACAAAAAGAGGATTACAAACAGTGGAGGTTTGTCAGTTCAGCCAGCTGAGCGGCAAAATTGATCCCACCAGAGAAAAATACAAGAGTCTTCCGGCTGCTACAACCCTGCACCAGAGTGGCCCAGACATAAAGAACTCACCACTCCAAGATGTCTGCCGAGGGAGGCAATGGCTTCGCATGCAGGAGCTGGGAATCCGACTACCAATAGACAGAGGTGGCCTATCTTGACTTCCCTCTTCCTGTTTCCATCCCTTGAAGTCCATCTGTACTGGGTGCTTCTCAATTAACCTCTTCCTGTTCCAGGTTGCTGCACCGCGTCCTGGTGGCCTACCTTCGCCCTAATAAACAAACACTTACATATCCAATTGCCCAGCTCGTCTCTCTGCAACCCCCCTCTCACTTTCCTGCCCTCTCCTCACAGCTCTGATTTTCTCTTTCCTCTTGACTTTTTTCAGCCTACTCTTTAAAACAACCTAATTTTCTTGCACTTTCTTTGCATTTTTAGTTTACTAAAGACAGAAATTGACAATAAACATTGTCAATCACATCTGTTTTTCCATTGATCCGCATGCTATTTCTACAATTGCTTTTAGGTGGACAGGGTGCAGTCTCTTTGTCAGCTCCTGTGATCACTGGCTTCCTTGGCTAATCGATGGATAGAATTATTTTAATTTGAATGAATAAAGGCCTTTCTTTTCCTAAATACCCATAAACCTGTGATTTAAAGTGTATCAATCCTGTGTTGCACAGCAGCCTTCCCACATCTGCCTGACTACACTGCTTGGATTTCAGTGTTACATTCCTCAAATTCTAATCCAGCATTCCAGTGACCTGCGTCGCCGCACTGCTGGAATACCGCCACCCTATTACGGGATTTCCATGCGCCTTTCCAGGAACCGCATTGCTTCATTTTTTAAATCTTTTCATCGCATTCTTAGAGTTCCCTCACAATATATGTATACGTTTGCGGCTACATTCAAGAAAGGTAACCAGATGAGAGAATGCTCCATTCTTCCACGCACTGCAGCTCACTGATGCGGCCTTCAAGCCGCTGGACCGGTGCGACAATGGAGTACCAAACTGCGCAGCACGTTTGATTAAATTACACAGAAAAGGGAAATTATGCGGAATAATATGAGATTCAGGGCAAGTCACAGGATAAGTTCACTGGCACAGCAAGAGATATATATATATATATATATATATATATATATATATTACCTACTGGCGGTCGCCAGTAGGTAGTTATAGTTAGGACCCCTTTTCCATAGGAAATCCGCAACATTCTATTTTGAATAACTTTGGCGCCAGTCGACGAATCCTCGCGAATTTCTCAAAATAGGTGGGGCGCTAAGCTCCGCTCCTACCCTGAAAGTCTCGGGAGGATTCGTCAAGCGGGGGCTGAGATAAAAGGGGGGTCCCAAAACGCGTTTTTCCCATGCATTTTTCCATAGGACCTTTAGACAGGGCTACAGCCCGAACGGCTGAACAGAATTACTAGAAATTTGGCAGAGAGGTAGTCCTCAGGTCAAGGAAGTGCCTTTTGTAGGTTTGGTGTAAATCTGTTCAGTAGATTCTGAGAAAATAGCCTTTAAATCAATATATATATCTGAGCCAGCTTACGGTACGCTTACCGTAAGCTTACCGTACGCGTACGGTGGCGTGCGCGAGCGCGATTCTGATTGGCTCTTAGATCTTAGTAAACATTCGAATCGGCCGAAACCAGGAAGCGGCGGCCGCCATTTTCTCTCTCGCACTGAGAGTTAGGTTGTTAAATAAAACCAATACACATGTAAAGGAGCTGTTTTGACAGCTCACACACACATAGCCATGATGAGGGAGTCCCCCAAGACCCCCCAAGGCCAAAAACGCCATTTTTATTTTTTCGCTAATTTCGCCGACTACGCTTACCGTACGCGTACGGTAAAAAATGTGAAAAAAAAACACTATCCACACTCTCCCCACCCCCTGTGCTTTTGGTGGCCGCAGGCCACCAAATGTGCAGGGCTTAGCAGTAGTGTGAAAAACCACAATATTTTTAACAAAAATAATCAAAGAAAAAATGATCCACACTCTCTCCACCCCGTGTACAAATGGTGCCCGAAGGGCACCATTTGTGCATGGCTTATAAGCACCGTAAGCACAGTAAGCACCGCGTGCTTACTGTGCGCGCACGGTGCGCGAAGCGCACCGTGCGTGCACGGAACGAACTGCGTTAAGTGGGCGCGCACGCCACGAATGGCGTAAAGTAACTTAGCATTTAAAAAACCGTACAAATTCACTGAAAAAACCATAGGTTTCACACACGTTATAGTTAGGAATTAGCATTTAAAAAACCTTGCAAATTCACTAAAAAACCATAGGTTTCACACATGTTATAGTTAGCGGAAATTTTACTGATAAAAAACCAATGAAATTCCCCCGTTATAGTTAGTGCAGGCAACTATAACTCACGCGACCGCAATCCTCTGCTGATGCTAATACTGTATTTAGACACTTATTTGCCCATGTCTTCTTCCATAAATTTTTAGCTATACATATATTACAAATATTTTTTTTTCATAAAGACACATATGTCATCAGCAGAAGATTGCGGTCGCGTGAGTTATAGTTGCCTGCACTAACTATAACGGGGGAATTTCATTGGTTTTTTATCAGTAAAATTTCCGCTAACTATAACATGTCTGAAACCTATGGTTTTTTCAGTGAATTTGCAAGGTTTTTTAAATGCTAATTCCTAACTATAACGTGTGTGAAACCTATGGTTTTTTCAGTGAATTTGTACGGTTTTTTAAATGCTAAGTTACTTTACGCCATTCGTGGCGTGCACGCCCACTTAACGCAGTTTGTTCCGTGCGCGCACGGTGCGCTTCGCGCACCGTGCGCGCACAGTGAGCACGCGGTGCGCTTCGCGCACCGCGCGCCCACTTTACGCAGTTAGTGCCGTACACGCAAGGTGGGCACGCAGTGCGCTACGCGCACCGCGTGCCCACGTTACGCACCGTGCGCACATGGAGGACATATTATGCGCTTCCTTGTGATAGGTAATCTGTTAAATTTAATTTGTAAGTGATGACAATAATATGCCATGCACAGAGTTTTTTTTTTTTATTAAAATTTTTAGCGTAAGCGCACCGTACGCGTACGGTAAGCGTAATCGGCGAAATTTTCAAAAAATAAAAATTTACCGTTTTTGGCCTTGGGGGATCTTTGAGGACTCAACTAACATGGCTATGTGCATGGGCGCTGTCTAAACAGCCCCTTTATATGTTTTTTGCCTTTGTTTACAGCCCCCCCCTCAGAGTGCGAGAGAGAAAATGGCGGCCGCCGCTTCCTGGTTTCGACAGATTCGAATGTTTACTTAGATGTAACAGCCAATCAGAATCGCGCTCGCGCACGCCACCGTACGCGTACGGTAAGCTTACGGTAAGCGCACGGTAAGCGCACCGTAAGCTGCCACAGATATATATATTGATTTAAAGGCTATTTTCTCAGAATCTACTGAACAGATTTACACCAAACCTACAAAAGGCACTTCCTTGACCTGAGGACTACCTCTCTGCCAAATTTCTAGTAATTCTGTTCAGCCGTTCGGGCTGTAGCCCTGTCTAAAGGTCCTATGGAAAAATGCATGGGAAAAACTCGTTTTGGGACCCCCCTTTTATCTCAGCCCCCGCTTGACGAATCCCCCCGAGACTTTCAGGGTAGGAGCGGAGCGGAGCGCCCCACCTATTTTGAGAAATTCGCGAGGATTCGTCGACCGGCGCCAAAGTTATTCAAAATAGAATGTTGCGGATTTCCTATGGAAAAGGGGTCCTAACTATAACTACCTACTGGCGACCGCCAGTAGGTAATATATATATATATATAGATAGAGAGAGAGAGAGAGAGAGAGATAGACGTATTCGCCACTGCAATCCTCAGCATAAAGACGATGCAGACCCAGAATCAGTGCAAAGGTGAAGTTTTTATTTGTAGACCCGTTTGTCCACCATGACGCGTTTCGGCCATGCAAGAGGCCTTGATCACATACATACATATACACATATACACTGCATTCCCAGTAGAAGGGATGGTGAGCAAGAAGGGATGGGGGGGGCAGTTGACAGATAGGGAGGGTGTTAGCTTAGCAACAGTATATTCATGTATTTGGTGACTGAGGCACGGACAGCTCAGTGGGATGAGCTCCTGCGGCGGAGATCTGTATATACGGACGTGGGGCCTGACCCAAAGTTACAGCTCAGATGTCGATAGACTGAGGACGACGGGGGAAAAACAAAGTCTGTTTTTCACAGCTCCAAGACACATTCAGTGTGTGGTCTGCGGCTCTAAAGGGCAAAGCGGTTATTCGCGTTTTCCTCTTTTTTAATAAGGTGCTAAGAGCCTACAGCAGCTCAGTAAAGAGCATTTCTTTTTCCGAGGCCCAGGTATTTATGAATTCGTTTTCCTAATATTTTGAAACCGCAAGCCCATTATGATAATAAAACCCAGGCCTACTGTAGAGGGCCCGTGGCCAGGCCAGATTCTGAAGTCATTGGGCTGTGACCTGGAGCAGAAAGCACCAGTGGGGGCTCAGCATGGGTTTAGGCTCCAATGCAAACCCCAGCTGGGACCCTGTGAGACCACGAGGGCAGCACGCGAGCGGTCTGTCTAGAAGGCTTTTTATTAGAGCGCGAGGAACAGTTTGCATTTTAAGTTTCAACTGCTAGGAATGCACACATTAATATGACGGATTGTTGATTCATGTCGACAGGGCCAGACTGACCTGTACTGAAAGGAAGACGCTTCCAAACAGCCCAGGCCTCTTTAAAAAAAAAAAAAAAAAAAAAAGATAGGGAAGATTCAATTGTACGACAGGCTCTGCGACTGATCGTGCCCCAGCCCCACCGACCTTCATGGACTTTGACCTGGAGGGAAACCTAGCATTTCATGCTTTTCTGCCATGTGACTGGCCCTTCTTACCAATGCTGCCCTATCAAAAGCACACACGGCCTGTCTGAAAGTGTATTTCAGGCCTGCCTGACATGAGACTGACTCTGCCCAGCCCACCAGAGGCTCCAAACCGTCTGGAAGTCACTGAGAAACATGAATACATCACATTTAATAATAATAATAATAGAAGGGCTTGTAGAGCGCATAGCGACTTACAAAGGAAGGGTCACAGCGCTACAGTCAGTTCAGCCGGAAAAGCCACATTTTTAATGTTTTCCAGAAGAGGAGTTCCAAGGGGGCCTGATGGATCGAGAGGGGCAGCGAGTTCCAGAGTTTGGGCCCTGGGTAGCCAAAATAACTGCCACCGGGGCACACTCTTGACCTTCGGGCCCCAGAAGATCCGAGGGTCCTCTGTGGCGTTGGGTTGGATGAGAGGCGGCAGCTACCGTGGGCCATGGTTCACCAGCGCTTTGTAACAATAGCCCATGGCCTTGAACGAGGGCCTCTGCTTCACTGGAAGCCAGCGCAGCTTGGAAAGCGCAGTCCCCATGGAGGTGCGTTTGGGGAGATGTAGCAGCAGCGCGCCGCCGCATTCTGCACCCGCTGGAGTCTCCTCATGCGAGACTGCGACACCCGTAGGTACAACACGTTGCAGTAGTCCAGCCTTGATATGATTACGGCCCGGACCACTGTTCTTTTTGCAAATTCTGTCAAAAAGCAGAGAATTTTTTTGAGGGTCCGGAGGATCCGGAAACATTTCCCTGCCAGAGCTGTGATTTGGCTGTCAAAGGATGGCTTCTGGTCAAAGGTTTTTAACCCTGGGCTTCGGGCTTGGTAAAGAGCCAAGAGTTTCAGGCCACCAGGTGATCGGCCAGATGTTGGGTGGTTTGCCCGGGATCCAGATCCCCATCTTCCCGGCCTTCACCTTAAGGCTCTTTTGATCCATCCACAGAGCCCTCCTCCCGGCACCAGCTTAGCGAGGCATCCGCGTTGGCAGAATGTCGGGAGAGGGTAATGATGAACCAAGAGTCATCCGCGTATGTGATAAGTTGTGAAACCGTGGCGTTCAATGACCTCAGCCAGGGGGCGCGTGTACATATTAAATAAGGCTGGCCTCAGGGAGGAGCCCTGCGGCACTCCCTGCTGCGTTGGGAACACTTTAGGATGATACAGCTTTTGAAACACCTGGAAGGTGCACCCCTGTAGAAAAGAGGCAACCCACATCGAGGCTTTGGGGCCGACATCGCATCTCCACAGACGTTCGATCAGCAAGTTGTGAGACACAGTGTCGAACGCAGCGCTGAGATCCAGCATCAGAAGAGCTGCAGGGTCGCCGGCTTCCAAGATGTGCCGCATGCATTCAGTGGCCAATAGCAGGGCCAACTCTGCGATGTAGGAGGGACGGAACCCTGACTGTGGCCCATGAAGTAGGCTGTTGGCCTCAATAAATGTAGAGAGCTGTTGGTTGACATGCTTCTCTGTGACTTTGCCAAAGAAAGGTAGCATCGATATAGCTCGGTAGTTATCAGGTTTGGTTGGGTCCAACAACAGCTTTTTGAGGAGTGGGACTACCATTGCATGCTTCCACCGCTGAGGACCCCAGCCTGCCGTAAGGGAGCTGTTACGTAGCTCGTGGAGCATGGGCGGGACCGGTTCCGTGCCCCGATCCAGAATAAAGAGCGATACTGAGTCAAGCGGGGAACCAGACTTTACAGACGTGAGCAGTGGGCACAGCTGCGTGAGTTCGATAGGTTTAAAAAGCCGGAGCCCAGAGCGGTCATCTCAAGAGTCAAACCAGGTGTTTAGGCGGGGGTTTCTATAGACTCCACTGGGAAGGAGGCACATATGTTTGCCACCTTATCCGAATATAATTGAGCTTGGGCGTTGCAGCCCTCCTCAGATGGTTAGGTGGATGGGGAAACTTGGGACACTGAAGCTAGTGTCTTTATGATGGCAAAGACGTCTGGCGAAGACGTCGGAGCCAACATCATTTTGATGGAATAGTAGTCGCGATGACAATGTTGGATGCGACTGCGGCACGATTTGAGCGCAGCCAGATAGCAAAGTGAAAAATCGGGGTCGTGTGCCCTGCGGCAAAGGCGCTCAAGGCGCTTGCAGTTCTTTTTGAGCCCAAGGAGTTCTTTGTTGAACTGCTCCGCGCATGGTTTCGGGATTCGAAAAAGAACAGTTAGTCAGATGGACAATTTGGTCCAAGGCCACAGAGAGCCATTTTTGAGCTGGAGGCGGTCTCGATCAACACAACCAACCAGGGTGGGTCGACTGGAAACCAGCGCGTGGGTGAAGGTTGCGGGGGTCACTTTGGCCCACTGGCACACCCGTACTACCTGGGCAGAAGGGGGATTAGAGACCGGTTTGGCGAAAGGAACCGAGAAAGGGATCGGCAAGTGATGCGACCTAGTGAGTGGAATCGGGGGGCTGGCGCTGGGATTCAGAATGTGCCCCAGTCTATGAGTGGGGGCGGAAACTGATTGAAGGAGCTGTAAGCCTTCCAGACCTGCAACCCAGGCCGATGCCGCCGTGTCATTGACATCACATTTGCCAGACACTTAAAATGACCTGCTCGACTTAGTAACAATGTATTCCTTCCCAAAGGGTCAATTGCAACCAGCTCACCTGCTGGTGTTTAATTGTATCTTTATTTTGAATGGTTAATACATTGTGTATTTGCTTTAAAAAAATAATTAGATAAAGCCTCAATCAGTGTCAAGTGGACCGCAGCGTGCAGCGCTTTTGTGCCTCTGTGGGGTCTGTGACTGAACTGCGATATTTAGCTAATGAACCAGTGCATGAGTGATACAAGCCTTGTTTTATTCACTTAAGAAAGGAGAGTGCAGGCACTATATTTGAAAAATAGAGTGAAACGTATTGACGCAACACAATCAATGTAGATAGAATTAAAGAGGTGAAAATGAAGGGGACAGAAGAAATATAAATGTTCTGTTCCGAGGGCCTTGAAAGGTCATTATCTCAAGGGCCAGAGAACTGACTTTCAACTGAACCGAACCTTCCATGGTTTGGTCAAAAAGGACTTAAAATGTTAGTGTTTTCTGATAGCGACATCAAGCTCCAACCAGTGCCGAGAAGCTGTGGTTATCCAAAGCTGTGGTCGTCTGGAGCGGTGGTCGTCTGGAGCGGTGGTCGTCTGGAGCGGTGGTCGTCTGGAGCGGTGGTCGTCTGGAGCGGTGGTCGTCTGGAGCGGTGGTCGTCTGGAGCGGTGGTCGTCTGGAGCGGTGGTCGTCTGGAGCGGTGGTCGTCTGGAGCGGTGGTCGTCTGGAGCGGTGGTCGTCTGGAGCGGTGGTCGTCTGGAGCGGTGGTCGTCTGGAGCGGTGGTCGTCTGGAGCGGTGGTCGTCTGGAGCGGTGGTCGTCTGGAGCGGTGGTCGTCTGGAGCGGTGGTCGTCTGGAGCTGTGGTCGTCTGGAGCTGTGGTCGTCTGGAGCTGTGGTCGTCCGGAGCTGTGGTCATCCGAAGCTGTGGTCATCCGAAGCTGTGGTCATCCGAAGCTGTGGTCATCCGAAGCTGTGGTCATCCGAAGCTGTGGTCATCCGAAGCTGTGGTCATCCGAAGCTGTGGTCGTCCGAAGCTGTGGTCGTCCGAAGCTGTGGTCGTCCGAAGCTGTGGTCGTCCGAAGCTGTGGTCGTCCGAAGCTGTGGTCGTCCGAAGCTGTGGTCGTCCGAAGCTGTGGTTGTCCGAAGCTGTGGTTGTCCGAAGCTGTGGTTGTCCGAAGCTGTGGTTGTCCGAAGCTGTGGTTGTCCGAAGCTGTGGTTGTCCGAAGCTGTGGTTGTCCGAAGCTGTGGTTGTCCGAAGCTGTGGTTGTCCGAAGCTGTGGTTGTCCGAAGCTGTGGTTGTCCGAAGCTGTGGTTGTCCGAAGCTGTGGTTGTCCGAAGCTGTGGTTGTCCGAAGCTGTGGTTGTCCGAAGCTGTGGTTATCCGAAGCTGTGGTTATCCGAAGCTGTGGTTATCCGAAGCTGTGGTTGTCTGAAGCTGTGGTTATCCGAAGCTGTGGTTGTCTGAAGCTGTGGTTATCCGAAGCTGTGGTTGTCTGAAGCTGTGGTTATCATGCAGTCTATGCAGCGTGATGGTTCATGCACACTTTAAGAAAAGTAAAGTTCCAATCTTGGTTGTCGTAATTCAAAAGGGTAACGCGTGCAAATCGGGTATTGCGCACTGACCCGCGAGCGTCGATAAAGTATGTGGAATCATGCAGTCTACAAATCCTGTATAGATACACAGCATTCCCCCTCTATGTAATCTTTTACATACTTTTAAATGCCTTTATGAATTGGTTACAAAGCGTCCAACTCCCTATTAATAAAAGTTCAGAGAGGACACCGCGCTTTCTGTTTGCGCGAGCTGTACATGAATGTTCCCTCAATATTTCACGTGTTAGACCTTTAGGGGGAAATTCACAAAGGCGTGCAAGAATAAGTCAAAGATTGCTATAGGAGTGTGTACGAGTATCTAAGAGTACCACAGGAGTGCGTAAGAGTGCATCACTGAATAATATTGGAGTACTACTTTACGTACTCCTACACGCCTTCGTGAATCGGAACAAAACTGTGCATGCGGACGCAGGGCTCAACACCTTCACATGTGTACGGATCACATCAACACTTCTTCCAAAACGCAAGAAGCACTTTAAGAGGTCGTCAAAATAATGGGATAAGTAAACTGTATGATGAACCGCTAAGTGTTGTGTACCTAACTGGAACGGTTGTATTGTTTAATAAAATGTTTTTTGTTTTTTTTACATCGTCCAAGTGTATGTCCCGCCTCCTGTGATGGCTGCCCCGGGCACCTGACGCAGGCGAGGGCCCAACCCAAAATCTGTGCCTGAATATGGTGCTTCAGTGAGATAATGAGTATGTGATGGGGCGAAGAAGATCTCTCTCTCCTCCATGGTAATTCAGTCTTCTACCACCGGCTTCTGCCAGATAAATAGACACTAATTCTGGGGTACAAAAATAGTCCACCCCAAATAGCACCTACCAGGGTATTTCAAAGCGTAGCCCCTCACCCCTTGCTCCGCACAATGCGCGGCTCGCAGGAGTGGATGGCTCGCGTTGAAAGTAATTGCTGCTAAATACAGAGGGCGCTGGTTTCTTTGTGCCGGGGCCGGGCTCGGTGTCTACGTGACTCCATTGTAAGCCGCTTATTTTGGGTTCATCTTCTTAAAGCCGGTCTGCCAACTTTAAAATAGATGTCACTGTGTGGGGTGGGTTCAGTCCTGCTGCGCATGTCCGGAGTTGTTTTCGCACCCCTTAATGGACACCCACCGCTTACAGCCTCCAAAGAGAAGCTGGACACTCACCCTGAGGAGGGGTTTCGTCTCGTCTTCCCTGCCACTGTGTGATATCGGCTCCTCACTGGGTGACCGTGTGAAGGGAACAAATACTGTGGGACATACGAGGGCACCGTGTGAGTTGTCAGGTCTGCTCAGAGACATCAACGAGGCGAGGTCCTCCGCTTCCAAGCCGGTTCTGTTCTTGTCTGGGGGTTCTAGGTGTTTGTTCCAACAAAATATATTTCCGAGTGCTGTAGGACATGCCCCTGTTACAGCACCGAAATATATTTCCTTAGTGTACAGCGCTGAGCCTGAATTCAGCACTTCACAACTCACTTCCAAACACACAGGCGTGGGAAACAGCGGGAACCCCGGGTTCCAGCTCGCTTTTGCCATTGGTTGAAGTCGAGGCGCTATTAATAAAATGGAAACGATAATCTCTTGGGGCAAATATATGGACTATGAGGGGTCGCAGGTCGGGGTCATAGACACCAAGTGGGGGTAGCAGAGGTAGCCCCCAGATCTGCCAATATGGTCACCCACTGAGAAGCCGATATCTCCTGGTGGCGAGAGAAGCAGGCTGGAACCCAGCGCAGAGACAGGATTTGCAGTTAGTGTTTGTAACTTTAAAAGCCATGCCAAATAAGAAGTTTGAGAACACCCCGGGACAACAGCACCACCAGAGCGAGCTTTTTTGTAGGAGAGGGTTTGGTGGGGGGGCCCCGGCTACTCCAATGCCATGCGCCCTCCTTGCATGGATTATTTATTTTTAAGATGGCAGGACTAAACACCTCTATGCCACCTTCCACTGGCATGTGCATTTTACTACCCGTGTGGCACACTTCGGTCCCTTTCCCCAGCGACAAACAGAAGTCTGCTGAGGGGTGAAGGGGGCCCATGCAGTCAAGTCTGTGATATCATGGGGTAAGAGGCGCGTGACGTGGCTTCCGCCACCCCTGGTGCGTGGGTCGCCTGGCACTGACAGAAAGGAGTGATGGGGACGGATAAAGAGGGCACAGTTCAGCAGGAAATGGGGAGAGTCTGCGGCTTGGGCACAGATGGCCAAGGAAGTGCACTAGATGAATGTCGGGTGGGGGAGGGTACATTTAAGGACCTGGGGGTGCAGTTAACGACAGGACAGGTAATACCTACGCGTGTGCTTTAATGCTTGTTGTAGTACAGTTAATTTCTGCTGGGGTGCAGTTCAAGGTTGCGAGGACGTTTTCATGATGCGAGTGCACAGCCAGCGGACTCTGGGGGGCGTTATACTTGTAGATTAGTGCAGAACAGCTAAGGCCTCCTAGGGTTAAATTAGCAATGGCGCTTTGCTTGGGACTGACTTCATGAGTGCGGAGGTAGTTATTGAGCCGAAGTACAGTTAATGACTGCTGGGGGCAGTCATTGACCACTGAAGTTCAGTTATGGAGAGCTGGGGTGCAGCTATTGAATCTTGAAGTAGAGTTAGTGAGCACAAGAGTTAAAATGCTGGATGCTAAGTTCAGTCAGCGAGTGCTTGGTTTCAGAAACAGAGTGCTTAAGTGCATCCGGGGAGTGCTGGGCTGTGAGGAGTCTGAAAACAACAAAGATAAAAAGGAACACAGGAGTAAAAGAAAACAAGGATTGAAAATGAGAATATTTTTGGCCTTTAATTGGCCGCTGCTAGACCTATTGGCTTTGCCAATGTTTGTGTACTTGTGGCAGCCATTTTAGAATGTAGTTTCTCATTCTTTATAATTACTAAAAATAAGTCAAAAACATTCAAAAGGTGGGCATTTAAAGCAACATATTCGCTATAATAAAGTAATCCAAAATTATTGAAAGATGGCTACCCGTGCGTGAACACGCACAGGCAGCCATCTTTGAATGGTTTTGATACACTTTAATAATAACAATGAAGGAAGAACCTGTTTTAAAATGTCCGCTAACTACATAGAAAACAATACAAAATAGGAAAGCAACCTGCGCCATTAGAGGTAGAGCGACGGCAAGGAACACCTGAGGAGCACCTGTAGGGCAGAGAAGAATACAGAGGGAGATGACCGCAGAAGGGATGAAGTGGCATACTCTCACCTTGGTCACAGCCATGGCACACGCGTGTCCTAAGATCTCGATCAGCTGCTGCCGGCCAAACCTGTAGTCTTCCAGCAGCTCGCGCTCCATGGCCTCCGCTTCGCGTCTACTGCAAGAAAGTGCAAAGAATACGGCGTTTAAGTGCTAGGAAATAAAGAACGCTCCCATGGTTGTGTCTCAAGTCCAGGGGTTAGCAGTGTGAGCTTTACACATTGTCACGGCAGTTACATGTATAAAAAGCTTCAGTAGGTATCACAATTAAAATTGGTGACTGATCTCACGGGCACCATTCATAGCTGAGCTGAAGGAGAGACCCGTAGTTAGTTCCCCGTTTATCCGACTGTTGCATTTCTGATCAGGTTCTGTCCTCTAGCGACAGCTGACAGCTTTCATTTACATTCATATGATTTCTAAAGCTTTTACAGAAGTATCTCAGGTGCTACAACACTGGGGTGCGGGGTGGGGGGGGGGGCAAGTACACTTGAGCAAAGAGGCGAGAAAGGCAGCAAATTGACAGGGCGAGTCTCGAAAACATGAATTTAGAAACATTCACGAATCCCCCACCTGATGTCTTAACCTAGCCACGAGGGAGCAAAAGTCGAGTCCGTATCAATCAAGCAGTAGATTTGTAGAGCGCTACCTGTCATCCCGTGAGGGTACCCAGGCGCTGGCGGGGTCCACTTGATTTGCTAGTAGCCATAATGTAAATTATATCTGTAGCTACTGCAGCGTCCGTGCATGGACACGTTCTAGTGTTCTAACTCCTAGGAATACACTATACACCCACCCACCACAGACGTCACTGTGTCAGGTGACGTGGTTAATAAAAAGGCCGAGCGCACGTGCTCGTGGCCATTCTCACTACCCCTAACTATGTGTCCTGTGTCAGTCCTTGCGCACAGCATGCGGGCCTAGTGCCCATCATTACACTGGCGACGAGGCGGGCGCTCCACCCCGCGTGTGCAGCCTCCGCTCGGCAAAACGAAGGAAAAAAAAACAAAAGAGGGAGAGAGAGAGAGCTGCCCGCAGTGAGGACACCCCCCCCCTCCTCTGTATGAAGGCGCGACGCGCAGAGAAGCCTGCAGGGCGAGGCAGAGCCCGCAGCATGTCCTGTGGTGACCGGGAGCCCACCCCGCACCTACAGAGCCAGCAGTGCGGGAGAGAGCGAGGCGATCACCGCAGCGGAGCCCACCCGCAATGGTAGGGATGTCCTGCCGTCACCCGCGACCTGTGCCCGTCGGGAGAGCCCACCCCACAGCAGCCAGCAGGAGGTGAGCAGCGGTGCAACAAACGACAGCCAAGCAAGCGGGCCGGACTGCCGTTCCGCCGGCCGCCGCCGGCAGTGAGGAAAAAAAAACCACCCCATCCAAAGCAGAAGCCCACCCCGCGTGAGGATAATCACGACCGGAGGCCCGTGGGAGCCAACCCCGCCTCCGCGAGTGTCGCTAAAGATGATGAGGGCGGGGGTGGAGTGGCTAACCACCCCCAACCCCATTACCAAGACGAGCGGCGTAAGCGAAGCCCACCCGTTTGGTGGCGAAGCCCTGCCGGGCATGACCGGGCCGCAACGGAAGGCAGCCCGATCAGGCCTGAGCATCGGAGGCGGAGCCCACCCGCACAGAAGAGGCGCCGCACAAATGGAACCAGCGGGTGCCTACCCCGCATAGGGACAAACATGTCGGCCCCCCACTCCCTGCCGCGCGAGGACTGCAGGAAGCTGCCGCGGGCAGGGAGGGCGATCGGAAATAGCAAGGAATGGCCGCCGCCGGCCATCCGATCATGCCCCCACCTCGCAGGACCCCGGCGGCATGAAAGGAATGCAGGTGAGCGGCCAGGGCCGCCGAAATAAACTCGAACTGTGTGCGCGACGGCACTGACTGCCACTATGCCCCACAGAAGTCCCGAACGTGCTGGGAAACCCAGCGTGACAAAGGAGCATTTCTCCCCCAATTCGCGCACACGCAGAGTGATGCCTCATCCTCCGGGCAGCTCCTGACAATGCCTGTGCCCTCCTGCCTCTAAATAAATAAGTGTAAAGAGACTTACCTGCTGTTGGCGGTGTCCTGCTCCCAAGGTTCTGCGGTGGCTCCAGCTCTTCTACACGGCCCGGGTGAAGCCTGGAAAAGTGAAAGAACACGGCAGAAAGTTTAGCAGCAAAGAAGGTTGCTGCTGAATGAATTGAAAAGCAACACTGCCATCTAGTGGCCGTTTCCAGCAACTGCACAGGAAGAAATGTGTACAGCATGTTCAAAGTCTGAAAACAAGGGGAAGCCATGGAGGCAGACTGCAGAGTGCTAGGAGGAGGTTAAAGGAAGAAGAGATAGTGTGCCAGAGGGATGCAGCGCCATCCCACAGCGACAAGGAGGAAGTAAAACGGGTCAAGCCACATCCACCCCACCGAGGATCGCGCTGTCGCCGCATCAAGTGGAGTGAACCCTCAAGAGAGCTAAAGGACTCAGCGCAGATGTACCCCGGACGCGGAAGGTACACAGCAGCGCCTACAAGAGAGGAACTCACTGAAGAAGATGTGCGCAGCAAGTGTCCAACGACACTGAAGGACAAGGATGCAGAGAGCACACCCAAGGGCGCCAAGAAGCCACCACAACCAGAGATCACACGGTGCAAGGAGCAATGCTACACTGAAGATGTACCACGACGGTACGAAGAGAAGCACGCACCAGTGCCCGACAAGGCAGAAGACACAGGTAGTCACACGACGTGACGCACCTCGTGAAGCCGACCAGCCAAATGGTCGCACCACAAAAGCCAACCCACCAGGGGTTGCGAAAGGAGGTGACCAACGCAAGGGTCAGAGTGAACATCACACCAACAAGTGACCAGCCAGGTGGTCAACACACAGAAGCCAACCCACCAGGGTTGGCAAAAGGAGGTGACCAACGCAAGGGTCAGTGAAACTACGGAACAAGAGGTCTGACGAAAAGACCGAAGGTATCCTGCCAGAGATCGGCAGAGTGGACCGTCAAGTGGTCCAAGAAATTCAAGAACGAAGAGGACCAAGAGTATGGCCCCCACGAACTTCGACAACCAAAGTAGCCGGTGAAAGGAGAAGACGAAGAGAAGGTCACGACCCTCACTCGGGATGCTGAGGAAGATGGAGAGAGTGTCCTCGGACGAGGACAAGACCAGGGGGAACACGTGCAGAGTGCGCGCACTGCATGGAGAAGCCTGGCCAGACAAAGGAGAACAGAAACGGTCCAGATTACGGCGTGAAGCGAAGGGATGAAGATATCGGAGTGGCACGGGTGCCACTGCAAGAAGAGGAGAAGAAGTCAGAGTGACCGAGATCGGAGTGGCACGATTGCCACTACAAGAAAAGAAGAAAGAAGAGATGGGAGTGGCACGATTGCCACTACAAGAAGAGGAGAAGAAGTCAGAGTGACACGACATCCTCACGGAGAAAAGAACCGAGGACAAGAGAGAAGAGTGTGGCAAGACTACTCACACTCCGAAGATAAGGAAGGCGACAAGTGTCCGAACACGGAGCGCAAGTCCTGAGAACACCCGTGGCACGGAGAGAAGACCATCTGCTTCACGATGCTTCAGCACACCTGGGATCTGCAGAGGTGAGCAGGCTGGACCATTCGGAACATCCACCTTTGGGGTCACACGGACACTGGACAACGCCAGCCGTGGTGACTCAGGGGCAGAGGCCTCAGGGATACCAGTGAGAGAGCGTCCCCGCGACGAGAGATGGTCATCAGCCGCCCTCCAGCAAAGGTCCCAGGAGGATGAAGACATCACGCGCGAAGACAGGAGCCAACAGCTACCCTCCAGGCACGACTGCGGAATCTGAGGTGAGACTTGTCTCCTCCGCACCCACACTGATCGGTGTGGGAGTAACACGATACAGTACACTCAGCCCAGGACAAATCTGATGAAGAGGGCCTCAGGGATATCCCGTGGCAGGGGAACACCCGCGAGAGGGGCATCATGGTGAGAGGGGTGTCTTGCAAACAATCCGTCTTTTGCCAAGCAAAACACACGCTACCGATGAAGAAAAGGACAGGACTGAAAGATGAACGGCAACATCTAGCGGTGAACCACAAGAACTCCAACTGCATTTGTCGCCACTGAAGTAAGGTGAAGAAAAGACTGAGGATAACTTCAAGGCAGAGTCGTCAACAGACTGGATCCATCGAGCACCCATGGCTGGTGCCACAGTGAACTGGTGGTCTCCGCGACAGGAAGAACATAGTCTGTGACCCCAAGCAGCGGAGGCGTAAGAGACTCTGCAGAAGTTTTGGTCACTGTATTACATATGTATGGGTCTTTCTTTCTCCCACAGGTTGAACTTTGACTTTGGGTTTTGTCATTAAAAATTGGGAGGGATGTAGTGTCCGTGCATGGACACGTTCTAGTGTTCTAACTCCTAGGAATACACTATACACCCACCCACCACAGACGTCACTGTGTCAGGTGACGCAGTTAATAAAAAGGCCGAGCGCACGTGCTCGTGGCCATTCTCACTACCCCCAACTATGTGTCCTGTGTCAGTCCTTGCGCACAGCATGCGGGCCTAGTGCCCATCATTACAGCTACTATATTTGTTATATCCAGAGCAATACTGTAGTTAAGTCAACCAAATCTGTTTGAAATGCATGTAAAATGCACATTCTGAACAGAATTACTTCAAGGAGTTTGTGAATTTGACGTTCAAGGACAATGAGGCAGAGTAAGGGAAACAAATGTGACATGGATCACACAGTTTACTCAAGTGGGGAAGCCGGGAGTGTGCCACATTTCCCTGGTCACAAAGTTTCTCCAATTTAAAACAAAAAAAAACTCGTTTTTGTGTTTACTTGTGTCTCGTGTTCTAAATTGCTACAGTTTGTTCAATAGATCCTACATGTAAAATAAATACAACACATGAGAAATTATTCAACCAAAATCTTTATTAATAAAACTTATTAAGTAGCCTAAAATGCAGAAAAAGCACAAAAAAGAATGAATCTAACAACGTGGATTAAAATCGATCTGTGATGCTCTCTACAGATTAAACATAAGTATGTCTGAGAGATTACAAGATGCCGAGTCACATACACCTGTGCGTCGTCCCGCCCATGTCTTTCTTTTCATTCTAGCACTGCTGATGCTGAATTAATAATGGGATAGGGAGAACTACAATTCCCATCATGCAAAGAAAAAACACAAGGTGAGATATGAAAACCTGAGAGTTCTGTAGCAGATGCTCTCCTAATTGATATTGAGAGACTAAAGGAAAGACAGAAATGCAAACTTGAGAACGGAAGGAGGCGATATGGGCCCTCCCCATATTGTTCCATCAAGCAAATGCTCATCGAGGCTTTAGGCCACATAAGCAGTTGTTCATTTTCAAAAGCAGACACGTGTTTTCAATATCATGCAACATTTTCTGTACATTGTGATAGCATTTTCCTAGTTTGCATTTCCACCCATTGATTTGCAATAGAGGAAGTTGATTCTCCTACCCCGCCACCAAGACGTGGAACGCCCCGCCCGTGCACCGCAGGCAATCAGCGTCACTGACCCAATTCAGGAAGGACCTCAAGGCCTGGCTCTTCGAATGATCAGACACACAGAGGGACCAGCAGCCCTCCGACACCCCCAGAGCCTTGAGACCCTCACAGGTGAGTAGCCGCACTTTACAAGACCCTGATTGAATAGCCGTGCACAAGGACAGTTTTAGGCTTGAACACAAGAGTGCAAGAGGGGTCTTATGCTAATTTTCTCCTTGGACACCCCGACCGTGAGGTTTATTGTTCTCAAAATAAACACGGTGGATGCTACAAATAAGCTGTTTCTAGCCCTTTCCGTGTGCGAGATTGAGGACTTCAAAGTCGTCAGACAGCAGAGAAGCATAAACATGGCTCCGGGCTGAGCCCCACGAAGGGCATCTGTGCTTCTGTCTCATCACACTCCTCCTGCAGAGAGACCCTTTGGCCTGGTCTTGCAGACAGGCCCGTGGGCTGGAAAACATAGATTAAGGACAGGCGCTGACGCGTACCGGCAATCGGATACCAAATGCTCATTGTGACAAAACCTTTGATGGTGAGAGATTAGGGGTCTTGGTAGTCCATACACATGAATTGCATACACGTGAATTCCTTCCTCAATGTTTACATTCTGTGTTTTTGCCTTTGTGATAATAGTGTTGACCTCTGCAATTATTTAAGTTTATTACATTTATTCTGAACTAAAATTAGCTTCAAATAAATCCATCTGTTTGGATTTCTGGTTTGTGCACACTGGTGTCGAGAAGTCGCCAGAGCGGACAGCAATAAGCCAAATATACCCAACAGTGTCTGGCGGGAGGGCACTACCATAGTCTCCAAGCGAGAGAAGGACTCAGAGTAATGCTATTACAGATAAGAAATCCTGGCAATAAAAGTTATTTCCAGATATAAGTAGAGAGCTGTGTAGGTTGTAACTTCTCCATTACCGAGACTCAAACCCAGTTCCCCAGGTCTGAGGTCGAGAGCCCTAGATGTTAGGTCAACTTCTCTCCCAGTTGTGTTACACTAGTTGATAATGTGATCCTGTCGAGGACCTGCCTTCGGGCCAAGAAGGATCTATGGAGTCGTGTGACAAGCGCGAAATATAATGAAGCGCGCACTTAGGTCTCGGCCCCCCGGGCACCCGGGCACGCCTCCCTTGGTGATCATCATAGGTGGAGTAACGGGACTGCAGCATGAATAACTTTCGGGTCAACGTCGTGACGTCACTTCCGGCCGGAGCCCCGAGGGGGGGGGGGGGGGGGGGGGAGTGGGCGTGGGCCTATTTAGGGCAACTTGCCCTTGTCCTCGCCCTCTCTTTCTTCCTGCGCCGGCCCCGGTATGCAGGGGTCTCTTTTTAATCTCATGTGTGCAGGTCGTCGAGTTATGCGTCGTTAGAGGACCGGCGCTTGTGGAGTTTAATGGACAGCAGCTGTGGGAGACCATGGCTGCAGGTCCGGAAGCTGGAGAACAGTGGAGTTCCCGTATGGCCAGAAGTGCGGCGCGGCCTAGGAAGAGGGGATTGAGCCATAGTGTGTTGGTGGAGCAATGAGGTAAAGGGAAGGGAGCCTTTGATTGTTTTGCGTTAGAAGTGCGCAGTGATTTTTAAAAAACGCGCGGGAATGGAGCGTTGGCTTTGGTCGCCGGTCACCCGTGGTCTGTCTCTAGTTACGATAACCCAGCGGTGGAAGGGATTGGGCATCAGTTTCTTTATGGGCACACATATACCTACACTTGTGGGGGCGCGGGAGGTCTGAGAGCGTAGTAAAGAAGTTGCGGGTACACGTGTCTGCTACGTTGTTAAACGTGTAATGTATTGGAGCTGCAGTCCACGTAAGGTAATAAAGTGGTGTACAGGGCTCGGAGCATAAGTGAATAGTTAAAAACACGGGTGTTGTGTCGGATGTATGTCGTTACAACGCACACTTTTACAACGCATGCACTTACAACGCATTTTTTACAACGCAAAATCCATTACAACGCACTACACTTACAACGCATGACACTACAACGCATTTTTAAAAACTACCTTTACAACGCATACCATTACAACGCATAATAGTAAATTGCATTTAAGGTAAGTATTAGATAGTATAGGGGTAAAAATTACTTTTCTAACACCAGGGGGTGCAACAGTAGGGTAAGTGTTGGATAGTATAGGGGTAAAAATTGCTATTCTAACTCCAGGGGGTGCAACAGTAGGGTAAGTGTTGGATAGTATAGGGGTAAAAATTACTATTCTAACTCCAGGGGGTGCAACAGTAGGGTAAGTGTTGGATAGTATAGGGGTAAAAATTACTATTCTAACTCCAGGGGGTGCAACAGTAGGGTAAGTGTTGGATAGTATAGGGGTAAAAATTACAATTCTAACTCCAGGGGGTGCAACAGTAGGGTAAGTGTTGGATAGTATAGGGGTAAAAATTACTATTCTAACTCCAGGGGGTGCAACAGTAGGGTAAGTGTTGGATAGTATAGGGGTAAAAATTACTATTCTAACTCCAGGGGGTGCAACAGTAGGGTAAGTGTTGGATAGTATAGGGGTAAAAATTACTATTCTAACTCCAGGGAGTGCAACAGTAGGGTAAGTGTTGGATAGTATAGGGGTAAAAATTACTATTCTAACTCCAGGGGGTGCAACAGTAGGGTAAGTGTTGGATAGTATAGGGGTAAAAATTACTATTCTAACTCCAGGGGGTGCAACAGTAGGGTAAGTGTTGGATAGTGTAGTGTAATATTATGCGTTGTAATGGTAGGCGTTGTAATGGAATGCGTTGTAAAGGTCGTTTTTAAAAATGCGTTGTAGTGTCATGCGTTGTAAGTGTAGTGCGTTGTAATGGATTTTGCGTTGTAAAAAATGCGTTGTAAGTGTAGTGCGTTGTAAAAGTTGCGTTGTAAAGGTTGTTCCCCGTTGTGTCGAGTGCAGCACGTCGTGGCGTTTTTTGAGGGAGCACGGATGAATTGTGGGATAGAGATCACCGGGATCCATTGCTACTGTGGCCTAATGGTTAAGGTATGAGTCGCTGATTCTCAAGGTGACATGTGTAAGTCCCATTGACTCTGTCCGGTTCGATATACGTGTCCGTTACGATTGTGAGGGTCAGCCCAGTTGTCCGATGGTGAGGGGCCCAGGTTCAGGCCTCGGCGGGGGTGAGGGTCAGTCCAGTTGTCCGATGCTGAGGGGCCCAGGTTCGGGCCTCGGCGGGGCTGAGGGGCACCGGGATTCGTTGCTACTGTGGTCTAATGGTTAAGGTATGAGACGCTGTCTCTCAAAGTGACATGTTTAATTCCCTTTGATTTTGTCCGGTTCAATATCCTTTTCCGTTACGATTGTGAGGGTCAGCCCAGTTGTACGATGCAGAGGGGCCCTGGGTCGGACCTCGGCGGGGCTGAGGGGCACCGGGATCCGTTGCTACTGTGGCCTAATGGTTAAGGTATGAGACGCTGTCTCTCAAAGTGACATGTTTAATTCCCTTTGATTTTGTCCGGTTCGATATCCTTTTCCGTTACGATTGTGAGGGTCAGCCCAGTTGTACGATGCAGAGGGGCCCTGGGTCGGACCTCGGCAGGGCTGAGGGGCACCGGGATCCGTTGCTACTGTGGCCTAATGGTTAAGGTATGAGACGCTGTCTCTCAAAGTGATATGTTTAATTCCCTTTGATTTTGTCCGGTTCGATGTCCTTTTCCGTTACGATTGTGAGGGTCAGCCCAGTTGTACGATGCTGAGGGGCCCAGGTTCGGGCCTCGGCGGGGCTGAGGGGCACCGGGATTCGTTGCTACTGTGGTCTAATGGTTAAGGTATGAGACACTGTCTCTCAAAGTGACATGTTTAATTCCCTTTGATTTTGTCCGGTTCAATATCCTTTTCCGTTACGATTGTGAGGGTCAGCCCAGTTGTATGATGCAGAGGGGCCCTGGGTCGGACCTCGGCGGGGCTGAGGGGCACCGGGATCTGTTGCTACTGTGGCCTAATGGTTAAGGTATGAGACGCTGTCTCTCAAAGTGATATGTTTAATTCCCTTTGATTTTGTCCGGTTCGATGTCCTTTTCCGTTACGATTGTGAGGGTCAGCCCAGTTGTACGATGCTGAGGGGCCCAGGGTTGGGCCTCGGCGGGGCTGAGGGGCACCGGGATCCGTTGCTACTGTGGCCTAATGGTTAAGGTATGAGACGCTGTCTCTCAAAGTGACATGTTTAATTCCCTTTGATTTTGTCCGGTTCGATATACGTGTCCGTTACGATTGTGAGGGTCAGCCCAGTTGTCCGATGGTGAGGGGCCCAGGTTCAGGCCTCGGCGGGGGTGAGGGTCAGTCCAGTTGTCCGATGCTGAGGGGCCCAGGTTCGGGCCTCGGCGGGGCTGAGGGGCACCGGGATTCGTTGCTACTGTGGTCTAATGGTTAAGGTATGAGACGCTGTCTCTCAAAGTGACATGTTTAATTCCCTTTGATTTTGTCCGGTTCAATATCCTTTTCCGTTACGATTGTGAGGGTCAGCCCAGTTGTACGATGCAGAGGGGCCCTGGGTCGGACCTCGGCGGGGCTGAGGGGCACCGGGATCCGTTGCTACTGTGGCCTAATGGTTAAGGTATGAGACGCTGTCTCTCAAAGTGATATGTTTAATTCCCTTTGATTTTGTCCGGTTCGATGTCCTTTTCCGTTACGATTGTGAGGGTCAGCCCAGTTGTACGATGCTGAGGGGCCCAGGGTTGGGCCTCGGCGGGGCTGAGGGGCACCGGGATCCGTTGCTACTGTGGCCTAATGGTTAAGGTATGAGACGCTGTCTCTCAAAGTGACATGTTTAATTCCCTTTGATTTTGTTCAGATTTTGATATGGTTCAGAACCTTTGTGAAAAGATAACAAAAACCAACGCTACACAGGATGACCCCTACTTTCTGTTGCCTCCTTTAAACTACAATTTCAGGAGAAAAAGTTCTAGCAGAAGATCAGCCCTTCAGATTTCAATTATGCCCATGTGCTGTAAACTTTTTTTAGTTGGTGGCTTGTTTAACGAGGTTAGTGGCTGGGTCTTTCTAAAATAGAGAATCCGTCCTGTGGCTCATGGGTCAAGCCAACGACCTGAGCCACGCATCGGCTTTGCTTGTAAAGCCCAGGTTACATAGAACAGTTAAAGTACTATACATATGACATGGAGACACATTACAGGAGAGAAGAGGTAACACACAAGCAGGGCTTAATTTGTAATAAAAATAAGTGCCAGGGTCCTCGTCAGGAGGCCACTGCAGCTTGAACCACCAATCACCCTACCAGCGACAGTACCTACACAATCAATTGCCAACCATAAAACTCCCACAAGTGTGACAACTCAGACTATTCCAGGCCCCCAAAGCTATAAGAATGGCTTCAGGCAGGCATTAGTTATTTTTAATGTATATTGGATTAATATACAACTGTTGTCAGGGCCGGCTTTAGTACTGGTGGCACCCTGTGCGAAAATGTTTTTTACGCCCCCCCACCCATGACCACCTCCGATTTCCCTCACTACCACCATTTGACAATGCCCCCCAAGTCTCCATAACCGCTGTCTCTTAGATTCATTTAGTTTTATAGCGCCACTCATACCAGTTTAAGGTGTCACAACACTTTACATCACACATACGTTGCACGGAGACAATCATACGTGCCTAAATCAGTGTATAGGAAATGTTACACAAGACAGATGCCTACAAGGTGTAGGAGTCGCATGTCATCCATACTGGTAGGCAGTATAGTTTGACTCCTGGGTCTGGAAAAGAACCAATTCTGAATTTCAAATGTAACACCATTGTTAGGGGTTCTTGAATAATAAGAATTGGATTTCTACCCAAATTAATATTAGGATAAGGAGAGACTGGGCAAATAAACATGTAGCCGTAATATATTCCTTGCAGTTTGCGTGCAGCTCTTTGACGACAGTTAATAGCTTACTACTCTTAATTAGGATTTTAACTTTTAAACCGCAAGTAACATAAGGATCTCTCTGACAAAAGCGATAACCCATTCACCTATTTATAGTGTATGTTCTTTGTGAGCAGAATGGGACATGTTCTTTGCATCAGGACCGTTAACCTGCTGCGCTATGACGAGTCAATCATCCTCGACCAGATAAAGCTCCAGTCTGTCTTCAGGAAGAACATTAGTCACCGGAGTGATCGTGACATTTTTACTGATGCTTGAAAATTAATGGGACAAGGAACGTGTCATCTGGTGTTTTTAAAACAAACATGGCGCCCCAAGTCAGTGCGCAGTGCAGAGGCACTGATCGCACCGCCCTAGAGCCGGCCCTGACTGTTGTCATCCTAATTGTCTAAATTACAGTCAGTGCCACCATGTAGCAGACTGTCACAAGTGCCGGTGTTCACAATGAAGTGCTGGTGCCATGCACCAGAAGCCACCAGCTCAAATTAAGCGCTGCAGACACGACATGAACGGTGTACGCATATACCATGGCCACATATCAGGAGGGTTACAAAGTGTCACTTATATAATGCAGAAAACATAGCTCAGAATAATATAATACACGAGAGGCAGGGTTATATGCCATGTTGGGAAAAATACATAGCACAAAGACATACATTACAAGGAAGGAGTGGTTACAATGTGACATGCAAGGTGCACGCTAATAAACACGAGATACATAAGGCGTAGTTACAAAGTGCAGAAAACAAAACACAGATCAGTTCATTCCAAACAAAGCACGGTTACGTACACATTAAAGGTAGCACATGAGGCTATACAAGGAGGGGTTCCAAAGTGCAGATTAGTAAATTACGGACAAAACGTTGTTACGTATACATTTAAAGTGTAATACACAGCACACGGAGATACACAAGAGGAGGTTACAAACTGAAGCTCAAGTGAGGTATGCACAATTCAGAGAGGCAATTCAGGAGAGACAATGCTTAATGTTTTTTTCTAAGCAGCTTACGTAAGACGGATTGAAATGTACAGGCAGATACCCTGCAGCGACCCCATAGATAGCCCACAGGGGTAACAGGGTTATGAGAAACTTTGGAAACAAACTGCAGTGCTGTATGTTAGGAAACCCAGTCTACAGCTCATCTGTACCGTAATGTGGATAATTGTCATCGATGGGCAATGTCCGAAGGGGGACACGTTACCTGATGGCTGCAAACAGTCCTCTGCTGTAGGTGCATTAACACACTGAGCTATCCATCAGAGAGGGGCAGAAAAGAACAGACAGGTAGCTATAAGTAAGTAAAATGACTCTTCCACTGGCAGGGCGCTACTCTGAATGATTGTAGTTTTTGCAGTTTTGTATAGCGCAAACTTGACCCTATGGTATTGGAGTGCTTTACATGAGCACCAGTTACATTACACAAGGACCGTTTCAGTGCCGAAACAGCAAATGCTTACTCTGACTTGTAGGCAGTGCTTCAAAACAGAATGCAATTACTCTCAGATACTTTCTCAGTGAGACGTGTCGGCTCTGGTCCAACATCCAGGCCATGGTGATTACTGCTATGTGTTGATGTCACGTGAAAGCTGGTGTCCCTCCATCTCTGCTTGAGCCAGTTTTCAGGGTGGAGCCTGCAAGTGCATGCGTTTGCGCACATGTCTCGCTTGCGAAACACAATAGTTTCCAAAAAGGGCTTGCAGTCCATCCATTGCTTTCCATTTGTTGGCATTAGTGCTCTTCTTCTTTGCAGCCTTCTGATTGGCCAGTGCAGGACAAATGTCACTTCCGTTCCTCACAGTGGAGCAGGGACCAAGCACCGATTCATTCAACTTTAATCCATGCCCAGATGTGATTGAGGTACTCTCTCTCCCACCCCCCCCCCCCCCCCTTCCACTCCCCCGGCCTGCCGCTCCCTCCACAGTGTTTTATTTCTGGTGTCCTTTCTTGTTGCTTGCCCATCCTCCCTCACCCGGCCCTGCCATCCTTCCGTCTCAGGCATGGTGGGAAGTGCAGTCTCCCTTTCACCAGCTGTTGGCTATTGAAGTGCACTCCTCTCCTCCGAAGCAGGCTCATGTTCAGAGTTTTTTTACAACCACAAGCCTGTTTAAACAGCGTTAATGTGTCTGCCTTCATGCAGTATCTACAGTCTAATGAGAAACACAAGCTGCGGAGTCCAGAATCTAAGTTTAACACGAGCAAGATTACAGATACCTAGTGCTGCCTTTGATGAGCTGGGTAGAACTGCCCCAGGTACCCAGCTAATATCTGTAGGCTGCGCACTTAGATGCTTTGAGTGCAAGGATAGGCTGGGTAGGGGTTCAACCATTCTGGGGCAAGTTTGCACACAGGCCTGCAAGAGCAGGCGGGACACGGATTTCGAACATCGTGCCAGGTAGGAAGACGTGTGCACTTTCACACTTTATTTACAGGGTGTGAGTGCAAAGAGCTCAGAGGCCACACAGCAGAAAAAGCAAAACATTGAGTGAAACGCTACCTAACTAGTATCAGGTCCAACATTCCACCTGGGCTCAATTCCGTCTTTTGTGCATATGCCTCCGTGCCCTTCTCACTCCCAATGTTGCTCTTGTTCGTCCACTGCTCTTCTCCGTGTGCCCGCCTCCACACCCGACCATATTGGTGCCCTCCCACACTCACTACCACACCCTATTAAGAAAAAAAAAAGGAAAAAAAAATTACATGATCTCAGGGCTGCATCATTTTTTGTAGGTGTGCATGCAGATAATGTACGGCCTGCAAAATGATACGGCCATCTTTCCTTTATGCTGTACAGCATCTGCTTCGAAGCTGTACCACACCAAGAAAAAAACAGTGGCATCACCAATAAGTCTCTAAGGCGAGACCTATTGGCTTTGCCAAAGCTGGTTTCCGTCGTTTCTACAGAATCTTTGTGGGAGCGCACATTTAAAGGATCATCAGCGCCACCCAGAGGCCATTGGGAGTATGACATCGGCTGCGGTCACGCAGGAATCGGCTCCGTTAATTGTGCATCAGGGGCGCTTAGCGGCCAGTCAGAGTAAGGCATTAACTTAAGTCATGGAAGTAGCGTCCGTTTCTTAGACAACAGTGCCATATACTGTTCATGTACGAAACTGATTGAATCTATAGAGGGAGCAACTTAATCATGTTTCACCTACGACACCTAGTGGCAGGTCAGAGTATGTTATTGGCTGTAACTATGGAGCCAATAGATCTATAATAACGCAGCAATGACACCTGCTGGCAGGCAAAGGTAAGACACCGATTGAGTGTTTTTCAGCCACTAGCCATAACAGAAATCTGAAAAGCCAAATCCATGTTCTCAGGTGCTGTTCTTTCAGATTGTGTCCTAATTAGATATGAAACTAACTCTGGCATGAAAAGTGAGAGGTAGTTTAGTCAGCAAGGTGATATGAAGGTTCCCAGACAAGTAGGCATAGGTAAAAGGTACGGGCAGAGTCAGACGAGGGCGTCTGTTTCCTGTCCATGTTAGATGTTGTAAAAGAACCTCGTGAAAAGCTGAGCCGGCTCTGCATGGGTTAAAACCTGTGACCTTCAAAAGGGACACACGTCTGTGGAGCCGGTGTACTAACTAACTGTGTACTTTGTGTGAGGGGCACTGGAGAGCATTGGGGTGTGCAGACTGCTGGACTCTCCTATGGAACAATATTGTTTTAATCTGCTGTGCGCTCACAGAGACAGACTGCCAGCCTAGCGCCTTAAGGTGACCACTCTCTAAATGAATGGTGGTTTTTCTTAGGAGTGAGCTGTCATCTCCGTGGACACCACAATTCTCCCTGCAGCAGTGACGGATCTGTTGTTGGTACCAGAGGAATACAAACGTCGTGTCCAATGAAGGCTCGAGTTTACCTTCCATTGATTGACAGCACCTTTACGGGTAAGAGTGGGGGGAGGGACTCCTTTACCTCTTTCGCTGCTGCCACCAAGGAATCCCTCCTACAGGTGACGGGGTTCTTTCAGCTGATGCCCATCCAATCTTGTGACTCTATAGGGAGGGAATCATTTTTGGGAACTAATGGGGTCACATTTTTGGGGAATCATTGCGGCGTCATACGCCTATTTGATCTTTGTTCTCTGCATGGATAACTAATTTCTATACATGAGGGGAAAGTTCAGTCTGCCTCCCCTTTCTATCTTTGTGCTCAGAGGAATGATGTCCGCTAGAGACGGCTATCCATGACCATTCAATCCTAGGCTGCTCATGAATGATCACATGTAGGTCATGTCATTCGCATGTAATCTCGGATTTTGGAGGCCATTTGTAATTTTCGTTTCTGGCGCAATCTTCCTAGCCTGGACACCCATCATCTGCTGGGGGGGGGGGGGGGGGTAATGGAGTAATATCGGCCGGGAGGTGCCCCCCTGTTAGACAGCGAGACATGTATAGATTGTAGTGGGTTCATTGCAACAGTCAGAATTGCTTCTGAGAGGCTGTGAAACTGCAAACAGGAACAGCTTGGGTAGCGTCTGGCCGCGGCCAAACCATCACGAGTAAACAATTCATCTGTTTTCCAAATTCCCCCCAAACACTGAGCCGCGGTTTCGCTTTCACGAATATAATTTTCTGTAAAAATCAACATCTTCTTCCTATAGAGCTCTAGATTCATAGTGTGCGCTCCCTCGGTGAGCTCGCTCCTGCCTCATGGTGCTGCTGCAGCACTTAAACTTACAAGGATTGCTGACATTCGGGGACATTGGCAACCTCGAACTGCTGACAGGTGATCCACAGTTGCATCCTTCAAGCAGTGCTTTAAATGGGCAGGTGCGTCCAGGTACGGAGTATTGGCACTTCTTCTGCCTGTATCTGATGGAGGATAATTCAAAAGCTACTGGCCTGTGTCTGAGGGGAGATGCTTACCTGTGTCTGAAAGAAGAGATGCTTCCCTGTGTCTGAAGGAAGAGATGCTTCCCTGTGCCCGAGGAGAGATGCTTCCCTGTGCCCGAGGAGAGATGCTTCCCTGTGTCTGAGCAGAGATGCTTCCCTGTGTCTGAGCAGAGATGCTTCCCTGTGTCTGAGCAGAGATGCTTCCCTGTGTCTGAGCAGAGATGCTTCCCTGTGTCTGAAGAAAGAGATGCTTCCCTGTTTTTGAGCAGGGATGCTTCCCTGTGTCTGAAGGAAGAGATGCTTCCCTGTGTCTGAAGGAAGAGATGCTTCCCTGTTTTTGAGCAGGGATGCTTCCCTGTGTCTGAAGGAAGAGATGCTTCCCTGTGTCTGAAGGAAGAGATGCTTCCCTGTGCCTGAGGAGAGATGCTTCCCTGTGTCTGAGAAGAGATGCTTCCCTGTGTCTGAGCAGAGATGCTTCCCTGTGTCTGAGCAGAGATGCTTCCCTGTGTCTGAGCAGAGATGCTTCCCTGTGTCTGAAGAAAGAGATGCTTCCCTGTTTTTGAGCAGGGATGCTTCCCTGTGTCTGAAGGAAGAGATGCTTCCCTGTGTCTGAAGGAAGAGATGCTTCCCTGTTTTTGAGCAGGGATGCTTCCCTGTGTCTGAAGGAAGAGATGCTTCCCTGTGTCTGAAGGAAGAGATGCTTCCCTGTGTCTGAAGGAAGAGATGCTTCCCTGTGCCCGAGGAGAGATGCTTCCCTGTGTCTGAGAAGAGATGCTTCCCTGTGTCTGAAGGAAGAGATGCTTCCCTGTGTCTGAAGGAAGAGATGCTTCCCTGTGCCTGAGGAGAGATGCTTCCCTGTGTCTGAAGGAAGAGATGCTTCCCTGTGTCTGAAGGAAGAGATGCTTCCCTGTGTCTGAAGGAAGAGATGCTTCCCTGTGCCCGAGGAGAGATGCTTCCCTGTGTCTGAGAAGAGATGCTTCCCTGTGTCTGAAGGAAGAGATGCTTCCCTGTGTCTGAAGGAAGAGATGCTTCCCTGTGCCCGAGGAGAGATGCTTCCCTGTGTCTGAGAAGAGATGCTTCCCTGTGTCTGAGCAGAGATGCTTCCCTGTGTCTGAAGAAAGAGATGCTTCCCTGTTTTTGAGCAGGGATGCTTCCCTGTGTCTGAAGGAAGAGATGCTTCCATGTGCCCGAGGAGAGATGCTTCCCTGTGTCTGAGCAGAGATGCTTCCCTGTGTCTGAAGAAAGAGATGCTTCCCTGTGCCAGAGGAGAGATGCCTCCCTGTGTCTGAGAAGAGATTCTTCCCTGTGTCTGAAGAAAGAGATGCTTCCCTGTGCCCGAGGAGAGATGCTTCCCTGTGTCTGAGAAGAGATGCTTCCCTGTGTCTGAAGGAAGAGATGCTTCCCTGTGTCTGAAGGAAGAGATGCTTCCCTGTGCCTGAGGAGAGATGCTTCCCTGTGTCTGAGAAGAGATGCTTCCCTGTGTCTGAGCAGAGATGCTTCCCTGTGTCTGAAGAAAGAGATGCTTCCCTGTTTTTGAGCAGGGATGCTTCCCTGTGTCTGAAGGAAGAGATGCTTCCATGTGCCCGAGGAGAGATGCTTCCCTGTGTCTGAGCAGAGATGCTTCCCTGTGTCTGAAGAAAGAGATGCTTCCCTGTGCCAGAGGAGAGATGCCTCCCTGTGTCTGAGAAGAGATGCTTCCCTGTGTCTGAAGGAAGAGATGCTTCCCTGTGCCCGAGGAGAGATGCTTCCCTGTGTCTGAGAAGAGATGCTTCCCTGTGTCTGAAGGAAGAGATGCTTCCCTGTGTCTGAAGGAAGAGATGCTTCCCTGTGCCCGAGGAGAGATGCTTCCCTGTGTCTGAGCAGAGATGCTTCCCTGTGTCTGAGCAGAGATGCTTCCCTGTGTCTGAGCAGAGATGCTTCCCTGTGTCTGAGCAGAGATGCTTCCCTGTGTCTGAAGAAAGAGATGCTTCCCTGTTTTTGAGCAGGGATGCTTCCCTGTGTCTGAAGGAAGAGATGCTTCCATGTGCCCGAGGAGACATGCTTCCCTGTGTCTGAGCAGAGATGCTTCCCTGTGTCTAAAGAAAGAGATGCTTCCCTGTGTCTGAGAAGAGATGCTTCCCTGTGTCTGAAGAAAGAGATGCTTCCCTGTGTCTGAAGAAAGAGATGCTTCCCTGTTTTTGAGCAGGGATGCTTCCCTGTGTCTGAAGGAAGAGATGCTTCCCTGTGTCTGAAGGAAGAGATGCTTCCCTGTTTTTGAGCAGGGATGCTTCCCTGTGTCTGAAGGAAGAGATGCTTCCCTGTGTCTGAAGGAAGAGATGCTTCCCTGTGTCTGAAGGAAGAGATGCTTCCCTGTGCCCGAGGAGAGATGCTTCCCTGTGTCTGAGAAGAGATGCTTCCCTGTGTCTGAAGGAAGAGATGCTTCCCTGTGTCTGAAGGAAGAGATGCTTCCCTGTGCCCGAGGAGAGATGCTTCCCTGTGTCTGAAGGAAGAGATGCTTCCCTGTGTCTGAAGGAAGAGATGCTTCCCTGTGTCTGAAGGAAGAGATGCTTCCCTGTGCCCGAGGAGAGATGCTTCCCTGTGCCCGAGGAGAGATGCTTCCCTGTGTCTGAAGGAAGAGATGCTTCCCTGTGTCTGAAGGAAGAGATGCTTCCCTGTGTCTGAAGGAAGAGATGCTTCCCTGTGTCTGAAGGAAGAGATGCTTCCCTGTGCCCGAGGAGAGATGCTTCCCTGTGTCTGAGAAGAGATGCTTCCCTGTGTCTGAGCAGAGATGCCTCCCTGTGTCTGAGAAGAGATGCTTCCCTGTGTCTGAGCAGAGATGCTTCCCTGTGTCTGAAGAAAGAGATGCTTCCCTGTTTTTGAGCAGGGATGCTTCCCTGTGTCTGAAGGAAGAGATGCTTCCATGTGCCCGAGGAGAGATGCTTCCCTGTGTCTGAGCAGAGATGCTTCCCTGTGTCTGAAGGAAGAGATGCTTCCCTGTGTCTGAAGGAAGAGATGCTTCCCTGTGTCTGAAGGAAGAGATGCTTCCCTGTGTCTGAAGGAAGAGATGCTTCCCTGTGTCTGAGAAGAGATGCTTCCCTGTGTCTGAGCAGAGATGCTTCCCTGTGTCTGAAGAAAGAGATGCTTCCTGTTTTTGAGCAGGGATGCTTCCCTGTGTCTGAAGGAAGAGATGCTTCCATGTGCCCGAGGAGAGATGCTTCCCTGTGTCTGAGCAGAGATGCTTCCCTGTGTCTGAAGAAAGAGATGCTTCCCTGTGCCAGAGGAGAGATGCCTCCCTGTGTCTGAGAAGAGATGCTTCCCTGTGTCTGAAGAAAGAGATGCTTCCCTGTGTCTGAAGGAAGAGATGCTTCCCTGTGTCTGAAGGAAGAGATGCTTCCCTGTGTCTGAAGGAAGAGATGCTTCCCTGTGTCTGAAGGAAGAGATGCTTCCCTGTGTCTGAAGGAAGAGATGCTTCCCTGTGTCTGAAGGAAGAGATGCTTCCCTGTGCCCGAGGAGAGATGCTTCCCTGTGCCCGAGGAGAGATGCTTCCCTGTGTCTGAGCAGAGATGCTTCCCCGTGTCTGAAGGAAGAGATGCTTCCCTGTGTCTGAAGGAAGAGATGCTTCCCTGTGTCTGAGCAGAGATGCTTCCCTGTGTCTGAGCAGAGATGCTTCCCTGTGTCTGAGCAGAGATGCTTCCCTGTGTCTGAAGAAAGAGATGCTTCCCTGTTTTTGAGCAGGGATGCTTCCCTGTGTCTGAAGGAAGAGATGCTTCCATGTGCCCGAGGAGAGATGCTTCCCTGTGTCTGAGCAGAGATGCTTCCCTGTGTCTGAAGAAAGCAATGCTTCCCTGTGTCTGAGCAGGGATGCCTCCCTGTGTCTGAGAAGAGATGCTTCCCTGTGTCTGAAGAAAGAGATGCTTCCCTGTGTCTGAAGAAAGAGATGCTTCCCTGTGTCTGAGCAGGGATGCTTCCCTGTGTCTGAAGGAAGAGATGCTTCCCTGTGTCTGAAGGAAGAGATGCTTCCCTGTGTCTGAAGGAAGAGATGCTTCCCTGTGTCTGAAGGAAGAGATGCTTCCCTGTGTCTGAAGGAAGAGATGCTTCCCTGTGTCTGAAGGAAGAGATGCTTCCCTGTGTCTGAAGGAAGAGATGCTTCCCTGTGTCTGAAGGAAGAGATGCTTCCCTGTGTCTGAAGGAAGAGATGCTTCCCTGTGTCTGAAGGAAGAGATGCTTCCCTGTGTCTGAAGGAAGAGATGCTTCCCTGTGTCTGAAGGAAGAGATGCTTCCCTGTGTCTGAAGGAAGAGATGCCTCCCTGTGTCTGAGAAGAGATGCCTCCCTGTGTCTGAAGAAAGAGATGCTTCCCTGTGTCTGAGCAGGGATGCTTCCCTGTGTCTGAAGGAAGAGATGCTTCCCTGTGTCTGAAGGAAGAGATGCTTCCCTGTGTCTGAAGGAAGAGATGCTTCCCTGTGTCTGAAGGAAGAGATGCTTCCCTGTGTCTGAAGGAAGAGATGCTTCCCTGTGTCTGAAGGAAGAGATGCTTCCCTGTGTCTGAAGGAAGAGATGCTTCCCTGTGCCAGAGGAGAGATGCTTCCCTGTCTCTGAGAAGAGATGCTTCCCTGTGTCTGAAGAAAGAGATTCTTCCCTGTGTCTGAAGAAAGAGATGCTTCCCTGTGCCCGAGGAGAGATGCTTCCCTGTGTCTGAGAAGAGATGCTTCCCTGTGTCTGAAGGAAGAGATGCTTCCCTGTGTCTGAAGGAAGAGATGCTTCCCTGTGCCTGAGGAGAGATGCTTCCCTGTGTCTGAGAAGAGATGCTTCCCTGTGTCTGAGCAGAGATGCTTCCCTGTGTCTGAAGAAAGAGATGCTTCCCTGTTTTTGAGCAGGGATGCTTCCCTGTGTCTGAAGGAAGAGATGCTTCCATGTGCCCGAGGAGAGATGCTTCCCTGTGTCTGAGCAGAGATGCTTCCCTGTGTCTGAAGAAAGAGATGCTTCCCTGTGCCAGAGGAGAGATGCCTCCCTGTGTCTGAGAAGAGATGCTTCCCTGTGTCTGAAGGAAGAGATGCTTCCCTGTGCCCGAGGAGAGATGCTTCCCTGTGTCTGAGAAGAGATGCTTCCCTGTGTCTGAAGGAAGAGATGCTTCCCTGTGTCTGAAGGAAGAGATGCTTCCCTGTGCCCGAGGAGAGATGCTTCCCTGTGTCTGAGCAGAGATGCTTCCCTGTGTCTGAGCAGAGATGCTTCCCTGTGTCTGAGCAGAGATGCTTCCCTGTGTCTGAAGAAAGAGATGCTTCCCTGTTTTTGAGCAGGGATGCTTCCCTGTGTCTGAAGGAAGAGATGCTTCCATGTGCCCGAGGAGACATGCTTCCCTGTGTCTGAGCAGAGATGCTTCCCTGTGTCTAAAGAAAGAGATGCTTCCCTGTGTCTGAGAAGAGATGCTTCCCTGTGTCTGAAGAAAGAGATGCTTCCCTGTTTTTGAGCAGGGATGCTTCCCTGTGTCTGAAGGAAGAGATGCTTCCCTGTGTCTGAAGGAAGAGATGCTTCCCTGTTTTTGAGCAGGGATGCTTCCCTGTGTCTGAAGGAAGAGATGCTTCCCTGTGTCTGAAGGAAGAGATGCTTCCCTGTGTCTGAAGGAAGAGATGCTTCCCTGTGCCCGAGGAGAGATGCTTCCCTGTGTCTGAGAAGAGATGCTTCCCTGTGTCTGAAGGAAGAGATGCTTCCCTGTGTCTGAAGGAAGAGATGCTTCCCTGTGCCCGAGGAGAGATGCTTCCCTGTGTCTGAAGGAAGAGATGCTTCCCTGTGTCTGAAGGAAGAGATGCTTCCCTGTGTCTGAAGGAAGAGATGCTTCCCTGTGCCCGAGGAGAGATGCTTCCCTGTGCCCGAGGAGAGATGCTTCCCTGTGTCTGAAGGAAGAGATGCTTCCCTGTGTCTGAAGGAAAAGATGCTTCCCTGTGTCTGAAGGAAGAGATGCTTCCCTGTGCCCGAGGAGAGATGCTTCCCTGTGTCTGAGAAGAGATGCTTCCCTGTGTCTGAGCAGAGATGCCTCCCTGTGTCTGAGAAGAGATGCTTCCCTGTGTCTGAGCAGAGATGCTTCCCTGTGTCTGAAGAAAGAGATGCTTCCCTGTTTTTGAGCAGGGATGCTTCCCTGTGTCTGAAGGAAGAGATGCTTCCATGTGCCCGAGGAGAGATGCTTCCCTGTGTCTGAGCAGAGATGCTTCCCTGTGTCTGAAGGAAGAGATGCTTCCCTGTGTCTGAAGGAAGAGATGCTTCCCTGTGTCTGAAGGAAGAGATGCTTCCCTGTGTCTGAGAAGAGATGCTTCCCTGTGTCTGAGCAGAGATGCTTCCCTGTGTCTGAAGAAAGAGATGCTTCCTGTTTTTGAGCAGGGATGCTTCCCTGTGTCTGAAGGAAGAGATGCTTCCATGTGCCCGAGGAGAGATGCTTCCCTGTGTCTGAGCAGAGATGCTTCCCTGTGTCTGAAGAAAGAGATGCTTCCCTGTGCCAGAGGAGAGATGCCTCCCTGTGTCTGAGAAGAGATGCTTCCCTGTGTCTGAAGAAAGAGATGCTTCCCTGTGTCTGAAGGAAGAGATGCTTCCCTGTGTCTGAAGGAAGAGATGCTTCCCTGTGTCTGAAGGAAGAGATGCTTCCCTGTGTCTGAAGGAAGAGATGCTTCCCTGTGTCTGAAGGAAGAGATGCTTCCCTGTGCCCGAGGAGAGATGCTTCCCTGTGCCCGAGGAGAGATGCTTCCCTGTGCCCGAGGAGAGATGCTTCCCTGTGTCTGAGCAGAGATGCTTCCCCGTGTCTGAAGGAAGAGATGCTTCCCTGTGTCTGAAGGAAGAGATGCTTCCCTGTGTCTGAGCAGAGATGCTTCCCTGTGTCTGAGCAGAGATGCTTCCCTGTGTCTGAGCAGAGATGCTTCCCTGTGTCTGAGCAGAGATGCTTCCCTGTGTCTGAAGAAAGAGATGCTTCCCTGTTTTTGAGCAGGGATGCTTCCCTGTGTCTGAAGGAAGAGATGCTTCCATGTGCCCGAGGAGAGATGCTTCCCTGTGTCTGAGCAGAGATGCTTCCCTGTGTCTGAAGAAAGCGATGCTTCCCTGTGTCTGAGCAGGGATGCCTCCCTGTGTCTGAGAAGAGATGCTTCCCTGTGTCTGAAGAAAGAGATGCTTCCCTGTGTCTGAAGAAAGAGATGCTTCCCTGTGTCTGAGCAGGGATGCTTCCCTGTGTCTGAGCAGGGATGCTTCCCTGTGTCTGAAGGAAGAGATGCTTCCCTGTGTCTGAAGGAAGAGATGCTTCCCTGTGTCTGAAGGAAGAGATGCTTCCCTGTGTCTGAAGGAAGAGATGCTTCCCTGTGTCTGAAGGAAGAGATGCTTCCCTGTGTCTGAAGGAAGAGATGCTTCCCTGTGTCTGAAGGAAGAGATGCTTCCCTGTGTCTGAAGGAAGAGATGCTTCCCTGTGTCTGAAGGAAGAGATGCCTCCCTGTGTCTGAGAAGAGATGCCTCCCTGTGTCTGAAGAAAGAGATGCTTCCCTGTGTCTGAGCAGGGATGCTTCCCTGTGTCTGAAGGAAGAGATGCTTCCCTGTGTCTGAAGGAAGAGATGCTTCCCTGTGTCTGAAGGAAGAGATGCTTCCCTGTGTCTGAAGGAAGAGATGCTTCCCTGTGTCTGAAGGAAGAGATGCTTCCCTGTGCCCGAGGAGAGATGCTTCCCTGTGTCTGAGAAGAGATGCTTCCCTGTGTCTGAAGAAAGAGATGCTTCCCTGTGCCAGAGGAGAGATGCTTCCCTGTCTCTGAGAAGAGATGCTTCCCTGTGTCTGAAGAAAGAGATGCTTCCCTGTGTCTGAGCAGGGATGCTACCCTGTGTCTGAAGGAAGAGATGCTTCCCTGTGTCTGAAGGAAGAGATGCTTCCCTGTGTCTGAAGGAAGAGATGCTTCCCTGTGTCTGAAGGAAGAGATGCTTCCCTGTGTCTGAAGGAAGAGATGCTTCCCTGTGCCCGAGGAGAGATGCTTCCCTGTGTCTGAGAAGAGATGCTTCCCTGTGTCTGAAGGAAGAGATGCTTCCCTGTGTCTAAGAGATGCTTCCCTGTGTCTGAGAAGAGATGCTTCCCTGTGTCTAAGAGATGCTTCCCTCGAGGATCCAGCCTTTCTACTGGGAGAGGCTCTCTGTGGCTGAAGGCAGCTATTCCCACTGAGGTACTGGCCTGTGTCTGGGGAGTGATGTTTCTGAACAGAGGACAGTAGCAGTCCCAAGGTTTATTCCAACTGGACCCGAGCATCCACCCACTCATTCTATCCTCACCCTGTCCACACTACTCCAAGCACACGCGCCACCGTACCGCGGTTTCCACTGTGGTACTAGCCTGTGTCTCATGTGAGGCGAGTCCTGAGCTTCAAGGAATGTGCGCCCTGCGTCTCACAGGAGGCGTATCCTGCGTCTCACAGGAGGCGTATCCTGCGCAGTGGCGGCTGGTGACATTTGAAAGTGGTGAGGCGTAAAATTATTGCCGTAGTGCATTATGGCGAGCGAGCCTGAATTTAACGGGGGTTTGGGGGGGGATTTCCGCCCCCCCCCCCCCGAAAACATTTTGAAATAAATAGTGGACAAATGGTGCATTTTCAAGCAAATCTAAGGAAGCAGGAAGGTTAATAAAGCAATATCATTGAAATATTTATCATTTAGGAAATTGCTAATTATTATGAGTTATAGAGGACAATCTTTGCGTATTTTACAAGCAAAGTGTTATACAAAATGCGCACCAGACACGAATCAAACAGAATAGAGGATGCGAGAACAGCCCAGAACCGGGATTTTGACTTTTGCTGCGCTCCACTCACCCTTTGCTCAATGAGGAAGACACCATTTGTCAAAGAAAGTCACATTTGCACCCTTCCCACTGGTTACCTGGAAGGCTTCAGATACATAGCACTCTGGTCAACAGCCTCAGGTAATTAATACTCACTATCCACTACCGAAAGACCACTCACAGCTGCCAGTAGGGCAAGACATACATGAGCTATACCAGCAGACTTATTCCTGAAAATCCTATCTATGTCCAGTATTGTAAACCCATCACAGCCAATATTAAAAAATACAGACAGGTCCATTTTAATATTATTATTACTCTAGCAGACAACATTTGGCCTATGAGAGGGGGTGGGGGGTATCACAAATTCAAAATACCAGACTGACCCTGTACGTTATTCTACCGACATATTCACTATATCGCACGTGCGCGTGCCATCAAGCGATGTTTCATGTCCTTTCACTGCCACGTGAATGCGATACCTAGCCTGGGCAGCCTTACTTTCACAGTCGCAGCATCTAGTGTGGTGTATCCGCTGTACTGTCAGTTCATGTCTACCCCTGGTCAAGCACCTGCCTGCTCTGTGCTGTAAGGGTATGTCTACCAGTCCAGTGCCCGCCTCCTGGACAGCGAAGCTCCTCCGGAATCTGAAGAGTGACACAAGCTGCTGCTTGTACCCATCGGCAGGATTGCCAACTTAGATAAATGAACCCCTTTTTGGTGCTGAACAAGCAATTCGATCATCAAGCAAAATATGATTTACGAGAGTGACTAAGCTTTGTGGAAGAATAAATACGCAGACATGGATTGCAAACAGGGCTGAATACCAGAACACGTGCGTTTACCGGTCTATGAATTTCTACATTCCATTAAGAACACTGGCCCGAATATAGTTCAGCGAGAAGTGACTCAAAACTTGGCCTCCGAGTGTCAGGGCGGCAATCTATCATACACTAACTACCATTAATGAGGGCATGAATGTTGACCTGAGGGTGCACAATGAAGGATTACTGCCGTCTGTTCCTAGCAGGTGTGTTTCCGCCTATAAATCAAAACTCGGATGAGTGATATGAAATATTTCTGTCAAGAGTAGCTGAAAAACGGACACAAAACCCTTTACATTGGCGGCAATACTCGCAGGGGGGCTGTGCGTTGGCACCAATACTCGCGGGGGGGGGGGGGGGGGGTGTTTGCGGCGGGGGGGGTTGGGTTTAAAATTAAAAGTAAAATAAAAACAAAAACTTCGTACCTGACAGGGTCGTACCGCGCCGCCGCCTCTGCTTTTGGGCCAAGGTCCCTCCCGCTTTCTCAACAGGAACAGGCATGATGCAGCTCCCTCCCTCCTGTAAGCCAATCACAACGCTGCAATGGCAGTGTTGTGATTGGTGAAGAGTCCCGGGCGGCGCCCAGCCGGGTACCAGTAGGGACGCCATTTTCTGTATGTAGGCTGCATGCAGCCTACATAGAGAAAATGTACAGTGAGCATGACTGCTTTGGTCGGCCCCAGGGCCGACCAAGCAGTCCGGGCACACAGAATGGTGGAAGCTACTCCTCCCTGACCCGCCCACCTGCCCGCCCACAACCAGGCATAACTCCCGCCCGCCCCCAACCGGACTGCTACCAATGCCGTCTGCTTTCTCGCAATGCGAGAAGCAGAAAATAAAATGGTATTTTAAATACCATTTTATTTTCTGCTTCTCGCACTGCGAGAAAGCAGTGGGGCGGCGCTCCGACGCCCAAATGGAGCGGCCGCCACTGATCCTGCGTCTCACGGGAGGTGTGTCCTGCGTCTCACGGGAGGGGTGTCCTGCGTCTCACGGGAGGGGTGCCCTGCGTCTCACGGGAGGGGTGCCCTGCGTCTCACGGGAGGGGTGCCCTGCGTCTCATGGGAGGTGTGTCCTGCGTCTCACAGGAGGCGTATCCTGTGTCTCATGGGAGGTGTGTCCTGCGTCTCATGGGAGGTGTGTCCTGCGTCTCACAGGAGGGGTGCCCTGCGTCTCACAGGAGGGGTGCCCTGCGTCTCACAGGAGGCGTATCCTGCGCCTCACAGGAGGCGTATCCTGCGTCTCACAGGAGGGGTGCCCTGTGTCTCATGGGAGGTGTGTCCTGCGTCTCACGAGAGGGGTGCCCTGTGTCTCATGGGAGGTGCGTCCTGTGTTTGATGGGAGATATTTCTATTAAGGTACAGACCAGGTGGGATATGTTTCCTGTACCGGAGGGCAAATATTTCTATTCAGATACCGGCCTGTGTCGGATGGGAAATATGTTAATTAAGGCTTCAGCAAGTATATAGTGAGTGCTGTTATCTGTGGCAGGGGAGGCTTATTTAAAGATACTGGTCTGTGTATAATGGGAAACTACTCCTGGGCTTGGCGGAACACATTGCAATGAAGGTGCCGGCCTGTGCCTGAAGGGAGCGGTCTCCTGTGCCCGATAGAACCTGCTGCCACTAGGGTGCTGGCCTGTGTCTGATGGGAGCTGGCTCCTGGATCTAATGGTACCTTCTGCCCCTGGGTTGCAGACCTGTGTCTGGTAGGAGATGTCTCCCGGGCCTGATGAGACATGCTGCCCCTGGGGTGCAGGCCTGTATCTGATGGGAGGCATCTTCAGTGGCCGATTGGAGTGGGACATGCTGCCACTAAGGTACCAGCGCCTTTTCGGTGAGACATGCCGTCAGGGAGCTCCCAAGTCTCCAGATCCAAGTCCCAGTGCTGGGCGGGAGGATGTCTCTCCTTTGATTGACAGGAGGCTGAGATGGAACCAGCCTGAGATGCTCATCTCCACAGCAGGGACAGCCGCCGGGTGCTCGTGTGACACCGAGTGATGGCAGAAGAGACAAGCCAAATTATAGGGGTTTCAAAGCCGCCGCTGGAACCATCCATCTCGAGAGCCCCCCAGATAACAAGGGGGGTGAAGTCACGTGAGAGTCGTGACGTCCTCCAAGTCTAGTGCTGCCCTATCAGCGCCCCCTTCTATTACTGGCGGTCACTGCTGGCACCAGCGGTCAACTTGTGACCGGAAGTGGGGGCAGGGAAGAAACCCTGTCTTCAGAGTGAGGGGGTGGGCGCGTGGTGTCAACCGGTGGTAGATGTGTTTTATTTCTGGGTCTGGCTAGGCGGGCATTCAATGCTTGCCAGTAGTGACCTCTGGCAGCTCAGCGGCTGCTGCTTAGTCCTGTATAACAAGTGAGTTATTTCAGACGGATCAGAAGGGAAGGTATTATTATTAATATTATTGTTATTATAATTGGGTCTTATAAAGCGCTCGGCTATCCCAGAGGGTTTCCCAGCACTACACCCAGGTGGACTGAGTGCACCCTCTAGTTTAAAACAGCCAAATCTTCAATCCCTTGAAAAATACAGTTGAGTGAACAGTTTAGCTGAAATTCTGGAAGGTCATTCCAAATCTTCGGACCAACATACAAAAATGACCGGCCCCCCCATGCGTGCTTGACGAATTCTTGCCACTTTGCAGAGGGACTGGTTAGATGACCGGGGCATGCGTGCGGGCTGATAAGGTGCCACCAGATTCTGAATGTGTTGCGGGGCAGCGGGGAATCTAGCCTCGTGCACATAGCACAGAGCTTTGAACTGTATGCGTTTGTCTATGGTCAACCAGTGAAGTTCACAGAGAAGAGGAGACACTGATGCATACTTCGGAAGGCAAAACAGCAGCCTAGCCACGGCATTTTTCATTACTTATAAGCGCCGGATGACTGCCTTGTCGGGCCCCCATGTATAGGATGTTCCTAGAGTCTATTTTGGAGAGGATCACGGCCTGGATCACTGTGTTTTCTGGGCTGAGAGCGGTAGAATGCTTATGATCTTTTTGACCCGCCTCAGAACTGCAAAGCTGGTGGAAGCTACCTTGACTTCCTGCAACATTATAGTAAGCTTCTCATGTAGCCAGGAGCGGAGGGGTTTAACCTTGGTTGACAGATTTAGGAGGCTACCCAAGGCCTTCGGCCATTGCTGAAGGCCCCATAGCTGGGGGTTCTTCCCCAGGACCGTAACCATGGTCTTTTCACCGTTGAGCTTGCCTGAGTTTGCATCCATCCAAGTAGAAATCCTGCTCAAGCTGGACTTCAGGTCGGGAAGGGGTGGACCTTCCAGACTCCTCCCCCCTGGAGGATCGCCTGCTCACAGAGCCCACACCAGACAAAGGGGTTTCTACCATTTATGGGAAATTGGTAAATAATACCCATGACCTGCTAGGAAGCCTGCGTAATTCCTGGACGAAGAATCTGGGTGGACTCGACGATGACAACTGGACTGAGACTGCAGCGCCCAAGGGAAATAGCTATTCCTGCCCGATTTAGACTAATCCAGCTTAAAATAGTCCACAGGTGCATTACTCATGCACCGCCGTACATAAGACCGAGAAGGCCAGCACATCACAGAGCGTTAGGGGCTGTAACCAAGAAGGCACCTTTTTCCATATCCTGTGGGAATGCCCGGTGATCTAGAAATACTGGAAGGGAGTGATGAGGGTGAATTCCTGGGTGATCTCAGTGGGTGCCATTCAATGACAAATGGCTCCTACTAGCCAATTGGCCTCACTATACAGGGATTTGGCTAAAGTTGGCAGCAGTAGTGGCAAAACAAGATATTGCAAGGAAGTGGGGGTGAGTCGCCTCCCAAAGGTTGATGAATGGGAGGTGGACCTTGACTGGTGTTAAAGGATGGAAGAAGTAATATATGAAAAGCAGAGGGGCCCCAAAAAGTGGGAAAAGGTGTGGGGACCTTGCAAGAATTCTGGGGCATCGCTTTTGGGGTTGCACGATTGACAGCCTAGTGCGATATATACGGATGTCTAGACTGTTGATAGTCTGACCTGCATTATCAGATGGCCATAAAAACGCCCTGGGTAGTCTGTGTCTCTGGCTTGTTGTCCGTAGAGGGCATTTGATTAAATGTTGAACAAAGTACAATTGCGAACTGTTTTCATTCTGTTCTGCCATGTATGATGAGCAACTGTTTAATAAAAAGATTATTATTTTTTTAAAGCATGATTTCAGGGTTCCGGTGCGGTTACCCTGTGCAGACGACAAAGCAAAGATGGTACGAGTGTCATCTGCATACGAGAACAAAGTCAAACCACAGCTCTCCACCACTTCCACGAGGTGGCATGCATAGATGTTAAAGAGCATCAGCCTCAACATCGAGCCCTGGGGAACGCCATACGCAAGCGTCTCTGATCGAGCACTGCCAGAGGAGACCTGAAATGAAGGGTCTTCAAGGAACGACATGCATGCTAGCACAGTACGCTGCCGCTCCAAGGACGCTAGCCTTTTCAGGAGAATGGAATGGGACACAGTGTCAAACCCAGCCCTAGGGTATAATCTTGTACCGTGTTTGAGCAGGTCAGAGGTGCTCATTGGTAGCACATGTATGTGAACATGCATTTCAGTTTAGTGTTTGCACACTGTGATTAATATAGGTTGCTTCATTCCGCCTGGATGAAGCACCCTATATATTATTTATGCCTTTTTTTTACTTTGTCCATAGGTGTTGTATTTTTGTATTTCTGTCTGTTAGAAGGCAGTGGCGATGGGAGTCAATTGACCCACCTTAAAGGGGACATGAATAGCATACTTGTACGTTAATTGTTCTACATTAAGTACTGAATAATTGAAATATTTCTCTCCTCCTTTTGTGAATTGTATAACATGAAATGCTAAATTAATTATTAGATTCATTTCCTGGATGAGGGGCACTTTTGATGGTTTTGAAAAATTAGAGAGGGCACCAGGTCACGGATTTAAAAGGAGGTTATCGTGCAGGATATGTTTAATAAATAAGGGAAAACTAAACATATCCAACAATTGTGTAAGAATAAACGGATTTGGGCGGCAGATTATTGTAAAGTGGGTTCAAGAAAACTCATCAGAAGTTTTTTGTGATCGATCGAGATAACATAACCCGGTATTTGTAAAGCACAAACTAATGACCCCTCAAGGCGCTGGGGCCGTCGGGAAGATTAAGCGAGCTATTGCCCAGAGTCACATGGTGCTGGGCTGAGCTACTGCTGGCGCCGGGGATCTAACCGTGAGCCCCATGCTACGGAGTCGGCCGTCCGGCCGCTGCGCCACACCTCTCCCTCCACCAGATAATATTTGCCCAGTGTAGATTACCATTATTCAACATATAAATGACACAAAATGTATTTTTAATAGTTGACAAAAGTGTGCTGTTTCACAACTGCATATATAAATACACCAACAGAACATCCAACCGCACCACAACACATGCGGGTACCATTCTCAATAACGGGTGTGCAAACAAGGTTGGAGTCTGTTTTCATATTGCGCTTGGCGCAGCCGATTCGGCCGTTTGGTGGCATGTACATAAAAGTAACCAACTCTACGCTCATCATTTTGTCAACTTTGGAGGAGTGAAATAATAAATTCACCTATCTGGGTTTTGAGCCTGACCCAACCAGTTGATGTACTCCTGGGATGTGGCATAAAGGACAGAGCTGCCGTCCTTAATGCTGGGGAACCAGGTTCAAGTCTCGGCATAGGCTCAACATCCTGTGATTCTGGGCAAATCACTTAACCTCCCGGTGCCTACCAAAAACGAATGTGTCCGTGTTTAACGTAACTGGTGCTCATGTAAAGCACTTCAATACTTTTGGGTCAAGTTCGCGCTACATAAAGCTGCAAAAAAAAACAAAAAAGAAAATAAACACTGAGCTACCACACTGGCTCTAAAAAGGCTCTAAAATCGAAATAAATCTCGGCGTATCATTTTGTCATGACGCACAACAGGGACAGTGGTTATACAATTGTCAATGCCTTTCAACAATAGAGCTGGTTTTATGCGACAGTCTGCATGTGAGGGACGAACTCCCCTCCCTCTGTCAGCTAATGGCTCCAGCCCTTGGACGCCATCACGTAAACCCCGCCCCCAGGCGTGAAGCGCCTGGCCCGAGGGCACTCATTACTAGGCGCATGGCGCTTCCCTTTTGTCGGGACTGTTTACCTCGATTTCCACCGCAGGGCCTGTGAAGCAGCCGAGACCTTCGGTTTCACATCACTGCATGCACAAAATGGAATTTAATTAAAATAATGAGAATAAAGGACATTCGCGGAGGGTTTTCTGCTACAGCCAAGCCTCAAAGCCTCGTAAATACCACGAATCTCATGTATTTAATTTTCAGTTTAATAAGATTTTGAGGTTAAAAAGGGAAGACAATACAAACAGAACACATCAGCGAGTATGCAACGAATTATAAGACACTAAGGGCCATATGTAGGTAACATACTATTTACCGATTCATAAATACCGAATTTTACCAAATCGGTATTTATGAATCGGTAAACAGTATGTAGGTAAACATTCGGTAAAATTTACCGATTCGGTAAAATTCGGTCAATGAGTACCGAATCCACAATACCGGCCGGAATCATGAACAGGTATTTACCGAATCGGTAAATACCGAGGTGGTATTTACCGAATCGGTAAATACCGAATCGGAGTTTACCGAATCGGTAATTCAAATATACATCACTTGATGAATCAGCCAATCCTTTGCAAGGCCAACCCCACCCAACCAGGAAGTGGCCACACCCAGGCAGGTGCACACAATCAACAGACTCTGGAGAGGCTGGTAGTGCAGAGCAGAGCAAGGGAGCCAGTGCCTGATTGTGAACCTCAAACTCACAATGTCCAGCCAGGAGACAGAGAGAGAGATGGAGGGGAAAGGAGGAGAAAATAAAAATTCAGCCCAAAGGAACTGCAGGTTCTAGTGGAGGAGGTGGTCAAGCAGCACCAGAAGCTGTTTGGGAAGCAGTCCCTGCAAGTGCCTGAGTCGGAGAAAAGGAAGATCTGGCTGGGAATCCAGGCGCAGGTCAATGCAATTGGAGTGACCCCCCGGGACATCGACGTGCTGAAGAAGCGGTGGTACGACCTACGTATCGCCACGAAGAGGAAGATGGGGGAACTGCAGAAAGAGGCCAGCCGGACAGGAGGGGGAAGGAACTGGGCACCTGCCCTGACAGAACTTGAGGAGCTGGTGGAGACAACAATTGAGCCCGAGAGTGTCGTGGGCATTGGGGATGCAGACAGCTCCGCCAGAGCCGCCACCAAACAAGGTAAGACGCATGCACAGCAATGTGGCCCCCCTACCCCTATCCCAACTCCCCAAATGGGCAATGAGAATCCCACTCCAGTACAGGTGTTAGTGCATACTAGCAATGCATGATGGGAGATGTAGTCCCTGAAACCCCAAACATGAGACGAATAGCACAGAACAACAAGGCATGTTACACACATTAGCGAGAAGCAGGCAGAGGACAATGAGAGAGTGTTTCAGAAATATATTGTGATGCCAGCAATTCTATGCTTCAGGTACACTGAGCTGATGTTGCATTTCTGTCCACAGGCGATACTTTGCGCAGAACTGCACAGGAGAAGGGAGAGAGGGCACACCGGAAGGACAGCTCTGAGAAGGCCACCACAAGTTCTGGCCAAGGATCAGCACCACAGCCAGCCTCACCACCACAGCCAGCCTCACCACCCCAGTCAGCATCGCCACTCCTGCTGGAGTCACCGCCATCATCACCACCTGCATTGCCCAGGTCGAGGAGGCGTGCTGCTGCCAGGTTGTATGTATCCTCATCTGAAGACTCGAGGGGGGCGGAAACGTCCACTGTGCCCCTGGATGTTAGCCATGCCAGTGTGCCCTCTGCCTCTGAGGGAGCACACACAGGTGCCAGACGTCGCCGCAGGGCTCGGGTGCAAAGTCCACCTCCACAAGGTGAGAGCCATGGCGTCTTCTCAGGGCTTGAGGCCACCATGGTCAAAATACAGCGCCTACAAGCAAAGGCAATGATGTCGGTGCAGCGCCAAATGCGGGGCCTCAATGATACTTTTGTAAGTATTGACAGGGGCATCAGCGCTATGGCTGAGGGAATGGGTGAGATGGCTGCGGGCATGCGGGACATGTCCCAGTCCGTCATGCTGCTGTGCTCGAAGCTTGATGAGGACAGGGCAGCACGGCGCCGGGAACGTCAGAGGAGAGACCCTCACACACGGGCAGTGAACCGGCTGGCAACTGCCACTTCGCTGCTCTGCAGGCGCTCGGTGGCAATGCAGGAGGGCCTTGCACACTGCAGCACTGACGTGTCAAGGGGGATGGTGAGGGTCACCAGTGCACTAGAAGTGCTGCTCACCAGCCAGTCTGCCACAACTGGTGCTGTGGATGCTGGGGACAGCGAAGAAACCACCAGCAGGAGCAGCATTACCCCCCCCTGTCCCAGACACACGGAGGAGCAGCAGACGGCATGGGGCTGCCACTGGTCCCACAGCCAGTGAGGACACACACTCAATGGCATCCCGCACTGGTGTGCGTGGGCGCAGACACTAATGCTGCACACAATAGCATGAGACAATTGGGTGAAGTAACCCTTGACTCACAAATAGTGATTGCACATTATTGATGGGACAGGTTTTCCTTGGTGTTGTGGCGTAGTGCCACATGATTAAACTACGTCATGGCATCCAACTACTGGCTGTGTCCCCTTACTTAATCAGAAATAGTTGCATGTGATCTCTGCCCGTCTCTCTCTCCCATCTGTTGCTGTTGCCACTCCTGCTGCGTTGGCCTCTGGCTGTGCAGACTCATCATCATTGTCCTCACAATCAGTTATTTTCACCTCTGTACCTCTCTTCGTGGCAAGGTTGTGCAGCATTGCACAAGTGGCGATGATCTTGCAGCAGTTGATGGGTCTGTACTGGCGTGCGCCTCCGCTTTTGTGGAGGCAGCGGAACCTGCTTTTCAATAGTCCAAACGTGCGCTCCACCACGTTGCGTGTTGATTTGTGTGCCACATTATATCGTCTTTCACTCAGGGTTGATGGGTGTAGGTAGGGAGTGAGGATGAATGACCGCACGGCATATGCACTATCGCCTAGGTGAGTAAGCAAGTAGCATTAGTCACATGCCTCAATACACAATCATTTGCAATCAGTATTAGGGAGCGTCACAGTGTATTACCTAGCAGGTATCCTTCTCCAAATTCTCTGGCAACCAGGCGTGTGTAGATCCCACTGTTCTGGAAGATGTAGGAGTCGTGGGTGCTCCCAGGAAACTTAGCCACGATATCAGTGATTATGTTGACTGCATCGCAGATTACCTGCACATTTATGGAGTGGGTGGACTTTCTGTTCCTGTAGATGTGCTCAGTGGCTGCTGGTGGGCAGATTGGAATGTGTGTGCCATCAATACAGCCTATGACATGCGGGAACTGTGCCATTTGGTAAAAGTCTGTCTTGGTTTTCTGCAGTTCAGCCTGTGTGTTTGGGAAGCTGATGTAGTGTTGCATTCTCTGCATCATGGCATCCAGGAACTTCCTGAAGAAACGGGACAGGCAACTCTGGGATACCCCGCCTACCGCACCCATCACCCCCTGGTAACTGCCAGATGCAAGTAGATGTAGGCTGCAGAGAACCTGCACATGTGGTGGTATGGCATGCGCCCTTCTTGTTGGCTGGTCCAGGAGTGGGTGCAGGTCCCTTATCGGGTCCATGATGGTTTGTGGGTGTAGCCTGTACCTCTCATGTATCTCAGCCTCAGTCTGTTGAAAGAGTGTGATGCGCGGTCTGTAAATGCGTTCCTCCCGTCTCCAAATCCTCAGACCTGCTGCCTGTAGACGTAGCCGCCTTGCAATCACATACAGAGCGGCCATGGTGTCCACGCTGTTGCATTTTGGGATTGCTTATATGCACTGTTGATGCTTACCACCTGCTTTCAATCTGTGTTAATTACCGACTCTTAAATACCGAATTTCATGGATTTCTTAAATACCGAGTTTACCTACATCTCTTTTCTCTTTTTACCACTTCATATTTACCGAATCGGAAAATATGTATTCGGTAAATATGAATCGGTATTTACCGATTCATATTTACCGAAACCTTCTTTTTGGCCTCCTACATCTCAATTGACTAAATACCGGTCGGTAACGGGATATTTACAGAATTTCGGCCAATACCGACCGTAGCTACCTACATATGGCCCTAAGGAACGTTCCATAGATCAAGCAGCAGGTTTAAAAGTGTAAAAACAGAACATATTAATCTAATGAATAAAATCTCACTTTAAAAGAAATGAGAAAACATGAGAAGGAAGGAAAAAATATAGATAAAAAAAAAGGAATCAGAGAACATTATTTGCTAAGTATGAGGTAAAAGGTAGCTCTCCTAAAGCGGCAGATTTCAATATACAGACTGCGGGGAACCCTCCTCGGTGGTCCGGCTCTCTGAATAACTGTTTTTTTAGGGTACGTAATTCCAGGACCCGGGGTTACCTGCACATTAAAAGTTAAACACTCGTGTATGAGGAGAAGTCACAGGAACCCCAGGTTTACGCGCCAGTGACTGACTGCACTTCTACCTCCCCGGCCATTTCCCCCACAGAGTTCACCAGGTTTTTCCTGACAAATTCTGCACCCGGAAAGAAATTGGGAAGGCTGTTTCCCCACTTTTCGTGACAAAACTTGAAATCCCGATTTGACCAGAAATATCGGTTTGAGGCTGTCCCATAATGCCTGTAAAGAGGCTTTTCCCTCTTATCCAGCTAACAGAGTCTTGTGTTTTTTGACCTCAGACAGATGAAATGCTGAATCATCCCTGTTAGAATTTGAAGCCCTACAATTTAAGCACAGATCTCTGCAACAGGTGCTCAACCCTCTGATCTACTTAACAATCTTGTAATCCCAGTTTAGACAGATTATGAAAAGACTACAGTCGGTCTTCCATCCCTGCGCGGCCTGGTATCCCAGGGACACTGTCCCACCACGCATTACCCATGAGCATAATTCATGGACTACATTGCACCCTAGGGGAACTGCCCCACCGCAGGACCCCGCCCTCCAGCGATACTGCCCTGGCACACTCCACTCTGGGGTCCCTCCGCAGGACCCTGCACTCTGGGGACCTGCCCCGTACATGGTCCCATGTATCACTAACCCCTAGACCGCACAGCATCCTAGGGAACTAAACCCTCGCAGGACCGTGCCCTCTGGGGAGCTGCCCTGTACACGGTCCCACGTATCACTAACCCCCAGACCGCACGGCATCCTAGGGAACTAAACCTCCGCAGGACCCTGCACTCTGGGGAACTGCCCCGTACACGGTCCCATGCATCACTAACTCCCAGACCGCACAGCATCCTAGGGAACTAAACCCTCGCAGGACCCTGCACTCTGGGGAACTGCCCCGTACATGGTCTCATGTATCACAAACTCCCAGACCACACAGCATCCTAGGGAACTAAATCTCCGCAGGACCCTGCACTCTGGGGAACTGCCCCGTACATGGTGCCCCGTACACGTTCCCATGTATCACTAACTGCCAGACCGCACAGCATCCTAGGGAACTAAACCTCCGCAGGGCCCTGCACTCTGGGGAACTGCCCCGTACATGGTCCCGTGTATCACTAACTCCCAGACCGCACAACATCCTAGGGAACTAAACCTTCGCAGGACCCTGCACTCGGAGGAACTGTCCCGTACATGGTCCCATGTATCACTATCCCCCAGACCGCACAGCATCCTAGGGAACTAAACCTCCGCATTGCCCTGCACTCAGAGGAACTGCCCCATACATGGTCCCATGTATCACTAACTCCCAGACCGCACAGCATCCTAGGGAACTAAACCTCCGCAGGACCCTGCCCTCTAGGGACCTGCCCCGTACATGGTCCCATGTATCACTAACTCCCAGACCGCACAGCATCCTAGGGAACTAAACCTCCGCAGGACCCTGCACTCAGAGGAACTGCCCCGTACATGGTGTCCATGCATCACTAACTCCCAGACCGCACGGCATCCTAGGGAACTAAACCTTTGCAGGACCCTGCACTCGGAGGAACTCCCCCATACATGGTCCCATGTATCACTAACTCCCAGACCGCACAGCATTCTAGGGCACTAAACCTCCGCAGGACCCTGCACTCTGGGAATCTGCCCCGTACATGGTCCCATGTATCACTAAGTCCCAGACCGCACAGCATCCTAGGGAACTAAACCTCCGCAGGACCCTGCACTCAGAGGAACTGCCCCGTACATGGTCCCAAGCATCACTAACTCCCAGACCGCACAGCATCCTAGGGAACTAAACCTTCACAGGACCCTGCACTCTGGGGAACTGCCCCGTACATAGTCCCATGCATCACTAACTCCCAGACCGCACAGCATCCTAGGGAACTAAACCTCCGCAGGACCCTGCACTCTGGGGAACTGCCCCGTACATGGTCCCATGTATCACGAACTCCCAGACCACACAGCATCCTAGGGAACTAAACCTCCGCAGGACCCTGGACTCAGAGTAACTGCCCCGTACACGGTCCCATGTATCACTAACTCCCAGACTGCACAGCGTCCTAGGGAACTAAACCTCCGCAGGACCCTGCACTCAAAGGAACTGCCCCGTACACAGTCCCATGTATCACTAACTCCCAGACCGCACAGCATCCTAGGGCACTAAACCTCCGCAGGACCCTGCCCTCTAGGGAACTGCCCCGTACATGGTCCCATGTATCACTAACTCCCAGACTGCACAGCGTCCTAGGGAACTAAACCTCCGCAGGACCCTGCACTCAGAGGAACTGCCCCGTACACGGTCCCATGTATCACTAACTCCCAGACCGCACAGCATCCTAGGAACGAAACCTTCGCAGGACCCTGCACTCAGAGGAACTGCCCCGTACATGGTCCCATGCATCACTAACTCCCAGACCGCACAGCATCCTAGGGAACTAAACCTTCGCAGGACCCTGCACTCTGGGGAACTGCCCCGTACATGGTCCATGTATCACTAACTCCCAGACCGCACAGCATCCTAGGGAACTAATCCTTTGCGGGACCCTGCACTCAGAGGAACTGCCCCGTACATGGTCCCATGTATCACTAACTCCCAGACCGCACAGCATCCTAGGGAACTAAACCTCCGCAGGACCCTGCACTCTGGGGAACTGCCCCGTACATGGTCCCATGTATCACTAACTCCCAGACCGCACAGCATCCTAGGGAACTAAACCTCCGCAGGACCCTGCACTCTGGGGAACTGCCCCGTACATGGTCCCATGTATCACTAACTCCCAGACCGCACAGCATCCTAGGGAACTAAACCCTCGCAGGACCCTGCACTCTGGGGAACTGCCCCGTACATGGTCTCATGTATCACAAACTCCCAGACCACACAGCATCCTAGGGAACTAAATCTCCGCAGGACCCTGCACTCTGGGGAACTGCCCCGTACATGGTGCCCCGTACACGGTCCCATGTATCACTAACTGCCAGACCGCACAGCATCCTAGGGAACTAAACCTCCGCAGGGCCCTGCACTCTGGGGAACTGCCCCGTACATGGTCCCGTGTATCACTAACTCCCAGACCGCACAACATCCTAGGGAACTAAACCTTCGCAGGACCCTGCACTCGGAGGAACTGTCCCGTACATGGTCCCATGTATCACTATCCCCCAGACCGCACAGCATCCTAGGGAACTAAACCTCCGCATTGCCCTGCACTCAGAGGAACTGCCCCATACATGGTCCCATGTATCACTAACTCCCAGACCGCACAGCATCCTAGGGAACTAAACCTCCGCAGGACCCTGCCCTCTAGGGAACTGCCCCGTACATGGTCCCATGTATCACTAACTCCCAGACCGCACAGCATCCTAGGGAACTAAACCTCCGCAGGACCCTGCACTCAGAGGAACTGCCCCGTACATGGTCCCATGCATCACTAACTCCCAGACCGCACAGCATCCTGAGAAACTAATCCTCCGCAGGACCCTGCGCTCAAAGGAACTGCCCCGTACATGGTGTCCATGCATCACTAACTCCCAGACCGCACGGCATCCTAGGGAACTAAACCTTTGCAGGACCCTGCACTCGGAGGAACTCCCCCATACATGGTCCCATGTATCACTAACTCCCAGACCGCACAGCATTCTAGGGCACTAAACCTCCGCAGGACCCTGCACTCTGGGAATCTGCCCCGTACATGGTCCCATGTATCACTAAGTCCCAGACCGCACAGCATCCTAGGGAACTAAACCTCCGCAGGACCCTGCACTCAGAGGAACTGCCCCGTACATGGTCCCAAGCATCACTAACTCCCAGACCGCACAGCATCCTAGGGAACTAAACCTTCACAGGACCCTGCACTCTGGGGAACTGCCCCGTACATAGTCCCATGCATCACTAACTCCCAGACCGCACAGCATCCTAGGGAACTAAACCTCCGCAGGACCCTGCACTCTGGGGAACTGCCCCGTACATGGTCCCATGTATCACGAACTCCCAGACCACACAGCATCCTAGGGAACTAAACCTCCGCAGGACCCTGGACTCAGAGTAACTGCCCCGTACACGGTCCCATGTATCACTAACTCCCAGACTGCACAGCGTCCTAGGGAACTAAACCTCCGCAGGACCCTGCACTCAAAGGAACTGCCCCGTACACAGTCCCATGTATCACTAACTCCCAGACCGCACAGCATCCTAGGGCACTAAACCTCCGCAGGACCCTGCCCTCTAGGGAACTGCCCCGTACATGGTCCCATGTATCACTAACTCCCAGACTGCACAGCGTCCTAGGGAACTAAACCTCCGCAGGACCCTGCACTCAGAGGAACTGCCCCGTACACGGTCCCATGTATCACTAACTCCCAGACCGCACAGCATCCTAGGAACGAAACCTTCGCAGGACCCTGCACTCAGAGGAACTGCCCCGTACATGGTCCCATGCATCACTAACTCCCAGACCGCACAGCATCCTAGGGAACTAAACCTTCGCAGGACCCTGCACTCTGGGGAACTGCCCCGTACATGGTCCATGTATCACTAACTCCCAGACCGCACAGCATCCTAGGGAACTAATCCTTTGCGGGACCCTGCACTCCGAGGAACTGCCCCGTACATGGTCCCATGTATCACTAACTCCCAGACCGCACAGCATCCTAGGGAACTAAACCTCCGCAGGACCCTGCACTCTGGGGAACTGCCCCGTACATGGTCCCATGTATCACTAACTCCCAGACCGCACAGCATCCTAGGGAACTAAACCTTCGCAGGACCCTGCCCTCCAGCCATTACTTGGAGTTACTGCTCATCCACCAGGGTGTTGGGGAGAGCCACAGAGTGCACCTGACTACTAGCAAAAGGGCACCAAACATGCAGCCCCCCAACCCCCACCCCCATTGCCAGCACCCGGGCTCGGTTGGCATTCATGCATGATAACGCTGCTAGTAGTGTGCCCAGTCTCAGTAGCTGAGTACACAAAACCAGAATCCACACTGGAAACAACGAAGACGCTACACAGTGCCGAACACTGAATGGAATCCGCAAGACTGACTAAGCCCTGTTCTTGTGCGCAAGGGTTACTGAGCCAAACCGCGACTAAAGCCAGCGCCACTGGAATTGTGCATTTTTGCAGCTGTGGCGTTTTCTGCATAATTATTCATTTGCCACATGAATAATCCACATCAACTACTCACAATCTGCTGATTTTAAAAAAACAAAAAAAATTGTAGCTCAACCAGATGAAAAAATAATATTAATATACTGGTCTCTAGGGGGTGTTCTCAAATTGCAATTACAAGTAACCGAATGTGCTTATTTGTGGCACTGCTCGACAGTCACTCGTAAGGGGGTCTCGGCAAGCACTGGGCTTCCTTTTCACTGTTGGATGTATTTGTGTCACCTCTGAAGTGCTTCTAGAAAGATTGTGTGAGCTACGTTCCTTAAGAGCAGAATTTGAAATGGTTTCTTTCAACAGGTCCACATCCACAAATTGCATGTAAAAATTCTCCACCTGCTACATTCCTTAACATACTGCATGAAAAAGTGACCTTTATTGAAACTTACTTACCTCCACCCTGTTTTATTTTTATGCACCTCGCCTTTACTTCTACCTGCCTCTTCTGTATATCAATTACTCTAAATCTCAAGCATATGTCTTAAGCTCTTTTTGGAAACCATAACTATCTAATAACTTCCTGCAAGTAATTTCTCACACAGCCCCCTCTAATCACATCGAGGTCAGTAACGTGACGTACCACAAAGCAACGGAAGGAAGTGCATGGAATGAGCAATGCGAACTAACCTCACCAACTAATGGAGTGACCACCAACGCTGGGCTCCCGGGTAGCGTGCTACTCGTCATACTGCGCTTCAACGCCTCGTCATGCGTAATAAACACTATATAAATAAAATGTATTTAAACAGCAACTCTTGCTGCCTCACAGTGGAAGGCCCTTTACAAAGGGTGACTGGTCACCTTTCTGCTGCCTATTGAGGAGTTTAGCTGTTAAACTTGTACTAACGGGGTAAACCTTTGCCCACACAGCGTTAACCTGGGCCAAAATTTGGAAGTCATAATATCACACAATCAGGCGCATTAAGGCACATAGTTTACCTTTTCTGGCTGCATAATTTAGTCAAACCTCCACATAATTTTGCCCTCACCTGCCTCTTAATTTCGGGGGTCCCGACTAAAATACTAACACTGGAATCCCACGGAATAGGATGCTACCTGTCTAACATGCTTCAGTGCCTGGGCATGGGTCCCATGTGTTATATAAATACACAGTTTAAAGAGGGGAGAGGGTGTGGGGTAATGGGCAGAGCTGCCAACTTCAGATCTGGGGGAATCAGGTTCGAGTCTCGGCTCAACATCCTAGGATTCTGGGCAGATCACTTAATCTCCCCGTGAACACAATTTAGCCCCTAGAGACCCACACGGGTGATTTGTGGCGCTTTACAAATCCATTGTTTATGTATTTATCCCCGTTCCCACAACGCAGCGCCTTGAGACCCTCACGGGTGATTTGTGGCGCTTTACAAATCCTTGGTTTATGTATTATTCCCCGTTGCCACAGCTCAGCGCCTTGAGACCCTCACGGGTGATTTGTGGAGCTAAACAAATCCAGCGTTTATTTATTTATGCATTTTGTATTTATTCCACCTACTGCAGAGCAAACAAAGAGGCCTTTTAGAGGGTAAAAGCGAATTATTGCAAAGTAGTTTAGCTGCGTGGAAACCAGCTCCTTACACCCAACCTGACAAAGGTATGCATTCTGTACCATCATTAAACAACTCCCCACCCCCTCACTTCCAGTCTCTCCTTAGTACCAAGTACAGGAAAGCACCTATGTACCACGATTGTGTCCGATTGGTTAACTAGACAACTAGGGAACATGCATATACACAAAGACAAGTACACTTAAGGCTCCCGGGCCCTTCTCTTGTCAAAACACACAGCAGCCATCTGTTATTACCTTCAGCAGTACATTAACCGCTCCCCCGAGAGCTTCCCCCCCACTCCATAAAATGGTATCACCCATCCTCAGGCAGCTGCCTCGTTTATACCCAGAGCCTGGCGTGGCTGATTGCAGATAATTGGCGACGGGGTAATTGAATCAGGTGTCATTTTCTCAAATGAGGCCTATTAACAAAAAATAAATTTACACATATCTGGCGGGCCTGTTTTCGAAGAGGAGAAGGAATCCTTTAAAGAGATCGTCCAGGAAAAAAACATCCCGTATTTCATACATAATGTAGGTTTGTTACCCTAGGTTTTGAATTTCTAATGCTCAAAATGCCGGCCCCAAACACTTCAAGGTGCATCAAAATGCACATTTCATCTTTCAAGAATGGATCTAAAGTGTGTGACGTGGGGCGTGATTCAAAGATGGACGGTAAAGACTCAGACCTCCTTCCCTGGGGGTCTGTGTGAGCCCTGTGTGGGGGTCTATTTGAATCCGGCGGGGGGATAGGTATAAACAGAGGGAGGGGGTCTGTGTGAGCCAGGGGTGGTGCCGAGGTTGGGGTGTTTCTTCGAGCTAGGGTGGAGGCCTGTATAGGCCCAGGATAGAGGCCTGCATTTACCGGGGGCGGGGGTGTTTGAGTCACGGGGGGAGAGGCTGTGTGATCCTCGGGAGAGGGTCTGTATAAACCAGGGTATGTGGTCTGTGCCTGTCATGGGCCAGAGGGTGGAGGCCTGTTGGAACCCAGGCAAGGGTGGTCTGTAAAATACATTATTCTGGGAGTCAGCTTCAACTCAGGGAGGGGTCGGTATGAACCAAGGGTGGGGATTTGTATTAACACGAGGGGGTGGGCGGTCCTCTACAAACCATGGGTGGATGGTCTGTGTAATCCCTGTGTGGGGATCTGCAATGACCCATGGACGGGGTATGATTGTACCTGGCGGGTGGGGTGGCGCGCGCGATGTATGAGCCCTGGGTGAGGGGTCCCTGCGGCCCGGGGGGGGGGGGTGGTTCGAGGCCTCAGACCCCCCCCCCCAGTGCTGAGCACAGACAGAGCCTGGCACCGGGAGGGCTGCTCTTCACGCAGACACGGCGTTAGCAGCGCCATGTATCAGTGCTGAGCGCGACGCGGCCTCCCGCCAGGGGTTGCCATGGTAACCGCGCTGCTGATACTGGTACCCAAACGAAGGCAGTTAATGTCCCACATCCTGACACGACGCACACGTGTCCTGCTCAAGGGCTCCGTTAATAATGCAGAGGCCGCCGCTGCTCACAGCGGTGCACAGCCGGAGGAAGGGGGGCTGCAGACGGGCAGGGTCTCCCGGAGGCTGGGGGGTCTCTCACCATCGACCTTCGACCCCCAGCGCCCCTGAAATAGGCTCATATTCCACGGGTGCACCGATGTGCATTGTGGGGTGGATGAACTCGGCGCCGTCGGTACAGGACTGGGCCCGTGGCTTCCCAGAGGTCAGTTTTCTATGAGCCGGAAGTGCAAAGATGCAGATCTGGGCCTTGTATGGCAGGGAAGGCTCTCGAGACGTGGCCAATAGGGGAAGACATCCTAACCGGCCGCCGCCTTTGATTAGACAGTAGGGCCGGGGTAAGTCAGTCACATGCCAAGATCACGAGGACGGAAAACATATTTAATAGAGATGCAGTGGAATCTGAGACCTGAACTTCAGGGTTTTTAAAATACACAACATAAAACACACACAGCAGACTGGCTGCTGAGCCCACAGCGCCCCCAGCACGAGAAGGCCGATCTTAAGACAAGGGAGTAGGGATCAATAGTGCAGCAGGTGCAGTTTCACCGGGGCCCAGAGATGTGAGGTGCCGACATCACTCCGATTACTGGCTGTTCTTTCACTACCGACCCAAGTGGCGGTGGGTCCCGTTTCCCTCATTACATCAGGGCCCCTGGCATCCGTGCCAGGCCTCTCTCTTCATGCCTTGTGGCATTTCACATCTCGTGGTACAGCACAGAGTGGGGGGGGGGGAGGGGTTGGGCAGGTCCACACCCCTGAGGCTGGAACATAAATGGTGTCCCTCTAGTTCTGCTCTAGTTGGGAACCCTCAATGTGGGTGGAACAGCAGAGCCCAAAATGTTTATCCAACTACACTGCAGGCCTTTGGCATCTGTGCTCCCGGGATCTGGAAAAACATCCCTGTATCCACCAGGACCGACCCAACGAAGCTCCAATGTAGGAAAGAGCTGGAGACGCACCTCTTTAAAACACACTACATCACAACGCATCGGCCTCCACAAACCAGCGACCTCCCCGGACTTTAGGCCGGTCGTCGACCCTCTACAGCACGCCTTTGCCTTTTGACTCCGCTGGCACTGTATACAAACATGCACCAGACGCAGGGAATATATCTGCAATTAAAGACAAGCCAGGACCATGCGAAGGGTGCAAGGAACAGAGAATTAAGATTTGTACACAAACTGGGAGCCAGCAAAGAGAGCAGAGCGCCAACATGATTTCTTGAATCTAATAAGGTTTGTGCTGCTGCGTCTGCAATACACAGAAACTGGCCGACGGCTGTAAAGGAGGGACAATTCATAAGTCCATGACGGAGAGGATCCTGGGGCAGAGCAGATCGCCAGTAGAAACTGGTGGAGTGTGTAATGTTCTCAAAACCCAACGCAGCGAAAGATTAACATCTTTAAAACAGTAAGAGATGAGGGGTGTCTGAGTGTCGGCCCGTCCACGTGTGTATGTGTTTTATTTTAGTATTACATTTATGCCTTGGTGCCAGTAACTTTGTTTGCCAGAGCATTGATTTATCTGGTTCATTCTCTGTCTTTGACGGTGTGCCAAGCGCGACCATGGGGAAGCGCGCCCTTAGGGCCCGGCCCCCCCGCCCCGGGACACCCCTCCTTAGCGCGGCCAGCAACCTAATTGGTTACTGGCCAGGAGAATTTCTTCCGGGGCACCACAACGTGGGCCCAACGTGGACTTCCGGTGGAGGGGGAAGGGGGAGTGGAGGTGGGGCCAGGGGGCTATTTAGGCCCTGCTCTCACCTCCACTCTTCCTCTGTTTGCTGTGTTTCCTGACCTGCCCGGACGCCGAGGATTGCTGTTATCTCCCACCCACCCGTCCCTTGATTTAAGGTGGCAAGTTAGGATAGGAGAGAGGGGAGTTGCAGAAAAGGGGACACAGAGCTGTGACTTTTAGGGCAACGGGAGCCCTGCTGGCATACTCCAGAGGCCAGCACTGAGGGGAGAGACGGTAAGCTCTCCGCAGGGAGAATGGGGACACCGGCTGCTGGAGAGGCAAGGGCGACAGGTCACACGAGCCTCCTTTGGCAGCCTGGTGGCGAGGGGTGGGCCCCCCGGAAATAGACGAACAAGGACCGAGGGCTGGGGGGCTCACCACTCAAGGACGCAGGTGGGTTGCGCCTTGCGTGGTTCTCAATCGTTGGGGATGCGAGCCAGGAGGCCCCTTAGTGCTGGAGGATATTAGGGTCAAGAATATTGGGTTATGAATTCAGAACGCTTGGAAACATTAAATGTGGTTTGAATGAATTTATAACCTGGAAAGTTTATCAATGTTATTGATGGTCGTGTTTATGAATATCTTGTTGTATTAAACATGACCTCATTTTTTCCCACACCTTGGAGTAGTGAATGGTTTGTGGGTACTCAACGGGTGGAACGGGGTTCTCTGGGGGGGTCCGGGTTCTATTATATGTCAGTCTTTGAACCTCCGTATATGTACGGTGTGCAGATCTGTGTGTTAATTTGTTCTCTGTGACTGTGGGTTTTTCTACCAATGCGAGTTCACTTGCATGCACTAAAGTGTCGCAAGGATGCCAGGGCCCTCGTGCAAGCAAGGAAAATGGCCTCTGACTTTTGTTGGGGTAGTAAAATACAGCAATTACCAGGGTTCAATTTATTTATTTTTAACAGAGTTTTAGAGAACGCAAACTTGACCCGAAGGTATCGGGTATCAGAGCGCTTTACATGCGCACCAGTTGCGTTAAATGAGGACACATTCATTTTTGTTAGGCACGGGGAGATTAAGTGATTTGCCCAGAATCACAAGATTCTGCGCGTGCTTGCAGAGACTCGAACCCGGTACTCCAGATTTTAGGTTGACCCCCCCTTGCCCTTAGGCCAACTCCTCTTCAATTGGCCCCTCAGGGGTGTGGGCCCGGTGCTGCTGCACCGATGGTAGCTACGCCTCGGTTTGTGCTGTGCTGCTGCCTTACTGCGTGTGCTCACCTGTTTCTTTAAGTCTGCACCCAGAGTGTGTTGTATTTTGTGCAAGTTTTCCTCTGCTTGACTATGCATTGTGGGGTGTGTTTTTTGTGTGCATCTGTATATGAGCGTGGGTGTTTGTGTGCAGGTGTGTCTGGGTTAATTTGTTTTTTCCACGTGTCTGCTGTGTGAACAGTTGCCTGTGGGTGCTGTGTGTCCAGTCGCCTTGGGTACTCCCACCTCAGAGGAAACACAGTTGTGTGCCGGCAGCGCGTGCTCCTCGTGTGGAACCCCCTGGGTTATTCGTGGAACTCCAGAAACCGCGCAGTATGGAGTGTGCAAGCCGGTGAATAAAGACCCGGCTCGTTCGTGGCAGGGTCTACCCCCCAAAGCCCTGCTCGCAGCACCAGAGGCGCACACTTCTCAGCACTGCACTGGAAACAGCTGCTTCATCTTAGACAATCCCCCCTGCAGTGCTTAATTTGTAAAATAAATAGGTGCCTGGGCTCTCGTCAGGAGGCTACGGCAGCTTGCACCACACATTGCCCCTTCCATGCTGCTAGTAAAAACACAACTACTAACCATCACACTGCTACAAGTGTGACAACTCGGACTATTCCAGGCCCCCAAAGCTAAAATAATGTCCGGGGCGGCAGATAATAGTAATTTTTAATGTATATTGAATAATTAATTGTTGTGGTCAGCTGTGAATGAGCCAGACAGTGCTACCTTGTGGCAGACTGTCACAAGCTCCGGTGTAGACAATTAACTGCTGAGCACCAGAAACCACCGGCTCAAATTAAGCACTGTCTCCGAGTCTAGTCTTCAAACCCACACCATGCCAACCAAGCACTAACGGAGCCTTGACTGGACTGAGACCGAGAGCAGAGCAGGCACCAAACTAAAAGTGACCCCCAGCAGTGAACTAGAAAGCTGAAAAATAGATCCACGTTTGGAAATCAGGGCCGTTTTGAACTTGTAAAAACAAGCTCTGCAGGCAATGTTTGTTTTATTATCAGAGAAATCAACAGTGAAACTCGGCCACCAGAACATAAAACACACAACACAGCCCAAACAAGTGCCCACACAGTGACCTCTCAAACCAGCCCTGTGGGCGCGACCCGATTGCCCTATAGGCCGGTCGGACCCTGAACAGAGAGGTCTTCGTTCCCAATCATCTCAATATGGTAGGTAAAAACAAACAACTCTACCCCTCTCAGATGCTCGAATTCACTTACTGCTCAAAGACACCCACAGTGCACAGGCGGTTCTCCCGCAGAGGGTCCGGTGATGTAATAGCGTGCCCCAGTACCAACAGCAGCTGTGCTTCCAACTTGTACCCCCGCCGCCCTCCCACAAATCCCCCACCGCCCATCCAACAAAATTGCCAAGACTGCTTTGGGTTCCCAGTCCAGCCCTGTACACACCATCAACGTGCACAACAAACAGTCGCCTCCTACTGACCGTCTTAAAGTGCTGCAAGGCTGTGTCAGGGGTTGAGGCACTATACAAAGGCTGCACATCATACAATTCAAGGAGATCTCTTATTGTGGACGCCCCCTGAACCCTCACGTGCACTTCCGCCTCCTTTCTCCACAGCACAAGATCCTGCCTACTTCAGTGTGCATGAGCCCTCAGTGGGTTAATGCACCTGCTGCAGAGATAGCAGTGCCCGCCATTGGCACAAACTGCATTTTCCCTCTTGATTAAAGTCCATCTTCAGCCTTCAAAATGCAAATTAGTTCATTATAGCACCTACGTGCGTTGAGAGCAATGTCTTTGGTGGCAACATATCATGATTCATGTTTTAAAAAAAAAAGTAGAGAGCAGATGAATAACTTGTCTTTACTGTTCTCTCTTCTTTCCATCTCTTCAACACAAAGTGCCTGGTTTCTGTGCATGTGTGAGAGTATTTGAGGAAGGCGGGGCCAGCATCGGTCCCGCCGCCATTATGGTGGTCGGCCGTGCCCCCCAAATCGTGCCCACTCATTGGCCCCGCCTACGTTAGGGGCCGTGCCCCGGAAGCGATTGAAATCGCTTCCGGGTCATTGGAGGCTCCCCCGTGCCCCGGAAGTGATCTGATCACTTCCGGGGCGTGGGAGACCCTCGGGGACCTTTAAAGCCGGGGGGAGCGCGAGGGACGATCTCTTGCTCCCCTCGGCAGCACACCCGTCGCGTGTGCCTCCTCCCTCGGGAGGACCTCTAATCCTTTTTTCCCCACCCACCATCCCTGAAATAAGAGTTTGTTGAAGGAAAAGTATGGTTTATGTAATTTTTTCCACAGGTTGTCAATTGTTAAATATGTTGTATACGCCTTTTTTGTCGTGTTTTAGGCGGTATTCCAGGGCGGGGGCGGTAAGGTCATAGGTTGGACAGACTAAATTGACTCATCTTTTGGAGCGCCTTATTAAGTGGGGCGCCCAGAGGGGAGGTACATGTGGCTCTCACCAGACTCCAGGGGCAGTTACAGCCGGTTGGTTGGAACGGTGCGGGGACAAAGGGGGGGTTACGCTTTCCATTGACTGGTTGGCCACCCCGCACGCGGGCGTAAGTAAGCTGCGCTGTCTGCATGGCCCCTTTATGGAGTAAGTCTTGAACGTATGGGGGTTGCCTGGGGTAAGTACTTCCGGGTCAGCTGGGCCCCCTGCGCATGCGCACTCCGGTTGGGGTGTGCGGGACAATTCGGTAAAAGGGGAGGGGCCAGCGTTTTGACCTTGCCGTAGGCCTAGAGGAATACGCAGAAATGTGATCACCAATGTGTTTAGACTAGGATAGGAACATTTAAGTATTAGAACTTTGTTAAAGCTAGGAATGAAGCAAATGTACCGAATCCTGTCTTGGCATTTCTGCGTTATTGTATATATGAATATAACTTGTGTTTTATTTGTTAATAAATACGATCGGGGGTCAACGACCCCCTATTCCAAACAAAAGGTTATATTGGTTTTTGTCTCAGTCAGGGGAGGAGGGGGCGATAGGCCGTACCGGACCATAGTGTGTGGGGGGGGGGGTTAGTGGAAGTACAGCAAGGAAGGGGTGGGGGAGCAGGTATCGGTTGGTGGCCACAAACGGCACAGACAGATGTCCCAGAGTGTGAGTGAGGCGTCAACACCTAGTTCTCCATCTCTATGAGCGGGCTAGACTGGAATACATAAATAAGGCGTGTAAAGCAAACGTTCCCCCAAAAGGGCATCTTGGCGCTGAATAAAAGAGGTTTATGGTCACCCAACTCAATGGTACTCATTTTATCGATCTCAGAAGGTTGAAAGGCTGAGCCGACCTGCCAGGAGTGGAGACTGTGATAGTGCACGCATTAGTCCACTAAGCCACCAGACCCAGATATGATTGCACCTTACTGCCCCCCCCCCCCATTCTCTCTCTCTCTCTCTCTCTCTCTCAATCACTTATTCTCTCTCTCATTCTACCCCCCCCCCCCATCTTGGAATTGATACCTCATCCCTATATTACCTCTTTTTCAGATTACTCTGGGTCTGTTCTGGGACGTTCCTTTGGCACAGTGCCCCCTCGCCCCCACCTCACCCCCTCAAGTATCAGAAGCAGTGTGACCCGCTCTCCTACTGCAGGAACGCGCCACCCTCCAAGCACCCCGCCTCAACTCCACACCTCTTCATATCCGTGCGGCGGGGGGATAGCGCCAAGAGGCCCATTTATGTGCGAACGCTTCAGCCGTGCCTTGATCGCTCTCCTGGGGCTGGACCGTGACATTTTCTAAACAGGGGCCCACGAGGATAGGATCAACACGGAAGTGTTAACACACAAGCGAGAACTGGGGGGGGGGGGGGGGGGGGGGGCACACAATACACCGCCCCCAGGCACTCCACTTCCGGCCTCTCCTCCTCCGCCTGGCAGAGAGATGCCACGCTGCCCTGAGCTGGCATCGTGGCATGCGTACCGTGCCCCCATGCGAGGGAATTAGAGCGCCTCTACGAGCAGCCCACCTGTCCAGGCATTCGAGGCACTGCGTGGACTTCTACAGGCCAGATGGTGCTGCGCGCGGGGGGTGGGTACAAGGGAGGGGGTGCAACGTGGACCGAAGATGGAATGCTGCGCCCTTGCTTAAGGGAGCCATGTTCACAACACAAAGAAACACGCACGGATTATTAAAAGAGGATCCGAATGAAGACACTCGCTAAAGCGCTCTGTTTTACTAAAGGCTTCATCTTTTTTTGGGAGCTAGGTTAGGATATTTAGTGCTTGAGATCGTGCAATTCACCATCTGTGTTTAATAATGCATGACGACAACACCTGGACAAAAAGAGGCTCACAGCAAACAACCACAGAGCTCCTGACACTGAAATGCCCCCCCCCTCCCCCCCCAGACAACCTCAGAACTCCAGCAGACCCCAGAAATACCCATTAGACACCCAGTGTCCCTCCCAAAGCACAATCACAAGCCATAACCGACCCTGCAGTAGTCAACACAAATCTGTGCCTACTCGCCAACAAATCCCGATGGTGGTTTTTTTGTTGTCTTTGAGTGACTGCCATCTTTTGCTTCATTTTACCTTTTTCGTTTGTTTTTGTAACATGTACATTTGTAATATTCCCCTCATGTAACGTACTTGGTTCTATTGTGAAGCGCTTTGATACCGTTGGGTAAAGTCCGCGCTATATAAACATGCATTCAATAAATAAATTAATCCCTACCTAGCTAACAGACCCCCCCCCCCTCCTACAGACCTCAAAGAGCCCCTAACAGACCTTCACACAGCCCCCTACAGACAGCATACAACCTCCTACACAGAGACCCCCACACAGCCCCCTACAGACAGCACACAACCTCCTACACACAGACCCCCACACAGCCCCCTACATGCCATCACGCAGCCACCACCAGACCCTCACAGAGCCCCCTACAGACAGCACACAACCTCCTACACACAGACCCCCACACAGCCCCCTACATGCCATCACGCAGCCACCACCAGACCCTCACAGAGCCCCCTACAGACAGCACACAACCTCCTACACACAGACCCCCACACAGCCCCCTACATGCCACCACCAGACCCTCACAGAGCCTCCCTCAGACCCTCACGTGGATTCTTTCCATACTGTATACTGTGAGAGACCCGTGCAAAGGACAGACCCTCACACTGGCAACAGCAGAGCCTACAATGGCCCTTAGAAGATCCTCCCGTAGCATCTATGGCTTCTTCATATCGTCAACGTCACAGCCCCAACAGGCCCAGAAAAAGCATTGGCAAAGTCAACAAGTCTCAGCGATGTGAGAGCTATTGGCTTTGTCAAGGTTGATGAGCACGCAATTTAAGTGTGTAAATACGTTTTGGGTGTGGTACACAAGTGACTTTCCTCTATATAAAACCTATCTGGACCTAAAAAAAGATGCCAGAGGGTATAACAATATATTATAGCTCATATAACTTTCAAGTCATCAAGTGAAATGTTAAAACAGGCTACAGAGATAATTGCAAAAAAAAAAAAAACCTGAAAAAAGGTAACTACCAGAACTTTGACACTGGATCAGAGCAGAAATAAATAAAGGTACAATTAAAAGTAGTGAAATGCAGTCAGATCTCTGAATTGGCGCGTGCAGGGAAACAGTGGCTAATCCTGCCTTTGTAGTGTCCAATGATTGCGCGATTGGTTTTGGATTGTGTCCCCAATAAAATCAATGGTGACGAAAACAATTTGAGAGCGATGATGGTTTCCATTCGAGACTCTGGGGAGGATTTTTTTTTTTTTTTTGAAAGGTGAAGATGAAGCCCACGAGGCGAACACGTGACCCGAGTGTTAGGTTTGTGCCTTGGAGCTGAACGATGAGAAACATCAGCAGATGGTCACTTCTGCGATTTTATATAGGTAGGATGCGTACTCGCACAAGTGCGGATGACAACACATGCACACATCCGAGACATGCCGCGTCACTTACCAAAAGGCAGCAGCAGTCTTGGGGTGCAACACAAGAGGGGACAGGAACGGCAGGTGAAGAAGCGATGCAAGGAACACCTGGAGGGGCAGAGCCCGGCTGTGTAAAAGCCAGGAACGGGAATGAAGCACCTTGAGGCACAGACTCGAGGCTCCTCTGCCCATAGAAGCGGAAGACAGACTGGCGGAGTATTCAGTGCTGCAACTCTACTTCTGATGCACACACACAGCGGCCATTGTAGACTGTGAAATTGTGAGTGATTATGATCAGTGACAAAACGCATACAGCGTCAACAAGCAGTAATAAGGGAAGAGGAGGGGGGAGAGGGTCAAGCACCGAAGTGGGAGGGAGATGGAAAAGCAACACTGGGATATTAATTTAAAAACATCCCCTCATTTTGAAGTCAGAGAGAGGAAAGTAAACAGATGCCCTCGGAACACAGCGTGACATTTGACCTCTGTCTTTGAATGCACAGCAAATGTGATGAGATAAGAACAAAATTTACAGGCCTGTTTACAGAAACAGAGCTCAAAGCGAGTGAAAACACGAGCACTCATGCAAAGTGCTCTTAAACAAAGAAAAAAGGTAGTTCTTAAACCAGTTCCTAAAATGGGACCAGTAAATGGATAGTAGTAATTGGTCCATGCTCTCGAGGAGGGCTAAATAAAGGAAGAGGCATGACGCAGGCATGCCAGGGACAAATGTGGAGAAAGAATATAAGAGCAACTATGGAGCCAGCGAATGGGAAGCCTGTGGGCGGGCAGAAGCCCACATACTGAATATACAACAGTCTCTTCGGGACAGCGCATGAGCTGTCTAGCCAAGACCTAAAAACTAGAGACCCCCCTCATGCACACACAGCCGCAAGAGAACTCGTCATAACCCCACCGCCCCAGAGTCTCAACAACCCCCACCAGATTCTCTCAAAGCTCACACTGCACCCTCACACAGCCCCACCATACCCTCACACAGGGCTCCACTGTCAGCGCTTAATTTGCACACAAAAACATAAGTGCCAGGGGTCTCGTGAGGAGGTTACGGTAGTTTGCACCACGCATTGCCCCTGCTAGCGCTGCTAATTATAGTAACAACACAGTTACTAACCATCACACTCCTACAAGCACGACAATCCAGACTATTCCAGGCCCCCAAAGGTACAATATGGCCATGTGCGGCAGGTACTAATTACTAATTCAATATATATGACTAACTGTTGTTGTAGCCATCTCTAAATTACCAAGAGAGCGCCACCTTGTGGCAGACTGTCACAAGCGCAGGTGTTGACAATTAAGTGCCAGTGCTGAGCACAGGAAACCACTGGCTCAAATTGAGCATTGCCCATTGTACCCTCATACAGGGTCCCATGGAGACCCATATTCTCTGCTTTTCCTGCCTCATGTAGTCAGTTTAGCTTTGCCGGGGGGGAGAGTTAAGGGATATAAGGCACAGACAGAGGGGAAGAGAGACAGAAGGAGAGTTAGAAAAAAAGAGGCAGTGAAAGAGACATAAGGAGAGAGGCAGGGCGATAGAAATGGAAAGATGAACAGTATGTGGAAGATTGACGGAAAGAGACAGACGGGGAAGTAAAGAAGCAGAGAAAGTTGAAAGAGAGAGCGAGGGGACAATGGAAGGGAGAGAGTGAGCGCTATAAGACAGATGAGGAGAAAGAGAGACAGAGACAGAGAGACAGAGACCGAGAGACAGAGAGAGAGTAAGAGACAGAGAGAGAGAGAGAGCGCATGTTTACAAAAATCATTCACCGTGGACTAATTCTAATTCTGCACTTCTTTTGTTCCTTGCTGTGCTGACAATGTGTTTGAAACAAGTGGCTGGGTTTCATGTGAGCTCAAGTACACAACCACTCCTCAGCAGTCTGCACGCCCCCGAGCATTTGACCTTCTCTCCTCAATTACATTTTTCAGAGTTAACTGCACAGCAGATCAACACAAGTCCATCCAGTTTGTTTCATTGTAAGTGCTTCTGTCTGCCTGTAAATTCCTGCACTTGCACCTTTCCGTTCTGTCATCCAAGTAAAAGTATAAATAAGGTATCGCGTCACGTTTTAATCAAATCGGCATGATAATTTGATTTCCGATCATTCATTATTGCACACTTACTGCAGCGGAGAGCTTGCAGGCTGCGGGTCAGGGTGTCCACAAATTCCATTAGTTTCTAACACAATAATGCAATTTCTCTGCACAGAGGAAGGAAAGAGTCTTCCTGATTACTTTATCCGCAGGTATGAATTTTGATAGGTTTTCAATAAACGATGGAGCTTGCTTCAGCTCTCAAGATCTCCAAACTGCGCCTCTCAGCGCATGGGCCTTCAGTGGGCGACTCCCAAACTGGGGGGGGGTGTCTCGCACCCGCTCACTGTCCCCTACCACCCCTCTCCACCCTTTATTATCAGCAGCACTTGTGAACAACCTGCATGTAAGATGAATAACTTGCTTTTTTAATATTGATCCATGTGCTGTAAATAACAGATGTTACTATTACCCAATTCATGGTGATCAGTCCTGCTGGGGCTCAAACTTGTAACCTGCCCATCACACCTTTTTTTTTTTTTTTCAGAGTTTTATATGGCGCGAACTTGACCCGAAGGTATCGGGTATCAGAGCGCTTTACATAGCACCAGTTGCGTTACATGAAGACACATTCATTAGGTCTCGCCTGACCCAGCGAGACTTATTGAGAGGGCTCCAAAAAGTGCTACCAGGCCAGCCTAGAGCTACAGTGCATGTGTGCGGCACGCGCGCCACGCTTTACCGCGATTTACTTTCGCAGCTGCACGGCCGCTTTGATGTTTGATCGCTATCACTTTCACTTTCGCGCCCGCTTGGCATAGCCAATAGGTCTCGCTTTTGGGACCTTATAAGTATTTAGTTATGCAACTGTTGCATGGCTAAACACATAAGGTCCCAAAGGCGAGACCTATTGGCTATGCCAATGCTTGTTTTTTGTTAGGCACCGGGAGATTAAGTGATTTGCCCAGAATCACAGGATGTACAGAGACTCAAACCCAGTTTCCCAGATTCGAAGTCGACCGCCCTAGCTGTTAATCCAACTCCTCTCTCCTCGTTCAGGTGTTAAACGTTCAACTCCTTGACCACAACTGATCACATGTATGTTAGGTCAGAGCGAAAAAAATTAATTACGCTGGCATAGTTTATCATTTTGCACTTTTCTAAACATATAATAAGACTTTGTAAAATCCACCATCATACTTGAATCAATGTTTGGGCATTATGTTTTAAACACAGTCATCTCAAACATAAAATAATGTCGTAATAAGGTCAAAAAAATCCGGAGTCTCCTGCCGAAATTGGTTGTCCCCCCACACCGCCCCCCAATCAAGATATTTCAAGAGTTTGAGAGCCGTTTCAAGGGGCCTACAAACACGAAAAGAATCCAAGCACAATCTGTACAGTTCTAAAATAAACCAGAAACAGAAAATGATATTAATAAAAAGATCAAACATCTTTAATCGATATCCCACAATAAAACCATTAGCAAAATCGTGACCACCATTTTGAAACCTAGACGCTCGCTGCTTGGAGAGGATAGGTTGGAAAATGTCTTAAACTTATGTTGACCATTGAATGCTTTGGAGCCGATAGTTGTTTGGACAGCGTAACCCCAGCACCTACAATAAATCCAGTGGCGGTCACTGCGTTTGCAGCCCAGCGGCCGCATGTAAGAGCAGGGAGGGTGGATGCTGGCGATTCCCGTGATGGCCACCTCGCATGGCCTCAGGTAAGAGCTGGGGAGACTGCTGCCCCCAAGACTCATGCCATCCGGCGATGACCACCACCCCCCCCCCCCGCCCTATAGCCCCTGCTAAGCCACTGAATCAATCCGGATTTGTATAGCACGGCTGCATCACCCGCGAGGGCCTCGAGGCGTCCAAGGGGTCTGCCACCTAATTTGCTGGTAAGACACTTCCCTATGAACATCTGCATTTACCACTTGTTTTCCTGTTCCAGAGACCCCTTTTGGACAGTAGAGGTCAAGGCTTTTTAAAGGCCACAGCTCATTGGTCACTAGAGTAACCAGCTGTTGGCCTCTGTATGTCAAAAATATGCACTCCAGACACCTCGTGTTATCTGTCAAGGTTGTAATCTGCTTAGGAGATGTAAGGATGCTTACTACAGTAACAGATGACGTCATTGTCCCCGCTAACACCCGGAGGGGGGGGGGGGGGGGGTGTAATGAGATCATGGCACAAAACCTTGAGTCCCTCAAATCCTCCTCCTTAAAGGATCAACCGCTTACCAGCCACAAGCCGGACTCAAGAGTCAGGAGGGGATTAAACAAGGTCCTGGCTCCATGGGCTACTGACGTCAAAAGCGTGAATGACCACTGTCCGAGCATCCCCGGTCAGCAAACGGATGAGAATCCTGAATAGCGCAAACGTCCACTTTAGGGAGGTGGAACCACTCATAAGATGGGAAACAGAAAAACATACCTAGAACAATGGAGGGAGAGGAGGCAAGGCGAGGCGAGGAGGGGCTGAGGGCTAGAAGTGTTGATGGACTAGATAGAGAGGATGTGAGGGGGTGAGAATTAGAGGGGATTGGGAACTCAAAGAGGAGACAGTGGAGCAGAGAGGAATAAAAGGCTAGGACGCCCACCACCTAAATAATATTTCAATATTAAAAAAAACCCTAGCCCTTAGTTTGCAGCTCAGAAAGAAAGTTTGCACGGGACAAGTTTCATGTATTTATTTGGGTCCACAATTAGCCAGCAGTAACAGCAAGACCTTCAGCATTACAGGTGCGGTCATGTCCTCTACCAATAAAGGATTTGTAAAGCACTGCAAATCACAATGAGGGTCTCAAGGCACTGGAATTGCTAGCTGCTACGCAGTGACCCGTTTATTTGAAAAGCAGGGTCTGGAGAATTCCCGAAGCGATGGGGTGGTCCTGGGGTGCAGGGGAAGGTCTTTCCATGCTTTGGCTGCCGGTGTGAGAAGGAGCATTCTTCGCTGGTGCTTCGGCAGACCCGGGGAGTGTCTGCGAGGGTGGTTGATCGTAGTTGTCTGATTGGTTGGTGGAAAGTCATGCTTTTGTTGATGTATGCTGGTTCTTCGTAGTGCAGGGCTTTTTAGGTGTGGACAACATCTTCAACTGGCATCTCTCCTGGATCGGGAGCCAGTGTAGCTTCTTGAGGTGGGATGTGGGTTTGTCTACGGAGGTCGAGGAAGAGTCTTGCTGCTGGGTTCTCTATTGTCTGTAGTTTCTTCGGGAGGCGTGCAGTGATACCTGCGTACAGTGTGTTCCCGTAGTCCATCCTGCTGGTGACGAGGGCCTGCGTGACGTCCTTCGGATATTGACTGGGAGCCACCTGACGATCGTTCTGAAGATGTCCTGTGCTTCTTAACACATCCTGGGGACGTGACACACATTAAATGGCAAAAGCATCACCCTATGTTTTACTAAGTGTTAGGACACACATTGCAACCCAGCAAACCACAGGAAGCCACACCAAGGTCCAAAAAGGTTCTGTTGCCTTTGAAGGGTCTTTGCATTTGAGCTACATGCCCTGATGGTGTGAGGAACACACACAAAAAAACTCAAATTAGTTCCTTTTGGAGTTTTGCTTGCTTTATAAACAGGCCTGCCTCATTGACGATGCCTTGGACTTGAAATACCCTGAACTTTTGGCCGGTAAGTTGTTATAAGCCGCACTTTCCGTGGTGCGAAGTGTACAGAGAATTTGCATCATGAGATCCAGAAAAGTTAGCCAAGCCTTAAAACCTGCAGGATTTCTTGGTAAAGCCTCTGGGTTTTTTGAGCCCTCTGCCTTACAATCTTTTTTTTTTTGGTTAAACATTGTTACAGTAGATCAGAAAAGAAATGAAAACTACCGATATGTATTCAGATACTCACAATGCCTCCAGAAACTTTAAAGGGGTCTCATTCTTCTTAAAGCTTGAATACCCCCTAAAAAAAAGTTTGTACACTATTCACTTTAATGTGACCTCCCTCTTAAAGACTTCAAATGACCTGTATTTTTAAGTCCAAAGTTTGACAAGTATGCGTTTAGCACCGATAAGACATCTTCTGCCAGATCCCATTGACAACCCTATATAGTTTGCTAAAATACACTATATACATTCCTGAGAGGAGCATAATGGCTACAACCTGGGTGACAACCAGTAAAAATAGTTTCAAATCCACTAAATGTGGGAGACTTGACAGATCTGGAAAGTGTTCCGCAAGTGGTCAAACGTTATGTCCATTAGCACCCGACTGGCGATAGAAACTTGGCCACAGATGTAGTGGGTTGAATTACGTCAAGTCCACAAACCCTATTGGTGATGTCACAATGGCTGGATGACATCATCCGTGATGTCATCAATGATGCTATTTAACATGTTATGAGTTATGTACTATGTGGGGCCATTAGCAGTGCACGGCAGGGACACAATTTATTGTGAGCTCTGTAAAATAGAACATGAACTTCAGTGTTTTGGGTTAGTAAACATTCATTTTTATCTCATTCAACACCTAACTAGAACATACTTTAACCTTTGTTTTTTCAGGAGATGTATATATGTACACCCACATAATCTGCACATCTGCATGTACCCCATATTTGTAAGTCAGATTATTATCTACCGAAACTAGCCTAACATAGCTATTGTTCAAATATACCATGCGACTGGATGGAGAGTTCCTATTACGCACTCCAATGAGGTGATATTTTTGTAAAGGACATTTAGGTAATATTTATATCAAACAATCTGCTCATTACGATATTTTGTTAGGATGCCATACCCCATAAGGAAGGTGAAAAGCCAAGCAGTTGGAGGGTCCCGCAGGAGATGCCCTCCAAAGTTGTGCCCATCGAATGCCAGAATACACGTGTTCAGCGGTCTATTTCCTCTGGCTTCATTCACATGGTACGATCTTGCGTGGTCGCGCCAGGACTGACAATAGAGGAGACACATCTGCCAGGCATCATTTAATTGGTGTGATCAGAAAAGCAGATGGTGAGGGGCGCCTTTTATGACACATTTCTGACAGCCCGGCCGCTGTTTTAGCATTTATGTAAAAACTAAACAAAATGGCGCCCGGCTGACGAGAGGCCACCACCTTCTGCTTGAAGCTGGCGGAGTGAGGGAAGATGGCGGTGGACCAGGTGTGGACTAGAGCTCGCGGAAGGATGCCGAGGGCGCTGACACGATCCCTGAAATACGCTCTCAAAGAAAAAGATGGAACCATTTTACAAAATGCTCAGGATTGGAAACACCTTTCTGCAGCATGGTTCGTACTCGCCTTCTGTTGACATTTCAAACCACCAACTTCTTCTGTTTTTAAAAACTATTCTGTGCACGGCTTGTATTGTGTAAGGCAGACACTGACACGTGTGATTTCAGAAAAACCACAAGGGTGGAGTGAGGGGTTCTGAAATCTGAAGATGTTGACAGGTGCCCTTCCTGTCGTGAACTTATCCATCAAATAAAAAGAACAAAAAACAAAATCTCTCAGTCATATCCTAAATTATTTACTTAGAGTCCAAAATCTACCTGAACTGTTTGTGTTGTCCCAATTAAAAATAATGCAAACCTTCCCCTCACTAGGTCTGCTTCATCACCAGCCACGCCTCGCATGGATGCAAGTCTCGGATGAGCTTCTCTTACGGAGCTATCGAAAGTCAACAGTAGGAAAAACTATATGGGTGCCTGTACCGCACTCGGGAGGTTCCATGCATAGCGTACTTTGGATTGTATATCCGTATATGTGGAAGAAAAATCATTTCTAAGTGCCAGGCCGAAGGCTTTGCTCGGAAGCCCGCAGCCAGCACGATAACAGTCAGGGAGCCAATTACCAAGGCTGCCTGGTCTCGATGCCACCTCGTGCCAATTTAACCCACCACCAGACACTCCCCGTCCGTTCATCGCACTCTTGCAGGTTCCTGCTTTCTCCGCTGGTCAAGTTTTATCCATATACTTCGTCCTTCTTTTCCCCTTTAGTGTTTCTTTCTCTGGGTCAACTTCTGATGAGGAAAAAAAGAAAAGAGGCGCTGCCAAAAATGAGTGCTGGTGGAAATACCTGGAAACACCTGCTCAAGTTAAGCACTGCAAGTAAAGATTTGCTATTTTTAATGGCACATCTACATACCATGGCGAATATATATATATACATACATATACATATTGCCGTATATGTGCAGGAGTGTTCATGTGGCCTGCAATATGTGGGCAGTACCAAGTTGCAGGTTCACAAACAGATACTCCAGCACATAAGGGCAATCAACAACAGTGATGCGGCATATCCTGTCGCTCGTCATTTCAAAGAATGCCATGATAACTGTTTTGATCATCTCAGTTATTACGTGATTGATACGGTGCCACCACTCAGACGAGGGGGCAACCGTAAAGCATTACTTAGAAAATTAGAGACCAAATACATCCTGGAGTTGGATTCTAAAGTGCCCAATGGGCTCAATTCCAGTGATCTTTATAGATGTTTATAAAGTAACTAATAATGCTTCCTGTAGAATTTGATTTCTGGATTGAACCGTTTTTAGCTGTAGTTTCAACCACCTCCTCTGCAATATAATTTTTAACATGATGTTTTTTTTATATGTAAAGAAATGAATTATTACATGTTTTCAAAACTTGTATAGTGGATTATTGCACACATACACTTATTTTGATTTTTTAGATATGGGTTCTTTCGACAGCGATTTATCAAGTAGAAGTATAGGGACAAAAAATATATTACAATCTCTGCAAAACATATACTATTTAGCATTATTGCATAGAGTATATGGGTACCGCACATACGATGCATGGAAGTAGGGACGTTTAGGTGAACATTATTTAAAATCCATACATGGCCATTTTTAATGTGAGGAGTAGTATGGGCTTGATAGGCGTAGTATTGGATTTTGGCATTATCGCATTTTTGATGTGTCCATTTCACCACAATGTCCATAATAATAACGTTCTCCCCATTAATGGGGATATAATACAATATAAACTGATAGCATTGTTATTATTGAATGCTAGTTCACATTTCAAGTTACTACGTGCATATTAAGGTCTGGATTATTGACCAATGCGGACTGAAGCAATATTGGCAGTTACTACAAAGGATTAGTTTGAATGTGTTTATGTATTTTAATAGACATGTTTTTAAATTCTTGCAATTTGCACATAACATGCAGCTATTTGCACATGTATAAAGCATATTTTGCACAAGTAGAAGCAATATATATTTGTCCAGGCTTCTGAAGATTTGGCTTAAACGTGTTTATGAAGATAATGGATATGTTTTTTAACCAATGCGAATTTGCACAAAAAAGAGCAGCAATTTGCACATCTATGAAACAGTACTTGCACTAGTCAAAATATGTTGTTGATGTCTATTATTGAGAAATTGGTTTAAAACTTGTTTCTCTAGACATGGTTTTGAATGTACGCAAATTTGCACAAAGAAAGCAGTATTTTGCACATTTGAGAAACTTCAAAGTATTTTGTCGATGTTTATGAACCCATAATCACATGTTTGTTGCACTGTCACTTTAAATTCTATGGTTACTCCTTGTGGCGTCATGTGATCAAGGCTTCTCTGAAGCCGAAACGCGTCATGGCGGCAGTGCCGGTTTAAAGAAAATAAATCAGTCAGCACTCATACCTGGGTCCGTACCGTCTTTTTGTGCAGAGCTTGGGAAGTGGAGTACTGCGACGGATTGCGTGTGCATATATACACAGATACATATATACACACACATATATATATATATATATATATATATATACACACACACACACATATATACACATACATACATATACACACACACATATATACACACACACACACACACACATATACACACACACATATATATACACACACACATATATATACACACACACACACACACACACACAATGTATCACCAACTTGCACACATGTGCAGGTAAGAATTGTTCATCACCACTAACCTGTTCATACTTAGTTTTATAAAACTGTAGTATGTTATTTTCGCCACATCATTTTTGAAAAAACAATATAAAAAAAAACTCGATTTTCTCGTAGAATTCCGAAGAGGGTATGACTCTCCATAAATTCTTCTAAACTATACATCTCTACCTTAGGTTGTGTACGCCAACATAACTAAAGCTCAGAGTTATTCCTCTATGTAAATGTAACACAGCACGTGGCTACAAAAAGGTTTTCTGAATCTCATTAGCTGTGTCACTGCAACACCAGGTTTGATGGGTTACCTCTGACTTTGCAGGGATGTTTTCCAAGGCTGCTCTGCTGCTGAAAATCCCCACTTTGAAGCGGATTTGCTCTCCTTAGCCCTGGTTGCAGGGCCTGTGCAGAGATGGATTAAAGTCAGGAAACAATGGGCCTGAAAAGTACACAACTGGCAAAGTATTGAATGTGTGTGTTCCTTACTCCCTCTTAATCCCCATGAATATGCATGAAGGTTTATGCATGCATGTGAAAAGGGATGTCGATGGCGGCTGTTTAACCCCCCCTGCTTATGTAGCTCCATCATATTCACAAATTCCTTTATTCACAGTATATTTTATAAACCACTACAGCACAGGCCACTTTAGAAGTGAAGTCTCCAAAGCTTGAGAACTGCACCTTCGACGCTTTACTTGCACTGTGCCCGACACAGGGTACCGGAAACAAGCATCCTAGGACTGGTGTCGGGGTCTCGACCCGCTTCAGCCAGGATAGCTGGATTTGTTTTGCATCCCAAACAGTGTGCGTGTGTCGGCCGAAGGGCCACATTTCTGAAACTGGTCTCAGGAGTTCATGCTGTGAACGAGTGAGACTGTGTGTAATCCCTTCAACTCAGAAGGCCCAGGCGCTCACAGGGCAGTGGGAGAGGAACGGGTGCCATCCACATCACAATCTACACACCACACAAGGCCCCTTACACACAGGGTACCAATTCACAAAAGCACGTAAAGTTGTACTCCTGTCCTACTCTTTTACATACTCCGACATGCCTTTGACAATTGGCCCCAAAACATCTGAAATGGGAATATTCAGGAATATTTATAAGGGTTTAGCATGAATAGAAGGGAATGTGCCCTCTTTGCACTTTTAATAATGGGGGTTGGATGTTTCAGGTCCAGTTCACAAATACCTGTAGGAGTATGTAAAGAGTACTCCTGTAGGCATCAATGCTTTTGTGAAGCCACCACACAGTCAGTCGGGATCGAAAATGTCTCCCACTTTTAAACTTTACTGCTAGAAGAGAGAGCTCTGTATACACGTCATGTTCCCAAAGCTGCAACCAGTCCTCTTGTCACACCCGCGCCTTCACGCGTGTCCACTCAGCCCAGTGCGCCTGTCCCAATACCACCTTCACTCTCATGTTTACTCCGTCTCAGAGCGCTCTCACTCCATGGTAACACTTAGCGTTTAAGTGGTGGACTTTGTGTCCGCCAGTGTGGGGACATTAAAACCTCCACCGAAGTGGTGGAAAATCCGCCACCCCTGGTGTGTTCCAAGAGGCCGGTGGAGGGGTCTCCACCAAGGGTGGCAGGTCCATAGCGGTGTTCCTCTAAAGTCTGAGTCGGTCTTTTACCAGAGCGGAGAGAAGGGATGCCTTATGCAGATGACTCCTGTGAGAGCCCAGCTGCGGCCTAAGATGTGACCGGGCCCCCTGCGGGGGGCCACAGCCACTCCAGGGGACCACTGCAGCATGTGTGCACCAAGAAGACACTGGGTCAGATAAGTGGCACTCAGAGGACCCTTCCATCAACACTTCACCTCAGACGAATCTGTCCCTAGACCCACAACACTCACCGAAAGAGGGCACCTGGCCCTGCAGAACGGGTCAAGGGGAGATACTAAGAGGTCTATTAGTATGCCGTGCGGATAGTCACCGTGGCAGTGGCATCCTAATTGCCGGTGCGGGACCACCACACCACTGGCGGCCGGTCCCAGCACCACCGCCATCCTAATAGGCCCCTAAGTGTCCACCAGGGACAGGAACTCCCTCCCAGCAAGAACTCCTGAAGCGGGATGAACGCGGTCACTGAATACACCTTTGTGGTGTCATTTCTCAACGCTTTCCGATTCCATAACACTCTGAAGATGTTGAAGGCCTCATGTTAGCATTACATTAAATATTTCAAAATAAACCCTCAGCGTTTTTAACAATCACAGACACGATCTGTTCTACTTGGGCGCGCCCGTGGAATAAGGCCAGCCTTCTGATGGGGATTGTGGTGGCTGTGGTAATTTCAAGCAGAATTGGATTAACCCAAGCTGGAAATGGAGTTGAAATGTCTAAATGGATAATTGCATCGAGTCCTCACTAATCTCTATGCAGTAAGTGATGAACCCGCGCCGGCATTGTCATGCGAGCCGCCATCGCCTGCCTGCACTAGAGGGTATCTTATTCCGTATAATTCGCCAACTGCTACTTACCCACTCAATCGTTTCCCAGCACCACAAGCTTCTTAAGTGTTCACAAGTGCTAGAGACAAGTCTCACCCAGATGCATCAATAAAAATTCAAGTGACTGTGACGTGGAGAAGTGTTCGTGATCCAGCAGAGACTGAACCCCTCAGCTCCATGAGGCGTTACCCCTCATCACCACAAACACACCCACGATCACGCACTGGATTATGCATTCTGTGCTGTGCCCCAAGACAGTAAAAACAAGAACAAAGCAGGAAAAAAAAACACTTGCCCCCCCAGCCAGTGCTGAGATGTATTGTATTGTAATTGCATTTATATAGCGCTTACTACCCCTGATGAGGCGTCAAAACACTTTTTTGGCAAGTAGTACGCTACTCCGAAACCCATAAAGGATTAGTGGTGAATTAGTCTAGTGAAATATGAAAGTAAGAGGGGAAAAGGTCTGCATTTATAGAGTGATCATACATCTCTGTAGACCTGTTCAGGGAAATAAAATTAACTAAATCAAGATTTTATTTTTTCCAAGAGTTTTATATAGGGCGAACCCAACCTGAAGATATCAGAGCGCTTTACATGAGCACCTGTTGCATTACTGACGGACACGTTCATTTTGTTAGGCACAAGGAGATTAAGTGATGCACCCAGAATCACAGGACGTTGAGCGTCCCTGCCGAGACTCGAACCTCATTCCCCAGCTTCGAGGTTGACCGCTCTAGCCATTACGCCACATCTTCTCCTCCAGTAGCCAATGTGTCTTGCTTCCTGCCTCTTGAAAGTATGAGAATGGCCAGATTCTATACAGCGTTTTAGGTTTGCAGTTCTGCCTGCTTCTAGGCACTGTTAGCGGTCCATTGTCACTATAGGAGGTCGTTCTTTCCTAAAAACAGACCAGGGTTTAAAGACTCAAGAGAGTTCTGCATTGGTCTAGTGCGGACTTTCAAACTTCACAGTAGTGAGTACCACAAACATGAAACTGACAAGACAGCAATTGGTAAACAGTGATTAACTTGTAAAATAAATAATAAAATAAGTGCAGGGCACAACGTTTTTCTTAGGAGCCGGCTGCTTCCATTGCTGAATACTAAGCGGTCTGCTTTTGATTCCACCTCCTTCCTCTTTATCTCATGAACACCGAGGCTGCCTGGTCTCGATTCCGTCTCATGCTTCTTTCTTCCACCCCCTACACTTCCTGTCTCTTTATCTTAGGAATACAGAGGCTGCCAGGTCTAGATTCCGTCTCACGCCTCTCTTCCACCCTCTACACTTCCTGCCTCTTTATCTCATGAATACTGAGGCTGCCAGGTCTCGATTCCGCCTCACGCCTCTTTCTTCCACCACCCTACACTTCCTGTCTCTTTATCTCATGAATACTGAGGCTGCCAGGTCTCAATTCCGTCTCATGCCTCTTTCTTCCACCCTCTACACTTCCTGCCTCTTTATCTTAGGAATACAGAGGCTGCCTGGTCTGGATTCCACGTCACACCTCTATCTTCCACCCCTACACTTCCTGTCTCTTTATCTCATGAATACCGAGCTTGCCTTGTTTCGATTCTACCTCATTCCTCTTCCTTCCACCCCCTAAACTTCCGGTCTTTTTATCTTATGAATACCGAGACTGTGTAGTCTTGATGCCACCTCATGCCTCTTTCTTCCACCGCCCTACACTTTCTATCTCCTACTGGTTCTGTTTCATTCCCTCTTTCTCCTGTCCTTCCATCTTCCTTCTTTAGTGGATTTCTTCCTTTTCCTCTCTTGCTCCAGGTCAAAGTCTGATGATGAAAAATAAGTCTTGATCCCCATGAACGAGTGCTGGTGGCACCACCTGTAACCGCCAACACTTTGTGAGTGCTGGTCATGAAGCTGTCGGGTCTGACGGTCTGTGGTCCAATGGAGCTTTTGTGTCGTGTTGTGTTTGGTTGGAAGAATGTGGGTTTATAGAGTGGCCCAAAAGTGATGGGTTTTTACAGAGCTGCCATGTTTACCACGCCCACGTGTGATTTGCTGTTCCAGGGCAGGTTTTTTTACTTTGCATTCTGGAACTTGTGATCTTGTTTTATGATGGGATAAACAAGACTACAAGTCCCAGAATTCAAAGTAAAAACCTGGCCTGAAGCAGCACATCACGCATGGACCTGGGAAAGCCACGGGGCTTGTTTTGAGGTTGCTTACCGGATTCAGAAGGCTGCTACTAACATGTCACTGACTGCTTGATTTGTAAAAAGTATAAGCACCCGGGCTCTTGTCAGGAGGCCACTGCAGCCTGCACCTCCCATTGCCCCTGCCAGCGCTGCCAGGGACAGTACCAACACAACTACTAACCCTCACAGTCTTACAAGTGTGACAATTCAGACTACTCCAAGCCCCCAAAGCTATAAGAATGGCTTAGGTGGCAAGCATCAGTCATTGTTAATGTATATGGAATTAATAAACAGCTGTTGTTGTGCTCATAACTAAATTAGTCAGGCAGCACCACCATGTGGCAGACTGTCATAAGTGCTGGTGCTGATTATTAAGTGCCAGTGCCAAGCACTGGAAACCACCGGCTCAAATTAAGCACTAGATAAAATTTATAGCTGCCCTTCAGCATGAAGTTAAGAGAAGTGAGGGACACACTCACGTCTCCTTGCCACCATCTCAGAGTAAGAGGGCACTCACTCATCTTTGCAGAGAGATAAGTGAGACTTGTGAGAAGTTGGCCTGGTATATGCTGTCCACTAGTTATAGTGGGCACCTTGCACCAGTCCAAACGACCCGTTTTGATGATTAGGTTAAAGACAACCTTTATTATAAATTCCTTTGGGGCGGTGGAGCAGTTTGTGTGGCGCTCCGCACTTGTGTGCAATCTACGTATTGTGGGGGGATTGCGGCCGCTGATATTTATTCCTACTACGTCGCGTCTCACATCCTCGTAATTAATGAGTTATGGTATAACTCCCCTACCGACCCGGCATACGCCGTAGAACATGCCGCAATGGAACACGTTCCCCTTTTCCATTTATTATATAGTTACACAAAGCTGGACCACTTACCACCAGCTGGCAGGGTAATCATACAATTGTGGAGGGCAATGACCAGACTGATGGGTTGGAAAGGGCGACTGACTCGACAGACCCCCTTGTGGCAAGGCATTTACCTCAGGACGGCTAGCACACTGAGCGGGTTCCGGGGACGGGACTTGGTAGGGATATCGACCCTTGGCGATGTATGGAGGGGCGCCTCTCTTACATCATTTCAACAACTACAGACTGAGTTCAGCCTTCACAAATCACAATTGTTTAAGTTTCTACAGCTCCGACACGCACTCACCCCCCAGATCCGAAATGTGGAGTCCCTCCCATTGTTTCAGCCCTTAGAGGGACGCCTGCTGATGGGCAACCTTGGTCTGCATAAAATTAGACAAATGTACCAAACTTTGACAACTCACACTCCCACCACGCTTGATAAGACCCGACTGGCATGGCTGGCTGATATTCTAGAATTGACTGACGATGACTGGGCAGAGGCGATTGCCAGCCCCAGGGGCGCAGCGGTCTCTACACGTTATCGGCTCATTCAATTCAAATACCTACATAGAGTTTATTACACAAGAGTACGACTGTGGCGAATGGGAGTTATTTAATCACCAGTATGTTTGAGGTGTGGCAGGGATGAAGGGTCCTTTTTCCATAATGTATGGGCTTGCACTGCCTTACAGACCTTTTGGAACAGAATTCGGTCATGTCTTGGCGAGGTATTGGGGTGGGTGCTCCCATCGGACCCACGATTGTTTCAGTTGCATTCTACTGATGACATTGGGGGGGAACCGATATAAGCAACATCTACTGTTCCTTGCCCTTTCTATCGCCAAGCGTGACATTGCACAGAGATGGAAGGCACCCTCTCCTCCGATTATCAGCAAATGAAAGACCGAAATGGACAGGTGTATTGGAGCTGAAATTGCCGTGTTTGAAGCCAGGGGCTGCCCACGGAAACATTTTAAGTTATGGTCGCGGTGGGCGGCATATCGTGGGATCGACTTACCCCCTCTCCCTGAGGAGGACCTCTGAGTGGGATCTGCCATCCTCTGTCAAGGGTCCCCCTAGTTCTTGCTGCCTGCCTGTTCTACTGTTTCACTGGACTGAGCTTCTCATACCTGCTGTATTCTGTGCTGTATCCCGATACTCGCCCACTGTCTGCATATCGTTCACATTTTTATTTTACCAGCATGTTTCGCAGGGACTGTTTGTTTTTATGGAAATGGTTATGGATGTGCATATTGTCCGACTACTTCAACAAACTTTTACACATGATCACTGCTTTTTTCGTTTGCGAAATGACCAAATAAAATTTGTGGTTAAAAAAAAAAAAAGACAACCTTTATTGAAAGCTGTCCTAGTTGTAGCTATGGAGAGCAGCCTTCAGGCTAAGTCACGAAGGAAGAAGCTTGGTTTACCAGATTATAACCTCTTGCATGACCAAATGAAAGGAGAACCACACAAGGTATATATATAAAATATATGTATTTATTACTAAACACTCTATTAACATCTTTATGAGATTAGAGAACAAGGCACACAATATTACAGTACTAGAACGACAGTAAATAGCACAATATACAGTCGGCCCCAGGGGGAGACCAAACCATATATCAAGAAAGTGGTACAAGAACCACGACTTGACTAGACACAGTGCCTAGAGCACGTAGAATCCCTGGGACCCCAAGGAACCACCCAAGGTAGTGACACAGGGGACCCACGGGGGACACGTGCAATGTGAGAACACAGCCGCGAGCTCTGTACAATCTTATGGGAAAGTCGCGGTTGGAATCTTAAAGATTAAGGACGCTTAGGAGAGGACTTTGAGCAAACCCTTTCAAACTTAGAAGGTTCTAAGGCCAGCACCCTTGAGAGTACCGAGATACCAGTGTTACCTATCCCAGAGGGGCCGGGTGCATAGATGTAAAATGGTGTCGGGAATCTTCGTTGTTTTCAATGGCAAGATGCTGCAAAGTGCTGCTGCCGGTAAGATGAGAAGTGTCTGCGGTGATCCAAGCCTGGATGAAGAGGAGACAAACCTGATAGCAGAGGGGACAGAGTCTGAGTCACTTGCCAGTGACCAGGGGCACGACAGATGAATGCCCACCAATGTCGGGTGTTTCAGGTGCGTTGAGGTGAAGCTTGACTCTGCAGCCACGGGGACCAGGGGACGTCGCCAATGACCAGAGTCCACAGGGAAGCTGTCCCACAAAGGATGTCAAGTGCTGGTGGGGGGGGGGGTGGTCAGTGTCCGGATTGGAGACCAACAAGCCTTGGCAACTGCAACCCACGCAGTCAGAGAAAGATGCTTCAGTGTGGACCAGCAAGGTCCTGGGGACTCCCCAAGCGATAGTGAGTCAGGGCACATTTGGAGTAACCAGGTAAGCCCACTTAAATTTACAAAGTTCTCTTCTCAGGGACCCACAGGTCAACGGACCAGGGATCGCGAAGGGACCTCGAGAGGAATCACTAAATACCAGCCCACGGAACACTCGTGGAGTGTAGGCCAGTATTCGTCAGTGGAATCACTACTTGGGGTCTGGACTACCAGAAGCCCAAAGCACAGCCTCAGGGATTGCAAAAAAGCATATGCTGCTGCAAATGTGCACGGTGTCCAGGGGTTCAGGTTGCACGGTCCCCACGAGGGCTGCGGATCTCAGGTTTGCTGAGAGCACTGGTTGGCCTCGGAGAAGCTTAAGAACCCACCTCCTGTGTTGCAAAATCTTCGGTGTCCGTCGGGAGCTGCGTAGATGCAAACCGGTCAGATGCATTTTAGGTGCCTGCCTTGCAGGGGAGTAGCTCCTTTACTCCAAGGGAGATTCTTCGGTGATCCAGCCTAGTGTAGATAGTTGAAGTAATTGGTTTCTGTAGCAGAGTTTCGTCCAGGTAAATCTAAAGCCCTGTAGCCAGGGGTTCCTACTTTATACCCAAGGAAGGAGTGGGACAAACTCTGGGGACCCACCTATGGGAGGGTCAGGACAGAGGGGTGGCTACACCCATGTCCTTTGTCCAGTTTCACGCCAGAGCAAGGGCTGGCAGCCCCTGCAACCGGTTTGAGCTGGACTATGCACAGGGACACCAAATGTGCCCCCAGTGCAGACTTCAAAGCGCTCTTGGAGTGCACCCACCCAGCCCCAATACACTAAAGCCTGTCTGGGAGGTGGTCACACCTCCCTGTGACAAGAAACCTATTGTCCAGCCATCCCGTCGGAGTTTCATCCAGCAGCAGGAGGGCAGACTCGAGTGATGCCAGTGTCTGAAGCTGGGTGTACCGGTGCTGTCATATTTCTCCCTCTAGTAGCATGGAATCATACCTCCACACCAGTTACTGGTGTGGAGGTATGATTCCAAGGTGTTTGACACCAAACACGACATGTTTCCATGCAGCCGTTTTAAAGATAGCATTTACCGCAAGGTTATAATGCACATAAGTATATATGGTATGGCTGCATCACAAACAACCCCGGAATAGAGGTTCCGAAGGCTGCAGAGGGGCTCTGCTCATGCATGGGCACCCTCTCACATAAAACCCAGCACCCTGCCTTCAGGATTGATAAGGCCTGCCATAGGGGGGACTGGTAGGTTTATATGTGCAGTGATATGGATAGATATAGTGAACCTATATCTCAGTAAGGGGTGCATCCACCACCTCACACAGGCTGCTGTAGCAGACCTGTTGTGTCATTTTGAATGGTCTCCTAGGGGTGGCATAATACATGCTGCAGCCCCTGAGAGGCCTCTGGGGATACCTATGCCCTGGGTATATAGTATACCATGTACCAGGGACTTATAAGGGTACCACAGAATCCAATCTGGAGTGTACCTTAAAGTACATGAACAACCAATTTAGGGAGAAAGCAGATAGTTTGACTGGGATCCTGCTAATCAGGACCCCAGTCAAACTAAGTCAAAAACCAGCAAAACACCAGGCAAAAAGTGGGGGTAACCACACAGTCAGATTCCACCTTCCTACAAGACTGAGTTACGTTTTATGTTCAGTGACCTCATGCTCGAGTCCTCTCAGCCGCTAAAGTTGGAAACACTTAAAATTGGGTAAACGCCAGGATTAGGCTCAAAATATGAATCTGAAGGGTGTTTGCATTATCAGAGCTGTAGACACACACCCCTCCTATCCCGGTCCTTGTACCTGATGCACCCCGGGGCTGGAGGGGGGGGGGGGGGGGAAGAGACTCCACGCACTATCATTATCTCTACAGGCACTGCAGCTATCTTCAGAAATCAGTGATAAAGACGTTTTTCTTCTCAGCTGCGTCTGTCATCTCCACGCTCCCCTGGCGTCTCTCAGATGTAATCGGCATTATAAATATATTCTAAGCGCATGCTGCTTATCTGTTTCGGACAGAAGCGCTGTGACATGTCCCAGGTCACACGGAGCCTCTGCAGAAAGAGATAGGAGCGTACCCACGCCCGTGCCAGCTAACAGTGTATACACTGGTGGACTGGCCAAGGGGGATAACAGGGGGTTACCTTATAGGTTAAAAGTCTTGGGGTGGGACAGGGGGTGGTTTCACAGCAACAGAGTAGCGCTTGGAGGCAGGACACATCTTGGGCCTGGTTTCACAGGCGATCTGCCCTCCCTCCAGCAGTCAGGCGCATGTAATAACTTCCGCTGCCCTGCTGAACTCCTGCCCGTAATATTTAGAAACCTCTGCCTGCCTGGCAGAGATCTCTGTGCCTTCTGATGAACCACTGCCTGGCAGAGATCTCCGTGCCTTCTGATGAACCACTGCCTGGCAGACATCTCTATACCGTCCGATGAGCCACTGCCTGGCAGAGATCTCTATACCGTCCGATCGACCTCTGCCTGGCAGAGATCTCTATACTGTCCGATCAATCTCTGCCTGGCAAAGATCTCTGTGCCTTCTGATGATCACTGCCTGGCAGAGATCTGTGCCCTCTGATGAACCACTGTCACCACTGCCTGGCAGAGATCTGTGCCTTCAGATCAACCCCTCTCTATACCGTCCGATGAAACACTGCCCAGCAGCTCCTCTGAAGACATTGACTGTTTGCTTAACAGCTGCCATGTTTCAAACAGTCGCTCAGAAAACTTTAAAGTTTTACAAAAACAAACTTCCTAAGCTAGATACATGTGGAGCTGGTGATAAATGCATTTTCAGGACTGGTCAGCTTCTCCAGTCCATTCCTGGATGCGGGATCTCCCGTAGTACAAAACATTCTTGCCGTCACCCCCTTATCGGTTAAGGGTGACGTAGCGTGGGCATGCGTGGGTACAAGCTATGGCCACCTCAAGCTCGGTTAGAGGAGTCCGTCTGGTGCCCGCGGAGGGAACCCTCCATATACCACTCAGATAGATGATCCCAAAACAGGCTTTTCACCCACAAATGACAAAAGAGACTTTTACATGTGGGAAACACACACATGATGGAGTCCTTCTCATGTCTTTCTGGCACAGAGCAGCGTCACAGTCCACTGCACTTCCATTTACTTCACTACGGAGTCTGTGGAGCAGTGCATACATACGCAGGGCTATATAAGCACAGAGTGCAAAAAGTATGCAGCACCACGTAAGGAAAGCGTGCCACAAGTACGAGTCCTGCGGAAGTACACTGTGCTGTTGGTACAGAAAACTATGCAAGTAGAAACCTGTTCAAATACAGAGCCCACTTATGTACAGAGCCCTGCGCAAGCAGAGGTCTATAAGCACAGAATGCTATAGAGCTACTCTGTTCTGTGTAGGTACAGAGCAGCAAATCATTCGATTATTGGGTAAATGCGGAGCACTAAGTGAGTACAGAGTGCTATACGATTTAAGTGCTCTTAAAGAACAGAGTTTTATAAGTACAGCGTGCTATACAAGTACAGACCACTACATGGCCTCAGAACATTTCAGAAGTACAAAGTACTAGAATGGTACAGAGTGTTCTATTAGTAACGAGTCCTGCACACAAAAAGAACACAATGTAAGCACCAAATGCTGCTTATGTAGAATGCCTACTTCCAAAAGAACAGTGTATGTATTATTACTCAATCATCAATTGTTCATTTGAAAGTGGTTCAGTGTCTGTGTTGAAACATCATTCATTACTTGGTTCCAAACTCCCTCTACTTAAATTCGATTCAAGCGCAGAGCGTTAAAAGGAGCCCATTCCGCTCTATTGCCAGTTCTTCAACTGCCTCCCAATCCCAGCAGAAGCCCAAACCAACAGCAGGTCGAGGAAGTGCTATGCTGTCAAGATGGCGGCCATCTTGGAAGCGCTATTTTGCTTAAAACCTATAACAGGAGTAACACTATTATTATCTGTTATTTCTTACATGCTCATTAGCTGGCCATTTTCAGATTCCAATCTGTCTGAATGGTAAGTTTGTTCATCTCATCCAGGAAAACGATATTCTCAACACTGTCCAAATTTGACACTTGCCTCCTTTTGGGTGACGGGCTTTCTAACTTTTGAGAACTTTCACATCCTTGTCTGATAGCATTATGGGTCCCATTTGTAGGTCTCGGCTAGACAGCCCTTGTGCGATCTCTTTAAAACATGTTGTACATACTTTGTGGGCTTCAGCCCGCCCATAGGCTTCCCATTTGCTGGCTTCATTGTTGCTCTCATATGCTTTCTCCCCCATTTGTCTATGGCATGCACGAGTCGTGTCTCTTCCTGTTTTTAGCCCTTTGCGAGTGCATGGACCAATTACTACTATCCATCCACTGCTCCCCACTTAGCGACTGGTTTTGGAGCAACTTTTTTCTTTAATTTGGGGCACTTCACACGAGCGATCTCTTTTTCAGTAACTCCGCTGGAAATAGGGATGTAAATCTTGTTCTAATCTTGTCACAAATGCTTCTATGAGAAAGGTTTTGCCTTTCATGATCACGGAGAGTTTAAGTTTGTTACCACCCCTCCCCGAAAGACCTCCTACGAAGCATCACATGTGAATTCATTGGGGGGGGGGGGGGGGGAATTTTGTTTAGGCTCTGCAATATTTGATGTGGAATTTTTGTCCCAAGAAATTTAACTGTGTTGCCTCCACTTCAAAATGCTCTCTCAGGAGAGAGCCAAAGCCGGCTTCTTCCTTTCTATCACCACCCACCCCCACCCTCCTTGTAGCTTTATTGCAGCTAACTAGGTTTGCAGGGTGCCTCAAGAAGCTTGGGGCTCGACAGCAATGCCCAGACAGCTGCCTGTGCACGCTTCCTCCGTGCCCTCTAGCCTCATCCACAAAGAGTGATGGCTTTCACCATTGTAGATCTGCTACGTTAAAAAACAATATTTACATGTTTTGCAGAACAGTATGCAGGCGGGGCACCTTTTTTAGGGGGGGAATTGGGGTGCGCACGAACCCAAGCAACGACCTATTTACTCACAGATCCAAAACACAAAGGGCTTCAGTCTCTGCTGCTTGATCCGTTGCGGAGCTGCATGCTTTACCCCGACCCCTCCACCTCCTACCCCTCCACAACCCACTCCTCCACATCCTGCATCTTCACCACTGAAGCTTGACTGCTGCTGGATATGTGAATAGCTCAGCATCTGTGACTGACCCCCGCTCCCACGATATGCATCACAGACATTTGCAGAACCGTGTTCTCCCCTCCCCCGTTCTTACTATTCAATGTTTGTCATGGCTTAAATAGACCATTCCTTTAGTCTGTATAGCTGAACAGATTGGGGATATGTACTAATTTGCCCAAGATCAGACTTTGGTCAGGTAGGAGAAGCTGGGAATCCACCTCAAGGTCCTGACATTTAATGTTAGATCACTACTCGTGGTTATCAAATCCATGCTCTTCCTGCCTCCTTAGAGGACTATTTTTTCCATGAGGAAGCAGGGACTCCCTCATTGTTTAGAATAAGAGGGATGTGACAGAGCTCCCGCCACAGTAAAATACCATGTCATTTTTATGATTCCTGACAGTTGATGTACCCTCTATGGAGTGCTTCTACTCCACTTAACAAAACTAGTCCATAATCTCCTTACAGTGGCTACCACGGATTCGCCCACAGCTGAATGGAAATTAAGAACTCAATATGTTCGATTTTAACAGGGGAGATGTGATGTTCAAACATCTATGGGGAGATGGAATTGTGTGGTTTCTTTACCCATCACTAAATTATGTCATGCCATCCGGCAATGAACAAGTGATGCTGCGGCAACAAATGATGGATGGAATACTGAAAGAAAAAAATAATAATAATTCACCCCCAGTCAAGAGATCTGGATTAAATCCATCATTCTTTTGCTCATTACACCACCCCAGTTTGGACCCAGCCATATGCAAATCAGTCTTGACCCAGCTACTCGTGGGAACAGACCAGCCCGAACTGCCAAGCCAGGCCCTCCATGCATCCTGGGACCAGTTTCAGGCTATCACCCCTCATCATCCAGATTAGCTTGAATTCAATGGTACAGGGAGCAAGGGACCCACGTCTAGGGATACCCATGCCTCTTAGGACAAAATAGTGCTGCAATAACAATTGATGGATGGAATGCAGAACAAATCAAAACATTCACCCCCAGTCTAGAGATCTGGGTTAAATCCATCATTATTTTGCTCACTACACCACCCCAGTTTGGACCCAGCCATATGCAAATCAGTTTTGACCCTGCTCTTCATTGGATCAGTCCAGCCCGAACTGCCAAACCGGGAATAGAAACAAGTATCCTGGGACCATTTTCGGGATATCACCCCTCATCAGCCAGGCTAGTTGAATCCAGATGCAGTATCTAGCAATATATAATCGACCGATCACGTCTTGGGGAAAGACCGAGATGGTTTTGTCTGGATTTGCATATTATACCCCAATCTCATTCACTAGCATTTATTTTGCAGAGCTATTGTTTTATGCAATGAAGTAGCTTTGTGGTGAGCGTAGGAGGGCTACATTTTATTTATTGGCAAGTCTGCCTAAATAATGAAATAATCACATAAAGGGCTTGAAGTTGCATGTTCTCTCAGTTATTAATTTTTTTTGTCTTGTGGAGGGCAAACTAGCTGCGTTGTGTTGAATATGGCCATATTCATATGTTTTCCTGCTTGTTGACATTTGGAGTTGACATTTTATGATATAGGTCGTGATGGTTCTGTTTGCATAATTTTTTTATTAAGATAAGAGTATAAAGACGTTTCGTGTATGAAAGCAGAAGACGGCCCCTTACATCCCCCCCCCCCCCCACCACCACCACCACCTTGCCATTTTTAGGTCTCGGCTAGACAGACACAAACGCAGGCGTGGTGGCGATTCAATGCCGACCACATTGCTACAAAACATGAACGTCAGTGACTACATGAGGTCTACCCCCTTGTCACCCACCAAGTCCATCTTACTAGAAAATTTCAATATCAACTGGAGCAACCCCAAAAGCGGAGCATACGCCCTCCTTAAAAGCCTCGCCGAATTTCGCAACTGCCACCAACCTAACGGCTAGAACCGTCAACCTTGAAGCTGAGGAACCAGGTTCGATTCTGAACAGGGGCGCTCAACATCCTGTGATTCTGGGCAAATCAGTTCATCTCCCCATGCATGACAAAAAGCAATGTGTCTGTCTGTCACGAAACTGCTGCTTATGTAAAGCGTTCCAATAGTTTCAGGTCGAGTTCGCGCTATATAAAACTCTTTAAAAAAAACTGTTCTTAAAGTCCAGGCACAACAAAGTCAAAATACAGGATCCCATTTTTGCCAGATCAACACGGTCAGATGTCCATTTCAATTGAGTGGTGCGATTGTTTACTTCCCTTTTCACATTCCTTTACCTTCTACTACACAGTAGGAAATCTCACCCAGGCAAAGCTCAGTAGAGCATCTTTCCTCTGCCATTCTTCAGGACACCCTTGCTACCAAGTTTATCAATCACCCGGTGAACAATTACAACATCTTTATCCAGACAGACATCTTTATGACCAAATGCCTCCCTATAGTGAAGAAAATATTTATTTTTTTTAAAAGGCCTAGCCATGCTCGGTTCCCCCAAATAAATACATTTCTGTCAAAAGGAGCTTGAAGAGAAGCACAGAAAACAACTGGAATAAAAAGGCAAAAACCTCCCTCATTGTTCAACAGACTAAAGAGAAAATTATACAATCAATCAATCTAGGCAGCCTGTCCAGCGTTAATGACCGTTCCTGCTGCCTCTCGCTGGATGCCGACCCTAATAAAATCCAGGACAGCTTCAAAGAAATGAGTGGATCTATTTTATGCGGGTTTTATATGAACAAGCCATGAAGAGAGCGACCAGCTCGTTTACGCGTTAGTCCCGATTGCACCGCAGAGCTTCAAGTACTAAAAATAGCCACTAATAAGGCCCCACGCAATAGTGCGGACATTAGGGAAGCGAGAAACAATTATAAGCTAGCCATTGAGAGAAGAATACAAGAAATTGGATCCCATGCATGGGAGGACATGGAAAAAGCAGCTTGTCTGAAAGACAATAGACTTTTCTGGGAAATTGTAAACCGGCGTTTCTTCTCGGAAAGTTTAGTCGCTGGTATAGAGTGCCATATTTCTGGACAGGAATGGATTGATCACTTCTCTCTCATTTTTAATCCAGACAGTGAAGTGGGGGGGTGGACATAAGGATATTAGGGTAGATCCCCGCTCTGATCAATGAGCTTATTTGATCCCATCAATCCAGAATCGATCACTAAAACTATTTTGAGCTCAGCTGGTGGAAAGGCGCCAGGCCCCGATGGGGTTCCAATAGATTGGTTTATGTACAATGTAGATTTTTGGGCTCCATTAGTCACAAATGTCTTGAGAGTAGTAGTTGGGGATGATCTCAATCATTCTTGGAGAGAAGCGATCATAGTACCAATTTTCAAAAAAGGTGATCGGAATCTACCAGCCTGTCATCGCCCAATCTCGTTAATAGATTCCACAGCAAAGAATATAGGGCGGGTCATCTTGGGTAAACTCGAGGACTGGACAGAGGCCAATTCCCTTTTTTCAACAATTCAATATGGTTTCCGACCCATTTTAGGGACTGTGGAGCAAGCTCTCAATCGATTCCTAATTCTGGGGAAATTTGTCAAAGCCAGGAGAGGTGCCTTGCATATGGCTTTCATGGAGCTCTCCTGCGCTTTTGACTCCATAGACATGGGCAAGCTGTGGGAACTGATGGATCAGGCGGGTGTCGATCCCCTTTTGCTGGACCTCATAAGGTGCTGGTACTGGGACACAACAGAAGTGCGTTATACACAGTATGGGGATTGCACACACCCAATTACGGTTGCTAGAGGGGTTAGGCAGGGCTGTATACTAGCCCCCCTTCCTGTTTTTATTTTATATTTATTTTCTGAGCACCTTTTTAGGGTTGTGTAGAAAAGACATTCCCAGAATTGGTCCCGACACAGTCGCGGTATTGCTCTATGCAGTTGATGCGGTCCTTTTAGCATTAACAGCCAATGGCCTCCTGAATCATTTAAATGGTTTTAACAATTGTATGTCAAAATTAAATCTTAAGGTGAACCAGCAAAAATCATTTACAGCATTTTGGGACCACAAAAAGTTCTACATTGAAAGGACATCGATAGAAAAAGTGCCTTCGTTTAATTATTTAGGTATTCTGTTGGACACGTATGGGACGTGGGACCGGTTAATTAACCAGAGAATGAAAAAGAGGGGGGCAGCCTGTGATATGATTTTTATATTTTTATATTTGTGAGACGGCTAGGCCGTAAGCGATTGAGGAGATGATCTAGCCCTACAAGAGTGTCTTTCAGCTGGCATAGATGGAGCAGGACTCTGGGGCAACGCTGTCCTTGGAAAATTAAAGGCAACCAAAAACGAATTTTTGTGTAGGTGTCTAGCCGTTTCCAAAGCTACCTCAAGCCTTATCTTGCATTTGGAATTGGGCATGGGTTTTTTGGAGGATGAAGTTGGTACGGCCTGTTTATTATTATGGCGGAAGTTATGGAGTACTCACTCCCAAGGCCGGGTTTTCAAGGCAGGTCTTGGAGGATTGCCTAAACTTAGATAATATGACCGCCATTCCATGGCTGGCAGATGTTAAAAACACTTTTTACTGTCTGGGATATAGTCACCTTTTTGATTCTCCTGAAAGTATTGGCCCACAAACTAAAAATGGTTATACAAAAATGTGAATCATATAGAGAGGAGATCAGAATTGAGAGGTCTTTTAACATGGGCTCAGTTATTAGTTACATGCACATGTATTCTGGATCACTAATCCCGTGCATAGATTGTATCCGACCAGGTTGAGATTGAACACAGGCCATTTTTTAGTGGGCAATCTTTTAGGAGGCACTTTGTTTGCCTCTCTCCCATGTGACTCTGCCTCTGTCCAATCCACTGCGCACTTTCTGCTTTTTTGCACTCCGTATTGCACCTTTAGAGTGGGTTTCTTATGTCCAATTCTTGTGCACAAGCACTTTACCTCCTATAAGTAAGGGTTGGAATATTTGCAAAGTCTAGCTTCGCCTGAAATCTGCTCAGCTGTACTCCGCTATATTGTTGCCGCAATGAAGTTAAGAAAAAAGTATGCACCTTAATTAAAAAATCTGAAGAAGTTTTTTATCATGGTGTTTTAAACTAATTGTCATTTTTTAAATGTTTTACCTTATTTTTGGTGTGACAGTTGTGAATATATTTTATGCTTTTATGGTCATATTTATTAGGCCGAATAAAAATTATTTTTACTTGAAATACAATCAATCAATCTAGGCAGCCAGTCTATCACACTCACTAGCTCAGACAACATACCTATACCCTGCAAATTCAAATTTGAGGGATTTCTTTATTGACAAAATGTCCTCCATCAAAAACAAAATTCAAACCAGACTCGCTCTAGGATTGCATGAAAAACCTTAATATTCATCCTAAGCAAAGACCGGTCTGTCATTATCCGCACACTCAAACTGAGAAGCTACCACACCCCCTTGATCACCTTCCTACCAACATTTTCTAAGGCAACGTCCACATCCTTGAAACATTTTCGTATTACTTGGTAAACGATTGTCCTTCGCCGCCACTCCTCAACAGGTCCCTTAAAGATTGGACAAACCGACAGTCAGCCATTTTATAAGCACACCATTGGTAGCTATGAAAGCGCAGGCATTTAGAGGCACGGTTATTTATATAAGAGTCACTAGTCACTGTTTTCTGTGAGTTCCCCACTCTCTGAAGCTTTGCAAAAACCTTCCTGGATGTTATAGTGAGTGATGACACCCGAGCTCATACAAGGTCTTCAGTCTAAGAGGTCAGCACGAGGACCCGCTGTTATCAGGGCAGAGGGGTCTAAGGAACACAGTCCATATCCAGATATGTACAATCCACAAAAGAGTGGGCTGGGCAAAGGGGCAAATGCGAGAAACCGCTTTGAATTTTAACTGACCCCCAATGGGGTCAAAATGAACCCATCTTGGTTGAAGTAATATGCTTTAAAATGGGGGTCTTTATTGTAAATCAATGCAGGGGTGGTTCCTTTGTAAGTGAAGGAAATGAGTCAATACAGATGATGGGGTCACCAGGGCAGGCACCATCCGGGAGTGTGCAGGCAGATGCCTTATATTCCCCACACAGATCTCCACTCGCCAAGGGGTAGGGCAGCTGGTCTCAGCACAGACAACCACTTGTGGCACCTAGAACAGGATTTGCCCCCATCTTCACCACGAGATTCCCAGGATGCCCCAAACCACACGCCCTCCACCATGTTAGAGAGCAGCAGCGAAGCTTTGGGCATACCTGTGGTGCCAACGTTGGCAGCGTGCCACATCTTTCTGAACAGTCCCCTGCCCTTTCCACACAGCACATCGCCCACTGTGCCAGCCATAAATGTTTAAACAGCCTTTTCTTTCGGCCTGCCAAAGGAAGGCAGGGGGCCTGGAGGAAGGCTGGGGGGGCTGGAGTAAAGGTGTGAAATTAACATCTGTTCACAAAAGCAGAGGATGCAGAGGCAGGGCCTCCAATTCAGGGATCACACCTCACCTTCCTCACCCCACCCGAGGAGGGATGTCCTACCCTGGGGACACAATGGAGAGAGAGAGAGGCTCCGCATCAGGGGGTGAAAGCAGGCGCAGCAGGGAGGCCTCCGCATCACTGTCGGCATACAGCCCGCACAATGCATTCCAGGCACCCCACTTCCAAGCACTCCTGGGGTTAATGAGCCATTGTCTCCAGAGGCAGCGAAGCAAATGTCATAGGTAGGATGTGCACAATGAAGCCAGTGAGAGGGCAGCCTGGGGGCCTGCTCTGTACCCACGCAGGCGAGGAAGCGGGGCTCTGCGGAGGCAAGCTGTAGCCCCTCCGAGGCACAGATCATGCACGAGAGGCAGGGAGGCAAGACTCGTGCCATCGGGAAGGAGGGGAGGTTTCTCGAAGTGCCAATTACTGAGGTGAGGGCTTCAGATACCCCCTTCTTCAGGACCCATCGTGAGCAAGATTTGTTGAATATCTGAGGTGGTGAAGCAATAGAAATAAGCATTGACTAACTCAACTGTTGTGCCTTTTGAGTAGTTACAAGGTTTTTAATTAGCTTCACGAACACGCAACATAGGCAGCAGCAGTGCAAGCTTCCACACACACACACACACAAATACGTACAGAATATACCAGAGCAATGCAAGCTTCCCTCACACAGAGTAGGCACAAATAAAGTAGCAGTAATGCAAGCTTCATCGCACACACAGGTACAGAATATATCGAAGCAGTGCAAGCTTCCCTCATACCGAGTAGGCACAACTAAAGTAGCAGCCGCGCATGCTTCCTCACACAAACAGGTAGAATTTACTGGAGCGGTGCAAGCTTCCCTCACACAGAGTAGAGCACAAAAACAGCAGCAGTGCATGCTTCCTCACACAGAGGAGGTGCAACTAAAGTAGTGGCAGCAGCACACACACACACTTCCCTGCACACACAGGTACAGAATAGACTAGTGCAGTGCACGTTTCACCTCACACAGAGTAGGGCAAAGAAAGCAGCATCAATGTACATTTCCTTGCACAAGGAGGTAGAATATGCCGAAGCAGTGCAAGCTTCCCTCACACACAGTAAGGCAACTATAGTAGTTACAACACATGCTTCCTTGCACACACAAGTACAGAATATACTGGAGCAGTGCAAGATTCCCTCACACAGAGTAGGCAAACAAAAGTAGCATTAGTGCACGCTTCCTCGCACATTCAGGAACTGGGTACTGAATATGTGCAGCAGTGCAAGCTTCCCTCACACAGAACAGTATCACAAGAGAAAGGTCTTCTGCTTCTGGTACATCCAACACCTACTCAGGCTAGAAGCGGTCAGACTGGGTGAAATAACACCACTCTACTTCACATGTGAGTACTATGCACTGGGGTGGTGGGTTGATCTGTGTGTATGAGTGTGTAATGAGATGACATGTTGGTGTGGTGATTTGGCAGTGTGTGTTGATAAAATTGTGTGGCAGTGTTTTTGTTTAAGGTTGTTAGTGTGATGTGACCCTGTCTCCATGCATGACTAATATGGTTACTAACTAACCCTGGGTACCCATGAGTGGAGTCGTATTTATTCGTAAAGTGCTTACGAGTCCCGTGACGAGTGATATGCGCTATATAAATGCCAGTGCAATGCAATAGAAAACATTTTCCGTTGGCGTTTGTGTTGTGAAATGGTTACATGAGCGGATTTGTGTTGGTGTGGGTTTGTGTAGGGCAGGATTTTGTGGATGTGATGGTGCGTTTGTATGTGTGTAAAGATTTGTTAGGATGCGATTTGAGATGGAATGTGGGAGTTTTTGCAATGGTGTATGTTCACATTGTGTTTTGCTATTTTGTTAGATGAAAAATAGAGAATAATTTTATTTAGGCTTTGTCGCAGATACACAAAGATGCATTCACAAACAGACCAACAATACAAACACGCTGATACACATGCACCCATGAGCACACATGAGCACATCTCAGACAAGCAAACATGCATCACGGTCTCAGTCCCACAATCTGAAACAGATACAGTCATCGATAAAGAGCACACACCCAAACGTGTGCAGCCATGTATGAACACAGACCTGAACAACCTCCATAACACATGCACCCATTCACACACATGCACAGAAACTCACCCATGCCCACTTATAGCCCCCATATACACACATACACAAAAGCCACACAAAGCTGTATGTTTATTCATACTCATCCACACCCACACAGGACACACTCGCTTGTACTCTTCCACACACACATACCAATGCCCATACACTCAGTCAAACACACTGACAGTAAACAGACATGGTCAACCATACACACAAAACACACCACTGGATTCCCATTGATCTCCGCGCGCGCACTGACGCAATCTCTCTTATTCGTGAAACCAAATAATTGTCTCCTTCGGGGCTGTGCATGCACAACTCTGCCGCACCTTCAATCCTACACCCCCCTCTCTCCCCCCCTGTCCATGTTCTCAAGGTAAGCGTAGAATCTACAGCAGGGAGAGCCATCCATTCTGCGTGGCACAAGGATGCTCAGGGTGCGGTCTCCATAGCAACGGGATGCAGGCTCCCTTCTCGAGAACTTCTTTGTTGGCTGGATGGGATGCTAAGATCTGAGAGAAGTGTGCGGCTGTGACGGGTGGCTGGCGGTGGTGGAGAGCACCCCGAGGCTGTGACCTTTGACTGGCAGCCACTTGTCCGGCTTCTCGCCAGACCCTGCAGCTGTAGGGTGCAGCTAGCAGCCTCAAAGCTTGGTTGCGCGTGCCGCTGCGCATCAGGAGGGAGGTCACGTGCCCTGTGATGTCAAGCTGGGCCCTCATAGCCTCTCGACTCTCTGGGGAAGCTTGGACGGGCAGCGGAGGCCTACCTCATGGAAAGGTGGGGGTGAAGATCGAGATGATGACACAATTAGACCCCGATGAGGAGTCCCCTGGCGCAGCAGGTGCCGCTTCACTCTCCTGACAAAACCCAACACCCCCGGGGTCAGGGTTTGTCATTCAGGTGCGATAAGTATCGCCCATTCAGAGTAGTTTCCTCTTAATGGGGAATAACAAAGATTTTAGTGCTTACTGCCTCAAAGTCTGCATGTCCCAGTAAATACCAGGGCTTTTCCCCATGAAAGTCTGGAAGGGTTGACCTGCCGAAATTTAACAAGGGGTGTGAGCTCCCAGCAATTACCAGCTGTGATATACAGCGAATCTTTTGTGATTGCAACTCATGCGTGTGCAGGCGTCTGCACAGGAATCACAATCTGCCAGGGCACTGGTTACCAGGAGAGCGGCGAAGGACAGAATCCAGGTCATGCTGCATCTTCTTACAGGTGAAGGTTTAAATCCATCCCATGTTGTATCTTATTACCGATAAAGGTTAGAATCCATGCCATGATGGGACTTCCTACAGGTGAAGGTTACAATACATGCCATGTTGCATCTTCTTACAGGTGAAGCTTTAAATCCATCCCATGTTGTGACTTCCTACAGGTGAAGGATAGAATCCATGCCATGTTGTGTCTTCCTATAGATGAAGGTTAGAATCCATGTCATGGGTCTTCTTACAGGCGAAATCTAGACTCCATGCCACGGTGTGCCATCTTACAGGTGAAGTTTAGAATTCATGCCATGTTGCTTCTTCTTACAGGCGAAGGTTAGAATCCATGTCAAGTTGCATCTTCTTAGAGACGAAGGTTAGAATTCATGCCATGTTGTATCTTCATACAGGTGAAGGTTCGCATACCTATCATGTTGCATCTTCTTACAGGTGAGGTCTGGGATCCATGCTTTCTCTCATCTTCTTACAGGTGAGGTCTGGGATCCATGGCTTGGTCAATCTTCATAGAGGGAAGTGTTTTACTTGTGGGTATCCCCCGCACATAAGGCATGGACCCCTTTTCTTCTCACTGCCATCTGATGAGGGCTGAAGTGAGTGCCCCCTTGGTGTCACGTGTAACATGGAAGAAGACACACTGGTTTATTTACATTAAAAATCACTGCAAGAGACTGAGAAAATTTCCCACTCTGACGATCAGCCCCTCCGCCCCCACAAAAAAAGGCAACTGCCTTGGAGGAGTCTGAAAACTCCCCGAAGCCTGACGTAAGCATGAGGCGGGCTTGTGACTCATGAAGCAGGTGAGCAGGACAATACATGAAAGGGGTTCAGTCACCAGGCAACCGGGCTATTAAGACAGGGATTCCCACAGTGTTGGAGGGACGCCGAAAGCAGCATCCCACCTGATGTCATCACCACCGAGCTCAAGTGCGCATCTCTAGGGCAGGAGTATGAAGGCAATCGCACGCGAGCCTCAGACCAGAGGCCTGGCGCAATTTGACGCATCGAATTCACGCCTCATGCCTCATATAGTGCTTTATCACGCTCTGCTGCGTGCCTATGCTCTATAAAGAACAGTTTTTACTATTACCCAGTGTAATGGTGCTCAACTGTCAAACTTAGCTGATCTTTGGAAAACAGACATGCCCTGAATCCAGCTTCAAAGAGGGATTTGGCCTAATTGTTTACATTTCCCAAACCTTTACCATAGGGAGACTCCACGGTTGAGATGGAGATCTCCCCATGGTAAAGTATAGAGAAAGTTACAAAAGTTTATTAAACCACCTAAATAGATACCACCTACATACTGTATGGATGCAGACGGTTGGAAACAGGGCGAGAACAATGGCAAGGAGGCTTTTGTGGGACAAAAAGAACCACACTCTGCCCAGGGCTGCTCTTGAGGCCGGAGTAGACACAGCACGGAGAGTGGGAACTAGGCATTGCCGTCTTGTATACCCAACCATGCCTGGAAGCCGGCCTTCTACAGACATCAAGCAATCCTTGGCAAAGCCATCTCTTTCTATCTCGAGCCGCCAATTAATTGCTCATCCACCCCCTCTCTTCCTCTTCACAGGGCTCTGCTGCCACGAGCAGGGGATTCCTGCACCATCTGGATACAGAACTCCTCAGCCCGCCTTCCATCTGCAACCAGCCCTAACACGCAGGACAACAACCGCCCTGAAATAGATCCCATTATGTTGGAACCTGCTTCTTCCCACCAACAGCCACCCCGTGGAACGGAAGGTTTAGTCCACCTGTGTCGCGGCCATGCTCTGGCCTGCACCCTATTCTCTACAGGTGCATCTCCTTTCTCACCAAACACCTACACATCCTTCCACCAATCAGGGTTTAATACCCATGCTATATACATCCAATGACAGGCCTCCATCTCATGCCGAGATCCTCAATAGACCTATCACCCGCAGGGAGTCGATGCAAGCTATTGAGAGACATCCAACACTTTCCCGCCACAGAACAGTCATTTTGAGACTTCCAAGATATAGTCGATATTATAAGTCCACATAAAAGATCTCCATGACCTCCCCACACCTTGTGTACCCCGCCTACCCAGATCCAGATGGAGGTCTCCATCAGAGAGTCACACCCTATAGATCCACAGACATGACTACCCTCCTATACAACCAATGGAGATCAATATCCCGTTCGCTCTTCTATACACCCCATCAGATATCAGCTCTCCACACCCTAAAGATCCAACCAGAGATATAAATCACCTCCTGGACCATTACACAGCCAATCACAGACCGCCATCCCATTCCCACTCCTTTAGATTCTATCTTTATCCATACCTACCCCCAAACCACAGCCCTTCGCTCACTGGTAAGCGTCATTCCGTCACACAGACGTGCACCAGCGGGAGCTCCTTCTCAGTTCAGATGCCTAAACTCTGGATCGGAGAGTCATTCTGGACCAGCTCAGGTCCCTTGGAGCACCAAAAACCCGACTCTTCCCACCCACACAACCCAGGGTCCATGTGAATACCAGATGTGTTTGCACACACTTTTCAGCAACACCTCGTGTCTATGTGCAGCTCTCAGTTAAGAACAGATCTCCAATCCTCAAGCAACCCACCCGGCATCTCCCACCCAAGTCAAACTACAACCAACAGCACTTCAAATGTGCACTTAATAAAGTGCACCCAGGAACCCAAAGTGAATCAGAGCACTTTGCATCCTTATCAAGGGTATAACGCGCTGTACAATGCAGTGCGTTTCTATCACCACTCCACAGTTGTAGCCGTCAGTGTTCGCTCACCCTCACTCCACAATCTGTGCAATAAATTACAACTGTAGAACCTGCCCACATCTTCCCTGTCTCACATTTACTCATCCAGGTTTACCTCCTTTCTCACCAGTAAACTCCAGAGAGGCAGTGCACATATAGTCCACACGCCTCCTCGGTCACAGAACACCCTGCACGTTGAATCCGAGATCGCCCTCACCTCCCTACGTGCGGTACACTTCAGATATCTCCTTTTTCCATCCCAGCCTGTATATTGAATCCCTCACCTTCCTGCACCATGTATACCTCAGAGATCTGTCATGTCACATCCTGTGCATTGAAGCAGAGATCTCCCCCGTCTCTCTGCCCCACGCACAGGCCAGACATGTTCTCTATTACACCACAACCTATACATTAAAACCCTCAGATCCCTGCAACATGTACACCTCAGTTATCGGTTGTTTAACACCCTGTTTATGGAGTCAAAGCTCTCCCTCACCTCTCTACACAATATACACCCCAGAAAGGTTCTGTTTCACCACAGTCTTTACATGGAGACCCTCAACTCCCTGAACCATGTACACCTTGGAGAACTGTCAATCTACCTATATACATTAAGCCAAAGATATCTCTTAGCTGTCTGCTCCATGCACACCCCAGATATCCCCTCTTTTTAACCAAATCTATACATTGAATGCCTCACCTTCATGTACGTGTACAGCCAGTGCTTAATTTGAGCTGGTGGGTTCTGGTGCTCGGCACCAGCACTTCATTGTCAGCACCAGCGTTTATGACAGTCGGTCACATGGTGGCGCTGCCAGCCTAATTTAGGTATGAGCACAACAACAGCGGTTTATTAATTCCTTATACATTAACAATGTGGAGTTAGGTTTAAAAAAATGTAGTCTTACTTACCCGTCAATATTTTTTAATGATATTTTGTGCTAAATTTTGTGTTTGATCGATATTCTGGGGTTGACGAAGCCAAGGTACTTCCCTGTATACACCATGTCTACCTCTGCAAAGGTAATCTCAGGTCCTATCGACTACCTCCTGCCCTCACTTCCTCCATTAGCGGTCTTCAGGAGGTGGATCATGAGCTGGCTGTAGTGTTGCCCACGCGCTCAGCGTTCCTAAGCCAAGAAAGCGCTCAGCTGTTCGCTGCAAGTGGCAATTTCTTTCCCCTCGGAGAATACGCCGCTAATCAAGAAGAAACACACTTCTTGAGCTGGAAGCAGCATATGTGTGGAATTATCACACGCGTCACCTCATCAGGCTCGCGACAGTGGTGTCAGACCCCGCAAAGTCTATAAATGGCCCTGCTCTAGCTCAGCGCAGTTAATTTTTAAAGGTTCTCTTTATAAATCAATCCATCTTCTCCTGATTGTGTTTTAATTTTGCAATTACAGCTAAATACCTTGTCTTGATAAAGCGCTAAGTACCTACATCATTAAAACAGCAAGACTGTGGTATTCCGGCCCAGCTGAAGAGCTATGTGGAATCTCCCGATAGAGAGTGGGCCTCCGAAGTAAAAGATGGTCGAGGGGGGTTGTGCACATACAACATCAGCCATTTTGTTTCTCATACTAGACTTTTGACTTGATGGGTCGATGGTGGGGGATTACTTTACGTCCCTCTGGTCACTTGGAGACACGGAGATGCGTTGAAGTCTCCAAGAAAGACTTCTCATTGGCTAATACAATAATTTGGATTTCCTGGTTTCCCTTATGCAACGGAGAACAACTCGCCAAAAAACAATAGAATATCTCCAAAAGGAAGTGCTACTTGTTAAAAAGTCACAGCTAACCCCTTCCATCCACATGCAGATGGTTTCTCAGTGGCAGAGCGAGGCCAAGCTCTTCCGAGCACAGCACCCAAGCTCACACATAGTCCAACATGACCAAAGACGAGCTCCAGGCTTGCCAAACAGCTGACTCTGCCTCAACTTGCGCAACCATCTCACCCAACTACTTGCAGTGGTTAGTTGGATTAAACACAAAAATTAAAAATTGGTGATGGCATTAGGCGTGTGGCTGTCTAACAATAGCTCTTATTCTTGCACACGTTAACACCTTCGGAATACAAATGTATTCCAAGGTCAAAGTGGTTCCGCGTGTGAGAATTGTGGTCAAAACTATTTACATTCTTCGGTGCGGAACAATTGGAAACATATTGGCGAAGCTCAGTCTTCTTGTAGGATCCACGATCGGGCAATATTTGTATTATCAAGGTGGGATTCTGCAATAAGCCCTCACCAAGGCTACCCGGGGAACCCAACGTATGCCCCCTGGGCATCTTCAGAATGCAGCAGTGCATTTACTGTTGCGTCTGAGGTCTTGAGATCAACTATCACTCATCGCTAGTTCACCCAAGCATTGTCCCTACTTGGCCATGGTCAACCGGAAAGCCCTACGTGGTGGATCGCACCATCCACTAGACTGGTCCTCCTTTATTCATCAGAAATTATTGTTTACCAGCCAAAAAGAAGACCTGGTTGCCGGTGTTAGCTTTAATGTTATAGCTAAACTCCACAAGATGCACCCTGGTGGCTTAGGCTTTTCTGTGCCAGATATTATGGAACACACACTTCCTACAAAATTTTAAATTGATAAACTGCTGTAATGTGGTGCTCTGAAAATCCAACTCTTACCCATTGAAAGCAGTCTCAATGGTTGTGCCAAAGTAAAATTAGCATTTTCCCACCTTTGCTACAAAAGATGGCGGTGTGACATGCGCAAGGCTCTATGAAATCCTTGCCCATGACTTTCCAGACGCAATCGCATGTCAAGAAATTTCTCATTTTCCCATACGGCTGAATGCCACTGGTACTAAGGTTCTGGGAAAGGGTCTGAACGTCAATGTAGAGCGTACCACCATGTTTCTTCAGATGCCTGAGGGTGGGAAGGGCCTTCTGTGACTATTGTTGGTCTAATATCAGGTGAGCGCAATCATGTTGCAAGAGCTTCAAATAAAATGGCTACCTCAGCCTTTGCGGAGAACCTAGCCACACGACACAAATTAGCTTCTTTCACAGACTGTAAATTGGATCCATTATCCACTCCCCACACCCGCTGAGGGTGCCTTCCAATTTACCAAGAAAAGTCTGCTTATCACGCCGCAGCTATGTTATCAAAGGGAAAAAAAAGGCTGCGGCGACAAAAAACGAGCTGGCTGCCAGGGCGAGAAATTACCTGTCTAGGTGTAATGAAAGAGCAGCCAACCTCTTCAAAGACAGTCCTACCTACGTCTTTGATGCCATTTTAGCTTTCAAGAGGGCGGTGGGGTGCCCTTCGGCTGCAATATGCATTGTGTCCCTACTTTATCATACTACAGAGGGGACAGCGCCACGTATATGTGCCCCGTTTGTAAATTACAAATATGAAGATACATATTCACAGAAAAAACAGAACTTCTTAAAGATTTTTTGCTTCAGTAGTGAGTCTATTTAGTGCATAGCAGGTGAAGAGCTATTGAATGTCTCTTTACAAATTATGAACAAAAATGGGATAAAATGAGGTAAATTGTGACGTGGCCGTGTCGAAGAATAGACTTTGTGGTTAAAGAGGGAGAAAATAACAGGTGTCCTGGTACAATGGCAGGGAGGCGAGATTGGAGAGTCAGCCTTCACTCGGTAGATGAGACCACGGATTATTTTTACTCATCAGACTTCGACCCAAGAAAAAGAACGAAACGAGAAAGTGGCAGGAAGAAAGAGGAAGCGAAAAATAGGAAAACGGACAAAGGGGAAAACCAAGGACGAAAAAGAACCTGCAAAAGTGAGATAAAGAAAGAGGAAGTGTAGGGTGGTGGAAGAAAGAGGCTTGAGGTGGAATCAAGACCAGGCAGCCTCTGTATTCATGAGATAAAGAGATAGGAAGTGTTGGGGTAAAAGAGGAATGTGGTGGAGACCGGAATAGAAAGTCTTGATATTCGGCAATCTCGACACTTGGCAATGCCGGGCTGCAGACAAAACACTCATCTGCTGCTCTTATTTTAATTTTAGCAAAAAGTTAGCATCTGGGAGTGTGATATGTGCTGAAGGGGGGCCTCTGCCATCAACAACAAAATGTAACATATCTCAGGATAGTACCCGTTCGGTGGATAACCCCAGAATGATGCAGACAGAGTTTATGGAAAAACACGTTCTTGACATTCGATCAAGACTCCTTTCCCTTCAATAGGGTGGTCAGTCTGGCGCGTAGATGTTTACGTGAACTCTTACGGGAGGCTTGGTTACCTGTTACTGATGGAAGACTGGAGGGGTCACGAGCAGTTGACTTGCAAAGGCTGAAGCCTCTGGAGTGTTGAGATGCCAGGGAGACCAGAGTGGTCCTTAACTAGGGCACAAGTTGTTGGAATTTGGGTGAAGGATTGTACATTTAGGTAGAACTGATCACCAATGGCGTAGATTACTCACTTGGTACTAAGGACAGGTCGTTGGATGACTGCAGGTATTCGTATTGACAGACACATGCCTTTCGTCTTCACAGAGGCAACTTCTATATCATGTGACGCTCCAGGAATCCATGACCGATAATTAAATGTTAATTCCTTTCATCTGGGGTTGAAAAGGACCTTCCCGTGTCCCTCTGATGTCCATTGTCAACGCTCCGAGGGACTTCAGAGGAGCCCTCATCCTTTGAAACTCAGACTTGGCCTCCCCAAGACAGACAGATGCTTTGTCCTTTTGAAGTCCTGGTGTCACACATTTCCAAGAGAGTTCAAAGCCATTCTCACCTTTGAAGCAGGGGTTTGTCATCCTGCGAGCCACCGAGCGGGGGTAATAAGAAGCTTTCCAAGAAAAATGTAAGGTTGGTGCAGGAGGGCACAGGTTCTCTTTGTGTTCAGCACTGGTGGCAGCTCGCACCAACATATCACATTTTATATCTCCTGGTATTGTTAAGATGCGCCACTGTGTGTGCCCTTGAGACCACCTGAAGTGCTTCACCTATAATGATACACAGTCATGGCACCTTCTGTGCAGGCCCCCGGGGTGCAGAGGTCTGGCACACGCCATACCTTCAGTTCTGGAGCGGAGGGACTAATAGCCCTCCAAAAAAGTCCTGCCCCCATCTTAAATTCAGGTGAACTACTCTCCTGCAGCAGAGCGACGGGCCTGTAGGGCTCGGCTCAAAAGCCAACAGGGTGCTCCTATAAGTAACCTATAAAAGACTCGGACCAAACTCGCCGTCTACGCCTACAGATTCAGGAACCAAGCATTTGCCACATTCTGTGAAATGGGCCTGGAAAGGATGAGTTATGTCCTCTTAGAGGCTGAACCTACAGAGGCTCGGTGGAGGAGATTCAGCCAACATGAGCATCCCTCTTCTAGAGCGAGACCCAGGTATGGGGGTGTAGGGGGAGCCCTCACAGTCCACTCTCCAGCTCTCTTCACCGTATACCTTAGGGATGGAGTGCAGCCAGTAGGCCTAGGTGTACAGGATTACAACTCCAGACTGCAGCCATTGGGTATCTCCAGGGCTTGGACGGACTCCAACCACGGTGGACTTGGACTCTGATAAAGCACTGGCGTTGCTGCCCCGGTGATCCCTTTTTTGTAGGGGCCCCTCCAACATGTCATGAAAAAAAAAACCAAGAGGAACTTTCAAGGAAATATGAAATAAAAGGGAGCCACGACCCTGCTGAGGCAGTGAGCCGTGGACTGTCAGCTATCAAATACGCCCTTTCACCAACCCCATCTTCTGGGTGGGAGTGGAACCTTAGGCACTTGCTATTGCTTTAAGGTGTTCTATAAAGCGCAAAGATGCTGCAATGCAGCTGCTTCAAGGCACTGTCAGACTTTAAAAGCTAACACAAAATCCAACAGAAAGTGATGTTCTGACAGTTACAGCGAGCATCATCGGTCAATGGGTACAAAGCTGGGAGGTGATTGTGTGTCCCTGCTGGACCCTGAATCCCCTGCCCTCCAGACCCCACGCACATCACTTTGGGTCTGTCCACAACCCCGGTTATTTACGTCCATACACCCGAGACAATCCGCGTCACAACCAATCCGTTGAGCAGGTTCAATGGTAGAAGAACGTATTTTGCAGGATTCGTGGTTTGTGGCCACCACGCTTGGTGAAACTGTACAAGATGGCGCAGAAATGTCACTCTTGTGCACATGATGTCTGTGTGCGTCTTGGAGTCTGATGCACTAAATGGTTTTGTAGTCACAAAACCTACAATTTGCAAATCACAGGTTTTGCAGTTGCAAATTACAATTCACTCTGTACTACATGCACCTGTGAGCTATACATGTCTTTCCATCTATCAAGGAGCGTGTTGCGAAACATTGAATCCAGGAGAAGGAGGGGACGTGAAAGTGCCCCCCCCTTTACCAATCCCACTGACGTGTGTCAGCACGACTGCAATTGTGACTGCAAAGCGTTGATTACATGCAGCCTCCGTGAAAGGGGGGGGTGGGGGGACGGGGGGAGGGACTTGGAATTGCAAAGTGATAGCTGTCCTCGGGGGAAGGAGAAGGGAAGTACCCGGGACCTGGGGTTTTGGTGGAACTTGTGGGGCTGGGTGAGATTCGCAGCTGCAAATTTAGATGGTTGCACTTACAGGAGCCAAACTACTGCAACCTGTTGCCAGGGAAACTCATTACCACGCTGCAAAGGACGGAAAATGAAAGGAAAGGCAGACAGCAGCCAAGACTCCATATCACTGCAACAGAAGCAGAGCACCTTGTAGGGACAGTCACCTTGGCCAAAGCAGGCATGGTGTGCACACTCATAAAGGGGTCCCGACCCGGAGAACCTGGGCCAATCCAAGGGTATCTGGGGAAAAGAGAGCTGTGAGGGGGATCCAGGTACCAGAGATGAGCCGCTGGGATCCAGGGACCACAGGGGCGCCGCTGGGATCCAGGGACCACAGGGGTGCCGCTGGGATCCAGGGACCACTGGGGCGCCGCTGGGATCCAGGGTGCCGCTGGGATGCAGGCACCACAGAGGCGCCGCTGGGATCCAGGGTGCCGCTGGGATGCAGGCACCACAGAGGCGCCGCTGGGATCCAGGGTGCCGCTGGGATGCAGGCACCACAGAGGCGCCGCTGGGATCCAGGGACCACAGAGGCGCCGCTGGGGTCCAGGGACCACAGAGGCGCCGCTGGGGTCCAGGGACCACAGAGGCGCCGCTGGGGTCCAGGGACCACAGAGGCGCCGCTGGGGTCCAGGGACCACAGAGGCGCCGCTGGGGTCCAGGGACCACAGAGGCGCCGCTGGGGTCCAGGGACCACAGGCGCGCCGCTGGGGTCCAGGGACCACAGGCGCGCCGCTGGGGTCCAGGGACCACAGGCGCGCCGCTGGGGTCCAGGGACCACAGGCGCGCCGCTGGGGTCCAGGGACCACAGGCGCGCCGCTGGGGTCCAGGGACCACAGGCGCACCGCTGGGGTCCAGGGACCACAGGCGCACCGCTGGGGTCCAGGGACCACATGGGCGCCGCTGGGGTCCAGGGACCACATGGGCGCCGCTGGGGTCCAGGGACCACATGGGCGCCGCTGGGGTCCAGGGACCACATGGGCGCCGCTGGGGTCCAGGGACCACATGGGCGCCGCTGGGGTCCAGGGACCACATGGGCGCCGCTGGGATCCAGGGACCACATGGGCGCCGCTGGGATCCAGGGACCACATGGGCGCCGCTGGGATCCAGGGACCACAGGGGCGCCGCTGGGATCCAGGGACCACAGGGGCGCCGCTGGGATCCAGGGACCACAGGGGCGCCGCTGGGATCCAGGGACCACAGGGGCGCCGCTGGGATCCAGGGACCACAGGGGCGCCGCTGGGATCCAGGGACCACAGGGGCGCCGCTGGGATCCAGGGACCACAGGGGCGCCGCTGGGATCCAGGGACCACAGGGGCACCGCTGGGATCTGTCAGGAGATTAAGGGAGCAGAGATCTGCTATTGGGTCTGAGGACTAGAGCTCTGTGAGGGGATCGAGGGAACATAGAGCTTTTTCTTGGATCCTATTACTAGAGGACACCTGGGAGATCCATGGAACTAAGGTCTGTGAGGGTTTCCAGGGACCACAGATCTGTTGGGAGATCCGGGGACTAGAGACATTTTCTGGAGATCCAGGAAAAAGGGGCCCCACGAACCAAGAGCTACTGGAAGATGAGGAAAAAGCAGCATCATGAGAAAATGAATTCCCAGGAAGAAACTGTGAAAATTAACATTTTTATTTGGAGTAATAATGAAGAAAACCCATGAAACATTGTGCTTTCTATATTAGAGATGTGATCATTACAGAGTTATGGTTTGGATTGCGGCAGGTTTATGGTTAGGGTTGTTTGAAGTGCTAATGTTGCATTATAATGTAGCTTTCAATCTGGCAAATAAGTTAGGGAATACGTTTAGGGGCAGGACTGGGGTCAAGATTTGGAGAGTGTAAGGGTTGGGATAAGGTGTATGGTGAGGAATGGGGCTATGTTTAGGGTCTGGTTTAAGGTTATGGGCAGGTTTAGGGTTGGCCTAATGGTTAGTGTCTGAGTAGCCCTAAGTGGAGGGCAGTCGCTGCAGCTTGGACAGATGTCAGAGACATTCTTCAACTAGGCTTTCGTCATCTGCGCTTCCTTATAATCCTTAACATAGACTTGAAACCCATTATGAATCAGTGAGAAATGGGGCCTGAAATGGGCATTCCATCTACCGTCAGCCCATCTCCCGTCAGCCCATCTTCCTTAGCTCCATCCCATCTCCCTTCGCTCCATCCCATCTTCCTTCGCTCCATCCCATCTTCCTTCGGATTGGCAGTAGAAATGCTTTGGGACCACTGAAAACCATCGATTCCATAATGTCACCGTGGGGTGGTCGAGGGTGTTAGAGACATCAATTTACAAAGGTGAAGCCATCTGTGAGGGGCAGATTCAACTTTAAGAATGTGGTCTGTGGGCATCTGAGGGAGGTTACAGTGGAATAGGAGACTGCAGCCCCCATCCCTGTAAGAGGGCCACAATAAAAAAAAAATGCATTTTGCGATTTTGAAAGCAAAGATGGTGTCTGCTGTCCCTTGCAGGCCTCCGTTCCTGTACTTCCGGCTTTTTCCGGTACAATTTGCACATGGAATCGTTACCCATTCATATTAATTGGATGTGATTCTGTGAATGCAACTTTAAGTCTATTTTGCGCTGCAATGAATAACAGCGCAAAATACGTCCAGTGGTGCGAAAAAAGTCAAGAGCTCTTCTCAGCACGTGCAGGTTACAAAAAGAGGCACACCGAGGGCCAGTCCAGTGCTCCCATTCCCCAATGCAAATAACTTTTGCACCGCATGATTTCCAACTTTTGCAGCCGATGGGTAATAGGCACAAATCTTAATGAATTGCCCCTCATTCGGATTGGGCCGATCTCACTGAGAGGAAACACAGACCTGTTTTATATGTCTGCCAGTATCACCGCCCCAGTGACCAGCCTTTAAGAGTTTTTGCCTGAGAACGAGGAATATGTAAGTTCTGGAATTTCGCAGCCAAATTCTACATGCGGCCAGAGGTGTTTTAAGGCATGGACAATCTCTTGGAAAAATATTGCTGAAGTAGAGACATCCACCCTGTCTGAGGGTCACCAGAGTTGTTTGTTCAGTTCGAACGCTCTACTGTACGTCTGCCTGGTTGCACTTAGCATTTTCTGGCATTGTCTCTTGGGATCTTCATTAAGATGACGGATTTCTTCCATTGGTGCCGTCTCTGCCTCATCCGTCCTCTCTCCTGGGCGAGATTCGCAGCTGGCTTTCGCATGCCCTGCGCCTCGGTAATTGACAGCACCCGCATTACCCCATCCTCTTGTCTGACAAGCATGATGGTGGCAGTCCTATTTTTTCTCCGGACGGGTTTCACCATAGGGGGTGGGAGACAATAAGGAAGAAGCTTCCATGAAGGAGACTGGGGTTCGGGTGCTCAGTGACAGCCAATCATCTATCTCCAGTAATTGCTGTGGTTGATGCAGAGTGCAAAACAGGCATTGATGGCACAGTGCTGGCACTAATTGGAATTGTTCGATGTCAGTCTCAGCGGGTAGACTGTGGATTAAATGGGCACCGACAGGGCATCGCCTTCAGAGACAGTGCAAGTTTACAAAACCATCTCCACAACGCTAACCAAGACAATACTGAGCAAAATTGATTTGTCCAGCTGGAGCTTGCACATGATATATAAAAAGGAAGGGTTTATTTTAAAAAGTAATATCCTGTGGTAGTCCGTAGAAAATGCTTATATTTTATTAATTTAAAGAAGTGTAAACCTCTGCCAAATGGTACCTCACCGCACTTACACAAATCAGATAAAATGGAGGATTTACAAACCACGCCATCTTGAAAAGAGGAGTTAGCTATGCACAGTGCATTGCCTCCAGACTAGACAGAACTTTCTAGAGCTCCCATTTTTAAAATAGCCATTAAAACTGGGGTCTTGACTGTTTCTAGGGGGGTGAGGAGAGTCAGGTGCAAGAACTGGACACAAAAACTTTGGTGCAGGAACGATTTGAGAAAGGTATTTTTAGAGGTGTTGGATAGGTTTAATTCTGTGCATAAAAACAGGTAAGAAGGCGTGGAGCACTCGAAGGCTGAGCATGAAGGGCCTTTACTCGCCACACTGACTGAATTTTTAGAAAAATGCGAAATAAGAGTGTTAATTCCAGTTCAGGCACATATTGGGGTATGCAGCAGAATCGAAACTACTAGTTGTTCAATTGCACCACACATCTGGTAATTTTCCACTTGCAGAGTTTGCTAAAAGAACACAGTGAAATCTTGATTGGTAATACAGTATGAACATGCAGCAATGGAATGCTCAAAATCCAATATTGCTTTGTATTCTGGACTCCAAGAATATTAATTCTGAATTCTGCTGGATTTGGTCGAGGGAACTACAGCCCCTGGAGCATCAGTATCTAACCAGGGCAAAGGTCATGGAGGTAACTCCATCTCATTTGCAAGAAGACCTTAAGAGAAAAACATGAGGGTGATGTGATAAAATTGGGTAGTCCTTGAATTCAAGGTCTACCCAAGGGGAGAGGAGTTGGCCTGATGGCTAGGGCGGTCTACCTTGAATTGGGGGAACTGGGTTCGAGTCTCGGCGATGATGCTGAACATCCTGTGATTCTGGGCAAATCACTTAATCTCCCCGTGCCTAACAAAAATGAATGTGCGTCCTCATGTAACGTAACTGGTGCTATGTAAAGTGCTCCGATACCCGATTCGGGTCAAGTTTGAGCTTTATAAAACTTTGCAACAAAAAAAAAAAAAAGTTACTGTCGTCGCATTGTGGCATCATGGGATCATGGTTAGAGACCCGTATCCCCCGCAGATCCCACGAACATTCCCCAAAGTGCTGCCCATTAACATGCAATATTTAGTGGTTCAGCGGAATGCACAAGGTCAGGGGATGTTCACCAGGAGAAATGGAGAAATACCGCTGGCGGTACACATGTTCTACGGTAGAGGCAACACCACACGTCTATCTGTACTCAGTCTGATATTTCCAAAATGTACAGTTTTTAGGTTAGTTACTGTTAGTTAGGCCACTTGGCCAGAGCACCTCCTTGTTGTTCTGAAGGTGCTAGAAGTGTAAATATGCCGCTTAAATATACCACTGCGCTTTAACAAAATTGAGCCAGATTTACAAACAGGTAGTAAAACTGCACTCCCAGATTTACACCTACGTTTGAGTGTAAATTTACAACTTTGTGAATTCCACTAAAATTCCCAAGAATGCACATGCAAGGCTGCACAGGGTGCACATTTCTGCATTTTTTTTTTTGGGGGGGGGGGGGGGGGGGGGGAGGGTGTTAGCTCCACAGCTCCGGGAGAAAAATCCCTCTCCTGCACCCCCAGTAAATCTGAGGGTGAGCCGCTCCCTCCCTGGAAGTGGAGTTATGCCAGCCTTTGGCTGAAGTCAATCTCCCATCCTTTCCAGGGTGGAAGGGGGATGGACAGTAATGTGTGAATGCCCACACCCTTCATAAGCATTTTGCGCCTTGGAATGCCCATTTCCCACCCCGAGTGGGATGTACAAAAGGGATGGTCAAAACATAAATTCAGATGGTGTAATTATCATAATTCCAGGAATTTCGACCAACGCTTGTTACACGAAATTATAAAATTATGCCATTTCGCAAAATTATGTCCCAATTGAGGTAAAAATGTACTGTAAAACCATTCACTGCAAACTTTTACAGCGAACAGAAAGCAGCGGCTGTTCACGGTGCTTTGTTTAAATGCACCCTCAGGTCAATTGTCGGCACGAGGACACATGGAGAACTAAAATACAGCACAAAATGATGTATTTGCATTTTGCATAATTACACATGATTTAGGGTAATTTGCTGAAATTTGGCCCGATTATGCAAGAGAAAATTACATTTTAATTCCGCACACCTCTAATTTACAGGTGCATAGAACTCCACACTTGAGGCAGAGATCTCTGGACAAGTAAAATAAATGGGCTCAAATCGGCCAGGAATTTCTTTGTCAATTCCTGGCAAAGATATACAAGGTAAATTCAGACCTATACATTAACAATCAATTTTACCTTTGTGAACGTGGCCCCTGGTAGTTACTTTATATAAAAGACAAAATAATCTCATCCGTGTGAGGCTGTAATGAGGAAAAAGTAAAAAAAAAAAAAAAATCTGAGGTGGGGAAAACCCCCGCCCAGTGTTGAATGTCCCCTAGGCGCCGACTGTTCCCGTCTGCGACTGACGTGCAAGTCAAGATGGCGCTTGGCAGGAGAGAATTAAAAAATGTTCCAGGCACGCAGGGAGAAGAAGGCTCCATGTACTTCAGGGTTAAAAGTACTGCCTTGGGCATTTGTTTTTGTTAATAAAAAAATAAAAAAAATGCTGGCTGACCCTCATGCTGCTTTGAGAAAGAGAAGAGATTGGTGTTCATACTTTTGCCAAAAGAAGCGACTATAAAAAATTCCCCACCACAACAGGTGGAGAGGGTACTAAGGGGCAGCAGCGACTTCTCCGCTAAGACGGAGAGCATCGCCCCACAGCAGTGGAAAAAGGGAAAAATAAAATGTTAATAAACACGTTATCATTTACTTTTTCTGTGTGGACGCCAGTTTTGGGGCAGGGCTTGGCTGTCGTCACAGCTAGCAAGAGGAGGAGCGGTTGATGCACTTAAGTGCGCATGGCAGTTTGGCCGGCCATCTTGCCCCAGCGAAACACTCCCGTGCACCTGGCATGTTCTAAACCAGGCTGTGTTGTACAGCCTGGATGGAGAACATGCACGGCGCTCAGACCTATCACAACGCTGCTGTTATGCTGGTGACAGCAGCATTGTGATTGGCTTAGGGGAGCCTGTGTGCTTCCTGCTTCTGGGAGGAGAGACGACGAAGGAGAGTTGGCGTCCGTGCAGAGGAGGTAAGTGTTATTTTTTTTCTTTTACCTCACCCCCTATTCCGTACCAGCCGCCACTGCTAAGGGGGGGTAACTCAAACTTTGGCAGACGTGCTGCTTTTGGACTGGCAAAAGGCAGGCGTCTATCACCGTCAAAATCTGGCTGTCTGTATCCCAACACCTGAACGATTTTCATAACACCGCAATTATACTGCACTCCCGCTCTTAAAACGAGCTAATCTTGAAGCACACCAGCACAACGTATTCAATTATTTTATTTGTGTCTTTGTACAGAGCACATATGCCACATAGGGTTTCATGGCAGCACTCATTGCTGGTGTAGGAAAAAAAAAAAAATCCAGCGAAAGGTTCAATACAGTATTAGACGGGTGGGGGAGGGAGGCATTCCATGAATCGCTTCTTGGAATCGAGGTGCCTTAAGGTAGTCCCCAGGTGAAGTAGCCTATTCCGCTTAGGTAGGGCCAGAAAAGAAGGCCCGGCCACTCCTGCCTTTCCTTGGAAAGGAGAAGGCCCGGCCACTCCTGCACTCCCTTAGAAAGGAGAAAGTCCGGACAAGGCCCGGCCGTTCCTGCCTTTCCTTAGAAAGGGAAAGGTCCGGCCACTCTTGCCTTCCCTTAGAAAAGAGATGGTCCGGCCGCTCCTGCCTTCCCTTAGAAAAGAGATGGTCCGGCCGCTCCTGCCTTTCCTCAGAAAGGAGAAGGTCCTTCCGGCCGCCACTGCCTTTCCTTAGAAAGGAGAAGGTCCGGCTACTCCTGCCTTTCCTTAGAAAGGAGAAGGTCCGGCTACTCCTGCCTTTCCACAGAAAGGAGAAGGTCCGGCTACTCCTGCCTTTCCTTAGAAAGGAGAAGGTCCGGCCGCTCCTGCTTTTCCTTAGAAAAGAGAAGGTCCGGCCGCTCCTGCCTTTCCTCAGAAAGGAGAAGGTCCGGCCGCTCCTCAGAAAGGAAAAGGTCTGGCCGCTCCTGCCTTTTCACAGAAAGGAGAAGGTCCGGCTACTCCTGCCTTTCCTTAGAAAGGAGAAGGTCCGGCCGCTCCTGCACTTCCTTTTAATTTCCGGGACACTCAGATGGTTCTGAGCAGATTAGTGAAACGCTAGAGTCTTTCTACCATGGCAATTTCTTCCTTGCTGTTTTGGGTCCAATGGACGATACACGCCGAGATAGGGAGCCATTGTGAACTTTCCGCTGGGGCACGATGGAGTAAATTTGTCCGGGTCAGATACAAGCCAGGCTGTACAGTTTTGGATCATATGCATCAAGAAAGTGACATTTTAGTCAAGCACAAGAAGGCGTTGCCACAACTCTGTCTACAGATGGGAATGGACGTTACAGGTGTAGACGCAAAGCCAGACAGGATTCCTCGTTCTTGTTCATTTGGAACTAGACTAGAGTGATAACATCTGAGGGATCGAAGAGAGTTGGGAATCAAACTTGAATCCGGGGTTCCTTAGACGTCCACCAACTGGGGCGCAACCCTAGCTGGGTTTATGAAAAGGTTGTGCTGCAGAAATCCTTTGCTTCTCCAACCACATGACGACCAACACAGTTTTCTCTGCGTTTGACTTGAGGCAACAGATTTCCAGAAGTACATTTTAGAAATCTAGACACCATCACCGCAAGACTTCCACCCACCGGATTCCAATAATTTAGTCTCATCGACACACGCATAATGGTAGGAGCCATGGCGCCAGAGAAGGTGTGTAAGAGGCTTATGGACAAAACTTAAGACCATGGTGAACTAATGCATTTCTGAATATCAGGTTTTTAATACCATGCTACCACAATATTAAATATATAAATAAAATACATTAAAGACGCGATATTCTGGTGCCATACTCTAGTGAACAGTGATGGCCTCGCAAGGACGACCCATAAAAGACACTTGGCACTCGAGGTGGAAAGGGAAACAGTGGCGTCTACCAGAATACAATGGTCAGCAGAGCCATGTGAAGTCAATAAATGTAATAAAAAGACAGGGCCCATACATCGCGGACACCTAGCATCAGGTGCACAACGTCGAGAACTGCTACAAAAATGGACTACCATAACTCAAGAACGGCGGAGAGATCATCGCCTTGAAAAAACGTCTTTAAATGGACCGGCAACGCAATTCCATCACGCGGTCACTGTTGGAAGGATTAGGATGGGTCAAAAGAACTGAGGTCTCCTGGGTCTTCCAAAGGATTTTTAGCAGTAGGGTCACGGACAAAAGGCGGGAGGCTCCTCGCACAGACCATGGGGAGGACACAGACACAATCATTAACATTACAGATCTGGTAATTGATAATGGATTCTTAATGTTCTAATATATCAAATGCACAAGACTCCTTTGGACTTTACAGACATTAGAGAGCATTGGAATTTCTCTTTGGCAAAAGATTAAAATTGTGTTCAAACAGAACTGCAGTGTGCAGAATTCTGATCGGAAAGCACCTTTTTCTCTTCGATAAGCCAATTTAAGGTTTAAAAAAAAAACCTTCACTTGCGTCGAGTCCTTTTTGAGCGAGCGCTACACATGGCATTGGACTGGAGATCTTTTCAGTGATTCCAAACACCTCTTTTGTTAGTTCTTGGTGCGAGTGGCAGCTAGCGATACCAAGTCCGTGCATGCCCGAGCCTGGACTCCTTAGTTCTTACAATGGACCCAGACCTAGTTAGGCAGTAGGGCTCTGCTGGTGTTGCCAGTAGGTACCAACTTGACATCTCAAATTAAGTTACCGTGCTATTGGATAGCGCACAACTGCCAGTATTGTGGCTTCAGGGTGCTCAGACTTTCCGGAGAAATTATAGCTGGACGCCCGCGTTTGGTTGTGAGAATGTGCACTCGACACCAGTTGTATGTAGGAAGGTCGGTGCGACATGCGAGGTCCTGTCCTGACCCATGATGCAGTGTAAACCAGTTGCATGTAGGAAGGTCGGTGTGGCAGGCGAGGTCCTGTCCTGACCCATGATGTAGTGTAAACCAGTTGTATGTAGGAAGGTCGGTGTGGTATGCGATGTCCAGTCCTGACACATGATGTAGTGTAAACCAGTTGTATGTAGGAAGGTCTGTGTGACATGCGAGGTCCTGTTCTGGCACATGATGTAGTGTAAACCAGTTGTATGTAGGAAGGTCGGTGTGGCAGGCGAGGTCCTGTCCTGACCCATGATGTAGTGTAAACCAGTTGTATGTAGATAGGTCAGTGGGGCATGCAAGGTCCTGTCCTGACCCATGATGTAGTGTAAACCAGTTGTATGTGGGAAGGTCGGTGTGACATGCGAGGTCCTGTCCTGACCCACGATGTAGTGTAAACCAGTTGTATGTAGGAAGGTCGGTGTGGCATGCGAGGTCCAGTCCTGACCCATGGTGTACTGTAAACCAGTTGTATGTAGGAAGGTCGGTGTGGCATGCGAGGTCCAGTCCTGACCCATGGTGTACTGTAAACCAGTTGTATGTAGGAAGGTCGGTGTGGCATGCAAGGTCCTGTCCTGACCCATGATGTAGTGTAAACCAGTTGTATGTAGGAAGGTCGGTGTGACATGCGAGGTCCTGTCCCATGGTGTAGTGTAAACCAGTTGTATGTAGGAAGGTCGGTGTGACATTCGAGGTCCTGTCCTGGCCCATGATGTAGTGTAAACCAGTTGTATGTAGGAAGGTCGGTGTGACATGCGAGGTCCTGTCCTGGCCCATGATGTAGTGTAAACCAGTTGTATGTAGGAAGGTCGGTGGGGCAGGCGAGGTCCTGTCCTGACCCATGGTGTAGTGTAAACGGGCTGTGCCTAGCAGGGTTTTCAGTGTGATGGAGGGCTGCGAGAAGGGACAGACATGTCACACAGCATGTATCCTGTGGTACCGGTTTACAGCTAGAACTTTACTGTGCCAGCTCAGTAGAAGCCTCTCCTAGTACCATAGTTGGGTATAGGATATCTGTTGCAAGGAATTTACCCCCATCCCAGCCAACCGCAGTGTGGGGAGTGCCCACGCGCCTTGAAGTGCTTTGAGCAGACACAACAGTGTCCCATCACACACTGTCCTTACATCAAAAATAAAATGCATGATCTTGGATTGTGGTTCCCGGGTTGAAGCCCTTATAATGTCCGGGTCATCGCACCTTGACCAATCAGTGTAAACTCTTAGGTAAGGGGTGGTATATGGTGAGTGGTTTGCCCTCGGCATACAGAGGACCGTTGCTTGAGGTAAGGTAGTCAAGCCCTCTGGAATTATGTGATTTAGCTGCTTTTTCCGCATAACTATTGATTTGCCACATATGCCACACAATCCATCGCCTGCTGCAATAATCTGTAGATTTTAGCAAAAAAAGAATTGTTTCTACCTCAAACGGATCAAAATTTACTAATCAGTGGCATCATTTGTTCACCAGCAGTGGGATGGCCTCTACAAAAGTTCAATGAACATCTTTCAATTGCTATGTATTTGTTTGTTACATTTGTACTAATGAAGGTGAAATGTTTGTCCAAACAGTATTACCATGTGTAAACATTACAAAATAATATAGCAATACTATCAAAAAATGTGCTGCATAATTTGCCTTTCCTGGTTGCATAATTTAGACAACACTGCTGCATAATTTGGTGCTCCCCTGCCACATAATTCTAGTGGCCCTAGGTATGCTTTAAAAGATGGTACAGCCCTGGTACATAGTTTGTGCTAGAAAGCCATATATACAGTCAGCTGTGCACAAATTCTCCTGTAAACTGCATTTATCCCAGCCAGAGCAGACGGTCCATGAAAAACGCAGACTGGTGTTGCGCCACCTGCGGGAAACTCCTCACTTTTACCACATAAAAGGGTTTTTTGTGTTACTTCTGACTTAAGTCTGACTTGCTCCTAGTTTTCCAGGCATAAGAGCCTCCAGTTAGTTAAAGCCGAGAGGCTTGTATGAGAGGGGACAAAGTCCTATAAACAGGGCTACTGAAATTATACTCTTTTGTGACTTCTGGGTTTACCACACATTTAAGTTTTTACTTCACTTGCTACATGATTCACCATCTATTACATAACTTTCAGATTGAAACAAAAATGACTTTGTTTCTAGCTCACAAGGACCTAACCTTACTAAAATGTATGGCACAAGTGGTGACGTTTGGGACAGACCCTTAAGGAAGGTTTACTGGTCTCCATTCAGTTGCCGATTCTTGTATTCAGGCGTGATACGGATTCTAAATAGGTGACACTTTTTACCCAAACATTATTGTGTGTCAAAATTACAAAATAGTAAAGTAATATTACTGCCTTAAGCTTCATTTTCTTCCTTTTCCTTACCATATAATTTAGCCATCCCTGCCACATAATTTGGTACCTCAGTGCTGCATAATTAGAACCACCCTGCCTATAGGTTGAACAAATGTATGACGATGTGTGCCCAAGGTCCAGATGTATCAAAGGTTTTTATCCATTCTGTGTCCATGGGAAAATGTGTTCGTATATATAGCCCTAAGTCTTTTCGGATTAGGCAAAAAAAAGTGCAATACGCATAGCTCTGCATGTCCCCGTGTGCAGACGCAGTGGCATGGAAAAAAACTAATTGAAAAAGGGCTCACCTGGCGCTTTTCCTTCCAGGTCACAGATTTTCCGATGACGCTTGTTGGACTGAGGCGGGATTCAGCCAGCCAATCACGTGTCAGCGGTTTCTTGCCCGCTGGAGCGCACAAGGGGTTTGCTTCCGCCGCACATGGGTCCTGTGTGCGCGTCAAGTGAGGCGCAAGCGATGTCTAGGTGCCTGCCTTGGAAGCGTACAAGGGGTGGGCCGTGTTTAGAGGCGAACGAGGTAGTGGCCTGGGGGTTAAGGGGGGGGGGGGGCATATTAAGTGATGCATCAAACTCATGGGAAAAATTTAATTCACAAAAATTCAACTGACAAAAACAAAACTGGGGGAGGGGCAATTGCATGTCCAGACCACATCCAATGTAAACAGTTGGTCATCAATCTGGAAATTGATTTAAGTACCATTAGATGTACGGACCCCGTGAATAGGATGGTTCAGGAAGGGAATTAAATGCCAGCGTAATCGATAAGTAGTGGGAAATCGAACTGCAGACGTACAGGAGGTTACCACCGGGCATTACAGAGGCCATTTTCAAGCTTGGCCCCCGCACACACAAACTAATATCTTTAGGACAATATCAAGGGGCAACCTCATCTGTGCACTGATTGGGCGATTACTGGATAATTCACCCACAAAAACACATTCTGCGTCAGTAACCCTATTTGTCCAATTGATTATATGGCCATCGACTCTGACCGTCCGCGTCCCTGATTGCAAAATCTTTAGTGTGAAGCAATCCCTCTCATCGATTTAAGATTGTTCACCTGGACATGCAGATCTAACACAGATTGGATCGAAGGACCATCGTTTCGCCAGGAGAGAGAGCTGAAGAAAATTGAGCGGAAAAATTTGTGCAAATGCCGACCAACCATTCCCATCTTTCAGTCACCATCTTTGAATGCTTTACGGATTCTACATTGTGCTTAATTTTGATAAAAGCAAAAAGTCTTTTGACCGCCAAGGATCCCGTTGCTTTGAGAAAGAAAGCAACAATAAAAAGCAACTTTGTCCTTACTTGTTTTGGCTGCGTACCATTCAAGGGGCGAAATATTCAGGTGCGGTGGGACCTGACCGGATTCCTAAAGCAGAGGTCGAAAAGGATCTGGGTTTATGGGGCGTGCTTCTCGCCCCACCACTACCACACAACAGAGTGTCCATCAAAGTCATGGGCTGGGAGCAGATCATTTTCTTGGTTCAAAAAGAGCCTCAGAAATGTCCCTAGCGCCTCGCATCATAGATCTCTTAGATTTGGGGGAAAGGTCTTTGGAAAAGCATCCTCGAGCACCTTAAAAACTGAATGTGCACCTACACCAGGCGAGCAGGTCAGCCTTTGAAACCAACTGCACAACACAGCTGTTGTACAACCCAACTTTGAGAGATTTGTGGGACGTGATACGTGGAAGTCAGGAAAGAGCCAGTAAGATGTTGACAGCACTTGATGGTGCCGACAGACACACCCTGGAGAGTCCCCCGATCTTCTGAAATGTGCGATTGAGCTCCACTCTTCGGTGCCCGTGGGAGGTTGTTGTATACGCATAATTTTAGTAGAACAATTTCCAACCTACCAGATTTCTCGCCAAAACTAGGGTTAAGACTTCTTAGAGATCTAAAATATGCCCAAGACATGATTCCCTTCGCTCTCACACCACGGGGTCTCCAGAGAAGCCTGGATGGACTGCAGCGATGCGAGTCCTCTTACTACTGGAGGAGGAATGGGCTCAAAGCAAGTGGCATTTAAAAGAAAACCAGACGAGTAGTCCTTTCACCTAGAGGCGCAATCAGGATCAAACGGATAGCGTAAAACCCTGACTGTGGCACTATTTTCCAAGCACTACATATCTTCAGAACCAGCGGAGGGAAAAAATATGGTGCACACGGGGGGCCATGCACCCTCTATAATTCCATGGGGATAGATATTTTAAACACATTGGACCAGACTCATGAACTGCACTTTATAGTAGATTTTTAGTCCGACAAAACATAACACAAATAACAATTGACAAACTAGGTGCAGAGTTTTACACCTTCGCATTACCTATACTTTTGTTTGCAGAGTTCTCTCCCCCCCCCCCCCTTGAACTGCGAAGGCTCCACAGACCTGATAGAGCTTTTAGTAGTAAATGTGGGACGGACACAGGGCGCGTCTTATAGAAGGGCAGATTTACTACATAAGCGGATGGGATTAAGGAGGTGTAAGAAGGGTTAAGGGAGTCTCAGGGAGGGGTTTAAGTGGAACGTCACTCACCCACACAAGAGTAGGCCGGTTATAATACTGCGGGGCTGGCAAAATGTAACTAACACTTCTGAAATAGGTTTACACTCGGAGTTTGTGAATACCAAAAGTAGTAAACTTACTGCAAAGTGTAAATTACTCAAAAGTGTAAATTACCTTTGGTAATCGGGCCCTTAATTACCATCTATAAACCTAAAATCGCAGCTACACTGCTTTACAATTGAATACCTGCCCTATACATCATGGTCTTATTCAAATAAAGTTTGAGGAAAAGCCTACATAAGCTGCAGTGTGAACTCCTCCACCGGCACTCACAGAGGTTTCCACGCTTCACGGATTCCCAGCCTCCTCCGTCACGGTGCACCTATTCTGCAAAAACTCACCAAACGGAAATGCCTTGTAGATTTACTCTGTTTCCTGAGAAAGCTCAGTTCTTGCACTGGGCACAAGTCCATTCAGAAACTGCTTGGGAAGAACTAATAACTGCCCCCCAGGCTATTCTTACAGCTTTGGGGGACCTCGAGCAGTCTGCATTGTCACACCCGTAGCCAGCAGTGTGCTGGTTAGGGGTTGTGTTGGTATTGTTATTGGCAGGGGCACTGGGTAGTGCAAGCTGCAGGGACCGCCTGACTAGAGCGCAGACGCAAATTTTTTTTTATCTTTACAAATTAAGCACTGGTTGTGGCCAAGCACCACCAAGAACCAGCAGTGCGCCTTAACTGGGCACAGTTTTCCCATCAATAAAAAGTTTTCACCTGTACCTTGCTGCCCACCAGCTTGTGCCGACCTCTCTTCTAGGGCTATGTTGTGCCAAGGTCCCCCCCACCCAATCTGATTATATTTTTTATATAAACAACTTAGTTGCCAGGCTAAACATTTCTAAAAATTGATGTACAAAGCACAACATAAAAACAAGCATTGGCATAGCCAATAGGTCTCGCCTTTGGGACCTTATAAGTGTTTAGCCATGCAACAGTTGCATAACTAAATACTTATAAGGTCCCAAAAGCGAGACCTATTGGCTATGCAAAGCGGCCGTGAAAGTAAAAGTGATCGCGATCAAACATGAAAGCGAGCGAGGCGCGCGCGCCCGCGCACATGCACTGTAGCTCTAGGCTGGCCTGGGAGCACTTTTTGGAGCCCTCTCAATAAGTCTCGCCAGACCAGCGCATGCGCTGGGTCAGGCGAGACCTAATAACTGATTGTATACCAGGCCGCTGGAATAATGCGATTGTGCGGCTGCCGAGTTTTTCCGTATAATTATAAATTAGCCACATTTACCATATGATCTATCATCTGCAGATTAACGAAAGAATGCTGTTTGTACCTCACACGGTTCAAAAGTTCAGAAAAACGCAGCAACATGTATTGCAGCGCAGTGGAAGGCAGTTTGAAAAAGGTTCACTGGTTGCTTATTGCTATATGTGGGTGTTAAGATAAGGTACAACCAATGTCCAGAAAGTGTTAACAAGTGTAAAAGTTAAAAAATAATGATGTACACTACCACAAAATGTGCTGCATGATTTGCCTTTTCTTGCCGCATAATTTACTAAATCCTGCCGCTTAATTTGGGCACCCCCCTGCTGCATAATTCCAGTGGCCCTGATTATATGACGCAGTGACTGGTGCGTTAGTACGCCCGTCTGCCGTTATCTGGTCTCGGATGGATCACATCAGTGGGATCTGAACAATGTGTGGGAGCAGTATTTGGGGAGGGCCGGATCTACGCCATTTTTCCAGAATGACCACTATGTAAATGAGTTCCATTTAGAGTAATTGTGTACAAATGTAACTTAAGTGGGTATGTTGAAAACCTGTTGTGGAACCGGGCCTCCTGGGTCTAGATTGGACACCACTGGAGGATTCTGACTCTCAGAGTCAGAGATGATGAATAGGAAAAGTGATGCAAAGGTATACATCGTCAACACGGAGAAGACTAGTTACAGGATGGAAAACACACTAGGAAGAAAACAAGCAGCACGATGGACTGAATAAGAAGGAAGGAAGATGACGTAAGGTGTTAATCCATCATTTAGCACATCCTGACCTCACGTACAACACAAACCTGTGACACACAGGAAGCGTTGATCCCCTGCTTCCAATGCACAAGGCAACAATTATGATTCAGAAATTAGAAACGTAGGTTGGAGCATCAAACTCTGCCCCGATTATGCCTGAAGGGAGATCTATTTGTTCAAAAGTAGGCTTATGCCGTTGACAAAAGCAACTTGGCTTTTAATATGTAAATTTTTTTGATAGATCGCCTATTTTAAAAAAAAAAAACACACAACTTCAGTTTGCCAGACATGACTAACAAATTCCGCACTACAGTTTATCACGGTGTGACACGCGAAGGCCAATAGATGGAGCCTGCCTTGCTCCGCCGCCCGTGATGAATTCAGTGCCATCTAAAAATAGCCAGCTCTGCAAATTATGCCAGCCATCTCTTGACAGGTTGGGATATTTATCCTGGCGCCTAATGGGTCCATGGAGGCCGCCTGGCCCGACACGATCACTTGTCTGGCCATCCGCAGAGACAACATTGAATCGTCTCATGGCGGATAACCCTACTGGCAGCACTACGCTATCATCAAGAACCGTAGAATCTATATGTGTTTAGCATGCTGACCGGAGCACTGACCGACTCCTTGGATAATCATGCTCTTTGTAACGTGCACATCTCCGCTTAACAAAATAGCCCAATGTTTTGGTAAATAACGCTTACTGCACTGCAAGTGACCAATCTAAACTAAAGGGCACTGTCCACCAAGGTTATAACACGATGCTTTAACACCATTATTGAGCCTTAAAAAATATTTGAGAAGATTGCTCATGTCCTGAAGAAGCTACTACTTTAAAGATTGCGGCGAAACATGTCTTGGCTTTTTTTTTTTTGCTTGCCAATGATTAGGCATTTTTTTTTACCATAACCCTGATCGTAAACCTATCCCTTATAGTCTAAACTTTACCGTATCCCTACGGCTCACCCTCATCTTTCCCATACTCATGACCCATAGGCAAGGTAGCAGAACATAATGAAATGGAAATGAGGTGATGGTAATTGTCAAGGTAACCGTATAAGGAGAAGTGAAGGAGGTAAGGGGATGGCACCGCTTAGGAGAGCTGTGGGCGAGGTTTGGTTGGGGTGCCATTTAGCAGGTACTGGGCTGGTATTTCTTAAGCCAAGGCAGTAAAAGCAGATACAGATCACCAGAAGGTTGCATTTTTGTCTGGGAAACAGAAAATGGAAATATAAAATACATTATGAACACACCCTGAGTATTTTACAACTGCCTGAACAGTTCATATTGGACCAATATTAACTATTTCACTATGAACAACTACTCGTGGAGCACATCTAGGATTTCCTCTTTTGCCCGCCTGCTTTCCTACAGAATAGCATTTCTGTCTATATTCAGGTTTTATCCATATATCTGTTTGAAGTTACTTGTCTTAATGTTCCCCAAGTGGAGAAGAATCTGTTTTTTCACATGTTTTTCACTCTTTCCCCTTGCTCCCAGGACTAGCTCTCTGTCACTCACACCAAGCGATAATCCATATATATGCTATACCACAAGAATATGCAAATCCCAAAGTGCTGCCCATAGGTGGTTGATCTTCTCTTGATAAAAGCTCATCCAAGTTGCCCTTTCACTTACAAAATCTGTATTAATTGCTTTTAATTTGTGTCAATATCAATAGTCAGTCACTTGTGTTTTGCACTTGGAGCACAAAATTCAAGTAAAACCAACTAGTAAGATCCTAAAAGGAATCATATAACTGATCATTCTGCATCCGTTTTTACTCAAGTAACAAGCTAGGCCCCTCAACAGTTAAACCACATGTCTGCGGAACAGGAACATAAACCAACCTCAACATGTTTCGGCCTTGTTGTACCTCATCGAGGCATGCAGCAGGAGTACATCTTGATGAGGGAGATACATTTCCCCAGGTAAAAAACTACTGGAGAGAGATACCCAAAGTAACAGTACCCATGAGGAATAGCTCTAGGGAGCAATTGTGTTTCGGGATGTGAATGAATGAGTTATTGAACAAGCACTGGCATTCATACACTGCACACAACGCAGAGTGCACCATATTACATCATGGTTGACAATGAATAAATCAAAGACCAATGAAACCGCCAGCATCTCAGGCTACGCTTCAGAGCCAGTTAGCGCAGAATGCCAGAGCCCTGCCATGACGCATTGTTTTCAACAAAATCTGACATTTATTAGTTGTTCTCTCTTGGTTAAAAAAAAGTCCAGCATGTCTTGGTGCCCAAATGTGGACTTGGGGTGTTCAGGCAATGCACTCTCATTGTCTTAAAGGTCTCTGCGCTATGTCACTAGAAAATGACCCCTTCGCAGAACCCGCCCAGCGGTACTTATTACCACTTCTCGTTGGATCGAGGCATCAGGTCACTTCGGGCCATACGGTGGCTTCAGCGAGATACCTCACCTAGAGTGGGTACATATTTCCACATGCTTTTTGCAAATTGTAGCTAAATATACGGTAAAAACACGATTTTCTGTGGACACGTGCCCCAAGCTAACAACTGGGGGTAACTGCCTGGGTAAAATGTGAGTGGTGTAAATATCGCTTCCTCGCGAAACACTAGCGTGCAGGTCTACACCGCTAGCTCATAGCGATATTCAACATTGAAAATACGAAGTATCCCTGTCTAAATAGTTGGATTCACCGGTTTCTAGAGTTCTTGTTTTGGAGGAAGGGAGTTACCACAGATCACACGGTTTGGTCAAGTGAGAAGCAAGGATTAAAATGCAGTTCTTCGGGCTCCATAGTCAACAAGTAGGTCCCTAGGACAGATTACTAGCTTCATTAGTAGGTTCCAAATCTGAACAGAGCAGGACATTGTACTTTTAGGAAGAAACAGGAAGGGTTTTATTTTTCAACATGCTTAGTGGAGGGCCAGAGGTTGACTCAAGTACCAAAAAGAATAATCTTCAACCAGGTCCCCCAAAAGACTAACAAGGAACAAGTTTTCAGCAAACGCCAAGTCCGGAGAACCCTTGGGGCTCAGAAAAGAGAAAAAACCCAAAGATGCGCATACGTGGTTAAGACACACAGAGAACTTCACAGAAGGAAAGTGTGGCGCCGGAACGAAAGAAAGCCGAGGACGAATGGATGAAGATCGCTGCGCTTTTGAAGAGAGAAACCAAGCCCGTTCCTGGGAGGACCCCAGCAAACTAAACGATTATTCTCAGACCAGGAAAAATGGAGTGTCAGTGAGGGACTGGATAATCGATGCAAAAAAACACAACAACTTTACACTGATGAACAAGCAGGAGGCAAAAAAAAAATAATCATCCTGGCTGCGATCGCTTCAGATCAGCTATGGAAGAGGTGTGGCGCAGCGGCCAGGATGGCTGACTCTGGAACACGGGCCTCACAGCTCGATTGCGGCAGCTCAGCCCAGCACCGTGTGACTCAGGGCAATAGCTCGCTTAATCTTCCCGACGGCCCCGAATGCCTGGAGACCCTTTGGGGTGATTAGTTTGTGCTTTTTATTTAACCAACCCCATCATCAAAGCCTACATTTTAAAAGCAATAGGGGAATGAGGAATGTTGGTGCGCTAGGCCCCAACGGCCTACCCGCTGAAACATTCAAGTCCGCGAAAGAGGTTTGGGCAAGCCGATTGGTCCAGCTCAACAACTTCTCATTTTTAACAGCAATGATACCGGATTGTCGGAGAGGTTTCATCCTTTTTCCAATACATAAAAAAGGTGACCGTTCAAGCTCTGCTAACTACCGGCTTATTGCTCTGCTTGACCTGGAAGCCAAGGCCTTCGCTCGAATTCTGCTCGAGGAATTAGACTCCTGGGTGAAAGAACAGTATCCTCACTCTTTTCAATCAGGGTCGCCGCCACAAATGCGGATCATACTACGGCGCTCGCCTAACTGACACGCCTTGCCACTGGAAAAAAACAACAACCGCCACTATGTTGCTGTTTCATTGACTAGAGTGCTGCATTCGATACGGTGGACCACAGGATCCTGTGAGCGACACTACAAGCACGGGGGCCCGCCACTGTTATTAAAGGCAATAGTATCTATCTTCACACCAGGGGTCCTGGGTTCAGATAAAAACGGTCCTTTCACTGCAGCCGCCAAAATCATAACCAACAGCGATTTAAAACAAGGTTGTGTGATCCCCCCCCTTGCTTTTTAACTTGTACACAGCAGACCTGCGAAAAGCCCTAGAAGGCGTGGGCCTAATTACACTGCGGCTGGGAACATCACGACTCCCCGTCTTGCAGTATGCCAACGACCTAGTGGTGATGGGCCGTACGAGGCCAGGCCTACAGAGAGCACTCAACGCACTCCACACACTCCACAGGTATAACGGTGACAACAAACCTCCAGTCAAACAAGATAAAACTAAAGTCATCATCCTTGGCAAATATTTGCAAAAAAAGAAACATGCGTATCGTCTGCTTGGGGAGATGCAAATCACCACAAACTGTATTTGATTCAGCCAACAAACCGTGGCTCGAATATCTTGCTTCAGCGATTAAAAACGTACAAATTGAAGCCAGCAGCCTCCAGCGTACTGACATTCCCTTCTCAGTCTGCAAAAAGGGTGAACATACAGGTAAAAAACACATCTTGCTAGAGCAAGACATGTTTAACCTATGCAGTTTCTACGGTTACAAAGTATTTACTCATTCCTGTGCAGCAGGGAAAGCACAGTGCTACCTGCAGCAAACATTAGGTACTCACGCCTGTTGCAAAATCTCATATATGCGCCTCCTTCTCTGCCAATAACAGACTTTAATCCATCTTGGGCAAGGAAAGACCGTGCGGGCTGTGCAAATACCGTAATGAATCCTGAACCATCTGCTGTGCTTCTTGCACAAATTAAACAACAAACGTAGATGTCTGTCAGGCCTTCCATTATTGGGCCAGGGGCTACGCAAACGCACAGCGGCGACGGAACCGCGCTTCTCCCAATCTGCCCCTGTGATCCTTGCACGGTGCGGAAGTTTGCCAGTGTCATACGTGTAGCTCTTAATTCCTTGACACAGGCTCCAACAGGTACATTATCAACATGTTAAAAAAACAAATTTTGCAGGCCAACAGCTCGTCCACATAGCCAAGTTGTGAAGCCAGGACAGCCCACTTTGAATCCCAACGCCTGTTGAGGCACTCTAACAAACACCCACCCTTCCCAGTCTCCCTGGCTGCAGCACTGCGAACACACCCACCCGTCCCTGCATCCCTGCCTGCTGCACTGTGAACCCACCGGTCTCTGCATCCCTGCCTGCTGCACTACCCACCCACCCGTCCCTGTATCCCTGCCTGCTGCACTACGCACCCACCCGTCCCTGTATCCCTGCCTGCTGCACTACGCACCCACCCGTCCCTGTATCCCTGCCTGCTGCACTACGCACCCACCGGTCTCTGCATCCCTGCCTGCTGCACTACACACCCACCCGTTCCAGTATCCCTGCCTACTGCACTGTGCACCCACCCATCCCTGCCTGCTGCACTATGCACCCACCTGTCCCTGCATCCCTGCCTGCTGCACTATGCACCCACCGGTCTCTGCATCCCTGCCTGCTGCACTACACACCCACCCGTTCCTGTATCCCTGCCTACTGCACTGTGCACCCACCCATGCCTGCCTGCTGCACTATGCACCCACCTGTCCCTGCATCCCTGCCTGCTGCACTGTGCACCCACCCGTCCCTGCATCCCTGCCTGCTGCACTGTGCACCCACCCGTCCCTGCATCCCTGCCTGCTGCACTGTGAACCCACCGGTCTCTGCATCCCTGCCTGCTGCACTACGCACCCACCCGTCCCTGCATCTCTGCCTGCTGCACTGTGAACCCACCGGTCTCTGCATCCCTGCCTGCTGCACTACGCACCCACCCGTCCCTGTATCCCTGCCTGCTGCACTGTGCACCCACCGGTCTCTGCATCCCTGCCTGCTGCACTACGCACCCACCCGTCCCTGCATACCTGCCTGCTGCACTGTGTACCCACCCATCCCTGCCTGCAGCACTGCGAACCCACCCACCCGTCCCTGTATCCCTGCCTGCTGCACTGTGCACCCACCGGTCTCTGCATCCCTGCCTGCTGCACTACGCACCCACCCGTCCCTGCATCCCTGCCTGCTGCACTGTGTACCCACCCATCCCTGCCTGCAGCACTGCGAACCCACCCACACGTCCCTGCATCCCTGCCTGTTGCACTGTGCACCCACCTGTCCCTGTATCCCTGCTGCACTGTGCACATTTTGCGATGCAGCGCGCTACGAAATTCGTTTTATTTATTTAATTGTTTACTTACCTGCAATTATCCATATTCCGGTTTTTAGAACCCCCCACCCTGCCCCTCCCCTGCCCAACCGAACTCCCTCCACGGGCCGCGGCTGATGGTAACAGAGAATAAACTGACGCTGCACGAGCAGCCGGACTTGAACTGCATGGGTCCAGGGCGGGACATTATGCAGACACGCCCCGCTCGGATCTATGCTTTCCCTCTAATACAGAGGTCTTCAATCTGTGGGGTGCGATCTGAAAGGGGGGGGGGGGGGGCACGCATCCCCAGGCCTCACTTGTGCCTGGAATCCAAAAGGTTAGCTTTCACTTTGGATAAAAAGACAACAGGCTTTAAAATGCTTTGGCTGACGTGTCATGAATGGACTCTCCTCTGCTGTGAACAGCCTTCCTGCCAAGGAGCCTGCTCGCCTGAATGAAATGCAAATGTGCCCATTAGTTAATCTGCAAGTGTAAAGGATGCGTGGGAGCCCTGATGGTGGAATCACTCCAAGCTTTGTGATGACAAAGATTTGTGTTTTTTCCAATGGTAGTGCAAAGAGTTAACAATTGGGCTGTGAAGTGTGCACTTTTAATCCTAACTGTATTTACACAGCCCTTGGAACCCCTAAGGTGGTATTCAAACGACAGTTATGGAAAAAAAAAAAAAGGACATGCATTTCACACGCCCTGGTATTACTAAAAAATACATTTTGGAAGCACCATTTTAGCAAAAAACGAATAGACTGACACCTAATGTTCAATCTTACACTGTGTGTAACGCAAGTACAAAATAATGACACATTCACAGCGCTTTCTGTCACAGGCTGTGATCTCGCAGCACTAAGAATACACAAGTCACTATTCTCCACTGCACCATTCAAATGTAATTCTGTGGCCCTCTGGTTACACAAAGACTGCGGTGCATTAACTAATAGTGGTTTCATGATGCACTAGAGTGCATTTCCCCCTGAGTAACAACTTATTTTATTTATCATTCAAGCTGCCCCTGGTTTCATATGTAGTTTAGAGTCTGACGTATTCGGATTTTCGTCCTCGTGCTTTGAACAAGTTTGTGCGCATGCGCCTTGCGATTTAAGGCCTGTAGGATTCATCGTGTAATGATTTTGTGTGACTGATTAGGCGGCCCCTGACGAGTAATAGCCGGACACACCCCAGTAGCCACGCAGGCCGTGGGTCCAGGGTTCAATGCACGTACAACATGCCGGAGCGCCGGCTGCGTCGAAGCGCCTCCTCATGCTTCCGAGGTGGGGAACGGACGCTCTTTGGAGGCAGAAGAACAGATGTGGGCTGCAGAGCTCTCCCGCGGAAAGCCTGTACCCCGAAAACAAACTTCAGTGCCTAGGGGACCCCTGCGGCCTACTGTTCTGTGGGGCACTTCACAGCCTGTGGGGGCGAGGGGTACTCTCATGGGAAGCACAGGGTCAGTTCTGAAGGTTCTAGCGCCACGAGGTGGCAGGTTCAGGGTCCTTAGTCCAAGACGCTTGGGGCAGGATATGAAAACCCGTATCAGATGCACCGACCCCACAAAAGAGTCATTTTGCTGTGGGCCTCGTGCACACCCGTGCGAGCATGGAGCACTGACCGGGTTGTAGGCACATCGAGAGTCACGTGGCACGGAAGGCTCCGCGCGGGCGTTCTAAGAGCACAAACAACCTGTTATACCCTACTTAATTGTATAACATGTACTCAGCCCTGCTGCCACTAGCTGCTCAGCCAGAGCGTGAGATGGTCATAGAATGTTGGTGTGCCTGTGATGCATGGAATGCCTGGGTGTCTGAGTGGATGAGTGTTGGCAGTTGAAGATGGGCTGAGCAGCTAGGGAGGCTGCTCCTGGTGGGGCTGGTACCACACTAGGCTGGCTGGAGTAGAGACAGATGTAACCTGAACTGGAGACTGAATAAAGATGGCTTAAGAATACCTCCTGGCTCCAGGTGTCTTTCTACAGAGATTATAACATTTATTTTGTCCCCTCGACTTTTGTCAGTTCAACCGCCTTCCAGTTATTTGAAAATGAAGGCGCGCGCCGTTCTCTTAGCGTGCGCAGCCTTACCTGTAGCTTCAATCCTGCTGGTCTCCTTGGATCCCGATGACGAGCCTCTTTGTTCCCGGTGTTATTTGCTGTCTCTAGACTCCACCTGCAAGACGTGCCGAGAGCCACCCCGCTGCACGTCAGCAACGTCCCGCCATTTTGCGATTGGAGGTGTTCTGCCGTGTTTGCCTTCTGTCTGCCAACCACGCTGTTGGACTTCTACAAATGAATTTTTCTTTTTCGGATCAACGTTGTTCCACGCCCGGAGGTGTGCGTATGAGCACATAGTTGGTTGATATTAAACAGCATGGCAGGTCTCAAGCTCACAACTTTTCCGGCAGAAAAGTAAAGGTACATTTCTCTGTTTTTTTTTTAGAAATTCAGTTTTCTTTGTGGCCTCATGGAGTATGAGGACAATGCGGCTGTTTTTTTTGTCTGGACTCGACGTAGAATCACCCTTGTGACGCTCTTCCAGTGTATTCCTCCGTTTCAAGTTTGTCGGAGGCAGTCTACATTTAGCTTGCTCACTGCTATGTCCAGCTTCTCGAGGTGAGCCACGGTGACTTTTGGCTTAAGAATACCTCCTGGCTCCAGGTGTCTTTCTACAGAGATTATAACACAACCTTTCTGGAAAGGAAGGGTCTGCCTAGGAGAGAAGTGCCTGGAAGCTGGACACAGGCGCGGATGGAGGCATGGCTGCTGGGGCCTGCGGTCCTTCAAACCAGTGCCAGCCCCACGCTGCCAAACCGTGCAGGCTCCACACTGCCAACCCGTGCTGCCCCACACTGCCAACCCGTCCAGGCTCCACACTGCCAACCCGTCCAGGCCCTACACTGCCAACCCGTGCCGGCCCCAACGCGTGCCAGACCCACACTGCCAACCCGTCCAGGACCCACACTGCCAACCCGTCCAGGACCCACACTGCCAACCCGTCCAGGACCCACACTGCCAAACCGTCCAGGCCCCACACTGCCAAACCGTCCAGGCCCCACACTGCCAACCCGTCCAGGCCCCACACTGCCAACCCGTCCAGGCCCCACACTGCCAACCCGTGCCGGCCCCAACACGTGCCAGCCCCACACTGCCAACCCGTCCAGGACCCACACTGCCAACCCGTCCAGGCCCCACACTGCCAACCCGTCCAGGCCCCACACTGCAAACCCGTGCCGGCCCCAACACGTGCCAGACCCACACTGCCAACCCGTCCAGGACCCACACTGCCAACCCGTGCCGCCCCACACTACCAAACCGTGCAGGCTCCACACTGCCAACCCGTGCAGGCTCCACACTGCCAACCCGTGCAGGCCCCACACTGCCAACCCGTCCAGGCCCCACACTGCCAACCCGTCCAGGCCCCAACACGTGCCAACCCCACACTGCCAACCTGTGCTGGCCCCACACTGCCAACCCGTACCGGCCCCAACACGTGCCAGCCCCACACTGCCAACGCGTGCCAGCCCCACACTGCTAACCCCTGCCGGCCCCACACTGCCAAACCGTGCAGGCCCCACACTGCCAAACCGTGCAGGCCCCACACTGCCAACCCGTCCAGGCCCCACACTGCCAACTCGTCCAGGCCCCACAATGCCAACCCGTGCCGGCCCCAACCCGTGCCAGCCCCACACTGCCAACCAATGCTGGCCCCACACTGCCAACATGTGCCAGCCCCAACACGTGCCAGCCCCACACTGCCAACCCATGCCGGCCCCACACTGCCAACGCGTGCCAGCCCCACACTGCCAACCCGTGTCGGCCCCACACTGCCAACCCATGCCGGCCCCACACTGCCAACCCATGCCGGCCCCACACTGCCAACCCATGCCGGCCCCACACTGCCAACCGGTCCCAGCCCCTCCATACCAACCCGTGCCAGCCCCACACTGCCAACCCGTGCCAGCCCCACACTGCCAACCCGTGCCAGCCCCACACTGCCAACCCGTGACAGCCCCAACACGTGCCAGAACACTGCCAACCCATGCCGGCCCCACACTGCTAACCCATGCCGGTCCAACACTGCCAACCCATGCCGGCCCCACACTGCCAACCGGTCCCAGCCCCTCCATACCAACCAGTGTCAGCCCCACACTGCCAACCGGTCCCAGCCCCTCCATACCAACCAGTGTCAGCCCCACACTGCAAACCAGCCCCAGCCCCTTCATACCAACCCGTGCCAGCCCCACACTGCCAACCTGTGCCAGCCCCACACTGCCAAACAATGCAAGCCCCACATTGCCAACCAATGCAAGCCCCACATTGCCAACCCGTGCCGGCCCCACGCTGCCAACCCGTGCCGGCCCCACACTGCCAACCCGTGCCGGCGCCAACCCTTCATTAGCAACCAGTGTCAGCCCCAAACTGCCAACCTGTCCCAGCCCCTCCATACCAACCCATGCTGGCCCCACACTGCCAACCCGTGCCGGCCCCACACTGTCTACCGCTGCCAGAGCCAACCCTTCAATAGCAACCAGTGTCAGCCCCACACTGCCAACCAGTCCCAGCCCATCCATAACAACCAGTGTCGGCCCCACACTGCCAACCGGTCCCAGCCCTACACTGCCAACCCGTGCCAGCCCCACACTGCCAAAGCGTGCCGGCCCCACACTGCCAACCAGTCCCAGCCCCTCCATACCAACCAGTGTCAGCCCCACACTGCCAACCAGTGCCAGCCCCTCCATACCAACCAGTGTCAGCCCCACACTGCAAACCTGTCCCAGCCCCTCCATACCAACCCATGCTGGCCCCACACTGCCAACCCATGCCGGCCCCACACTGTCTACCGCTGCCAGAGCCAACCCTTCAATAGCAACCAGTGTCAGCCCCACACTGCAACCCAGCCCCTTCATACCAACCGTGTCAGCCCCACACTGCCAATCAATGCTAGCCCCAAACTGCCAACCAATGCAAGCCCCACACTGCCAACCAGTCCCAGCCCCTCCATACCAACCAGTGTCAGCCCCACACTGCCAACCAGTCCCAGCCTATCCATACCAACCAGTGTCAGCCCCACACTGCCAACCAGTCCCAGCCCCTTCATACCAACCAGTCCCAGCACCACACTGCCAACCCGTGCCGGCCCCAAACTGCCAACCCGTGCCGGCCCCCCACTGCCAACCGCTGCCAGCGCCACCCCTTCATTAGCAACCAGTGTCAGCCCTAAACTACCAACCTGTCCCAGCCGCTCCATGCCAACCAGTCCCAGCCCCTTCATACCAACCCATGCCGGCCCCACACTGTCTACCACTGCCAGCGCCAACCATTCAATAGCAGCCAGTGTCAGCCCCACACTGCCAACCAGTCCCAGCCCCACACTGCCAACGTGTGCCGGCCCCACACTGTCTACCGCTGCCAGCGCCAACCCTTCAATAGCAACCAGTGTTAGCCCCACACTGCCAACCAGTCACAGCCCCTCCATAACAACCAGTGTCAGCCCCACACTGCCAACCCATGCCAGCCCCTCCATACCAATCAGTGTCAGCCCCACACTGCCAACCGGTCCCAGCCCCTCCATACCAACTAGTGCCAACTAGCCCTTCAATACCAACCAGTCCTAACCCCACACTGACAACCAATGCCAGCCCACACTGACAACCCCGTCTATCTCTGCCAGCTCCATGCTGCTAACCAGTGCCAGCTCCTCCCACTACCTACAGCAGCAGCTTTCCATGCTGCCCATCAGTGCCAGCTTCGCAAAGAGACCATATGTGCCACCTCATTGCACTGTCCACAGTGGTTACTCCTCACACGGCCCACCAGGACATGTTTTTTACTATGATCAAGTAGCGTCTGTGCACAATGCCCTCCACAGCCTGTTTTTTACACTTCTCATTCATGCCATCTCTTCATACTGCCCACCATTTCTTGGTTCACACACTGCCCATGTGGGGCAGCTACATATGATGCCAAGCAATGCCTGCCTCCTACGCTACCCTTTCTTATACTTCAAACTTGCTGTGGATTCTGGTGGGGAGATCAGACGTGATGAGCATTCAGTCCGTGGCCCCTCTGCTGAGGTGGCAGCAAGTATGTCCACCTCAGCAGCGGGTCTTGATGGACCCTCTGCGGCTCCCTGCCACCCTTCTATGCTATGCATCCACTCCTCCCACGCCCGGGGGCCTCTGGCACTAGTGAACAGTCCCAGCAGGGACCGGAGGGAGGGGTGACGGGGGTGGGTGTCGCATACCCTGCCACAGCCACCTACCCCTCTGGTCCGTCCCCCACTGCAGGGGAGACGGACTTACAAGCCTGAGCAATAGAATGATGCGATCTGCGTCCCTGGCATTTTTGGCACAATACTGGATTTGCCACACATTCCTAACAGCTGCCCGACCTGCAGAGAAACTAACAGGTGTCTGTTTCTAACAAGCAGGTCATAAGTTACAAAACCAGCCCTGCGCGCGGTGCTCCGCGGTGGAGACTGTCTGCAGAGTCGACCAGGACATCTTCCAGTGGGCGATGGCTGTACTGTGTACTCCGGATTACACTGGCACTATAGGGGTAAACGCTAAACCTAGGACAGGACAGAATTACTGTGTGTATTAAAGGACAACACTCGGGCATAGCACTGCCACAACAAGTGCTGCAATATGCTACCTCTGAGCGCTATATTGCCACGCTAGGTAGTCCATGCCGCATAATTTGGTCTTGTACCTTTCATTCATTCCATAGGCCCCGGTCATACGGTAACCCCAATAGGCCCTCATTAAGGGCCCCTCCAACATGCGCACCTTTATTTGGTAAAGCGATACCTTTTAACTAATATTCACCCAGGCGGGTTAAAGCATTGATGGGAAGATTGGGTTGGAAGATGTACTCCCAGCTCGTCTCGGTGAAGGGTCAGTGACCCCAACGACCTCTGCACCGGAAGAAAATAGAGTCCGAGGACCCAAACTAAGGCATCACTAGTTGAATGCCGAAAAGCCTCCACGATAAGGAAGTCTTGTCTGCTGGCTCTGTCAAGACCACGCTGGTGACGTGTAGGGGGGTGTCCCACTCCAGAAACTTTTATATATTCGTCTCCTGGAGGACCAGGAAGCAATCACCGAAGTCCTGAGAAGTAAAACAAAAATACATGAAGAAATCCGGGTGCACTACAGGCGGCGTGTCTGGGAAATCCGGGCCCGAATCCCGGCTCGCACATTGAAACCCATAGTGTGATCCTGGTCAACCACTTCCTCTCACCGAGCATTGTGTTTCAATAGGCAATTTTGGGAACATTTAGAAGATTCTGCGTGTGCCATAAAAATGCATAATCTCAAAGATAGGTAAATCGCTAATTATATTATAGCGTAAGTAAAAAATAAAAAAATAACTCTTGCTTTGCGTCTGGCAACCCTATCAAGACCCTTGTCTGATTTTATTATAAGATACTGGCTGCAAACATTTTATATAATGTACCAATCTCAGAAACATGTTGAAAGAATGAACCACAGTCTCCTAGACTCCTATACCTTTAGAAACGATCAGTTACGTGATCACGCTTCTTGTGACAGCGCCACGCAGGCGCAGTGCCTAGAGGCGATGGCCTTTCGGCACTAACCCCGTGGATTCAAGACATACTGGTCGCACATCGACTTCTGCAGCAGGTGCGTGGATCACTAGAGGTATTTCACTCTGGGAGCTGCGTTATATAGCGCCTCACGGCTTTCGGCGCTAAGCACGCTGCGACATTTGCGGAGTGATTCGCGACTTTAGGTGATCAAGATTTGTGTAGGAGGTGCTTGGAGCACCTGAGCTCATGTCCCCCTACATGTTTGTTTAAAATTATTTGAAAAAGCGTCACGCAGAGGGCCAAAAGGGACGGAACTAGCTGTGCAATCCACCCTCGCACACAGACCTCTTCACCACGCGCACGGACCCCCTGAGCTGACACTCCACGCCCCAACACATGTGAAACATAGCGCCTCGCTGATCTTACCCGAGGAAGGTGAGGGGTTCGCCGGACTCCTTGTTCCACGCCGAGGGGCAGCTCATGGTCGCTGGTTCCTCGTCTCCTGCCCTCGAACCCGCGGGTCTCACACTCTTGAACCCGTGTTCTGGAACCCACACTTCGGCTTTCCACTCTGGAGCAGGCACTGTGTCCAGGTGCTGGAACCCGTGCTCTGGAACCAGATCCGTGTCTCTGCCCTGCAGCATGCACCGAGTATCTAGGCGCTAGAACCCGTGCTCTGGAACCAGATCCGTGTCTCTGCCCTGCAGCATGCACCGAGTATCTAGGCGCTAGAACCCGTGCTCTGGAACCAGATCCGTGTCTCTGCCCTGCAGCATGCACCCAGTATCTAGGCGCTAGAACCCGTGCTCTGGAACCAGATCCGTGTCTCTGCCCTGCAGCATGCACCCAGTATCTAGGCGCTAGAACCCGTGCTCTGGAACCCACACACAGGATTTCCGCCCTGCAACATGCACCCTTAATCTAGGCGCTAGGACCCGTGCTCTGAACTCCAGTCCCTATTTCCGCTCTGGAGCATGCACTCTGGTCTGTGTCCAGGCTCCGACCCCGGTCTCTTGAACCCGTGCTCTGGAGCCCGCTGGTACCCCTCTCTAGAACCCGAAGGACGCTCCCGCTGCGGAGGCGAGGCACTGACTGCCCCTCTCCGGTGCAGACACCATGGCAGGGGGATGCTGCAGCCAGTGAGGAGGCAGGACCGCCGTGAGGCTGAGAGGAGGGGGGAGAGAGGCGGCTACACCGGCTCTGGCGCTGTCACTGATGGAGCGAGCAGAGCAAGTCCACTGTTAACACGGCAGGGGGCCGGGATTTAACCCTCCTGAGACCTGGGGGTGGGATGCATGGGCGGCCCCAGCTTCCGCCCCTCCCCACAGGTGTCTCTGTTCCGCAATCGGCCATGCACCGGTGTTGTGGTGTGCACAGCCGTGCACATCAGCGGTAATAAGAAAGCAGCGTTGTGGTGTGCACAGCTGTGGACATTAACCGTAATAAATAACCAGCGCTGTGGTGTGCACAGCCGTGGACATCAGCCGTAATAAGAAACCAGCGTTGAGGTGTGGATATCACATGTAATAATTCGGTGTTATGGTGTCCACAGCCGTGGGCATTAGCTGCAATAGCAACCAGTGTCCTGGTGTGCACAGCTGTGCATATGAGCTGTAATAAAAAACAGCGCTGTGGTGTGCACAGATGTAGTCACCAGGTCTAATAAAACTAGTGATGTGGTGGGCACAGCCATTGACATTACCCTAATAAAAAAAAACAGTGTTGTGGTGTGTGTGCCCAGCCGTTGACATCCGGTGTAATAAGAAACTAGTGTTGTGCACAGTAGTGGACATCAGGTGTAATAAGTAAGAAAGGAAACTGGAGACAAAATGCACACGAGCCCTCGATGGGGTAATTTCTGCCGAGGATCAAGGGAGTAGAGCTGGGGAGCCCAGATTCACCCTAGAGGACTCACTCCTACCTGCATTCATTACCAGCAGACTAGAAGAATGTCATCAAGCCAGAAGCGCTATGCTACCGGCTGTCGCTTCAAGCGGGGCTCTCTCACCACTCATCCGCCTTCACTAATCAAAGACCCGGTTCGCCCTGTTTGGCGATGTGCACTATTGGCGCCCTTCACCTCGTTTCTTAAACAACTCATGTGTGTCCACTTCCGCTCTCACACCTGTGCAGTTTCCGCCTCCTGCCCTCCAGCCCTTACAGTCGCCCTAACCCACGACTCACTTTCTCTCACACTCCCTCGCTTACCCCCACCCTCCCCATTGCATTTCACATACATTAGGATACCCTCCCCTCTCGCCCTGCATCCCACCTGGCTGCTTCCGCTCCACAGCAGTCTAAATTTCCTCTTTAACATCCCTTCCTCCACTCCACTGTTCCTTCTTTACAAGCAGCCCCTACGTTTCTTCTCAGCAGCTTTTGATAGGTATTCAGTCTTTCTTCTCTCAGCAGTTCCTCCTCTCCATGCCCTTATCCACCCAGCAGTTCCTTCTCTCCATGCAGCCTCTCTTCTTCGCCCAGCACTTTCTTCTTCTCCCAGCAGCCTCTGCTCTCCACGCAGCCTCTCTTCTTCTCTCAACAGTTCCTTCTGTCCATGCAGCCTCTCTTCCTCTCTCAGCAGTTCCTTCTGTCCATGCAGCTTCTCTTCTTCTCCCAGCAGTTCCTTCTCTCCACGCAGCCTCTCTTCTTCTCCCAGCAGCCTCTGCTCTCCACGCAGCCTCTCTTCTTCTCTCAACAGTTCCTTCTGTCCATGCAGCCTCTCTTCTTCTCCCAGCAGTTCCTTCTGTCCATGCAGCTTCTCTTCTTCTCCCAGCAGTTCCTTCTCTCCATGCAGCCTCTCTTCTTCTCCCAGCAGTTCCTTCTGTCCATGCAGCTTCTCTTCTTCTCCCAGCAGTTCCTTCTCTCCATGCAGCCTCTCTTCTTCTCCCAGCAGTTCCTTCTGTCCATGCAGCCTCTCTTCTTCTCCCAGCAGTTCCTTCTGTCCATGCAGCTTCTCTTCTTCTCCCAGCAGTTCCTTCTCTCCATGCAGCCTCTCTTCTTCTCCCAGCAGTTCCTTCTGTCCATGCAGCTTCTCTTCTTCTCCCAGCAGTTCCTTCTCTCCATGCAGCCTCTCTTCTTCTCCCAGCAGTTTCTCCCAGCAGTTCCTTCTCTCCACGCAGCCTCTCTTCTTCTCCCAGCAGCCTCTGCTCTCCACGCAGCCTCTCTTCTTCTCTCAACAGTTCCTTCTGTCCATGCAGCCTCTCTTCTTCTCTCAGCAGTTCGTTCTCTTCAAGCAGCCTCTCTTCTTCTCCCAGCAGTTCCTTCTCTCCATGCAGCCTCTCTTCTTCTCCCAGCAGCCTCTGCTCTCCACGCAGCCTCTATTCTTCTCTCAACAGTTCCTTCTGTCCATGCAGCCTCTCTTCTTCTCTCAGCAGTTCCTTCTCTCCAAGAAGCCTCTCTTCTCTTCCCAGCAGTTCCTCCTCTCCAAACAACACTTCTTCTCCTCCCAGAAGTCCCTCCTCTCAAAGCATCCTCTTTTCTTCTCTCAGCAGTTTTTTCTCTCCAAGCAGCCTCTTCTTCTCCCAACAGCCTCTGCTCTCCATGCAGTCTCTCTTCTTCTCCCAGCAGTTCCTCCTCTCAAAGGAGCCTCTCTCCATCTCGCAGCAGCCTCTGCTCTCTATGCAGCCTCTCTTCTTCTCTCAGCAGTTCCTCCTCTCCAAACAGCACATCTTCTTCTCCCAGCAGTTCCTCCTCTCAAAGTATCCTCTCTTCTTCTCTCAGCAGTTCCCTCTCTCCGTGCAGCCTCTCTTCTTCTTCCAGCAGTTCTTCCTCTCAAAGCAGCCTCTCTTCTTCTCTCAGCAGCCTCTACTCTCCATGCAGCCTCTCTTCTCTCAGCAGTTCCGTCTCTCCAATCAGCCTCCCTTCTTCTCTCAGCAGTTCCTTCCCTCCAAACAGCCTCTCTTCTTCTCTCAGCAGTTCCCTCTCTCCAAACAGCCTCTCTTCTCCTCCCAGAAGTCCCTCCTCTCAAAGCATCCTCTTTTCTTCTCTCAGCAGTTCCTCCTCCCAAAGCAGCCTCTCTTCATCTCCTAGCAGTTCCTTCTCTCCATGAAGCCTCTCTTCTTCTCCCAGCAGCCTCTGCTCTCCCTTCAGCTTCTCTTCTTCTCTCAGCAGTTCCTTCTCTCCATGCATCCTCTCTTCTTCTCTCAGCACTTCCTTTTCTCCAATTAGCATCTCTTCTTCAAACAGTTCCTCCGCTCTATGCAGCCTCTCTTCTTCTCTCAGCAGTTCCCTCTCCCCATGCAGCCTCTCTTCTTCTCTCACCAGTTCCTTCTCCCCATGCAGCCTCTCTTCTTCTCCTCCCAGCAGGCTCTTCTACTCATGAAGCCTCTCTTCTTCTCCCAGCAGCCTCCGCTCTCCCTGCAGCCTCTCTTCCTCTCTCAGCAGTTCATTCTCTCTATTCAGCCTCTCTTCTTTTCTCAGCAGTTCCTTTTCTCCATGCATCCTCTCTTCTTCTCCCAGCAGGCTCTGCTCTCCAAGCAGCCTCTCTTTTCCCAGCAGCCTCTGCTCTCCAAGCAGCCTCTCTTCTTCTTCCAGCAGCCTCTGCTCTCCAAGCAGCATACCTTCTCCTCCAGCAGTTCTTTCTTTCCATGCAGCCTCTCCTCTTCTCCCAGCAGCCTCTCCTATTCATGAAGCCTCTCTTCTTCTCTCAGCAGCCTCTGGTCTCCAAGCAGCCTCTCTTCTTCTCACAGAAGTTTCTTCTCTCTATGCAGCCTCTCTTCTTCTCTCAGCAGTTCCCTCTCTCCAAACAGCCTCTCTTCTCTTCCCAGCAGTTCCTCCTCTCCAAACAACACTTCTTCTCCTCCCAGAAGTCCCTCCTCTCAAAGCATCCTCTTTTCTTCTCTCAGCAGTTTTTTCTCTCCAAGCAGCCTCTTCTTCTCCCAACAGCCTCTGCTCTCCATGCAGTCTCTCTTCTTCTCCCAGCAGTTCCTCCTCTCAAAGGAGCCTCTCTCCATCTCGCAGCAGCCTCTGCTCTCCATGCAGCCTCTCTTCTTCTCTCAGCAGTTCCTCCTCTCCAAACAGCACATCTTCTTCTCCCAGCAGTTCCTCCTCTCAAAGTATCCTCTCTTCTTCTCTCAGCAGTTCCCTCTCTCCGTTCAGCCTCTCTTCTTCTTCCAGCAGTTCCTCCTCTCAAAGCAGCCTCTCTTCTTCTCTCAGCAGCCTCTACTCTCCATGCAGCCTCTCTTCTCTCAGCAGTTCCGTCTCTCCAATCAGCCTCCCTTCTTCTCTCAGCAGTTCCTTCCCTCCAAGCAGCCTATCTTCTTCTCTCAGCAGTTCCCTCTCTCCAAACAGCCTCTCTTCTCCTCCCAGAAGTCCCTCCTCTCAAAGCATCCTCTTTTCCTCTCTCAGCAGTTCCTCCTCCCAAAGCAGCCTCTCTCCATCTCCTAGCAGTTCCTTCTCTCCATGCAGCCTCTCCCCTTCTCCCAGCAGCCTCTGCTCTCCATGAAGCCTCTCTTCTTCTCCCAGCAGCCTCTGCTCTCCCTTCAGCTTCTCTTCTCTCAGCAGTTCCTTCTCTCCATGCATCCTCTCTTCTTCTCTCAGCACTTCCTTTTCTCCAATTAGCATCTCTTCTTCAAACAGTTCCTCCGCTCTATGCAGCCTCTCTTCTTCTCTCAGCAGTTCCCTCTCCCCATGCAGCCTCTCTTCTTCTCTCACCAGTTCCTTCTCCCCATGCAGCCTCTCTTCTTCTCCTCCCAGCAGGCTCTTCTACTCATGAAGCCTCTCTTCTTCTCCCAGCAGCCTCCGCTCTCCCTGCAGCCTCTCTTCCTCTCTCAGCAGTTCCTTCTCTCTATTCAGCCTCTCTTCTTTTCTCAGCAGTTCCTTTTCTCCATGCATCCTCTCTTCTTCTCCCAGCAGGCTCTGGTCTCCAAGCAGCCTCTCTTCTTCTCACAGAAGTTTCTTCTCTCTATGCAGCCTCTCTTCTCCTCGCCGCAGTTCCTTCTCTCCAAGCAGTTACAGTAACTTTCCTCTGGTACGATTTGTCTCCCCTCTCTAGTTCATTTATTGATTCTTGCTTCCTTGCCTCTGTTCCTCAGCCCCCTTCTCTATCTTGTTCATCCTTTCTGAACCTCTCGTATTAATTTCTCATGACCCCTCTATACAGGCTAGTCCCCATGTCGAGTGCCCCGTTCTCTTTCTGCACCCCTCGAATATCTCCCTTTCGGTTATTCATGCTGCCCCCAGCTCCACACCCATCTTCTAAACAGCTCCTTCCCCTTACACCCTTCTCACAAATTGTTTTAAAATATTGTCTGAGTGTAACTGCTACCCGTGACCACCTTCCGTGACCTGTGCTCCCTGCTCGCCCTTCTCTCACCTGTGCTCCCTGCTCGCCCTTCTCTCACCTGTGCTCCCTTCTCTCACCTGTGGTCACTTCTCTCACTCTGTGCTCCCTGCACGCCCTTCTCTCACCTGTGCCCCCTTCCCTCACCTGTTGTCCCTACTCTCAACTGTGGTCCTTCTCTCACCTGTGGTCCCTTCTCTCACCTGTGCTCTCTTCCCTCGCCTGTGCTCTCTTCCCTCACCTTCGGTCCCTTCTCTCACCTGTGCTCTCTTCCCTCACCTTCGGTCCCTTCTCTCACCTGTGCTCTCTTCCCTCACCTGCGGTCCCTTCCCTCACCTGCGGTCCCTTCCCTCACCTGCGGTCCCTTCCCTCACCTGCGGTCCCTTCCCTCACCTGCGGTCCCTTCCCTCACCTGCGGTCCCTTCTCTTACCTGCGCTCCCTTCTCTCACCTGCGGTCCCTTCTCTCACCTGTGCTCTCTTCCCTCGCCTGTGGTCCTTCCCTCACCTGTGGTCCCTACTCTCACCTGTGCTCTCTTCCCTCACCTGTGGTCCCTTCTCTCACCGGCGGTCCCTTCTCTCACCGGCAGTCCCTTCTCTCACCTGCAGTCCCTTCTCTCACCTGCAGTCCCTTCTCTCACCTGCAGTCCCTTCCCTCACCTGTGGTCCCTTCCCTCACCTGTGGTCCCTTCTCTCACCTGTGGTCCTTCTCTCACCTGTGGTCCCTTCTCTCACCTGTGGGTCCTTGTCTCACCTGTGGGTCCTTCTCTCACCTGTGCTCTCTTCCCTCACCTGTGGTCCCTACTCTCACCTGTGGTCCCTACTCTCACCTGTGGTCCCTTCTCTCACCTGCGGTCCCTTCTCTCACCTGCGGTCCCTTCTCTCACCTGTGCTCTCTTCCCTCGCCTGTGCTCTCTTCCCTCGCCTGTGCTCTCTTCCCTCGCCTGTGCTCTCTTCCCTCGCCTGTGCTCCCTTCCCTCACCTGTGGTCCCTTCCCTCACCTGTGGTCCCTTCTCTCACCTGTGGTCCCTTCTCTCACCTGTGGTCCCTTCTCTCACCTGTGGGTCCTTCTCTCACCTGTGGGTCCTTCTCTCACCTGTGGGTCCTTCTCTCACCTGTGGGTCCTTCTCTCACCTGTGGTCCCTTCCCTCACCTGTGGTCCCTTCCCTCACCTGTGGTCCCTTCCCTCACCTGTGGTCCCTTCCCTCACCTGTGGTCCCTTATCTCACCTGTGGTCCCTTCCCTCACCTGTGGTCCCTTCCCTCACCTGTGGTCCCTTCCCTCACCTGTGGTCCCTTCCCTCACCTGTGGTCCCTTCCCTCACCTGTGGTCCTTCTCTCACCTGTGGTCCCTTCTCTCACCTGTGGTCCCTTCTCTCACCTGTGGGTCCTTGTCTCACCTGTGGGTCCTTGTCTCACCTGTGGGTCCTTCTCTCACCTGTGCTCTCTTCCCTCACCTGTGGTCCCTACTCTCACCTGTGTTCCCTACTCTCACCTGTGTTCCCTACTCTCACCTGTGGTCCCTTCTCTCACCTGTGGTCCCTTCTCTCACCTGTGGTCCCTTCTCTCACCTGCGGTCCCTTCTCTCACCTGCGGTCCCTTCTCTCACCTGCGGTCCCTTCTCTCACCTGCGCTCTCTTCCCTCACCTGTGGTCCCTTCCCTCACCTGTGGTCCCTTCTCTCACCTGTGGTCCCTTCTCTCACCTGTGGTCCCTTCTCTCACCTGTGGTCCCTTCTCTCACCTGTGGTCCCTTCTCTCACCTGTGGTCCTTCTCTCACCTGTGGTCCTTCTATCACCCGTGCTCTCTTCCCCCTTCTCTCACCTGTGCTCTCTTCCCTCACCTGTGCTCTCTTTCCCCTTACCTGTGCTCTCTTTCCCCTTCTCTCACCTGTGCTCTCTTCCCTCACCTGTGCTCTCTTCCCTCACCTGTGGTCCCTTCCCTCACCTGTGGTCCCTTCCCTCACCTGTGGTCCCTTCTCTCACCTGTGGTCCTTCTCTCACCTGCGGTCCCTACTCTCACCTGTGGTCCCTACTCTCACCTGTGGTCCCTACTCTCACCTGTGGTCCCTTCTCTCACCTGTGGTCCTTCTCTCACCTGTGGTCCTTCTCTCACCTGTGGTCCTTCTCTCACCTGTGCTCTCTTCCCTCACCTGTGCTCTCTTCCCTCACCTGTGCTCTCTTCCCTCACCTGTGCTCTCTTCCCTCACCTGTGCTCTCTTCCCTCACCTGTGGTCCCTTCTCTCACCTGTGGTTCCTTCTCTCACCTGTGGTTCCTTCTCTCACCTGCGGTCCCTTCTCTCACCTGCGGTCCCTTCTCTCACCTGCGGTCCCTTCTCTCACCTGTGCTCCCTTCTCCCACCTGTGCTCCCTGCTCGTCGTTCTCTCACCTGTGCTTCCTTCTCTCACCTGCCATCCCTGCTCGCTCTTCTCTCACCTGCGGTCCCTGCTCACCCTTGTATCATCTGCAGTCCCTGCTCGCCCTTCTCTCACCTGTGGTCCCTTCCCTCACCTGCGGTCCCTTCCCTCACCTGTGGTCCTTCTCTCACCTGTGGTCCCTTCCCTCACCTGTAGTCCTTCTCTCACCTGTGGTCCTTCTCTCACCTGTGCTCTCTTCCCCCTTCTCTCACCTGTGCTCTCTTCCCCCACCTGTGGTCCCTTCTCTCACCTGTGGTCCCTTCTCTCACCTGTGGTCCCTTCTCTCACCTGCGGTCCCTTCTCTCACCTGTGGTCCTTCTCTCACCTGCGGTCCCTACTCTCACCTGCGGTCCCTACTCTCACCTGCGGTCCCTACTCTCACCTGCGGTCCCTACTCTCACCTGCGGTCCCTACTCTCACCTGTGGTCCCTACTCTCACCTGTGGTCCCTACTCTCACCTGTGGTCCCTACTCTCACCTGTGGTCCCTTCTCTCACCTGTGGTCCCTTCTCTCACCTGTGGTCCCTTCTCTCACCTGTGGTCCCTTCTCTCACCTGTGCTCTCTTCCCTCACCTGTGCTCTCTTCCCTCACCTGTGCTCTCTTCCCTCACCTGTGCTCTCTTCCCTCACCTGCGGTCCCTTCTCTCACCTGCGGTCCCTTCTCTCACCTGCGGTCCCTTCTCTCACCTGCGGTCCCTTCTCTCACCTGCGGTCCCTTCTCTCACCTGCGGTCCCTTCTCTCACCTGTGCTCCCTTCTCCCACCTGTGCTCACTGCTCGTCGTTCTCTCACCTGTGCTTCCTTCTCTCACCTGCCATCCCTGCTCGCTCTTCTCTCACCTGTGGTCCCTTCTCTCACCTGCGGTCCCTTCTCACACCTGCGGTCCCTGCTCACCCTTCTCTCACCGGTGCTCCCTGCTCACCCTTCTCTCACCTGTGCTCCCTGCTCACCCTTCTCTCACCTATGCTCCCTTCCCTCACCTGTGCTCTCTTCCCTCACCTGTGGTCCTACCCTCACCTGTGGTCCTACCCTCACCTGTGGTCCCTACTCTCACCTGTGGTCCCTACTCTCACCTGTGGTCCCTACTCTCACCTGTGGTCCCTTCTCTCACCTGTGCTCTCTTCCCTCACCTGTGGTCCTTCCCTCACCTGTGGTCCCTACTCTCACCTGTGGTCCCTTCTCTCACTCTGTCCTCCCTGCTCACCCTTCTCTCACCTGTGCTCTCTTCCCTCACCAGTGGTCCTTCCCTCACCTGTGGTCCCTACTCTCACCTGTGGTCCTTCTCTCACCTGCGGTCCCTTCTCTCACCTGTGCTCTCTTCCCTCACCTGTGGTCTTCCCTCACCTGTGGTCTTCCCTCACCTGTGGTCCCTGCTCACCCTTCTCTCACCTGTTGTCCCTTCTCTCACCTCTGCTCCCTGCTCGCCCTTCTCTCACCTGTGGTCTCTGCTCTCACCTGTGATCCCTGCTCGCCCTACTCTCACCTGTGGTCTCTGCTCTCACCTGTGATCCCTGCTCGCCCTTCTCTCACCTGTGGTCTCTGCTTTCGCCTGTGATCCCTTCACGCCCTTCTCTCACCTGTGGTCTCTGCTCTCACCTGTCATCCCTGCTCGCCCTTCTCTCACCTGTGGTGTCTGCTCTCACCTGTCATCCCTGCTCGCCCTTCTCTCACCTGTGGTCTCTGCTCTCACCTGTCATCCCTGCTCGCCCTTCTCTCACCTGTGGTCTCTGCTTTCGCCTGTGATCCCTTCACGCCCTTCTCTCACCTGTGGTCTCTGCTCTCACCTGTCATCCCTGCTTGCCCTTCTCTCACCTGTGGTTCCTTCTCTCACCTGTGGTCACTTCTCTCACCTGTGATCCCTTCTCGCCCTTCTCTCACCTGTGGTCTCTGCTCTCACCTGTGATCCCTTCTCGCCCTTCTCTCACCTGTGGTCTCTGCTCTCACCTGTCATCCCTGCTCGCCCTTCTCTCACCTCTGATCTCTGCTCTCACCTGTCATCTCTGCTTGCCCTTCTCTCACCTCTGGTCTCTGCTCTCACCTGTCATCCCTGCTTGCCCTTCTCTCACCTGTTGTCCCTTCTCTCACCTGTGCTCCCTGCTCGCCCTTCTCTCACCTGTTGTCCCTTCTCTCACCTGTGGTCTCTGCTCTCACCTGTGATCCCTGCTCGCCCTTCTCTCACCTGTTGTCCCTTCTCTCACCTGTGCTCCCTGCTCGCCCTTCTCTCACCTGTGCTCCCTTTTCTCACCTGTGCTCCCTTTTCTCACCTGTGCTCCCTTCTCTCACCTGTGCTCACTTCTCTCACCTGCGGTCCCTGCTCGTCCTTCTCTCACCTGTGCTCCCTGCTCGCACTTCTCTCACCTGTGGTTCCTTCTCTCACCTGTGGTCACTTCTCTCACCTGTGATCCCTTCTCGCCCTTCTCTCACATGTGGTCTCTGCTCTCACCTGTGATCCCTTCTCGCCCTTCTCTCACCTGTGGTCTCTGCTCTCACCTGTCATCCCTGCTCGCCCTTCTCTCACCTCTGGTCTCTGCTCTCACCTGTCATCTCTGCTTGCCCTTCTCTCACCTCTGGTCTCTGCTCTCACCTGTCATCCCTGCTTGCCCTTCTCTCACCTGTTGTCCCTTCTCTCACCTGTGGTCTCTGCTCTCACCTGTGCTCCCTGCTCGCCCTTCTCTCACCTGTTGTCCCTTCTCTCACCTGTGCTCCCTGCTCGCCCTTCTCTCACCTGTGCTCCCTTCTCCCACCTGTGCTCACTTCTCTCACCTGTGCTCCCTGCTCGCCCTTCTCTCACCTGTGGTTCCTTCTCTCACCTGTGCTCACTTCTCTCACCTGTGCTCACTTCTCTCACCTGTGCTCCCTGCTCGCCCTTCTCTCACCTGTGGTTCCTGCTCTCACCTGTGCTCCCTGCTCTCACCTGCAGTCCCTGGTCGCCCTTCCCCCCTAAGGCCCGGATTAATATTCTCGCCAGCCCCTGTCCCAGTGATGCTCTCCAATGCCCCTGACCAGTGATGCTCTCCCCTGCCCCAGTCATGCACTCCCCTGCCTCTGTCCCAGCGATGCTCTCCCCTGCCCCGATGATGCTCTCCCCTGCCCCTGTCCTGGTAATGCTCTCCCCCACCCCTGTCCCAGTGATGCTCTCCCCTGCCCCAATGATGCTCTCCCCTGCCCCTGTCCTGGTAATGCTCTCCCCCGCCCCTGTCCCGTTAATGCTCTCCCCCGCCCCTGTCCCGGTAATGCTCTCCCCGCCCCTGTCCCAGTGATGCTCTCCCCTGCCCCAGTGATGCTCTCCCCTGCCCCTGTCCCAGTGATGCTCTCCACTGCCCCTATCCTGGTAATGCTCTCCCCTGCCCCTGTCCCATTGATGCTCTCCCCTGCCCCTGTCCCAGTGATTCTCTCCCCAGTCCCAGCGATGCTCCCCTTGTCTCTTCCCAGTGATGCTCTCCCCTGCCCCTGTCCCAGCGATGCTCGCCCCTGCCCCAGTCCCAGTGATGCACTCCCCTGCCCCAGTCCCAGTGATGCACTCCCCTGCCCCAGTCCCAGTGATGCTCTCCACTGCCCCTGTTCCCATCTCTCCCGCTGTATCACCTTCCTCACTGTCGCGCCTCCTCTAGGACCTGTCTTCTCTGCCCCTGTCCCAGCGATGCTCTCCACTGCCCCTGTCCCAGTGCAGCTCTCCCCTGCCCTAGTCCCAGTGATGCTCTCCCCTGCCCCTGTCCCAGTGATGCTCTCCCCTGCCCCAGTGATGCTCTCCCCTGACCCTGTCCTGGTAGTGCTCTCCCCCGCCCCTGTTCCAGTGATGCTCTCCCCTGCCCCTGTCTCAGTGATGCTCTCCCCTGCCCCTGCCCCAGTGATGCTCGCCCCTGCCCCAGTGATGCTCTCCCCTGACCCTGTCCTGGTAGTGCTCTCCCCTGCCCCTGCCCCAGTGATGCTCTCCCCTGCCCCAGTGATGCTCTCCCCTGCCCCTGTGATGCTCTCCCCTGCCCCTGTGATGCTCCCCTTGCCTCTGTCCCAGTGATGCTCTCCCCTGCCCCAGTGATGCACTCCCCTGCCCCAGTCATGCACTCCCCTGCCCCAGTCCCAGTAACGCTCTCCCCTGCCTCTGTCCCACCAATGCTCTCCCCTGCCCCAATGATGCTCTCCCCTTCCCCAATGATGCTCTCCCCTGTCCCTGTCCTGGTAATGCTCTCTCCCGCCCCTGTCCCAGTGATGCTCTCCCCTGCCCCTGTCCCAGTGATGCTCTCCCCTGCCCCTGTCCCAGTGATGCTCGCCCCCTTCCTAGTGATGCTCTCCCTTGTCCTAGTTATGCTTGCACCTGTGTGGTAATGCCCTCCTCTGCCCCAGTGATGCCCTCCTCTGCCCCAGTGATGCCCTCCTCTGCCCCAGTGATGCTCTACCCTGTCCCAGTGATGCCTTCCCAAGCCCCTGCCCCAGTGGTGCTCGCCCCTGCCCCTGTCCCAGTGATTTTCTATGGCGCTTCTGTCCCAGTGATTCTCTCCCCTACTCCTATCCTAGTGATGCTCTCCCCTGTCCTAGTGATGCTCTTCCCTGTCCCACTAATGCTCGCCCATGCCCCTGTCCCAGTGATTCTCTACCCTGCTCCTGTTCCAGTGATGCTCGCCCCTGTCCTAGTGATTTTCTATGGCGCTTCTGTCCCAGTGATTCTCTCCCCTACTCCTATCCTAGTGATGCTCTCCCCTGTCCTAGTGATGCTCTTCCCTGTCCCACTAATGCTCGCCCATGCCCCTGTCCCAGTGATTCTCTACCCTGCTCCTGTTCCAGTGATGCTCGCCCCTGTCCTAGTGATGCTCGCCTCTGCCCTAGTGATGCTCTCCCCTGCCCCAGTGAGGCTCTACTTTGCCCCTGTCCCAGTGATGCTCTCCCCTGCCCCTGTCCCAGTGATTCTCTCCCCTGCCCCAGTGATTCTCTCCCCTGCCCCTGCGATGCTCTCCCCTGCCCCAGTGATGCTCTCCTGCCCCTATCCTAGCGATGCTCTCCCCTGTCCCAGTGGTGCTCTCCCCTGCCACTGGCCAAGCAATGCTCTCCCCTGCCTCTGTCCCAGCGATGCTCTCCCCTGCCCCTGTCCCAGCGATGCTCTCCCCTGCCCCTGTCCCAGCGATGCTCTCCCCTGCCCCTGTCCCAGTCATGCACCCCAGCCCCAGTCCCAGTGATGCTCTCCCCTGCCTCTGTCCCAGTGATGCTCTCCCCTGCCTCTGTCCCAGTGATGCTCTCCCCTGCCCCAATGATGCTCACCCCAGTCCTGGTAATGCTCTCACCTGCCCCAGTGATGCTCTCCCCTGCCCCTGTCCCAGTGATGCTCGCCCCTGTCCTAGTGATGCTCTCCCTTGTCCTAGTGATACTCTCCCCTGCCCCAGTGATGCCCTCCCCTGCCCCAGTGATGCCCTCCCCTGCCCCAGTGATGCCCTCCCCTGCCCCAGTGATGCCCTCCCCTGCCCCAGTGATGCCCTCCCCTGCCCCAGTGATACTCTCCACTGTCCCAGTGATACCCTCCCCAGCCCCTGCCCAAGGTATGCTCGCCCCTGTCCCAGTGATGCTCTCCCCTGGTCCTGTGATGCTCTCCCCTGCCCCTGTCCTAGTGATGCTCTCCCCTGTCCTAGTAATGCTCTTCCCTGTCCCAGTGATGCTCGCCCCTGCTCCTTTCCCAGTGATTCTCTCCCCTGCTCCTGCCCCAGTGATGCTCGCCCCTGTCCTAGTGATGCTCGCCTCTGTCCTAGTGATGCTCTCCCCTGCCCCAGGAAGGCTCTCCTTTGCCCCTGTCCCAGTGATGCTCTCCCCTGCCCCAGTGATGCTCTCCCTTGCCCCTGTAATGCTCTCCCCTGCTCCAGTGATGCTTTCCCCAGTCCCAGTGATGCTCCCCCTGCTCCTAGCCTAGTGATGCTCTCCCCTGCCCCAGTGATTCTCTCCTCTGCTTCTGTTCCAATTATGCTCTCCCCTGCCCCTGTGATGCTCGACCCTGTCCTAGTGATGCTCGCCCCTGCCCAAGCCCCAGTGATGCCCTCCCCTGCCCCAGTGATGCTTTTTCCTGTCCCACTGATGCTCTGCCCCGCCCCTGTCCCAATGGTGCTCGCCCCCGTCCCAGTGATTCTCTCCCCTTCTCCTGTCCCAGTGATCCTCTCCCCTGCAATGCTCACCCCTGTCCTAGTGATGCTCACCCCTGTCCTAGTGATGCTCTCCCCTGCCCAAGCTCCAGTGATGCCCTCCCCTCCCCTCCCCTTCCCATGTCCCAGTGATGCTCTCCCCAGTGCCAGTGATGCTCCCCCTGCTCCTATCCTAGTGATGCTCTCCCCTTTCCCAGTGATGCTCTCCCCTGTCCCTGTCCCAGTGATGCTCCTCCTTGCCTCTGTCCCAGCGATGCTCTCCCCTGCCCCTGTCCCAGCGATGCTCTCCCCTACCCCTGTTCCAGTGATGCTCTCCCCTATCCCAGTGATGCACTCCCCTGCCTCTGTCCCAGTGATGCTCTCCCCTACCCCAATGATGCTCTCCCCTGCCCCTGTCTTGGTAATGCTCTCCCCTGCTCCTGTCCCGTTAATGCTCTCCCCTACCCCTGTCCCAGTGATGCTCTCCCCTGTCCCAGTGATGCACTCCCCTGCCTCTGTCCCAGTGATGCTCTCCCCTGCCCCTGTCTTGGTAATGCTCTCCCCTGCTCCTGTCCCAGTGATGCTCGCCCCTGTCCTAGGGATGCTCTCCCTTGTCCTAGTGATGCTCTCCCCTGCCCCGGCGATGCTCTCCCCTGTCCCAGTGATACTCTCCATTGTCCCAGTGATACCCTTTCCAGCCCCTGACCCAGTGGTGCTCGCCCCTGCCTTAGTGATTCTCTCCCCTGCTCCTGTCCCAGTGATGCTCGCCGGTGTCCTAGGGATGCTCTCCCCTGTCTTAGTGATGCTCTCCCCTGCTCCTGTCCCAGTGATTCTCTTCCCTGCTTCTGTGATGCTCTTCCCTGCGATGCTCGCCCCTCTCCTAGTGATGCTCGCCCCTGTCCTAGTGATGCTCTCCCCTGCCCAAGCCCCTGTGATGCTCTCCCCTGCCCAAGCCCCTGTGATGCTCTCCCCTGCCCAAGCCCCAGTGATGCCCTCAACTGCCCCTGTCCCAGTGATGCTCTCCTCTGTCCCAGTGATGCTCTCCTCTGTCCCAGTGATGCTCTCCTCTGTCCCAGTGATGCTCTCCTCTGTCCCAGTGATGCCCTCAACTGCCCCTGTCCCAGTGATGCTCTCCTCTGTCCCAGTGATGACCTCCCCCGCCCCTGTCCCAGTGATGGTCTCCTCTGTCCCAGTGATGCTCTCCTCTGTCCCAGTGATGCCCTCCCCTGCCCCTGTCCCAGTGATGCTCTCCTCTGTCCCAGTGATGCTCTCCTCTGTCCCAGTGATACCCTCAACTGCCCCTGTCCCAGTGATACTCTCCTCTGTCCCAGTGATGACCTCCCCCGCCCCTGGCCCAGTGATGGTCTCCTCTGTCCCAGTGATGGTCTCCTCTGTCCCAGTGATGCTCTCCTCTGTCCCAGTGATGCTCTCCTCTGCCCCAGTGGTGCTCTCCACCGCCTCGAAGGCTCACGTGTCACAGGAGGCCTCAGTGCCGCACACTCACTGCTTACAAATCTAACATGACACCACCGCTCCTCCCAGGGGGCGCAGGGAGATGAAAAGAAGAGAGGCAGCCCCGGGCCTTCACCAGAGACTCGAGGGGCCTGGGGTCAGGTCTAGCAGGAGTCCGTCTCCCTCAGGGTGGAGTCCAATGCAGCGCCAAGAAGCCCGCTGTGTGCCTCCACTTCATAAGGGAATTCAATCAGGCACTCTGCACGTCTGTGAGCTAGGAACTGGAGAGAGCAGTTCCCCTTAGGGATGTACACCCCTTTACACCTAGTAGTAAGGGTGTAGGGGCCGTGCAGTGGGGCCTGCACCCCTTTACACCTAGTAGTAAGGCTGTAGGGGCCGTGCAGTAGGGCCTGCATCCCTTTATATCTATTAGTAAGGGTGTTCGGACCGTGCAGCGAGGACTGCACCCCTTTATACCTAGTAGTAAGGGTGTAGGGGCTGTGCAGCGGGGCCTGTACCCCCTTTATACCTAGTAGTAAGGGTGTAGGGGCTGTGCAGCGGGGCCTGTACCCCCTTTATACCTAGTAGTAAGGGTGTAGGGGCCGTGCAGTGGGGCCTGCACCCCCTTTACACCCAGTAGTAAGGGTGTATGGGCCGTGCAGTAGGGCCTGCGCCCCTTTTATACCTAGTAGTAAGGGTGAAGGGGCAGTGAGGTGAGTGCTGCACCCCTTTTACACCTAGTTGTAAGGGTGAAGGGGCAGTGAGGTGAGGCCTGCACCCCTTTATTCTTAGTAGTAATGGTGTAGGGGCAATGCAGCGGGGCCTGCACCCCTTTATACCTAGTAGTAAGGATGTAGGGGCCGTGCCACGGGCCTGCACCCCTTTACACCTAGTAGTAAGGGTGTAGGGTCCGTGCAGCAGGGCCTGTACCCCCTTCATACCTAGTAGTAAGTGTGTAGGGGCCGTGCAGTGGGGCCTGCACCCCCTTTACACCCAGTAGTAAGGGTGTAGGGGCCCAGCAGTAGGGCCGGCACCCCTTTATACCTAGTATTAAGGGTACAGAGGCTGTGCAGTAGGGCCTACGCCCCTTTAACACCTAGTGGTAAGGGTGTAGGGGCCGTGCAGCGGGGCCTGCACCCCTTTATTCCTAGTAGTAAGGGTGTAGGGGGCGTGCAGCGGGGCCTGCACCCCTTTATACCTAGTAGTAAGGGTGTAGAGGCCGTGCAGTGAGGCCTGCATCCCCTTTACACCCAGTAGTAAGGGTGTAGGGGCCATGCAGTGGGGCCTGCGCCCCCTTTGCACCCAGTAGTAAGGGTGTAGGGGCCGTGCAGTGAGGCCTGCATCCCCTTAATCCCCAGTAGTAAGGGTGTAGGGGCAGTGCAGTGAGGCCTGCACCCCTTTATACCTAGTAGTAAGGGTGTAGGGGCCGTGCAGCGGGGCCTGCACCCCTTTATACCTAGTAGCATGGGTGTAGGGGCCGTGCAGTGGGGCCTGCACCCCTTTATTCTTAGTAGTAATGGTGTAGGGGCCATGCAGCGGGGCCTGCACCCCTTTATACCTAGTAGTAAGGGTGTAGGGGCCGTGCAGTAGGGCCTGCACCCCTTTATACCTAGTAGTAAGGGTGTAGAGGCCATGCAGTAGGGCCTGCGCCCCTTTTACACCTAGTAGTAAGGGTGAAGGGGCAGTGAGGTGAGTGCTGCACCCCTTTTACACCTAGTTGTAAGGGTGAAGGGGCAGTGAGGTGAGGCCTGCACCCCTTTATTCTTAGTAGTAATGGTGTAGGGGCCGTGCCGCGGGCCTGCACCCCTTTATACCTAGTAGTAAGGGTGTAGGGGCCGTGCAGCAGGGCCTGTACCCCCTTCATACCTAGTAGTAAGTGTGTAGGGGCCGTGCAGTGGGGCCTGCACCCCCTTTACACCCAGTAGTAAGGGTGTAGGGGCCCCAGCAGTAGGGCCGACACCCCTTTATACCTAGTATTAAGGGTACAGAGGCTGTGCAGTAGGGCCTACGCCCCTTTAACACCTAGTGGTAAGGGTGTAGGGGCCGTGCAGCGGGGCCTGCACCCCTTTATTCCTAGTAGTAAGGGTGTAGGGGGCGTGCAGCGGGGCCTGCACCCCTTTATACCTAGTAGTAAGGGTGTAGAGGCCGTGCAGTGAGGCCTGCATCCCCTTTACACCCAGTAGTAAGGGTGTAGGGGCCATGCAGTGGGGCCTGCGCCCCCTTTGCACCCAGTAGTAAGGGTGTAGGGGCCGTGCAGTGAGGCCTGCATCCCCTTAATCCCCAGTAGTAAGGGTGTAGGGGCCGTGCAGTGAGGCCTGCACCCCTTTATACCTAGTAGTAAGGGTGTAGGGGCCATGCAGCGGGGCCTGCACCCCTTTATACCTAGTAGCATGGGTGTAGGGGCCGTGCAGCGGGGCCTGCACCCCTTTATACCTAGTAGTAAGGGTGTAGGGGCCGTGCAGCGGGCCTGCACCCCTTTATACCTAGTAGTAAGGGTGTAGAGGCCGTGCAGTGGAGCCTGTACCCCCTTCATACCTAGTAGTAAGGGTGTAGGGGCAGTGCAGTGGGGCCTGCACCCCCTTTACATCCAGTAGTAAGGGTGTAGGGGCCTAGCAGTTGGGCCGGCACCCCTTTATACCTAGTATTAAGGGTACAGAGGCCGTGCAGTAGGGCCTACGCCCCTTTAACACCTAGTAGTAAGGGTGAAGGGGCAGTGCAGTGAGGCCTGCACCCCTTTATACCTAGTAGTAAGGGTGTAGAGGCCATGCAGTAGGGCCTGCACCCCCTTTACACCTAGTAGTAAGGGTGTAGGGGCAGTGCAGTGGGGCCTGCACAAAGGGTGTAGGGGCCTTGCAGCGGGACCTGCACCCCTTTATACCTAGTAGTAAGGGTGAAGGGGACTTGCAGTGGGGCCTGCACCCTTTTATACCTAGTAGTAAGGCTGTGGGGGCCGTGCAGTGGGGCCTGCACCCCCTTTACACCCAGTAGTAAGGTTATAGGGGCCTTCCAGTGGGGCCTGCACCCCTTTTTACCTAGTAGTAAGGGTGTAAGGGCCGTGCAGCGGGGCCTGCACCCCTTTATTCCTAGTAGTAAGGGTGTAGGAGGCGTGCAGCGGGGCCTGCATCCCTTTATACCTAGTAGTAAGGGTGTAGAGGCCATGCAGTAGGGCCTGCACCCCCTTTACACCCAGTAGTAAGGGTGTAGGGGCCTTGCAGCGGGTCCTGCACCCCTTTATACCTAGTAGTAAGGGTGTAGGGGCAGTGAGGCCTGCACCCCTTTACAACTAGTAGTAAGGGTGTAGGGGCTTCCAGTGGGGCCTGCACCCTTTTATACCTAGTAGTAAGGCTGTAGGGGCCGTGCAGTAGGGCCTGCACCCCCTTTACACCTAGTAGTAAGGGTGTAGGGGCCTTGCAGTGGGGCCTGCACCCCTTTATACCTAGTAGTAAGGGTGTAGTAGCAGTGTAGTGAGGCCTGCACCCCTTTACATCTATTATTTTGTCAATGAGTTGGTGATCTGGACAAAGTGGAGGTTGTTGCTGACAGATTGATTAAGGATCCAATAGGTACAAAATTATTTAACCCGAAAGATATAAGACATCCGAGGAGTTCTGATTGGTGGCCGTTGGGTCATTTGGCAGATTACATAAAGACAAGGATTAGGAAACTATTACAGAGGGAAGAGAGGGATGTACACAGGGCGGAATGCTCAAGACCGGTTGTGGGGGTGGGGGTGGGGGGGGGGGGGGGGGAGAAAACTGGCTTGAATTTGGACCCAGATCTAATAATTTATTTATTTAAGTTGGGAAGAGATCCCAGAAAGGGGCTGGAGCGCGCTCCGCACAGCGGGAAGACAAGCTGCTGGATGTATTGGGTCCTTAACAAGGGGTTTTTGGTCTAGTAGAGAAAACCTCTTAATGATAACAGTAATATAGAACTACTTACAGGATGGAGTCAGACGGCTGCTTTCTTTCTAGGAAATGCAAACGCCAGTCTGATTGTGGAAAGGAAGAAAGCAATTTTGATAAGAATAAATCCTAAATTGGGCAATTTGGCACGCGAAGAATCATCGGAGGAGGTAAAAGGCCTTTTGTTTGGTGCGGGGATGGTGAAATCCCTTGGAAACTATGTCCACACATTTACATAAAGCACAGGCTTCAATAAGGAAGGTATTTAGTGGTGCTGCAGGTCGGGGCAGAGGTCCACTGCCTGAGGTATGTGTGGGTTCCTGTCCTTGCACAGCAGGGGTGCTGCAGGTCGGGGCAGAGGTGCTCTGCTGATGGAGCTAGGACTCGTAGAAAAGAAACTTGCTCGGACGCAATCCGCTTGTTTAACTTACTAACAAGTTAATAAAATTGTTTTGTGTAAATCCACTATGTGTTTACTAATGTTAATAACATGGACGAAGGCCTAAAATAGCTTTAAACGGGGAATCTTTACTGCGCATGCGTCAACTGCATCTACGCAGTATGACGAAAATAATGCTTGGAGGGAAATTCTTGCGCATGAGCAGAAGGCACTAACATGGTGGCTTTAAAGCTCACGTGCATGGCATCTGCTTTGCTGGGGGAAAAAAAGCTATTAAACTGATGGCAATGCGGGCAGAGTAATAATAAGTAAAGGGGAATAGAGTAGAGGTGGGTGGTTTACTGTATGAACACTTTATTCTTGAAACTAATATGTGTCTTTTGCTTTATCACTAGTGCGCATTTGGGCCTCTCGTGTATAACTGAAGTGAGCTAAGCCATGTGACTGGAATGTACAACTGCGCATGCTTGTTGAAAGTGAGCCCGGAACGATGACACCGAATTGGAGAAAAAGCCAAGACCGCAGATTGCCCTGGCCTGGGAACTGAGCGGTGAAAAGTTCACTGGAATGAAAGTATATGTGGAAGGTATTACAAATGTTGCAAATGTAATGTGAATGCGGGTGGGAAATAAAGTTTGAATAAAAAATGAAGAGGATGGGTTTGCGAACAATAGTTAATAGAAATTGATGTCATGTAAGCATGGTGTGATAATCATCCCCCCCTTGCCTGACCAATTAGATTTCAAATTTTTACGAGATTGAAACTTTGGTGGGTGGAACAACGAGAACGAAAGGTATAATTGAGGTAACTTTAGTTAGTCGGTTAGCACAATAAGCACACATGCTGGCGGGAGAGCAAGGGTCCAGATGCTGAATGCTGGGGGAGATGCTGTCGGAGAAGTTGTCGGTGATGCTGTGAGATACTGATGAAGAATCGAACGCAAAGACTGAAGCAGAACTATCTATCCTAATTAATTGGGTTAGAAGAAGACTTGCGGGCGAATCTCGAGGAGGAAGAGAGTGTCAGAGAGGGGTGCGGCGCAGTCGTCGGTATTTAGAGAGGTAACTATACCTGTCCTGAAATCTTTGTTTCCTGAACTATCTCAGGGGACCCTCAACAGCCCTTTGGCCAGGGGGTTGGTCTTTCACACCATCCTTGGTAATTATTATTTATTGTTATTTTCAATGATCTTTCTCTCTGTCCTCTCCCTTTCAGAGCATAATTCATTGCATTGAATCCGAAGTATGTGTTTTGATGATTGAATTTTCTCTCCTATGAATGAGTGTGTCTGTATTGTATTTTTGAAGTGGTTCACATGCTCAAAATTTTAGATAAAGCTTAAAAAAACTTAAGGAGGCTGTGGTTATTTCATTATAATTGAAGAAATGCATTGAGCACATTTATGAGTCCTTGGTTTGACCACTCTGACAAACTACATATCCCGTGAATAAAACGAGGAATATAACAATGAAGAATGATTTGTCAATTTACTTTTGAGTTGGAATATTGCTTATCCCGCAACTTCGTTGCAATTCGGCTGTGCTTAGGGGGACACTACTCGATACGATTAGTGCATTATTCATTTATCTACACGTCCTGGTTTAGGTGACGTTCACCTCTACAGCACGCTTCATCCTGTGAACATTTGTATAAAATTTTTTTTGGGTGTGCGTGGTTTCCTAAACATTATTATAATTAAAGAGCCACTATAATAATTAAAGTTAGTTTGTCATTTTCACCATCAACTAGTTCAACTAATGGCCCATCGACCAGAGGAAAGAACTTTTTGATCTGTGAAGGGTTAGTGAAGGGTATTTAAACTAATCCTAAATATTGAGGGAAACAACAAAACTTTGAACAAACCAGCGGTTTTGCACAGATTGTGTGTTTATGGGCCCAGGTGAGTATGTGGTAGTGGAGTATCTGTTGTTGTTAAACCGCTGGATCACTGCATAAGCTATGTGTGGGTACCAGGGTTGCACATGAGAATGGCAGGAGATCTCTGAAGACCCTCAAACATTCTCATATGTTCAGGCTAAAATTATCTTTTTGATAAGGGGCAGTTGGATCTGCTGGAAGGATGCCACACTGCGTCACTGGCTCTTCTGAGACGTACCTGATGAGAGGAGACAAGAGCCTGCAATGAGTGAGACGGCCGGGGCAGCTGCTGCACGCGCCGAGCAGAGCCTCGAGCTGAGCAGAGCTCGAGGCTCTCAAATGAAAGCTGCTCTCCTGACAAGAGCCATAATCAGGAGATGGAAAGCCGCCGGCCGCTGCTGTGGCACTTACCGCACGGGAGGGGGCAGTCTTCCCTGGGTCTCGGGGATATGCATGCCTGCTGCCTTGGTATAGACAATCACATCAGACGTCAAGAAGAAGGCTAGGGGCGGGGAACGGCTGACAGGGGCAAGAAGTCACCTTGATATGATGCTGGGGTGAAGCTGGAGGCCACATAGGTCTGTGATATCTTGGGTAGACGATTAGCATCCCCATGTCCACGCTGTGACAGATGTGAGCAAACCAGGGAGGTGGCCAGTCAGGCTGTTAGGGCTGGGACAGAGTCAGAAATATGGCAGGCTACCTTTCGCATGGAACTGACCCTGTCCTAACCCTGCTGCCCTCGCAGGTCCTGGCCTTGTCAAGAGATCATTTGTTTTCTCGGAGTCACCCTTAGTGCGACCACAGCCTTGTATTTTATAAGATAGTCCCCCTCAGGCCTCGTGCAGTCCAAACCGGCCCAGCCCCCCCCCGGTGAGGGAGGAAGGAGGGGTCGGGGCGAGGTCTTCATAGGAAATGATCAGGGCGGGCTTTGTCTCCAGATCATAGAACGTGTAAAGGGCACCGCCAGTGTCAGTGGTGATATTACCAATTCCTCTCACAAGCCCGGATTCTGATTGGAGGAGACCAGACGAGAAATCTGCAGATCTACTTCCGCCCCTCGCCTACTTGGAGTTCAAAGATAGGAGCAACTTTCACCCTTTATTTATTGTGGTAAAATATGGCAGTGGCCACTGTGGGGCACAATGCTCCTTGCCGCGTGAAAGCGCACGCGCTCTTCCTATCCCTGTTGGGAAGTGGTGCTGATTCAATGTCCTGAAACACAGGCCGATCTTTCATTGCAGACCGCTGGGTGCGCACTGGCATCTATTGTGAGTAAACTCATGCGCAGCTTGCCATTGTAGGTCGCTGTGAGTGCGCACCTGCACCTATTGTGCCTGTGATTCAATGTGCTGTCTGCCAACACAGGCTTGTGCGTGCGCATGGACACATGTATTAGTTAAACCCGTGTCCAGTCTGCTGTGCAGATTTGGGTGGACGCACTTGCACCACTGGTGCTGGGAACTATGTGTCCCTCCTGCCATCGCAGGTCGGTATGCGCAATAGTACACGTGCGCCCAGGAAGTGTGCTCTCCAAGGGCCCGCCCGCGGACCTCCTGTATTCTGAGATCTCTGGGACATCAAAGATCTCCCACAAGTGACCTACACCATCTAAATGTGACATCTGGAGAGCGGTGCCCTCTCAAGTACCCACTTTGGCTACTGCCTCCCAACTGGTAGTGTGGTGCGAGCGTGGAACTAAGACGTGTGTCTTTGGACCCGGATTGTCTAGTGCTGTGCCCAGAAATCTTTTCCGCATAGGACTTGTTGGACAGGCCACATGAAGGGCTTGCTCCCTCCCCGCATGACAGGGCCCGAGCCCCGGCCCTCCAGGTGTTACCCACAGAAACAACCCACGCCCCGTCTCCAGACGGGACTCCTGCCCCCGGACATCTCTGTATCATGGGGCCGAACCACTACCGGCTCCCTCGCCCGGCCCGGCCGCCATCTTGTACACTGCACCACGAGGCCGCGTGGCCTCAGCTCGACCCTAACCCTGGGCCTGGCCAGGCCCCGACATCCAGGCACCACCATCCACCCAGGAGGTGAACGGACCACTTGGCAGGTCGATGGGAGAAAGAAGTGTCGATGGCTCTCCCCCGCCAGGTGCCGATCGCCCCCCAGCTCCCCCGGGCGCTGGCTCCACCCCCCTGCTGGGTGTCTGGACTCCCTCATCCCGGACCTCCCGACCTCCAAGTGCGAGGGTCCGGACATCAAAGGGCGCCAGACCTATAACTGGGGCAGCTCCAGAGCAGGAAGGCAGTTGTATCCTGGAGTCGAGAGACACCGAGAAGAACTCATCCTTGACGGACTACCGGCGCTGCCGTAGCCCTGCTTTGTGAACTATCATCCTGCCTGCTGGCGCTGCCGCGGCCTTCTGCATCCTCCATCCTCGTCGGGACCTGCTGGCGCTGCCGCGGACCGTTGTAACTACCACCTTCGTTGGGACCTGCTGGCGCTGCCGCGGACCGTTGTAACTACCACCTTCGTTGGGACCTGCTGGCGCTGCCGCGGACCGTTATAACTACCACCTTCGTCGGGACCTGCTGGCGCTGCCGCGGACCGTGTAACGACCACCTTCACCGGGACCTGCTGGCGCTGCCGCGGCCCGTCCCGCTAGAACACCGAGCTCGAGGATTGTGAGCTATCCATCATATCATCGCATCTACCAGATTGGTAACCAGACTGTCCCGCTACCCCCTTTCCCAACCAAGAGACTAGAATCGAGGGGACCCCTGAGTCCAGACCTCCTTGTACCATTCTATCGTACCTAAGAGATCGCTTATAAAGAACGTTAAAACCTTATCCTTGTGTGGTGTACATCTGTGGGGGGGAAGTTACTCGTCTGTACGATCGCTGGAGACGGCTCTCCCCGGAGACCTCTCCCCTTGTCCTCGGCCGACCCTCCCGGTCCGTCTAACATTGGTGGCCAGCGGCGCGATCCAAATCAACGCGTAATCGTACAGAGAGTAGCTCACCCCACGACGAAACCACAATGTCAACCAAAGAGAGCGGATCCACCGAGAAATTCCAGATGGAGAAATTGGAAGAGTACAGCCATCGTGAATTGAAACAATTCTGCATTGAACTAGGCATTGCTACCACCGGCCTGAGTACCAAAGACGATTTCAAGCACGCCATTGAGTCGTGGGCAGAAACCGGGGCCGCCAGATCCCCGGACCAAAACATTGCAGCATCAGAGAGGAACACCACGGCTCCCGAAGAGCGAAGAACGGGCCACTCGCAGGAAGAGATCCAAGAGAGAGAAAAAAACAGACTACATGAGTTAGAAATGGCACGGCTCAAAATGGACGGTGAACTAAAATTAGCCGAACAAAAACTGAACCTAGAGCATCTGCGGCTCCGAGAAGAACGGGAAGAAAAACAGAGGCAGAGAGAGCTCGAAGAAAAGAGATTAGCATACGAACACGAGCGCAAACTGGCAGAAATAGACCTACGGAAGCAGAACAAAGAACTGGAGGTGCCCGAGCGACCGCGCACCCCGGGAGCGACAGAAAAGAAAGTCCACATCCCCAAGGATGTCGTTCGAGAGTATGTCCGAGAGGACGACATACAACAGTGGTTCAAGGCCTACGAGATCGCCATGACCTCCCACCGGATCGATCAAAGTGACTGGGGAGCCGGTCTATGGGGGAGGTTCGTCAATGAAGGCCGCGATGCCCTGTTACAGCTCCCAGACCATCTGATGTCATCCTATGACCACATGAAGGCTGCCCTCCTCACCCGATATGGGCTCACACCCGAAATGTACCGCCAGAGGTTCCGAGACTGCACCCGGATCCCGGGTACAACTTGGGTGGAATATGTCAACTATTTCAGCCGAGCCTTCGAGGGTTGGATCAAGGGAAGCCACGTAACGACCTACGAGCAACTTTTTAATCTCATGGTGTGGGAGCACCTCTCTAACAACTGCTTCGTCGAGCTCAGGCAGCACCTCCTCGACAGTAAATTGACTGACCCACGGCAACTCGCCGCCGAAGCTGACCGGTGGGAAAGCACCCGAGTGGGCCGGAGAGGGCTGCACGAACAGAACCGGAACAACCAAGGTCAGCACCGTCCCCGAGGAGGAGGAGGAGGCCAGGGACGAGGAAGAGACACCGTCCCGGCCGCTCCCGCTGCCAGCACCCCGCCCCCGGCCAGCCGGGGCAACCCCCCGATGCGCCCGGGGTTCCGAGCCAATGTCACGTGTCACCGATGCCAGCGAGTCGGCCACTACGCCAATGACCCGAACTGTCCACAGAACCAAACTCCGAGACCCCGCCAGGTAGCTGCCGCCGCCCTGGGGGGAGAACAAATCTCCGAGGAACAGGAAGAATTCGAGCAGGAACAACAAGAGTGGGAACCGGCCGCCATGGTTCTAGCGTGCCTAGGGGGAAGAGACATGGTCCCGCGGGCTCCCCTACCCACCAACACCAGAAAATATAGTCAGTGGGTGAACATTAATGGACGCCGGGCCGAAGCACTACGTGACACGGGGGCCAGTGTGACGGCCGTCTGCTGTCACCTGGTAAAACCAGAGCAGATCCTGCCGAACATTCTCTGCCCCGTCCGTTCAGCCGACAATTCCGAGAGTCTATGTCGGATGGCCTGCGTCCCCTTCGAATGGGGAGGAGTCTCCGGCATGTTGAAGGTGACGGTCCGAGATGATGCCCCCGTGGACTGTCTCCTGGGGAATGATCTTGAGAGTTCCCCGTGGGCCGCCGTAGAAAGAAGAGAGCACCTGGGGATGTTGGGCCTCCCGGACTGGGCGTGCGTAACCACCCGGTCCATGGCCGCCCGTGCCATCCCCCGACCAGAAGAACCAGAATGGCCAGCACCTCCTCCCCCGATCGCTCCAGTAGAGGACACCGACCATACCGACCCCCCAGAGCAAACCCCCGAAGGGCTCACTCAGCCCCAGGACCTTCCCAACCTGGCTCAGTGGCGTCAAGAAGGGGGGCCCACCCAGGAACAGTTCCGTCAAGAACAGAAGACCTGTCCCTCCCTCGAGGGACTCCGCCAGCAAGCCCTCGCCCAGAGCGCAGGGGACACCACCGGAGCCCATTGGATCTATTGGGACAACGACCTATTGTACAGTGAACAGAGAATCGCGGAGTTAGGGGCCAGTCGAGTGCTGGTGGTGCCCCTCCGTTTTAGAGACTTCCTGTTAAATTTGGCCCACGATGTCCCTCTGGCTGGACACCTGGGCCAGGACAAAACCTACAGTCGCCTGGTGACCCACTTTTTCTGGCCAAAGATGAGAAACGACGTCCTCAACCACTGCCGGTCCTGCCCCACGTGCCAGGCCAGCGGGAAGAGCGGCCGCAAACTCAAAGCACCTCTGCAACCCTTCCCAGTTGTCACCACCCCGTTCGAGAGGGTGGGAATAGACATTGTGGGGCCCCTGGACCCCCGTACAGCACAAGGACATCGGTTCATCCTGGTACTGGTGGACCACGCCACCCGCTACCCCGAGGCTGTGCCCCTGCGAACTGTAACAGCCCCGGTGGTCAGCCGGGCCTTAATGGGGATCTTCTCCCGGGTGGGCTTCCCCCGAGAAGTCGTCAGCGACAGAGGCACAAACTTTATTTCGAAGTATATGAAGTCCCTCTGGCAACAGTGCGGGGTCACCTACCGATTCACGACCCCCTATCACCCTCAAGGAAACGGACTAGTCGAGCGGTTCAACCGCACGCTCAAGGGAATGATTGGGAGGTTGGAAGAGCCCCTCCGTCGCCAGTGGGATGTACTACTTCCGTGCCTCCTCTTCGCCTATCGAGAAGTTCCCCAGAAGTCCCTCGGCTTTAGCCCTTTCGAACTCTTGTACGGGCACCCTGTGCGAGGGCCCCTCAGCCTAGTCAAAGAAGGTTGGGAGATGGCCCCCCTAAAGACCCCTCCAGACGTCTTCAAGTACCTCCTGACCCTACGCAATCAGACCAGGCGATTCAGAGAAATGGCGAAAGCGAACCTTGAGGCCAGTCAGGAGGACATGAAAAAATGGTACGATCAAAATGCCTCCTCCATCGAATTCGAACCTGGCCAACAAGTGTGGGTGATGTCCCCCACCGAACCATGTGCCTTGCAGGACAAGTGGACGGGGCCCTTCAAAGTGGTCGAACGCAAGAGCCCCGTCACGTATCTCATCGATATGGAATCTCCACGGAACCCCCTCCGGGTCCTCCACACCAACAGACTCAAACCCCACTTTGTGCGCTCGGAGCTCAGCCTCCTGATGGCTACAGACAGTGGAGCGGAAGAAGACTCCGAGCCTCTCCCTGATCTCCTGAAGACTCGTGAGAAAGATGGTTCCGTGGACGGGGTCCGGCTCTCCGATGCCCTCACCCCGGAACAGCGCCAAGGCTGCCGGGACCTCCTGCTGCAGTTTGCTACCTTGTTTTCCCTCACCCCAGGGGTCACCCCCTGGTGCTTGCACGACGTGGACACTGGGGACAGTCCCCCTATCAGACACCGGGCGTACCGCGTACCAGATCGGGTACGGGCCTGCATCCAAGAGGAGGTATCAAAGATGCTCACGCTCGGGGTCATCGAGCCCTCGGACAGCCCCTGGGCCAGCCCGGTCGTGCTGGTCCCCAAAGCTGCTGCCCCCGGCACCACTCCTGAGCTCCGATTCTGCGTCGACTATCGGGGCTTGAATGCTGTTACCAGAACCGACGCTTATCCCATCCCCCGAGCGGATGAACTGATCGACCGCATGGGGGCTGCCCGCTACCTCAGCATCTTCGACCTGACAGCGGGCTACTGGCAGATCGGTCTCACACCCCGGGCCCAAGAACGATCCGCCTTTTCTACCCCCGATGGCCACTACCACTTCAAAGTCATGCCCTTCGGCATGAAGAATGCCCCAGCTACTTTTCAGCGACTGGTGAACCAGGTCTTGGCGGGGCTCGAGGAGTTCAGCGCCGCCTACCTGGACGATATCGCTGTGTACAGCCGCCACTGGTCCGACCACCTCCACCACCTCCGAGAGGTCCTGCAGGCCCTCCAACGGGCCGGCCTCACAATCAAGGCCAGCAAGTGCCAAATTGGTCAGGGGTCCGTGACCTATCTCGGACACCAGGTGGGAAGCGGGCTGGTGGCCCCTCTGCAACTCAAAATCGCTGCCATCCAGTCCTGGCAGCCCCCAGTCACGCAGACCGAGGTCCGAGCCTTCTTGGGGCTCACCGTCTACTACCGGCGGTTCGTGAGGGACTATGGCAGCATTGTGGGGCCCCTCACGGGACTCACATCCAAAAACCACCCGAAGAAGATCAACTGGACCCCAGACTGTCAAGCGGCCTTCGAGAAGCTGAAAGCCGCCATGTGCACTGCCCCTGTGCTCCAGGCCCCCGACTACAGTCGGGAATTCATCGTACAAACAGATGCCTCCGACCATGGCATCGGGGCGGTCCTCTCCCTGCTGAACTCCGAGGGACTTGACCAACCGGTGGCCTTCATCAGCAGACGCCTCCTGGCCCGAGAACAGCGCTGGAGCACCATCGAGAGGGAGGCCTTCGCAGTGGTGTGGGCCCTCAAAAAGCTCCGGCCCTATCTCTTCGGTACCCACTTCCGGGTGCAAACAGATCATCGACCCCTGCAGTGGCTAATGCAGATGCGGGGGGAAAACCCCAAACTATTGCGTTGGTCCATCTCCCTGCAGGGGATGGACTTCACTGTGGAACATCGACCGGGCCAAGACCACGCCAACGCAGATGGCCTGTCACGCTTTTTCCGCCTCGACGAGGAGAGTCCCCAAGAGGATGGGTGACTCTCCCCGCCTTCAGCTGGGGGGGACGCATGTTGGACAGGCCATATGAAGGGCTTGCGCGCTCTTCCTATCCCTGTTGGGAAGTGGTGCTGATTCAATGTCCTGAAACACAGGCCGATCTTTCATTGCAGACCGCTGGGTGCGCACTGGCATCTATTGTGAGTAAACTCATGCGCAGCTTGCCATTGTAGGTCGCTGTGAGTGCGCACCTGCACCTATTGTGCCTGTGATTCAATGTGCTGTCTGACAACACAGGCTTGTGCGTGCGCATGGACACATGTATTAGTTAAACCCGTGTCCAGTCTGCTGTGCAGATTTGGGTGGACGCACTTGCACCACTGGTGCTGGGAACTATGTGTCCCTCCTGCCATCGCAGGTCGGTATGCGCAATAGTACACGTGCGCCCAGGAAGTGTGCTCTCCAAGGGCCCGCCCGCGGACCTCCTGTATTCTGAGATCTCTGGGACATCAAAGATCTCCCACAAGTGACCTACACCATCTAAATGTGACATCTGGAGAGCGGTGCCCTCTCAAGTACCCACTTTGGCTACTGCCTCCCAACTGGTAGTGTGGTGCGAGCGTGGAACTAAGACGTGTGTCTTTGGACCCGGATTGTCTAGTGCTGTGCCCAGAAATCTTTTCCGCATAGGACTTGTTGGACAGGCCACATGAAGGGCTTGCTCCCTCCCCGCATGACAGGGCCCGAGCCCCGGCCCTCCAGGTGTTACCCACAGAAACAACCCACGCCCCGTCTCCAGACGGGACTCCTGCCCCCGGACATCTCTGTATCATGGGGCCGAACCACTACCGGCTCCCTCGCCCGGCCCGGCCGCCATCTTGGACACTGCACCACGAGGCCGCGTGGCCTCAGCTCGACCCTAACCCTGGGCCTGGCCAGGCCCCGACATCCAGGCACCACCATCCACCCAGGAGGTGAACGGACCACTTGGCAGGTCGATGGGAGAAAGAAGTGTCGATGGCTCTCCCCCGCCAGGTGCCGATCGCCCCCCAGCTCCCCCGGGCGCTGGCTCCACCCCCCTGCTGGGTGTCTGGACTCCCTCATCCCGGACCTCCCGACCTCCAAGTGCGAGGGTCCGGACATCAAAGGGCGCCAGACCTATAACTGGGGCAGCTCCAGAGCAGGAAGGCAGTTGTATCCTGGAGTCGAGAGACACCGAGAAGAACTCATCCTTGACGGACTACCGGCGCTGCCGTAGCCCTGCTTTGTGAACTATCATCCTGCCTGCTGGCGCTGCCGCGGCCTTCTGCATCCTCCATCCTCGTCGGGACCTGCTGGCGCTGCCGCGGACCGTTGTAACTACCACCTTCGTTGGGACCTGCTGGCGCTGCCGCGGACCGTTGTAACTACCACCTTCGTTGGGACCTGCTGGCGCTGCCGCGGACCGTTATAACTACCACCTTCGTCGGGACCTGCAGGCGCTGCCGCGGACCGTGTAACGACCACCTTCACCGGGACCTGCAGGCGCTGCCGCGGCCCGTCCCGCTAGAACACCGAGCTCGAGGATTGTGAGCTATCCATCATATCATCGCATCTACCAGATTGGTAACCAGACTGTCCCGCTACCCCCTTTCCCAACCAAGAGACTAGAATCGAGGGGACCCCTGAGTCCAGACCTCCTTGTACCATTCTATCGTACCTAAGAGATCGCTTATAAAGAACGTTAAAACCTTATCCTTGTGTGGTGTACATCTGTGGGGGGGAAGTTACGATCGCTGGAGACGGCTCTCCCCGGAGACCTCTCCCCTTGTCCTCGGCCGACCCTCCCGGTCCGTCTAACAGGACTTGTGGTTCCTGTACTATGGGGACTCCAACACTCAAAACCATCTAGCTGGTGGTGAACAGATTCACCGCTTCTGGGACCCCGTGTGGCCCATTTAGTTGATCTTGGGGCATCTCTCTCATGTGACACGCCGACTGCATGCTCATTGTGTGCGGTGTTCTTTATACAGGGTGCAATCCTCGGAGTTGGGGGGTGTACCCGTAGTAGTGCCTCATTCTACCTCATGTGGCTCTGCTGAGCTTCCGCCTGTGTGTGTGACCGGACTGGTCTGGTGCAGCCTGTATCATCGTGCACCGAATGTGGCGCCTCTTTTCCAGGGAGGTACGGAATTGCATCTCTTTGCTGTGCCTGACTGGAATCACCTGGTGCAATCAGAGCCACAAAAGACACACAACTGATGGACGGAATGCAGATTAAATCAAAACATTCACCCCAAGTCGAGAGATCTGGGTTAAATTCATCATTCTTTTGCTCACCATGCCACCCCAGTTTAGACCTAGCCATATGAAAATCAGTCTTGACCCTGTGCCTCATGGGAACTGTGCAGGCCGAACTGCCAAGCCAGGTCCTCCCTGTACCGGAAACAAGCATCCTGGGACCGGTTTCGAGGTTTCACCCCTCATCAGCCAGGGTAGCTTGAATCCAGGGGTGCAGTGAGCCCAGGACCAACGTCTGGGCATATCCGGCGCACTTAGGGCGAGAAAGCAAAAGGCACACAATTGATGGACAGAATGCAGAACAAATCAAAACATTCACCCCCAGTCAAGAGATCTGGGTTAAATCCATCGCTCTTTTGCTCACCATGCCACTCCAGTTTAGACCTAGCCATATGCAAATCAGTCTTGACCCTGTGCCTCATGGGAACAACTGCCAAGCCAGGTCCTCCCTGGACCGGAAACAAGCATCCTGGGACCGGTTTCGAGGTTTCACCCCTCATCAGCCAGGGTAGCTTGAATCCAGGGGTGCAGTGAGCCCAGGACCTACGTCTGGGCAAACCCGGCGCACTTAGGGCGAGAAAGCAAAAGACACACAATTGATGGACAGAATGCAGAACAAATCAAAACATTCACCCCCAGTCAAGAGATCTGGGTTAAATCCATCGTTCTTTTGCTCACCATGCCACTCCAGTTTAGACCTAGCCATATGCAAATCAGCCTTGACCCTGTGCCTCATGGGAACAGTCCAGGCCGAACTGCCAAGCCAGGTCCTTTCTGGACCGGAAACAGTCACAACACTGGCTGTCGTTGCCGCATTATACGTAGATTGTTCCCAAAAGCACCATACCTTTTGACACTGGGTTTTCCTTTGTGGCTCCGGTCACGCAGTGCTGCTAAAAAGTGTTCTATTTTCGTGTATGTGCATCATTTTGATATCGTGCACAGCATATGGATGTTGTCTCTCAAATGGGAGGCGGGGGGGATTCGATTTGGAATTGTCCACAGTGTGCACAACATTGATATAGCAATACGAGTGGGCTTAGTACTATTTCTGAATGAGTTTTATTCCCAAAAGTACCTGATGTTCATGTTGTAATGATTGAATATGTGTTGAATATAAACCTTTTTACATACATTGTGTGGTGTCTTTAGTGACGCTTAGTATATTTATCGCGACTGACTGCTGTGCCTTTGCTCTGCACATTGCCTCTGTAGTAAGCCTGACTGCTCAGAGCCACGCTACCCGAGGGTGAGCACGGGTCATACAGCGAGTGTAATCACCCGCCCTTGACGGGAGCGGTAGTTCTACCTGGCTGGGGGCATCCCTTCAGCCAACCACACAATGCCAGTTCCAACAATCCGTATTATTTTTATTATTTTATTGCTGCTGCTGTTATTCTTACTGCTGTTTCTAATGCTTGTGCTCTAAGCGCACAGACACCGAGTGACTTCATGGAACTAAGACATTTAGGCGCCCCAGGCGATGAAAAAAAAAAAAAAACTTCAAAGCTTTTGATGTTGGTCCCAAATGCAACAAGCATTTGCAATAAATGTAAAATGTGAATGTCCAGTATTTGTAAAGCGCAAACAATTACCCGAAGGTGTCAAGGCGCTGGGGGCCACCGGGAAGATTAAGCGAGCTATTGCCCAGAGTAAAAAAATGGTGCTGGGCTGATCGGCCCCCGGTGCCAGGGATCGAACCTTGAGCCCCAGAGTTCTGGTATCAGTCGCATTTACTAAACTCTCGAAAATGCGAGACCTATTGCATTGCAAATGGTTGTTTGCAAAAGCGCCCCGTGCAGGGCTTTCACTTTAATGGTGGGCGTGTCAATTTCCTTAGACGCAGCTCGTCTAAAGAAAGGGGCGTGTCCGCAATTGACGTGAAAGCGCCGAATAGGTCGCTTTTACAAAGAAAAGTTAAAAAATAGAAGAAAAAAACATGTGGCCGCGTTCTGCGCTGCAAATAAACCAAAGGCATGGCCGCCACTGTGGCGTGCCGTGCTATGGAAAAAATAAATGAAGCTCAATGAAAGAACGTGTCCCGCAAGCAAGCAGGGAAAAGCATTAAACTAAATAGTGCTCGGAGACTGTAATTAAAGCCTACCGAACAACAACACAGGTAACAGGGGGTGTCGGCATGGGAGGTTACAAATGAAGACAAGGCGGTACTAACGAGGGACTACCAAGCCTATTAACGAATCAGAACCTAGCATTTACCAAGGACAATGACACAAGCCAATGAAAAATGTGGACAGAGAGTGGGTGGTGCTTCACCTCCATACTCCGAATAAAGCGTGCCTCGCTCTGCAGCGCATGCGCTGCCAAGGGTCGACCTAAAAATGAGTCCTAATATTTACTTCCTAAGACGGCAGAGCTTGTGGGGCACATGCCGAAAGAGTCAGCAGGCTCAACCCCTCGCGACCCCATTGGTTCACAGGGCTCTACAGGCGAGTATGAACACAGGGCTGCAGGGCCCAAAAAACCTAGATTCTGGGACTCATGAAAAGTCCTTTGAGGAGGGGAAACTTTGGCCAGATGGTATCAATTTCGCAAGCTTAGGGACCAGGGTGTAATGATATCAGCTTAGCACAGGAAATAAAAATCTTACATATTTAGATGCCATTGGAACAGAGCGGAAACAAGAATTCTCTCTTTAGCATAACAAACTTAGGTTTACCTTTTCACGCCAATAACATCCCAATATCTCGAGTTTAGAAGAATCGCAAGCATTGGGCTTCCCTTCGAAAGGTCCGGTCTTTCCAGCCTCTAGGCGCTTGACTCCTGTACACGTGCAGGCTATAGACGAGGATTCATAGTTGAACAATACAGCATGAAGTGGTTATAAAGTCACACACGTACAACACAAGGATGCAGTGTGGAATGGCATCGGGGACAGAGCAGGAGGCTGACAGAGTTGTGTGTCCGTCTTGATGGAACCAGCCAAAGAGGGAAACCGGTGCAATGTAACTAGCGCTCATGTAAAGCGCTCCAATACTTTTGGGTCGAGTTGGCGCTTTATAATGATGCCCCAAACAGGTAGAACTACTTCTTCAATTACGGCCCGAGTAGCAGACGGGCACTAATTTAAGATATAAATAAGTCTGCACTCCTATTATTACTCAGTAAATCTGCACAAAGCCCCAGAAGGGGGTCACTCGGAACCGGGATATTTTCTATAATACCCATCACAACCCCCCCCCCCCCCCCCCAAATTTTTACTCATTTCTACAGATAGATGCAGAGAGAAACCCATCCATGTTCCTGTCTGTATGCATTTTTAAACAGGGAAAATTCTAAAAGCTGTCACCATGACCTCCAGGCCAACGACTCTGTGGCTTGACAGGAAATGGAATAAAAAAAGAAGGGTTTCTATGGACACTTGCCCAACTGTAGATTAGTACAAAGTTGATACTCAAACGAGCACGTTTTCATACAAGTGTATTAATTTGTTAATCCTGGGTATTTATTTCACTGAAATCTGACAGGCATTCGAGTAGAAGTGTGCATTTATCAGCGAAATAAATGTGGAAAAATACCAGTTTCAGCTTCATTTTGTTCACAAACCTCAAAATACATGTGTATTAACACAGATAAAATTAGCAAAAAATAAATATGGATAAATACAGACGGAAATAAAAATAAATAAAAACCGGGAGACCAAGTTATAATAAGAATTCCAGGGTAGGGTAGACATTTGTTGGTTATATTTGGAAATAAAATATCTCATAGGGTTGCAATCCTCGCGGCTCTCGGGAACTGGTTTTCCACAGCCACCTTCGCCTCGACACATACGTTTTCTCGCTGTACAAATTTCAAATTCTGGTAAATCAATGTCTGTTGCGATACATTTCCTCTTGAAACTGCATTTCTTATACTCAGTGTTATTTTTTATTTTTTTTGGTGTCATTGTTGGAGTGTTGGTGTGGAGAACCACCAAACTGTAAAATAGGCCCCCATGAAACTGGAATTTTCCTGTGCCCATGAGGCCAATCTGCTCCTATCATCCCGTGTGCATGGGCCACTGGGCAGCACAACTTGCCCACGTGTTTCTAGGATTTGCTTTGGAGTTTCATGGTGCCCAAGGAAGGCAAGGTCTTCTGGCACCATTGTCCTCCTGGGGGACCCAGTCAACAAAGGGTGTGGCCACCTCTGTCTTTGCCAGTCGCAAGTGACAATGTTTTGGTGCTCCCATGGATAGCCAGAGTTCTGGCTAGTTTAATGTAAGAGGCGGTGTATCTATACTGGCTATTAACAGTCAAGTAGTGCTGCCCCCTGGAGGCCACAAGTGACTCTGCAGCCTCTAAGGTGTGAACCCTTAGTTATAAGGAGGGCACTCAATGAGGTGTGGACCCCATGGTTTCTTTACCAAAAAGACAAACTCAAAAATATTCGTCCCGGTACAAAGAGGGCATCGGCACTGGATTTGACCCCACTGAGCGGAGCTCAGAGACAACAGGGCCGGGTTGTGCGTTAGAGGCCCTAGCTCATCGCCAGGACCTTAGAAATTCTCGTCACACGATAAGGGTGTTGAGTAGCAACTCTCTCAGGGGTGCCTTGGACAAGAATTTGTTGATTCCAGAAGAGCTCCTTCCAGGCTACGTTACCACTGAACCTCTTACAAGTACCTGCTGGCCGGCTTTCGCTGGTGTGCTTTACAGGTGGTGGGCGGGAGTCTGAGTCTAGGAGAGAGTGTTGTCCAGAGTGTTCCGAGCCGGACATCCGAAGGATTCCGCATAAATTCACACTCAGGAAGTCGCTCACATGAGCCACGGAGCCCTTCATTGTGGTTCCCACAAACAGCTAGAATGGCCCAGCTTCATACTGTCTTCGGCCACTGGATCCTGGCCCAGATCCCGACTACAAGCCAGCATGGTCTTAAGTGTGAGTCACTGGCCACTCAGAAAAAATTATTGCCCAAGCTCCTTTCCATGCAAATTTGGTGGGATTTTTATGTCTTCCAGCCCGATTCCAGACGGAGATAAACAACTCCTTATAAGGTCATGAGGGAATTTAAGCAAGGAAGTAGTCACACACAATGGAGCCCCCAAGTGGTGGTCCAGGTGAACTACAGGACAGGAAGGGTACAGACCCTGCTGTGATACACTGCGTGACTTTTTCTCACAAGGATCAGTGGCCTCGCCCATGGAGTACAGTAAAAATACTTTTAAAGAAGGACAACTATCAGGCAGTCTCCCCATTATCTGCCCTCGCAGACAAAGAAAGGGTCATGTTTGGAACCGAACTAGCCATCGGCACATGGTTATCCAGGGCCCCGCTTATCCTGGCCACCGTAAGGCGAGCATGAACTGAAGCCGACTCCCCTAGTTAGCTCCATACTGGCACACTCCGTCTTCCGATGGCTCATTCATAGCCGGCTCCCACAGCTTTAGAATTCCTCTCCCTAGGTGGACCTCCAAGTCCGGCCTTTTCATTTGACAATCCCATCAAAGCCGGAGAGTGCCTGAGGCGAGCCCTGCTTCCAGGGCATCAGGGAGAAAGAAAGCCCTCGCTCTGCTCAATTATGCTGAGCCTTTCAAAGACCCGTCCATCTATATATATTTTAAAACACATCCCTCATTCAATCAATAAAAATTCTAAAGCCATCCTTCTCAAGAATCACTCCCAGAGTGTGGATCCTATGAATTTCCATTGGAATAATCTAATCTTCTGAAACTTTCAACAGAGAGCCCCGTTATTCCAGCCTCACTCACTCCTATAAGTGGCCCTTCTGGGGGTCAAACATTGTACTTACGGAATCTCTCTCCGTGCGCACTGCTGCTGGCGAACCTAGAAATGACCATGATCACAGGAAGGGTGGACGCCAAGCTGTAGCATCGCATTAGTGCTGGGAGTCCAAGAGATGGAGCCTGAGGACGAACAGAATCATTCTACCATTGTTGCTGCTTTAGTACCATCGCTGCTCGTTTACTGAAATTTTATATATGTGTTGCATTTTAGTCAGAACATTTTGGTTTTAAAAAATATCTTCGTGATTTTATTGCACTGTCGCATTGCTGTTTGCACTCTTCCCCCTTCCATCTTTTGTTCGCATTGCCTGCACCTTAAAATTAAGTTTGACAAAACTCACCGTTTGGGTGATTTCTCGCTGCTCTTTGCCCCGACCGCCATCTTGGGTGTGTACTCGCTTCTAGGACGACATTGGGGGCAGCGCTCTAGCGGTTACACAGAGTTCCTGCCACACGTTATTTAGGGAACTAGATCTTGGCGCGAGGACCACGAACAGAATCATTCTACCATTGTTGCTGCTTTAGTACCATCGCTGCTCGTTTACTGAAATTTTATATATGTGTTGCATTTTAGTCAGAACATTCTGGTTTTAAAAAATATCTTCGTGATTTTATTGCACTGTCGCATTGCTGTTTGCACTCTTCCCCCTTCCATCTTTTGTTCGCATTGCCTGCACCTTAAAATTAAGTTTGACAAAACTCACCGTTTGGGTGATTTCTCGCTGCTCTTTGCCCCGACCGCCATCTTGGGTGTGTACTCGCTTCTAGGACGACATTGGGGGCAGCGCTCTAGCGGTTACACAGAGTTCCTGCCACACGTTATTTAGGGAACTAGATCTTGGCGCGAGGACCACGAACAGAATCATTCTACCATTGTTGCTGCTTTAGTACCATCGCTGCTCGTTTACTGAAATTTTATATATGTGTTGCATTTTAGTCAGAACATTCTGGTTTTAAAAAATATCTTCGTGATTTTATTGCACTGTCGCATTGCTGTTTGCACTCTTCCCCCTTCCATCTTTTGTTCGCATTGCCTGCACCTTAAAATTAAGTTTGACAAAACTCACCGTTTGGGTGATTTCTCGCTGCTCTTTGCCCCGACCGCCATCTTGGGTGTGTACTCGCTTCTAGGACGACATTGGGGGCAGCGCTCTAGCGGTTACACAGAGTTCCTGCCACACGTTATTTAAGGGGCTAGTATGCGAGCGCGCAGCGCACGCGCGCAGCGTCGCGCCGGAGGAGCGCCAGAGGAAAGCCCGTCTGCGCCCGTCCGCGCTGAGGACGGGCTGCAGGTCGGGCTGAGCCAGGTGAAACCAGTGCCCTATACTAAGGTAATCTACTCATATGCTATGAAGGACTTGAGAGCTATGAAACCTATCCCGCTTTCCTGTCATCATAGGTTTACCCCAGAAAATTTCCGGGAAGGGTATCTCTGTGATGTATGTAGGCCTAATTTACCTATCATCCCCGATTCTAATCGTAAGGTCCAGATCCCTAGCCATTTGCCTAATGGGGACTCTGCTGAGAAGGGCTTTTTGATCAATGCCCGCTCTATAATTAAAAACAACATCTACTTTCACGATTTCGTGACTGTTAGGAATCCAGCATGGGTGTTCATTACGGAGACTTGGGCTACAGATACATCAGGACACGATCTCCTTCTGGCTATTCCAGAAAATTATGCCTTACAGAGACTAGACAGAGGTACACGTAGAGGTGGTGGCCTAGCTATTCTATATCGGTCGCATCTCACGTGTAGAATCAATGCTCTGTCAAAATCCTCAGATCCTTTTGAGGCTCTCTACTTTTGTATCTCATCATCACCATCCTCATCGTTCTCAGGGATTTTGTTGTATAGGCCCCCCGGACAGAGATCACAGTTCAGCAACGACCTGTTTAGATTATTAGAACCTTATGCTGGTAAACCCCATTTTACCATTTTAGGGGACTTCAATTTTCATCTAGACGATACTAGATGTAAAGATACTATATCTCTCATAGACCCTCTAAAGGTCTGTGGCTTCATACAGTTGGTCATGGAACCAACACATAAAGCAGGTCATATACTTGATGCAATTTTCACTAATGATTCTCGGGTCATGACTGGCCCTCCGGAGCAACTAGCTTGGACGGATCATCTAGCAGTACCGATTGTACTTACCATCCCTAGTAAACAGTTCTCTAGGAGGATGGACTCCTCAAGAGAATGTAAACGGAACTATAAAAATATCTCAAATGAGTCCCTGGCCCCATTTTTTGGAATCCTTGCCCTGTCTCTGGACCCAGAAAAGGCTGCCACAGAACTTACTAACCACATACAGAGGGCCGTGGAGGTCTTAGCGCCAGCCACCCCTAGATATGTCGCGAGGCGAAAACCCTCTGCCCCGTGGTTTGGGGAACAACTTAGGCTTATGAGACAAGGATGTAGAAGACAAGAAAGACAGTGGAGGAGGACATGGGACACTAAGGATAGAAAGTTGTATAAAAGCTCCCTAAAAATCTATAAAACCGCAGTTGTCAAAGCCAAACAAGACCACTTCTCCAACATTACTACGTCCTTGACTTCATCGAGGGAACTTTTTAAAATTGTAGATTCCCTCTGCTCATTAGTCACCTGATCCCATAACAGGCTCTCAGGAACTTTGTGACAATATCTCCAGCTTCTTCCATACGAAAATTGTAGATATTTCCATGCAACTGGATTCACAGATGAAACGACTGGGACCTCAAATAACCACTGAACTGTCAATTTTTGAAACATGGTCAAAGGATCCGGCTAAAACCTTGACTAATTTCACTCCTGTCACTCTAGAAAATCTTAACCTCCTTCTGAATAGGACGAAGTCCTCGTCTCCTTTAGACCCGTGTCCGCTTAAAACTTTGAAGGAATGTAGTGAAACCCTTCTTCCCTACATCTTGGAGGTTATGAACCGCGCTCTTCAGCACGGTGTTTTTCCCTCGGCTTGGAAGAGGGCCATTGTCAGGCCTCTTTTGAAGAAACCTTCTTTAGATCCTGAAGTGTTAAAAAATTTTAGACCTATTTCCCTTCTTCCTGCCCCAGCCAAAATGCTTGAGATGCACTTGAACCATCACTTGTCGGCATTTTTGGACGATTCGGGATTCCTTGATCAGACTCAACATGGTTTTAGAAAACTCCACAGCACGGAGTCTGCACTCACTGTTGTGACTAACAACATCAGAATGAATGTAGATAAAGGCCATACCATGATGCTAGTATTACTGGATCTGACAGCTGCGTTTGACACCCTTTCTCCCTCAGTCTTAACATCGCGACTGAGGGAGTTGGGGGTGGAGGGGGCCGCCCTCGATCTTCTATCTTCCTTTCTTGAGGCTAGGGATCAAAGGGTCAAAATGGGCAAATATCTCTCCCCTGCAAAGTCTTTGCAATGTGGGGTGCCACAAGGGTCGGCCCTCAGCCCGACCCTATTCAACATTTACGTGGCACCTCTGGCTAGACTAGTAAGATCTCAGGGGATGGAAGTAGTGTCGTACGCAGATGACACTCAGATCATGGTGTCCCTGTCACAGTCTGTCAGCACCACAGCGCTCGGCTTCAGGAATTGCATGCAGTCGGTTGCCGACTGGATGACTCTCAATTCCTTGAAGCTGAACGGCGATAAGACCGAGGTGCTGATCTTTGGAAAGGACAGGGACGCCTGGTCTAGTGAATGGTGGCCGGCATCCCTAGGAACCTGTCCGACCCCGTCACAATCGGCAAGAAACTTGGGTGTCATCTTTGACGCTGAGCTAGCTATGAACCTACAGATTAATAGAACTGTGGCCACCTGCTGGGGAGTTCTAAAAATCCTTCGTAGAATAGCTCATTACTTATCACCACAGGCGAGAAAGCAAACAGTCGTAGCACTGGTTGGATCTCGCCTTGATTACTGCAATGCGCTGTATACGGAGATTAACAAGGGACTGTTACTCCGTCTGCAGGTAACCCAGAATGCAGCAGCAAGATTTGTCTTGGATCTGCCTCTCTCTGCCTCTGCCACATTAGCCAGGAAGACTCTTCATTGGTTGCCCATCGAACAACGCATCTCCTTCAAAGTTATCTGTTTAATTCATAAGGCTCTGACAGCAGACTTGGCCGATGGACTGGGATCTTTGCTGCTTAATTATGTACCCAGCAGATGCCTTAGATCCTCGCAACAAAACCTCCTGGTTATCCCCCGCATTAAGAAGACAAGATGGGGAGGTAGAGCTTTCGCATCGGTGGCTCCTAGATTATGGAATGCTCTTCCCTCTGAGCTTAAAACTATAGCATCTCTGCCCTCGTTTAAGAAAGCCCTTAAGACTTGGCTCTTCGGGAAAGCATACTACTAAACTGCGCATGGTGATTCAATTTATTATGTTAGGCGCCTTGATGCCCCTCGGGCCAAGTTTGCGCGTTATAAATCTATTTCATTTCATTTCATTTCACATGGGACCAAGGTCACACAAGGGTAGCGCCAGCATTTCACACCACCTTAATGAGACAGGGCAGTTCTGAATCTCTCTTTCATTGTGAAGGGAGGAGAGGGGACTTTGGGGGTAAAAGCTTTGTTTTCGGCTTCAGTAACCCCATCCTGTTCAACATCTTCGTCCAGCACCCGCAATCCTCATCCCACAAGACGGTTCAACATGTCTTCATCTGGGCCAGACTGGAGGGACACAGGACGACCATTGTTTTCCATGACTGGTTGGGTAAGAACCTTTCAAGACTCAACATTGAGGAAAGGGACTTTGTGATAACTTGAGCCCTAACACTCACTGGCAAACCATAGCTGTTTGCCTTCACTATTACCAGCCCCTAACCATTGACTCACTTATCCACCATTTAATTCCCATACTTAGCTAGTTGATTAATTTCCCGAACACAAATGATGTGCGTTGGAACTTGGAGGTCCAGAGAATCTAATCACAACAACTCCTCAACTACAAAACCCGCAGCCTCCTGATGGGTTTCATTTAACGGGGCCATCCAGTGAATGATGTCACAATACGTCTCAAAACCCACACTGACGTCATCGAAGGAAGGAACATTCTGGAATGCTGATCATTAACGCTTATTCGGATGCAGGGGCTGGGAAAGAGAGCTTTCTTATTTCTTTACCCCAGGACCCCCCATAAAACACAGTGTCTTGCTCAAAAAGCACTGCACAAATCATGAGTGATAATGGCAGCAACGTTGGAAAGGATCTGGAATAGAAAGACAGGAAAAAGTGATACAGAGGGACAACCAGTATGGAAAAGAACCAACAAGAGTGATAGATAGGGCCAGGGAGAGCATACTGGTGGATATAGGACGCAGGAGGTGAAATAAAGACTAGGCAGCCTTGTTTTCAGGAACCCCGAGATTCAGCAGCAGGCTTCAGAGAAAAATATGGGCACCGGAAGTTATGCTTTTACAAATTAAGCACTGAAATGGTTGCAAGTGGTGGCCCCTGGCATTTGGGAGTGGGGCCTTATTATATATCCTTACTTGGCCCAGAACAAGTGAGAAGAAAGGCAAAAATGTGGGAAAGAAGGAGAAAGAAAGCAGGGATAACAAGCATTTGCAATTCAATAGGTCTCACATTTATAAGAGTTTGAGCTATTGGCATTGTAAAATGACAATGCCTTTTATTTATGTTTTAGTTTTAAAACAAATAAAAGGCATTGTCATTAGCATAAAATTGCATAAAAGCAGTGTGTGGAGTGCAGCAGTGTGTGGCGTGCAGCAGTGTGCGGCGGGCAGCGGTGAGCGGCGCGCAGCAGTGTGTGGCGTGCAGCAGTGTGAGGCGTGCAGCAGTGTGCGGCGTGCAGTAGTGTGCGGCGTGCAGCAGTGTGTGGCGTGCAGCAGTGTGCAGCAGTGTGTGGCAGCATGCAGCAGTGAGTAATGCAGCAGTGTGCAGCAGTGTGTGGCGTGCAGCAGTGTGCGGCATGCAGCAGTGTGTGCCGTGCAGCAGTGTGTGGTGTGCAGCAGTGTTTCGTGTAGCAGTGTGAGGCATGCATCACTGTGTGGCGTGCAGCGGTGTGCAGCAGTGTGCGGCGTGCAGCAGTGTGCGGCGTGCAGCAGTGTGCTGCGTGCAGCAGTGTCGGGCAGCATGCAGCAGTGAGTAATGCAGCAGTGTGCAGCAGTGTGTGGCGTGCAGCAGTGTGCGGCATGCAGCAGTGTGTGCCGTGCAGCAGTGTGTGGTGTGCAGCAGTGTTTCGTGTAGCATTGTGCGGTGTGCAGCAGTGTGTGGCGTGCAGCAGTGTTTCGTGTAGCAGTGTGCGGCGTGCAGCAGTGTGCGGCATGCAGCAGTGTGCGGCGTGCAGCAGTATGTGGCGTGCAGCAGTGTGTGGTGTGCAGCGGCATGCAGCAGTGTGTGGCTTGCAGCAGTGTGTGGCTTGCAGCAGTGTGCGGCGTGCATCAGTGTGCGGCGTTCAGCAGTGTGCGGCTGCAGCAGTGTGTGGCGTGCAGCAGTGTGCGGCATGCAGCAGTGTGTGGTGTGCAGCAGTGTTTCGTGTAGCAGTGTGAGGCATGCAGCACTGTGTGGCATGCAGCAGTGTGCAGCAGTGTGCGGCGTGCAGCAGTGTGCGGCGTGCAGCAGTGTGCTGCGTGCAGCAGTGTCGGGCAGCATGCAGCAGTGAGTAATGCAGGAGTGTGCGGCGTGCAGCAGTGTGTGCCGTGCAGCAGTGTGTGGTGTGCAGCAGTGTTTCGTGTAGCATAGTGCGGTGTGCAGCAGTGTGTGGTGTGCAGCAGTGTGTGGCGTGCAGCAGTGTTTCGTGTAGCAGTGTGCTGCATGCAGCAGTGTGCGGCATGCAGCAGTGTGCGGCGTGCAGCAGTGTGTGGCGTGCAGCAGTGTGTGGTGTGCAGCGGCATGCAGCAGTGTGTGGCTTGCAGCAGTGTGTGGCGTGCAGCAGTGTGCGGCGTGCATCAGTGTGCGGCGTGCAGCAGTGTGTGGCGTGCAGCAGTGTGAGGCGTGCAGCAGTGTGTGGCGTGCAGCAGTGTGTGGCGTGTAGCAGTGTTTCGTGTAGCAGTGTGCGGCGTGCAGCAGTGTGTAATGCAGCAGTGTGCGCAGCAGTGTGTGGTGTGCGGTAGTGTGCGGCGTGCAGCAGTGTGCGGCGTGCAGCAGTGTGTGGCGTGGTTTGTAAACAACAAGAAAAGCGGACATCAAAGGAAGGGTGGGAGGGAACGAGCATATGGGGTGTGAGTTATAACGAAAGTTAATTGTTGTAAGAGGGGATGCAGGAAGTGAGGCCGAGCGCGCGCTGGCGAAAGCAGTCTGCTGCTTTCAAGTCCGATGCCAGATGCCAGCTTCGCGCTTGAATGCCTCACATGCACTGGCCATAAACCGCATTCCTAAGGTCTTGTGCCCCTTACTAAATCTCTCTGAATGCATGAGGCGGCGCACGCGCAGGAAGTAGCTGGTGGCAAATGGAATGCTCGTGGTTGTGCGCGTAACCACCACCCGATCTGCCTGGGAAGCCTTTGGGAGCATTTTCTGAAGCCCCTACATAAGTCTCGCTGGGCGATCGCTTACGCGATAGCCAGGCGAGACCTAAAAAGGACCTGCTCGAGTGAGATAAAAGAGACCGAATTCCGGTCTCTTTTATCTTACTCGAGCAGGTTCATTTTCATCCCTGTTTGAGTGTGGGGTGGTGCAAGGAGGAGGTGTGAGGTGGTTTCAACACTAGAAAGCCTTCATGAGATAGAGAGACAGGAAATGTAGGGTGGTGAAAGAAAGAGGCGTGAGGTGGAATCAAGACCAGGCAGCCTCGGTAATCATGAGACAAAGAGACCGGAAGTATAGGGCAGTGGAAGAAAGAGGCATGAGGTGGAATCAAGACCAGGCAGCCTCGGTATTCATGAGATAAAGAGACAGGAAGTGTAAGGGGTAAAAGAAAGGCGTGAGGTGAAATCAAGACCAGACAGCCTCAGTATTCATGAGATAAAGAGACAGGAAGCGTGGGCGGTGGAATAAAGAGGCATGAGGTGGAATCAAGACCAGGCAGCCTCGGTATTCATGAGATAGAGAAACAGGAAGAGTAGGGTGGTGGAAGAAAGAGGCACAAGGGATGTATGCAGTAGAAAATTTCAAGTCTTCCAGTCAAAAGGAAAGCAATGAAGATGTGCTCCGAGGGTATGCAGAGACAAGTGCAAGAAGAGGCAGGGAAGCCATTGAATAAGACTCACGCAAATGAGATTGGCAAGAAAGCCACCCAATGCCAACCATTGGGCGACTGATAGTGCGCTATAAGTAGTTGTATTGTGTACAATAGGTTTTCAACAACAGACAGCTAAAAGATACCTGTCGACTAGACCTAAAACCTACTGCCCGTCTTGAAGAAGTGCCAGTGACCTAGTACTGTGTCTGTGGGAAGAACTCTGTGAGCTTATTCATTCTATCTCATCTTAAACTTATCAGACTAGTTTGTCACGGGATAATGCGTTTATTTGTGAAGAGCAACATTCTCCCATCGCACCTAGGTACAGGAAGTATCTTGATAGCAGCTACCACTTTCACCAGAAAAGATCATTTTTATTAACTATCTTGGGAAGCCTGGGACGTTCCTGGAAAGAATTCTGTTTGCCGGAGCCTAAATAAAAAATCCCTCTCCACATTTTTTATCAGAATAATTTTTAATGATGGCATTTTTTAGGTCAAAGTCTGAAGATTAGGAATAACTGCTGGTCCCCAAAAAAAGAGGGCGGAGGGCCCGACATGCAACCACCGGCTATAATTAGGCAGTGACCATCGACACAAATTAGGTGCTGCATTTATGATTTTTATTCTGAAAGGTAGATTGCATCTGTCAGGTGCATTAGTGAGGCTAGGCCTTTGCCTTTCTGACCAGCGAAGCTATTTCCCTGTAACAGTGGATGCCCTGCGAGGGCATCCAGTGGAGCCCGGATCACTTATTTTGGAGGCCCAAGTGGCAGACGTGACATTTAAAATTGACTGAGATGCCTCCACTGGCGCAAGGGACTATTCTCATCATGTCTCCTTTTTCCCCAGTCTCCATTTTTTGTCCGCCGGGTCAACAGCAGTGGCACGGTCTCCTTTTTCTTTCGATTTCGCTCCTCCGACATTTAGGTTGCCTCAACGCACACTAAGAGCACGCAGGAATATGTTGAACAGTTTATATATGCATCGATGGGAGCAAACAAATCAGAAGTCAATTCATTTAAATTGTAGACCCGGGCTGTGGGACCAGTCTACGACGTCACCTGCTGTGGGTCAAGGTAGCTCTTCATCTACTTAGGAGACAAGCCGTGGGGTTTTGGTTGGTCAAGAGCTGTTTTGGGGGACAGAGGTTGGTGAATTGGTCAAGGCACCTTTGTCACTGTTCCATCCTCCCCCCCCCCCCCTCACTGAAATCCGGCTACATACTTAACCCTGTGTTATTGTGCCTGGTCTTCACGAATGCTTCACATGTTGGTCCACGCAAGCGTCTTTTCCTGAACCATCAGAGGCTCCACCTTCTGTTAGATCTTACATTTCAGGACCTTGTTTCCCGGGATAGTGCTCACTGGTTTCAAACAAACTTTAAAGCTCTGGGCAAGAAGGCTCCGTATTCATCTCTAACAAATTGACCCATTCCAGACTTTGAAGCACAGAAGGGTTTTCTTCTGGTCTTCAACGCCAAGTCTATAAAACTAGCAATGTGAACCTGGCAGCGGAAGTAGATCCTCCTGGAGTCTGGGCCCTCACAACTGAACGACCTATTCCATATAAGAATATCTATGTGTGGACAATGTTCCCTCTAATTTGTTTCCTCTGTTTGCGGCAGTGGAGGGTCTCTGTGCGCTGCAACCATGGCTATGTGCGCCAGGAACCAGACCGCTCGTGTGTGCAGAGCCAAATGTCACTCCAAAAGTTTACTTAAAAAAGTGAAAAGATGGTTCATTTTCACACATACAGTGCCACGTTAAGGGTCTTAAGACCGGTTTGCAAATTGGATAAACAGGCCATGACATTAATTGGTTACACTGGCAAGTAAACTTCAGGTTTAGAAAAGGACAAGACTCCAACGATGGTACCATCATAAGATTTAACTAAATATTCTTAACTGGAGCACTGTTCATTGGGTGGGGAAATCTTGAGAGCCTATACAATATCACATATACACAATAAATTACAAAATTACATAACAAATTTACAATTTGATGTGAAAGCCACTGAGTAATGTTGGGCTGTCCCGCCAGAGATAGTTTGTATAACTCTGACATGCAGGCAAACATGGACGGTGGGAGAGGGCCGTTCAGACACGTGGCATCACTAGATGGGTGACAGGGTTGCTTCTCACGGCGATCCTTGTCATTTTTCCAGTGCTGATAAACTCTATCGAGGTCAACTTTCCCATTCAGGAGGAATGCCTTTGTCCTCATCAGCATATCCAAATGCTTCTGCTCTAGTCTCTTCCTCAATTTACTCTTGATAGTATTCATGAGGCTGAATCCTCGTTCACAATCTGCACTCGATGCTTGAAATGTGGGTGGTGTTCAGATTTTCAGGTCAAGGTTTGGCTGCACCTTGGTACAGACTCAACTGTGCATCATGAACGCTTTCTTCACCTGTCTCATTTTAAATGTCAGGATCCTCCATGCCGGTTATCAAGACAAAATGAAATGCATTGAAAAACCGTTATCTCCTTAAGCATTTATCACCACTATTATGAAAATTCTTAATATGAGAAAATTGAGAATTAATACTAGCCCTGTTGAAGCGATGTATGAATAATAGAAAGTGGCGAAACATGTTAGCTACCACAGTGGGTTCGTAATTTCTTGGAGACATGTAAAGACATTTCCTATGGCAATCTCCTATGAAAATTAAATAAAAAAGAATATATTTTTTCACAACTTCTATTTGTCCTTTCTTGAAATATTTTTAGCTGAATTAAGAGGGAAGCTCAGCAACCTGAGGCTAAAATTTCAGGTTCAATTTGAGGAACTACTCGCTCTAAAGTGCACACATTTCAGCTGCACTACATGTCTACTTAATTTCTGTCACAACTAGTGCCACAGCTATTGAACTGTTTGGGGTTAGTATTAGAACTCCTTACGCTCTTTCTCGATTGTTAAGTAGCTGCAATAGTATTTACATACGGATAGTAAGCGATATATAAATATTGCAGTACAATACAATTTATATAGCGCTTCGTAGCGCTGATGAGAAAAAGGAAGTACTCGATCTTTCAGTTTCCTTGGCAAGCATCGAGTGCGGGACTGAAAGCATGCTGTTTGTAGGTTGTCCTTTGTGAGAGTTTACAAACTAAAATAACAGAGTTTCCATTTCTACACGTGCCAGTCATTTTCTGTTGTTTGTTTTCTCTAAAACATTCTACCCTTTCGTATGGAGCCCTCCACTATGGTCAAGGGGCGATCTCACCTTAAAATGTAGTCATTACATTTTAGAAAGCAACTCAAAACTATGGTTTTTACTCTCTTATTCGACTTTCTGTGTCCTCTTGCGTTCCACTAACTTGTTGGCATGCACTCCTTTAAAACAGCAAATTCAGGGACTGAGTGGTTTCAGTGAAATACTCTTGTGAGGACAAATGAGAGACAGTCAAGAGACAGCAAGTTACATGTTTGCATTTTAATTACGCCTTGCTGTCAGTAATGATGAATTAAATTAATTACGGACTCTGGCACCAAAAAAAACAGAATATTCATGACTGCTAAATCTGACTCCTGCTGAATAAATAGTCTGTGGTGCTTTAAGCTTTGTACTAAAAATACTTTATTATTTATGTATTTATTGGCTCGATTATGGAGAGTGTTGTTGCAGAATCCGTCTTACACCCAGTGCTTAGTTTGAAAACAAGCACTGGCAAAGGCAATAGGTCTCGGCTTTGCCACTGATTTTTGCTGATGCGCATCAGAATCGGCTAAAAAAAAAAAAAAAAAAAAACACAAATCCTCTTTGCCACTGCTGTACACTGTCGGCAAAAAAAACATGATAATGCATATAAGTGCTTACATCCTCCCGCGCCCACACGTAAGCAACATGAAATGACAATGGGGCAGTGCCACCACGCATGCAAGCACAAGCATCACCATGCATGTGAGTGCATGCACCATGACGCAGCACCCATTTTGTTTTTTGTTGTAAGTTAGCATTCCAAAATGGGGGATGTCATTCTGGGAGTGATCATTTAAAATAATTTATGAAAATGCATTAAAGTGCTTTCTGTTGAAAAGCAGAGTTTGAGTAATAAGTTGCAGCTGCCAGACACTCCAAAATTATTTAAAGACAAAAAAGATGGCGATGTAACAGATAGCAAAACTGGAGAAGGAGGGGTGAGGGTTTACAGAAAACTCTGATAAGAGGCAGGAGCAGGGATGGGAGAGAGCTGGGGGGACGTGTATAAAATAAAATGTAACACAAATCAGAGCAGTGGGAGAGGAGGGGTGGGGGAGCAACACGTAAAGTGCTGGGGGATTTTAGTTATAAAGTAGAGAGCGAGAGAGAATAAAGAGAGAGAGCAAGAAAACACATGCACTCGCATGGAAAGAAAGAAAAATATAGTTCCATGAACATAAACAACGATGGGATACTAATAATCCAATCAAAATGAAGCTATGCTGAGGGGAGGCCCAAACACAAGAGGAAATATAGCCAATGGATATGAAGCAAGCACATGAGATTGACAAGACAGACAACCAATGGAAGCGATAGGCTGACCTAAAGCCCGTCCTCGGTATTGTCCATGATAGGTCTTCAACAATAGAACGCTAAAGGCTGTGTGTAGGCGAGACCTAAAAACACATATGTGCAGGCGTCCAAAGGGCCTGCCACCTAGGGTGACCAGGCGTCCCAGATTTGCCCAGACAGTCCCGGTTTTTCACCAGCTGTCCCGGCAGATTTCAGGAAATTAAGCTAATGTCCCGGTTTTTAGAGAGGGTCGGATGAAAACGGTGGCAGATGTCTTTTTATGTTTTGCAAAGCAGGGAGAGTGAGCAGCTATTACAAGAAAGCAATTTAATTAACAGGCATGCTACTGGCTCTAAAAATAGCATTTTATGTATGTTATTATTGCCTTTTCGGTAACTCTCTGCTAAGGAGCGCTGTCATTCTGTGCACTCGCTTGAAATAAAATGTTAGTCCTTCGTTTATTTTTGAGAAATGTCCCGGTTTTTGGCTTTAAAATTTTGGTCACCCTACTGCCACCGGTACTGCCAAACGTCAGGGCTGCTGAATGCCAAGGCTGTCTAGTTTTGATTCCACCTTCTTCTGTTTCTCACTTTTTAGGTCTCGGCTAGCGAAGGCTGCGCTTGCGCAGTCTCGCTCGCGAGAGATAATGACTTGGAGAAGAGGGGCTTGAACCCGCCCCTCTTCTCCCCTCTTCTCCATTGGCTGGCCTCTTGAATGCTGGCCAGCCATTGGAGAAGAGATTCGTCACTCCGAACAGGCCCCGTCCTTTTCGGATTCGGGGGCGTGTTTTTTGCAACTTTTCTAATTATCTCCTCCAGCCAATGGCAAGAGGAGAGAAAAGCAAAACACGCCCCCGAATTCGAAACCGCCGCTGCCTTTCTCCGAGGCATTTCTGCTTTGCCTCGGAGAAAGGCAGTTGTCTCTCTCTGACTCTGTCGTGTTTCTTGTTTGCCTTTATATCGAGGTGGGCACATCGCTGCACTGAGTGCGGGGTGCCGCTGGTGCCCAGGGCTCAGCTCTGGAGGCCGATGTGCCCGTTTTACAGCTCCTCTTCCGTGTTTGTCAGCTGCCTGGGACGGAAACGCCGCGAATCATTTAACTTCACAGTGCCTCGTTTTCTCTCAACGACCAGTTTGAGAACATTGTGAAACCGATTGAACGAGTGCTATACAATAACGCCACAACTGCACAGTGCAATAAATAATAGGAGTGGTTTGTGAATAACATTACTATTAACCTTATATAGATCCCACAGCAAAACTGATAACATTAAAGGCCGCCTGATGACATACAGCAATGCTTCTAAGCATGGCAAAGATTATTTTTAAATAACATCACTCAATTCACCAATAGAATCTAACATACTCGATTTTAAACAACGTACGTGGAAGAAATTCAATGTTTCTTTATTTAAAAAAAAAAAGTATATTTTTATACGATGTTTGTGATGTGATTTACAAGCCACATCTCACGAGGACTCGGCTCGACCTTTTGGCGCTTAGGGTCGAGCCAGACCCCGTAGCTCGCTTCTCTGTAGTACATTCCAGGCTTAAATGCGCAAAGTCGCTAATATTAGTGCAGACAGAGTCACTTATGTGCCGGACTCAACTCTTAAAGGCGGGGGTTGGGGGGCAAGGACGGTCAGTTGCAGGACTAGACTATTTTAGCGAGACCTCCAAGCTCTTCCGTCTCTGCCAGCCCATATTCACTCCGCATTACTGTATTTGCTGTAGCATGGCGCCTCTTCTTGTGTTTGCGCTGACACGTTGGCCGGTTCTGCTTACTCAGAAGTCAGGAGTTTGTTTTTCGTAGAGTCAAGGTATGGGTTTTGTATTTTTTGACTAAGCACAAACATTGGCTGGTTCTACACAGTCACAAGTCGGATTTCGTTTTTTGCTGAGTTACGCTACAGCGCGAGTCTGCACAAACATCGGCCGGTTTGGCTCTGATTTTCGCTGAGTCACGAAACCTTCTGATTTCCCAGTGAGTAATGCTTCCCGTAACTACCCACCACCCCCCAACTGGATTCTTGCCGAGTCATGGTGGGCTAAATTGGAGAGGTGAATTAACCTGCACTATACATACCAACCTTTTAGAACAGGGAAGTGGAAGTTTAAAAAAAAACATAATCGGAAAATGTACTTCCCCCATGAACTTCTATTGAAGCAGATGCGATTTTAGCAGGGAGACGGCCGAAATAAAGCAATTTGGGGCTCAAACAATCTCGAGTCTCCCGTCTGAATCAGGTCCAGTGGCATGTATGCAGTGCACCACAATGTACTGGCCCCCTAAAAAAGGTTTCTTATTCTTTCTCACTACATAACTCTCTCTACCTCACTACTCCACTCTATCTCACTACCTCACTACCTCACTATCTCACAACTTCTCTCTCTCAAAACATCACTACCTCACTCTCTAGCTCACAACCTCACAACTTCACTCTCTCTCACTCACTACCTCAATCACTCTCTCTTTCACTACCTCTCTCTCTATCTCACTACATCACAACATCACTCTATGCTTATATATCACTACCTCACAACATCCCTCTCCCTCACTACCTCACTCTTTCACTACCTCACTCTTTCACTACCTCACTCTCTCACTACCTCACTCTCTATCTACCTCACTCTCTATCTACCTCACTCTCTATCTACCTCACTCTCTCTCACTACCTCACTCTCTATTTCAATACCCCACTCTCTCTCTCTCTCTCTCTCTCTCTCTCTATCTCACTACCTCACTCTCTCTCTGCTAATGCAATAGGTATCACATATGCAAAAAAAAAGGTAATGCCAATAGAAATAACAATGCAATTTATTTAGGGATACAAAAATAATAAAAAAATAATGAGCAATACCAATAGCTCTACCTATAATATTGCCGAGGCCATTGCATTGTAAATGCTTGTTACCAATGTTTCTCCTAGTTCTCCTTTCGGTCATTTCCTCACTTGCTCAAGCTGAATGTCTGACAATGAAGAATAAGTTCTGGTCCTCAAAAATAGTAGCTGGTGCCCAGCACTGGTAAACCCTGGCACAAATCAAGCACTGTTTGTGCTATGGCACCTTTCAATGTCTTGGAGCACCGTTGCACAAAGAGAGGGAGATACAAGCTTGATTCAAGTCGCTTGCAAGGAACAGTCCATAGGATAACCACGCCTACTTGAGTGTTTCAAGCTGCCCTAATAACCTAAAAGCTGTTCTGATCCAAATGGCTGTCAAAAATAAACCAATTCCATATCTCCATATGTGATGGGATGCTTTTAAAAGTTTGTTGAGTTGGCAAAATGGATCAAAAAGTCTCATTTCCGTTCATAAACTTTACAGTGCTTTTGTATTGTTGCATTTCTGTAATGTGTCATACACATTGAGGAGGTGTCAAAGAGCATTTTCATACAGGCATCATGCCAAACTCAGTGTGTGGTTGGCAGAGTGCTGTATTTGTTTTATTCCTTGTCTCATGTGAGAGTGACCAGAGGGGGACTCATCTCGTCTTGGGGCGCAGCACTTACCCGTGTGAGGGAGGTGGTGTGAGAGACAGACACAAATTGTTTTGCCATTAACACGTGCCAGGCAGATCAGAGAAGGTGCAGTAATACACACGGCCACATGCGCCCGGCAGATCAGAGAAGGCGCAGTAATACACACAGCAACACGTGGCAGGCAGATCAGAAAAGGCGCAGTAATACACACAGCAACACGTGGCAGGCAGATCAGAGAAGGCGCAGTAATACATACAGCAACACGTGCCTTACAGAATCAGAGAAAGCGCAGTAATACACACGGCAACACGTGGCAGGCAGATCAGAGAAGGCGCAGTAATACACACGGCCACACGCGCCTTACAGAATCAGAGAAAGCGCAGTAATACACACGGCAACACGTGGCAGGCAGATCAGAGAAGGCGCAGTAATACACACGGCCACACGCGCCTGAGAGATCAGAGAAGGCGCAATAATACACACGGCAACATGCGCCCGCAGATCAGAGGAGGCGCAGTAATACACACAGCAACACGTGCCAGGCAGATCAGAGAAGGAGCAGTAATACACATGGCAACATGTGCCCGACAGATCATATGAGGCGCAATAATACAAATGGCAACATGCGCCCGGTAGATAAGAGAAGGTGCAAAATACACACAGCAACATGCGCCTGGCAGATCAGAGAAGGCGCTGTAATACACACGGCAAAATGTGCCCAGCAGGACAGATAAGGCGCAGTAATACACACAGCAGCACGAGCCATGCAGATCAGAGAAGGCGCAGTAATGCAACACTTGCCAGGTAAATCAGAGAGGGTGCAGTAATACACACGGTAACATGTGGGAGGCAGATCAGAGAAGGAGTGGTAATACACACAGCAACATGCGCCCGGCAGATCAGAGAAGGCGCAGTAATACACACGGTAACACGCGCCCGGCAGATCAGAGAAGGCGCTGTAATACACACAGGAACACGTGACAGGCAGATCAAGAAGGCGCAGTAGTACACAGGGCAACAAGTGCCAGGCAGATCAGAGATGGTGCGGTAATACACATGGCAACGTGCGCCCGGCAGATCAGAGAAGGATCAGTAATACACAAGGCAACATGCGCCCGGCAGATCAGAGAAAGTGCAGTAATACACATGGCAACACGTGTAAGGCAGATCAGAGAAGGCGCAGTAATACACACGGCAACACGTGTAAGGCAGATCAGAGAAGGCGCAGTATTACACATGGCAACATGTGCCCGACGGATCAGAGAAGGCGCAGTAATACACATGGCCACAAGCGCCCGGCAGATCAGAGAAGGGGCAGTAATACATACAGCAACACGTGCCAGGCAGATCAGAGAAGGCGCAGTAATACATACGGCAACATGTGCCAGGCAGATCAGAGAAGGTGCAGTAATGCAACATGTGCCAGGCAGATCAGAGAAGGTGCAGTAATACACACGGCCACACGCGCCTGACAGATCAGAGAGGGTGCAGTAATACACACTGCAGCACATGCCAGGCAGATCAGAGAAGGTGCAGTAATACACACGGTCACATGCACCCGGCAGATCAGAGAAGGCGCAGTAATACACAGCAACACGTGGCAGGCAGATCAGAGAAGGTGCAGTAATACACACAGCAACATGTGGCAGGCAGATCAGAGAAGGCGCAGTAATACATACGGCAACACGTGCCAGGCAGATCAGAGAAGGCGCAGTAATACACACGGCCACACGTGCCTTACAGAATCAGAGAAGGCGCAGTAATACACATGGCAACACGTGGCAGGCAGATCAGAGAAGGCGCAGTAATACATACGGCATCACGTGCCAGGCAGATCAGAGATGGCGCAGTAATACACACTGCCACACGCGCCTGACAGATCAGAGAAGGCGCAATAATACACACGGCAACATGCGCCCGCAGATCAGAGGAGGCGCAGTAATACACACAGCAACACGTGGCAGGCAGATCAGAGAAGGCACAGTAATACACACGGGAACTCGCGCCCGGCAGATCAGAGAAGGCGCAGTACATGGCAACACGTGACAAGCAGATCAAGAAGGCGCAGTAGTACACACGGCAACACGTGGCAGGCAGGTCAGAGAAGGCACAGTAATACATATGGCAACACGTGCCAGGCAGATAATACATACAGCAACACGTACCAGGCAGATCAGAGATGGCGCAGTAATACAGACGGCCACATGCGCCTGACAGATCAGAGAAGGCGCAGTAATACACACGGCAACATGCGCCCGGCAGATCAGAGGAGGTGCAGTAATGCACACAGCAACACGTGGCAGGCAGATCAGAGAAGGCACAGTAATACACACGGCAACACGTGCCTGACAGATCAGTGAAGGCGCAATAATACACACGGCAACATGCGCCCACAGATCAGAGGAGGCGCAGTAATACACACAGCAACACGTGGCAGGCAGATCAGAGAAGGCGCAGTAATACACACGGTAACACGCGCCCGGCAGATCAGAGAAGGCGCAGTAATACACACGGGAACACGTGACAGGCAGATCAAGAAGGCGCAGTAGTACACACGGCAACAAGTGCCAGGCAGATCAGAGATGGTGCGGTAATACACATGGCAACGTACGCCCGGCAGATCAGAGAAGGATCAGTAATACACAAGGCAACATGCGCCCGGCAGATCAGAGAAAGTGCAGTAATACACATGGCAACATGCACCCGGCAGATCAGATAAGGTGCAGTAATACACACGGCAACACGTGTAAGGCAGATCAGAGAAGGCGCAGTATTACACATGGCAACATGTGCCCGACGGATCAGAGAAGGCGCAGTAATACACATGGCCACAAGCGCCCAGCAGATCAGAGAAGGGGCAGTAATACATACAGCAACACGTGCCAGGCAGATCAGAGAAGGCGCAGTAATACATACGGCAACATGTGCCAGGCAGATCAGAGAAGGTGCAGTAATGCAACATGTGCCAGGCAGATCAGAGAAGGTGCAGTAATACACACGGCCACACGCGCCTGACAGATCAGAGAAGGTGCAGTAATACACACTGCAGCACATGCCAGGCAGATTAGAGAAGGTGCAGTAATGCAACACGTGCCAGGCAGATCAGAGAAGGTGCAGTAATACACACGGTCACATGCACCCGGCAGATCAGAGAAGGCGCCGTAATACACAGCAACACATGGCAGGCAGATCAGAGAAGGTGCAGTAATACACACAGCAACATGTGGCAGGCAGATCAGAGAAGGCGCAGTAATACATACGGCAACACGTGCCAGGCAGATCAGAGAAGGCGCAGTAATACACACGGCCACACGTGCCTTACAGAATCAGAGAAGGCGCAGTAATACACATGGCAACACGTGGCAGGCAGATCAGAGAAGGCGCAGTAATACATACGGCATCACGTGCCAGGCAGATCAGAGATGGCGCAGTAATACACACTGCCACACGCGCCTGACAGATCAGAGAAGGCGCAATAATACACACGGCAACATGCGCCCGCAGATCAGAGGAGGCGCAGTAATACACACAGCAACACGTGGCAGGCAGATCAGAGAAGGCACAGTAATACACACGGGAACTCGCGCCCGGCAGATCAGAGAAGGCGCAGTACATGGCAACACGTGACGAGCAGATCAAGAAGGCGCAGTAGTACACACGGCAACACGTGGCAGGCAGGTCAGAGAAGGCACAGTAATACATATGGCAACATGTGCCAGGCAGATAATACATCCAGCAACACGTACCAGGCAGATCAGAGATGGCGCAGTAATACAGACGGCCACACGCGCCTGACAGATCAGAGAAGGCGCAGTAATACACACGGCAACATGCGCCCGGCAGATCAGAGGAGGTGCAGTAATGCACACAGCAACACGTGGCAGGCAGATCAGAGAAGGCACAGTAATACACACGGCAACACGTGCCTGACAGATCAGAGAAGGCGCAATAATACACACGGCAACATGCGCCCACAGATCAGAGGAGGCGCAGTAATACACACAGCAACACGTGGCAGGCAGATCAGAGAAGGCGCAGTAATACACACGGTAACACGCGCCCGGCAGATCAGAGAAGGCGCAGTAATACACACGGGAACACGTGACAGGCAGATCAAGAAGGCGCAGTAGTACACACGGCAACAAGTGCCAGGCAGATCAGAGATGGTGCGGTAATACACATGGCAACGTACGCCCGGCAGATCAGAGAAGGATCAGTAATACACAAGGCAACATGCGCCCGGCAGATCAGAGAAAGTGCAGTAATACACATGGCAACATGCACCCGGCAGATCAGATAAGGTGCAGTAATACACACGGCAACACGTGTAAGGCAGATCAGAGAAGGCGCAGTATTACACATGGCAACATGTGCCCGACGGATCAGAGAAGGCGCAGTAATACACATGGCCACAAGCGCCCAGCAGATCAGAGAAGGGGCAGTAATACATACAGCAACACGTGCCAGGCAGATCAGAGAAGGCGCAGTAATACATACGGCAACATGTGTCAGGCAGATCAGAGAAGGTGCAGTAATGCAACATGTGCCAGGCAGATCAGAGAAGGTGCAGTAATACACACGGCCACACGCGCCTGACAGATCAGAGAAGGTGCAGCAATACACACTGCAGCACATGCCAGGCAGATCAGAGAAGGTGCAGTAATACACACGGTCACATGCACCCGGCAGATCAGAGAAGGCGCAGTAATACACAGCAACACGTGGCAGGCAGATCAGAGAAGGTGCAGTAATACACACAGCAACATGTGGCAGGCAGATCAGAGAAGGCGCAGTAATACATACGGCAACACGTGCCAGGCAGATCAGAGAAGGCGCAGTAATACACACGGCCACACGTGCCTTACAGAATCAGAGAAGGCGCAGTAATACACATGGCAACACGTGGCAGGCAGATCAGAGAAGGCGCAGTAATACATACGGCATCACGTGCCAGGCAGATCAGAGATGGCGCAGTAATACACACTGCCACACGCGCCTGACAGATCAGAGAAGGCGCAATAATACACACGGCAACATGCGCCCGCAGATCAGAGGAGGCGCAGTAATACACACAGCAACACGTGGCAGGCAGATCAGAGAAGGCACAGTAATACACACGGGAACTCGCGCCCGGCAGATCAGAGAAGGCGCAGTACATGGCAACACGTGACAAGCAGATCAAGAAGGCGCAGTAGTACACACGGCAACACGTGGCAGGCAGGTCAGAGAAGGCACAGTAATACATATGGCAACACGTGCCAGGCAGATCAAAGAAGGCGCAGTAATACATACAGCAACACGTACCAGGCAGATCAGAGATGGCGCAGTAATACAGACGGCCACACGCGCCTGACAGATCAGAGAAAGCGCAGTAATACACACGGCAACATGCGCCCGGCAGATCAGAGGAGGTGCAGTAATGCACACAGCAACACGTGGCAGGCAGATCAGAGAAGGCACAGTAATACACACGGCAACACGTGCCAGGCAGATCAGAGAAGGAGCATTAATACACATGGCAACATGTGCCCGACAGATCATATGAGGTGCAATAATACAAATGGCAACATGTGCCCGGTAAATAAGAGAAGGCGCAAAATACACACGGCAACATGCGCCCAGCAGGACAGAGAAGGCGCAGTAATGCAACACGTGGCAGGCAAATCAGAGAAGGTGCAGTAATACACACGGTAACACGTGGCAGGCAGATCAGAGAAGGAGCGGTAATACACACAGTAACATGCAACAGGCAGATCAAGAAGGCACAGTAGTACACACGGCAACAAGTGTCGGGAGATCAGAGAAGGCGCAGTATTACACACGGCCAGGCAGAGATCCTGAGAAATTAGTGAAATGGGAAAGAATGAGAGCGGGTGAGATGAGTAGTAGCCTTGCATATTTTTTAAAGAGGGATACACTCCACTGGTGAATAAATACACCCAGGAACAAGGAAGGAAGCAGAACTTGGTGTCTGTGACTTCCCGTAAGACTGTGGTCCCGGCTCGTGTCACCACCAAATTGGACTAAGCCAGTAGTCTTTACCTGGGTTCGCCTGCGTACTTTCTGCAACAGCTGCAGTTTATTCAAAATGCCACTGCTCGCCTCATTCTCAAGGTCCTGATTCGGCAATCGGTGTCTGCACGTCTATGTTAGCTTCACTGGCTCCCTGTGAGCAGTCACATCAAAATCAAGGCACTCATTTTCGCTTATAGAGCCTTGGAGAACAAGGGACCACTCTACTTGAGATGCAGACTCAAGCCCTACCACCAGAGCAGACCCCTCGGTTCTGACTCCCAGAGGCTGCTGCCTGTCCTGCGGATCCACAGGGCTAGACGCGGTGGGAGGTCCTCCATCTTCTTGACGGCTAAGCTTTGGAACACGCTTCCATCCAGCCTACGACTCGTGCCCTCAGAAAAGATCTTCAGGAAAGGCCTGAAGACCCACCTGTGTAATGCCTGGCTCCCTTCCGTTTCTTTAGGGCAGTCCTGCTGTTAGCGCAAGGACCCTCCCTCTGGAGCACCTTCATGCTTTACAGATGCCTTTGAATTGTATTGTAAGAATAATCAAGGTTGGCGACCTAGGCAGAAACTACAGCCGATAAAATGCAGAGATTTCACCTGCTCCTGTGAGGTCGAAGGAAGCAAATTACTTGAGGACTCAATCAACGGTACACTGCCTCTACAGACAAGAACCAGACGGTGTGAACCACGCTTGGGGGAGTCCAATGTTCAGTCAACTCCCTCTAAAGACACAAACCGGAAGGCGTAAACCATACTATGAAAGGAATTGGAGTCAGTGAGTAGTAAGCTTGCTCCAACGGTACGGTCCAGAGGGTGGAAAGCACAGTTGGGGGCGAGGGTGGGAGTTCAGTGACCAGCAACATGGCTCTACAGACAAGAACCAGAGTGTGTGAACCATGCAGGCCGAGTGGAATTGATTTAATAGTAAGCTGGAGCTACAAACGAGGCAACATGAGTACTGGTCCCATTACCAAGCCCCCAGCCAGGCTGATGTCCGGTTTCTATAGACACTTTCAACGACTTGGAACTATGAACTTAAGCCTTCAAAAACTGTTCTTCCAACTACTGTACCAAGTAAAGCCAGGACCACACCCACATAGTTATTGAGTCCAGGAGGCAACAAGGCTCTAGAGCTGGCCTCCATGTCTTGTGAAAAGGCTAGCCACTGACACATGGATATGCATCTTTCCAGTACAATATCAGAAGAACACTGCCTTGAAGTGAGGACCAAGTGGGATTACTCCTTGTCGGAACAAAACGTGGAGGAAGAACGCTAAAGTTCTGAGATCCCTCACTATCGGAACAACCTGAACCCGGGTTTAAGAAACCAAGTAAACGGCTTCCAGTTCAAAATGACTTTAACACCTTCCTTTTCAGAGATGCACAAAATATTTTTCCTTCTTAGCCCTAGTCCATATATAATCTGGGCAACAGCTCTTCTAAGTTCCTTCCAAGGTCCCCTTTTTTAGCTCCCAATATTGAACCCATGTCGCTGTTTATATTCCTTTTTCTCCCCATACTTCTTTTTTTGTTCCCTCAGTTTCTTTCCATAGTGGTCTGAAATAGCCGCAGAGTGACATATAACCATTTTATAAAGCTCCTTGAATAAACACAGGGCTGGAACACACCCACCCTTCACAAAATGCCACAGAGTCCAAAAACTGCCAAATACACTGCACTCCAGGCCATCATAAATGCCCTCAGTTTATAATGAGGTGGGTAAATGCCCTACAGCTTGAGCCTGCACCAGCCAATACGTGTCAGCCCCATATCTGATACAGCGGGGCACATGCCAAAGCTGCCCCCTTTCGCCGTTTATGTTTGTACTAACTTTCGAACCCTTTGTTCAGCACCTACGCCAAGAAGCCGATACATGTGGCATCCATATAGGATCCACTATGCACACTATCTCGTTATATGCGGATGATTTGATATTATATATTAGGGACCTCCGTGTGAATATGCACACCCTGGTGGAGCACTTTGACCTCTTTGCTTCCCTATCTGGACTGCAAATTAACAAAAATAAGTTCTATGCCTTCTCCTTTGAAAATACTTACAACGGCCTGACGCTGCCTTTCGGAGAAATGAGGCTACAGCTGGCCCCTCGAACATTTAAATATTTGTGAGTGCATATATACCGGGAAACGCTTGATCTCCTGGAGGGTAACTTGCTTAAAACCATCACGCCCATTCGATCACAAGTAAGCTTCTGGGCTATGCTGCCATTATCCATAGCAGATGGTTGTCCCTAGCTAAAATGAAAACATTGCCCCGATTACTTTACTACTTTGCAAACCTACCGGTACCTATCCCGGCACGATATTTTAAACTTTACTAATTGATTTCACATGGGAAAATGGCTGACGCAGGGTTGCTCTCAGCAAACTCCAGCTCCCCCCAGATCAGGGAGGTATGAGCTCTCCTGATTTTAAATCTTACCGAATTGTGGGACAACTCCGATGGCTATCCTGGTTGGTTGGCTGTAACCTCCCGGAAGTAGAATACACTGAGGCCATACCCGGGCACAACACACTACATAGATTGTTATGTCCTAGCACCACCATCCCACCGGATGGACCAGTGCTGCTCTGCAAAGCCCTCTCCCATTGGAGAATGGTGCCACACTGTACCTCACCACAAATACCTTACTCCACGAACATACCACTAATGCGGCTCCCTGCGGCCACCGGGACACACACAGCCCATAGACTCCTGCCATGGACACAGGGAGGGGCAGAGATGGTTGGCGATCTCTTTGTAGCGAGGACCCTACTAGGTCATGCACACTTTATACATGCTCATAACTTACCATATACCCTGTTTCTCACACAAGCCAGCATAACTCGCTATGTGCAGCGGCACTGCACACCAAACGGTACTGAAACCTCACCTCACTAACTGCTGCTAGCCATGCATACGATGGGACATGAGCGACATCTAGTCCATTGGCTTTATAGGGGCATTCACACACACCTACGATTCCCACTGACCTCCCTCCGGGACAAGTTGGGAACAGACCTCATACGACCCCTACAGGAAAAGGAATGGGATGTTTTTGCAGAAGATTTCCCGTAACGCCGGATTTAAATTTACCCAATTTACTGCTTATCTTATCCCACAAAAACTAAATATCATGTTCCCAGCGGTCTCATCGGCCTGTCCAGGCTCTCGCGTACACAACGCCGATTTATTACACATGCTATGGGCATGCCCTGTATCGACTCACTATTGGGCACAAATCTTGTCTATTCTCTCAGATCTTACAGACCAGACACACTGGCACACATTCGAACGTTGTATACTAGGTTTATTTCCGAGGCCCAAAAACACTTGTGTGACTTCACGCTTTACCGACTTGGCGCTGCTGTTAGCTAGAAGCCAACTCACGAAGCGTTGGAAGTCAAGCTCTGCTCCCGTGGTAGCTCAATGGCAGGAAGAGGTACATAAATGGAGTAAGGCTGAAAGTAGTGCACTACGCCGTGAAGAATATCGAGGCTTACGGAAAAAGCCTAGAGCTTTAGAATGGGATGCTCTGCTGGAATCTTTTAAAACCCTGCAAACAGGTGATCGGTGAACAGCCTCTGCCCCTATATGGCGGCTAACACTTCATGGTTTGCCGGGTTGGGTATTCATAAGATATCAATAAGACTAAATGTTCCATACCTGGTCCTTCCAGGGACATCAGCCATACTGATTATTTCACTTATCTAGCACTATGTGTGTACACCAAAATGAACTAAAAAAACAGGCTTCCAAAATTGTATAGCGTGGCACCCCTAGCTTGTGCTTTATAGACTCCCACCACAGGGGCGGCTGGTTTAAAGACTGAGCTTCTATACATTTTAATTATACCGCCCACTGTCTGGGTTAGCCTAAGTCTTGCTTTGGCCAGCTGGGGCCCCCATTCAAAGTGCTCTGACAGGGTAACTCCCAGGTAGGAAAAATATCTTTACTCTTTCAAGAGGCGTGCCATTTAGGGAAGGGTTTGGCCTAGTCATGCTGGGGGGATTGAAGACCATATATTTAGTTTTATTTAAGTTGATCTCCAGCCCTCGCAACTTGCACAAATTGGCGAAGCCATCAAGAGTGCGCTGGATACCCATTGATGTTTTTGAAAGTAACAGGGTGTCATCAGCAAACATCAGGACAGGCACCCTCCCCGATACTAGCTTTGGAACATTGTTGTCCTTTATATTTATAAGGTGGTCAACAAGGCCGTTAAAAAAAGACAAACTAAGGTAGGAGCTAGAACACATCCCTGCCGGACCCCCTTTAGTACATGGAAACGTGAAGTAAGTTCCCCGTATTTTCCACAGCGTACTTGGGCAAAACTTCCCAGGTGGAGCCTCTCTATAATGTTGAGAAGGTAGGGAGGAATCCCAAGATCAATCAGCACCTTCCAGAGTTTCTCCCGGGGGACAAGATCAAAAGCCGACTTCAGATCAACAAATATAAGATAGATGCTGCCACCCTCTATAGTCACCGTTTTCCAGAAAATAGTTGTAGTCTGAATATCTGGTCTACGGTTGACATATTTGATCTGAAGCCGGCCTGGTAGGGACTGAGTATTTGTTCTTCTTTCATCCAACGCTGTAGATGGTCCAAAAGTTTTTGGGTGATGTCAATTAAACTAATCGGCCTGTAGTTAGAGGGTGAAAGAGGACAACCTTTTTTTAATATGGGCACTATCTCCGCCCCACGCCAGGTATCAGGGGGATCCAAACCCTTCAGGATGGCATTAAATAGGGCACACAGGTACGGTACTCTTATTTTGGGTTCTTCCCGGAAAAGGTCCCCTGGTATTTTATCTAGACCTGGCACTTTGTTGCGGTGTAACTTGTTAAGGGCATTTCCCACTTCAGTCATGGTAATCTCTGGGAACCCCACCAAATGGTCCTCCGCTGTCATACTGGAAGTAGTGGGATTAACGGGGCCACCATCCCCAATGGCATACAAGGACCCAAAGTGGGTCTCCCAAGCTTCAGGCGCTATGTTGGGCTCTATGGCCGATCTCCCTTCGCTGTCACCCAAGGTTACTATTGGCCAAAAGGTTTTCGGGTCTTTGTCGTTAAGGGCAATTCTGAGAGTTTCCCACATTTCTAATTCCCAGTTTTTTTTCCCCGGTTTGTGGTCCGTTTATACCTAGCCCTGGAAAGTTTGATTAGTGTCCTGTCCTTCGCCGCATCCAGGAGGTCCTTCTTGGCCTTGCATTGCAAAATATATCTATACGCTTCACCTCTGAAAGAACTATTGCTTGTACCAAACTCTGCTATGTAGCGAAATTAAACTATGCATTATTGGAACGCGATTAGCACCTTTCTGGAAAACGCAATAAAGTTTTTAATTTTTTTTTTTAAATGAGCGTGGTCTCTGCGTATATTATGGGTGCAAAGAGCATGTGCGGATGTGACGTCCCAAAAAGGAAAAGTCTGCTTTCACGGATCAGTGTGGGGTGACCCCACCACACATGGCACTGCCGCCATGGAGGAGAACATGGGGCGATTAAAAAAAACTACCCCTACTTTCACGAGACAACCATTATGAACCAACTGACCTGAGTAACCACCAGTCAGAGCATTTCCCCCGTTTCCTGAATTTAATATTCATATATTAAACACCCTTTTCGGCCTGTGTGTTTCTATAGATACTGTTAACTCCTGGGGTTAAACAATTCACACACTCAATAGTTACACTACGTCATATAAATGTAAAGAATTTTATTTTATAATTGAAGGCCTTGAAAGTCATTTTGGTAAGGTATTGACTTACCAGAAATATATTCAGCTGACGGCAAAGTATTATCTTCTTTTTTTTTTTAACATACATTTTCTGTTTTTCATCATACAAAAAATTCGTCTAAATAGGTTTCTTTATGAAGAGGAACATGCTTTCACGCTTCTCGCTTTGAAGCAGAAGATGAAAAATATTGCTTTGCGCAGAGATGCGATCGGTGTCTTCTGAGATGAGGCCGGCTGCCGCTCCTCGACAGGGCGGCGGTAAATTTCCACGCTCCTGACGCCAGCTTCGGTCCTTCTGACGAGTTAAACGCCAGCCCCTGTTGCTTGGTAACTACCAGTTTGCTCATGGGCTGCACGGGTAAATACAAGATTGTTTGAACTGAGCACACCAGTCACCCAGACCCTCACAGGTCTCACACACAAATCTAAACCCCGAGGCACAAAAGGATGGGGTAAAGGGGCAGAAATACGCTCTGGGGGCGGGAGAATTCCTTCCAGGGTTGCAGCAAATTTGCAACATTCGTTTCGGAAATACAGGTGTAGATTATAGGTATGCTCCATAAATTCCACACGCGAAAAATGGAATGCAGATAGGTTTCCATTAGGGCAAGAAACTTGACACTGTATTTTATCTTAGTAACCCCCCCACAGGATCCCTTCTCGGTCTCTTCTTGGCAAGGCACACTATCCTGCCTCTAAAAAGTGCAAATTTAAATGATTTTGCCCCAGGTGGAAACCAGAAACGTCATAGATTGTGGGTGTTGGGCGACCCCATTCAGAAACATCCAGAGACAAGCCCCAAGCTTGGAAATGCAGTGATTCCTGCAGTATATCTGCACTTGGAAGCCAGACCTTATGAACAAAAATCCCGCCAGTCCGGATTCGCTTGATGAGGAGGCCGAATTTTCCAGGGTGGGCTTAGAACGTTGTGGCTTACAATGGGATATTTAAGGAGCATTTGAGGAATCAATCACTTTTTAAAACCTCCAGAATCACACATGCAGGCAGGAAAGGAGGGCTGCACCAGATCCCTCTGGACAGATAAGCCAGGGCGGCCACCTCCTTCTAGGCCATCAGGAGATACCGTTTCCAGTCTCGCACGTTTGTACGGTATGTTACTGTATTTTTTATATCGCGCTTACCCACATGGATAGCGAGCTACCCCTTGTAGGGTGTGTGGTTGAAAGAATGTTTTCTTTGCTTTGGACCTTTGTGGGAAGTATTTTCATGTTGTGCGTGATGATCACTGAGGTGCGGTTGTCATGTTATGGGATGCGGTGCCTGGCGGAGGCAAGGGATGAGAGAATGTGAGGGATAGACGCGCAAAGTATAATAGGACTAACGAGCTGGCCACAGGAGTAGCAGGAGGCTGTGTGCCTGTAGGAGAACAAGGGGATAAACGGAGAACACCCGGTAAGCCATAGGGTGACACACACCTGGTAGAGATCCTGTCGAAGGAGTAAAAGGGTACCAGAAGGACAAGACAGGGTGGTGGTAATATAAGCAGGAGCCATGCTCCATTTTTTAGATCATTATTTATCTTAAAAGCAGGGATAATTGTGCTGCTGGATAAACAACACCACAGGAAGAAGGAAGGGAGTTGTGGAACAATCAAGGCTGGAATTCAAAAAGCCCAGATTTCAAGTTCTGCTGCCAGGCTGAAGGAAGCCAACGTTTTGAGCAGGGGTTCTACCCCTTGCCCTTCGAAAGCTCCCGAAGGCTCTCAAAGGTGACAAGCACCAGTCGGGCGACTCCTAGTGGGTTGTGGCTTAGACCCAGACCAGAGAGGCACCCTGCACATGCAAGGGTGAGCGAGGAAGCACTTGGTAGCTTGCTGCACTGACAGCACAAGAGCAAATTGTCTGCTTCTTGTTAAACAGCTGTCCCCACCCCACCAGGGGAGGACATTACTTTTCTTCTATACCAGAGTCCCTTGATCTTTCTAGTTTACATTACGAGGCATCTCCTGACATTCTAGAATTTCCTGCCAAAATAACTTCCACTTTCATTATTAGTAGTGAACGTATATTATTTAGTGGGGAGACATTGCTATAGGCTGATGCATTCCGGGGGTTGTAGTCTGGTTTTGATTCCACTGAACTAATTAGACTAACACACCTGAAATCAATGACAATTATAAATATTCAAGACTGTCATTAATCGCATGGAGTGAGGTGGTCACAGATGAGCGGGGCCAACATGGGGCCCATGAACACATGGAGGAGGTGCAGGAGTCAGATGTTGACCATTACCAGAGGAAACAGCAGCAGATAATGTCTTAAAAGCCTAGGACAGTTAAAAAAAATCAGTCCAGCAACCAACCCCTGGAAAAAAGGACTCGAGTCCCTGCGAATGGTTGATCAAAAGACCACAAAGCATACCATACCTTCAAACCGTCTGTACGGAATGAAAAAATTCAACGTTCTATTTTGGGTGCATGGATTCCCACCTTCTACGTGGTAAGCACACATTTGCACCTTCTATGTGGAATGAGCAGATCCCCGCCTTCTGCATGGAAAGCGCCCATTTCCATCTATAGCGCGAGATGAACAGATTTCTAAGATCTATGTGGGATGCCCACATTATCACATTTCGTCTGGGAAGACACATTCTCACCGGAGCTGGCCAGGACTGCTGGCAAGTAGCCGTGTAGGCACCGCCTTGCCTCTTGAGACCAGGCAATCCTGCTCTGCCAGAAACATCTCCAGGTCAGGAAAAAGCCTGAAAACCAAGTTGGGAACTGAAAGGACGGACTAGCAATAAAATCCGGAGCAGTCACCCAACTCGGGGACAGAACTTCACTGTGACCACACCTGCGCAGGTGCTGCCCTAGGCCCTTTATCTACATTGTATGCTCTCAGTGTTCGTAATGTCCGGAGGAAACCTCGAAGCCCAGCTGAGCTCTTCTGGCCTGCCAGAGTGCAGAGCAAGTGACCAGAGTGCTGTAAAGTCCACTCTAACTTTCAGAAGAAACAAGAGGTGTTCTACCAAAAAAATCACTCCAAAAAGTGCAGTCAAACCACCTGAAGCACTTATCCTGCCTGCACTTACCTACTAGCCTCCGTCAGCAGGGGTTCATCACCATCCTCAGTCTTGTGTGCTGGAAGAAGAGTGCCACCACCACACCTGGGGGTTACATGTCCATGTCCAACTGTGCACAAGCCCAGAAGAACTACTGGCATCCGGGACACGCAGAATGGACCTTCTGATCCCACTTTGTGGAATTTGACCTTGCTAGCTCATATCATAAGTTGTCTAAAGGGGGGAGGGGGGGGGGGGGGGAATCCTTCTTTTACTCCCACCAACATAAAAGCATTGAAAGTCGTCAACCCAGTACCAGCACACTTGCCCACTACAACCCTACCTATTCTGCAATCCAGATTCACTCCATTCAAACTCCTGGAAACAGGGGAGGCACCAAAATAGGTTCTTAAAATCAAGGCCTTTAAAACAAACTGGCAAAGCTTTGCTCAGATGCACGCGTCAAACAACTTGCCCCTTAATTACATTAAAAGCAGCTACCACAAATGTAATAAATAATTCACCAATAGGCAAAGTTTACCAGGACTCTTCTCTTGGGTGGGGGAAAACACTAACCGGGAGAGCCTGGCTAACGACCAGCCAATATAAAAAATGCCCAGAACCGGGGACGTGGCTTGCAGCCAAGCAAGATGGCCGCATCCTAGTTGGGCTCCGAGGGTGAGATCGACTCCCCGGACATCCGTACCTTATCCGAATGCTAATCCGGCCCCGGGTTCCCTGAGCGTGTGGCGGAGAGCAAGCGGCGCCGCCTGATCCGACTCCCGAGCCACTCCGGTGCCTGGAGCGGAGACGGCGATTCCCGTGGATTTGAGGCCTACCCTGGCGTGGTGAGCCGGGGCCTCGAGTGGTGAGAGGACCCCGTGTAGAGAACGGCTGGCCGGGATTGGCCTTGAGGCGGGGGCGGAGCTGTTGCGGCCCGGAGCGGACTCTGCGCCCGGGTGGAGGAGCGTTGCCTGGGCGGCGCTGGGGCGAGTCCCCCTGGGAGGCACCCCATCCTGGCCTGGAGATCCGGGTTTTGCCCCCGTTGCGGGGCCTGACTGCCATACATGCGCTGAAGCGCGAACTCTGCCGCCCGCCCCGGGGGCCTGGGAAGTGGCGGCTCCTGCCTTGGATTGACGCCGGTGGGCCCTCCGGAGCACTCACCGTCGGCCGGGACCAGCGCGGGGGAATGCGTGCAGTGACCCTGCCCTGATTCGGACACAGTCCCGCCTAAGACGCCGCTGCGGACCCTGAGGTGTGCGGCCGGGGGCGGGGGGTGTGCCGGTGCTGCCTGCGCAGACCGCGGTCTGCCCGGGGAGAGTCTGGGAACACCTCCTGGCCTGGGGCTGCGGTTCCGCCCCCTGCTGCGGGACTACCGTGTGTGCGCAGAAGCACGACCTCTACCGCCTGTCCCGGAGGCCTGGGACACAACCACTATTGCCTTGGACCGACGCCGGTGGGACCTCTGGAGCGCTCGCCATCTGCCCGGTGTCGGACGCGGTCCCGCCTCAGGCGCCGCTGTGGACCCTGGGGTGCGCACCCCGCTTCGCCGATTCTCCAGCGGTCCGAGGGAGGGTGAGTTTGAGGACGCCTTCTGCCGGGACCATGGGCGGGAAGGGCGCCAGAGGGACCTCGCAAGGCAAGCTTGATAAATTTGCCTACACCAAGGACTCCCCTGCATTGCCGGACTGGGGCGTGCAAGCCGAGAAGGTGGTAGCGGACAAGGAGGCGCCGAAGGTGACGCTCGAAGACATTATGGCGGCCCTGACACAAGTACAATCCACTGTGGGGTCAATCTCTACAGATGTGTCTCTGCTTCGCGCGGATTTCCAGAAAATGTCCGCCAGGATCGCGGACGTGGAGCAGGTGACGGAGACCCTAACCAAAGACTCGAACTACCTCCTTCAAAAGGTGTCACAGTTGGAGACGGAGAACAAACGTATGGCGGCCCGGCTGGACGACCAGGAGGGGCGCTCCCGCCGCAATAATGTGCGCATCACCGGGATTCCCTAAAGTGAGGGGCATCAAGCCATGGACCTCTATGTTGAAGACTTGATCAAGTCCAAGCTGCAGCCCAGGGGCCTCTCGGCCTTCTTCTCGGTGGAGCGAGCCCACAGGGTACCAGGTGGCCGACCAAGAGTGGGTGCGCCTCCGCGGCCGGTCCTGGCCCGCCTGTTCAACTTCCGTGACAGGGACGCTATTCTTCAGGCGGCGCGGGTGGCGCCGCCCCTCCGTCTCCTAAACTCCACGGTGTCCTTCTTCCCGGATTATACGGTGGCGGCACAGCGACAAAGCTTCTTGGAGGTCAAGAAGAAACTGAGGGCCCAGGAACTCCCATACGCTATGCTCTTCCCGGCGCGGCTCCGTGTGGTGGCGGAGGGCAAAACTGTATTCTTCGACACGCCTGAGGAGGCTCATGACTGGCTAGAGGGGTAGCGACCGGCCAAGGGCGCCGGGCGCTCGAGCCGCAGGACGCGGCACCCCGGCAGTGCGGAAGACTCTGATGGTCACGACCGGCGAATGGAGGAGGTTCGGGAGGAACCTACCGGATGAAATCCTGGCCCGAACTGCCTTCGGCGCGAAGTTGGGGACTGACATCCATGGCACGGCGCTACTGGACCGGCCTACTTTCTACAGCCACAGGGCATGAACGATGGGACCTGGGGATTGGGGATGTCATGGTCTTCCTCGGACTCCACGCTCCTTAAAGCGCAAGTACTGGTTGGGGTTATGGGGATTGAGCACTCTGCTGAGTTGGGGTGGCGGGCAGTTTTGAGTCCGTGTGGCAGGGAGGCAGGGAGGGGGTTGGGGGATTGGGGAAAGTTTACTAGTTATGTTCTTTTGTTTGGGTTTTGGAGGACACAGGCTCACGTTCTACACCAAGCGCGATCCCAGTGCGCGTCCTATGTCTCACCTCATAGTGTCCACATCCGGCTCCGTCCTGTCCTAAAGCCACCATAATGTCTGACTCGACGCATGACACGCCCCATGACACCACACTGACCCCGGTGCAGCCCCTCTCTCTGCTTACGTGGAATGTGCGGGGATTGGGAGACAAGATCAAGCGGGGCCTGGTTTTGCATAGTATTAAGCGGTGTGCCCCGGCAGTGGTCTTACTCCAGGAAACCCATCTCACTGGCACCACTACTAAAGCGCTGGACAGGTGGGGGTATAAGATGGTGGCACACTCGGAATTCACCTCGGGGTCCCGGGGGGTTGGCATACTGCTGCGTAAACAGTCCCACCTCATCGTGATCAGTGTGCACACGGACGGGGCCGGACGCTTCGTGGCGGCTCACACTCAATGGGAGGGGAGGCCCCTCAACATAGTATCTGTCTATATCCCGCCTGGGTTGCATGCTGTGGCGTTCCCGGCGCTTAGCGAATTTCTGCTCGCACTACCGGAGGGAGAGGTGCTCCTGGGGGGTGATTTTAATGCGGTGATGAATGACCTCACTGACCGGTCTCCGCCTCGTGTGCGGGGTGGGGGGGGGTGTCCCGCCTTGCGAGCTTTGCGGCGGCGATCGGGTTCACAGATCTCTGGCGGCGGCACCACCCAGCGGCGCAGTGTTACACGTACCACTCTGGGGTGCACGATAGTCTAACCCGCATTGATCACTTTCTGGGCTCTCCGGGTTGCCTCCAAAATATTGCAAGTATAGATATTAGACCCAGGGGTATCTCTGATCACTCCCCGATCCTTTTGCACTAGCTACCACATGATGTGCCGCCGCATTTATCCGATACGCCCCAGCTACTTGCGTCTACCGAAGATTGGCAAGTCTCTAACGCGAGCGTCGCAACTGTACTTTCATGAAAATGCCGCCTAGGTTGACTCCCCTACGATTCTTTGGGAGGCGTATAAGACAGTGGTGCGGGGCCAGGCGATGGCCGCCGTCGCGGAGTACAAGCGCGAACAGATAGCGGAATTGAGGTCGCTGGAAATTGAACTCCGGGCAGCGGAGGCCCGTCAGGCCGAGGCCCCTTCCCGTGAGGCCTCGCGCGACCTGCATGTAGTGCAGACGAAGTACACGGAGCACCTGAGTGAGCGTGTCAGACAGCGCCTAGAGGCCTCGAGGCACACAGTCTACGATGTAGGCGATAAAACTGGTAGGCTTCTCGCGTGGCTTGACAGACGTGACGACGCATTGCGCGGCTGGACACTGCAGAAGGGCTGACAACGACGGACCCACAGGCCATAGTGTGCGCCCTGGCGGAGCACTTTCGGGGAGTGTACTCCTCCACCTCCTCCATGTCAGAGGAGGTGGCGCTGACTTATATCCAAGACCTGCAGATGCCCAAGCTCACCCCGGAGGCCCGGGAGACTCTGGAGGCCGAGCTCACGCTGGAGGAGCTACAGGCGGCTATTGGCGCATTACAGCCCGGTAAGGCGTTGGGGCCTAATGGTGTTCCGATAGAGCTTTATCAGCGGCTGCCGGAGACACTGGCCCCGCACTTGCTAAACATGTTCACGCACAGCTTGGAGTTGGGAGAACTCCCCGTTGACCAACGGACGGCCACCATTGTGGTGATACCGAAACCGGGTAAGCCGCCAGACCAATGTACCTCTTATCGTCCCATCTCGCTGATCAACGCAGAGGCCAAGATCCTTGCGAAATTGTTGGCCATCCGGCTCACACCCCACTTAGTTGACATAGTGCACCCGGACCAGTCAGGTTTTATGCCCGGGAGAAGTACATCCCATAATCTGAGACGGCACCATGGTGTGCTGGCCTGGGTGGAGCGGTTACAGGAACCGGCTGTCATTCTCTCCCTTGACCGTTCGACATGGTGGAATGGCCCTTTCTCTTTGCGGTGCTGGCGCACCTGGGGTTTGGACCGAAATTTTGTGCCTGGGTCCGGCTCCAGGGGTTAGGGGTTAACTTTTTTGTGTTTATTAGTCTTTTCTTGTTGGTGACGTTCGGCACATGTTCAATTTATGTATATTTGTGTTGTTGTATTTTTTGCTTTGTTGCTTCCATTAAGGTCCGTGGTCATTTCTGATGCAGGAAAGTCCAAATATTTTGATAAAATCTGTCTAGATTAATAAACTAGATATAGAGTCAATTAGTGTGCTCTTGACCAAAGTTATTTTCTTATCTCTTCCTTTTGTACCAATTTGTTGCTTGCTCTTTATTGTTCCTTACCCAGGTATTAAAAGGGTCAATTGGGTATTACCCTGTTGTTTGCCAGTGGGTCCGGCTCCTCTACACTAAGCCGCTGGCCCATGTCGCGGCCAACGGACACATGTCGGAGAATTTTCCTCTGGCGCATGGCACGCGTCAGGGCTGCTCACTGTCGCCACTGCTTTTTGCCTGGTGCTGGAACCGCTCGCGGCTTGGATGCGGTGGGAGCCCATGATGAGGGGCCTTCGGTGGTCCGCCGACTGGGAAGACCGCGTCTCCCTCTATGCGGACGACATACTGCTTTACCTGTCTTCCCCTAGACGTTCCATCTTGACATTACTGAACATCTGCGACATATTTGGCCGGGCATCGGGCTATACGATAATCTGGTCGAAATCGATCCTCCTGGTGCTACGAGGCCCCCCTCCGAGGCTACCGGCGGGATGCCGGCTACAGGTGGTGGAGGGGTCGTTCAAATACCTGGGGGTGCATGTGACGCTGGATCAGGCGGAGTTTTTCAGGCGTAACCTAAGCCCCTAGATGGACCGTCTCAGGCGTGATGTGCAGCACTGGGGAGCGTTGCCTCTGACTCTGGTGGGGAGGGCCGCGCTCTTCAAAATGATGGCCCTGCCGCGGTTTCTGTATGTGTTGGAGAATACCCCGTGCCCGGTGCCGCCGACCTACTTCCGCACAATAGCGGCGCAGGTTTCCAGCTTACTCTGGGGAAATAAACCGGCGCGCATTGCGCAATCAAAATTGGTTCGCGGGTGGTACGATGGGGGAATAGCGCTCCCAGATATCCAACTCTATTACTGGGCGGCGCAGCTTAAGGTGATCAACCAGTGGCTTCACGCGCCTCAGTCTGATCCCGCATTTAAGGCGGACAGGGAAGTATTGGGGGAGAAGGGTATGCTCTCCCCTCTATATGATGCCCGACGGGCCTCGCAACTGATTGGCCCCCTTAGGCAAACTGTAGCTATCTGGCATGCGGCGAGGGCCAGGTTGGGGTGGCGGGGGGTCCTGACTCAACTTACGCCCCTTTGGGACGCCAGGCAGTTGGGCCGTTTAAGGGACAGCAAAGTTTTCGACGCTTGGGACAATATCGGAATCTCGGTGGTGGGCGACGTGTGGCAAAAAGGGGGGATCGTCCAGTTCTCCTATTTACAACAGCACTATGAGCTGGCTCCCTCAGTATGGTTCAGATACCTCCAGATGAAACATGCACTGATGGCGCAACTGACTCCTGGCGCCCAGGTTCCGGAGGCGTCCCCGTTAGAGGATAGACTGTTGACGGAGTACATGCCAAAGAAGGCTACGTCCTTCATGTACCGCAAGCTGATTAACAACATGCCAGACCCCTTGGGGCTCCCGAGGGAATGGTGGGCTGCGGAGATCGGTGACTTTGATGACCCGGAGTGGCGTGAGGCGCTGGCCTCGCCGCGCGAGGCAGGTATATCATCGCGACTGCGGCTGGTGCAGCTGCGTATTTTGCATCGCTCGTACTTCACCAGACGCTTGTTGCACAAGATGGGTAGAGCGACTCACCCCTTCTGCCTGCGGGGATGTGGGGAGGAGGGAACCTTTTACCACACTGTCTGGGAGTGTCCCATCCTTCAGGTGTTCTGGAAGCGGGTGCTGCGCACATTGTCACAGGTGTGTAGGATATCGCTGGTGCCGGAGCCCCGGCGCTGTTTGCTGAATGTGTGGGAACCCAATGATCTTGATAGTCAGGCGCAGGGCTGGGTGTCGCTGGGGATCATGACGGCCAAACGGAATATAGCCCAGAGATGGGGAGCGGTGGAGGCGCCGTTGCTCTCTGTGTGGAGGAGGGAGATGGACGCAGCCATGTTTGCTGAGCGGTCAGTGTTTGTCAGGCGGGGATGCCCTCGCAAGTGGGCCAAGGTTTGGGGGGCATGGAACAGGTACGGGGAGGAATATGTGATCCGCCGCCTGTGTCTGATGAAGACTCCTCTGATTCCGATGGTTGAGTTGGTCTGTGGGGTGCTGGGGAGCGGGGGAAACGTGGTCCTTATCTCTGCATTAGCGGTGGGATTGATTGTGACATTATGCACTAGGGTGTGAATTTGTCATAAAATTTCTGAGCACGGTCTGTCTCGATGTCCTCATGTTCGAACTGTTGTGAAAACAATAAAAATGCCCAGAACCATCAACCTCTTGGAAAGGGAAGATACAACTGCAGGGAACTGAATTCCTGTCTGAATCCTCTCTGGCTATTGACAATAAAATGTCTAGACCACGACAGGTCATTTGTATGACGTCGGTACTAAAATTGTATCTACGAAGCATGGGGTAAACGCGACTTCAGCAACAGGAATTGAAATGGAAGGATTTTTGTTAAGCTTTATTAAGTATAAAACCAAACTTACTTTAGACTTCTGTGAGTTTGAGGTTGGGATTGTTCCACGAACATACAGAAGAAGGAATCAAGATTTTGTCACAAGGACAAGTGAAACTAAAAAGGCTCCATTTCATGTTCTTCAGCATGGTTGGATGCATAGGAGCTTTTATTGAAGGCATCCTGGTTAGTTAGTGCCCACTATAATAAAACAAAAAAGAGAGACTAGTTCCAGTTCTGTCTGAATGCACCTCTCAGGGGTTACTCATAGGGACATTTCATTCAGTAACAATGCCCTTCCTACTGTGAAACATTTAAAAAAAAAAAAAAAAAAAAATGCAGTATTTGTGTCGTATATGGGCTTTAATTGACAGATAAACCGGTTATCCTACGATAAAAAGGAGAAAATGAATCAAAGCGTACTACAGCCATGCATGCAGCAGGAAGTGTGCTGATTTGCATAATGCCTACAAAAAAGCTGAGCCTTTCAGATGTCTTCTGAATAGGAGATAGGTGGGTTTTGTTTGGATGACAAGAGGCAGAGTTCCAGGTGATGGATGATGTGGTTTCTAGGCAACATGTTCTGAATCTTGAATCTTGCTACCTCAATTTGTAGGGAGTTTTGTCTTACAGACCTCTCTAACTGATGCGGAGAGTTGATCAGGTAAGGGGGGGCTGTTCTAGGCGACAGCTTACAAGTGAGACATCTTAACTTGACTCTGGTGTTGCAGCCAATGCCGGTCATGAAGGTTGGAAGTGAAGTAATAAACCTTTCTTCAGGTGGAGACCAGACTGAATCAAAAATCAAATATTACTTTAGTCGGAAGGAGCGAGGACTGCGGAGTTCTTCCTACAAATGCATTCCCGAAGACCATTTGCAGACAAGAGCTTGAACTGCCATTTCCGACTGGTCAGAGGAGATTAGATGATTAATTCTGGGAGTTGAGGTAGAAATTGGCAGACTCAGCAGGCATGTGTAATGAGTAGAATGATAAAATTAGATTCTAGGATGAAATTGAGAAATCTTACATTAGTGGGGAGCAAAGCGGATAAGTCTTATTACTTCAGCAGGTCTAGAAGCGAAAGGTCAACTTTAATTCATGCGAGGACAAGAAAGGTAGCTTTTGACACACCGAGCATGCATAAATTATACTACTTCCAGGAACGCAGCCTCTCAAGATGAGGAACTCAAGGTTTCCTCAACTCTTGATTTTAGGGGAGAGATTTACAAAAAAAAAAGTCACACAACTGTGTTACTCCACAGGAAGGGAGCAGGACAGCGCTTTATCTTGAGAGATATCGCTCTCTCCTCCCCTTTTCCTTACGCCAATTTCAGTGGCCGTGCACCATGTACACACCTTAGCGTCATAGGGCTATGTGTGTGCATGAGTCTAGCCTAGGTTTTGTACAGGAATGGCACCCTTTTTTTAAATATAGTTTTATATAGCACAAACTTGACCCACATTGGGTATCAGAGCGCTTTACATAGCACCAGTTGCGTTACATGAGGACACATTCATTTTTTTTTTGGTTAGGCACGGGGAGATTAAGTGATTTGTCCAGAATCACAGGATGTTCAGCGTCATTGCCAAGACTCGAACCCTCACCCCTCTTGTACAAAATACCATGCCTAGACACAATGGAAAGCTTTTCCCACTTTGTATGGGTGCTGCACAGTGCAACACGCATGCAAAGTCAGAAAAGCACGGAGAAATGAAAGCATTTCTCATTTTAGCGCCTCCTTTGAAGGGGCGTTAGCTTTTGGCACAAAACCCGGTCTACAAATCTTTGTAAATATGGTTTTGCTTCAAAAGGCATGGATGGTTGCATGGGAACGCCATGATCCACCCATGGAACGCCCCCTCAATGCTAAGTAACGCTGCTTTGCGCTACCTTGAGGGTGCTTCCCAGCGCAAAAAGTAAATAGCGCAAACAAAATAATTTGCGCTGGTTAGCGTCACTTTTGTGACACTAACCCAGCGCAAAATGTTTGTAAATCTCCACCCAAGTCTCCAATTAGATTTGTCTTACACCTGCACATTGGTGCTGGGAGATGCCCATATTCTCTAAACTCACAGTGGCTCCAATTACAGGTTGAATAAGGACTAGAAGTGCGCCCTGTGGGAGTCCAAATGTCTTTGCAGATCTTCCAGGGATGTATCTCTTTACCACTTGCTATTCGTTGGGGCTCAAGGTGGGCACCTGGCACTTCTTTTTCTTCCCTTGGCCCAGAGCCCCTGCCTCAGTGCCCCTTTACAAAGGATCTTGAAAGATGCCACCCCCTCATTTTCATTGAGAACTGACCTAAGGATCTGCACCTGAAGACTGTTCGCAGGGGAGGAAACATCTGTGCCAGCAGTATGACCGTGAATCCTTGAAACACACAAGGCTGTTGAAATTGTTGTCAGATGTGCCCTCCCTCCAAGTACTGCATGCCTCTCTACTCTCCAGTGGAGGGCGCTTTGGCAGACAGGGCTCCCCTCAGAGAAGGCTCTGCAGATCTTCTTCTAATCTCAGGCTCTTGAACAGTTGGGATTAAATCCCTCCCAGCCAATTTGAAGCCAGGATAGGTTATGTCTGGAATCCAGATTAGCAGTCCTAGTCAGGCCTGCCTTACCTTGTAGATAAGATAAACTGGTGTCAACATCCTAGGAGCCAGGACTGGGTGTGCTTGGAGGAGTGTCAGAATACCTACGACAAGTGAGTTGAGCCATGGTGAGCTGAGCTTGGAATAAGTCATTGGGCTTGGAGTCAGATCACTTCAGTTGTAATGTAATTAAGAGCGACTGTACTTGGAAACATAGGCGTCCGTGCTTGGGAGTCAGGGTTAGCTTTACTGGAGCCAGCGGGTGACTGTGCTACGAGTCATAGCTGTCTGTCCTTGTGAGCCAGTGGGTGACTATTCTTGGAGTCAAAGGCGTCCGTGCTTGGGAGTCAGGGCTCGCTGTACTGGAGACAGCAGGTGACTGCATGGAGTCATAGCTGTCTGTGCTTGGAAGTCATGGGTAGCTGTACTGGAGCCAGCGATCTGTATTTAAGGACGAAGCCAGGTGTTAAATGGCGACAGTTGATTATTGTTGGAAATAAACCAAGCTGGCCTCCAAAGGAAAGGCGGCTGCAATGCTAATAGGATTGGAAAAAAGTTCCGGCGGAGTTATCATGCAACATCAGCTAGCATAAGAAGAGACCGGAGGAGAAATATTCGGATCAAACGTCTGTGATATAGAAAAGATAGTGATTAAATATTAGGAGGTTAATAGCAGCCTAGAGGATGCAGGCATGTGTCTTTCAGTCTGGCTCATTATGTATGCAAGGCTACAGATGACAAATCCAGAACACCCAAGCATTTCTCATTAGATTACAAGTGCGTTACTTAATGGAAAATACAAAAGAACCTTGAGGTCAAATGTCTACGACTCCGCAAGTCATCGTGATTAACTGTGCTTTTATGGTAGTCTGGTCTTGGCGTTTCGAAGAGACAGGTTTTCAATCTGAGAGCTTCAGCTCCCCCATAGGCTTACCATTTGCTCACTCCATCATTGCTCTCGTATTCTTCATTCCCTTGAGTCTATGGCATTCATGCGCCATGCCTCTTCTGGTGTTTATCCCTCCCCCAGAGCATGGACCAAGTACTCGTGTCCATCCACTACTCCCGTTTTAGGAGCTACTTTTGTCTATATGTTTGAGCACTCCACACAGGTACTCGCACCCGCCCAATCTCAACCCCAGCCTGAGAGTGAGACTTACCTGTGCAGCTTTAGTGCCCCCTCAACCCCATTCTTGGATGCTTCTGTTCCTTAGGCTCAATGTGAGCACAATATCACGCAAATACCACACGACCCGGAAACAGCATACGACCGTTAAACATAGACTGTCACAATCCGTAACGTACCTGGAAACTTTGATAAAATAACACTTGCCAATGGAGTAATATGAGGAACTCACAAAGATGAAGAACTTTAAACATACAGCACGAAAGGGGCCAGGTTTGAGCGGTCGTATTCCTGAAAACATGCTCATACATTTTTATGCTTTACCGATTCTTCTCTGGAAAATATATTTATTTGGGTGCTATTAGTTTTCATAAGCATGTATTTTATGCAGACCTGACTGCAAACTTTTGCTACAATTTTTTTTAATTTTTTTTATTACTAGCGGATAGTGATTTATCTTTACATGCTCATTAGGTGAAATTGTTATAGTCATCCTTTGATGTAAAATGAGATATAAGATCAAAGCCTCCTGTAATACAGCCCATTTACAAACAAAAGTTGCCCAGGAGGAGGCGTCCACACTCGCAGTTGCGGCTCGGCAGAAGTGCCTGATTGAATGCGGGTTTTCCACTAGCTGCTTCAACTCTTTGTAGTTCTGCTCTGATATAGCATGCATGTTTTGTCGTTGAGCACTGGCAGGTAGAACAGAGTTTGCCTGGTAAGGGACCAGTATCTGCTGTTTCTAAGCTGGGAGAGCAGACCAGAGCCTGGGATTGAGACGACTGGAGGTCTGTTTTGGAAATGTTCTTTATACCACACAAAAACATTTTTTATATCTCCAACAAAACTTGGGGGGGGGGGGGGGGGGGGGGGGAGGAACATTACAGGTTTGTTTCTTTCCGTCTTCTACAGCAGCAAAATGAAGGAGCAGAAAAAAAACACAAAGCCTTTAAATATGGAAAAACAAATAGATACTTATTTCCTAGCTGAGTTGTACAAAGTAACACCAAAAAACCTGGATAAATCATGGCTTTCTCAATTAAAATGAATGTTCTTACCCAAATTTTATTTTACCAAAACATTTTTCTTCATTATCGCGCATAAAACTGCTTTCAAATATTCTAGTACGAAATGTAAGAGCTTTTTTACATGACTTTCAGCCGTGAAGCTATTCAACACGGCTAAATGACTGCCAACGCCAATAGCTCTTGGATTGCCGAGACCTATTGGCTTTACCAAAGCTTGTTATTTCCGCCACCACGCTTAATTTATTGGGATCTAGTTTGCATTGGTCATATTAATAACCTGTATCCTAATGTATATACCTTTTCAGGGTCCACGACTTGTCAGTGTAAATTTTGTAATTCTTAAATGTATTAGAAATTAGTGCATTTGTATTTCCGGCAAACAAGGTACCTTGAAAATGAAAAGGTAAACCCTTGGGACTCTACCAGTTTATTCCCAGTCTTGCTACTTTACTCCTGAATCTGAGCAGTCTCCGCTTTTAGGGGCCAAAATGATCAATTCACAAAACTCCCCACGGTTTGGAGGTACCAATGGGTGACTTCAGCAGTGACCCAGCCACTGCGAAGCGTGCCTTATCAGAGGTTTATTTCAATCCCCCTACTGACCACACCTTCTGCTAAATAAAACCTCTCCGTGTTGCGTTACATTACGTTGCTCTTACCTACTGTGCGCGGACTTGCATCCCTAAAGGTCCTTTGCAGCCAGTGAACATTGCCCCGATTCCTTGAATCTACAGGGTCAGTCAGTTTCCCATATAAGGACTCCAGGCCTCATTGTTCAGATCGCCTGACAGAAAATGTCAGGCTTTAGTCACATGTAAAGCCATCACAGGTGTGTGAACATCATTCCTCTCAAGAAGCAAGTTGAACTCTAGCTCAGCATCCAGGTAAAGATGGTAGGACCTTTCTTGGCTCAGTCAGGAATGGTTTGAAAAAGGCCCTGGGCAATTTCTATAATATGCCAAGAGGTCACATACAGTGTCTGGAATATGGGATGCCTTCCCAGTGGCCCTGCCAGAGCATGTTATGATGCTACAAATCCTGGAATTAGGGAGCTGTAAGAGGCTGATTGCATTACAATACGCACCATTAGTAGACAGAGAGGGAAACCCGGAGGAGGCATACAACAGTTGTGTGGTGACATTTCCAAAGACCCTATCTGCTGCAGATTGGAGCAGGGCTTTCGAACAGGTCAAGGGCATTTCTCCTAATGCCTGCTTCAAACTAATCCATTTATACATAAAATATACCCGACTCCATCAGACTGGCATGGATTAACCCTGATAAACACGCAACGTGTGGGAGGTTTGGAGGGGAAGCGGGCTTTCTATATGCCTATCCTTGGTTTGTTACACTGGCTTCCTATCCAGGAAAGAACTAGATTCAAGGCTGTGTATTGTTCATGAATCGATTTCCGGAAAGGGTCCTCCGCTGTTTCAGTCAATGCTGCAATTATACTGCCCCAACAGAACTCTGAGATCCGATAAACGACTACTCACAGTTCCTATGATCAAGCATGTCACGTACTGGAGGTCGGCGGTTTTCTTATAATGCAGCCAAGTTTTGGAACCAGCTTCCAGAATATTTACGACAAGAATGTAGCTACCTTAAATTTAGGAAGCAGCTTAAAACTTTCCTCTGTCCGTGATCAGTTTATGTTTACAAGATGTCACGATAAGCGCTGGGATGCCCTTGGGTAGCCATGCGCTATACAAGTGTATATTCAATTCAATATGTGGCCTGGAGCAGCCCACAGGTGTAGAACGCTTGGAGATAGGTGCCCGAAACATGCGACCATGGTTATGCACGAATACCTGGCGGTGTCCTGGTGCTAGCTCTGCTATAACTGAAGGAGAGCTCAGATTGCCAAACAGCCATGCCTTTAATGCTTTTCTGAACTAGAGCAGACTAGCCATGGATTGAACATGCCAGGGTAAGGTATTCCATGCTTTAGCTGTGCAGGACACAAAGTCTTCTTCCCCAGGAGGAGTGTTTGAATGTTAAAGCAATGCCATTTTTGGCCCCAGAGGACCGCAACATCCTAACTGGACTGCACTAGTTGAAGCTACTTTTTAAATAGCCTTTCCCTGTATCATGCAGTGCTTTGTAGGATATGCATAGGGCCTTAAAGGGCTTCTTTGCCTGACTGGTAGCCTATGAAGTTTTCTAATGGCTTGAGAGGCGGACTGAAATTTCAGGATCCCCAAGAGCAATCGTGCCGCCGCATTTTGCAGTGTTTCCAGTTTATTCACTAATTGAGGTTGTACTTGACGCATCCGTAAAGAAATGTCTCCTGGGTATATTTTCTATTTAAAAAAAGGTCATAATTGAGGGTACGAATGAATGCTTTGGGGACAGTGCTTGCAAAACAACAACTGGGAGGCGAGGAGGCCTCCGCTGCATGAGAAGTGGAAAAAAGACTAACAGTCACGGGCTCTGGCAGATCAGCAGCACATAAATGCGGCGAAAAGGTACAAAAAAATGAACTGAATACATGGCAGAAGTGTGACCAGAAGCGCTCTTCTTGGTGACAAAAAGCGCTCTACAAATCTACTGATTGATTGACCAAATTCCTGGACGCCCTGAATAATAGACGACCCTGACTGTGGATGTGGACTGACAGGCACAGAGAGCGAAAAGGGGTATAAACATTAATTTTATGCTGCACAGGTAATGTACAACAGGATTCAATATAAATATATATATTTTTTTTACAGATTACCACTGTGAACGCTGTGTAAATGTGAATTGAGGAACTTTCTTTGGCTGATCTAAAAACTGTTTCATTTGTTTTAGTACACAAAGAGAATTAAAAAAAATATGGTGGAACCTCAAAAGTCTCTCAGGAGCTCAGACAAAATATTTTGTGTCTTACAAAAGTGTATGAAACTCCCCAAATTCTTCCCTTGTGGTGCCAGGAGGCAAAATGTGTATCCGACTCGTCTGACCCTTAGTTCGGGGGTTTGTACCCGGTCCAGCACCTTCCTTGGTCATCTTCATTCATCAAGGTGAAGTCATTTGAGCCACAAAAAGCGTTGACTTTATGAAATTGGAGAGCCCTCTGCTGGTCAAAGGGGGTACTGATAACACGAGCGTAAACAGCATAGGAAGAAAAAATGTCAGAAACACACACACACTTTTTAGGTCTCGCCTGAAACAGCGCTTTAGCGCTGCTCTGGCGAGACTTATAGTAAGCGAGTTTTGGAAGTGCAAACAGTGGCTTTTTAGGCCTCCAAAGACAGTGCATGTGCGTCGGCCGGGCGCGCGCACCATTTGGAGGCCTGAAAGCACTCGTTTGCTTTCACTTTCGCGGGCCGCTTTGATGTGATCGCGATTACTTTTCCCTCTGTTCACTCTTGTTTCTTTCACTATTAGATTTGTCCTTTATATCTTTCTTCTTTTTATTCGCTTTAGCTTCATGTTCATGCTTCATCCTTTCCCTTACCCTCTTTCATTTCAACCATCCTTTTCTCTACAAATATATTTCTCCATCTCTTGCTCTCTCCTTTTCCCCATGTTTATCTTCGCTCTCTCTGTCTTGCTTGCTGTATTTGTCTTGATTAGAATGTTTGAGCCACATCATTATGAAGTTTTCTTTGAAAACAAAAGCGTCCCATAGAAACTCCTCTAAGTGTGTTTGGCCCTGTGACAACCTACTCCCCCTTCCTTCTCCCTCTTTGCAGCTGCTAGAATGGGGGTTTGTGATGCCTCTGCCCTCTGGGATGGCCAGAAGCAGCCCCTGCGTTCTACAAAGCCACAAACTGCAGCAGCCAGCCCCATATAAAACCAGCTAGTTGTTTACGGGCCACAGTGCGCCCTCTTCTCTGCCCCCGCCCCACACCCCTCCTCCCCCATTCCCTACGTGTTTATTAACCACATGTGCCTTGAAGCTGTGAAGATAGTTCTTCTTTACTATAGAGTTTCTAAGTTTAATGAACTGGCCACATCCCCCCCTCAATGCCTGTGCAGTGAATCTGGAAGCCTGAATATCACAGAAGTGCCTGGCAATCAGGTCGTCGAGTGATGGATAAATGCCTCTCTCCTGAGTGCCTTCCATTTCCGGCCAGCACACATCCGCACACGCCCTCCATAATTCATCGAGAGCCCCATTCATATCGGCGCAAGACTTCATTTCAAAGCGGGCACTTCACTCCCAGCTCCGGCGGCTTAATCAAAGCACATCTGTTAATGAATTCCCCCTCCTACCGCCCCCTGGCGCCCGGGGCAAGCCCAAGACTGTCCACCTTCCCCCAGCTGTTACTTTATTGAACCTCTTCTGTTTATTTCACAAACACTCTCCACCGTGTTTATTTAGTGTATTAATTCGGATGTTTATATAGCGCGTTGAAGTCCCATAGGGTGAGAGTAAACACTTGCAGCAACATAAAATGTGACTAGAACACATATTTAAAGAAAAAGGCCTGAAAGCACTCGTTTGCTTACACTTTCGCGGGCCGCACGGCCGCTTTGATGTGATCACGATCGCGATTACATTCACACACGCACATACCCTACCACGGTCAGTGAGTTTAGCAGAGTGCACTTCAACCAGCTTGCTACTGCATTTGCTCTTGAAGCTTTAAACAAGCATTTGCAATGCAATAGGTCTCGCAGTTACACGAGTTAAAGCGATTGGCATTGTAAATGACAATGCCAATAGGCATTGTTATTTGCAATGTCAATAGCTCAAACTCGCGTAAATGCGAGACCTAATGCATTGCAAATGCTTGTTAATTGACAGGATCGAATGTCTTCCTTACTTAGGGCACGACAGAGACTACAAGTCGGGTTGCAAACCAATTTAAAAAAATGTCTTTTGTATGCAGCGTTTATTGGCACCCGATCCCAGGTTTGTGCACACTGGACAAAGATGGATTTCCGGGGGTTGTAAAAAAAGTACTTTGACTGTTGTTAATAATCGTCTGGCTAGCGGATATCTCCAGACAGGACATGTACAGTTTCTTGAAGAAAGGGAACACGCCAAAATTAGGAGAAGTAAAACCTTAGGAGGACAAATATTTTTTTTTTAGATACGATTTTTTACATTTTTTCCAAGAATGAGGAACTCTCACTTGAAAAATATGTTCGCGTTCATTATTTAAAAAAAAAAAAAGTCGTGAAACATTAAGAGCAGGAAAAGCTAGTTTATCTTTAATAATATTACACATATACAACATCTGGCGAACGCCGCTGCCACGACTTCCCCAGTCTTCAACTTTACACGTAGCGCTGGAAGCCAAAGCGTTTATGCACCAGCTCTTCCCGGGGGCGGAGATTGTACATCTCATTGATGAGCGGAGGGACCCAGCGGTCAGTGTGGAAGGCAGACTCCCCAACCTGCAGGTGAAACAAGGAGCGACCAGCTCATGTAGAATTATTGCAGCTGTAACAACATATTTAACAGTCGAGTCGTGCCCACCCAATGCACTCACTGCACTTCTCTTCACTTCCAGAAATACCGCAATGTATACTCTCTCAATAGGGCTGACGGGACACCCAGGAACCTCTGAAGAAACCCACTAGCTTCTTTGCAACAACTGGTATTCTTTCAGGACACATCCTCTCAACACACACACACACACACACACACACACACACACACACACACACACACACACACGCGTGCAGTGCCTGATAACACATCAGGTGAAAGCCTTTAATATTCAGCAGGGTGCAGGTGGTTTCCAGTGCTCTGCACCGGCACATAATTATCCACACTGGAGCTTGTGACCGTGTGCCACATGGAGGCGCGGTCTGTCTAATTTAAAGACTAGGAACAAAATACTGGTTTATTAATACAACTAAAGCAGAAAAACAAGCCTTGGAGACATTGAAAAACAATAAAGACATAATAATAAAGCCAGCAGATAAGGGAGGTAGTATTGTTCTGATAAGCAAAGAAGGCTATAACCATCAATGCCTTGACCTATTGTCAGACGAGAAATTCTACCCTCCAATCACTACGGATCCCACAGCAAGACTACAGCAGACAATTAAGATTATGGTGGAAGAAGCCGAAATCAACAGATGGATATCGCGTGATGAAGCGGAATTTTTGAGAACGACCTCACCTAAAATACCATACTTCTACTCCCTCCCCAAAATACACAAGGAGAGGAGACCACCTCCAGGTCGCCCCATTGTGTCGGGTATAGGATCAGTCCTAGAACCGCTCTCACAATTTGCGGACCATTTTTAAAACCATTGGTCCAACAAACACCTACCTATTTGAAGGATACTCGCGACCTACTAAATTTCCTGCAGAATGAAAACTTCTCTCCCGAAACAATGCTTTTAGTAGGTTTCGATGTAGAAAGTTTATACACCAGCCTACCCCAACAGAAAACTCTTGAAACTTTAGAGACAATACTCTTTGATCAAAACTGGACATACCAAAACCCTAGACATTTCATCCTACAATGCTGTACCATGGCTCTTACGGAAAACTATTTCGAATATGAAGGGAGACTTTACCAACAGCGACACGGAACTTCGATGGGGAGTACCTTTGCGCCTAGCGTAGCAGGACTCTACGTTAGCGCATTTGAACAAATGTACATACAAAATCCAATAAACCCATATAACACCAACATCCGTTTTTGGAAACGATACATTGATGACATCATGGTGATCTGGGAAGGTGACCAGGAAAGTCTTAATAAATTTCACCAATGGATGAACGCACAAGATGAATGTCTGAAATTCACCTACACAGCTAACATGCAGCTAGATTTTCTGGACCTCACCATTTACATTGAAGATGACACCATTAAAACACGAACATTCTTCAAACCAACTGCTAGAAACAGTCTCCTTTCATTCAATAGTTTCCACCCACGCCCACTGAAAGAAAACCTACCATACAGCCAGTTCCTACGGCTCAAACGTAACTGCAGTTTTTTAGCAGAATACAAAAAACAAGCGGACGACTTAAGTTCCAAACTGCTAAGAAGAGATTATCCAACCAGAATTATCTCGAAATGCAAGAAAAGAGCTAGGAACCAGCCAAGGGAATGTCTACTCCAAACCACATCAAGGAACCCCGCAGACGATACACCGACCTGTGTCACCACCTACAGCACAGCAAGCAACGCTGTTAAGAAAATAATTAACAAAAACTGGCGAATTCTGATCTCTGGCGATTTAAAATGGCAAAAACCTAGATTTGCGAATAAGAGGACCAGAAATTTGAAAGATATTTTGGTGCACACACGACCTTCAGCTCTGCCAAAACTGAAAAATACCCTTTGGGATCTACAACCAGTCACAGGTCACTACCCATGTGGACAATGTTCAGTGTGTCATCTCACGACACCAACTAAGATTATCCAACTGACACCAAATCTAAAATGGACTATAAAACAGCACACCAACTGCAATACAGCCTTTGTAATCTACATGATTACCTGTCCGTGCAATCTCAGGTACATCGGAATGTCGTGCAGGAAAATAAAGGTGAGAATCTGTGAACACAGAAGTAATGTGAAATGCAAACGTGAAACTACCAAAATGAGCCATCACTACATTGAACAGGGACACTCAGTGGATGATCTAAAATGGATCATAATCGAAACCTTGGTAGGATGCAAGAACAATGCTGAAAGAATTCTCTTTGAAAGAGAACAGAGGTGGGTCCACCGCCTCAGCACAGACACTAAGGGTCTGAACGATAATATACCTTGGCTCACTTTCAAATAATGTACAAGTCATCTGACCAATTGCTGCAAATTGATCTATACGCCTAAAAGTGGTTTTTCTGACTCGCTCTTTACTCCCCTTTCCTCCAGATTGGAACGTATATACACACAGGCCACTTCGGCATTTGATGTACCTTATCCTCATAAAATATCTTTCTGTTTTATTCAACCATGCACAGTGGTTATACCCCTTTCAATCCAAAAGAACATTTGTCAGTTACATTTTATTGAACACTCTTTACGAACATTTCTGAAGTCTTTTGTCAGTTTTTACACACAGGGTTAAAAATCGGCAAGACACGGGATCTCGTTCACCACGAGTCCTGTAAGCCAGCGTCAGCACAAGTCGTGCTCAGCCCGCAAAGGAGGTACGGAAGGACAATCCCTCTGACGATCAAGAAGCCGCTTTCAAGATCAACAATCTAACGGTATCCGTAATTTCCCATGCCCTTGTCTCCCTTTCCCCCTCCCTACCTTCCCTTCCTCATCCTTTCTTCCCCTTCCCCGCTGCTCTACAAATATAGGCGAGACGCTAATGCTGGTAAGGCTAAGCCGAAATACGGACGCGTTTCAAGGTAATCCGCCATTCCCTCTTTTTGATTGTGGTTCGCATTGAGTTCAAATGTTTATACAATCATGAAGTATACTAATTGCAAACATTGCCCGAATTACAGAATGATCTTTCTTATTGAACTGTTCATGTTGACAAGTTAGCGCAGAGCTCGGCACGACTTTCGTTATTCCAAACAGTTTACAGACCAAGGGAAACATATCAAAGAATATGTCCGGCACTATGATCTACGTACCGAACCAATAGATATGTATTTCCATGGTTTTTTCCTTACAGAGTATATCAGAGATTGGCCATTGTATAGGTTGCTCTACAGTATCACAAAGAATTGCCATTTTATTTATCCACTAATTCTCTTCACCTATTTTTAAAACCCAACCAAACACCAAATATGGTGCTCGTATCATTGATGGTCTCTTATTATTTCTACTCATTTCTCTACAGGTAAGAATACTCTTGAGACATTGCTAGCTATCATATTTATGAAGACAGCCTTATTTTAATTTCGAGAACTGGGCATCACCAGCTCACACTACGAATAGGTCCTGAAGAATGCCCCACGACCCCCTCCTGGGGCACTAGATGGGCAGAAACATGTCGACCTTTTGATATGGACACCTAAAGTGCTCTGGTTACATAATCTAACCCACAGCACCACCACTTTTAATAGTCTCCCCACACACCCACCAGATTAAATTTTACTCCTTGAGGGCAGTGTGGGCGTGATACTTTTAACCTCACCATCATCACTTTTGCACCAAGATTACTGATCACTACTAAGAAGCAGTGGTTCCCTCCAGGTGGAGGCAGCATGACAAACAAGAGACCCAATGATAATGCTGGCGCGTATTCTAAAGGCGGAGAACCAAGATAAACCGCCCATACCACCCTAAAATACGCTATTGAGGGTTCTCATAAACACCTATTCAGGTGTTATAATTTCAAATTAAGATTTAAGAACCCCTACTTCTAGTTACAAGTGATCCATTCCCCTCTTGATTTATGTTATTAATACAATATACATTAAAAATGTCTATTACTGGTCAACCAAGCCACTCTTATAGCTGTTGGGGTCCTGGAATAGTCTGAATTAACGAGCTTGTAGGAGAGATAGTTAGTTGTTAGGGTGGTACTATTGTTGGCAGCACTGGCAGGGGCCAGTCCTCGATGTGTGCCAAGATGGGATACGCTGCCTTGCCTACAAGAGATCTACCTGTCCTACTAGTTAGTATATCGTATTCATGTCACACTCACCAGGTGTATTAGGACAGCAATTTACCTTTCTATTCCTCAGCTGCTCTTCCAACCTCTCTTACAGCTGGTCGACTACCGCAGTGGATTCCTACCTCCACTCCAGGGATATGGGCTCCACCCTTATAGCCACAGGTTAAAATCTCAGCAGGTCCACTCAGTATTTCATTCTTCCAAGATCGAGAAAGAGAGCACCACCAAGTTGGCCAACAATAAAAATGCTTCATTTGTCATTAGCACCAAGAGAGTTCTTGGAGGCGACTGTGCACTCTTCAAACATACCCAAAGTGTTAGCTTCAAACACTTTTTCTTCCAAATGTATCGTTTAGCAAACAGCAGGGGTAAATCTTAAGGGTATACATGACCCAGACAGGACCATTTATTCAGTGTTCCAGAAGTAGGACTGCCGGTCAGGTGGCAACGACCCTAATGCCACTAGAAGTGTAGAAGTAGTACGAGAGAGACATGCAGTACCAAAAGAGTTTTTTTTTTTTTTTAGGAATAAAGGCCCAAAGAGTTCTCTGTATCTTTGGTTAGTTTTTATTGAGAGCATCAGGATTTAGAGCCTGATGTGAAAAGAAACAGCTGACACGTGTTTCACCCCAAAGTGGCTGGCACGCCACGGGCTTTCTCAAGGCAAGGATCAGAATAAACAATGTTCGGTCTCGTTTTCGGAGTATACATCACACAAAGAAATGTATTTCAAAAGTCTCTGCCGTTGTTCCGGGGCCGCATTCTGTGGGCCCACGTATCACCACCAGCTTCATGCTTTGGTTTACAAATTCCCTTACATTTTGATAATATCGGTCTTATGTTCATTCCGGAAAAGAGAAAAAAGGTGCCCACTTTCCCTACGCTATCCTTGTTCAGGGGGTTCAAGATACCACTAAAGGCTTGATGTAAACTCAATGGTCATCTTGAAGACAGGAAGTATTCACATGACCCGCGTTTGTGATGAAGGAAAGGTGAACCGGCACAAATGGACATGGAGATGCTGAAGAGTGGAGTTCACATGAAGGAGTACATGGGAGAAGCAGAAGACCAGAACTCCAAGTTTAAGGCTACTCAGCAATACCCAAGGGCAGGAGGAGGGGCGTGCTTGGGTGCATGATCACGTAGTAAGGTTTTATGGTGTTAGGAGCACTAGGTTTGTACATTTAGAGGTGTATGTTTCCGTAACGTGGCCTTGTGAGTTGAAAGCTCTCCAACTCAAATTCTAGCAAGGACAAATAAGCCTTCCCTCCATCTGGAGTCAGAATGAAGCTCCCGTAAATTGAACAAAACCAGTACCTCTCCTTTATAGGACATAAACAAAATAGAAAGTGCTGTATGAAGTTAAAAAAAAAGTTTCCACTCTTGCAGGTACTATAAAGGAGGGAGGCCCTCCATAAGTTTAAGGACACCTCACAATCAGCATCATTGCGACCTTCTTTTGTGGCTCCACTATGGGGGGGGGGGGGGGGGGGGAGGAGTCATGTCCCATTGGAGGCAACCAACTACAGCAAATCTTAGAAGTACAGGCATCTACTGAGCCAAGCAGGAGCTTGTGGCTTCCACTCGGAAGCATCAAACTTCTCAACTGGCTCTTGCGGAAGGGCTCGAACCGACAAGAATGGTGCTGGTTCGCTTATTCTCTATTAGAAGGTGACCTTCAACAACAACCACCACAATTTTACCAGACCAGCAAGTCTAGCGACTTGAATTATCTACTCAACCCAATGGTAATCTGCTGGACTCGTCAACTAGATTCAAACTGTGATCCTAGGCAGATATTTTAGTGTTTTTCTTCTTCATTATCAGACATCAGAGCAACTGTCAAATAAGAGATCAGCATATTTCTTATTTAATAGACTAGGCTTTTGCTCCACGTAGAATACAAATTGAGCCTACAAATAGGGTATACATGACCCCCAACTTGCCTCCTAGGTCACTAACTGCTTTATCATCAGGACAAGGGCAGGAACGTTTCTCAGTTCATGTTTAAAAACCGTTTTAATAATTATATTACTAAAGCATGATGTGGTAGCATACTGTCACTTACAGAGCGCACATTTTCAATTGGAATGTACACAGACTATCCAACCAAAACAGGTCAACTGCTAATACTGTGTATCAAAAACAATGTGCGGAAATTGGGTTTTAGCAAAAATATTAATTATTTACACATCACTAAGCAAAGCGTTATGCTTTGTTTTGATCCTATTAAAATCTTTGTTTCCCTCACACACTTACAAAGTAGGTTTTCCTAACTACTGAAATATATTTTGAAATATTTGTACAGTTCATTTATAAGTTATTTAAATGTTGGGTGTTAGAAAAGAACAATCCCGACATCCCACAGCCTTCCATTTAAGACCCCTTCCGCATGATTTTTAGACAGTTCAATATACAGAATCCTCTAACTTTGCAGTCAGAGATGGAAAAGTAAACACCAACCTACGGGATAAAATAAGAAGAAAATTTTAAGCTGACATAAGCCGACAATTGAACTCCATATTTGAATCTACCCGCCATAGCGAGTGGGTAAAATGATTTCCTCAAGGCCTGCACCATCACCACAACCAGACTACACTAAAGGACTACACGACCGCTCTGAACTGGATGACTGCTCTCAAGAAGTATGAAGAGACAAAAATCACAAACCTTCCAGCCAGGAACATCTTTCATAATTTTAGCTTCCTCTTCAAGATTCTCCCGCATCTGCCGCAAAACACTGGGAAAAAAAATTCAAAAGAAGTGTAAATCTCAAGCAAAACGTTTGAGTGAAGACTCGCCAGTTAAGACACCACATGATCAAAAACTGTAACAAAGCACTTCTTATGCACAAATTATAACTTCCTGCTCAGAACAGGACCCACTTTCCTTACTAATATCGTCCTGAAAAGAAGATTGACGAATTAGGAGCTGCAAAGATATAAGACCTGTATTCTAATCAAAACTACAGGCTTCAAAACATCGTGGGATCCGAGAGGAACAAAAAAGAGCTAGTGGAGTGCTTGAATGAATCTCAGCTACTGATAATGACTTTGGGCCCCAATAGTCCTTTTTTTGCTTTTTATACAGTGCGCCACTCCAGACAAGGATGAGCCATAAGCAAGGAGTCACGGTTCTGACCCAAAACGAACCATATAATACTAAGTACCAGGTCACGTCCCCTCCTAACAGGTACAGAGGCATGCCCACGACTGGTTTCGGTCTCTTAAATTATTACTCTTGATTGTTTGAAAATAGTAAACACAATGGTTGCATCCTCTTTGATTTGGGAATTCGCAGTGTAGTTCTATTCAGGGAAAGGGAACTTCATTACAGCGAGCCTACAGAAAAAGCAGCTGTGAAACCCACGCACCACTTTAAATTTACAGCTCCGACAAGCATAGGGATTTACCCAAGAAAACACCAAGTGAAGTGTGAATCAAAATAACAAATACTTTAGCACCTATTAATCAAACAGTATCTCAATACTATATTGCAAGGCTTGCTTATATTCATCATTACACATTAGAAGGAAATTCCACCAGGTCCAGAAATGAATAATCTTATTTCATGGCAGGTTTTCCCAATCACGGGCTTTGGGATACGTACACCCTCCCATCTTCTTGTTAGATTAACAAGACAAAACAATCACTCCTGAAAGTGAGAAGGCCTGCCTTGCATGGACCTGCACAGAATGGATGAAGACTCAAGTCATTACACTCAATTCCTTATTTTTGCCTACAGGTGGTTGAACAGTCTTGCCAAGATTCTCAGCCCCACTTTTTACTCTGCCTAGAAAACAAAAATATGTTACAAGGAAAAAGTAATCTTTACTGGAACAAGCTTTCTAAATAACCAAGGGCAACAGGTTGCATATTCAGAACCTCACGTGAAGGAGGCTCCTGTGAAACTACAACTAAAAGCTGCTAGCATCTCACTAACAGTCTCGTTCTCTTTCTATCTTGTTCCCATTACTGCTGTAAACAGAGGTTTGCGTCTCGAGCAGGACACCAAGATCTGCAGAGACGAAAGGACAACTGTAAAATCATTTGAGGAAAAAACTGCAGATTACAGGTGTTGCACCTTGGATCAGGGATAGCATGGGGTGATAATACATCATCCCACGCGGTAATACCAGCCCAGGCCAACCCTGCACCCAGTAATACTGGTATTCATTGGTTTGCTATTCATACCTTTAATAGTGATTTAGTTACAGTGGGTCCAAAAGTCTTTGCAAAGTGATACTGTTCCTATATGTGCCTGATCAACCTCAAGATTTGTCTGTGTCACTACGAACCGTACCAACAACTTGAATACTAGCCACAGTAATGAAACCCACCTTCGGTCAGATTCTGCTAGCAGGAGGGGCATCAGTGCCACGCGTGTCTCTAGATCTTCAATCAGCAGGCGCCTGGACATGAAAGAGTGTAGGGGCAGTGGGTTATTTCGAAGTCCCCTATTTCTGGTTCTGCCACAACACACAATTGTGATTTTCAAATCCTAGAAAAAGGCTTACTTACCTGAAACTATTGTTCTTGCATAGATTCACATACAGCAAGTCCACCGTCGCACTGAATGTACCCTGCCGTCAAAAAATACTAAATACAACCTGTCGATTTAAGTTATGGTTTGTAGCATGCATGAGCACAGTGCAGGACTCTCGGTAGGAAAACTGCACTCCATGGTACCAAAGATAAGGATGCTAGGTGCACATGCTTTGGGTGTAAATGTGACGGGGCTCTTTGAGGTTGTTTTTTCAAGTTCACGAGCCATTGGCAAGCACACTCTGCACCCCTGGTCCTTTACCTACACCAACGTTTTATTTATTATAACTACTAAAAACAGTTCACCGGCTTCAATTGGAAGGGAAATTTATTGCAGATTCCTAATACAGGAACTGGTTTGCAGTCCGTTGTTTGTCACCAGGACTCAGTATGGAGAAGGTTTAAAGGATAGCGAAATCTCCAGCTTAGCTCCATTTAATTTGAGCTTGTTGTGACACATTCAATGTTCAACTATTTTAGAATCACTGTGACAGGGTCAGTAATTTGGCCGCCAGTCTGGATCGAAAGACTTTAAGTAGCAGAATTAAAAACAGCATATTTCAATTTCTAAGAGAGGGCTCCCAATGTCAAAGAGATGCGCCATATTTCACACTTGAAGGGCATCATTTAACAGACACTTTTTATGTAGTTTGGCCAGAAGAACAAACAAACAAACAACCGGGAAATCTACTGTTCTTGCTTGCTGCTCTAAGTCGCCATTCCAAATATGAAGGTATGTGAGAGTGTAGACGATGCCGGAGTAGAAGCAGCCAGGTTAAAAAAGGGGTGCGTAGGAGGTTCTGTGCAAGGAGCTCATCTCATGCAAGGGGAGCATGAGACCTGGAGAAATGCAAATCTCTGTATTCCCTGTCAATCAACATAAGTAACAAACATTTCCATGAAGTATTTTTACTCCCAGGAGGATCGCCTACATCTCATGATATCATATGGGCTTAAATAGCACGTCTGTATAGAAATTAAGCTCTACAGAAAATACTATGTTTTTTTTTAACTTGAGTATTATAAAAAAAAGAACATATTTGGCAAGGGCAACAATTTGCTTATATGGCTTTATGATATATTAAGAGGGTTCAGTAACGTAAGAACGAGGCTACTGGAGGTATTGTTGCATAATTTCCTGATCATTGCCCACTGATGAGCTGCCCGTCTCCTTTCACCACAAGCTCTCCCAATGGGGGCTTTGCAAAGCACTTCACAGAAGAACTCACTTTTAACTATATGTGGTCACCATCTGACCCCAGTTCCCAGAGACATGTTTTCTCCTTGGCCCAGTAATAGATCTGTCACGTGTGCCAGGAAGTAACTGGGCTATAGAGGTTATCTCAGCCTCAAGACTGGTCTTAGAAACCTGGGACCCAAAAAACCTTAGGTGTCACCTATTCCTCAACCCTGCGTATAGCCAGAACTTCATATCCCTTTTATACGCCCTCTCACTTTCTTCTCTGCACCACTTAGTAATGTCTGGGCAACACACTGTTGGGTTACAATTACCCACAGGATACAAGTAACAGGTCATTTGATCCTTTTTAAAAGACATGGCCATCAAAACTCGGAGAGAGGGGCACAAGCCCTACACAATAAGTACATATCCTTATTTAGACAAAAGCTGTGTAGGTTTAGAAAAACTGAATGTGTGCTCCATCCTCTACGGCAAGGAGAACTGGCTCCGCTGGTAAGCTTTCCTAAGAGGGAGCTACTACTGTGTTTTTGGGGGGGGGGGGGGCGGGGGGGGGGGGGGGGTATAGTGGTTGGACCAGATTGTGCCCATTATACAAATTCCAGATTTGACTGGGATTGAAATGAAGAGATTGAGCTCTAAACTTGCAACACGTTTGTGATCAGCACTGGGCTTAATGGGAAATTGAAATATTGCACAGTCCTAGATGGCCAAGTTCAGCTTTGCTTTGATGATCCTGAAGGCATCAGAGATGGCCACATGAGTTTGGCTGCTGCTCTCTGCTTAAGTCCTCCATTCTTAAACAATTTAAAAAATAGCAAAACTTAGGTGCAGAAGAGGGCGGCAACCTTCAGATACTAGTCTTTGGAGCCCCATGTTTGAGCAAGGCATCAGAGTTGGTGGGGTCCTGGGGTGGGGGACGGTGTTGGTGGCTGGGGGATTGTACCTTCAGACACATACTACATGCACCATACATAAAAGTTGTCCAGCGGTCTACTCTCTGAAAATCCGTTGAAAAGATTACTAACCAGCTTTAGAGTACAGCCAATGTGTATTTACATTTTCCTCTACAGTACGCACCATATGAGACTTTAGGGTCAGAGTACTAACAATGAGCCGCTTCAACAGTGGCACTCCAATGTCTGGAACCATCCCTGCTACAACAACAGTCTTTAAATTCATTATATGATCAGAAACAGGAAAGTGTGTTAAGGTTTACTTTCAAAAAGTGGAAAATACTGAGACATGGAACACGTGTCCTGGTAACGTTTCTATCAAAACTGACATGGGTTTGGAAATCTGGGTGATGGGAATCAGTCAAAAGTCAGGCAAAAAGGATCACAAATCCCATTTTAACATTAAAAAAGTTTTCACAGGCAGGACGCCACACTGGGGTTTGAAGAAGGAGGAAAGTTACTCATACTTTTGCATTTGATGAAGAAAACCTTTTACACAGCAGTACAATATTTTTTATTTAAAAACGAAAAACATTTTTGCAATTTTTATTCCGCTGCTCTACTTCGAACAGAGGAAGGGATGAACATGACAAATTAGTGAATGCATTTGGCGGCCTGGAACATTGTGATACAATTATTAAACATAAGGATCCACCCCTGGAGGAAGAGGAACAAATAATCTGGGTATAGTACACTGAGGTAATGACGGGTGCATGTCCCAATAAGACGTGTCCCAAAAAGACCCTCCCTTTGCATCACACATAGCACTTTATCATTAGTGCTCCCGCGTTGTCGTAGGTCGTAGCACGCCCCGTCCAGCAGCGGGGCGGGAAGACCCCTATGATGAAGCATGACACCATGGGCCATTCCCGGTGAGTGAGGGGTATTTAAACAACACTGTGTGTGCCCAACCATATTGGGACACGCACCCGTCATTACCTCAGTGTACTATACCCAGATTATTTGTTCCTCTTCCTCCAGGGGTGGATCCTTATGTTTAATAACTAATTCCTTGTGGAGGATGTATCCACCTCCAGTGCCCGTGCAGGGCTCTTCCTCTACACTCCCCAATCCTGTTACTACTAGACATTGTGATACAAGACAGCCTGCCAGAAGACAATTATTTACCACACTATCCCATCACACAAGTTGTCCTACATATTGAGACATCAAACTGGATACGGTTACCTTCTCTCCCTGTTCCACTTGAATACAGCCCAATATCCGAATATGCTCATGCCAATCCCAATAGCAAACATGGAGTAACCTGCACAAGGGAAAAAACAAGCTCTGTAAAGATCACTAAAAGGGAGTCCAAACAACAAGTAGAAGGTCAAGAGAAGACCTCATCTTAAAACACAGATGTTAAAGAGGCGACGTAGAAATTCTGTTCATCTATCTACATTAGTCATGAAGTGATTCACTATTAAATGCTAGCAAATGGTTTGTCATTATAGATACACAACACTTGTTGATTAAGAGTGGACTAATGGTTGGGCAGAATAAGACCAATATTATTTTACTCTGCAGCGATACAGAAAATTAGCATTTATCAAATCCCTGTTGTTGGTATTTCTTAGGGAAGTTAGCATTGAAACAGGAGAGGTTTGTAGATAATTATAAACTAATTGCTATTGTGTTGTTCTAACCATACATGAAGATCTAGGTTTCGGTGAGTTTTGTGGCAACCAGGTTGACTGCATGGGAATAGTACTCCAAGCGAAAAGAGTCTCATTGAATTTCCAATAGAGGTTGTAATATATAATGGGCTGTTCTACAGAACCATTGCTAAAGAGATGGTGAACAATGTGCTAATTTTAACTTTGAGGAAGGCCACTCGTCTGACCTTGGAGGAAAGAACATACCAGTGAACTGAGAAGGCAGGACAACGAAATCTGTGAAGATGCGTAGATGGAGTTAGTGTCTGTGGTGAGGACATGTGCCAGTAAAATCAGACTGTAAGGGGCAGAGGAGGAAAACCGCGAACAGAGTATGTGAAGTAGGAAGGGGCAATATCATCAATTGTTCCAATACGCTAGGTAAGGAATTTAAAGTGCGAAAAATGATACATGTTAAGCCACTCTGCCTGGTGCTAGTACAAACAGCCTGAGGCAAGGTTAGTAACGGCAACACTCCCACACTGTGCGCAACTATCTGTCTCCTTATATGCCATTCCTCTGATTAACTGCTTCAATATGCCCTCCGCTCGATTCCTGGGAGAAACTGGAGGATACCTTCAACCCGCCTCTACACGCACACACCTTCTAGAGGTGCCCGAGGTCCCAGGGCCCGCTAAACTGGAGGTCGCGTGCCAGCAGGGCTGTTGGCGAGGTAGGAACGGCGGGCGGCGGCAGCTCTCGGTTTCTGGTTGCGGGGGTCCTGTGGAGGCTTCCCTCTCCCCCTCGTTCCTGATTGAGCTGTGGTGGTGCTATTGGCGGCCACCTCCGTCCGTGGGGAGACAGCGAGCTGCCCTGTCGGCGGCCTCGTCGGGCAGCAGCAGGAAGGTGGACTGAGAAGCAGGGGCGCTGTTGATCGCGTCCGACGGCCGCCGTGCTGACCATGGGAAAGCGCTGGTTCCGCGTCCTCTGCGCCACCGGACACTGCCCTGATCGCCGTGAGTAGCGTGCACGCCCCGGTGGCCATTTTGGGTCACGCGGGAGAACATTGGTGGAGGCGGCTTGCGGGAGCCCTCGACAGACATTGCTCATCCCTACTTAACCTGGTGGTAGGAGACACTCGCATTGGGAGCCCCCCCAAGGAGAGCATTGCTCCCCCCGGCTCACTGACTACGTATCCTGCTGGCTGGAGCCACAAGCGTGAGTGGGACTGTAGAGAGGGCCCGGATGCAGCAGTGTTACCCCTCGGCAGTGGGTGATTACCCTTGATCCCTACCTGCTTCCCGTTGGCCCCCTCTTTTGCTGCTCCCCTCATCAGCCAGGGTCTGCACGATCGGCGGCTGGATCGGGTCACGTACTTCTTGTTCTGTTGCCTACCCCTGCCTCACTCACCCTCTTGCCTGGAACATTGTGTGGGCCGGTGACTAGCACTGGAGGGTGCCACTTCCTTCACTACGTGGTGGGGCCTGTAATCATTTGGGGCAGCGATTGGGGACACCACCGCCTGGGGGCCTAGGTACAGAAGGGCCTCATTGTCACCATGACAATGGACAAGACCGGTGGGAACTCGGCTAAACACTTTATAAATATACAGGTCCTGGGGCCTCTGCTGCGGCGCCTGGGGGAGCACAGGGGGCTGCACCAGACATACCGGACAATGCTGCGCTTATGGCCGCCATTACGCAGTCCAGCTCCTCCGACAAGAACTGCGGAATGCCGTGGCCCGCATCATGGAGACTGAGATGCGTATCTCTGGCGTGGAGGATGAGGTTGCCACTCTACAGAAGCGGGTGGCCACCCCTGAAACGTCCCAGCGGGGCCTTGAGACACACGTGGAAGATGCAGAGGGGAGGGCCAGGCGTAACAACCTCCGCTTCGTGGGCTTCCCGGAGGGGTGTTTCCGGCCAGGCTGCGGGTGGTGTATGGATCCCGCGCCCTCTTCTTCGATTCACCGGAGGAGTTGTTCCAATGGACGGATGAGACTGTTCACTTACGTCCTCGTACTCCGCCTCAGCGGGAAACAGACTCCTCATCTAGAGAGGTGGCTTGTAGGCAGCCGCAAACGAAGCCTAAAGAACGTAGACGCTCCAGATCCAATCGTCGTACCCACTCCTGCAGTGAATCCTCCGGGCTGGTTCGGCCTCCTGATGGACTACATCGGTCTCCTGATTGGATGGAGCGATTGCAGCCCTGTGTATCTTTGATTTTGTTACCTGGTTCGGAGGAGCCCAAGTGAAGGCCGGCTTCTCTGTTGGACCATCTGACAGAGGGAGTGCCTGCTGACATTAGGCTGTGAGTTGGGGATCCATTGGTCGAGGTGGGCCGAGACTGCCCATTGGGGTCTATGGGCCTCACCCGCCGCGACAGATGCTTCATTGTTTTTGAGGTATGGGGTGGAGGGGTGGTTAGGATGTTGTCTTTGTTTTTGTTATCAGGTCGCACTATGCTACAGTACTGTCAGAGTACAATGCATGCACCACATGATTCCTTTGGCACCAATGCTTACTATCACAGACTTCCATGGCCGCTCCATCTAATGGTGCCCCGGGGCCTCCCAAGACTCTTAAACTGGTTAGCTGGAATGTTAGGAGGGTACTAGATACGATCAAGCGAGGGGCCATTCTCCAGCAGGCGAAGAGGGCCAGGGCCGACATACTTATGTTACAGGAGACACATCTTATGGGCTCAAAGGCGCTCTGCCTCCAGCGGTTTGGTTCCACTCGGGTGTTCCACTCAGGGTTTGTGCAGGGGTCCCCAGGGGTGGCAAACTTGATTCACCGCCAAGTTCTTTACACACATGTTAACACGTGGGAGGATACTCAGGAGCGATACTTGTTCCTACAGGGCTCAATTAGGGATGAATCAGTAGTGCTGGGCTGTGTCTATGTCCCTCCTCCGCTTTCCTGGGGTCTCAGAGTGGCTCATGATGCTGTGGGCGGATATGCCGGATGGCTTATCCGCGGTGGGTGGCGACTGGAATGATGTGATGGACGTTTCCCAGGATCGTTGGAGGCTCAGGGGCAATGTTACTGCTCACCAAATCACAAAACTTTCCTCATTGGTGTCAGGTCTTGATTGGGTGGACCCCTGGCGCCGGCTACATAGGGATGTGCAGGGATACACGTATCTTTCTGCCGTCCACGACTCCTACTCTCGCCTGGACTATTTATTTGTCCCCCGGACAGCTGCTGGTCGGATATTGGAGGTGGATATCCTCCTGCGGGGTCTCTCTGATCACTCGCCGATCACTGTTATGGTACGGATGCGCTGGGCAAAACAGCCCTTCCGCTGGCGTCTCTCGACGTAGAAACCCCAAAAGCCAGATTATAGGGAGTACATAGAGTGCTTTCGACCAATACTTGACGCTTAATGTGGGTTCGGTTTCACAGGCCGAGTCTCTGTGGGAGGCCTTGAAGCCCATGATACGGGGCGTAGACATATCGTGTTGCACGGCAGCCCGTAAGACCGGAGGGAGGCTCTTCTACAAGCAGAGTCCAATATTGCAGATCCAGATAGCCGTAGCAGGGGTACTGAGGGCACCCGCATACACCATCAGTTATTGCTAGCGCAACAAAATTACGCGGCTCTTCTTCTGGATGAGGCCCGCCTTACATGGCTGGCAACGCGTAGTAGAGTGTACCAATGGGGGGATAAATCGAGCACAATGCTCCATCGGTTGTGCAGGGGCTGCTCCACTCCCAGCCCCTCCCAGGTATAGTGGGCCCGACGGGGGAGCCCCTTACAGACACTGGTGCTATTGCTGAGAGTTTCTCTATGTACTTTGCAGAGCTCTATGCCCCCAAAGAGTGTCTTCACACAGATGTGATTGGCCGTTTTCTTGATGATCTCCCGCCATGGGCTCTGTCCGATGAAGCGAGTGCAGGGCTGGATCTCCTGCTCACGGAAGAGGAACTAGGCGTGGCCCTGGGTGACCTTAACTCAGGCAAAGCTCCGGGGCCCACCGGGTTTCCTTGCGAATTTTTTAGGAAATACTTTTTACAGCTTGGACCCCATTTCCTTAGGGTGGCGGAGGAGTCCCGGGGAAGTCTTCCCCGTGATTGGATACACGCGCAGATAGTAGTGTTCCATAAACCTGGCAGGCCCACAGATCAGCATGCTGCATATCGTCCCATTTCTCTCTTGAACGTTGAGGCTAAAATATTGGCCAAGGAGATAGCCAACCGTTTGCGCTCCCACATCACTATATTGGTACACCCAGACCAAGCCAGGTTTATGCCCCAGAGAGCTACCAGACAGAATATTAGACGGGCACAAGTGGCTGTTGTGACCATTCGGGGGCTCAGTGAACGGGCAGCGCTCCTGCTGGCTAATATGGACAGGGTATTTGATTCCCTCAGTTGGGTGTATCTATTCGCGATGCTGCGCAGGTTAAATCTTGGACCGCGCTTTCTGTCCTACTTTCCCCCCCCCTCTACACTGATCTTACCGCGTCGGTGCGTGTTGCTGGCTCTACTTCCTCAACTTTCTCTGTTGGACGAGGTACTTGGCAGGGCTGCCCGCTTTCGCCGTATTGGTTTGCCCTGGCGGTTGAGCCTTTAGCCGCCTGGGTACGTATGGATGAGCAGGTGACTGGCTTTGAATGGGCACATGGTTTGTCGGATCGGATTGCTTTATACACAGACGACATTCTCTTTTTTATTACGGATGTGGACCGGACGTGGTCGAACCTGCTTCGTATTATGCAGGTGTTTGGGAAATCGTCGGGTCTCTACCTAAACCCCAGCAAGTCTACTTTATGGCTTCTCGGGTACGCATCAGATCCTGACTCCTGGGCCTCATTGGTTCGGGTGGTCCCCGGCGGGATTAAGTATCTTGGGGTATTTTTGTCAGACACACCCACAGTGGCATGGGAAAGTAATCTTGTTCCGGTCTGGGAACGTGTGAAAGAGGATCTTAAGACATGGTCACACATGCCATTGTCTATTTATGGTAGATCGGCCATCTTTAAGATGGTCTCACTCCCCCGGCTATTGTATCAACTGCAGAATTATCCATACCCGATCTCCCCTAGATGGTTCAGGCAGGTTAATGCTGCCCTGGGTCAGCTTTTATGGGCGGGGTGAGCGGTAAGAGTCGCTTTGCGGACCTGCTTCCCCTCCACATATTGCGGTGGTCTGGCGATTTCTGACTTATCCTACTATATAGCATCCCACCTGCTTGTCCTAAACGAATGGTGGTACGGGGGTAGGGATGACCCAGCCTATACCCTTGAACAGCGTCTTATGGGGGATGTATCTCTCCACACGATTCTGTATTCTGCGCAGATATGCAATTTCCTGCCACTGGCAACCCAGGTGGTTTTCCAGATTTGGCGACATGTCTTGCGGAGGATGGGGTGGTGTAACACACTGACACAGGAAACTCCCATTTAGAATAATGGCCGCTTGCCACAACTAGCTACTCTGTCTGGGTTTCTGGGATGGGATAGCATTGGTATCTCAACCCTGGACCTACAGAACAATTCCCAAATGTCAAAGACCCAATTTTACAAATATCTCCAATTTTGTCACGCCCTATCTCCTTGCCTAGAGGGTTTGGAGTCTCTGGACGAATTTAGTCCGGTAGATGCGAAGGTATTTATGGGCGACCTTCAAGACCACAAGATCTCTAAGATTTACCAATCCCTAGTTACTCACTGCTCCCCGACATTGCAGAAGCTTAGGGAGACCTGGGAAGGGGACGCTGGTTCACTGGACTAGGAAGACTGGACGGAGGCCTAGGCCTCTCCACGGGGGGCTGTCATAGCGGTGCGCCCGCACCGTGTCCAATTTAAATACCTCAATCGGGTTTACTTTACACGGGTTTGCTTGTGGAGGGCAGGGCTTGTGGCCTCTGCAGTATGTCTTAGATGCGAGCGGAAGGAGGGGACCCTGTTACACACGATTTGGCACGGTCTCTCCTTGTCAAGGTTCTGGAGAGGGGTTCTGACCTGTCTCTCGGAGGTGTTGGGCTGGGACATGCCTCACTCTCCGAAATTAGTGTTTCTACACATCATGGAGGGAATTGGGGGCAATATTTATAAACGCCATCTTATGCTGCTGGGGTTTACTCTGGTATAGAGAGACATTGCTAGGGCATGGAAGGCGCCAGTGCCGCCTTCAGTGTCGGCATGGAATAAGGGACTGGACTTTTGTATGGGCCTGGAACTCCCCATTTTCACCGCAAGGGGCTGTCCGCAGAAACATTTTAAAATCTGGAAGCGTTGGGCGGACTTCCGGGGTTTGATGCTTGAACCGGCCTCGGGCCCCTCGATTTAATTTAACTCTACTATGCGGGTGCGAACTGTAATTATTTATTTTATAGTATATAGTAGCGAGCGGTTATGGTACAACCTTCATGGCTCGGTTGATCTTGAGAAGCTGTTAGTGCGAAGGGGGTGGGGGTTGTTTGGGTGGGTTTTCTGTGGTTCTATTTATTTGTATCGCTTTGTATTTTTTCTTGATTCTCATATTGAAAAGTCAAAGTCACAATGATATATGTTTATTGTGCAGATGTCCGTGGGTTACAGGGCCCTGTTCTATATATGTCATTTGACAAATAAAATTTGTTTAAAAAAAAAAAAATGAAACTTTAAAAACAGGAACTTCACAAAAGAAGCGCTAACGAAAGCAGAATGAAATACCTGAGCCTTTGAGCAAACAATTAACCGGTAAGCTGCTTGAAAACAAAACACAATGGAGGTTATGAGGAATCCATGCTAATGCACCACAACACCCGCAAGGAAAGATCAAAACTTACCCAAACGAACAAGAAAGCTGATCGTAACGCCCATTTAAAGCCTTATGTGTGCAAATGGAAAGCCGTGGTGCTTCCAAAGGTCCGATAACTGAAACGCTAATATTCACCCTTGTGTGTACAATCAAGAGAACAAATGGAATCCGGGAGCCATCTGTAAGTAATCAGTGGTGTCAAGACGCACCATACGTGCACAATCAAATAAAAAAAAAAAAAGACCCAAATAAAGTGTCGAAAACTAACACAGAATACAACAATGAAAAATGCATAATGCGAATTTCCTTGAGTTTTCAAAACATTTCCAGCATGCTGACAGTTAAGATACAAATGCCTGTAAGCCAAAATTAACAAAGCACAAAAAGAATTTGAAAATTAAACAAGATGTTATTCTAAGGCTTGGGGCCGCACTGATGCCAGCGAGGGAGGAGGGTTGTAAAGTGGGTGTAGGGGAAGCAAACCATATATATCTAATGGCTGAACTCAATTGCGCAATGTGAAACCAGAAAACCTGTGATAAATCCCAGCTTCTACACTTGAACAAGTTGTGAGACCCTGGGCAATTGTTTTATTTCAATTTACCTTCTGTTTCTTCATTATCACATATAAAAGGACCTTGAAATACATGACTTCAGGATGTGTTCTGTACAAAACCATCTCCAGGGGTTGGATGTAATCACCAACGTCAATATCAAGCATGGGGTGGGAGGGGGGGGGGGGGGGGAAAGCATCAACGTTTCTAAATTCATGTTTGAAAACCATCACTTAAAATATATATACTGCTGAATGCACTGCTATAATTTGATTTACTAAGGTGAAATGGTTCCGCAGGTCAATGAACTACAATTTATGAATTTTGAAAAGTTAATCGTATTTTTACATGTTTGCTGTTTTTAAAAATTACGGTGTTCCTAAAGTTAAGGCCTAGTTACTTCCTATTGTTTAACTGCAATTAACCTTTAAATAAGCTTTTGCTTTATATTGAACACTTATTTTAATGTTAGCGCTGAGTCGAGTAAGTGCTGTTGCTGCTCACGGGGCCGCATGTATAGGTCAGGAGGGGCGCATGCGGCTCCCAGGCCATACTGTGAGTATCACTGTTCTATGATGTTCAGGTATGAGACGAAACACCCTATTTGTTGAAGGATGGCAGCAATGACGGGAGGGGGTGTGAGCAAGGAGGCAACAGATGGCCAGAGATGGCCCAGAAATAAAACAATGACTGAAATTACAATCAGCAGCGCAGGAAGGACGGCAGCAATGACGGGTGGGAGGGGGGTGCGGGCGAAGAGGCAAAAGATGGCTAGAGCTGGCCAACCAAAAGAAACAATCAGTGATGTCCACTGGGAGGAAACTAACCACCCAAATAAAGGATAGATGGACACTACTGACCGACCACAGTAAAGGAATTTTGAAAGTCAGACAACCGACCAACCAGAAACATGGGCGTGTTGAGAAGCCCATAGACCGATTACAACCTGCCTCGCAGAGCAGCACTGCCCAGGCTCGACCTAAAAAGTGGGTCCACCTCGTTCTTGTACCTTACAAATGATTGATAAAGGAGTACCAATGAGATGGATAGTAATCACACTGGCAATGCATGGCCCTACAAATAAGCTATAGTACACTGTGCAATTCATTAAGAGAATTGTCTTAAAGCCCTAGAAAACACGCCTTGTTTAGTGCACCAATCGAAAACGTGCTTTCCATTATACAGCACACTTGTCTGGTCTTGGCTTCAACTCTTTATGTCTTGGCTAAACAGCCAATGCGCCATCTTGAAGAGGCATGGCCTCTAAAGCATAACACTGAAGTCCTGGCTCCCTGAGCAAGGTCATCCAGTGGTGTTTTTTTCTTTACGTTCTGGTACCTTTGTGTACTGAAACTTAAGTCAGGTAACAGCACCACTCTGTTCAACCACTCGACAACAAAATTGTTTCTCACAAAGGCCAACAGGCACTCCCCCACTTGTGAGCTACATGTCCATTAATGCATTGCAGCACATTGTTGGGGGGGGGGGGGGGGGGGGGGGGGATAAACTGGCATCTCATCAGCAGAATGGAGTACTATATAAATGCAAGTCAAATATTTGTAGTCAATTTGCACACAAAAATTACCACCGCCACTAGCACCACATTGGAAACAAATATAGTACATGAGCTATTGAGGCAAATGCTACAGTCCATTCACGCCAACGTTAGGGTAACCAGATGTCACAAATTTGCCAGGACACATTTTTTCAAGTACAGTCCCGGTGCTTCTCAGAGTAAATCCGACTGATGCACTGCCCCGTCTTAAAAGAGTGGTGAATCAGTGTTGACTAAGACCCTCAGTCAATACCGAACCTCACCAGCCATTCTCTGCATTTCATCGGAGCACGGGTGATGAAGTGATGATATTTAATTAGAAAATCTACTGATTTTATCTAATAGCGTATAACAGTTCCTTGCACAATTCTAATACTGGGACACTTGAAAGCTTTTAGGTTCCATACTTAGGAAATTCAAATATTGCTATAGAGTGTTTACAACGATCACTGCACTCCTTTTTCCCTATAGAAACACAGAAAAGTTTAGGTTGTCCTGGCCTTATCACTTGCAGTCTTGTAGATTTATTTTTATCACTAAATATGAATTATAAATCCCAGAAAATGAGAAAAAAATAGATTGAACTATTTATGATACATATGACATATTGTGATCCTCACTGTCGCCTCCTTGTGCTAGTCAAAACTTTTTAAAATTTAACAAACAGTACACTGTCAAAAAAACTGATCATTCTTTTATCTGTTCATATACTTCTCCTATGACAACAGGTGTTGTTATCGTAGTCCCTCTGCACCCATGAAGGGTGCCAAAAGTCCTACTTCTGTACAAGCCATCTTCGTTTAACTCTGAAAATATGGTCTTCCAAGTGAACACTCTATAAGTAAAATTCTTCAGATTTTTACGTAAAAAAAAAAAGAATTGAAGAGGACTAAACTTTTTCTTGCTTAGACTTTCAAAACTCTATTATTTTGCAACCAAAAAACATTATTCTCTCATCCAGTGACGGGACATGTACCAATTCAGTGGCTTACAGGGGTGCGCAATTCCTATTGCCCGACTCCCAAGACATATTGTTTGGGGTCGCGGACAAAATGTTTTCAAGTTTATTTTGTCCTTGGGACAAGAAGGCCCAACCACCTGCAGCACAAACCCTTTGGCTGCCAGTTTACAGTATCAAATTATAGGTCAGGGAATGGCATTGTCTCAGGTAATATAGGTGCCCGTATGTTAATGCTGTTCAAATTTGTTTTCATGGTTCATTAATACAAAGCTTTTCTTATTAGGGTGCGCACTCCAAGGAAATTTTGTAAGCTTGGACTGCACTTCTGACAGTGGTTCTGGTGTAAACATGTGTCCGCGTGTTTGAAAAGGTTAACAATATGAAGCTACATATACTGGTCCTGAAGGCTCTCCAAGTAAATGCAAATATCTGCAGAAGCTTGAAAGTAAGATTGATGATCATTTGCTTTCAAAATAAAATGATCACAAAAAAATGAAACTAGGAAAAAAAAGTGTTGCTAAATTTCTGTGAAATTGTACATAACATTTCTTTGAAGCATCATTTAGTAAAATGTGTTGATGCATGCAAGTATTTCCAAAAAATATACATAATGGAAAATCAGAGCGACCAGTTTCAACAAGATTATGGGAACCAAGAAAATAAACAAGCATTGGCAAAGCCAACAGGTATGATATTGGTGGTCTGCCTTTTGGTTTTGTCAATGCGTCTTGTTTTGATATGGATTTTGTAAAACTGTGTGGGAGCTGCCAAGCCCTTGCCAATATAACAAACATCGGAAAAAAAGCATCAATATTATTTGGTCTCAAAAAGCAAACATTGCCAAAGTAGTCCCTGGCACTACACAAAACTACTTTGTGTGCCGATATACTACTAGTTTAGTAGGTTTGCAAAGACTCAGAAGGGGTTTCCAACCCTGGAACATTGCTTGAAGCTACCTCCAGCCCAGTAAGTAGATCTGCAGAATGTGGCAAAATAAGGAAACTGCTAGAATTAAAACCCTACTATAGTATGAGCCCTGGCATAATCAAAAAGGCTAATTTCAGATCTTTATTATAGTGGAATTGCTGCTATAGTTTGCTGCTGCAGCAAAGGGACAAGTATTTTTTTTATATAGGCTAAGTAGATTTATGAAGCAAACTGTCCCATGGGCAAATTGATTATTTTTTTATTACACTCCACACCACTGGATTTAAAATTCTAGTATGAGTGGAGGTCATATCCATAACACCAAAGTGACTTTCCTACAGCTCTGCCAAGCCTACCATGTCAATGAATGACTGCCTCTGTCCATTTATTTTGTATTGCATTCTGAGACTTGCATTTTTATATTACATTATTAAAACAGCGGTACTACCCGTACTCTTTTCCTCTGCATCAGAAAAAAACAGCAGGACTACAAATGTCTGAATTAATGGCCAAACAATTAATGACACTTGAAGCAGGTGTCCACGTATTGACCCCAGTGCGACCTATTCTCTCTGTCATTGCATACACGAAGGTTTTGCACCTTCAGAAAATTGCATAGGGTGTGATAGGGTAAATTGGGTTTCCACACATAAGTCCAGGACTGGATATAGCGACCATTCTGAGGACAGGTACCTTAGCCGGCACTTCCCCTGTATAGAAATCCTGGATGTCTCCCTCACATACCAGAGAGCCCCCTCCGAGGCAGGTGTCTCTTGTAATCGATAGAGCCGTACCCCCCGGGGGGCGGCATGTCCTGCTTCACCTTCGCAGCCATTGCCGCCATCTTGGCTCCGCCGGACAGCCGCTGCGTGACGTCACGCGGCTCCCAATTCTAGCCGGCTAGTATCCGGAATGGACATGGAAGAGAGACGTGGCAAGAGGGCTGGTGCGTGCATTATGAGCTGGATGCCGAGGGGCTGCAGCGGCCATGTTGAACTAGTGCGTTCCCAACATAACCTCAACAAGGAATAGTAAAGACTAGTGCAGATCTCGGACTTGTCGTTAATATGCAAAGAAAGTGCATTGGTTTCAAATGAACACGAATAAACGAGTTAGTTTGTGATATACTACATATTTTTTACTAGTCTGGACCTTGCAAAACACACGCACCGATTTTTGCCTGAAAGAACAAAAATATTACTGCCTGAATTTTCAGATCCAGATGTTTTGCCGTTTTCCCTGTAATTCCAGTATACAAGAAAATCCAACTCTGGAATGGGCCCTGGCAAAGTTACGCACTTGACACCAAAGTCGAGCCTACCACTCTTTCCGGGCGTGGGGGAGTTATAGAAGGATTTACTTTCCGCATTTAAACATTGATTCGAGTTCTTGTGCTAATTTGAGACTACAGCACCTCATCCCTTTTGGCACGGAATGCAAACATGGAAAGCGTGAAAACGAAAATCCCTCTTTACGCACCAGCCCCTTTAGCACCGGTGGTGAGGCCCAACGGCTCTCTCTGCGCCGCTTTGGCGCCTCCAGGCTGAGGCGCAGCGCAGCCCGAGAGGAGTCCCTGAGGTGACCCCGCGCTGCGCATGTCCGCGCCGAGGCGCGCCTCAGCAGCCGCTCGACACGTGCGGCCAGGCGAGGCTTTCGTTTACAAACACGCCTTTCTCGAAGCATTTGTATTTATTCAACACATGCTGGTACCTAGAAATGACGCCTTTTCAGCGCCCACTATACTCTATTGCAAACCCACATTAACAGGACCACACAGCCTGGAGGTAAAATACAATTTTTTTGTATATCTTAATTGGAACCACAGGGTACGTCGTCTACCTAATTGTTCTAGATTTCCTTCTGTCGTATTTGGGGTTGCCACCCTTCCAAGAGGAAAATATCAGCCATTTGTTGTTGTATCGAGAATCTGCAGAGGTCCATGATACTTAATAAGGCTTCAAACTAAATCCAATGTATTTATTTGTAACATGACTTTTCTGCCATTGTTTACCTAAATTATTAGCCAGTGATCGTTAACACAGCTTTAGAACACATTTGAAAGTACTTGGTATTTAATATATGAACAGATAAGCCTAAAAAAAAAACAGCTTTAGGTGATTTTGCTGACTTTTGTACCGGCAGGTACAGTAATACCAGGGGTGCCGGTAAAAAACTGGCTTTGTGACAGACCTAGACACATTTCATGACCATAAAATGTGTCAAGACATGTTACATACATACCAACAGGCCTGATTCAGGCGGATGACTAACCGGTTTTGAAGCCCAAAATGGCTTAGCACTAGCTGTCTCCTCTCTAAAATTGCTCTGCTTCAATAGGGAAAATACGTTTTTGGTCAAAATTTCCCACTTTCATGTGCTTGAGTTTTGGCATATATGGCATTAGCATACAAAAATTGAATGTAAGGCGGGTGCTTGGGTGATGATTGGAGAGAGATGTATTTCAGTGATGTATGTTGCGATGTTAGCTGGTGTTTTCTAGTTGGGAGAAGAAATAAACTGTATGGCAAACTCTTGGCTTTCGCTCAGCTTGTCCTCTTGGAACCGCAAACTCAAAATGAGCAGAATTTTCACGGGAGGGGATGTGGTGACATGGGCACAGCTGCAAACCATGCATCATGGGGAACCAGGTTTTAATCCAGACTCAGCATCTTGTGAATCCCAGGCAAAACAAAAGTGTAATATAGACTGTTTCTATTGTGAAGTGCTATTATGTCTTTATGGCAAAACTGCCAAAAATGTCATGTCAATTATGCCTAACACTCTGATCTCATGCGCCAAGAATTTTGGACATGGGCTGAGTCTGCTGGCGCCTCTCTACTTTGCTCCTCAACGGTGATGTTTCTTGAACTGAGGACTATTTTAGCCTGTAAAGTGGTCTGCGGGGTTTTACTCTAATATTTTAAAGACTTCGTTTATACTTATTTTGAATCAGGTGATCATTTTTACCTTGCTCACGTTGTCTAGTTTCTCGTGTCTCCTGCTTGGGTCCGCCGCAGCTGTATCGCTGTTTTTGTGGAGGGCAGAGAGCACGCTTTTTTCACTTCCGGGTAGGGACTTCCAGGCAGGCAGCGCTCTAGTTGTCTTGCAGGGCTGCCTATATAATCCTGTGCTGGTGCTGATGTGCCGGGGACAGGGGCGAAGTCTGCTGGCTCCTCGCTACTTTGCTCCTCAATGGTGATATTTCTTGAACTGAGGACTATTTTAGCCTGTAAAGTGGTTGGAGGGGTTTTACTCTTAATATTTTAAAGGCTTAATATTTTAAAACGTGTATACTTATTTTGAATCAGGTGATCATTTTTACCTTGCTCACGTTACCTAGTTTCTCTTGTCTCCTGCTTCAGTCCGCCGCAGTTGTATTGACGTTTGTGCGGAGGGCAGAGAGCACACTTTTTCACTTTCGGGTGGGGACTTCCGGGCAGGCAGCACTCTAGTTGTCTTGCAGGGCTGCCTGTATAATCCTATCCTGGTGCGGACTTGCAGCGGAAGCGCGCAGAAGGCTCACCAAAGGCAAGCCCGTCTGCGGCCAGGGAGCCTGCTTGTCTTGACTCAGACATACAGGGAGTGATTAGATACAACGCAAAAGAACTGATACAGTTGAGACCGGCCTCCAACCCACAATGTAACCACTCAATCGCACACACAATACCTGACAGAAAGAAAGCTCACTTGCACTCACCGCAAATGGACGGTGAGGGAAGAAAGCACTGGTTTAAAGGGGTCCCAAACAAAAACAAAGGAAAAAGTAGGATGGAAAATGGGGCTAATAAACTGTATATCCATCCCAGCATACAAAATTGAGGTTAGACTCTTAATTGAGGAAGAACAACTGGATGTCTTATTCGTAACTGAGACATGGCTTAAAGACTGGTCCGTGCCAGACCTAACAATGGTTCTCCCATCAGGATTTAACATAAATAGAAAAGACAGAGGGGAGAAAACTGGAGGAGGAATAGCCATCATATATAAATATATCTACAGCTGCACCATTTCACCTAAACCCCTCCTCATGTGTGACACTATATTGTTCAGCATTAGGCTATCACCCACCCACACCTTTTCAGGGACTCTTATCTACCGACCACCGGGACCCTGCAACACCTTCCTAGAACAGTTCCCAGATCTCATTGCTGAGAGTATCACTACCAAAAGTGCAATAACTGTACTAGGCAATTTTAATATTTACCTAGTTAAACGGAACAACCCTATTACCAACAGATTCATCCAAGACATGGATGCCATGCAGTTGAATCAGATAGTACAGTCCACAACACACAAAAAAGGGCATATCTTTGATGCAATATTTACCAACAATCCTAAACTAAAAGCAGCCACCCCTATACCAGTGCCGTGGTCAGACCATTTGTACATTCCTTTTTAATTTGCCAACACGCACCATCAGGAAATGGACCAGAACCATGCCAGAAAGACTGATAGTGTCCCTAGAGAGACATACCCTGGAAATGTCTGGGGATGTAGAGATAGTAGATTCACTCTGGGACAAGTGGCTCACGAATGTGGCGGAGCACTGTGGCAAGAAAGAGAAAACAGGAACGAACCAGACACAAAGGAAATCTACTTTGTTTAACAGCCATCTCGCATCCCTAAAAAGAGCTTTCCAAAAAAACGAAAGAACCTGGCAGAAATCATATGACATCACTATAAAGGCACAATATAAGAGAGAGATTAGATACTACCACAATGAAATCAAGATAGCCCAAGCTAGATACTTTCAGGAAAAAATAAACTCTGCCAACCATTCTTCTAGAGAGCTTTTCAAGGTAGTTAAATCCTCCACGTCAATAGACTTGGACGCCTCTCTGAAATCTTCCTCTAAGGAGAGATGCAATGACTTGGCAGCGTTTTTTAAAAAAAAAGGTTGAAAACATCTACAACCCCATGACAGGGAGCAGTGATCACCCAGACCCTCAAGGCACCAAGGCTTTCAATGGAGCACACAGTGAGACCTATATTAAAGAAATTTCCAGCGATAAAAAAGACACCACGACTAAGATCCTACAAGGCATAAAATCAGGGTCCCCTAAAGAACCGATACCCTCTCGTTTTTTGCTACAGGGAGGAGACCATATTCTGACAACCGCCACAGAGTTACTTACTCTATCCCTCACGCAAGGGAAAGTGCCGAAAACCTGGAAACACGCCATAGTCTGACCTTTGCTCAAAAAGCCACATTTAGACCAAAATGATCTGGGTAACTTCCGCCCCATTTCTCTCCTACCCATTTTAGGAAAGTTGGCTGACAAATATGTCAACCAAACTCTGTCCCAGTTCTTAGAGGAGAATAAGTTGCTCCACCAGACCCAAATGGGTTTTAGACAAGCACACAGCACTGATTCTGTCTTACTACTGGTCACAGAAGAACTGAAGGGAATCCTCGATTAAGGAGGTACAGCTGGTATTTTACTGCTCGACCTCAGTGCAGCGTTTGATACGGTGGATCACAAAACACTCATTCTTAGGCTAGAGAGAGCAGGGATACAAGACAGCGGGCTAAGGTGGATAGTGTCATTTTTGAAGGATAGATCCTTTCAGCTCACAGAATGCAGACACTATTCAGACATCCTAGAGGTTACATGCGGTGTGCCACAGGGCTCCTCCCTCAGCCTTACGCTGTTCAGTCCATACATGCAACCTCTGGCCGAGATCGGCCAAGAATTTGGGTTGTCAATCGTATCGTACGCGGATGACACCCAATTGGTAGTTTCTGTGACAGGGGACCCCAACTCGAAACACAACCTAGTTTCTCCCTGCATTTAAAGGGTAGCCAGCTGGATGACTAGCTGTAAGCTAAAACTAAATGGTGACAAAGTGAAACTATTGTTCCTAGGTAATAATCTTCCTCCACAACTTACCATTGAATGGCCAAAAGATCTGGAATGTCCACCGCTGCATAAAAACGCCATAAAGAACTTAGGAGTGTGGATAGACCACAACCTCACCATGGAAACTCAAGCCAGGAAACTGGCAGCCACCTGTTTTGGAATTCTGTGGATGCTCTGTAAAATTCTAGACCTCATTCCAGAGGAGACCTGGAGAACAGTGATACAGTCCTTGGTTGTCTCGCGCTTAGACTACGGGAACTCACCCTTCACCCAAATATGTGCTGAATAGACTGCAGGTGGTACAAAATGCAGCAGCCAGGGTACTCAGATGCATACCTAGGGACAAGTCAGCGAAGGAGGCTCTGTAGATCCTGCACTGGCTGACGGCGCAGGCCAGGATCAAGTTCTAAGACACCTCACTCTACGTATCGGGAGACGGATATTTACGCTCTTCAGATGTCGGTGCAAGACCGATAATCCTCCTAGAAGCTCTTGACCTCGGCTTCTAACCGTTTATCATAATGGGGATCTATGTAGTTTACCGGATCTAGCTATGTTATTGCGCAAACAAACTCATATTGCTATTCAAGCATTCCTGGGATACTTTGATCGGGAAAAGGTTGTTTCTGTGGATCGTTCGACATTCAGAATTATTATTGAAGCCTTGAGGAAGTCGTTCATCGACGAAACACGTGTCGGCTGTTTATGTTCTGCAACTACTTGTCAAAATTATTTAAAATGGATCCACATGATGTTTTCAGGATCTTGCCATATGAATTGTCCTTACTCACTATGTTATTTTGTAATTAAATACATCACTGACTATTGATGGTCAGTTATTACTGCTTGTGGTGCTGTGCTCTGTTTTTGTATTACTAGTTTTGATGTGTATGGAGGAAGCCTTCTTTATGCACTAGGCGACACTGTGGATGGCAGTACATTGAGCACGCAAGATTACTTATTGGGATATACTCACGCAAACTATAACAGAGGTGCTGACTGTTCTTTTAGTCACCACTGCCATAATTCCTGCATATTACACCTTATATTATGTTTGTCACATCACATGATTTACATGCTAAATATTTTCAGGGTTTGGCTTGTACACAGGGACTTCGAGCTAGAGCCAGACCTTGGCTCAGCTCTGGCTCAGCTCTCCCTGTTAATTGCTTGTCTCGGCCACCTCTACTCACCTGTTGGATCCACTCTTCACATTCGCAACGATCAACAAGCTCATTTTCTCTTCATGCATGGAATGTTCTGCAACTTCAGACAGTTTGTTTCTCAGTATTTGGAACATAGTAGTGTTGCATGCTCTTGTGAGAACTGTGTTGTCATAGAACCATATTTTTTAATTGGAGGCATTTGCTGTGAAGATTGACGCAGGTGCGAAGCCTACCCTAGGCATAGTTAGACAAGGATTTTATTTTTGATGTGCACAGAATGCATGTGTGTAGCTTTCCTTGATTTGGTGAAATCACAGCCAGGCAAGTTCAGGTGCGGACTACCCTCCAAGTGTGCAGCAAGCACGATTTGGCGACTTCACACTCAGGCAGGTTCGCACAAAGGCTACCCATCGAGTATGTGGCAAGCGCTAAGGTTGTAATTGATTAATCTTCTCCTAGAAGCTCATTTTTTTACTACCCCATTTAAATGAAAGTAGGTAAAGCTTTACTTTCAATACACTCATATACCTATTTTCCTGCAATAATTATTATTGTGGCTCAGAATACTTGAATTCTGTGCTTCAATATGTTTGTGTTGCCGACACTTTGTGCTAATAATTCAGTATATTTTATGCCAGCTGACTGTGCTTTACAACCAATACAATACTAAAGGAATTTGTGCACTTACATCGTTTTTACTTATTCCAGGTATTCGGATAATTAGTTGGAAACCATGGAACAGAAGCTCTGAGCACTAACTAGTAGCAATAGATGGTAAAAAATTTGAGAATAAATAGAAATTTAGGCTTTGGTATAGTTTCCTGTACGTTCCTCTAAATATTTTTTGTACACATTATATAGCCATGAAATATAAACTTGAACCTTGCGATCCTCACACCTATTAACTGGTGCTCACATTGAGTTCTTATTTTTAAGTTACAGAATCCTCAACTTTCTAGAATGTTCTAAAATGTTGATTTTGGCCTAAGCATTATGGATCCGATTCAGGCAGCTGATTCTGTGAATAGTTATGTCTTAACCCGGTGTTAAATGAAAATTACTACTCAATATCCAAGCCTGATTGATAAAGTATTATTGCGTGTAGTAATGTTAAACTCTGGTGTTAAGTGTGTCTTACACGTTTCTAGCAAAGTGAAGACATGCTTCATGGGAATTCCAACAGAGTAAAAATACCTGCAAAGCAGGCAACTGAGCACCAGTTTGTAAACTGTAAGCTATAGGAGAGTAGAAGGTGAACATAAATGAATTCCTAGTTTAAAGCAAGTGACTACAGCTTTTATGCATTTTGAGGTAGGCTCAATGTTTTCAGATCATTGGTGACCTCTTAACGTGATTAGAGAGGCGAATTTCTACAGTTAAATTCAGGACAAATTACTAAAATTATGCACAACTACATTTCTCTTTAGCACAAACATGAACTATTCTTATGGTGAATGGCATCATGGTGTCACAGAGTTGCTTCAAACATAGGGCATCATTAGGATGGGGGGCGGACTTTGTCCGCCCTCCATCCTGACGGAAAACGGGACCGCCCGCCATATGTGCGGCGGTCCCGTGGGGGAGATTAGGATGCGCCCGCCAAACTGGCGGGCGCATCACACATTTTTAACATTGCGGCGGGCGGTGCTTTCAGCAGCACCCGCCGCAATGGTAAAAATGCATGTTGTGCATTTGTCATGCACAAAGTGGCAGGCACCGCGCGGTGCCTGCCACATTGTGCATGCTAATGCAGGGGGGTACCATAGGTACCCCTCATGTGCACCCCCACCCCCCCTACTTCCTGGGGGCCTGCAACAGGCCCGCAAATGTGAACTCTGCATGCCTTTCCGTGACGGCGCGTTGCCGCCACGGAAAGGCTGCTCTCTGCCTGCATACTAACCATATTAAACCCTTTTCCACCTGGCCGACTCGACAACCAGGCGGAAAAGCGGCGGACGGTCTTCCCGACTGCAGCGGTACCCCCCGCCATACTGATATGGCGGGCGGTAATTGGCATGCGGGCGGTGTAGTATGGCGGGCGGATCCGATCCGCCCGCCATACTAATAGACCCCATAGTCTCAAACTATGTTTAAAGGTGCCTTTGATTAGTAGATTATAGACTAGTAAAGTCCAGGATTTAGCCCTATTGTTAAAGGTACTTTAGTAAGTGTATAGTTCTTTTTATCTGCTAGAGATAAAAATACATGGAGACATTCATACTTCAATACTGGTCTGGCCTGTATTTTTAAGTCCAGGACATTAACATTATTTGGAAAAGTAGTGAATCTCAGTATTTTTTCTCTTTTGAAACCTAAACCTAAAAGAGCATTCTCTTTTGAAACATAAACCTAAAAGAGCAAACAGATAAAGAAATTAGTGAAAAACTATCAGAGAAATGTCTAAATCATTTCAGAATCATTATAGAAAACAGAGCTATAATTGTCATATTACAAATACATCTTGACAATTTACATTAATTATTTCACCTACCAGCGCTTAGTTGTTCCAGAATTGCAAAACAAAAAATGCACAGTATTTATTTCTAAGAGAGGAGGCAACCCTATTTGATATCCAGTTAGAGCTGCGATACCCAGCAAGAGCTGTGATACTGTGGAGAGCAAGAGGGACGGTAAGGTTGAAGGATACACTGAAAAAATGATCACAATTTGCCCCCTCCTTTTTATTTGTATATGTCAGTTTAAGGTGCAGAACATCTTGTTCTACCAATTTTGTTATTTGAAGTAAATAAGTATAAACTGTTTCCTTGAATTGACCCCAGTACTCCCAACATGGCTTCTCTACACTGGCACTGTAGGGACTCAAGCATAAATGGAGCGAAGAAGTTAAGCACTGACTATTTTTAAATTATAACTATATTGTACTATGTAGCGAGTCTACCCCCTACCTTAGTTGGGGTTCAGACCCCAATGAAACACTTACTGTGAAAAAAGCACCAAATTACTAACTTTTGTTCTTATAAACCAGTAATGTATATATTATAATGCATCCCAAGAGAGCATATGTTAAGTTATATTGGAACTGCAATATACATAAATCCTTTTGAAGGTCTAGTTGACAGGGATCCACCAGTCAAGTTCTCTAAATTGTACCTTTAAATCAGTGAATTGTGGGAGTTATCTTTAGCTTATATTTGGAATCTAAGGCACTAAAGACACTAGTGCAGCAAGGTGCTAGATTCTGTTAGAAGTCCGCATGAGATCAAGAGGAATTCCACTTTGCGGGGCAAAGATCAGAAACCAGGCCTTCCTATTTTATATCACAAAGTACTGCAGTGAAGGTAAGTGTTTTGTTCATTAACCATACTCAAAACCTGAAAGATCTAATTTAATAGCTTTGGCACATGTTCTGCCAAAGAGCAATAGATTTTTTAAATGTTCTTTGAAAAATTTATATTTTCAATGTATACTGCAAAGAATATTCCTTCTTTTAATTTATTGTTTATTAGCTCATACTGAATGATGGACATTTCTTTAGAAAGAAATGGAGAGGAATGTGCACATCTGTCCAGAGTGCCCCCTACTGTTCAACCTTTGTTTTGTCGCTAGTGCTCGCCCTCTAGTGCATCTCTGTCTCTAATGATCCATGCTATCTTTCTGTTTCTGATTCCTTTCATTGGGTTTGCTCAGTTGTTTATGTCTGTGCGCCACGGTGGGCTTACTCTCGGGCCCATGGAACATCTTCCTCTGGCACACTTCTGCTTCCAGTGATAGGATTTCAGAGGAGTAGAAACAGACACACTCACACAAGAAAGGAACAGACCCCATAATCTATGATGCTGCTCTGAAGTAACTTGTATGAGAAAACCTGTGAGACAGAGAATCAATTAGAGGAATAATTTACATATTAGTTGTGCAAAATTTCAGTGTCTCAGAATTCTGCATTGAGAAAGTTCGTGAAATTTTGTGACATTTTTTTTAAAGTACCTCCTGTGAAAACTAAGAGCAATCACTTACTTACCCTCACTTTTAAAAGTCGCAGTAGACACCAGAGAAAGATCTGGTATAAAGAGAAAATTTCTCCTGCAGGACATTGCCTGCTATGTGAAGTCTGCATCAGCAGTTTTGTTTAAGTAACGTATTGTATGTCCTTTAGTTATGTTACAATCTCAAATGAAAAATGTGTACAAAAAAGAATGTGCTACCTTTATAAATTGCATCTAACACAGGAATCTCAAGGCTCCACAACGCATTTCTTTTGTGTTTCCGACAGTGAACGCTGTAGAGCGCACATGACCTATTAAAGAAATTATAACCAGAAAGAAGTAGAGCACAATACTTCATTTTCCAGAGTGGATACGAGGCCCCTATTTAATAGACCAGCAGTTGACGCTCAGGAATAATTGTATCTTCACCTAAGAAGAAAAGGTAAATTAGGACACTACAATGCTGAGTTCCCTTGCAGTAGCTCAGCTAAGAGAGAATGAAACCCCAAAAAGAGAGCTCTAAAGAGACTTGTACTTTCACCACCGTGGTTGATGCCCAAATCCTACACAACATCCTTTCCTGAAGAACATATAATCATTCTTTAACTGCAAAAAATGCCAACAAGCACTATTTATAAACATTTTCAAAGAGTACCAGGAAAGCTGAAAGAATTATCCTGAAATAGAAATAATAGTAGTAGTACAGATATAGAACACGAAAGCCATAGGCAGTAAACTGTTTGTAATTGCTAAGGTATCTCCAGTGTATATAGACTGCGTCGAGATAGCTTCTTTGGTGGAAGGTTTGCCCAACTCTTTAAGAGTGTGAGCAGATGGCCTGGTATATGCTGTCCAGTAGTTCTAGTGGATACCTGGTACCAGTCCAAACAATCCTTATTGATAAATAGGTTTAAGACAACCTTTATTGAAAGCTATCCTAGTGGTAGCTATAGGGAGCAGCCTTCAGGCCAAGTCTTGAAGGAGTGTAAAGCAGCTTGGTTTACCAGATTATATCCTCTTGAATAACTAAATGAAAGTAGAACCACACAAGGTATATATTATATGTCTCTATTTCTAAACACTCTCTACTAACCTCTATATGAAGTTAGAGAGCAAGGCACACAATAACACAGTTATTAAACAACAGTAAATAGCAGAATATACAATGGGCCCCAGGGGGAGTCCAAACCATATATTAAGAAAGTGTTATAAGAACCACAACTTGACCAGGCACAGTGCCTAGAGCACGTAGAATCGCTGGGACCCCAAGGAACCACCCAAGGTAATGACACAGGAGACCCACAGGGGACGTGTGCAGTGAGAACACAGCCCGAGCCCCGTACAATTCAATGGGAAAGTCGCGGTTGGAAATGTAAAGAATAAGGACACTTAGAAGAGGACTTTGAGCAAACCCCGTTAGACTTAGAGGGTTCTAGGGCCAGCACACACGGGAGCACCGGAGTACTCGTGTTACCTCACCCAGGGAAGCCGGGTGCATAGGTGTCAAATGGTGTCGGGAATCGTTGTTGATTTCAATGGGGATGTGCTGCAAAGTGCTGCTGCCATGGAAAGGAGAAGTGTCCGATGTGATCCAAGCCTGGATCGAAGATGTGAAGAACCTGAAAGCAGAGGGGACAGAGTCTGGGTTACCTGCCAGTGACCAGGGGCACGATAGACGAATGCCCACCGATGTTGGGTGTTTCAGGTGCGAAGAGGTGTAGCTTCACTCCACTGCCACGGGGACCATGAGGCATCGACGACGACCACAGTCCGCAGGCGAGCTGTCCCACGAAGGATGTCGAGTGCTGGGGGGTCAGTTTCCAGTTTGGAGACCAACAAGCCTTGGCAACTTCAACCCACGCGGTGAGAGGAAAATGGCTTTGGTGTGGACCAGCAAGGTCCTGTGGACTCCCCTAGCGATGGAGAGTCAGGGCACGTCTGGAGCAACCAGGAAAGCCCGTTGAAAATTAAAGTACCCTTCTCAGGGACCCACAAGTCAACGGACAAGGGATCGCGAAGGAACCTTGAGAGAAATCACTAGATACCAGCCCACGGGTCACTCGAGGAGTGTAGGCCAGCAATCTTCGGTGGAATCACTACTTGGGGTCTGGACTACAAGTAGCCCAAAGCACAGCCTCAGGGATCGCCAAGAAGCATATGCTGCCGCAAATGGTCGTAGTGTTCAGGGGTTCGGGTTGCACCGTCCCCACAAGGGCTTCGGATCTCAGAGTTGCTGAGAGCATGGATCAGCCTCGGGGAAGCTTGGAAACCCACCTCCTGTGTTGCAAAATCGTCAGTGTCCTTCGGGAGCATTGTCGATGAAAACCGGACAGATGCGTCTTTGGTGCCTGCCTTGCAGGGGAGTAACTCCTTTACTCCAAGGGAGATTCTTCGGTCATCCAACGTCGTGTAGATAGTAGAAGTTCTGGTAAATCTGTAGCAGAGGTTTGTCCAGGTACATCTAAAGTCCTGTAGTCAGGAGTTCCTACTTTATACCCAAGGAAGGGGTGGGAAAAATTCTGGGGACCCACCTATGGGAGGGTCATGAAAGAGGGGTGGCTACACCCATTTCCTTTGTCCAGTTTCGTGCCATAGCAGGGGCTGGTAGGCCCTGCAAATGGTTTGAGCTGGACTATGAACAGGGACACCAAATGTTACTGGTGTGGGGTATGATTCTAAGGTGTTTGACACCAAACACAACATGTTTCCATGCAGCCATTTCAAAGTTAGCATTTACCGCGAGGTTATAATGTACTTAAAAGTATATTGTTTGGCTGCATCACAAACAACCCCGGAATAAAGGTTCCGAAAGCTGCAGAGCGGCTCTGCTCATGCATGGGCACCCTCTCACATGAAACCCAGCACCCTGCCTTCAGGATTGATAAGGCCTGCCATAGGGGTGAATGATAGGTCTACATGTGCAGTGATATGGAGAGATATAGGTAACCTATATCTCAGTAAGGGGTGTATACACCACCTTACACAGGCTGCTGTAGCAGACCTGTTGTGTCATTTTAAATGGCTTCCCAGGGGTGGCACAATACAGGCTGCAGCCCCTGGTAGGCCTCTGGAGTACCTATGGCCTGGGTATATAGTATACCATATATTAGGGACTTATAAGGGTACCCCAGAATCCAATCTGGAGTGTACCTAAAGTACATGCAATCAATTTAGAGAGGAAGCAGCTATGCTGGGGCCTTAATAGCAGGGTCCCAGCCAGATTAAAGTCGAAAAACAGTGAAACACCAGCAAAAAGTGGGGGTAACCATAAGAAGCAGATCCTACTCTCCTGCACACAGTTTCAGTAAAAGTGGACTACCAGAACAATGGAGAAGGAATGAAGCAAAATCAAATTTCCCGCCTGTGGAGCATTGGCAGCGGTACATGAGCCGCTGAGTACCAATCCATGGGTCTTTAACATCCCATCCAGGTATCAGCTGTGCCCCCACCCCAGAACGTGCTCAAGGGTCATTCTGTCACCCCTGGCGGTAGATTAGGAAAGTTTACCACAATTCTGGCCTCAAGGGTCAAAAAGACACCAGGGATTTAGTTTTTTAGTTCTAGAAAAAAAATTGGTGTGTGTGCTACCCTGGTGTTGGGCTTATTAAAGCACATAACATCCCCATGGCAAGTAAAAGATTCTTTTGGGCATAGGTTTGATGTTTAGATTGGCAGAGTGGGGTACATCCAAATTTCCTTTTACTTTCTATACAGAATGACTGCACTATCTGGGCTCTTGCTTGCCACCACCCATGGAAACCTACATAACCCAGAAACTTCAGAAAACTAGACACACAAGGGAGTACACGTCAGTCTGTCTTGTGTGAGTCCCACTACTTTTATTTACCCACAGCGCTGCAAACCTTAACCTTTGCCTAAAATCATGGATTCTCCTTACATTTCCGTGATGGAAACTTTTGTAATCTGCATGGACCCCCAAAATTACTACCACAGTGTTCCCACACTTGTCCCGAGAAAAATGCTACACCACTTGTGTGTCTTGGCCTAGCTCCTGCAACATAAAGGGCCATAAAACGCAACATAAAAACATTGGCAATAGGGATAGCTGTGGTATTTGGGCCCGGGCTTGGCTGCCACCCAGGGAATCCTATAACACCCATACATTTTTTAAAACTAGACATTCATGGGAGTCCAGGTTGGTGTGACCTGCGTGGACCATATCACGTTTTTGAACCCAAAAGCCCTAGCAAGGCTCAAACTTTGACAGAAAACACACACATTTTTCTCACATTTTTGTTAGGGAAAGTTCTGGAATCTACAGGATCCATAAATATTCTGCCAACCTGCGGTCCCACACTTAGCTCGATAAAAACTCTACCAACAGTGACAGAAAAGACCACAAACAGCAACATGAACAAATCAAAGTTTTCCACTCAAAACTCACCCAAATTCTGCAATGACCCACATTGTTTTTTTGTTTTAAAAAAGTGTTGATTTTGCTGGGTGAAATGTGAGATGTGAGCCACACAAGCTAGGGAACCATTTTTGTCGGGGGGACGCACGGGAACACTGAATAGTATAACATTTAATAATACCAATCGGATTTCTGTGCATTTTTATGTTTGAAGTGTTAGCCAATGTGCATGGCAGAAGTCTTTGCAAAATGCCCTTTGAATCATATGATAATATCAATAACCTCAAATTCAGAGGTGTACAAATTAACCACTGTTGTGTGACTCAGTATTTTGTTCACCTTTCGTAAATACATAGGTTTTATTCATATTTCTTTTTTATTTATTATATTGTATCATATGAATTCAATGGTCGATGCACAATGAAGAATCTTTATAAGCTGCAGCTCTGTTGTTGGCTTTGGGTATCGTGTATTTTTGGAGAATGCAATCCCTTATTATCCTTGCAACCAGAAGGGCCTATGGGACGTAACAGAATACTGCTTTTGTAAATCAGTCATTGTCACAAAAAAATTATATAAAAAACATTGTCACCAATGGCTATATTTTGCTATTTTCACTGCTTTTTATGTCTCGCACCTAGCGATGCAGTGCATAGCACTGATCGCGCAGCGAGAGACCTCTTGTACGGGGTTCTGAAAACGGACCTAGGAATCGCACACGCTCGTGCGTGTGCTTTTCCTTTTGGCCCATGCTATTGGCCTTTGCGTGCGTCTTTTTATGAAAGACAGCACGCAATTGGCCAAAGGCGGGTGCATTGCTCCGCCCATGACATATTGGTGTCTATTACGCGCATCGCATGGCAGCGGTGCACGTAATAGACATGGCTCGCAGTGGCGCGCGCGCACCACTCATAGGCTTGTTTGTTTTGCAATTGTGATCGCTTTCACTACCGTTTTTTTAAGGGTATTTATTTCTCTGGTAATGTTTTCTCACTCTGTTCCACATCGTTGCTTTCTCCTGCCCACACTCCAGTGTTCTCAGAAATGGTTTCCATCAGCACAGGGAATCCTTTTCTGTTGAAAAACCCCGTAACATAAACCTTAGCAAAGGTAAAATGAAGATTCAAAAAGGCTAAAGGAAATTCTTGAGGAGATTTTGGGGAACATGACCTCACATTTTCACAGAGTCCGAAGAGGTCTTTTCTAGGCATTCTGCAGTGCAAGGTTCAAAACAGAGCTGTAGATGTACTTGCACAGAGAGCCTATTACGCCCCCCCCTGGCACTCTCTACTGGCCAGCACGACGAGAACACACCCAGGGATCGTGGCAGCAGGTTCCCACGCCATCGCATCGCGGTGATAATCTCTTACATAATATTTACAGCAGACGCCTCCTGCGCTCGGGCCTCTCGGACACCATTCTCTGCTCCTGGGCTGTGCCCAACTGTTGTCCGACCCACCCAAAGCTCCGTAAACAACAAAACACCCCCACACCAAAGAAATCCAGGCCCCTCACAAGGCCTCTGATTTGCAATTTCTCGCCTGAAAAATGTGCACTTTGGGGGCTCTCGCTGCAGTCCCGGTGGCGAGCAGAGGGATGAGGGGGTCAGCGGGATAAAGGGATTCTGAGCGAAAGCTTCGGTGAGACCTCCCACGTCCGCGGGAGGGACGTGCCACAGCTTTAATGTAATTTTTACTTTAATCTAAGCTTCGAGGAGGGTTTCTAGGCCAGAGGAGGGCATGGCTTGCATTCCTGCAGAGCCTAGCTTCCAGCCCGATGTGCAGTTGGAATAGGTGCAATATCGTGTTGCAGTGAGGGTGGCAAGAAAACAGAAGTAGGGAAGATGTCGCGGACCAGGGCTTTAAATGTAGGGTGACCAGTTTGTCCGACCCAAAAACCGGGACATTTGGCAAAAATAGAGGAAGGACTACAATTTTACATCAACAAAGTGGAAAGAATGACAGCACTCATCAACATAGAAACACAGAAGAGGCACTAAGAAAATAAATAAAATTTAATTTTTAAAACCAGCATCCTACCTCCTAATTAAATTGCTTACTCATAACAACTGCTAATTAGCCCTGCTTTGGTACAACTAAAAAAGTGCCTCTCATCGTTTTCAGTTTACCCTCTCAAATAAGCATTTACAATGCAATAGGTCTCGCATTACTGAAAGCTTGAGCTCTTGGCATTGCATTGTGATGTGCAACGCCAATAGCTAAAACTTGTATTAATGCGTGACCTATTGCATTGCAAATGCTTGTTTATTTTAGCATTTAGTATCTTTGGGAAAACCTTGAGGAATCCACACAAATGAACCCTTGATGAATTTAGTCTTTCAAAAATGTATAGCTATCCGGGATCATTCACACAGGTTTCCGTGACAAACTGCAAGTAGGTTGAAACTATATACATTATGAAAAATTGGGCTACATCTTAGAAAAATGCAAAAATTCTGGTTCAAAAATGTTTTTGAAACATCTGCTTGATCCTCAAAGCTGGGAAATGGTGATCCTAGCACAACACACCTTTAATTGATGTTGTTTTTCATGAAAAACTATACACTTTCTTGCACAGCAGTCCCCCCCCCCCCTTTTTTGCCTCTCCAAAAAAGGGCAACATTTTTCCTATTTTCAGTGGATTCCTCTAGGCGAATCCACAAAACGTTGAAATCATCTAGTATCCCCATGATGTTTGAAAAAAGGACACAAATTTGGCTTAGATACATTTTGTGGATAGAAATGTATGAAGACCTAAGCCCAAATTGCCCCAACATCCAAAAATATCTCAGCATTGGGGAAGGAAAAGCCTCTGCAGCTAAGGAGTTAAAGAAGCCAGGTGTTGCGCCAAAGGTGTTAAGCAACTATCGACCTACCTCCTTGCTGCCACTCCCAGCCAAGATTCTGTACAAAGATCTCATCACATAACTATCCTTGTATCTTCAGTCTCACTCTTTGCTGGATGTCTACCAGTCAGGATTTAGATATCTGCATTGCACGGAGTCTGCAACACTGGCGGTGGAAGACAAACTTTGTATGATTTTAGGTCAGGGAAGTTCTGCGCTGAGCGTACTCAATATTGCTGTAGCATTTCTTACTGTTTTGTATTCTATTGAAATTGTCTTAACAAAAATGGTATCTGCAGACAATTGCTTGGTTGATCTAATTTCTTTCTCTCACAATGCCTGCAATCAGTTATGCTGCCTCCATACTCCTCTGAGGAAATGCTAATTATTTTTGGAGTCCCTCAGAACTCCTTTTTGAGTTTCACTCTGTTGAATCTTATGTCTTCCCTCTGGCCACAATGATTTACATCTTTTTGGTTTGAGGTAAAGTCCCATAATGACGACACCCATATTGTGATTTCCTTCTCAGAATACATTGCATCTACACCGAAACAGTTCTGATCTTGGGAGCGGTTGCCGCATAGATAAAAGCTAACTGTTTGAAACTTAATGGAGAAAAAACTAGGATGCTCTGTTTTGCTTGACAAAACTCTGTTTGGTCTAATAGTTAGTGGCTTGCTGAGCTGGCTCCCACTCATGTCCATTTTGTGTAAAAAACAAACAAACTTGGAATTCACTTTGAACATTAGCGCTCTTATTTTATGAAGATAAATAGTTCAGCCGCCAATTGTTTGTTCTAGCTTATAATGCTGAGGACATTTATTTATTTTTTAATTTGTTTTTATTTTGCAACAAATTACAATCGGTACATTTTTGCATAATAACAGACAGTAGTCATTGTTGTTCCACATATGTATACAGTTACATTTCTGCTTAAACATTCCTGTATTATTTGCTAGTTTACAAATAAGGTATAAAATTAGGTGGGCTTGCCTCTCAATATTAATTTTTCCCATTTTAATCTCCATTAGTCACTAACATCAGATATTGTGTCCTCTTGGGGTGGTTCACATATATTGCTACGGTAAGTGTTCCATTTTCCCCATATTCTGGCCCATTTTTCTGGCATCCTATATGTACATATACTGCTTTCTCAGTTACCATTGCGGTGTCCATATCCTGGCACCAATTTCGCAGAGTAGGAGTCAGCCTTGATCCCCAATTACGAGCTGTCTTCCGTTTTGGCAGTGTCAGGCCAAGCGTTACCCAGTCCTGGCCCGAGTGATTGAGGTCTGTTGGTTCCCATATATTAATGAGGCTTCATTTTGGTTCCGGTAGAATTTCTACCCCCGTGACTTGTGACATTATGGTCATAATTGCTTCCCAGTATGACATGATGTTGGGACATTCCCAGATAGTGTGCAGGAACGTACCAGGGAGGCCGCACTGTCTCAGGCAAAGCGGTGTATCAGTGATTCCCAATTTATGAAGTAGTGTACGTGCGTAATACGTTCTGTGTAAGACTTTTAATTGTAGTAGTCTCAACCTTGACGGGATCGCCACCTCCCTGGGAGATTCCAATGCTTCCTGCAAGTCTGCCTCATCTAGGGGCCCTAACTCTGTCTCCCATCGTTCCTTAAGGGCTAACATGGGGTCTGGCTGATTTTTGACTATTTTTCGGTATACAAGGGAGATGGCTTTCTTATGTAAATGATCTGTGAGGAGTCTATCCTCCAGTGGTGAGGCCTCTGGCAGTTGTGTGCCTTGTTGCAGGGTACTCTGGAGCGCATGCTTCACCTGCAGATATCTAAACATCTTTGTCTGTGCTAATCCATATGTTTCCTGTAGCCGTTCAAATGGGATGATTTCTCCTTTTTTCCAAACATCCCCTACCTTCGTAATGCCTATTAGGTCCCATTGTCGGAATCCCTTCGTATTGCTCAGTTTGCCTAGCCGTCGGGTGTCCCATATAGGTGTGGCCTGTGTAATTACCCCCTCCCATCCCAGCGCACGCTGTGCCTCAAACCAAATTTTAATCGTATGTGCTGGTAGGTCGTCGTTTTTTTATTGTATAATGTCCCCAGAATGCCTTCTTTAGGTCTCGCCTGCGTAGGCTGCGCGCATGCGCAGTCTCGCTGGCGAGATTTAATGAGATGTGGGTATTTCTGTAAGGGGCATTAAGCCCCGCCCCTCTTTTCCATTGGCTGGCGTCACCGTTTATGCTAAACGGTGGCCAGCGATTGGGAAAGAGGTGTTGGTGACGAATTTGCTTGGCTTTCTGAGCCGTCCCATTTGGACGGCCTGGCCTGCTTTGCGTTCGTCGCAAAAGGTTTCTTATCTTTATGGGGCCAAACACATGGCCCCATAAAGACAAGAAACCCATTAACAGGCGAGGCCATCCAAGTGGCAGAGAAAAGCACGAGCAAATACTTCATGGTGATCTGCTCCGTGCCCGCGGTCGACACCTGCCACCAAACCGCCACAAACCGACGCCGCCATGTTGAACAGCAGCTGCCTTCTTGGAGGAGCGAGGAGGAGCGAAGAGGAGCCGCCGTGCTGCAGCTGAGCGTGTGCTGCGGAGGGCCACGCCCCCGCAAGGGGAAGCGGACTGCGGGTGTAGCGACAGCTACAGCTCGGACTCCAATTCCAGCCCCTGCAGCCCGACTGCGGAGTCTCCGCGCTTCCTGGTACCGGAAGCTTCTCCGCCTGCCACCACTGGTGTAATTTAGGAGTCGGTGAGTTCACAACTACCACGGAGAGTGTGTACTAACACAGTCAGCGGCCCAATGCCCTTCATGTGTGCGTCCTCCCATTGCCCTGAATTATGGCTTTCACACCTGAACTTCTCTTTGGCGGTCATGCGTGCTCTTACACAAAACATCCCCAAATTCTCTGTGGGTGAGCACTGCATACATACATCCCCCCGGAGTCATTGCTGGGTGCACAAACACTAATATATTTACTGTTGTAAATAGTGTGTTCACATGCATTAACATCCCATTGTCCTCAGAGTGTGCGCTCATACATGAAAAATCTGTGTTTCCACTAGCATGAGGTCACACTATCACCCGAGAGCGTCCTGAACCGGAACGTGAACTCACACCCTGCACACCCACGAGTCTGTAGTGACTGTGTTCACGCAGATCGTCTAGGAGCACATACGAGTGTTTGTTCACACTCAACATACAAGGGCATGCAGTAAGTGTCTATTGACAAGCTGAGCATCTGCAAATACTTAATGAATGTGAAATCACACAAAGACCATCAAAGAGCCCGTTGTGCGTGCCTGCTCACAGTGAATATTCAAGTGTCTGTAGTGAGTGTGTGTGACACTGGTTATTGAGCAGGATGTTGAGCAGACGCCATGCCGAAGTCAGCATCTCTGACTGTTACGCCACACCCCCCCAAGTAAATATGCTTAGTTAATAATGCCAACACCCCTTCCCATTTGAATATTGCTCCAGAGAGCTGCTAGAAGACATCTTATCTAAGTAGGCGCTTGCAAGAAATTGTATTTGTATCTAGCGCTTCCTATCCCTGAGGATGCGGCTGTGATGCACCAAGCCTTTGTTCCAGAGCCGGAATCCCCTCTCTGCTTGGTCCTCGGGAAAGGATGGTGGCCCTCGTACAGCACCGTCCAGCAGCCTCTTAAAATGCACGGATTCTGCAAGCAGTTGAACTCGCACTGCATCAAAGATTGGCGCTGCGGGTGGTCAAGATCCTGTTTTCAACTCGGTGGTTAGAATCCCATGACGTCACAGCCACACCCCCGACTTATCTTCGTAGTTCTATGTCTTTGCATGAGGTTATTAGCTGACCCGCTGTCTCGAACATCAATAAGGTAGAGAGATTACAGGAAAAGGTGCATAAGAAGGAACTGATGACAAACAAGCACATGAAGACTCAGGCACAAGCAGAGACAGGCATTCACACATACGCTCAGCACACAAACACACATGCATGCATACACCCAAAAACATGTATATACCCTTAGCGCAAACACAGAGGCACACGCATAGCCACGTGCACAAACACGCACAGATGCAAACACGCATTCACAGTTTGACACAAACTCGCACACGCGCACAAAACACTCACCCAAGGCGGATTTCCTTTGTGCTGTCAAACGGGCATTCCTCTCCCACAGCGGCACGCGAAACAGGGCCTTTCAGGGGTAAATAATATATGTCAAATCTACGCGGGAAAGTAGGCCACAAGCCGCCTCACACTAGCCACTGGTGCAGTGTCTGATCAAACACATGCCATCTTGGGCGACTAAATATACACACACAGGGCAGGCTGTGTGGGAGCTCTCACTGTATTTTTACTTGTGACATTTGACACCACCAGCTGGAGTAGCGGCATATAAATGGAAGAACCAATAAATAAAACAAAAGACACTCCGTGCACTGGAAATAATAATAAACAAGCACTGGCACAGCCAATAGGTCTTGTGTTTAGAGAGAGCAATTGGCTTTGTTAAAGTTTTTAATATGTGTTGCAGAGCATTGTGAATGTTGCGCAGCATGTTTAAAAGTTATAAGTAATAATTAAAAAAGTGTTATAACCATTTGTCACTTTATATATATGACCTAGAAAACATTATATACAACTGAAGTATCCTAATACAAGCATTTGCAATGCAATAGGTCTCGCATTTATGCGAGTTTAAGCTATTGGCATTGTAAATGACAATGCTTTTTATTTATGTTTGAAAAACGACAACAAAAATAAAAGGCATCGTCATTTGCAATGTCAATAGCTCAAACTTGCGTAAATGCGAGACCTATTGCATTGTAAATGCTTGTTTTCAAGTAGATGTCTATCCATGCGGAAAGCTGGCTCTTCCTGTGGTACATGGAGCCACTGGTTTAAAACCATAAGCAGCCCATTAATATTGTTTAACATTGGGAAGGGCAATTCCCCTATCGTACCACCACCGCATGAGCTTTTGTAGTACTATCCGACTCACTTTACCATCCCACAATAGCTTGGTCACTTCTGCATTGATCGTTGCGAAATATGCGGGTGCTACTGGGAACGGCATATTTTGAAGGGCGTATATAAACAGAGGAAGCGCCATAATTTTAAAAAGGGCTGCCCTTCCGAGTAGTGTTAACGGCAAGGAGCGCCAATGTTTGACATCGCTTTGGAGCCGTGTTAGTGGTTTTGTGAGATTTTCTGCAATAAAGCGTGTACGTGTATGCGTAATGTATATACCCAGGTATTTGCATCCTTCGGTCGCAATTTGTATGGCGCAGTGTTGTGGGAGTTTTGGCGCAGGTCCGTGCAGTACATAAAGAAGGGATTTTGCCCAGTTTATCGTGTAGCCTGAGGCACATCCATACGCCACGCAAATATCCAGCAGGCTGTTTATGGAGCGTGTGGGGGAGGCCAGATATAGGATGATATCATCCGTGTAGAGCAAGATACAATCTTCCCACCCCATTGCCCGCCGTAGCCCCCGTTTGACCAGATCTTGCCAGATCCATGCCGCCAGGGGTTCTAGCACCAGTGCAAAAAGTAACGGGAGACAGGGGGCAGCCCTGCCTCGTCCCCCTCCCCAATGGTAAATTCATCGAAATACGACCGTTAACCACCACCTGAGCTATGAGGTTTTGTATATAAGAGTTCTACCCATGCACAGAATTTTGGACCAAAGTCCATACACCGAAGCACTGCGAAGAGGAAGGGCCACTCTACCAAGTCGAATGCCATTTGTGCATCCTGTGATAAAATCACCGCATCTTCCTCTATCATGTCTTTGCGTGCCATTATACCATGCAATCTTCGCAAGTTGAGTGCTGTATTACGATTTGGCATAAATCCCGACTGGTCCGGGTGGATTAAAGTCGGGAGGTGTGCCTGGAGTCGCGTAGCTAACGCTTTAGCTAGTATTTTTGCCTCCACGTTTATGAGGGAGATCGGTCTATATGATTCGCAGTCCTCCGGAGGTTTGCCCGGTTTAGGGATAGCAACTGTCGTAGCCAGGCGCTGGTCTCTGGGCAGTTCTCCTTCGTGCAAACTATGAGTAAACATACGGAGCATAGGTGGCATAAGTTGTGTTGCAGATTTTTTTTTTATAGAGTTCTACTGGTAACCCATTGGGCCCCAGTGCCTTCCCTGAGTGTAATGCTCCAACCGCTCGTTGAAGTTCATCACTGGTCAGATCTACTTCTAGATTTTGGGCGTCTCCCGGTCCCAGTAATGGCATTTGTATGTCTTTGAGGAAGTCTATATTTTTGGCAACAGTGGCCGTTGTGATCGGCAAGAGGACATTTTTGTTACCCCTCCATGAGCAAACTAAGAGAACGGTTATTCAGTGATTGATTATTATGTAACTGGATTATGGTAATTACCTTTACTGGTGTCTGCCTAATTTTCTTATCAACTGCCTACAGGCTCTTCAGAAAGTGGCAGTGCATACAATTCTTAAGTACCCTTCACACCAGTCAGTTGCCTCTCGCCTAGGAGACTAAGAGACATTCATTGGCTTCTGATTGTGAATTGCTCTGTTTACAACTATGTGCATGACATTCTGAGCACTCCACAAGACTGAACATCTTTATCTGAGACAACAATTTTCTCTGTATCAGCCTAAGCACACCTTAAGATCAGTGGTTACTAATGTGCTGGTCATGCCTTTTATCAAATGATATGGTTTGGGAGGAAGTCTGTTTTCCTTCCTGGTAGCTAAATGGTGGAACACTCTCTTTGCTGATGTAAGATCATTTCCTTCTTTTACTGTGTACATGAAGAAACTTAAGATCTGGCTTTTTCAGCTCCCCTAATTTTGCAAATAACATGATGGACTTAGGTCAGGGAAGTTCTGCTGCGCACACCCTTTCATGGTAGAAGTATTGTAAACAGCCTATAACATACAGCATGCAGGCAGTGGTGCCACAGCTTGGGGTGGGCTTTGCTTCTCTTGAGGACCTTGTTTTTTTTTTTTTTTTTTTTTTTTTTTTTTTTGACCTTGTCAATGGAGTGTTTTTCTAGGCCGGGGCGGAGCTCATGGAGTTTCACCTTGCAGAATTCTGTGGAGCTACTGAATAATTCCACAGAGTTCCGCAAACATCAGGCGTTGTATTGGTCGGCCACCCCTACGTCCAGAGTCTGGTCTTCAGCTAGGAAGGGACTAGTGAGCGAGGCTAGGCGGTGGCGCTGGGCCTGCTGCCCCCGGTGAACTGCATCAAACGTTTTGATGTGATTTTTGCCAATCGAGTGAAGGACGCTGACTACTGCCACTTGCGCACTGAGTCCTGAACCAATAATGGTGCCACGCACAACTCAAGTAAATAAGTAAACAACACTGTGAGCAGCGCCACATTCAAGCCGTTGCCTCAGTGCACCGTCACACAAAGCCGGCACAGTGACCGCACTCCAGACGCTCCACTAACATCACCAGCGGCTGCTCCTCTGCAAAGGTACTGGCTCAGAGCCAGCAGCTGAAAAATAAAGTGATATTTTATTATTTTTCAGCTGCTGGTTGACCTAGCGTGTGCTGGGAGGGGCGGAGTCGGGCCATGGGAGGGGGAGGAGAAGTGGTTGGTGCACTTCTAAGTGTATGTCTGTTTGGCCGACCGTCTTAGGCCGGCCAAACAGACATGCACAGCTAGGTTTCTCCATCCAAGCTGTATTGCACAGCCGGGTTGAAGAAACAGCACAGACTTTCTGTGCTTGATCGAGCTTTATTCCATCCCACTAAGGCCAATCTCCCCCGCTGCTCTCATGCTTGAAAGCAGAGCGGGAATTGGATGGGCAGTCTGTGATACATTCCTAGGGACTGCTGGGACCAAGAACTGGATGCATAGGAGCGTGAGGCGGCCGCCAGCACCAGGTAAGTTTTTTTAAAAATTATTATTAAATCCCCCCGCCGCACTCCCCCATGCGCTCCACCCACCCCACCACTCTCTATCTTTGTCAGCTGCCACTGAACATCACATTTCAGTGTCTAAAGGCATCTGGGCCCAAAGATGAGGAAGTGCATCAGGTGCGGATGAATATGACAAATGAGCGAGCAAGGACCTAGGGCGCATGAGGATCTTGCTTGTCCTAGAAAGAACATTTGGACTTGCCCCTCTTACATTACTCAAAAGAGAAGCAGCCCTTCCAAGTAAAACACACACCGACTCATCTGGCTTCTCCTCTACCTGCCCCACCCTGGTTGGGACCACTTCCTCCTTAACCTGTGCAGCACCTGTTGTGCTATAGTACTTTATTCCTGATCTAGCTCGTGGCGCCAGGAGCAGCAGGTGAAGGCAAGATGTAAGTAACTGTTCACTCCCAGAAGTGCGCTTTATATAATGACATTGAGACTGCACTGTGTCTATCAGTGAAGATGAGAACTGACATGTTTCCGGATGTGTCCTGGATCGCACATTGAGCCATCGACAATGTATACAAATTTCTTTCCAGCAAATATTTTTTATCTGGCCTTGTGTCCTCGTTGATGCATGCCCGGTCTTGTAACCATGGGTGAGGGAGGGGATGGGGTCAGTGTTCTGAGAGTCGACAGCGGACCAGCCCTTGACCCAGTCATTGGTGGACTGCAGGGAGTGCTCAGCTCGCATAGAATTAAGGGGTATCCAGCTACACCGTTGTTCTTGTTCATCCGGCCTGCTATTTATACAAATGTTTTTTTCTATTGATTTACACACATTCTTGTGCAGCCAGTTCTCCTCAGTGGCCAGATTCACAAACATAATAAATAGAAAATGAACGCCTTTTAAATTTTGTAGAAATCTATTGCATGGATGTTTACAGTTTTGTGGACGCACCACGGTGTAAGGACACTGAGTATCATTTGGAAATCTCTAAAGGTCACTGGTTTATGTGGGTTTCTTACACCACTCTCAGTCTTTTGAGTTCTCTGCAGTGTGAACAAATATGGGATCAGTGTTGGGACTTGGGAAGACTAGAGCCGAGGCTAACATAGTGTGCAAAAATCAAAGTAAAATAAAAAATATACATGCCGAAAAGATGGTGCAGTGAGTCAATTGCTCGCTGCTGGCATTTGCCGTGAACTACAGGACATCAATTGGTTTCCTGGCAGGTCAGCTTAGAATATAATACTTCCAACGTGAATATAGTGACTACCATTACATGGGTAACAGTAGCAGCCAAGGTTGCCAGGCATGCTGGCCTTTTACCAGTTTGACAAGTTTACTCTTTCCTTTACAAGGGCATCTAAACCACATCCTTCCCTACGTCGGTCACTTAACACCGGATTAAAAATTATTTGTGAACGTTGTTAATACATGTCATAATTGCCGATGGACATGTGACAAATGGAGCCTCCTCCCCCCCAAACAACCCCCCTCACCCCTGAAAAAATAACCGCAGTGTGTAAAGGGCGGAGTCGCTGACATTATTTGATGTAAAGCCAAACATGTGGCCCAAATCTGATTCCATTTGCACATATTTGTGAATTTAAAAAAAGGCACACAATGCATGCACTTAAATAAATGGAAAGCTTAGATTGCCAGGAAAATGCGAATGGATATAAACTTATTGTTTCTTTTCATGAGTATGAGCGGTAGGGAATTGTGAGGGGAGGCTAGGCTGGGTAGAGAAGTACTTGGGTCTCTGAAGCAGGAACATTAGGATTTTCCCTGCCAGCTCCTCATCGTACTCGTGACTTGATTTCCCAGAGTCTCCATTCATGGCTTGGGCAAACAACAACTGAGGTCCCTGCTGGCAAGAAGGCTGGAACAGGCCAGAGCCTGGAATGCATCTCCCTGCCACTTCCCTCTCTCATTCTCGGAATCTCAATCTCACATGGTGGACAGGGGGTGGGGTGGTGTGGTGTGGTGTGGTGGGTTGGGCACGGGGACCTGCGGGAACTGTTCCGATATGGTAAGGGACTTGGAGCCAGATCCGAGGAGAGAGCGGCCGCCTCTGTGTGTCTCTGAGACTGTGTCCAGACTCAGGGGCGGGAAGGAGTTGGGAGGAGGAGCAGAAGGTGAGCATCCCCGACAGCCGCTCCCAAGCGACTGCATTTCGACAGACATTGTATTTAAAAAATAGGGGTGAGTATTGAGCAGCAGCACGTGGTGAACTTCGCTCTGCCACCCGTTTGCAGAGTTTTTGTTGAACTCCAAGCGGAGTTGGAAAAATTTTGCAGATAGGGCGGAGTTCTCCCCCCATCCCTAGTGTTCCCTTGGTTGACACTGCTCTTGACACCTCTCACCAGGTAAACATTGGACAAGGAGAAGGATGAACAATCACATGGTACGCCGCAAGCCTGCACACCATATGGGAGACATTACAGGCCCTTGGAGATGGTAATCCGCACGATCAGGCAGAAATCGCTCATTTCCACCAAGATGTTGTTAGACTTACTTACTTACTTTTAGTTATGATTTTGGAACTCAAGTGAGATCCACATAAAAGGATAACACATGGAAAATACATTTTCATGCATTTAAAATCAAAATAAAAACAACAAAAAAAGAACATTTTGAGAACCTCTAGTATATATCTAGAAAGCTTTTAAAAAAGTTGAAGATTTTATAACAAAACATTTCATTGAGGGGATTATAAATGGCGTCTAAGAATGTGGTGGCAGACAAAATATTTAATTTTAAACAAATTGGTCTCAACCACTTACGCCGATGTAAAAGCAGAGCTGGGCAGACAAAGAGTACATGAGTGATATCCTGAGAAGCATTATTACAAAGATTACACATTGCTGAAGAACCATACCATCTAGACAATAAATTATTCAAAGGAAGACGATCCTGCCTCAATAGAAACAAAAAGCGGCATACACCATAAGGAAAGTTCCAGGTAACATAGGGCTGTATTTTCCTTATTAGGCAGGAATCAATGGCCGGGGAAACACCTTTCTTTAAGATGAGGGCTTCCCTATCCATCCCAAAACTTAATTTCCATGTAGCTAGTTTCAAGGTGGACTTCAGCTGATATGCAGATAGTGTAAAAAGTGCTGATTCATCCAATTGTAAAAGATCAACCGCAATTCTGAAATTCTTTACAATTAGGGAGTGCTCTTTTAGGGATCCCAGTAGTTCTTTTTGAATAAGATATCTTAGAGTACCGGGTTCTCCCTTTACAATATTAAAGACCCATCGCACTAGCCCAGCGAGGCCCTGGACCCAACTGCTACGCAGGCCGAATTCCAACCTAAGAGCGGCCACGGTACAAGCGGTTTTAACCGTAGTTAAATACCGCAAGATCTTTCCCTCCGTAACGTTCAAAAAACCCCATTTACCCAATTCAAGTAATTCAATGCCATACAGTAGGGAAGCTGGGATTTTGGCACGGAAGACCTCTAGCAGAAGAGCAAAATGTCTTCTGCCAGTAGATCTATAAAGAGAACTTAAACTTTTACATTGTGCCAATGCCTTCCGGGTATTATTTGCTATATGGGCCTTATCACTTAAATTACCAGATATTGTTTTTCCTAGGAAGACATAAGATTTTACAACTTCTGTCCACCTACAGACCAAGTAAAGCTCCCATATTTCAGCTTTTTCGTTCCCGTCATACACATTACTTTACTTTTAGACACATTTATCCTCAGATAGTGTGTCTCTGCGTAATCATGTAGTGCCTGTAGACGATTGTTTAATCCTCTTGGAGTTAGGTCCAATATTAATATATCGTCTGCGTATAACAGACAGACAATCGGCTTCTCCCCTAATACAGGGGGAATACCATCGCTTAAGGACAGGGCATGGGGGAGGTCAGATATATATAGGGAAAATAATAAAGGGGCCAATAAACAACCTTGTTTTAGTCCATTAACTGAAGAAATAACTTGAGAGAGACCTCTTTCCCCTCCCAATAAAACTCTACACCAGGTATCAGAGTGAAGAGCCCGAACCAGCTCCAGGATCGTGGTTGGCATGCCCAGGTCCGATAATTTCCTCCACAGCAAAGGACGATCTACTTTGTCAAATGCTGTGGAGAAGTCTATGAAGGCTGCATAGACTTTCCCTCCTCGGACTTTGATGTATTTTTCTGATATAACTTGTAAAGCCGTTAAGATGTTGTTAGACCCCAGACCAGGGCATGGCCACGAATAACACAGACACATTGTACGTGGAACTGGATGGGGCCTCAGTGCCCATGCTGCTTTTTAGGTCTCGCCTGAGCCAGTGCGCTTGCGCTGCTCTGCGAGGCTTTTAGTAAGGGCTTTTAAACTCTAAACATACCCTCCTGCGTGTGCTTTTTTTTTTTATCATCCGCAATTTTCCTTTGCATGCGTCTTTCTAAGAAAGACAGCATGCAATTGGTCCAAGGCGGGTGCATGTCCCGCCTTCTCTGTCCCCTGGCCTAGGGTGCTCTGGAACGAGCAGCAGTGCCATCTGTTTCCAATTATCGTGTGGTGTGTAATTATGTGGCACTGAATGCAACATGCACTCCAAATAATACCACTCAGTGCCACATAATTACACTATTCATTGCAACATACACTCCACATAATACCACTCAGTGCCACATAATTACACGCTACTCAATGCAACATACACTCCACGTAATACCAATCAATGTGACATAGTTACATGCCACATAAGTACACTCTACTCAATGCAACAAATACACCCCACACACCACTCAGTACCACATAATTACACTCTACTCAATGCAACATAAATACACTCCACATATTACCACTCAGTGCCACATAATTACGTGCCACAAATTTACACTCTGCTCAATGCACCATAAATACTCAACATAATACCACTCAGTACCACATAATTACACTTATTTCAATGCAACATAAATACACTCTACATAATACCACTGTGGCATATAATTACATGCCACATAATTACTCTCTACTCAATGCAACATAAATACACTTCACATACCACTCAGTGCCATATAATTACATGCCACATAATTGCACTCTACGCAATGCAACATAAAACCAATCAACATAAATGCACTCCACACCATGAAACAATTTCACTAAGCATAATTTCACTCTACACCACAGTTCCAGGCCACACAATTCAACTCCACACATTTCCAATACACACAGCATAATTACACCCCAAACAACATATTTCAAATCCACAACGTACCTCCAATCCACACCATATAGTGTCACCACCTGAGCACCAAACATCATTCACCACCACCATTTTGCATCAGCCCACCACCTAAGCATCACATCAGTCTGCCCTTGGAATCTGGCATCTGTTTATTCTCCCCTAGTGTCCGTCCGCTGCTCCTTTTCTAACTAAATTACTGTTTTCCAACCTCCAATCCCCCGTTACTTATGTCCCGCTCCCCCATAACTAACATTTTTTTTTTATAACAGACAAGCATGAGAACAGGCAGGAAAACGTTGCCAGCAGTTCAAGTACAAAAAAAACTAGAAGACATTGTTAAAATCTTTCTTTAATCAGGTTTTCAGTTGTATATAATTATAATGTCATCTTGGTTTGTATAAAGGTAACATAAATGCTTAACACTTTTTATTATAACTTTTCAACATAATGCACAGCAGCCACAATGCTCTACAACATAGCCAAAAGTTCTGGCTCAATGTCCCAAAGGCGAGACCTATTGGCTATGCCAATGCTTGTTTATTAGCCCAGTCACATGGCTTGTAACATGGGTGAAGATATTGGCGTGTGCATGTGAGTGAGAGCTCAAGGAATAGACAAGGTTTTTCCATACAGGCTGCTTGTGTTCCTAGTAAACCAGTGCAGGCTGCATGAGTTCTTATGAGGCGTGCGGGCTGCTTGTGTTCTTACCTTAGCAGTTCAGGCTGCCTGTGTTCTTACCTGAGCCGTGCACGTTCCTGTGCTTTTATCTGAGCTGTGCAGGTTCCTGTACTTTTATCTGAGCTGTGCTGGCTACTGTGTTCTTATCTGAGCCATGCATGCTGTTTGTGTTCTTATCTGAACCATGCATGCTGTTTGTGTTCTTATCTGAGCCGGTCTGTGTTGTTATCTGAGTGTGCAGGCTGCTTGAATTCTTATCTGTGCCGTGCAGGCTAGTGTGTTCTTATCTGAGCCGTGCAGGCTGCTTGTGTTCTTATCTGGGTCATTCAGGCTGCTTGTGTTCTTATCTGAGTCGTGCACCCTGCTTGTGCTCTTATCTGAGCTGTGCACCCTGTTTGTGTTCTTAGCTGAGCCGTGCAGGCTGCTTGTGTTCTTATCTGGACCATTCAGGCTGCTTATGTTCTTATCTGAGCTGTACAGGCTGTTTGTGTTCTTATCTGAGCCGTGCAGGCTGTTTGTGTTCTTATCAGAGTCGTGCAGCCTGTTTGTGTTCTTATCTGAGCTATGCAGCCTGCTTGTGTTCTTATCGGAGCCCTGCAGGCTCTAGTGTTCTTATCTGAGCCGTGCTGCCGGTCTGTGTTGTTATCTGAGTGTGCAGGCTGCTTGTGTTCTTATTGGAGCCCTGCAGGCTCTAGTGTTCTTATCTGAGCCGTGCTGCCGGTCTGTGTTGTTATCTGAGTGTGCAGGCTGCTTGTGTTTTTATCTGAGCCATGCACCCTGCTTGTGCTCTTATCTGAGCTGTGCACTCTGTTTGTTTTCTTATCTGAGCCTTGCAGCCTACTTGTGTTCTTAGCTGAGCCTTGCAGGCTGCTTGTGTTCTTATCTGGGCCATTCAGGCTGCTTGTGTTTTTATCTGAGCTGTGCACTCTGACTGTTTTCTTACGTAAGCCTTCCAGCATAATTGTGTTCCTATCTGAGCCTTGCAGGCTCCTGAGTTGTTATCTGAGCCATGCAGGCTGCTTGAATTCTTATCTGCACCGTGCAGGCTGCTTGAATTCTTATCTGAGCCATGCAGCCTGCCTGTGTTGTTATGTGAGTGTGCAGGCTGCTTGAATTCTTATCTGTGCCGTGTAGGCTCGTGTGTTCCTATCTGAGCGGTGTAGCCTGTTTATCTGAGTATGCAGGCTGCTTGTGTTCTTATCTGAGTATGCAGGCTGCTTGTGTTGTTATCCGAGTATGCAGGCTGCTTGTGTTCTTATCTGAGCAGTGTAGCCTGCTTGTGTTGTTATCCGAGTATGCAGGCTGCTTGTGTTCTTATCTGAGCCGTGTAGCCTACTTGTGTTGTTCTCCGAGTATGCAGGCTGCTTGTGTTCTAATCTTAGACGTGCAGACGTGTTCTTACCTGAGCTGTGCATGTTGCAATGCCTCTTATGTAATCCAAACTTTGTATGCCATCCATATTCGATGCGAGGAAATTCGGTTTAGCAGCATAGGCTGCGTGTTGTCTGTTTTTTGGGGGTCCGCGTGTTGCTATTCTTCGCATCATGTGTTGCGCTTCCTGCTGTGCTCAGGTCTGTACAGCATTCTGTCCCAAAGTGACGTGTAGACTGGTGTCCTGGTTTTGCAGCCGATATGTGCACACTATACTTTCCAGTCATAGCACTTGATGTTGATCGGGTGGCTGCGCGACGCTTCACGCCAGATCCGATCACGGCTTCCGTTCTTTCCGGTCTGCGCGCGTTCCAGGCCCAGGCCTGCGCCGACGCGCCTTCGAGGCAGCCGCGTGTCCAGCACGTGTCCCGAGCTCGGCGCGCCGGCTCTATCCGTCAACTCGCATCTTTCACGGCCTCCAAGCTCCACTGTGCGGACAAGAGCCATCCCCTCCTGCCCCCCACGGCCCCGCTGGAACGAGGGCCCCCAGACCCCAGCTAGAAGCGAGCCGGCGCCGCGGCCACTGCGCGCCCGTCGTCACTGCTCCCCGTGACGTGCCCTCCACTTCACAAGGGCAGAAATTGTTACAGGGCGGCGGGTCGGCGCGGCCTCGGGCCGCGCGGCTCAGAGGGGGTGTCCGCGCCGGGGGGAGGGATCGCTTCTGCACCCCGTTGTTCCGCACACTATGCCTCTGCCCGCGCCATGGGTTAGACAGCGAACATGTCCGCCACCGACACGCTCCTATCCGACCTGGGCTACAAGGTGGGCCGCACGATCGGCGAGGGCACATACTCCAAGGTGAAGGTGGCCACGTCCAAGAAGTACAAGGGCAGCGTGGCCATCAAGGTGCTGGACCGCCGGCGCGCGCCCTCCGACTTCGTCAACAAGTTCCTGCCGCGCGAGCTGGCCATCCTGCGCGGGATCCGCCACCCGCACGTGGTTCACGTCTTTGAGTTCATCGAGGTGAACAACGGCAAGCACTACATCATCATGGAGCTGGCCAGCACCGACCTGCTGCAGCTGGTGCAGCGCAGCGGCTTCCTGGCGGACGCGCGCGCCCGCGCAATCTTCGCGCAGATCGTCAGCGCTGTGCGATACCTGCATGAGCACCACGTGGTGCATCGCGACCTCAAGTGCGAGAACGTGCTGCTCACGGAGGACCACCAGGTCAAGCTCACCGACTTCGGCTTCGGACGCAAGTCACAGGGCTACCCGGACCTGTGCACCACCTACTGCGGCTCAGCCGCCTACGCGCCGCCCGAGGTGCTGCTGGGCATCCCCTACGACCCCAAGAAGTACGACATCTGGAGCCTGGGGGTCATCCTCTACGTCATGGTCACCGGCTGCATGCCTTTCGACGACTCCAACATCGGCCGGCTGCCCAAGATCCAGCAGCGCGGCGTGATCTACCCGTCCCCGGAGGAGGGCGGCCCCCCGCCTGTCGAGCCCAAGTGCCGGGCACTTATCGGCGACCTGCTGCAGTTCACGCCGCAGGACCGGCCCGACGTGGCGGCCCTGGCCAAGAGCCCCTGGCTGCGAGAGACTTAAGGGAGGCTGGCGGGGGAGGAGGCGGAATGGGGTGATGATGGCTGAGACATTCCTCTGCTCCTACAAGTGGTCATGCCCCCTGAGCATGCCGCGTATCACTCCCTTCCTCTTCCACTGCCACACAAGGCAAGGACCCAAGTCTGTTCATAAAGCTAAGTAATGGCTTTTTGCACCCAGGCTAATTCAGGTGTGTGTCCTTTATTCCAAAACATTAGATGGGGCTAAGATATGCTCATATTCATGGGTAAGGAGAAGAATCCTGCCGCTTTGTAGATATTCATTATGACCCAATAAAAGCAGGATAAATCGCCTTTATAACATGCAATGACAATGTATAGAATACTATGAGTAAAGACTGGAAAACAAAAGCACAGCGGTAGAATGATGTACTCCAAATGTCCTCTGAACTGAGCTTTGTTAGATTGGAACGGGGTAGAGCCTCGTGAAATTTAGGTCATTCTCTCGGGTCTGACGCATGATTTACTCCAGCATTCATTTACTGTTTTCACCAACTCTATACATTAAGCAGAACGGGAATTCAGTGAATCCTCACTTGTGCAAGTGCCCGTGATTCTGATACGCAAAGCTGTTTTCTGTCATTCTGACTTTTCCCCCAAATGAAGGCATAAGGTACTCATAAATCTTGAGTAAATCCAATTTGGAGAACGTAAAATTTATGAATCCGGGCTTGCGATCGTGCTCTGCCAAAAGATAAATTGCACAGTCTATGCCTTGTATTCCTGGGTATGCCAAAATATACATTGATGAAATGATCAGTTGATGCAATAGCCACAAACAGGACATTCTTACAGTCACACAAAAAGGCTGCATTAGACTGATGTATTACATAATGTAACATGAAAAGTAAGTCTGAACATGGCAGGGAATCCAGAAAGTAGACTCCATGCTGTACCTCTGAGTGTAAAGTCCCTTCCAAACTTTAGTGAATTAAAGTATTGTGCAGTTTCAGAGGATTCTGTTAGAGAAGAGCATCAATGAATCATACATTTTAGGATAGAATTTCACACTGTAATTTTATTGCGTCTTTCTCATTTATAAACAAGTTAAAATGGTTATTCTTTCTGGCCAAAACCAGGAAGAGGGACACCACGAGGCCAGAACTTCCTAAGTTATCATGCCTTGCGCTACAATACCTTAAAACAATTCACGACTACTGACAACCTCATTGAACCCGCTGTTGAGTCTATTATTCTTACAGCACACAAAGAATCGCTACCATATCGCAGGGAATTATTCTGTTTCAAGTCTTATAAATAGCATATCTGTTTTATAAAAGCTGTGATGAAGTAACATTGTTCCTTATAAAGTCGCGGAAAAGTGTTGGCGTGAGTTTTTTTGAAAGAATAACCAATTTAATTAAACTCAAGAAGTATTACAATTTTACAGTTAAGAAAAATCCTGTCTTCATGACTTAGGATGCTCTTCCCTACCAGAATCCTCTGAATCTGTCTTCTATCCTTCAACGTGAAAAGAGACTCCACTCGGATTGTCATTTTAGAATGTTTTCCTTTCATATAGTATACGTTTTTGGGGTTCTAGTGGACCTTCTCAAACAACAAGTATGGAAGGGCTGGATAGATGAGGCACTGTAAAAATAATAAAAATCACTCACTTCATGTACCAATCTAAATCGTCTGACACAAGTGCAGTCAAAATATCTAAAGTTCAATACGATGATGCAAAAAGTATGAAAGAAACATTTTTATGTACACAGACTGAGGGGTATAGACTTTTAAATATGTCACAGTAATCTGCTTGTAATATATGTATAAAACTTGGCACAGTTTGGTCTCAGTTTTACTTGCAATCTGTCATGGTTGTCAAAGAAGGCACATTTATTTCAATGGTTCTCAAGTGGTATTTGTTTAGCACTTTCCAAACCTCTTACAAGGTCTTAAGCACTTTGGTGTATTATGTGTTCTGCTGTACAACAACTCGCTCCCTCACAAAAAGACAATTCAAAGTTAATCCTACATACATTAAATAGTATTTGGCCATCACACATGGTTTAGGACTGTAACAGTTTCTTTTCTGTGGTGTCTCCCCGGTGGCTACTAAACACTAGCATGGCAATGCAATGGTCATCCTACTGTGCCAACAAACTCGCTGGTTTACACCCAAATCAGTGACACCTGTGAATTTTTCCATTCTCATTTGGTTGCCTGGAGGCACTGCAGAAAAAAGTGGACAGAATTTATAATATTCCTTTTAACAGGTTAAATTGCAGAATATAGTACAGAGGTTAACTTTTCCAGCTTTCTTAAGAGTACCGCAGTCTAGAGCAGACTGCCTAGCACCATTCCCAAAAGGGGTATTTAACAAATCTAGAATTTCTGCGGTAGCCTCTAACTGGTCAAGCTATAGGGGCGTTGGCGTAACTCGAGTAAATTGCTGTAGCGCAATTATGTGAAATTATAGCTGAATTGTGCAATATTAGGCAAGGAGTGTAATCCTGAATTTAACATTATTTTTTTGGCACACTTGTGTCTAAAATGGACCAGATTAGATTCGGTATGCCATGGTTAATGAAGATCCATGAAGAAAGGGAGGAATAATGGGGCAGGGTTAACAAATGTGGCGTTACCCAATTATAACTCTCATAGGACTCCTTGCTCATTTTTTTTACAGATAAAACACAGAGCATAATTACACTATACTCGGCAGTAAAGTAGAAGTTAACTCTAGTGCGTCTTTGCTGGATTCGGTGTATATCTGTTCCATAGTTTTTGAGAGCTAGCTTTGCAAAAATGTTAGGCCTGAAAGGGTTAAAAAATTAGAGACATTGTCATGTTTGAATACGCGTTTTTTGATTTGCTTATAATTTGTGCTGTATGACAAAATTTGTTACTAATGTAGGATGTTCAGCTCTCCCGGTACAATCAAATTTGAGAAGATTCATAAGGGGGGGGGGGGCATAGTTAAAAGGAGACGTCAAAAAGTGTTTATCTACTGATAACTGATATATCTCAAATCCACAGAAAATTTGACAAATTTAGCACGTTTCGGATGACTGCTTCCTGGTCCCTTGTTGGCATATGTCTAAGGTTCATTTAACGGCAGCTGTCGCACTCACTTAGGAGTTCTAATGAAGTAAAAGCAGGCCTATGTGAGGTCCGCTGTTGTCAATAGAACTCACATTAAAAGTATGATGAATGAATGAAAGCATTTATAGAGCGCACAGCTACTCAACAAGAGGACAATGATTTACAAATGCGGTTTCTGACTGAACCGTGACTAAGACAATGCCAACTCAATTACTGAAGGAATGCATGTCCCATAAAACGTTAGAATTCTGCATCTTGATTGTGTTGGGGCAAAAAGGTCATATTTCATGAGTCTATAATAGCAACTAGTAAACTGCAGTAACAATTTAAAGAACAAGAAAGCCAGCTCTTAGAGATGGATAAAACAACGATATTGGCTGTATTCCCCATCACGAAGTACTGACTTCTCTAAAATTTTAATATTTCAGGAAACTGTTCAAATAACCCTACTACCAAAAAGCTTTTTAATTCTTTGAAGGCTATAGACTTAATATAACAGGTTACAAACACATCACCACTCTTAATAACCAAACAATTGAGATTCCGTAATTCCATCTCTTATTCCAAACTTCTTTCTGTATGTTATGTTCCAGCAAGCTAACACAGGTTTAATCAAGTAGGTGTAAGTCAATGACTTTATCTGGTTTCATGTCTTGTTGAGTGTCGGCTTCTGAAAGTGCAACATTTTTTGTTTTAGATTGTCCATGTATTCTGGAATTTATTAGTTGGATCCCTTAATGAGGTGTTAGGCTCGGCATCCAAATTCTGGATTTTGCATATCCTGGTGTAGCCTTAAGGGGTGGTATCGTTCTATTGTACAACACTAACAATAAGTATTGGATAAGAACATGACCTGTGCTACCAAATATGTCAACAGAGGCCAAGATTTCCCAGTTACTTCCCTCTGGACCAGCCAACCTCCTTTGAGCCATCCCAAGTTGCCCATTCCAGTACACTGGAAGTTAGGCTTTCACACCACCTCCGACACTGGATACAGATAACCAAAGACACACAGGTCTTCTTGGTGGTGAAAAAACGCGATGGTCAACAGCTGCCTCTGCTCCAGTTAGCTTCTCAAGATAATTTAGAGGGTTTTGGGGTGAGGTTCTGCCTTCTATAGCAAATTGTGCTGCTTTCTCCCAATATTTTCATGTAAGAAAGGAGGATGGCTCTGTCTCATTGTAGATCTCTGTGACCTGAGCCAGCTGTTATGCTCCAGAGGTTCAGGTTGTTTACAGAAGCTCACTTTGTGGCCGCTGTCTTGAAAGACAACTGGCTGATGTTAGTGAACTTTGATGATGCCAACTTTAAGCGTACCTATCCCAGAAGAGCTCAGCAAGTACCCCCATTTCTCAATGGAAAACCAGCACTATCTGTTCCAGACACGGATACTGGATTTCAGTGCCACATCTTAGATCGTTACAGCCATCCTGGCCCTACTGCAGCCTTTCTGAAATAAGAGAGTTAATTGTTACAAATAGCTGGACTTCGGTTTCGTTAGAGAAGTGTACAAAAAGAATGCAAAGCCCAGATTAGCACTCATACTCGGGAACAGTTGCTGAACAGCTAGTCTAACTCATACTGGTCCATATGTCTCTGTACTATACCTTGAATGTTGGGCACATTCAACCTTGTGGTGGGGTGAACTTACTGTCTTTGCTCTCCACAGATTGTGGTCATTCCTTGCCTTTCATTGTATGGGGGTGGGTCTCTCCACTTAATCCTTTGTGGAGTAAGTTATGTTCATCCTTGAAGATAAATGTTTTGAGGCTCTTGGCCTCTAGTGTATACCTATTAGAGCAGTCATCCATGGTGGTGATGGTCCACATAGATGAGACATACCCTCTTCTGTCTCAGGAAGCAAGGGAAGCCCAGTCCCTTCAGCTTAGATCCCCAACTCCATCTTTGAGTTTAGGGGTCACCCAAACACTTATGACTGCAGCTCATCTGAACACCAAGTGTGACTATTTCCCTTCTTTGGAAGAAGGGGGTTAGTGAACCAAGGGAGGGCCTGATGTTCAATTTGATAGGTGGATTCCTGTAGGCCTACCTCAAAACTCCTCTGATTCAGAAGGTCTTTCAGACCATCAGGGAGAACCTGGGATGCAGTCACACTGGTGCCTATGGCTTAATCACACCAGGATAAAACGTTCACTTAAATGCACTTTTTGGCACAATGATTTCCTACGTGAGAAAAGGCATGCATAGCATATAGTTAATTGCGATTTTTTTTTCTGGGGTCTCCTTATAGATGTATGCCGTATGGGGGCCATGGTCCAACAGCTCATAAGCTGCCCGGGGCATCTGGTTGCAGAGGTGCTGGTCAGGTTGATAGCTGTGCCCTCTACACTGGTTGAAAAGGGGGTAGGGGAACCTATAAACAGGCTGCAGAGGGGGCTCGGGGACAAGTCCGGGAGCTCCCAACAGGGGGCTCAGGTCACAAGGATCCTGGGGGCACAGCCTGTTCATCGGTACCCAGGCTGGGATGCTCGGGTGCAGCGTGGAAAGACATCTGGGCTCTGCATCTTGGTGCCTTGTGGTCGCCTGTCTTGACTTGAGGGTGAAAAAATCAGGACAGCTGGGGCCACTCTGGAAGTTGGTCTCTGTGGTGCTTACATTTCTTGATGACTGCTTTGTCTTTGAGTCATCTGAGTCCCAACTGGACTCGCACAGTCTGCTTGCTGCAAGGGGTCCAGTACCCCGAGTATTGGTCCTGTGCTGCTCCGGACAGTCCTGGTGTCTTCTCACTTGGTGGGGTAGGACAGATCTGACCTTCAGGAATACAGGGTCCTCTTCCGGGGGAACTACTGAGTCGGCTGGCTGATGAGCAGCGGCTCGGTAGACCAGACTTTGCATTATATGCCCGTGGACTGCAGGGGAGTAACTTCTCTTTTTGATCCATCAAATCAGATTTCTAGTGTCAGGGGTCCCACCTAAATACTCAATTTAGGGCCATTACGTGGATTCTACACTCTCTATAGGACCACTTCCTATAGGAAGTCAGCAAAACACAGACAAAGAGAGCCTAAATTCCTCCAAAACTAAGTTGGTGGAATTTCTCAAGTTGTGTCCACATCTAGTATCCCACCTAGCTAATTTGGCTGCCTGTCCCAGTGACAAATGGGCCTGGGTGGCATTTCACCTATTTGGCAACGCTTTGGGTCGCATATCAAAGGAAGCAGGGCCCTTTAAGCCCACTGCCTTGATATGCTGATCATTTAGCGATCCTGCTTGGAGGAGGTGACAACACCTCCGGCCGGAGCATATATTGTCTACCCTCAGAGAACGCAGGCTGTCACCAGCAGGGGGTCAGAAACTGGTCTGTGGTGGCCGGTTGGTCTACATCAGTCAGCTAGCACACTAGTAGTCAGTAGGTTTTTAGGGGGCACATCTAAGGTGCACTCTGGGTGCATGTATCAGTTCCATCACTGGCATCAGTGTGGGTTTATTAATACAGGATGTTTGGTACCAAACATCTCTGGTTTCAGTGAAGACATCATGTAGCTGGGGGAACTCGTAATTACCAGTGTCCAGCAAGTGTTCAAGAATGGCTTCCCTGTTCATTTATAGTTAGGGCTCCCGGTTTTATGGTATATTTCTCCAGTATTGGGGTGTCTTTCATAGATTCACATGCTTGAATATTACCCGTCCTCGGAGTGGGAGTCCCACGGTAAATAATATAGCAATATATACAGTGATAATATATATATATATACCTATACATACGTAATCATATAAAAACAGATATAAGCATATAATAACCTCAAGAATGTCCCTATATGAAATTTCCATAGAGATACTTGGAAAGAGAAAAAAGACATTTGCAGTCTATCTCTGTCATTATGTTAGTCCGAACTCCAGCCAATCAGGCGCCAGCTCCTCTCTAGAACCTTCTCCTCAGAGCTCCTCACCTCAGATTTTCTACCGCACGTCGTGTGAAAGGGAGTCTCCCTGAGCTCTGCTCAGTTTTTTCTCTTCAGGATGACTTCAAGTAGAAGTCTTTGTTTAGACCTTGTTCTTTTGTGGAAAGCTACGTTATTCTCAGAAGATCCACACAGTAAGTGTATTTACTGTCTTTACCCTAACCATGAAGTGGGTGAATGTAAATTCTGTAGAATTTTTTTCTACAAAAATCTCTGAAAGACAGGGAAGGCCGTCTCTGGTTGTGGCTCCAGAGACTTAAGGATAAAGATGAAGTAATTTTCTGAGGTAGAAAACTTTACTTCTGGCCGTTCCTGTAGGAGAGTAGGGTCTGCTTTCTATGTTCACCCCCACTTTTTGCTTTTGCTTTACTGGTTTTCGACTTAGATGTGGCTGTGGGCCTGCTAATCAGACCCACAGCCCTGCTGTTCTCTCTCTAAATTACTACTATGTACTTTAGGTGCATAACCCATTTGGATAGGATCACCTTATTGGCCCCTGTACAGTGTACCCTAGGTACCCAGGGCATAGGTGTACCCTAGGCCTACCAGGGGCTGCAGCATGTATTGTGCCACCCCTGGCCTGGCCTTCCATTTTGACACAACTGGCTGATCACTCAGCTGGGGCAAGGTCGTGTAATAACCCCTTGCTTAGGTGTAGTATTCCTATACCTAACTTACATATAGACACATGTGTACCTATCAGTCACTCCTATGGCAGGCCTTGACAATCCTGGAGGCAGAGTGCTTGGTAACATGTGAGATGATGCTCTAGCATGAGCTGAGCCTGTCTGCAGCTTTCGGAACCATGTCCTTATAGCTGTTCTATGATATAGCCTACCATATACTCTTAAAGTGCCTTATAATCTTAGACGGTTATGGTAACTATGGTTTGGCTTTATCAAAACATGTCGTGTAAGGTGTCTAACACTCGGGAATAATACCCCCATGCCATTTCTGGACATGAGAATATTATTCCCCCCTTCTAGAGGGAAAGACATGTTAAAATCATACTTCAACTGTTAGCCTCTGACCAAAGCCTCAGCATCACAAAATGGATGCTGCTGCCACGACACAAGTCTGACCTCCTGCAGCTGGGAGTGATCCCAGCCAGGGAGGCCTGGACAATAGGTTTCCTGCTTGGGGAGGTGCTAGCACCTCCCCAGACAGCCTTTAGTGTATTGGGGCAGGGTGGGCTGAAAGGAATGAGACATGCCTGGGGCACACAAGGTGTTCCTTGCATAGTCCAGTTCAAACCGGCGCTGGGGCACTCCAGCCCCAGCTCTGGCGCGAAACTGGACAAAGGGAAGTGGGTGTAACCACCCCCTCCCAGGTCCCACCCATAAGGCGTGACCTAGCAGGTTTCCCAGCCCCCCAGATTAGTATAAGAGTGGGAGTTGGGCCTCAAGACTTTAGATTATCCTGAACCTGCAAAACTGAACAGAAACTCTGGACCTTCGACATTCGACGAAAGAAGAAGACTGAAGAATCTCCCTTGTAGCCAAGGAGTGGCTACCCTGTGCAAACAGGCACCATCAAGTGACTACCCTTTGCTTTGTGAAACGTTCGACGAGGAACCGATTGCAGAGCCCGACCAGAGCCTTGATTTCCAGACTTCTCCGACCCTCATCCACATCTGCAGCAGAGCTGAGATCCGTGGAGGCGACGAGCGACGTGGGACCGGCTACCTGGGAAAAGTGGCTAGTAACTTACAGCGCAGCTTCTGAGGTACCCTCGAAGTTGTGCACCGGGGATTGAGAAGCCCCAACCCCAAGCACCATCTGCACCGAAGACCAGCCCCCCCACACTCCACGAGTCCTGCGTGGGGCCCTTCAGCATTTTCCTGCTTGCCGCGTCTGTCCGGTTGCTTGCCCGCTGGCTAGTGGCCTTTGTGACGACGCTCCCTGAAATCTTCTGCGCTGGTTTGGCTCCTCCAGACTGGCTCCCGCTTCTCTGCAAAGAAGAAGCACCCCAGACCTTCCTGGTCTGCACCAGAAGCAAGTCCTTCGTTCTTCGTGGGTTCCGCTTGCCAAGGCTTGGTGAGTCCTAGTCCAACTTCGACGCCGCCGACAGCAAGAGCCTTCGTGGGACAGCTCGCCTCCTGGTCCTGGTCGTCCTCGACGCTTCCTGGTCCTCCTGGCTGCAGCGACAAGCTTCACCTTCACCTGCAACTCTTCACGACATCGCCTGGTTCCTTCCTGGTTCCACGTGGTCACTGGCTAGTGACCTTGACTCTGTCCCCTCTGCTTGCAGGTTTCTTCCCTTCTTGATCCCAGGCTTGGGATCCACCGGACACTCTCTCCTGACTGCCTGTCAGCATCTTTCTTCAGGCATCCATAGGAGTCGACGACGAAAACGACGCATCTTCACCCCTATGCACCCGCAGCCTGTGGGCTAGGTAACTTGGGTACTCCGGTGCTCATCAGGATAGCGACTATCCTAGTGTCTAGTTTTCAAGTCTCAACTTCCTAGCTACTCCGGAAGTGTCCTAAATCTATCTATTTCTAAACTGTAACATTGCTATTGACTTTTACGCATTACGCGTGAGTGTTTCCACTCTGCACACGAATCCCGTGGGCCTCCCACTTCCTAACTAACGCTAGTGTAGTGTAGCCCCAGCGATTCCCTAGGCCTATTCTATTTCCGTGACAGTGGTTCTTATACCACTTACTTAGTATATGGTTTGCGTGGCCCCTAGGGCCTAACTGTATTACTTACCTGTGTGACTTACTGTATGCATTAATAAGACTGTGTTGTACTTACCTCTAAACTCATAAAGAGTGCTGAGGGTTTGCTTAGAATAAATACACTTTATTTTATATATATATCTGTTGTGGTGTCCTTTCATTTGGTATTCAAGGGATTATATATGGTATCACAGCTGGCTTCACATGCCATTCAGAGTTTAGCCTAAGACTGCTCTTGTCCATGCTACCACTAGGATAGCTGGTCTATAAGGTTGACTTTACAACCAATCACCATAAGGGTATTTGGACTGATATAAGGTGTACACTATAACTAGTGACATCATACATCAGGCCAACTTCTCACATTGGTGAGCAGCGGTTGGGATCTGAGCTTGCTGTTGTAATACCATTGTAATCTTGAGATACTAAATTGAAAGATCACACAGATATTGTCTAGGTACATATAACATAGATTATTATACTTAAGTCCTACTGGACTTCGTAGTTGTAGGTTGAAGGGAATAACACACCCTGACTACAACTACTAGAAAGGTTTAGTAGATACAACTAGTGTAGGTAGGTGCACACACCACACCCTCACTAGATCATGCCTCTGGGAGGAGATCAAGTAGATGCTCTCTCAGGAGGGGCAGGTCTGCAGAAGACCCCCTCTAGGTATGATACCTTAACATTCCAGGAGATGAGACAATTGTGTACCTCCAGAGGAATAAAACAGGGTGCAAACCCTACCCTCCTTCAGTTAAGACAACTCCTAGAGGAGTATGATGCTCAGAGGGCATCTCAGGAAGGTGCCCTAGGCACAGAGGAGGGTCTACCCACCACAGAGGAGTCAGATGGGGCTTCAGATGGGGAGGTAGATAGCCAGAGCCAAGTAAGGAGACTTAGCCAGGCTAACTTAAGTTTACATGGGAGTTTGCATGGGGTCCCCCCATACAGACCCACAAGTAGACATTCACAGAGAAACAGGAAGGACAGATCCCCTTCAGGGGAATCCATCCACTCCCATGTCTCTAACATCTCTAATGCTTCCTCTCACAGGGGAATGACTTCACCTGAGAGAAAGGAGCATGCAGCCAGGATGAGGGAGGCTAATCTGAGGATTCAGAGGGAAGAACTTGCCCTTGCCAAAGAGAAGCTTGCTCTGGCTAGAGAACAAAAGTTAAGTGGGTTAGAACCCACTGGTGGCAGCAACATTCCTAGAGATAGAGACAGGCACTATGATAATAGAAACCTGAGCAAGATTGTCCCTCCCTACAAGTGTGGGGATGACATCCACAAATGGATAACTGCTTTGGAGAGAGCTTGCAAAGTACAGCAGGTACCCCAAAGTCAGTGGGCAGCTATCTTGTGGCTCTCCTTCTCTGAGAAAGGAAGAGACAAGCTCCTCACAGTTAGTGATGAGGATGCAGATAATTACACTGTCCTGAAGAGTGCTCTGATTGATGGGTTTGGCCTAACCACTGAACAATACAGGTTGTTGTTCAGGGATACCCAGAAGACACAGACTCAGGACTGGACTGACTTTGTAGATTGTGCCACTAAGGCTCTGGAAGGCTGGCTATTGGGAAGTAAGGTTAAGGACTATACAGGATTGTATAATTTGATCATGAGAGAACAAATACTTAACAACTGTCAAAACCAGCTATTGCATCAACACCTGATTGATTCTGATCTGACTTCTCCCCAAGAATTGGGAAAGAAGGCAGATAGATGGGTCAGGACTAGAGTTAAGCAGAAAAACCAGAACCAGGGCGGTGATCAGAAAAAGGCAGACCAGAAGGGTAATGATCAGAAACAAAAAGACCAGAAGTCTTCACCAGGCCCCCAAAAGGCTCAGGGGGAGGGTGGTTCCAAAAAGGATAAGAAGAAAGAAGGCCAAAAGAAACCATGGTGCAACTATTGTAAGTCTACCTCACATTGGTTTAGTGAGTGCACCAAAAAGGATAAGCCCCCAGCCACCATTGCCCCTAAGGCAACTGTACCCCTTAGTTCAGCTGTAAGTGGTGGTTCCCAGCAAAAGGGTGTAGTAGGGTTAACCCTGGGAACTGAGGAGGATTCTGGCCTAGTCAGAGTACCTACTCAGGCTGTCCTGATCTGTGATGGGGACTTAGCTTTGTCCTCTACTGTAGGCCCCAGTAACCTGGGCAAGTACAGACAGACACCTTTTATCAACCAAAGAATGGCTCAGGCCTACAGGGACTCTGGGGCTAGTGTCACAATGGTGACACCTGCTTTTGTGGACCCTGGACAGATCATACTAGGTGAGAATTACCTAGTGACCAACGCTAGCAATGCCACTACCTCCCATAGTGTGGCTATTGTTAACTTCTCCTGGGGAGGGGTAACTGGCCTCAAGAAAGTTGTTGTTAGTTCAGACCTTCCTGTAGAGTGTTTACTGGGCAATGATCTTGAAACTTCAGTTTGGTCTGAAGTGGAGTATAGGACCCATGCAGAAATGCTGGGGATAGATGCACATGTCCTTGCTGTGACCAGGTCACAGGCCAAAAAGTGCAACACTGAGCAAGTGCTGGATCCTGAAATTATGGACCAGTCACAATCCAAGAGAAAGAGCAGTAGGGTTAAGGCTGTGCCTTCCCCCCTGCCTCAGGTGGTGGATCAGCCCTCCCAGGAGGATGATTCTGAGAGCCCTGAAGGAACTGTCCTAGAAGAACAAGTGACTAACCTTCGGTAACGATGTATCTGTAAGAAACATTAGTTAGTTAGATTCCTCACCTTAGAATATCCCCAGGCGTCAGACTGGATCCGGAAGATTTTTCGTCAGCAATACCCCTTGCGCGTCGCTAGGCGTCGTCTGCGGCTCCGCGTCCGTCGTCGGCGTCGTCGTGCGCCGGGATGACGTCGGAGTACTTAGACGCCGCCCTCGCGCGCTGACGTCAGTTCTTGTACATAGCCTTCCGCGCCAGGAACGCAGAGCCATGCAAAGACCGACACTGGTGCCAAAAATAAAATCTAGGGGCCTGAAAGGACAACCTTAACCCTAGATGTCAGTTCGCAGAACGGGGAGGATGGGAGGGTCGGTGAGGAATCTAACTAACTAATGTTTCTTACAGATACATCGTTACCGAAGGTTAGTAACTTGTTCATCTGAAAGAAACACGTTAGTTAGATTCCTCACCTTAGAATAGATACCCAAGCAATACCATCCCTGGTGGTGGGTCTGCGAACCAAGATCACACCAGAAAGTCCTGGAGGACAGAACGGCCAAAGAAGCCATCCCTCCGGACTTGGCTGTCAAGGCAATAATGCCTGGCAAACGTGTGTAGCGAAGCCCACGTCGCCGCCTGACAGATGTCCTGCAAAGGGACTCCCCGTCCCAAGGCAGTAGTAGCCGCCGTGGCCCGAGTAGAATGGGCGCGCAGCCCAACAGGAGGGTCCTTTTTAGCCAAGGAATAGCAGATTTTTATACACAAAACGACCCACCGAGAGAGGGTTCGTTTGTGCACAGCTTTCCCCTTCTTAGCGCCCACGTACCCAACAAAAAGCTGGTCGTCCACCCGGAACTGTTTTGTGCGGTCCAGATAAAAGGAGAGCGCACGTTTTGGGTCCAGACGGTGGAGCCTCTCTTCCTCTTTGGAAGGATGCGGAGGCGGAAAGAAGGTGGGCAAGGTGACAGACTGCCCAAGGTGAAAAGGAGTCACCACTTTAGGAAGAAAGGAGGGACGAGGCCGAAGGACAACCTTGTCCGGATGAACAGATAGGAAAGGAGGCTTTGAAGATAAAGCCTGGAGCTCACTCACCCGTCTAGCCGAGGTGATGGCTACCAGAAAAGCAGTCTTTAGAGTTAGAAGACGAAGAGGGCAATTGTGAAGAGGCTCGAAGGGAGCGCACATCAGGAAGGTCAATACCAGATTCAAGTCCCACTGAGGCATTACAAAAGGGACAGGAGGGAACGTGTGTGTAATGCCTTTGAGAAAGCGTGTAACCACAGGGGACTTGAAAAGAGAAGGCTGATCAGGAAGCCGCAAGAAGGCGGAGATGGCAGCAAGATAACCCTTCAGGGTGCCCAGGGCAGAGCCCTGCCGGGCCAGAGAAAGAAGGAAGAGGAGAACCTCAGAAAGAGGGGCGGAAAGGGGATCCACAGCCTTTGCTGTGCACCATGCCACAAATTTGTTCCACCGGCAGGCGTATACCGACTTCGTGGAGGGACGCCTGGCTGCCAGAATGATATCACAGACTTCAGGAGGCAAGTCAAATGGCATCAACTGCCGCCGCTCAATCTCCACGCATAGAGGTGGAGGCTGGACAGGTTCGGGTGGAGGACCGTCCCCTGCTGCTGCGACAGAAGATCCTCCCGAAGGGGCAGACGTATCGGGGGATCGGTCAACAGACTGAGTAGCTCGGGATACCAGTATCTTCGTGCCCAATCCGGAGCCACCAAGATGACTTGGGCCCGGTCGCGCCTGATCTTCTTCAGCACTCTGGGCAGAAGTGGTATAGGCGGAAAGGCGTACAACAGACCGCAACTCCACTCGTGACGAAAAGCGTCGCCGAGCGAGTGCCGCCTTGGAAATTCCAACGCGCAGAACTGCTGACATTGCGCGTTCTCTTCGGTGGCGAATAGATCTAACCAAGGCTCTCCCCACTGCTGAAAGAGGCCTTGCACCACTTCGGAGTTCAGACGCCATTCGTGATCCATCATGCACCGGCGGCTGAGTTCGTCTGCTCTGGCGTTCAGAGAGCCCGCCAGATGTTGAACCACCAGGGTGACGCCCTGGTGTTCCAGCCATGTCCAGAGGCGCAGAGCCTCCTGACAAAGGGTCCACGACCCCACCCCGCCCTGTTTGTTGCAGTACCACATGGCGGTGGTGTTGTCCGTGAACACCTGCACGACACTTCCCCTGACAGAGGGAAGGAAGGCTTTCAGTGCAAGCCGGATCGCTCTCAACTCCAACAGGTTGACGTGGAGACGAGACTCCGCCGGAGACCAGAGGCCTCTGATCTCCGCCTCTCCCATATGGCCACCCCAACCCAAGAGGGACGCATCCGTCACTACGACATGCTCCGGTTGGGGAAGGGAGAGGCTCTTGCCCTTGACCCACTCGCGGTCCGTGAGCCACCACTGCAACTGCTGTGCAGCGCCCTCCGAGATCAAGACATGGTCGGACAGGTTGCCGTGATGCTGGGCCCACTGAAACTTCAGGTCCCACTGCAGAGCCCGCATGCGCCGCCTGGCGTGATGCACTAGTAGGATGCAGGAGGCCATCAGCCCCAGAAGCCGCAACACTAGCCTGACCGAAACCCGGGATAGAGGCCGAAAGATGGGAATCAGGGCCTGTATATCCCGGACCCGCTGTTCCGGTGGATGGACCCGGAACTGCGCCGAATCGAGAACCGCTCCGATGAAGAGGAGCTTCTGAGAGGGACTCAAGTGTGACTTCGGCACGTTGATGGAAAACCCCAGCAAATGCAGGAGATCCGCCGTAGTCTGGAGGTGGGAGACGACTGCCTGGGGCGAGCCCGCCTTCAACAACCAGTCGTCGAGATAGGGGAAGACTGGGACCCCTGATCTGCGCAGATGAGCTGCGACCACCGCCATCACTTTCGTGAACACCCGAGGGGCACTGGTGAGGCCGAAGGGGAGCACGGTAAACTGAAAGTGCTCTTGGCCCACCGTGAACCGCAGGTAACGCCGGTGGGCCGGCAGGACGGGGATATGGAAATATGCGTCCTGCAAGTCCAACGCTACCATCCAGTCTCCAGGGTCTAGGGCAGCTAAAACCTGAGCCAACGTTAGCATCTTGAACCTTTCCTTTCGGAGGAAGGCATTGACGTTCCGGAGGTCCAAGATAGGGCGCAGGCCCCCCTTGCCCTTCTTGGGAACCAGAAAGTAGTGGGAATAACAACCACGACCTACTTCTGGACTCGGAACGCGCTCGACGGCCCCCTTGGCCAGGAGAGCCGAAACTTCCTCGCGGAGAAGATCCAAATGATCCCCCGAGATACGGTGGTGTTGTGGTGGCATGGCTGGAGGGGTCGTCTCGAAGGGGAGGGAGTAGCCCCTTCGGACGATTCGCAGCACCCACCTGTCCGATGTGATGGACCGCCAGTGGAGCAGGTGATGGCGAACTCTGCCGCCCACTGGCGTGGTATGGGCCTGAAAGCTCGGACTAGGAAGGCTTTGAGGCGGATGCTGCCGGGGTGGATGTGGGCTGACCACGTCGGCCTCCATTTCCGCCACGGCGGAAGCCACGTCCGCGACCGCGCGCAGGTTGGTTCTGCGGCTGGTGGCTCTGCGGACGTGAGGAGGCGCCCCTTCCTTGGCCACGAAAGGGGCGAAAAGCGGAGGTGTGCGCCCGCGGAGCCGAGAGGCCCAAGGACTTGGCCGTAGCCCGGGAGTCCTTAAAGCGGTTCAGCGCACTGTCCGCCTTCTCACCAAACAGGCGAGTGCCATCAAAGGGCATGTCCATGAGGGTGTTCTGGACATCCCCGGAAAAGGACGTGGACCGCATCCAGGCGTGGCGGCGGAGCGCCACCGTGGTGGAAATCGCCCGACCTAGCGAGTCCGTGGTGTCAAGCCCACATCTTATGGCGTGCCGTGCTGCATCCCTCCCATCGGCCAGAGCCTGGGAAAGACGCGTCCGGACCTCCTCCGGACACAGGGGCAGCACGTCCTCCACCGTATCCCACAGAGAATGGGAATAACGGTCCAAGAGACAGGCGGTATTTAAAGACCGCAGGCCCAAACTAAGGGACGAGAACAGTTTCTTGCCAAACTGCTCGAGTCTCTTGGAATCCCGGTCCGGCGGAGCGGTCGGGAAGGAGGATTGGGAAGTAGAGGCCTGGATAACCAGACTCTCGGGGGTGGGGTGTTGGGACAGGAAGCTGGGGTCGCCCGGAGCAGGGCGGTGGCGCCTGGCAACGTTCCTATCCACAGGAGGAATTGTGGAGGGCTTGGACCAGGTGCCCTGCAGAACGTCAGTGAGGGCCTCGTTAAACGGCAGCAGAGGCTCAGTGGAGCTTGCTGAGGTTTGAAGCACCTCAGTGAGGATGTTGGTCCTCACAGCCACGGCAGGCAACTCGAGCCCAAGGGCCTCAGCCGCCTTGCGCAGCACCACAGAAAATGCTGCACCCTCCTCCGAAGCCACGGTCGGAGGAGAAGTGAATCCAGCGTCTGGCGAGGTGTCCAGCCCGCTGGCCTCCCCCAGTTCATCTGCCCAGTCCTGAGAAAGCTGTGACTGAACAGCCAGAGGGTCCTCGAACCCCTCCCAGTCGCCCCCTTCTTCCGATTCCTGATAAACAGGAGGAATGATCGGAACCGGACTGTAGAGATGGTAGGTCTCTAGCGGCGTCGGATGCGGCGTCGGCGGACGCCGTGCCGGCGTCGGGTCCGGATGAGGGCTAAACTGGGGCGTCGGCGTCACAGGCGTCGGCGTCGGCGGCGCCGGTGACGGCGTCGGTGGTTCAGGCGTCGGCGCCGGTGGAGGAGTGACAAGGTCAACCGGCGTCGACTGGGGCCCAGGCATGGGCCCCGCGGGGACCTGCGGCGTCGAGACCGGAGCCGTCGACGGCGCCGGGGCCGGAGCCGCCGGCACGCGAGGTCGCCCAGTCGAGCCCGCGGGGCCCGAAGGCGCGCCAGCGGGCGTCGACGGCGGGGCCAGGCTCCTCATGGCCGAGAGGAAGGCACTGATCTCCGCCGGCGCCGCGTCAGCCCCAGGGACCGGAAGGTATGGGGGCGGACGCGGCACCTGCGGCTCCGCCGGAGCCGCGGGGGTGGAACCACTTGGACCCTCGGCCGAGTCGCGCGACCGGCGAGGGGAGTCCGAAGAGCGATGTCGCCTCTTGGACTTCTTTGAGTGTTTGGACTTACCCGACGACTTGGAGCCCGACGATCGATGGTGGCGTCGGCTAGGGCTCCGCGAGCGATCCTTGGACCTCCTCCTGGACCGGGATCGCGCACGACGCGGAGCCGAGTGGCGAAGCTCGAGAAGCTTGCGGGACCGCTCCCGCCTAGCCTTCGAAGTCAGGGCCTGACAGTCGTTGCACGACTCCGCGTCGTGGTCGAGGCCTAAGCAATAGAGGCACCGGCGGTGGTGATCGGTCACCGACATCAGTCGATGACAGTCTTCACAAGCCTTGAACCCAGGCATCCTACCGGCACCAGATGTCGACAGACAGGGATCAAAAATGATCAAAAAGATTTAGTCAAAAAAGACTAAAAGGGGTAGCTCTCCCGGATCTGCGCTTACTGGCGCGGAAAAAAGAAGAACTGACGTCAGCGCGCGAGGGCGGCGTCTAAGTACTCCGACGACGTCATCCCGGCGCACGACGCCGACGACGGACGCGGAGCCGCAGACGACGCCTAGCGACGCGCAAGGGGTATTGCTGACGAAAAATCTTCCGGATCCAGTCTGACGCCTGGGGATATTCTAAGGTGAGGAATCTAACTAACGTGTTTCTTTCAGATGAACTTGAACCTGATCAGGTTGAGTTTCTTGGGACAGGGGGACCTTCCAGGGCAGATCTGAGGCAGGCTCAATTAGACTGCCCCTCTCTTGAACCCCTCAGACAGCTGGCTGCTGCTGAGGCTGCAGGGAATGCTCAAGGTACCCATAGAGTGTATTGGGATGAAGGGCTACTGTACTCAGAGGCTAGAGACCCCAAGCCTGGTGCATCCAGGAGGTTGGTCATACCACTGAAGTTCAGAGGCTTCCTTCTAACCTTGGCCCATGATATTCCCCTTGCAGGACATTTAGGCCAGAACAAGACTTGGGACAGGCTTGTCCCTCACTTTCACTGGCCCCATATGTCAGAAGATACTAAGGAGTTTTGTCGCTCCTGTGTCACCTGCCAAGCCAGTGGCAAATCAGGTGGCACCACAAAGGCCCCCCTCATACCACTACCTGTGGTGGGGGTCCCCTTTGAAAGAGTGGGCATAGATATTGTAGGACCAATGGACCCACAAACAGCATCTGGGCACAGATTCATACTGGTGATAGTGGACCATGCCACCAGGTACCCAGAAGCAATTCCCCTGAGGACCACAACAGCTCCTGTTGTGGCAAGGGCCCTGCTTGGAGTATTCTCCAGAGTGGGCTTTCCAAAGGAGGTCATTTCTGACAGAGGTGCCAACTTTATGTCAGGATACTTGACTGCAATGTGGAAGGAGTGTGGTGTTAACTATAAGTTCACCACACCCTATCACCCACAGTGCAATGGGCTTGTTGAGAGATTCAACAAGACCCTAAAGGGAATGATAAAAGGATTACCAGACAAGCTTAGGCGAAGATGGGACATCCTTTTACCCTGCCTTCTGTTTGCTTACAGGGAGGTCCCACAAAAGGGGGTTGGCTACAGCCCTTTTGAGCTTTTGTTTGGACATCCTGTAAGAGGACCCCTGTGTTTGGTGAAGGAAGGATGGGAGAGACCTCTCAGACAACCCAAACTAGACATAGTGGATTATGTACTTGGTCTCCGCTCCAGGATGGCAGAGTATATGAAGAAGGCTTCTAAAAACCTTGAGGCAAGCCAAGAACTCCAAAAAGCTTGGCATGACCAAAAGGCTGTACTGACTGTTTACCAGCCAGGGCAGAAAGTGTGGGTGTTGGAGCCAGTGGCCCCAGCAGCACTCCAAGACAAATGGTCTGGACCCCACACTATTGTTGAGAAAAAGGGAGAAGTCACCTACTTGGTGGACCTTGGGACTCCCAGAAGCCCCCACAGGGTGCTTCATGTCAACAGATTGAAGGCATATGTTGACAGGGCAGACATGGGGCTACTCATGGCTACAGATGAGGGGCAGGAGGAAGAGAGTGACCCTCTCCCAGACCTGTTGACTCAGAACCCTGATGATGGCTCAGTTGATGGTGTGGTCTTTTCTGACAGCCTCACTGTCCATCAGCAACAGGACTGCAGACAAGTTCTGCAGGCCTACAGACATATGTTCTCTCTGACCCCAAGTCAGACAAACTGGTGCACCCATGAGGTGGACACTGGCGACAGTCTGCCTGTGAAGAGTAAAATCTACAGGCAACCTGACCATGTCAGGGACTGCATAAAAGTTGAGGTACAAAAGATGTTGGAGCTGGGAGTCATTGAACCTTCAGAGAGCCCTTGGGCTAGTCCTGTAGTCCTTGTGCCAAAACCTCACACCCAAGATGGTAAGAGAGAGATGAGGTTTTGCGTGGATTACAGAGGTCTCAATGCTGTCACTAGGACAGATGCCCACCCAATACCTAGGGCAGATGAGCTCATTGACAGACTGGCAGCTGCTAAGTTTTTGAGCACATTTGACCTAACAGCAGGCTACTGGCAAATCAGACTAGCTGAGAGTGCAAAGGCCAAAACTGCTTTCTCGACCCCAGGAGGACATTATCAATTTGTGGTAATGCCCTTTGGTTTGAAGAATGCACCTGCCACTTTCCAAAGGCTGGTGAATCAAGTCCTTACTGGGTTGGATGATTATTGTGCAGCTTATCTTGATGATATTGCTGTCTTTAGCTCCACCTGGGAGGATCACCTGGTCCACCTGAGGAATGTTTTAGAGGCCCTGCAAAAGGCAGGCCTCACTATCAAGGCCACTAAGTGCCAGATAGGGCAGAGCAAGGTTGTATACCTGGGCCACCTAGTTGGTGGGGGTCAGGTTCAACCACTGGAGAGCAAGATCCAGACCATAAAGGACTGGGCTCCTCCAACTACCCAGACTCAGGTCAGAGCTTTCTTGGGCCTGTCTGGGTACTACAGAAAGTTTGTTAAGAACTATGGGTCCATAGTGACACCACTTAATGACTTGACCTCCAAGAAGATGCCAAAGAAAGTTCAGTGGACAGCAAGCTGTCAAAAAGCATTTGATGACCTGAAGCAGGCCATGTGCAGTGCACCTATTCTGAAAAGTCCAGACTACTCCAAAGAGTTCATTGTCCAGACAGATGCTTCTGAGTTGGGTGTGGGAGCTGTTCTTTCACAACTGAATGTAGATGGTCAAGACCAGCCCATTGCTTTTATAAGTAGAAGGCTGACCCCTAGAGAGAAACGTTGGTCAGCTATTGAGAGGGAGGCCTTTGCTGTGGTTTGGGCCCTGAAGAAGCTGAGGCCATACTTGTTTGGCACTCACTTCAAGATTCAGACAGACCATAAGCCCCTCTTGTGGCTAAATCAGATGAAGGGTGAAAATCCCAAACTTCTTAGGTGGTCCATGTCCCTACAGGGGATGGACTTCACAGTGGAACATAGACCTGGGACTGACCATGCCAATGCAGATGGACTCTCCAGATATTTCCACTTAGAACATGAAGACTCAACTGGTCAAGGTTAGTTTAATGTCCCTAAGTTTGGGGGGGGGGGGTTGTGTAGGAGAGTAGGGTCTGCTTTCTATGTTCACCCCCACTTTTTGCTTTTGCTTTACTGGTTTTCGACTTAGATGTGGCTGTGGGCCTGCTAATCAGACCCACAGCCCTGCTGTTCTCTCTCTAAATTACTACTATGTACTTTAGGTGCATAACCCATTTGGATAGGATCACCTTATTGGCCCCTGTACAGTGTACCCTAGGTACCCAGGGCATAGGTGTACCCTAGGCCTACCAGGGGCTGCAGCATGTATTGTGCCACCCCTGGCCTGGCCTTCCATTTTGACACAACTGGCTGATCACTCAGCTGGGGCAAGGTCGTGTAATAACCCCTTGCTTAGGTGTAGTATTCCTATACCTAACTTACATATAGACACATGTGTACCTATCAGTCACTCCTATGGCAGGCCTTGACAATCCTGGAGGCAGAGTGCTTGGTAACATGTGAGATGATGCTCTAGCATGAGCTGAGCCTGTCTGCAGCTTTCGGAACCATGTCCTTATAGCTGTTCTATGATATAGCCTACCATATACTCTTAAAGTGCCTTATAATCTTAGACGGTTATGGTAACTATGGTTTGGCTTTATCAAAACATGTCGTGTAAGGTGTCTAACACTCGGGAATAATACCCCCATGCCATTTCTGGACATGAGAATATTATTCCCCCCTTCTAGAGGGAAAGACATGTTAAAATCATACTTCAACTGTTAGCCTCTGACCAAAGCCTCAGCATCACAAAATGGATGCTGCTGCCACGACACAAGTCTGACCTCCTGCAGCTGGGAGTGATCCCAGCCAGGGAGGCCTGGACAATAGGTTTCCTGCTTGGGGAGGTGCTAGCACCTCCCCAGACAGCCTTTAGTGTATTGGGGCAGGGTGGGCTGAAAGGAATGAGACATGCCTGGGGCACACAAGGTGTTCCTTGCATAGTCCAGTTCAAACCGGCGCTGGGGCACTCCAGCCCCGGCGCGAAACTGGACAAAGGGAAGTGGGTGTAACCACCCCCTCCCAGGTCCCACCCATAAGGCGTGACCTAGCAGGTATCCCAGCCCCCCAGATTAGTATAAGAGTGGGAGTTGGGCCTCAAGACTTTAGATTATCCTGAACCTGCAAAACTGAACAGAAACTCTGGACCTTCGACATTCGACGAAAGAAGAAGACTGAAGAATCTCCCTTGTAGCCAAGGAGTGGCTACCCTGTGCAAACAGGCACCATCAAGTGACTACCCTTTGCTTTGTGAAACGTTCGACGAGGAACCGATTGCAGAGCCCGACCAGAGCCTTGATTTCCAGACTTCTCCGACCCTCATCCACATCTGCAGCAGAGCTGAGATCCGTGGAGGCGACGAGCGACGTGGGACCGGCTACCTGGGAAAAGTGGCTAGTAACTTACAGCGCAGCTTCTGAGGTACCCTCGAAGTTGTGCACCGGGGATTGAGAAGCCCCAACCCCAAGCACCATCTGCACCGAAGACCAGCCCCCCCACACTCCACGAGTCCTGCGTGGTGCCCTTCAGCATTTTCCTGCTTGCCGCGTCTGTCCGGTTGCTTGCCCGCTGGCTAGTGGCCTTTGTGACGACGCTCCCTGAAATCTTCTGCGCTGGTTTGGCTCCTCCAGACTGGCTCCCGCTTCTCTGCAAAGAAGAAGCACCCCAGACCTTCCTGGTCTGCACCAGAAGCAAGTCCTTCGTTCTTCGTGGGTTCCGCTTGCCAAGGCTTGGTGAGTCCTAGTCCAACTTCGACGCCGCCGACAGCAAGAGCCTTCGTGGGACAGCTCGCCTCCTGGTCCTGGTCGTCCTCGACGCTTCCTGGTCCTCCTGGCTGCAGCGACAAGCTTCACCTTCACCTGCAACTCTTCACGACATCGCCTGGTTCCTTCCTGGTTCCACGTGGTCACTGGCTAGTGACCTTGACTCTGTCCCCTCTGCTTGCAGGTTTCTTCCCTTCTTGATCCCAGGCTTGGGATCCACCGGACACTCTCTCCTGACTGCCTGTCAGCATCTTTCTTCAGGCATCCATAGGAGTCGACGACGAAAACGACGCATCTTCACCCCTATGCACCCGCAGCCTGTGGGCTAGGTAACTTGGGTACTCCGGTGCTCATCAGGATAGTGACTATCCTAGTGTCTAGTTTTCAAGTCTCAACTTCCTAGCTACTCCGGAAGTGTCCTAAATCTATCTATTTCTAAACTGTAACATTGCTATTGACTTTTACGCATTACGCGTGAGTGTTTCCACTCTGCACACGAATCCCGTGGGCCTCCCACTTCCTAACTAACGCTAGTGTAGTGTAGCCCCAGCGATTCCCTAGGCCTAGGCCTATTCTATTTCCGTGACAGTGGTCCTTATACCACTTCTTTAGTATATGGTTTGCGTGGCCCCTAGGGCCTAACTGTATTACTTACCTGTGTGACTTACTGTATGCATTAATAAGACTGTGTTGTACTTACCTCTAAACTCATAAAGAGTGCTGAGGGTTTGCTTAGAATAAATACACTTTATTTTATATATATATATCTGTTGTGGTGTCCTTTCATTTGGTATTCAAGGGATTATATATGGTATCACAGCTGGCTTCACATGCCATTCAGAGTTTAGCCTAAGACTGCTCTTGTCCATGCTACCACTAGGATAGCTGGTCTATAAGGTTGACTTTACAACCAATCACCATAAGGGTATTTGGACTGATATAAGGTGTACACTATAACTAGTGACATCATACATCAGGCCAACTTCTCACAGTTCCCACACAGCCTCAAAACGCAGTAGTGTACAGGAGTTACCTACTCCTTTCCTTAAAAAGAAGAAAATGTCTCTGACTATGACATCTGCCACTTCTTCTTCTTTGAATACTGCTGTGTCGCCCATGAGACATAGTTCTCAGGCTAGTGAGGCTTTCAACTTTCCAGTTTCTCAAAGATGGCTTCATCGTCTGCGATGGCTCCGTCTACGATGGCTCCGTCTACGATGGCTCCGTCTACGATGGCTCCGTCGACGATGGCTCCCGTCGACGATGGATTCCGTCGACGATGGATTCCGTCGACGATGGCTCCGTCGATGGCTCCGTCGACGATGGCTCCGTCGACGATGGCTCCGTCGACGATGGCTCCGTCGACGATGGCTCCGTCGACGATGGCTCCGTCGACGATGGCTCCGTCGACGATGGCTCCGTCGACGATGGCTCCCGTCGACGATGGCTCCCGTCGACGATGGCTCCCGTCGACGATGGATTCCGTCGACGATGGATTCCGTCGATGGCTCCGTCGACGATGGCTCCGTCGACGATGGCTCCGTCGACGATGGCTCCGTCGACGATGGCTCCCGTCGACGATGGCTCCCGTCGACGATGGCTCCCGTCGACGATGGATTCCGTCGACGATGGATTCCGTCGACGGTGGGTCCGTCGACGGTGGGTCCGTCGACGGTGGCTCCGTCGACGGTGGCTCCGTCGACGATGGCTCCGTCGACGATGGCTCCGTCGACGATGGCTCCGTCGACGATGGCTCCGTCGACGATGGCTCCGTCGACGGCGATTCCGTCGACGGCGATTCCGTCGACGATGGTTCCGTCTACGGTGGTTCCGTCTACGGTGGTTCCGTCTACGGTGGTTCCGTCTACGGTGGTTCCGTCTACGGTGATTCCGTCTACGGTGGTTCCGTCTACGGTGGTTCCGTCTACGGTGGTTCCGTCGACGATGGTTCCGTCGACGATGGTTCCGTCGACGATGGTTCCGTCGGCAACGAATCTTTCGATGGTGGTTCCGTCGACGATGGTTCCGTCGACGATTCAGTCTACGAAGATCTCTTCAATAGCCTTCTATGCCTCAGAGCCCGTCGACTGCAGTCTCATCGGTGGAAATAAGGGTTTAAAAAAAAAAAAAAAAAAAAAGACGACTTCTGCACAGAGGTCATTAAAAAATCCAAATCTCTTCGACATATACAGCGACTACTTCGTCCTGTGCTGCTGTTCCTTTATTACCATTACCACCGAGTACTTGACAAGATATGTTGGGTGAGGTTATATCGGTGGAGGATTCCCGCCTTCCTTCACCATTGTTTTACCACTGACTCAGATCAAGATTCAGAAGAAAGTTTAGCTGAATCGGTTGTGCCAACAACTATATCGGAACCGGTACCGGCTCCAATACTTTGTGGTAATACCTACAGTACCGCTGAGACATTCTTCAACTCGGACAGTACCTCCTCATGATACTGAAGAAGAAATTCCTCAGGACAGGGAGGATGGTGAGATTCTCGATGATGGTGGCGATGCTGATGATGATGGTATGGCGGAGTGGGATAACTATCATGCCCAAACACCATCTCCCTCTCCGGTGCTACCTGGTGACTCACCACCTGTTGATATGCAAGTTCCACCAGTTAAGGGATAGGCCAGCACTAACGTTCAAATTAACGAAGGATTATTTCCTGTACGATTTCAAAGATCAGCCTGTTAAACAAACACATACAATCCCTATAATCGAATTTATTGGGGAGGAAGGCAAAAAGATTATGGAGGCCTCATAGTCTTCCAGCACGGGTGCCTAGATTGGAGGAAAAGTACAAATCACCATTAGGAGCACCAGCGTGCCTCACTGGTCAAGCGAAGCCAGATTCTGTAGTCACACAGGCAGCGCAACGCCGGGCTAGAAACCCTGCATCTACGATCACTGCACCACCTGATCGTGGTTTTTGTCGTTTGGATGCCATAGGGTGAAAATTCTCTTTGATGGCTTCCACCATGGTGAGAGCAGCTAATGCTTTGGCCATCCTGGGTCGTTAGGACCGTCAAGGGGCAGATATGTCAACACTAGTTGAGCAACTGCCGGAACCGTCAGAGACCATGGCATATGACGAAGAAGAGGTTTATTCGGAAATCAGGTGGATGAAGCTCTCCAATCGATAAAGAAAGATACAGATACTGCTCGCTCTCTGGGCACATTGCAATTTTGAAAACAACCCTTTCGGGGTGCACGCGGACGCGGCACCTCCTCTAATTTTCGAAGAGGAATCAATCAATATAGACCTTATAACCAGGGTTCAAACCGATATTCCTCTAACCAACCGCAAACTTCGACAGCAGTCTTCCAAGACTTACAGAGGAAAATCCTCTTGCAAGGGTTACACTCCTAAGAGACATGACTTCCATCAGTCCCAGAAAATTGGGGATCGAATCTATCGGTACTATTTTCAATGGTCCTCCATACAAGGAACCGTTGGGTTTTGGAAATTATAGAAAGAGGTCACACTTTGGAGTTCATCGAATTCCCTCCACCCACACCACCTACCGGACTGCCACAGGCTCATATCGAAGAACTGTTACAACAAGTTCAATTTCTATAACACAAGGGAGCCGTAGGAGTAGTACCAAGATCTCAAAAGAGGGAAAGGATTTATTCCCGATTCTTCCTGATCACCAAAAGGAAGGGGGAATGGAAGCCCATTCTGGATCTGAGGGCTCTCAGCAGGTATCTAAAGAAACATTCTTTTCGTAGGCGAACGCATGTAGAGATCTTGCGATTATTTTCACAAGGAGATTTCATGGAAACAATCGACCTCCAAGATGCATATTTACATATCTCCATACTACGACAATATCGGAAATTTCTTCGTTTGAGTGGGTCGAGGTGTTTTTTCCAGTTCAAAGTTTACCATTCGGACTACGCTCGGCCCCTCGAGTGTTTACAAGGGTGCTAGCCCCTGTGGTAGCGTCCTACGTTCCAGGGTGTTCAGATCTTTCCATTTCTGGACGACTATCTCCTAAAATCACAATCGAAAGTTCAACTTCTACAACACACACATCTTTGACAGGAGGTGTTTTCGCGCCTTAGGGCTCTCCATAAATACCACAAAGTCCCATCTACAGCCTTCTTATCGCACGGATTTTCTGGGCGCAACTTTAGACAGTGTCAGCAAGGGCACTTCTCTCCCAAGACCGTCTTCAAAAAAAAAAAATTCTCCGACTGGTAACCCTTATCAGATCAAAAAGACCCGTTTCTGTAAGAATATTGAAGTCCTTTCTGAAAATGGCGTCATCATGCATTGCATTGATCCCTCTTTACAGATTACAGACACGCCCCATCCAAGGAGTACTGGAGGTCCAAGAACGCCAGGTTACAGGTTCTTTAAACGATGTTGTAAACGTCACAGATCGGATGAAGTTGGCGCAAAGGTGGTGGACGCAACCGTTAAATCTAACGGAAGGCATTTCTTTTCTGACAATGGTACCAGACATGACAATAACAGACGCCTCTCTGGAAGGATGGGGTGCTCATTTGGAGGATTTATCAATAAAGGGAAAATGGTCAATATGTCAAAAAAACCTGGCACTTCTACAGGTTGGATCTCATGGCTATATATTGCTGGCTCTCAAAGCTTTTCATCCTTTAATCCAAGGAGAATCAGTCCTGATACAGACAGACTATACAACCTGCATGCACTATATAAACAAGCAGGGCAGGATAAAATCTCCGAAACTGTCTCGACTAGCTCAGTCGATTTGGGATTGGTCTGTCAACCATCGCATCATGATTGCAGCAGTTAATCGACCGGGGGTATCCAATATCCTGGCGGATTCCCTGACCAGGTCCTCCTCATCGACCCACGAATGGGAGTTGCATCAACCAACTCTAGAGAGGATATTTCAACGATGGGGTCGCCCACAGCTGGGTCTCTTTGCCACACTAGAGAACCGGAAAAGCGAGATTACGCAAGCTGGCATCCCCACAAAAGATCTCTGGGCAATGCCTTTTTGATGGACTGGTACGATCCGTTTGACTACGTTTTTTCTTCCCCCAATCCCACTCGTACCTCGAGTTTCTGTGAAAGATGCGGAGGCAACCTTGCCATCTACTTCTATAGCCCCCCGTTGGCCTCGGCAGGCATGGTTCTCAGAAATACTCCTACTGTCTCAATGCGAACCAATCATTCTACATCCTCGTGCAGATCTACTCACGATGGACAAGGGGAAAATTTGTCATCCGAATCCCTCCTCACTGAGCTTATCAGCTTGGAACCTGAGCACTGTGAATTTGCCCATTTGGATATTCCACAGGACTGTAGAGACATTTTAGCTCAGGCGAGGGCTCCTTCTACGGTGAAAACGTACAAATTAAAGTGGAAAAGGGTTCTCCGCTGGTGTGCATCTAATGGGGTGCACCCGTTTTCACTCCACACCAGAACAATTGTTACCGTTCTTCTTGCATTTAGCTAACTCCGGGTTCTCTCATGCAACCTTTAGGGGTTTTTTCTGGCGGCAATTTTCCGTTTCCGTCAGGATGGTTCAACTTCCCTTTGTTCTTCAAGGATTATCCATCAATTCGTCTAGGGGTTATTTTGCAAATTTCCTCCTGTTAGACGCCCTCCTCCATTGTGGCATCTGAACATCGTATTGGCTCAACTAATGAGACCACCGTACGAACCGATTCACAAGGTCGAGTTGTAGTATCTAACATCGAAGGTGGCTTTTCTTCGGGCGCTAACGTCTTCACGTCGCGTCCGTGACATTCATGCATTTACAATAAATCCACCTTTTTCCTACAGTTCAAAACAGATTCTGTAGTATTGCGTACAAATCCAATTTTCTTGCTGAAGGTGCCTTCAGACTGTCATATTAACGAACCAGTGATTTTAAGAACTTTCTTTGCTATCCACAAACTCCTGCGGAGCAGAGATTACATTCCCTGGATGTGAAACGATGTTTAACATTCTACATCAGCAGAAGGGCTGCTTTACGAAGGACTGATCAACTATTCATAGCTTATGGACGCTTTCACAAGGGTCGTCCAGTGACGAAACCAACTATTGTATGTTAAATTTTCAGCTGCCATCGTCTTCTGCCATCAAAAGGCAAACAAGCCATTGCAGTCACCAGTGAGGGCTCACTCCACCAGAGCAATGTCTTCCTCAACTGCTTTATTTGCTGGAGTGCCTTTGCATCAGAGCTGCAGAGCAGCTACGTGGTCGAGCAGACACACGTTTACAAGGCACTATTGCTTGACAACTTTAAACGAGGAGGATGCTGCAGTTGGGCAGGCAGTGCCTCGCAATCTTTTTAAATAAGATGAGCCTCTTCCTTCCCTCCTCCATATTGTTTCCATTTATAATTGACATAATGATGCATTTATACTGTTACAGTTATTCAGTACTGTCCTATGCATAAGAAGATTGATTGTCATTACAATTTCGAAGCTGTGTGATCATGGAAACAATGTTATTGTTACTGCTAGCTATTCTATATTCAAGCATGTGAATCTATGAAAGACACCCCAATACTGGAGAAGAACAATTGTTACTTACCTGTAAACAGGTGGTTCTCCAGTATTGGTGTCTTTCATAGATTCACATGCGACCCTCCCTCCTCCCTTCAGAGGCTCTCTTCTCCTCATACACTCTAAAGTCACTATGGTGCTACGAAAATCTGAGGTGAGGAGCTCTGAGGAGAAGGTTCTAGAGAGGAGCTGGCGCCTGATTGGCCGGAGTTCGGACTAACATAATGACAGAGATAGACTGCAAATGTCTTTTTTCTCTTTCCAAGTATCTCTATGGAAATTTCATATAGGGACATTCTTGAGGTTATTATATGCTTATATCTCTGTTTTTATATGATTACGTATGTATAGGTATATATATATATTATCACTGTATATATTGCTATATTATTTACCGTGGGACTCCCACTCCGACGACGGGGAATATTCAAGCATGTGAATCTATGAAAGACACCAATACTGGAGAACCACCTGTTTACAGGTAAGTAACAATTGTTCATATATATATATATATTCACTGAAAAAACCATAGGTTTCACACGTTATAGTTAGCTGGACATTTTACTGATAAAAAAACCAATGAAATTCCCCCGTTATAGTTACTGTAGGCAACTATAACTCACGCGACCGCAATCCTCTGCTGATGCTAATACTGTATTTAGACACTTATTTGCCCATATCTTCTTCCATTAAATTTTAGCTATACATATATTACAAATATTTTTTTTTCATAAAGACACATATGTCATCAGCAGAGGATTACGGTCGCGTGAGTTATAGTTGCCTACAGTAACTATAACGGGGGAATTTCATTGGTTTTTTATCAGTAAAATGTCCAGCTAACTATAACATGTGTGAAACCTATGGTTTTTTCAGTGAATTAGCAAGGTTTTTTAAATGCTATTTCCTAACTATAACGTGTGTGAAACCTATGGTTTTTTCTGTGAATTTGTACGGTTTTTTAAATGCTAAGTTACTTTACGCCATTTGTGGCGTGCGCGCCCACTTAACGCAGTTCGTTCCGTGCACGGTTTTTATCAACTTTAATAAGCCCTGTACATTTGGTGGCCTTCGGCCACCAAAAGCACAGGGGGTGAGGTCAATGTGGATAGTGTTTTTTTTATTTCGATTTTATAATTTCATGTTGCCAAAATTACGTTTTTTTTCTCTATTAATAAGCCCTGCACATTTGGTGGCCTGCGGCCACCAAAAGCACAGGGGGTGGGGTAAGTGTGGATAGTGTTTTTTTTATTTTTATTTTTTTACCCTAAGCGTACGGTAAGCTTACGGTAAGCGTACGGTAAGCGTACGGTAAGCGTACCCCGCGAAATTGCCGAAAAAAAAATAAAACCGTTTTTGCTCTTGGGGGATGTTTGGGGACTCCCTCAACATGACTATGTGGGAGGGAGTTGTCAAAACAGCCCCGTAACAAGTTTTTGGCCATCATGTTTGATAAACAACACTCAGTGCGAGAGACAAAATGGCGGACGCCGCTTCCTGGTTTCGGCCGATTCGAATGTTTACTAAGATCTAAGAGCCAATCAGAATCGCGCTCGCGCACGCCACCGTAAGCTTACGGTAAGCGTACGGTAAGCGTACGGTAAGCGTACCGTAAGCGGGCTCAGATATATATATTGATTTAAAGGCTATTTTCTCAGAATCTACTGAACAGATTTACACCAAACCTACAAAAGGCACTTCCTTGACCTAGGGACTACCTCTCTGCCAAATTTCTAGTAATTCTGTTCAGCCGTTCGGGCTGTAGCTCGTTCTAAAGGTCCTCTGGAAAAATGCATGGGAAAAACGCGTTTTGGGACCCCCCTTTTATCTCAGCCCCCGCTTGACGAATCCCCCCGAGACTTTCAGGGTAGGAGCGGAGCGTAGCGCCCCACCTATTTTGAGAAATTCGCGAGGATTCGTCGACCGGCGCCAAAGTTATTCAAAATAGAATGTTGAGGTTTTCCTATGGAAACGTGGTCCTAACTATAACTACCTACTGGCGACCGCCAGTAGGTAATATATATATATATATATATATTTTTTTTTTTACATTCCCTTCTGTATTTATCCATATTTATTTTTTTGATCATTTTATCTGTATTTATCCACATTTTATTTTGCTGCAAGCAAAAACAGAAGATGCAGCTAGTATTTTTCCACATTTATTTCAATAGGCAATGCGCGCTTGGTTGTTATAGGTTTAGATGGATTTAGGTAGATGGTAAATGGGTAATGTATAGTTTACCTGTCAGTGTAGTCTTGCAGTTTGAAGACTATGTGGAGTCACTATGCTGTGCATTATTCCGCCATCTAGTGTTTGGGTCCAGAATTGTATTATTTACTTCTTTTTTTTTTCGTGGCCCAGGTGGGCGTCGACATACCACCATTTGGTGTCCTTCGTGATGACGCGCTTCCTCCTTTGGTCGCCATCTTCGGATTCTTTTTTCTTGTCTTGTGTTACTTTTTTCTCATCTAACCTTGTAAAGTCTTTCTTCACCTTCTGCTCCCTTTATCCTCCTGTCTCATCTTTCTTGCGGAGGAGGGTGGGTTCGCTAGTGAATCCAGAAAGTCTTCAAGCTGCAAAACTACACAGACCTGTAAGAAACTATAAGTTTTGCAGCGTGAATCTTTCTGGATTCACTGTGCTGTGCATAGACTTTGTAGCGGTTTTTCCTTATAGTGGTGGTTGGGTGGAAGATGAGCACTGGTTACTGAAAATGTGTTGCAAGACCTTCTGTCCCATTTGCGCTTCTTTATTCATTTGGATATCCACACAGTAGTGCTTAGTGAACGTGTGCACTGAAGACCATGTAGCCGCTTGGCAAATGTCTTGAATTGGTGTGTTGGCTAGAAACGCAATTGTTGCTCCTTTCTTCCTTGTTGAGTGAGCATGAGCTGCTCCTTGTAATGGTTGAGCTGCCGGTTTGTGGCAGAGCAGTATGGTTTGTGCAATCCATCGTGCAATGGTATTTTTGGTAACGAATAGTTTCTTACCTGTCGGTGTAGTTTTGCAGCTTGAAGATCTTTCTGGATTCACTATGCTGTGCATTATTCCGCGATCTGGTGGTTGGGTCCAGATTCGTAGTCTTTCTTTTTTTTCGTAGCCCAGGTGGGCGTCGATGTCCCACCATTTGGTGCACCTCTCGTGACGTCGTCGTGCTTCCTGCGGAAGTCCCACCTTTGGGGCGCCATCTTCGGGTTCTTTTTTCCCTTTTGTTTTGTTGTTTTTTTTCTTTTTTTAACCCTAGGCGTTCTCTTAATTTTCCTTTTCCATTTTCCTTTAGTATTCCAAATATTCTGTTCTTCCTTGTCCTTCCACCTCTTTCTCCATCCTCATCTTCCCGGCGGAGGTGGGTGGGTTCACTAGTGAATCCAGAAAGATATTCAAGCTGCAAAACTACACCGACAGGTAAGAAACTATTTGTTTTGCAGCGTGAATCCTTCTGGATTCACTATGCTGTGCATAGACTTTGTAGCGGTTTGTTATCTTTGTGGCGGCTGGGTGGTAGATGAGTGTTGGCTGTTGAATATGTGTTGAAGCACCTTCTGTCCTACTTGTGCTTCCTTGTTCATCTGAATGTCCACGCAATAGTGCTTAGTGAACGTGTGCACTGAAGCCCATGTTGCCGCCAGGCATATGTCCTGAATGGGCATATTTGCCAGAAAGGCAATAGTTGCTCCCTTCTTCCTTGTGGAGTGGGCTCATGGCCCATCCAATAGCTCCTGCCCTGCCAGTTTGTGGCAGAATTGTATTGTCAGTGCAATCCATCGTACAATGGTGGCTTTTGTCACGGGTCTACCCAGGAAACTGGTTGCAAAGGAGACAAAGAGCTGCTTGGTCTTCCTGTGCTCTTTGGTCCTCTCAATGTAGTGCACCACTGCCCTTCTAGCGTCTAGAGTGTGCAGTGCCCTTTCTGCGCTTGTCGTGGGGTTTTGAAAGAAACTCGGTATCTGAATTGTCTGGTTCATATGGAATGCCGACACCACCTTAGGCATAAAGTGTGGGTCCGGTCTTAGAACCATCCTATCCTTGTGTATCTGGATGTAGGGCTCTTGCAGTGTCAGTGCTTGCAGCTCGCTCACTCGGTTAGGACCACGTTCAGGCTCCATGCCGGCAGCGGCGGCATCCTCTTTTTGCCCCCTCCAGGAACCTCTTTACTACCTGTGACGTAAAGAGACTTCCTCCTCTCTCCCCTCGTGTGTAAGCTACGATTGCCGCTAGGTGCACCCTTAGGGAGGATGAGCATAGATTACTTTTTAGTAGGTGTGTGAGATATCTAAGCACCGTTGACTCTGTTGTCATTTTATTCAGTAGTTTATTTGTGCTGCACCATATTGTGAACCTTTTCCATTTCTCCCCATAGCATTTTCGTGTTGTAGGTCTCCTTGCCTCCCGCAGCACTCGCATAGTGCTTGGAGGCAGGTTCAGGTGCGCAAACTAAGTCTTCAGGAGCCATGCCGCCAGGCTGAGGCTCTCTGGTTTTGGGTGCAGGACTTCTCCGTTCTGCATGGAGAGCAGGTCCTTTCTTCTTGTGAATTTGTGAGGAGTGCCTTGTGCCATTTCCACTATTTGAGAGAACCATGGCTGCCTTACCCACTGCGGTGCTACTAGGATCAGTGTCATGTTGCTGGTCCTGCACTTGTCGAGCACCCTGTGTAACAGCGGTATCGGTGGAAAAGCGTAGGCAAATGTCTTTGACCAACTTATCCACAGGGCATTCCCTTGCGATTGCTGTTCTGGTTGTCTGGATGCGAAGTTTTGGCATTTTGCATTCAGGCGTGTTGCAAACAGGTCTATTGTCGGTGTTCCCCACCTTTGGAATAGCCTCTGCGTTTCCTGTCCATTGAGCTCCCACTCGTGGGATGCCGATGTCTGTCTGCTGAGCCAGTCTGCCTCCACATTGTCCTTCCCTGGTAGGTGTATGGCCAGCAGGTCTATCTTGAGTGGGATGGCCCATTTCCAAATCTCCTGTGCCAGAGAGGAAAGGGGGAACGATTGTGTCCCTCCCTGCTGGTTAATATAGAACATGGTAGTAGTATTGTCCGTCTGTATCAACACTTTCTGGTTGTATAGCAGTTTCTGGAAGGCCTTCAGGGCTAGCAGGACAGTCTTCAATTCCAGGTAATTGATGTGTCTGACCGCATCTGCCGGAGCCCACAGACCCCTCACCCTGAGTTTGTTCATGTGTGTGAGAAAGTGCCATCTTTCTTGCATGGTATGCCCCCACTTTTTGCTAAATTGCTGAATGTACTTCGATTGAGTGTACCCTGGGTTCCTGCCAATCAGGTGCCCAGGGCCTATGTTCCTTCCTTAAACCACACAAACTCCAAATTGGCAAACCCTGGCCACATGTCAGCCCCTAGTAAATGGTACCCTAGGTACCCAGGGCCTTGTGGCCAGGGAAGGCCTCTAAGGGCTGCAGCACTCATTGTGCCACCCTCAGAGGCCCTGTACCCTTACACACACACTGCCCTTGCAGGCTGAGTGTCTGGGTGCAGGACAAAACAAAGAGTCGACATGGCACACATCACTGTGTACCATGCCCATCACCTACACTGCCAAGGCATATGTCAGCCACCCCTCTAGCTGGGTGCATTACGCCTATGGTGTGGGCACAGGAGCAGGAGCCCTGTGCCCCTACAGTACCCGGGTCCATTCCTGGGCACTGTAAGTGCAGTGCTGCCATTTAAGAGTACATGGTGCTGAGAGCTTGTCAAACACGAGCTCCACAGCACCATATTGGCAACACTGAAGCCTGGGAAGTTTGGTATCAAACTTCTCAGCACATTGAACCCACACTGATGCCAGTGTAGGATTTAATGTACTAAGCACCCCAGAGGGCATCTTAGAGATGCCCCCCTACAGCTAACTTACAATCCACGTCTGCTCTGAGGCTGCCCAGGCTGCCACACAGCAGACACGTTGCTGGACCCCTGGGTGGGAGAGCCCCTGCTCTCCCGGGCCTGCAACAATGCACATCCTGGGTGAGGTGAGAAATCTCCTCCCCCAGGATGAGCAAAGGGAAGCTTCAAAGGCAGGCCGCCATTTGGAGTTTCCCCAGGCCACTGCAACCCCCCACTCTGGCGGGAAGCTTGGCCGGAAACCCCATACAAGGACAGGGGATGTGCCAGCCTGCCCACCCCACCCCTCAGGTGGGGGAGGCGAGGTGAAGCACATCTCCGGGCTCTCGCCATCTTGAAGATGGGAGGCCCTACCCTATCAGGATTAGGCTACTGCCCCCCTCCCACATGAGAGAGGCAGGATAGGGGGTGTACCCACCCCAGGACAAGGACCCATTGGTCCCTGGCCTTCACCTACCTGTAACGCCCCTAAATCTAGTATTTAGGGGCACCCTGAACCTTCCTTCCTTAGATTCCAGATAGAAAATTACAAGAAGAGCAAGAAGAACAAAGACCTGCCCTGCAGCTGCTAAAAAGAGAAGAAGACACCAACTGCTTAGGCCCCAGCCCTACCGGCCTGTCGACTCTCGAACCTGCACCAGCGCGGCATCTCTCGTGGCCAGCAACCTCACCAACCCCGGAGGACCTGGCTACCTTTTGACTCTAAGCCCCTGGGACTCCCATGAGTAGAGGCTCTACTCAAGAAACCTATTTTTAACCCCTGGCAGCAGCCCGGAACCGCGGACCCAACACACTCTGCACCAGCCAAGCCTGGCCAGTGCCGGAGAGGACAAAGACCCTGAGGACGACCCCACGGCGACTGTGACCCCGAGTCCGGCACCCAAGGACCCCCCTCGACATCCCAGAAGAAGCCTGCAGCCTCAGAACCAAGTGCCACCCCAACCGCGATCAACCAGAGGGTAAAATTCCCGACGTCAAAAGGCACCCCTGCACCCGGCGCCCTGCGGCCCCCTGTGCCCAATCTCGGGGTACCCACCTAACCTACAACTACCCAACTTACCTCTCGAAGTGGTGGTGGCACCTGAAACATCCTCGTCCCCGAGCCTGCAGCCTTTTTCCAAACCGGAACATTCCCATTGATTTCCATTGAGCGCCCGAAGGCTCAAAAGCACCCTGCACCCAGCCGCCCGAGTGGCCCTGGCAGTGCCCTCTCTACACTAACCTACTTCCCCACTTGCCCTGAGTAAGTGACCAGGAGCCCAGCTCCCACAGCCGCGTGGCTTGCCAGACAGCAGCCACCAACCAAGGCCCCCCCTATCCCTCATAGGATAACATTGGGCTTAACTCTCCCTGCACCCGGCCGTCCTGAAACCGCTGAGGGTGAACCAACTGTACCTACCTGACACTGGGGGACCCCTGAGTCCATGCCCAGAATTTCAACTCTGCCAGTCGAGTACTTACCCTTAAACCGCTAACTTCCTTTTCCTCATAGGGTAACATTGACTGGCTTTTTCTTCAAAAATCTTCTAAGTGTGAACTTTTCAAAACTGCAAAAATTCACCAAAAATCAGCCAAGTGACAAAAAGGAATTTACTCACCTGCTCCTAGGTGAGCTCCCAGTGCTGGATCTTGGTGCCCAGCCCTGACCCTGAAAAGTGTTCACAACTATACTTACCTCTAACTCATTTTTCTCCCATAGGAAACCATTGTCTGCTTTTCTGTGAAATTTCTTCTACGGGTCTATTTTTGCAAATTTGAAATATTCTTTTAAAATCGTACCATTTCTGCAAACGAAATTACTTACCTGTTTTTGATAAGGACCCCAGTCCTGGGTCTAGGTACCCAGTCCTGGATTACTAAAGTAACGATAAAGTACTCTACCTGCAATTTGAATTTCTTGCCATAGAGATCCATTGAATGTTTTCTTTGAAATATTTTCTAAGTGCTAACTTTTGAAATAGCTAAATATTATTTAAAAATCATTACAGTTATTAAGTCGACTTTCATCACTTGATTCTGAATACTGACCCAAGGCTGGTTCTAGGAGCCAGACCTGGAATTCCAAAAGTAATCTGAAAAGTAATTTATTACAAATAACCTGAATTTACCATTGAGCTCAATGCATTGTTATCTTTAGGAAATAGGATTGTTTATTGCAACCAACTGTGACTGTTTACACAAATTTATTGCTTAAGACAAAAGTATTTATATTCAACCTCTCATTCTGAGAAAGTATATTTTTACCCCCTTTGTGGTTCTAAAAATAAAACAAGCATATATTTTTCTATATATAAACCATTGGCCTAGAGTTCAGTTATTGAGTGTGTGAAACCATTTGCTGACTGAGTGTGTACAATAAATGCTTTACACTGTCCTCTGGTACTGCCTTACTGCTCGACCAAGCTACCACTTTTGAGAGTAAGGTCATACCTAACTTTGACCTCTATCAGCCTCTGGGGGACTGTGGACTCTGTACACCCTGTACCTATTAGGGAACAGTATATACAGAGCCACTTTCTCACATTGGTGGATCAGCGGTGGGATACAAACTTGCATTTGTTGGACTACTTGGTTACCATCTGATCACACGACAGAACTCTTAAAAATTGCCTTTAGAATTCTGATTGGTTTTTCCAAAATTACTAAAAGTCTTGCTAGGGCCTTGCTTAAGTCCCATTAGCATTTTAGAAAAATAAAAGTCACTATAGTCAGGGTAGAGGGTTAGAACTGTCAGGTTAGAATGTCTCAAACAAACCCAGCTATTAGTGATAATAATAACATGGACCTGGTGGAGGAGCTCGACCTCACACCTTACTTACACTTGTCTTTCAAGGAATTGAGGTCCTTATGTAAACTCAAAAACTTACAAATGGGTCAGCATCCAACCAAACAAGGGCTCCAGGAGCTCCTGGCTGAGTATGCTAAAGACCACCCATCTGAACATGGTGATGGCCAGTCAGATGAGGAAAGGAAAACAGGGGAGGTCGACAGCAACCTCCCCATACTATTCCCTAGGGAGGAGATGGCACCCATACCCTCCAACTCAAGACATAGCATCTGGGCACCTAGAGACCACACAGGTGGCTCTGGTCCCAGAGACAACACTGGGGGACCCCCCAGTGAAGAGGACAGCCTTGTGAGGCTGGCCAAAAGAATAGATCTAGAGTCCAGACTCCTGGCCCTAGAAAAGGAAAGGAGAGAGATGGGTTTAGCACCCATCAATGGTGGCAGCAATAATAAAAACAAGGATAGGGAGGAAACTTCTGACCCTAAAATCCCAAAAGGGATTGTCACTGAATTTGAGGAAGGTGATGATATCACCAAATGGTTCACAGCCTTTGAGAGGGCTTGTGATATCAGGAAAGTAAAGAAACCTCTCTGGGGGGCACTCCTGTGGGAACTGTTCTCTGGTAACTGCAGGGACAGGCTTCTGACTCTCTCTGGGCCAGAAGCAGGATCCTATGACCTCATGAAGAAAGCTCCGATTGAGGGATTTGGATTCACCACTGAGGAGTATAGAATTAGATTCAGGGGGGCTCACAAAACCCAGACCCAGTCCTGGATTGATTTTGTAGATTTCTCAGTGAAGACACTGGATGGTTGGTTAGCTGGACATGGTGTGCAGGATTTTACTGGATTGTACAATTTATTCATGAAGGAACATATTTTGAGTAACTGCACAAATGAAAAGTTGCATCAGCATTTGGTAGACCTAGGTCTAATTTCTCCCCAAGAATTGGGAAAGAAGGCGGACCACTGGGTCAAGACTAGGGTGACCAAGACAACCACTGGGGGTGACCAAAAGAAGGTGGTCACAAAACCTCCCCAGGGGAAAGGTGGTGAGAATCCCCAAGATAAAAAGTCTGAGTCTTCCAAAGGGCCCCAAAAACCTGTTCAGGTGGGTGGGACCCAAACTACTCCCTATGTGCCCCAACCATATAGGGGGAAGAACTTTGATCCCTTAAAGGCCTGGTGTAATACCTGTAAGAAGCAGGGACACCTAACTGTAACTTGCCCCCAAAACAAAGCCCCTAAGGCACCCAGTACAGCCACTCCTGGGGCAGCAAGTATACAAATGGGATCAGAGGTGTACCCTGAGCAAATCTGGGAACACACTGAAGCAAGTTTAGTCTCCTTGGGAGAAGTGGAGTTTGCCACTGTGGCTGTGTGGCCCCCCCAACTTAAAGAAATACTTACAGTACCCCTGGGTAAATGGAACTAGGGTAGAAGCTCTGAGGGATACAGGTGCCAGTGTCACTATGGTGAAAGACACACTGGTTTCCCCTGAGCAATACTTGATTGGGAAGTCTTACCCAGTCACCAACGCTGACAGTGTCACCACTAGTCATCCCATGACCATGGTAACATTAGGCTGGGGGGGGTTTACTGGCCTGAAACAGGTAGTGGTCTCTCCAAAGTTGCCAGCTGCATGTCTGCTTGGAAATGATCTGGAAACCTTAGCCTGGGCTGAGGTTGAGTTAAAGGCCCATGCAGCCATGCTGGGCATCCCTGAATTGGTGTGTGTGCAAACCAGAGCACAGAGCAAGAGGAAGGGTGAAAAAGTAGGTTTGGAAAGGACGCTCCACTCTCTGGACCTCAAAAGGTGTCTTAAGTTAGACATAGACAAAACAAAGAGCTTCAGGAAGTCATCACAGCTATTTGTGGCCTACAGTAGGCCAAGGTTGGGTATGCCTCTAACAAAACAGAGCATCTCACGGTGGATCTCCTCAGCGATAGCATTCTGCCATGACGGGGCCGGACGGCCTTTAAGAGACAGGGTGGAAGCGCACTCCACCAGAGCGATGTCCACATCAGCAGCGCTGTTCGCTGGAGTGCCGATTTTGGACATCTGTAGAGCGGCGACGTGGAAGTCACCGCACACCTTCTCCAGACACTACTGCCTGGATGCCGAACTTATGAAGGATGCGGCAGTGGGCCAGGCGGTGCTTCGCCATCTATTCCAGTGAGGTGAGCCTTCCAACATCCCGCCATCCTGGTATGCACATCTTTTGCTGATATACTGTTTTGACGTATGCCAATGTTTTAAACTGATATGGTAATATGTGTATTATCTAAAATAACTATATGGCATGTTACATCAGAAATGTGCATAATGTATTGCTGACTACTCTGATTCAAGCATGTTAATCTATGAAAGACACCCCTAATACTGGATAAGAAACGCGTTACTTACCTGTAACAGCAGTTATCCAGTATTGGTGTCTTTCATAGATTCACATGCAACCCTCCCGCCTCCCCTAAAAGGACTCACGTCTCTCTCTAACTATGTTACGCCTACCTAGCTTGGTGCGTACGAAAATCTGAGGGACTGAGGCTCCTGTCAGGAAGGTTCTAGAGGGAGGCGACAGCTGATTGGCTGGCTCTAAGAGTTTGGTCCTTTTTACATAAGGACTAGGATAGGCTACTAAGGGGAGGCCCTTAGGCCTATTTTTCTCTATGTAGGTCTATAGGACATTACTTTTTTATGTACCGGAGGCTCCAGTTTTGACGACGGGGAATGATTCAGGCATGTGAATCTATGAAAGACACCAATACTGGATAACTGCTGTTACAGGTAAGTAACGCGTTTCTTTCAAAAGGACTCGCTTAGAATTCACTAGATTATTAGGGGTCCGCATGGTGCCAGAGGCCCACCCTGAAACGCAACCACCTCAGGACTTAGTCCTATTCCAGCACCACCGTCCACGTTTCTTCCGCCTCGTGGGTCTGTTTTGTATCGGCCAGAGTGGCTTCTAGGCTTACCTCGGCCACTACGGCTTTCGTGCAGTCAGGACACGGAGGGGGGTCGTGCCAAAGCGCCAGGCATTCATGACAGCAGTGCGGGGGCTTCCAGTGCGAAAGAAAACAACCCTCCCTCCACCCCCCGGCGAGCAGCGCCAAGGGGACCAGCAACACTAGCACTGGGGGAAAGCAGCTGAACTTGGGTTCCAGGTTATGGCACTACAGGTTCACCCTCACCTGTTTCACAATCGGTAAGATTTGTTTTTTGTCTTCGGCTGCGCCCTCAAGGAAGCAGCCCATGGTATTCTTTTAACACCCTAAATTACAATGTTACCCCGTGTTTTACCGTTTGGTAAATTTAAAACTGTCCCATAATTATCCTGGGACGGGAATGAGAATATTACATTAACTTTGCCTCATTTGCAGCAACTATGCTGCCCTGTGAGCGCAGCTGTAGGCAGTAAACTCAATGCATTGTCTGGAGACTACAGAGTATAGTTACAGGTTATGAGAAAGAACAAACTGTGACGTGCTGCTAACTTCTAATGTGCAATACAGTTCTGGAGTGATTTTATGAGCACATAAGTACTTAATTGACCGCACCTTGCAACATAGAAGAGTTATGATGGGGGGGAACTGATGTTCAGAGTTTGGTATTTTGGGGTGTTATAACACCTGGTGGTGCACTATCCCTGCTCTGGGACATACGCGGAAGAACAGGGACTGTCCAGATGAATACGGGACATCTGATCACCCTATCACACAACGTTGTGATCATGACGCTGACCCGACATTCGTCTGTATCAATTTCGTACCAAGGATGCTGTGGGCTCTAATGCAGAGCTCTCGAGTTTCATTTACATTTAAGTGCGCAAGTCTTTGTTTTGTATTCTGGGACTTCACTTGTGGCCATGTTCATGTTGTAAAATCAGGACTTCAAGTACTAGAATGCAAGTGAATCCAGTGGTGCGCGCGCACCACAGAGGAGCGGGGGAGGGAGCGTGGCAGCAAGGCGAACGCACGCTGCTGCGGGTGCTAGACACGGTCGGGAATTGGCATTGCAAAGGCGGGACACGCGGCCGCCTTTGCCCAATCGCCTGCTTTAAAATAATTTTTAAAAAACACGAAAGCCAATGCCTGCCGGCGAAAGGAAAGCCTGATCACACGCACGAGCGTGTGGTCAGCTTTTAAACCCCCATACATAAGGGCTCACACTACAAGGTAGGCGCGAGCCCTAAAAAAAAAACACGCACGAGCGTGTGCTCAGAGTTAGAAGTCCTTACTAGAAGCCTCGCAGGGCAGCGCATGCGCGCTGGCTGAGGCGAGACCTAAAAAGGACATCACTTAGAAAACAACTAATCAGATGACACTGCCCTGTAGAACCTTCCTGAAAGGAGCTATAGTCCCTCAGATTTTCTACCGCATGTCGTGCTAAGCAGTCTACACTGAGCTCTGACGAAGCTATGAGTCCGAACTTTCTTTGACAGAGAAGGTCCCCCTCGTCGACAAATGGCTGCTCCTGGGCATGCTCCACACCAAAGAAGTCAGGAGTATCGTCAGTGGCTCTGTAGGACATCTCGAATCGACAAGCTCTCCAATCCCGAAGAGTATTTTTGGAGCAGAAGGACTTACAGGTGTCTGACCACTTTGCTGTGCTGGGGGGACGAGCACAGGTTGCACACACAGTGTAGGTCTGTGTGAGGGTGCTTCGCGGGGCAACTCGGACAGAACCGAAAGGGCATTCGTTATATTACCAGTGGAGCATTTGAGAAGATGGGTAACAATGAAGGTAGGCCCTAAAGCGGCTTCAGTTTATCAGAGTTAAACAGGCAGAATTTTAATTGGGAGTTGCGGAAAGAAAAGTGTGAGTGACAAAACCGTAGAGGACAGAGAAAAGAACAGGAAAACCGAAATGAGTTGAAACACCGAGCTGAGGCACATACGTCTGAATCAGATGGCAGAGAAAAGTCTATCCAACAATGGAGTCGATGCCCCCGCGCATTACAACAGAGGAGTCACTCGACATCATGACTGGAAAGACTTCTTCCAAGAAAAACAACTTGCACAACTCCAGACCTAACTCTAGATGGCAGGAGCATGTGTATCTACAGCCACACATGCCGTTAAATAGAAAAAAAACTGATGTCAGTGTGCGGAGGCAGCAGCTATGTAGTAGACCCTGATGTCACAACGGTGGTAGGACGCACCAGAAGTGGAGCCACACACCACCGCCTATCGAGACACAAGTGAATTGCTGAGAATATTCTCTGTATCCAGTCTTGGGGGTATTTACAAGGTGAGGAATTTGCAATTAGAACTATCCATCAGAAATAGGTTTTACTGAAGGAAAATTCATCATGGCCCATCAGAAAAGTAAGAAGGAAGAGGTTGATGTTAAAGACATACCCAATATATGTGTACCATAAAATACCCTTTACCTTTAGTCTACTCACCATTTCTTTGCCAGTGTGCTGAAATCACCTTTCTGGCTGCATTACGTTTTGGACTCATCTTGGGGCGCTATAACAAATATAAGTATCTGCATCAAAGGCAAGTGTGTTTGTACAAGTCTCTCAAACCATAAATGAGTCACAATAAAAGTCTTATGAGTCAAGTTGGTTTTGTTTTATTATTCGTCAGAAACGCAGTTTGGCCCGTGTCATTAAATAGAAATGGCTAGTAATTATCAGTGAGGGTATAAAACAGCTCTCTTGCCAGGCACAGGAAAACGCAAGGAATAGAAATGCTTGCATACTCTAGTTTCTTTGTGCAAAAAAGCACTAAAATTCTCCCACTCCCTCTTGCCCCAAACCTGATAAGTGAATATCCCAGGAACCCTCTGATCGGCCCATCAAAAAACTTCCTTGGAATGAAAAGAAAAACCTCTCGCATCCCATCTAACTTTAACCATACACTTGGAAAAAAGTCAAGTTTTATTCTAGGGGGATTTATATAACAAAAATACCATTTTGCAAAAGTAGGCTCCTAGGTTACTGTATACCTATATATATATATATATATATATATCTATCAAAAATGTTTGCTTAACATTGATATTCACACAACAAAAAAGGGGCTAAAATGTGCACTTGTTAACTTTTTTGCATTCATTTCTAGTCACACTGATGGCTGTATTGGAAGAGGGGACAGGTGGTTTTAAATTAAAGCATATAAATGCAGCCATTAGCATATCATTCCTAGAATATGGGTGAGAAATTAATTGCTGCATGCCTGTGCACCAATGTCCAGCAACCCGCACAGCCTGCATTTTGCAGCAATGTCTGTTTACATCAGCACAGAAGTCCAGTACTGACAAAAATGTAAAAGAAAACCAATTCTAGAACCCTAAAAGTAAAGTTGCTCAATTTGCCTAACTGGGAAAGATGAGAGAGATGGCGGTTCAACTACGTACTACAAACTAATATGTACCAGGAAAACAAAATAAATTAAAATGTCATAACCACACAGAGGTCCCCACTTAAGAATAGTTTTTCTTTTCACACCAAAAGTGGGAATACTGACGTGATGAAATAAAGCAGCAAGCTTGCTTTGTGCGCACTAGGGAACAGATGGTACAGAAGGAGGTTTGGGGTGGAAGGCAGCCAATCCAATCTACAGTGCACCGAGACTCCTGGAACATCTCCTGGAACATGGGTATCAAACCATTTCTCCAACACTGTCAGGAAGTCCCATCTCAAACCCCTAACCTGATTATGAAATATTACCCCCACTAAATATTGTCATAGCTTCCCTTCCACACCACCTCTTTTTACCGCTGCATGGCACTTTCCATAAGGAGTGAATCCCTGACAGATCATGCTGCTCGATTCCTGGAGGGCAAATAAGACTTGAGGTACAGAGCAATGATGAAGTTGAAGTAATTTCCCTGGGGAACATATAAACTCATGTTATGCTTTTCCTTGTGGCCCGTCTAGCACCATGGTGCCCTGCCATAAGAGATACTGCCATCATCCAAACCGTATACCTTTTGTCTCTTAAACCTGATTGAAAAAGAAAACTTGAATTTGCAGCTGTGCCTTTTAGAGAGGGGCAAACAAGGCAGGAGTGATCCCGACACTGCATGATATTTTGTTTCTGTTAATTATTTGGTTTGGTTTCCATGAGCGCGCCCACAGAAAAGCTTCCTGTCAATGTTTGAATACCCAGCATGCGCCATAGGTGGTCCCAACAGAAACAGGTAGAACTTTGTCCACTCCTCTTTTGTGCTGGTGACAAGGAAATAAAACGAACAGAAAGCAAACTGGGGCTGGGAACGTGACATGACCTCTCCATTTGGCAGCCACTTTTGTCCGCAGGGCTGCAAGCCTTAACAAAATATCCAAACAGCCAAGACCAGCATGTTTCCCTAACCAATCCCGCGTTGCTTTAGTCTTTGCCTTAAACGTAAGACATCAAGGCAATCTGGTCTCTTGTTGGTTCTCAGATTAAAGCCTGTGCCACTGAACTTTGTTATAAAACAATGGTAGAAACAGGGGAAGCCTCTGTTGGGATATCCGTGTTCATGTTTTTGCTCTTTGTAATGTTATTTCCACGTGGTGGACTGAGTGATGGACCGTGGAGGGATCATGTCTAGAAGGTATTCACGTTGCCTTTCAACAGCAGATGATGACTTGTGCACTGATAAACTGGGATTCACGAAGGTCAAAGTCCCCCCTAGAAATGAAAAATATTGAGACATTAGTAAAATTAGAGCACACCTCATTTGCATGAAAAATGGCAACATCAGTAAATAGCATCTCGATTAAGCAATAAATGGAACGAAATAACATAGGGAAATTTAAATACCCATGACTCATCCTGAAAAAGGCAGGTGTCGGGTGCCACCATTAAGAGGTTGAAAAGCAACTTTCTTTGTATGAATGTACCACAAAATTGACGGGGGACCGCCAACAAGGTGAGCAAGTGAGATTTCATGAAGGGTTGGTCAACTTTCACCAGGAACAAGTTCATGTCAGCCCCCCCCTGAACTTGATATGGTGCAGTCAGTGGAAAAACAGGAACCGATGAACTCCAGGAGTGCTGTTTGAAGGGCACCACTGGACTCCTACACAATTGGCAGAAGAAGTTACCTACGTGTAATGGTGGTTATACCTCATTCTAATCCTTCCTACATTCACATGTTATTTAGATATTTTACCTATCTGTGATACTCGGTAAGTATATGAGGCAAGTTATTTACAGAAAAGTTTCATTGACACTACCCAGCGGTCAAGAATATCAGCCTTTGCTTCTGCATCATGCTCAAAGACGGTTTAGCAAAGTGGTGGAGTGGGGTTCTTTTTAATTTCCACCACCAGTGTGCTGCTCATTAAAGAGGTATTCGCTCTCTCCATCTTCTATAAAGGGCAGTCACACTTACTCTGTAGCTGGCATCAATCATTGCTACAGGCCCCTTGCAATCTACATGTAGCAACCTTGGCCGCCACTTGTCCCTGCATAGGGAGTCCATAGCGATAAAAAGTTGGGTGGTAGTCCTAAATTAAAAACTTCTGCTGTCCAGTACTCAGTTCACCTTCAACGTTCACTACCTGAAAAACACTAGCAAGGTGACAGCAGAGTTAAAGTCCTCCACTATTTTCAGCATGAACCTTCATGTTTCTGTATGATGAGGTTATCTTCATGAGAGTGTATGAATCTACCAACATCAAAGCTTTCCTCTCCTCCTTTCTGCTGTCTGAAGTGATAGCCATCAGGAAGGCAATCTGTGCTAGGTGATTTTGGTCAATCCCGCTCATCAGCCTGCAGGAATTTAACACGAGGCACCAAATACCACATTGAATGTACCCCCCCCCCCCCCCCCCCCCCAAAGAACATTCAGCAAGCCCTGTATTTCCAGCAGAATGACGAGGGTAGCATGGCCCGTCTCTTTTCCTATCTTGAAATTACCACCGGATGCACTCTGATGTCTGCACTATTTTTAATTGCACTTCCTTCCATTAATATATCATAGCGCCAATAATTGGGGACTAGTCTCATGGTACTCTGGCAAGCTTAGACTTGTGCTATAATGTGGACTATACCAGTCAGATTCGACAGCCCCCCTGAATTGACTCACCCTGGATGCAAGTCATTTTCTACATTTGCACTGTCTGTTTTTAAGGACAGCCTTTCCTTCTACTGCAAAACATACACTTTAATGCTTGGGATTACAACGCAGTGATGTACAGCTTCCTTTCCAATTTGGAACCCTTTGGTCATGATTGAGTTGAAGGGTTCTCGCCAACCCTGCATGAGGCATCCCCATTAAAACCAAGGAAAGAGCACAGAAGCATACAAACATCCATTACATATACTAATCTCTATCCATAGGCTTTGGAACTCCTCCTCGAAGGTTTGCTTCTGCAAAACAGAATCATGATGCAGCTCAAAAAAGTGACCTATAGAGCCAAAAATCGAAACCTTTGTTTTATCATATTATAATCAGTGACAACCTATTTCTTCAGATGCTCTCCACTGAGGGAATACAACACAACTACGGATGTGAATCCATAGGGGACATAATCTCCAAACAGTACAAAAAATTTGTTTTCTAAAGTTGAAAAAATAAGAACGAATAGAAAAATCTGTTCAGAACCAAGCAGCACATTCAGTTTTTTAGTAGTCACTTGAGTGCATTGTTTGAGTGGTCAGGATAAAGGGCTTCAGAATTTCTGCTTCCACCAAAGGACATCAATTGTCCTTGGTGGCTAGCTGTAGCTGGTAGGGTTAGGGACACACCACTAAACCACTATTTATATCTAATCAGCCACTGATTCACGCCCTAAAAATAACTAACAGGTAAGTCTACATCTCATCTATGGCCCAAGTAGCATATGTCTTTACCATAACAAATGCTGCGCCATTATGTAAGATTGGACTTACGGACGAATTTCGACCATTTTACTTAAAACAGTGGCTGAACAAAACAAAAAACCCTTAAATTTCAATGTCTTAAGTGGATTTAATTTACCTGGGTTCATTTGACTCTTCTTCCAGCTGGTGGCAGTCATGTTGCTTTTGTTCATAGGTCTCTCGCCGTGCTTACCTGGCCGATTGATGAGCGCTGCGGCAGCCGCATTCTGAAGCTTTGGCGACTGGCTAAATGCATGCAAAACTCCACGTGGAGTTCCCTGGAGACCTCGAGACAGCTGACTGGGTGTCTAGTAGTCAATGAAAATAGCAAAATGAGCATTCAAAGCATTTCAAACCATAATAGTGCCATTACACTTAGGACTGCTGGGATACTAGAACAGATTAAAATATTGAAAATATTAAGAACCAAAAAGTTTGAAATTTAGAAAACAAAATCAATTATCAGATAATGCTACAGCTTAATTGGGAATTCAGAACGGCACATTAAAGGGCATTACCCAACCAGCTCCCATCAAGCTTGTCCATCTTTCCATGAGCTCAAGATACTGCTTAGTTAGAGAATATGCCAAAAACACATGTTCTCTAAACCTTTTCCGCAGTTTAACTTCAGTTTAATTAAACAAAAAAGTTTGATAAAGGCCATTGTTGTTAACTGTATTAAGGTTTACAAGTGATTCCAAATAGGGTAGGAAACTGAACGGAAGATGGAAATTCTTTTTTTTTTATGCCTACCAAAAGTGGCATAACGCAAAATTATGTGCCCCCCCCCCCCCCTTGCAAAATGTGATGAGGCCCCCCGTGTATCACGTATCTCGCAGATAGTCATGGGCATTGGGGTGAATGCCCCCACCCCTTTCTGAAGCTCAAGCCACTTAAGAGCGCTGCGCCGTCCACTGCAGCTGGGAGGAGAAAGATACGCCTAACCAAGCTACCAGCCAAGACAGAAAAGGTTACTTGTTATACTAGGTGTGTCATGGGGATCTTTAATAACGTTTCAAGTCAATATTACCACTCAAAAAAAGCATTGTGTGGCTTATTTACAAAGAGATAATCACCTAAAATGAATTTTTTTTAAGTGCCTATCTAGAGTAAAGTAATTAAATACTTTGTTTTTATTTTGGGAACTAGCTAAGTAGGACCCTGAAAAAGAAGACTAGAAACAGCGTTCCTGTAGGAAGTTGGCTATTTATATTGTGGACCGAAAAAAGGTACATTGCGTAGAGAGTTCAGGCAAACCCCTAACTGGTTTACAGAGGTACAAATGACACCCCAAATGCTCTTTTGTGGTAGTGTGGGCGAGCGGTTAGGCATATCAGAGGGTAGTGCTAAGCTTTTATGGCACACTACAGCAGTAAGTGAGACAAAAATCAGACACCAATTAAGAAAAATAACATACTTTTATATGAATGTCATTGGAATCGGGTAAGTACTTTGAGTCAAAGTTTTCAAAAGTTTGACACTGCAATTTTTGGGTGCGGTAATATCCTACGGGGTAAAAACATGTACTGCATTGAGGCACTTAACATCAACTTACAGGATTGTTCTCTGGGACTTAAGGTGAGTATGGGCAATGTCCAAGGCCACACCAACAGGTCACTGAAGGAGTGTAGGAAGCTGGTTCTGTATATACTATACTAAAGTGAGGTATAGTGTGCATAGAGTCAAGCGGAACCCCAAAGGTAGGTAGAGGTAAAGTTAGATAGCACCTCACTCTCTGTGTTAGTGTGGTCGAGCAGTAAGGCAGTATCAGGACAGTGTTAAACGTTTGTTGTACACACTCAGTCAGCAAATGAATTCACACATTTAAAGACTGAACTTCAGACCAATTGTTTTTGGATTAAAATATTCTTTTAGTTATTTTATGTTCGAGGCATATGAGCTGCATATTATACACTGTGCATAGATCGCCATCTGGTGTTGGGCCTGGATGTTTGCAGTTTGTTTTTCCTCTTGGAAAGTCTTTGGAAGTCACGAGTTCGGTGACTCCCCCTTTGGTTCGTATTGCGCATGGGCTTCGACTCCATCCTTAGATTGTTTTTTTCCGCCATCGGGCTCGGATGCAATACTTCACGCTCCGGTTCCGAACTTTTCCAGTTCAACGATCGACGCAAAAATCCTCGCTCATCGAGCTCCTTCAAATAATAAATCATCTTAATCACCTTCTCTTCGGCACTTCTTCGATTCCGGTCGTCGACGACGGCCTTCGGGCCTATTCCGGCTCCGGTCTCGGCTGATGGAAAGAACTCCCTTCAAGAAGTGCCCTCGATGTGGGTCCAAGTTTCCCCACACCGATCTTCATGAGGTGTGCAACCTCTGCCTCTCCCCTGAACACGAGGCCCGAGACTGTCCCGCCTGCAAGTCTTTTCGCTCTAAAAAGACTATTCGAGATCGACGGGCTAGACGCATCATGGCGCACTCCTCAGCCTCCGCTCCAGTCGACATCTTCGGGGACGACGTCGAAGCTCCAGGACAGCAGAACATCGAAGAAGAGGACGACGACCTCGTCAGTGCTTCCGAGGTCGACGACTCAGATGTGGAGGACATCACCCCGGCGAAGAGGGTCGTGAGTACAATACCCCCTCCCACACCCATGCCGATACCCAAAAAGGCTTCAGTCACACCTTCGCCTTCGGGCCTAGGCAAGACCAAGGATACTGCTTCTCACACCCCACCTTCGGGCCCGGTAAAGAAGCCTATTAAGCCTTCCGGCAGCTCAGGCTCGAGCCAGCCTACCATCGGTACTGAAAAACACCCTTCGGCACCGAAGAAAAGATCGGCCTCCATCTCCACACCGAACCCAGTACCAAAGCCTTCGGTGTCGAAACCTGCCCTTCCGGTGCCGACCAAACATCACAAGGCCCTCGGCACCGACACTCCCGTGCCGAAGCCTTCTTCGGCACCGACTAAAAAAAACCGGAGGTCCCAAAGAAGCACGGCTTAGACAAGCCTAAAAAGCCGTCGGCCCCGAAAACTTCGGCGCCGACCGAACAACCAGTGTCGCAAGAACTTTTCACACCGGATCCTCTCCAAAAGACACTCACCAAGGATCCAAAAACTGGACATTTGACATTGTCTTCAAAAAAGGGACACTTGGACAAACCAGCTCCACCTCCACCTCCAAAGAGGAAAGACACTGCTACCTCCCCTTTCAGAGTGCCTTCCCCACCTCCTCCACCCTCCCCACCTCCACCCTCTCCACCCCTGCCTCATCGTTCCCCAACCTTGTCTCCTGTCCCAGACGATTTAGGAGACCCTTATTATGATCCAGCAGATGTGCCACAAGACCCCACCCCTACTGGATCTCCAGACCCATGGGACAATTATAACAATCCGGACATCCCAGATGTCCCACAGGATGACCTTTACCCATCTAGGCCATCCCCACCTGAAGATTCCTTAGGCTTTCACCACCTATTACAAAGGGCGGCACACTACCACGGGGTGGAGTTACATACTGACCCAGTGGAGGAAGATTTCCTCCTAGACACCTTTGACAATGCACATAGGTCTACTGCCATTCTACCTATGTTAAAGGGAGTGATTAAACATGCACTGGAGGTTTTTAAAGACCCAGTCAGGGCCAGGGTCCTAAACCCCCGTATAGAGAAAGAATACAAAGCCGCCCCCACAGACCCTTCATACATTAAAGGCCCTGCTCCATTGGATTCTCAAGTGGTATCTACAGCTAGGAAGCGCTCAAATTGTCAGGCGTCAGGCGAAGCACCACCACCTGACAAAGAGTCAAAGCTCCTAGACGCGCCAGGGAAGCGCACTGCGTCACAAGCCGCCAACATATGGCGTATCGCCAACACGCAAGCGCTATTGGCCAGATACGACAGGGCGCATTATGATGAGTTGGAGACCATCATGCACCCTCTCCCTGAAAAATACAAGAACAGGGCTAATGAATTGATCTATACGCTGTGCCCTAGATGCAGCAGATACAGCCTCCAGGGCCATAAACACCAGTGTCCTTCTCCGTCGCCATGCCTGGCTCAGAGTTTCAGGTTTTAAACCTGAGGTCCAAGCCTCTATATTGAACCACCCATTCGACCAAAATCATCTAATTGGCCCAAAAGTTGATGAAGCCCTCGAAAAGATGAAAAAAGATACTGACACGGCGAAATCCATGGGAGCCCTACAGACGCACACTCCTAGGCGCTCTTTTTGCCGCTCTTCCTTTCGGGGCACGGGCAGAGGCTACTCCTCGGATAGTGCATCCACGTCCTACAAATCCCCTCCTCAATCTACCTTCACAAAGGGTTATCAAAGAGGCGGATACAGAAGCAATAATAATGAGGGCAGAGACCAAACAAATACCGCCCGCTCTGCCACACCTACTACCCAATGACTTTCCCCCGCTCCCTCCAGACCATTCCACTCCGGTCGGGGGCAGAATACAACATTTCCTTCACGTCTGGGAGACAATCACCTCAGACAAATGGGTGACCCAAATTATTCAGTCAGGGTATTGCCTAGAATTAACATCTATCCCCCCAAACATTCCACCCAGGCAACGCCCTATGTCTCAAGAACATACTACATTACTAAAACAGGAGGTGATCTCCCTCCTGCAAAAAGAAGCCATAGAGCAGGTCCCCATAAATCAGCACAATTTAGGAGTCTACTCCCTGTACTTTGATTCCAAAGAGAGACGAGACTCTACAACCTTTCCTAGATCTCAGACCTCTAAACACTTACATTCAGACCATTTTCACATGGTAACCCTTCAACAGGTTCTTCCACTCCTCTCCCAGAACGATTTTCTCACCACTCTGGACTAGAAAGACGCATACTTTCACATCCCAGTACACCAGACTCGCAGAAAGTACCTCAGATTTGTGGTGGACGGGCAACACTACCAGTTCAAGGTGCTCCCATTCGGGGTAACAACAGCACCAAGGGTATTCACCAAGTGCCTAGCAGTAGTGGCTGCACACCTCAGAAGACAGCACATTCACGTCTTCCCGTATCTGGACGACTGGCTAATAAAAGCCACGTCCTACGAACAATGTGTGCAACATACCGCCGCTACAGTCCAACGACTTCACCAGCTAGGTTTCACGGTGAACCATCAAAAATCCCACCTGGTACCATCACACACAAAACAATACCTCGGTGCCACCATAGACACCTCAAAAGCCATAGCCTATCCCAATCCTGCCAGGATTGCAAATATACAGGCTTTGCGTCAAAAATTCATATGTCAACACTCTCTCCCAGCAAGAGTGTTTATGCAACTGATAGGGATGATGGCCTCTTGCATCTTCATAGTGCCCCATGCAAGACTCCAGATGCGTCCACTACAAGAGTGCTTAGCGCGCCAGTGGAACCAGGCCCAGGGACAACTGACAGATCTGGTGTTGGTAGACGGTCGCACCCAGCAGTGGTGGAACACCACAAACCTTTCCAGAGGTCGACCGTTCCTGGACCCGGTCCCACAAATAATCCTAACAACAGACGCATCGCTCTACGGCTGGGGAGCTCATCTGTTACATCTCACAGCACAGGGCACATGGACGCCGCGACAGAAGTTACTCCACATCAACTATCTGGAGTTACTGGCAATCTTCCTCGCCCTAAAATCCTTCCAGACGCAGATTTCAGGCAAGGCAGTCCTCATTCGTACAGACAACATGACTGCCATGCACTACATTCAAAAACAGGGGGGCACACACTCTCCACAGCTCTCCCAATTAGCACAGAGCATATGGAGATGGTTAATTCCGCAAAAAATCTTTCTCCTGGCCCAACACGTCCCAGGAGTCCAAAACATCGTGGCAGATCTGCTCCGCAGACAAACGCAGCAGATCCACGAGTGGGAACTTCACCCACAGGTTCTTCACCCGTTCTTTCAGAAGTGGGGGCATCCACACATAGACCTATTCGCCACCCACGAAAACAAAAAATGCCCAAGCTTCGCCGCCAGATATCCACACCCATTGTCCAAAGGCAATGCGATATGGATGAACTGGTCAAACAAATTTGCATACGCTTTTCCACCTCTCCCACTAATTCCATTAGTGGTGCGAAAGCTACAACAGCATTCCCTAACACTGATTCTAGTAGCTCCAACATGGGCCAGACAACCGTGGTACACCACACTGCTGGAACTCTCAGTAGTACCACACCAAAAGCTACACCTATCACCATGCCTCCTAACCCAGAACCATGGAGAGATCAGGCACCCGGACCCAGCTCAGCTCAACCTAGCCATCTGGCTCCTGAGGTCCTAGAATTCGGATACCTTAACCTTCCCCCTGATTGCATGAATATTATCAGGGAAGCTAGACGCCCTACTACTAGAGCATGCTATGCTGCAAAGTGGAAAAGATTTGTTGTTTACTGCCACAACAACACAATCAATCCTTTAAAATGTGTCCATACAGCACATTATAGGTTACCTACTCCATCTACCAAGGTGTAACCTAGCATATACTTCCATTCGGTTACACCTGCTGCAATTGCTGCTTATTTACAGAACAGGCAGCACCTATCACTTTTCAGAGTGCCTGCCATCAAGGCCTTTATGCAAGGCCTCAAAAGAGTAATTCCACCCAGAGTACCACCCTCACCTGTCTGGAACTTGAATATAGTTCTCACAAGGTTAATGGGACCCCCTTTCGAACCATTACATAAATGTGAGCTCCAATTTCTCACATGGAAAACAGCTTTTCTAGTGGTCATCACTTCCCTCAGAAGGGTTAGTGAAATACAAGCACTCACTATACAGGAACCTTATCTCCAAATGCATCAGAACAAGGTTGTACTCCGCACCAACCCAAAATTTCTACCCAAAGTCATTTCTCCATTCCATCTAAACCAGTCGGTAGATTTACCAGTCTTTTTCTCACAACCTCAAACCGTTGCGGAAAGGGCTTTACACACACTGGATGTTAAAAGGGCTTTACTTTACTACATCCAAAGGACACAACCTTTCAGGAAAACCAAACAGCTATTTGTCTCCTTCTCTCCACCACATAAAGGCAACCCTATTTCTAAATCAGGGATAGCTAGGTGGATTGTAAAATGCATACAGATTTGCTACCACAAAGCAAAACGAACGCTGTTTCCCCCAAAGCCCACTCTACAAGGAAGATAGGGGCTTCTATGGCTTTTCTAGGAAACATACCACTAGATGACATCTGCAAAGCAGCCACTTGGTCAACACCGCACACTTTCACAAAACCTTACTGTGTAGATGTGCAAACCAAGCAACAAGCTAGTGTGGGCCAGGCTGTACTAAAAACACTGTTCCAAACAACTGCAACAGATGCCGGTGGTCGCCGCTAGGGTTGGGTACTGCTATATAATCTATGCACAGTGTATAATCTGCAGCTCATATGCCTCGAACGGAATATGCTACTTGCCAGTATGCATCTGTTCTTGTCATGTAGAGCTGCAGATCTATACACGCCCACCCGCCTCCCTGTATCCGTTCCAGTTCATCTTATTTAGATAGAACACACATGGGTTTGTTTACTTTTACTACTACGCTCCATCTTTCCCTGCTGGCGAAAATAATCTAAGGATGGAGCCGAAGCCCATGCGCAATACGAACCAGAGGAGGAGTCACCGAACTCGTGACTTCCAAAGACTTTCCAAGAGGAAAAACAAACTGCAAACATCCGGGCCCAACACCAGATGGCGATCTATGCACAGTGTATATATCTGCAGCTCTACATGCCAAGAACAGATGCATACTGGTAAGTAGCATATTCCTTTCTGGAACCAAGCAAGGCTGGCACAGGTAAGTAATAAATACTTTACAGTATTAATGCAGTTTGTAAACAGTTTGAATTGAAATTGTATATGCGCTTTGATATGACTTACAGTATGGTTTCAGAGAAATGCAATACTTTGTAAATACAGTACATAGACTTGAATGGGCTTTTCAGTAAAAATACAGTTAAGTTCCTTTTGAGATTACTTTTCTTACTCAGAGTAGTATACCTGGATACTAGTCTGGGGCATTTTCTGTAAACGACTAAGTAAAATTGTTTTGTGAATTAGTGCAATTTTAAAGAATTTCTTCAGGTTTCAAACTCCACACAAACTTTTCCAAGAAAAAAAACTGTCAATGTAATTCTATGGAGGAAAATAGTGTTATTGGTTTTAAGGTAAGTATTTGGGAGTGGGAGTTGAGGTTCTGGGGGTAGACTCAGGGATCCCCCAGGGTCAAGGATGCACTCTAGTTACGCCTTCAGTGGAACTAGGGCAGCCGGGCTTAGAGTGCTGAGGTCCAATGTTATCCAATGAAGGATAGGGGGCCTCTGGTTGGTGGCTGCTGGCAAGCAGACCACTTGGTTGTGGGAGCAAAGCTCCTGGACTTTATCTCAGGGCAGATGGGAAAACAAAGTAGAACCTCAGCGGCACTAGGGCAGCCGGGTGCAGGGTGCTGTTTCGACGTCTGGCACCCTGTTTTCAATGGGGAACCTCCGGTTTGCACAGGCACTGCAGGCTTAGGGATGTAGGTCTTCTGGGTGCAGCCAACACTTCAAAAGGTAAGTTGGGAAATTAGGGGTTGGTTAGGCACCCTCTGTTTTGGCACCCAAGGCCATGGGGCGTCAGGTGCAGGGGTGCCTTTTGGGGTAGGATCTTCTTACGAGCTCCTGGTCGCGGTTGGGGGGGGGGGACCTTCTGGATTTAGGCTGCAGGCGTCGGCTGGTGGCTTGAGGCAGGTCAGGGGTCGCCGGATCTCTGGTCAGGATCGCCGTGGTGACCTTCTCGTGGTCTTTGCCCACTCGAGCTCAGGCCGTGGACGGCGGGTGAAGAGTGGGGTGGATTCGCAGTGTCTGGCCGGAGCCAGAGGTTGCAGATGAACAAATCCGGTGTTCATGGGAGACAAAGTCTTTGGGGTGAAGGCAGGCAGGTCCTCCGGGTTTGAGGTTGCTGGCTGCAGGACACAACAGGATTTCGCAGGAGCAGGTTCGAGGTGGAGACAGGCCGGTAGTGCTGGGGCCAAGTCAGTGGGCGCCTTCCTCCGGCTAGCTGCTGCACGGCTGTTCCTTGTAGTTTCTTCTTGTCTGAGGAAGCAATGTTCAATGGTTCCCCTAAATACTAGATTTAGAGGCATTACAGGTAGGTAAAAGGCAGGGACCAATGGGTTTCTTCCCTGGGGTGGGTACACCCCTTATGCCTTCCACGAGGGGGGCATGAGTCTGTCCCTGGTTGGCTAAGTCCCCCCAGCTGTAAGATGGCAGGGACTGAGTTGTGCTTCACCTCGCCTCCTCCACCTGAGGGGTTGAATTGGTAGAGGTGGGCACACCTCTCTTCCTCACTTGTTTTTCCCGCTGGTTCTTCCGCCCAAAGTGGGGGTCAGAAGCAGTGGGGACCAGTTGCTGAAAGCAGCAAGTGGCCTGGGGAAGCTCACAAAGGCGGTATGCCTTAAAGCTTCCTCTTCGTGAACCCTGCCTAGCTTGGAACCTCGTCTGAGGATGTGCATTGTTTCAGGTCCCAGAGAGCCACAGGCACTCGACCCAGGGGTCCAGAAACATGTCTGGTGGTGGCAGCTGAAAACAGCCACTTCGCCTGGACACTAGTGGTAGGTTCGTTTTCAGGGGGCATCTCTAAGATGCCCTATGTGTGCATTTTTCATTAAATCCCACACTGGCATCAGTGTGGGTGCAATGTGCTGAGAAGTTTGTTACCAAACTTCAAAGTTTTCAGTGTAGCCATTATGGTGCTGTGGAGTTCGTAATGACAAACTCACAGCACCATATACTCTTAATGGCAGCACTGCACTTACAATGTCTAAGAATGGCCTTAGACACTGTAGGGGTACAGGGCTCATGCACCTGTACCCTCGCCACTGGTAGAGTACACCCAGCTAGAGGGGTGTCTGTTCCATGCCAGGGCAGTGGTTTGTAGGCATGGCCCACAGGGATGTGTGCCATGTCGACTCTTCACTTTGTTCTGCACCAAGACACGCAGCCTGCAAAGGCACACAGTGTGTGAGTGTAAGGGTACAGGACCTCTAAGGGTGGCACACTAAGTGCTGCAGCCCTTAGAGGCCATCCCTGGTCGCAGTGCCCTGGGTACCATTTACCAGGGACTGACCCGTGGCCAGAGATGCTAATTGGGTTTAGGCTTCAATGCAGTTTTAGTGAGAGAACATAGGCCCTGGGTACCTGATTAGCAGGAGCCCAGGGCACACTCAGTCAAAGTACATCAGTAATTCAGCAAAAAGTGAGGGGCAACAATGCAGAAAGAGGGCACTTTTCTCACACATAGCAGCAGCCTATGTGCCTACATTGCCGTATTGCTCCTTCGCCATTTCCTTTAAAAAGGCAGCTTGTAAACGAGATGTATAGGGAAAGTTGTAGATTTTCTTAGTATGCATCATTTATTTGGCATTTTTAATAATAAATTAAAGTAACTGCCTAATAGAGCCAATTTGATAGTCTGCAAAATGTTCTTATAAGATTATATGGTTATAGTTGGCCTTCCTGAACTAAGGTTCCATGATCCCTGCAAATGGACCGCTGGACTATTCAGCGCTTAGGATTTCAATGGAGATCCCCCAAGAGAGAAATGTCATGATTGCAGATTGTAAAAGGAACCCATGACCTACACCTGCAAGCAACAAACCTTGCTATGGTTTCCAAGGTTGCCAATCTCTTGTAAGAGGAGCAGACAAAGAAGGTAAGCGGCCTTCCTACTGGAGGACGACTACATAACTATGTGCAATACTTCAGCAGTACTTACTTATTCAAGAACTGTTAACAGCATGTGTGTGTGTTCACAGCAGCGATTGTTTCATTTTTGAAAACTTTTTCACACTACAATATACAAACAGCAATATAATTTAAATGGCCAGCATGCAACATAATGGAACAAGCTGGTTAGTTTTTTAACAAGCCAGGATGGATATCTATGGAAAACCACAACTCAATAACAAACCAGGAGAGATTTTGAACCATCAACATTCAGATGGAATTATACATCTCCTAATGTCTTCGCACTTTCTTAGAAATGTCGATCTCTAGTTGGCAGGTTGTTACCCTTACCAAGTAAGGACCTTTCTTTCATGTCAGGATATGGGAATTACACTTCTAAAATAGCCACTTCTCACCCCCTTGGTAGCTTGGCACGAGCAGTTAAGCTCATCTCAGAAGCAATGTGTGAAGCATTTGCACGAAACAGTAATACAGTAAAAACACTACAAAAGGCCACCACACCAGTTTAAAAAAAATAGCCAATATTTATTATCTTTGTAAAACAAGACCAAAGTGATAAAAAAATATCAAACATATAGTTAATCAAGATACCAATAATACAAAAATAGACTTTAAATACTGTTCCTTAATGTCATTTGCTCCGTCCAGGGCCATCACAGCGCCATGATCAAACAAAGCCAAAGATTCAGGCCTGCCGCAACATCTCGGGTCAGCAACTATGTCGACGAGACGCACAAAACAGTGCCTTTAGAAATCCAGGGCATCAAGGACCTCGCGATGAGCTTTGGCAAGCGTTGGTTTTGGGGGTCGGTGCCGGAGTCAGTTCAGTTCAAATACCTTTATTTCGATTCTTTAGAATCATAAAAGTTTACATATATACATTGGAAAAAAACGGTTTAAAAACATTTTTAAAAGTTTCCACATGTTCCCTTCCATAAATCTTTGTGTACCAGTAAAAATGTAATCATTTTTAAATCATCATACCCCTCCCAAACAGTTTATACAATTGACTAGTTCTAAATGATACCTATAAAGATTTTAATTCCTTTGCACAATTCATAACGTTTTCCGATTGAGTGTACAATTCTAATAAAACTAAGCACTGCACTTGAGATTGCAGCTGTAGACAATGACCTCAAGTAGTCAAAGCATTCCTGATGGGAACAGGGCCGAATAGCTTTCAGTACAGGCTTAATAAAGCGTGCTCTTGGGTCTGCATAGAGTGCGCATAACAGCATTAATTGCATTGTGCTCGGTTTGGCCAGATTGTTACAAGGACAAGGGGCTAGTCTCTCACACCAGCCAGCCTGTTTAGGATAGGCCAATAACAAGTTCAGAGTGCCCAACCGAAATCTGGCCCACCTCGGAATGACAAAATGATGTTGGAGAGCTACTAGAGATCATTAATAATCTTTTTAAAAATGTACTCTCTAAAACCTGAATCTGGTAACTCTTATGGGAACCCCATACTCCGGCCCTGTAGGTAGCCACTGGCATTTTGACTTGTACAGAGTTATTTCAGCTACCGGCTTGTGTCCTAATTTACAAGCGAAACGAAACGAACAAGTTACTTACCTTCGGTAACGCTTTTTCTGGTGGATACAGTATCTGCCTGTGGATTCCTCACCTTGTGAATATCCCCTGCACCAGCATTCCACAGAACTTTTTTCCCCAGCTCTCTACGCCGACGTGGACGACGTCATAATGCATCGGCTCCGCTCGCGACTCCATATGACGTCCCCGGAGCCATAACAGAGCCACGTCAGCGTGATGACGTCAGTTCCAACCATTTTTTCCCGTGCCTCCGAGGCGCACAGGTGGACCAACGACAGACTCAAAGTATACAATATACAACCAAATATACACAGTACATAAACAAAATAAGCATTTCCTACAAATGTACCAGAAAGCATAACATCTCAAACAAGACAACTTTTAAGGTATACAAAGGTGGACAACGGGGAGGCGGGTGGGCCAGTGAGGAATCCACAGGCAGATACTGTATCCACCAGAAAAAGCGTTACCGAAGGTAAGTAACTTGTTCTTCTGATGGATACATCTGCCAGTGGATTCCTCACCTTGTGAATAGATTCCCACAGCTGTCCCCACTCCCGGAGGAGGGTGTCCACCTTCCTATACCAGAAAGTCTTGCAACACAGAGCGCGCGAAGTGGCCCTCCCTCCTCATCTAAGAGTCCAAGCAATAATGCTTTGCCAAAGTATGGAGGGAGGCCCAAGTCGCGGCTTTACAAATATCTGCCACAGGAACACCCCGGGCCAAAGCAGATGTAGATGATTTAGCTCTAGTTGAATGAGCCCTAATACCCTCAGGAGGAACCTTACCAGCCAGGGCATAGCAGATCTTGATGGCAAGGATGATCCATCTTGATAAGAGTGCGCTTGTGCACCGCTCTTCCTTTGGAATGTCCAACATAACCCACGAAGAGCTGATCATCCAGACGATAGTCCTTCGTTCTGTCCAAGTAAAAGCTAACAGCTCTCTTTGGGTCCAGGCGATGAAGCCTTTCCTCCTCCTTGGAGGGATGAGGAGGTGGATAAAAAACAGGGAGAGTAATAGACTGCCCCAAATGAAACGGAGTAACAACTTTGGGCAGGAAAGCAGCCCTGGTCCTGAGTACCATCCTTTCAGCATGTAATGTTAGAAAAGGGGGTTTAGAACTAAGAGCTTGAAGCTCACTCACCCTCCTTGCCGAGGTTATGGCTACAAGAAAGACCGTCTTAAAGGAAAACAGCCTCATAGGACAACTATGAAGAGGCTCAAACGGGGACCCCATCAGAAAAGTTAAGACAAGATTAAGGTCCCACTGTGGTATTACAAAAGGTGTAGGTGGAAACTTGTTTGTAAGGCCTTTGCTAAACCTCAGTACAACCGGAGATTTAAATAATGACGGTTGATCAGGTAGACATAGAAAAGCAGATAAGGCCGATAGATAGCCCTTGACATTGGCCACAGCACAGCCCTGCTGAGCCAAGGAAAGAGCAAACTGGAGCACCTCAGAAAGATGGGCTTTTAAAGGGTCAATGGATCTCTCTCCACACCATTTTACAAACTTGGACCACCTGTAGGAGTAAATGGACTTGGCGGAGTGTCGCCTGGCCGATAAAATAACATCCACCACATCAGGTGGGAGAGAGAAAGAACTCAGGTTGCCCCGTTCAATCTCCAGGCATGAAGGTGTAAGCTCTGGAGGTGGGGGTGTAGAACCTGCCCCTTCAACTGCGAGAGGAGGTCTGCCCTCAGAGGGAGACGGAGCGGAGGGCACGAGGAGAGGTGGAGAAGATCTGTGTACCACACCCTTCTTGGCCAATCCGGGGCGATCAATATAACTTGGGCCCGGTCTTGGCGAATCTTCCTCAGAACCCGAAGAATCAAGGGTATGGGAGGAAACGAGTAAAGGAGTTGTGAGCCCCAACTCAACTGAAACGAGTCCCCCAACGCCCCCTGCATCGGAAACTGGAGACTGCAGAATGACGGGCAGTGCGCTTTCTCGCGGGTGGCGAACAGGTCCACCCGAGGGGTTCCCCACATCCGAAAGACGTAACGAACCACCTCCGGATGGAGCCTCCACTCGTGGTCGCCGGAGAACTGACAGTGTGTCCGCACGCACGTTAAGCACCCCGGCCAGATGATTTGCCATCAGATAAATCCGATGGTCCTGAGCCCAGGACCAAAGACGCAGGGCCTCTCTGCAGAGACAATGCGACCCCACTCCTCCCTGCTTGTTGACATACCACATCGCGGTAGTGTTGTCCGTCAGGACTTGAACAGACTGACCGCGAAGGGAAGGGAGGAAGGCCTTGAGTGCCAAACGAATCGCCCGCAATTCCAAAAGATTGATGTGAAGCAACCTTTCCTCTGGAGACCAAAGACCCTTGATCTCCAGATCCCCCAGATGAGCACCCCACGCTAAGGTGGAGGCATCCGTTATCACTGTGGCCACCGATGGAGGTAGATGGAAGGGCTTTCCTTGGGACAGATTGCCCTCCACGCTCCACCAAGATAGATCCGCTGCAGCTTCGCTGGAGATCCTGATCGACTCCCTTAGATCTCCGTTGTGCTGATACCACTGCCTGCGGAGGCACCACTGGAGCGCCCTCATGTGCCAGCGTGCATGGTTGACCAACAGAATGCAGGAGGCGAACAGACCGAGCAGGCGAAGCACCTTCAGAACTGGAACAACCGCTCCATTGTGGAATAAAGGGACCATCTCCTGTATGTCGAGAATTCTTTGAGGAGGAGGAAATGCCCGACACACAGTAGTGTCCAATACCGCCCCTATGAACAGGTTGCACTGAGAGGGCACCAGGTGAGATTTGGGCACGTTTATCGAAAAACCCAATTCGAACAACAGCTGAGATGTTACCTGCAGATGATGCTTGTGAGAAAGTGCCATCTTTCTTGCATGGTATGCCCCCACTTTTTGCTAAATTGCTGAATGTACTTTTACTGAGTGTACCCTAGACTCCTGCCAACCAGGTGCCCAGGGCCTATGTTCCTTCCTTAAACCACACAAAATCCAAATTGGCAAACCCTGGCCACATGTCAGCCCCTAGTAAATGGTACCCTAGGTACCCAGGGCCTTGTGGCCAGGGAAGGCCTCTAAGCGCTGCAGCAATCATTGTGCCACCCTTAGAGGCCCTGTACCCTTACACACACACACTGCCTTTGCAGGCTGAGTGTCTGGGTGCTAGACAAAATGAAGAGTCGACATGACACACATCTCTGTGTGCCATGCCCATCACCTACACTGCCATGGCATATATCAGCCACCCCTCTGGCTGGGTGCCTTATGCCCATGGTGTGGGCACAGGAGCAGGAGCCCTGTGCCCCTACAGTACCCAGGTCCATTCCTGGGCACTGTAAGTGCAGTGCTGCCATTTAAGAGTACATGGTGCTGAGAGCTCGTCAAACACGAGCTCCACAGCACCATAATGGCAACACTAAAGACTGGGAAGTTTGGTATTAAACCCACACTGATGCCAGTGTGGGATTTAATGTACCAAGCACCCCAGAGGGCATCTTAGAGATGCCCCCTTACAACTAACCTAGCCACACAGCAGACACGTTGCTGGACCCCTGGGTGGGAGAGCCCCTGCTCTCCCGGGCCTGCAACAATGCACATCCTGGGTGAGGTGATAAATCTCCTCCCCCAGGATGAGAAAAGGGAAGCTTCAAAGGCATGCCGCCTCTTGGAGTTTCCCCAGGCCACTGCAACCCCCCACTCTGGCGGGAAGCTTGGCCGGAAACCCCATACAAGGACAGGGGATGTGCCAGCCTGCCCACCCCACCCCTCAGGTGGGGAGGCGAGGTGAAGCACATCTCCGGGCTCTCGCCATCTTGAAGATGGGAGGCCCTACCCTATCAGGATTAGGCTACTGCCCCCCTCCCACAGGAGAGGGGCAGGATAGGGGGTGTACCCACCCCAGGACAAGGACCCATTGGTCCCTGACCTTCACCTACCTGTAACGCCCCTAAATCTAGTATTTAGGGGCACCCTGGACCTTCCTTCCCCAGATCCCAGATTCAAAACTACAAGAAGAGCAAGAAGAACAAAGACCTGCCCTGCAGCTGCTAAAAAGAGGAAGACACCAACTGCTTTGGCCCCAGACCTACCGGCCTGTCGACCCTCGACCTGCTCCTGCTCCAGCGCGGCATCTCTTGTGGCCAGCAACCTCAGAAACCCCGGAGGACCTGGCTACCTTTGAACTCTGATTCCCTGGGACTCCCTTGAGTAGAGGCTCTACTCAGAACCTATTTAGTATTTAGGGGCACCCTGAACCTTCCTTCCCCAGATTCCAGATTCCGAAACTACAAGAAGAGCGAGAAGAAAAGAAGACCTGCCCTGCAGCTGCAAAGGAGCGGGAGACACCAACTGCTTTGGCCCCAGCCCTACCGGCCTGTCGACCTCGGACTTGCTCCTGCTCCAAACCCGGCATCTCTTGTGGCCAGCAACCTCAGAAACCCCGGAGGACCTGGCTACCTTTGAACTCTAATCCCCTGGGACTCCCATGAGTAGAGGCTCTACTCAGAACCTACCTTTCACCCCTGGCAGCAGCCCGGAACCGAGAACCCAGCCCACTCTGCACCCGCCAAGCCTGGCCGGTGCCGGAGTGAACTAAACCCACGAGGACGACCACACGGCGACTGTGACCCTGAGTCCGGCACCCAAGGACCCCCCCTCGACTATCCTGAAGAAGCTTGCAGCCTCAGAACAGAGTGCCACCCCAACCGCGATCAACAAGAGGGTAAGATTTCCAACGTCAAAAGGTACCCCTGCACCCGGCGCCCCACGGCCCTCTGTGCCCAATCCCGGGGTACCTACCTATCCTCCAACTATCCAACTTACCCCTCGAAGTGGTGGTGGCACCCGAAGAGTCCTCGTCCCCGAACCTGCAGTCTTTTTCCAAACCGGAGATTTCCCATAGAAATCAATTGAGCGCCCGACGGCTCAAAAGCACCCTGCAGCCAGCCGCCCGAGTGGCCCTGGCAGTAAAAACTCTACTCTAACCCACTTCCCCACTTGCCCTGAGTAAGTGACCAGGAGCCCAGCTCCCACAGCCGCGTGGCTTGCCAGACAGCAGCCACCAACCAAGGCCCCCCCTATCCCTCATAGGATAACATTGGGCCTAACTCTCTCTGCACCCGGCCGTCCTGAAACCGCTGAGGGTGAACTAACTGTACCTACTTGACACTGGGGGACCCCCGAGTCTATGCCCAGAACTTCAACTCTGCCAGTCGAGTACTTACCCTTAAACCGCTAACTTCATTTTCCTCATAGGGTAACATTGACTGGCTTTTTCTTGGAAATTCTTCTAAGTGTGAACTTTTCAAAACTCAACATATTCACCAAAAATCAGCCGAGTACCAGAAATGAATTTACTCACCTGCTCTTAGGTGAGCTCCCAGTGCTGGATCTTGGTGCCCAGCACGGACTCTGAAAAGTACCCACAACTATACTTACCTTTAACTCATTTTTCTTCCATAGGAAACCATTGACTGCTTTTCTGTGAAATTTCTTCCAAGTGTTGATTTCTGCAATTTCCAAATATTCCTCAAAAATCGTATAACATCTGAAAACGTAATTACTTACCTGTTTTGGATAAATGTCCCAGTACTGAGTCCAGACACCCAGTACTGGATTACAAAAGTAACGATATGTAACCTATATTTCCTTCCATAAGTAATCATTGATGGTTTGCTCTGAAATATTTTCTAAGTGCTCACTTTTGAAATAGCTAAATATTAGTTAAAAATCATTACAGTACCAAAGCCAACTTTTAACAGCTGGTTCTGAGAACTGACCCAGGACTGGATCTAGGATCCAAGCCTGGAATTACAAAAGTAATCTACAAAGTAATCTGTTGCATATAATCTGAATTATCATTGAGCTCAATGTATTGTGTTTAGAAATAGAGTTGCCTACTGCAACTATTTGTAACTGTTTACTAAAAAGTCAATTGCATATACAAAAGTATTTTTATGAAACATCTCCTGTCGAGAAAGTATATTTTAATTCCAAGTGTTGGTTCTAAAATAAAACAAGCATATATTTTTTATATACAAACCATTGGCCTAGAGTTCAGTCATTGAGTGTGTGGAACTATTTGCTGACTGAGTGTGTACAACAAATGCTTTACACGTCCTCGGATACTGCCTTACTGCTCGACCAGGCTACCACTTTGGAGAGTAAGGTTATATCTAACTTTAACCTCTGTTAAACCCTTGGGGTCTGTGGACTCTGTACGCCCTGTACCTATTAAGGAACAGTATATACAGAGTCACTTTCTCACAATGCTGCACCATCTCTGGGGACTCTGCCTTCAGAAGCCAGTCGTCCAGGTAGGGGAAAACCGGAATCCCCGACCTCCTGAGATGGTCCGCTCCACTGCCATCACCTTCGTGAAGACTCGAGGTGCGGTAGTAAGACCAAACGGGAGGACCGCAAACTGGTAATGTTGAGACCCAACCGTAAAACTGAGATACTTCCTGTGCGACTTCAGGATTGGGACATGGAAGTACGCGTCCTGCAAGTCGATCGACCCCATCCAGTCTCCTTGCTGCAACGCTTGAAGAACCTGCGCAAGGGTCAGCATCTTGAATTTCTCCTGTTTCAGGTAAAAGTTCAAGACTCTGAGGTCCAGTATCGGACGCAATATGCCGTCCTTCTTGGGAATCAGGAAATACCGGGAGTAGCATCCCTGATCCCTTTCCTGCTCCGGAACCACTTCTATTGCACCCTTTTGAATCAAAGCTAGTACCTCCTTCTGCAAAAGCAGCACATGGTCTTCCGAGCAGTAGCCTTGGCAAGGAGGGTAAGGGGGAGGAAACTTCCGAAAGGGAAGGGCGTACCCAGTCTCCACGAGTTTTAAAACCCAAAGGTCGGTTGTAACAGATTGCCAACCCCGCAGAAAGTGGGACACCCGACCCCCCACAGGTCTTACATGATCCAGGATGGGGGATCTAGTGCTGCTTCCCTGAAGCTTCATTGGGAGCAGAGGAGGCAGAAGATGAAGAGGGGTTGCGGCCAGAACCTCTCCGACCTCTTTGTCTCCCTCTATAGGACCTATAGAGGGGATTCTGCTGTTGCTGCTGCCGGTAGGAGCGAAATGAAGACCTCCCGAAACCCCTGAACTTCTTAAGTCCAAATCCTTTAGCAGGAGCCTGCAGACCTAAAGATTTAGCTGTTACCCTACTCTCCTTAAATCTCTGTAGGGCAGAGTCAGCCTTTTGACCAAAAAGTTTTTGTCCGTCAAAGGGCAAATCCACCAAGCTGGCCTGAACGTCCGTAGGGAAGCCAGACAAACTAAGCCACGCCTGCCTCCTAGTGGCTATAGACGACCTCATTATTCTTGCCACCGAATCAGCCGTATCAAGGCCCGACTGAATGACCAGTCTCGCAGCTGCCTGAGTATCTGCGACCACCTCCATAAATGACGCCTTATCACCGTCTGGCAGCTTAGGGTCTAAAGATTTCATCGAGTCCATCAAAGCATGAACATAGAGCACTAGCAAGCACGTGGCATTAGTGGACTTAAGCGCCATGCTCCCAGATGAAAAGGTTTTCTTAGCCGCTTGATCAACCTTTTTGGACTCCCTGTCCGCAGGAGTCTGAGGGAATGCTCCTGAAGCATGCTTCGAGCATGCCACCTGCACCACTAGACTTTCTGGCGAAGGGTGCGAAGATAGAAAATCCAGATCCCCAGGAGCCACCCTATATCTTCTCGCCACCTGCCTGGAGACCGCTGGTGAAGATAGCGGCTTACGCCAGACTTCCACAATTGGCTTCATAATAGCCTCATTGAAAGGAAGCAAAGGCTCACTGGTCGAGGAAGGCGAATGTAGCACCTCCGTAAGAAGGTTAGGCTTATATACCGCAGAGGGCAACTGCAAATCCAACAGCTCTGCGGCCTTTATCACCATATGATAGGGAGCCAGTTCCTGCGGCGGAGAGGACCTAGTAGAAGAATGCTCCAACTCCGGAGTCGTGTACAGGCCACTAGCCTCCTGAATCCCCTTAAACTCATCAGAGAATGTGTCAACCTCACCTTCCTCCACCTCCACTCTATATCGTTCTTCATCCAAGACCCTTTGGGCCTCTCTTCTTGAGCGGAACCGTGGAACCGGCACCGTACACGGAGTCGGTGGAGCCAGAGACGACGAGGTTGGCGGCGCCGGACGCGGCGCCGAGGTAGACTGCATCGGTGTTGAGGAAGGCTCCCAAGAAGGTCGATCCTTTCGAAGCAGAGATGGATCCCCAGACTGCGCCGGAAACTGCCACAAAGGCGCCATCGGCAGGAAGGGCATAAACTGGGCTGGAGCGTAATGCTGCGGCACTCCCAGAGTATAGGCCAAAGAACCCACGGGACCAGTATGTGCTCCAGATGGGAAGGCAGCCCGTTGGAAGATTCCATACATTGTATTCAAAAAATGTGACGAATCCGTACCCGGGAACTGTGGATAATGGCCTGGTCCCAGATCCCTCTGCGGAGTACCTGGTACCGGCGCCGCAGTGTCCTCCACAGGCGCCGCAGGCTCATCGGGCTCTAGAGAAGGCTCTTCTCCTTGCTCTTGCTCAACCTCAGAAGCCGAAGACTCCACTGGAACCGGTGACGGCGCCGGAGACTGCGCCTGGGACTGCGCTGGAGCCCGCTTCGGCGAAGGAGATCCCCAGGAGACTTAGAAGGAGAAGCAGAAGGAGATATATCCTTACTTCGGCATCGAGGCGAAGTCGATCTCGACGCCTTGTTCTACGAAGACCGGCGCCGAGAGGAATGCTTCCTTTTCTTATGGTGTTTCTTCGACTTCGAAGAATGCGAAGTCGGCGACTCCGGCCTCGATCTCTCCATCCTACCTCTCTTCTCCTTTTTGGCCTTGGCCATGAAGAGCTTCGCCTCCCTTTCTTTCAACGCCTTGGGATTCATCCTCCTGCAGCTGGAACAATGGATGAAAGGCACCACAAACAATCATCATGGTGGTCTGTCAGACATGTGGCCCCCACATTCCCTACAGGGTTTAAAACCAGACTTCCTTGTCGAAGACATGAGAAATCTTTTCCAATAGTAACACCAAACGACTGCAAAGTAGTGAATATGCTACTTACCAGTATGCATCTGTTCTTGGCATGTAGGGCTGCTGACATTCATATCTGTGCATAGATCGCCGCCTAGTGTTGGGTCTGGATGATTGCACGTTGTTGTCCTGGAAGAGTCTTCGTAGTATCCTGGGATAGGTGACTCCTCCCCTGGACTACAGTGCGCATGGGCATCCTCTCCATCCTCAGATTGTTTTTCGCCATTGTGGCAGTGATGGAGTAGATACAGAAAGTGATGACCATGCTTTACAGTAATTCTGAGAGCTGCAGCTGCTACAGACGCCGGGGAGGAGGGAGGGCGATATGAATGTCAGCAGCCCTACATGCCAAGAACAGATGCATACTGGTAAGTAGCATATTCAGTTCGAGGCATGTGGGCTGCTGAATTCATATCTGTGCATAGAATACATAGCAGTGCCCTCTATTAGCGGCGGCTACCAGTGCCAGCTGCAGCGGTCTGAAAAAGAGTTTTGAGAACAGCCTGTCCTACAGCTGCCTGCTGTTTTGATTGTACATCTACACAATAGTGTTTGGTAAATGTATGTGTAGTGGACCAGGTGGCTGCTCTACATATATCATGCAAAGGAATGTTTCCTAGGAAAGCCATGGAGGCCCCTAACTTACGTGTTGAGTGGGCTCGTGGGGGAATCGTTAAAGTGCGTTTAGCCTTTTGATAGCAAATTTGAATACATTTAACGATCCATCTGGCTATACCTGCTTTGGAGATAGCGTTACCTTTGTGGTGTGGGGCAAAGGCAACGAAAAGTTGTTGTGTTTTCCTAAAGGGTTTGGTCCTGTCGATATAATACATGAGGGCCCTCTTTACATCTAGTGTATGGAGTGCCCTTTCAGCGACAGTCTGTGGGTTTTGAAAGAAAACCGGCAGTTCAATAGTCTGATTCATGTGGAACTGCGATACCACCTTGGGCATGAACTTGGGGTTGGTACGTAGTACGACCCTGTTGGCGTGAACTTGTATAAATGGCTCAGTGCCTGGAGTTCACTAACTCTTCGTAAAGAAGTTATCGCTACTAGGAAAGCTACTTTCCAGGTAAGGAATTGAATCTCGCATGAGTGTAGAGGTTCAAAGGGTGGACCCATCAGGCGTGTGAGGACCAAGTTGAGGTTCCACATTGGGGCTGGTGGGTGGCTAGGAGGAATGACTCGTTTGAGTCCTTCCAAGAATGCTTTGATGGCAGGCACTCTGAATAGAGAGAGGTGCTGCCTGGTCTGTAGATAGGCTGATATTGCGGTCAAATGGACACGTATAGAGGTGTACGCCAGATTGCATCGGTAGAGGTGTAATAGGTAACAAATAATGTTTTGGATGGATGCGTCTAGCGGGTTGATGTCATTATTATTGCAATAAATGACGAACCTCTTCCATTTGGCTGCATAGCAAGCTCTGGTAGTGGGTCTCCTGGCCTCCTTAATGATGTCCATACAGTCAGGTGGCAGGTTGAGGTAGCCAAACTCTAGGACTTCAGGAGCCAGATTGCCAGGTTCAGCTGTTGCGGATCTGGGTGCTGAACCTCTCCATGGTTCTGCGTCAAATGCTCGGGTTTGACCCGCAGCCGTTGATGCGGCACCACGGAGAGTTCGAGAAAGGTGGTGTACCACGGCTGGCGTGCCCACGTTGGAGAAAACAGGATGAGTGTCAGTGAGTGTTGTCTGAGTTTGCGTGCCACCAGCGGTATTAGTGGTGCTGGGGGAAAAGCGTACGCAAATCTGCCGGACCAGTTCATCCATATCGCATTGCCCTGCGACTGCGGATGTGGGAACCTGGCGGCAAAGCTTTGGCATTTTGCGTTTTCGCTTGTGGCAAATAGGTCTATCTCTGGATGACCCCACTGCTGGAAGTACGGTTGGAGTACTGATGGGTGTAACTCCCACTCGTGCATCTGGTGGCTGTGTCTGCTGAGCAGATCCGCCATCTGGTTGTCCTTGCCGGGGAGGTGTTCTGCCATGAGGAACATGTTCCTCTGAATGGCCCACTTCCACATGCTCTGAGCCAGATGAGACAACTGTGGAGAGTGTGTTCCTCCCTGCTCGCTAGGCCTCCCAGTCGAGCCCGCGGGGCCCGAAGGCGCGCCGGCAGGTGTCGACAGCGGAGCCAGGCCTCTCATGGCCATGAGGAAGGCACTGATCTCCGCCGGAGTCACGTCAGTCCCAGGGACCGGTGGGTATGGGGACGAACGGGACTCCTGCGGCTCCATCGGAGCCGCGTGGGTGGTACCCCCCGAACCCTCAGCCGAGTCGCGAGACCGGCGAGGGGAGCCCGAAGAGCGATGTCACCTCTTGGACTTCTTGCTATGCTTCGACTTACCCGAAGACTTGGAACCAAGCGAGTGGTGGTTATGGCTGCGGCTCTGCGACCGGTCCCTCGACCTCCTCCTCGACCGGGACCGTGAACGGCACGGAGCTGACTGCCGGAGCTCAAGTAGCTTGCGGGACCGCTCCCGCCTAGCCTTTGAAGTCAAGGCCCGGCAGTCAGAGCACGACTCGGCATCGTGGTCGGCCCCAAGGCAATAGAGGCACAGGCGGTTGTGGTCCGTAACAGACATCAGTCGGTTACAGGAGTCACAAGCTTTAAAGCCAGGCATCCCTACTGGCACCAGAGTCGAGTCGACGAGAATAGAACCAAAGGCGTTCAAACATTTTTTGTCAAAAAGTGACTAAAAGGGTATGTTCTTCACGGATCGGCGCTGTCTGGCGCGGAAAAAAGAACTGACGTCAGCGCGCTAGGGTGGCGTCTAAGTACTCCGACGACGTCATCCCGGAGCACGACACCGACGACGGACACGGAGCCGCAGACGACGCCTAGCGACGCGCAAGGCTATGCTGACGAAAATCTTTCCGGATCCAGCCTGACGCCTGGGGATATTCTAAGGTGAGGAATCTAACTAACGTGTTTATTTCAGATAGACTGTTCGGGTAGCACACTATGGAAATCACAGAAATGTAGTTTACATGTTTACGCCGCCCCATTAACTACATAGGCCACACTCCTTTCAGAGACCCCCCCACACACACACTTTTTAGGTCTCGCCTGACCCAGCGCATGCGCTGGTCTGGCGAGACTTCTTGTGAGGGCTCCAAAAAGTGCTACCAGGCCAGCCTAGAGCTACAGTGCGCAGGCGCGCGCCGCGCTTGACCGCGATTACTTTCACTTTCGTGGCCACGCGGCCGCTTTGCATAGCCAAATAGGTCTCGCTTTTGGACCTTATAAGTATTTAGTTATGCAACTGTTGCATGGCTAAACACTTATAAGGTCCCAAAGGCGAGACCTATTGGCGATGCCAATGCTTGTATACTTTTAGTTCTCGCCTGACCCAGCGCATGCGCTGGTCTGGCGAGACTTTTTGAGAGGGCTCCAAAAGGTGCTACCAGGGCAGCCTAGAGCTACAGTACATGTGCGCGGGCGCGCGCGCCCCGCTTGACGCGATTACATTCACTTTCGCGGCCTCACGGCCGCTTTGATGTTTAATTGCGATCAGTTTCGCGGCCGCAGGGCCGCTTGTTTATTTTTGTGACATGCATGAGTTGCTTTAACCCACTACCTCACGGCCACAGACACTGTTTTTAATTAACCCCCTTGCTGGTTTTAACCCACCTCCTCCTCACGCTCTCCCTCGTGTCCCCCACCCTTTTCCTTTGTGTCCTTTTTAACTTCATTCAGGTCTTTTAGCTGTTTTTGCAGTTGTATATAGTGAAAGCTCAACCCAAAGGTATTGGAGCGCTTTACATGAGCACCAATTACATTACACATGGCCACTTTCATTTGCGTTTTTTTTTTCAGGTACAGGAAAATGAAGAGGTTCTCTAAGAATCACAGGATGTTAAACCAATGACAAGACTCGTACCCGGTTCACCAGTTCCAAGGTCAGCAGCTCTGACCGTGGTGCCATAACCGGTCACTTTTTTATTTCCATTTCCTTTTAAAGAGAAAGAAATTGTGGCGTTCGGAATTGAATTAACATTGATAATGTTATTTGTTTAATCACATAACAAATGAAACGCCAATAGGCTGTGTTGTACATTGTCAGATGGCTGACGTAATCCGATTGCAGCTCACATATGTTCAGTGCACTGTGGTGCCTGGGTGCATGATACGCAGAAGAAATGCGTACCTAAGATTTCACATTATTGGGCTATGTTTTCCTTTATTCTGGCCCAGCACTCTTCCCACCCAACACCCTCACCCCCATTTTAAGTGTGCACAAATTGGGGCGGCTCTTCTCCTCAATCCGGGACAGGGGGCTCATGTGCAGCATTTTATGAGAGCTCAAAGTTCCGGCAGCGAGACAGTTTCTGAGAACCGTCCACAGTCAGACGAGCTTCACCACAGCTTGCTGCAGTGCACTCCTTAAAGTGGTTTTGACCGGCCGTCCAGCAAGAGCCGCTCTCTGACAGGCATCAACGTGAGACCCTGGGACACATGATTAGCAAATGCTCGTACTGAATTCCAAGTGCATTTAAGTAGAGCAGCATGGCTAAAAAGTAGAGTTGTGCCACAGCTATTGTTTTCTTGACTTAAGTCCATGCTGGACAGCAGCCCTCGCTGTTGGGCAACATGTCTAAGTAACAATGACAAAGCCAATAGATCTTGCATAGGCAAAACCTATTGGCTTTACTAATGGTTGTTTTCCCTGATCTCAGCATAGCAATGCCATCAAGAGTCTCACCCCAGGCCGCTGCTCCACAAGGACAAGTCAAAAGCAGCAACCTCCATCAGGGCCTGGCATCCCTCACCCTTCTGCAGGCCTGCAGCACGCACCCAAACCACGACCCACCACAACTCCCATGCGCACCAATCTGCTTCCGGACACTCCTGAGGGGATCTCCCTGGCAGTCAAGTTGGGGGCCATGGGCAATTGCCCACTTTGCCCATGCCTTAAAATGTCTATTGGCAGGATCTTTACAGGGTAGAACCCCAAAGTGGAGGCACGTAGATGTTTTAGCCGATGCCTCAGCTAAAGCGATGAATTTGTTCAAATCATTAATGAATCAAGTAATCCGATTACATTCCATCTGGTCATGGCTGTGAGCAATTCACACCCTTCCAAACTTTTATGAATACTCACAAAATGTCAACATTGCTCCTGTTGGTTTGAATGGCTGCCCTTTTCGCTAACATATCTGTTCTACTTCACAGGCTTATGTAGAAAGATGACCAAGTAGGTGTACTTACCCGCATGAGTAAATCAGTATCCATTTGTGTGAGAAAGTGCCATCTTTCTTGCATGGTATGCCCCCACTTTTTGCTAAATTGCTGAATGTACTTTGATTGAGTGTACCCTGGGTTCCTGCCAATCAGGTGCCCAGGGCCTATGTTCCTTCCTTAAACCACACAAACTCCAAATTGGCAAACCCTGGCCACATGTCAGCCCCTAGTAAATGGTACCCTAGGTACCCAGGGCCTTGTGGCCAGGGAAGGCCTCTAAGGGCTGCAGCACTCATTGTGCCACCCTCAGAGGCCCTGTACCCTTACACACACACACTGCCCTTGCAGGCTGAGTGTCTGGGTGCAGGACAAAACAAAGAGTCGACATGGCACACATCTCTGTGTGCCATGCCCATCACCTACACTGCCAAGGCATATGTCAGTCACCCCTCTGGCTGGGTGCCTTACGCCTATGGTGTGGGCACAGGAGCAGGAGCCCTGTGCCCCTACAGTACCCGGGTCCATTCCTGGGCACTGTAAGTGCAGTGCTGCCATTTAAGAGTACATGGTGCTGAGAGCTCGTCAAACACGAGCTCCACAGCACCATAATGGCAACATTGAAGACTGGGAAGTTTGGTATCAAACTTCTCAGCACATTAAACCCACACTGATGCCAGTGTGGGATTTAATGTACTAAGCACCCCAGAGGGCATTTTAGAGATGCCCCCTCACAGCTAACCTACAATCCACGTCTGCTCTGAGGCTGCCCAGGCTGCCACACAGCAGACACGTTGCTGGACCCCTGGGTGGGAGAGCCCCTGCTCTCCCGGGCCTGCAACAATGCACATCCTGGGTGAGGTGAGAAATCTCCTCCCCCAGGATGAGCAAAGGGAATCTTCAAAGGCATACCGCCATTTGGAGTTTCCCCAGGCCACTGCAACCTCCCACTCTGGCGGGAAGCTAGGCCGGAAACCCCATACAAGGACAGGGGATGTGCCAGCCTGCCCACCCCACCCCTCAGGTGGGGAGGCGAGGTGAAGCACATCTCCGGGCTCTCGCCATCTTGAAGATGGGAGGCCCTACCCTATCAGGATTAGGCTACTGCCCCCCTCCCACAGGAGAGAGGCAGGATAGGGGGTGTACCCACCCCAGGACAGGGACCCATTGGTCCCTGGCCTTCACCTACCTGTAACGCCCCTAAATTTAGTATTTAGGGGCACCCTGAACCTTCCTCCCGTAGATTCCAGATAGAAAATTACAAGAAGAGCAAGAAGAACAAAGACCTGCCCTGCAGCTGCTAAAAAGAGAAGAAGACACCAACTGCTTAGGCCCCAGCCCTACCGGCCTGTCGACTCTCGAACCTGCACCAGCGCGGCATCTCTCGTGGCCAGCAACCTCACCAACCCCGGAGGACCTGGCTACCTTTTGGCTCTAAGCCCCTGGGACTCCCATGAGTAGAGGCTCTACTCAAGAAACCTATTTTTAACCCCTGGCAGCAGCCCGGAACCGCGGACCCAACACACTCTGCACCAGCCAAGCCTGGCCAGTGCCGGAGTGGACAAAGACCCTGAGAACGACCCCACGGCGACTGTGAGCCCGAGTCCGGCACCCAAGGACCCCCCTCGACATCCCGGAGGAAGCCTGCAGCATCAGAACCAAGTGCCACCCCAACCGCGATCAACCAGAGGGTAAGATTCCCGACGTCAAAAGGCACCCCTGCACCCGGCGCCCTGCGGCCCCCTGTGCCCAATCCCAGGGTACCCACTTAACCTACAACTACCCAACTTACCTCTCGAAGTGGTGGTGACACCTGAAACATCCTCGTCCCCGAGCCTGCAGCCTTTTTCCAAACCGGAACATTCCCATTGATTTCCATTGAGCGCCCGAAGGCTCAAAAGCACCCTGCACCCAGCCGCCCGAGTGGCCCTGGCAGTGCCCTCTCTACACTAACCTACTTCCCCACTTGCCCTGAGTAAGTGACCAGGAGCCCAGCTCCCACAGCCGCGTGGCTTGCCAGACAGCAGCCACCAACCAAGGCCCCCCTATCCCTCATAGGATAACATTGGGCCTAACTCTCTCTGCACCCGGCCGTCCTGAAACCGCTGAGGGTGAACCAACTGTACCTACCTAACACTGGGGGACCCCTGAGTCCATGCCCGGAATTTCAACTCTGCCAGTCGAGTACTTACCCTTAAACCGCTAACTTCATTTTCCTCATAGGGTAACATTGACTGGCTTTTTCTTAAACAATCTTCTAAGTGTGAACTTTTCAAAACTGCAAAAATTCACCAAAAATCAGCCAAGTGACAAAAACGAATTTACTCACCTGCTCCTGGGTAAGCTCCCAGTGCTGGATCTTGGTGCCCAGCCCTGACCCTGAAAAGTGTTCACAACTATACTTACCTCTAACTCATTTTTCCCCCATAGGAAACCATTGTCTGCTTTTCTGTGAAATTTCTTCTAAGTGTCTATTTTTGCAAATTTGAAATATTCTTTTAAAATCGTACCATTTCTGCAAACGAAATTACTTACCTGTTTTTGATAAGGACCCCAGTCCTGGGTCTAGGTACCCAGTCCTGGATTACTAAAGTAACGATAAAGTACTCTACCTGCAATTTGAATTTCTTGCCATAGAGATCCATTGAATGTTTTCTTTGAAATATTTTCTAAGTGCTAACTTTTGAAATAGCTAAATATTATTTAAAAATCATTACAGTTATTAAGTCGACTTTCATCACTTGATTCTGAATACTGACCCCAGGCTGGTTCTAGGAGCCAGACCTGGAATTCCAAAAGTAATCTGAAAAGTAATTTATTACAAATAACCTGAATTTACCATTGAGCTCAATGCATTGTTATGTTTAGGAAATAGGATTGTTTATTGCAACCAACTGTGACTGTTTACACATATTTATTGCTTAAGACAAAAGTATTTATATTCAACCTCTCATTCTGAGAAAGTATATTTTTACCCCCTTTGTGGTTCTAAAAATAAAACAAGCATATATTTTATATATATAAACCATTGGCCTAGAGTTCAGTTATTGAGTGTGTGAAACCATTTGCTGACTGAGTGTGTACAATAAATGCTTTACACTGTCCTCTGGTACTGCCTTACTGCTCGACCAAGCTACCACTTTTGAGAGTAAGGTCATACCTAACTTTGACCTCTATCAGCCTCTGGGGGACTGTGGACTCTGTACACCCTGTACCTATTAGGGAACAGTATATACAGAGCCACTTTCTCACAATTTGTGGAAATAGTCTAATTCTGATTCTGCGAAACAGGCTTTACGTTTTATAAACCCAATTGTACGTTTTTGTGCACATATGTAACACGTGTCCACATATTTTAATTAAGTAAGACTTCCAGTGTTACGTTTTTGTTGATTTTCTACACAGCATACAGATGAAAATAGTGGTTTTCCCTGTATGTTTTAGATTTATATTAAAAAAAATACAGAAAGTACGTCTTGTTTTAAGGGACTATCTATGCTGTCTATCGTTACCGTATGGTCAATGTCTGAAGAGACTGACAGTATTGTGGATTTAAAAGGAAAAGGTTTCCTTGTATATGTTTAGATGTACACGATTTTGCAGTACAGTCCTAATGCTGTATTAGATATGTCTCCCTGAAGATCTAAAACCGGTCGTTTAACAGTTAAATCCATGTAGAAATGTATTAGCTGAAACTTATTTTTCACATAACACAATATAAATATGTATGAGCACTAACATCATTTTATTTCCAGAATGTGCGCAATAAAATAAATACGGTTGAATGCAGATAGCAATGTAAAAAATACAAGTAGGACCCTGAATAGGACGCTGGGAGCGGTCTGCTGTAGTCCGGCAGCTGCTACTGAAGAGGCTGAGTGGGCGCCACGAGACGAAGAAGCTGTTAGACCTGACATCCTTGGAATGGTATTTCCCCAAACCTTTTGACTCCAAACCCTGATTTTTGCTGAATTCAATTTCAGGCTAAAATGCTTCTGCTCTCTCGCTTAAACGTGGTAAAATTGCACTACACCTAAGTAGCACATTTAAGGGCACATGCATCATTGGAAATTGAGGTCACAAAGGGGCAGATTCTTGCATTTGGGATGAATCATCCCAAATGCAACAAGCATTGGCATAGCAAATAGGTCTCGCTTTTGGGACCTTATAAGTTTTTAGCCATGCAACAGTTGATGTTATTGCACCAAGGATATTGTGCTGCATACCCAAATACTTATAAGGTCCCAAAAGCGAGACCTATTGGCTATGCCAATGCTTGTTTAAATTAAAATTAATGCCCTGCATAAAGGGAACTAGTTGGTGCAACTAGCAAGGGACAAACTACATGGAAGGCAATGTATATCACTGTTATAAGTGATTGCAGATGAAACGGTCCCTAAAGGGACCTCTCAACGTCACAAACCAGGGGCTGACATGTGGCCAGGGTTTGCCAATTTGGGTTTTGGCTGTTAGGCAGTTTTTAGGGAAGGCACACAGGCCCTGGTCACCTGATTGGCAGGAGCCCAGAGCACAACAAGGAAAAGTGCATCAGCTATTAGGCAAAAAAAGGGGGGGGGGTGGAGGGGGTTACTGCAACAGAAACCCACTTTCTTACACCTACTATATCAGTATATCAATATGAGCAGTATAAACAATGTCAGTCAGTACCACATTATCTTCTGGAGTGATGTTAGGGCCAGATTAATAGCTCTGACCGGGCCAGTCTTGGAGGGCACGCCGCGTTCTGCTTTTGTTGGCGTCACCGCCCCACCAGGGCCCGGGAAGAAAGTGCAGGTGTGCTTGGGGGTCCAGAAACAGCAGCAAAATTACGGTGCCGGTGCTCGCGGTCTCGCCCACAGTCATTAGCCGTACCCTATGTAAGTTATTATGACTTACCGGACCACATGAGGAAATCAGAAGTGAAAAAAGACGGTGCTCTCAGATGGGAGGTGCTGAAAAGTGCTGCCCGAGAAGCACAGGTCCACAGAGCCTCAGTACCTTGAAACCTCCTGCTCAGACTCCTGCTCAAACTCCTGGCTCCCACTCTTTCACCCCTCGCTGTAGCTGTGGGCTAATAAGCTACGAGGACCACTGGAAGCTCCCCTGAGGGAAGCGGAGGTGTAACAGGATTTTTGTGAGGTGGGCAGATGGTACAAGGCAATACAGGGGAACAGGAAAACAACAGAGTGCAGTGAAGAGCAGCACGTCTCCCCCCTCCCCACTGGTTGATCTTCGCCTCGCTTCGTCCACTTAACTCGAGGCTGCTCAGAGCTGCTCACGTCACGTTCAATGCCTGTGTTCAGTGCCACGGGAAGCTTCAGAATAAACAAATGCCATAGTGCGCAGTACCTGTAACAGCCTCTCGTGTCCTCTGGCTGGGCTTCTCAAGGGTTAGCGTGATAGCTCTAATCTCCACAATCACAGGTAGTGGTGAGGTAACGCTGTCACCACGGGAGGTTCGAATTAAATGACAAACTACACAGAACGCATGCGCACTAAAACGGCAGAACAGCAGGAGTCATCGGGCCCTTGAAGTCACATGCATTGCAGATCGAACTCCGTGAGGTTGAAGGCGGGTGAGTCAAGTGTCGGGGCAGCGTGTGAAGTGCAGCTGTGCGGTGCCCTCAGGTCACGGTGCAGGCAGCAGCGACATCATTGTTGAAGCGCTGTCGTGAGCTGATCAACTGGTCTCTGACACCAGTGTCAATGGGCCAAGACTGCGGTGTGGGACGGGCGGTGCATCGTTTAACTTACAAGCGTACCCCCAAACCAAGGTGCAGGCAGTGGCATCGATGTCAGCATGGAGCGGTGTCGGTGGGGATACTGGGGTGGTGGTGTGAAGTGAGGCGGTGCGAAGTGTGGTGTCCACAGGTCACGATGCAGGCAGCAGCGGTGAGACCAGGGTTGCTGTGTGAAATGCTGGGGCTGCCCTCAGGTCACAGAGCCAACAGCGGCGTCGGGTTGCTTTTTCTTCTGCTGCAGCACAAAAAAACAGTTCCTGGTGCTGGTAGCAGATAAGCTTTAAGTCTTTGCTGTCCCTGAGACTTCTTGAACTGGGGGCAAGCTCTACCTCAAGCCTTTGGAGTAACTCAGAAAAATAAGCTGCAGAAAGTCCAATCCTTTCACTGTCCAAGACAAAAGCAGCCACTGCAGGCCAACACAGCAAAGCACACAGTAAAGTGGTAGTCCCTCCTCACAGCTTCTCCAGCTCTTCTTCTTGACAGGTTCCTTAATCCCAAAGAGTTCTTAAATCCTGAGGTCAGGGCCCTAATATTTATACCACATTTCCCTTTGAAGTTGGTACCAACAAAGTTCCCCTGGCATACATAAACCAGTTCTGCCTGGTTCAGCCGAGGAGGGGAGACAGCTTTGTGAGAGGGAGCCACAGTCCATTCAGGTGCGAAAACTCCTCCCACTACTCTAAATGCAGTATGGTCTACTCAGCCTGGCCATGAGTTACCCAGGAAAGGCACGACAACTCCACCTCCCCCTTGTGTCTTTCTAGTGTGAATGCACATCCCCAGCTCCTGACAATCTTAACCCAGACGGGGAATACACCAAAGGCACACGGGATGGTTAATCAAGAAAAGGCCCACTTTCTAGAAGTGGCATTTTCAAACACACAATATAACAAGCATTTACAATGCAATGGTCTCGGCATTGTTAAAGTTAGAGCTATTGGCATTGCTCATGACATTATTTTTGTTTATGTTTTTGTTTTTAAAACATTTAAAGAAACGGCATTGTTATTTACAATGTCAATAGCTTAATCTCTCTCAAATTCGAGACCTATTGCATTTGCACCCACAAACATAGCCACACACACAAAGCCACCCACACACAGAGCCACCCACACACACAGAGCCACCGACACAGCTATTCACATGGAGCCATCTGCACACAAAGAGCCAGCCACACAGAGCCACCTACACACACACACAGAGTTACCCACACACAGACAGAGCCACCCACGCATAGAGCCACCTACAAAAAAAGCCACCCACACAGAGCCACACACACATACGTACACAAGAGACCTAAAAACTGATTTTGATTCTGTTACTATGCATAACATAAGGACAAGACTACTAGGATGAACTATAGACGAGCACCCTGAACAGTTTACACGTGATGAAGTGCTTACCAGTACAATGTTACCCCAGAAGTGGCTTGACAGATTTCTAGCTAAGGAGTGAAGCATTTTTGCCCGTACACACCTTTCATTTTATCTAAGTGATGTTGCTGGCTGAAATATGATTCCCAAATCTCAAAGGATAAAGGATTTCAATTCTTGAATTATCACACAAACCAGATCCCATTTCTATAACCTTAACCCTGCCTCTGCTGCCTGTGCTTAGGACACGGAGAGACAGATGGTTCATCTGAGAGTGCGGGAAGGTGGGACGGGCACTCAGTCCAAGGCTCGCCCTCTCCCCTCCTGCGCCCTCCTCCCTGCCAGCCATTGGCCGGAGACCAGCTCATCCCTGTGACCCAGGGAGCCCGTGTCAGACCTCCCTTCCCCGGTACCTGCTGGAGACAGCACAGCTGGACGCGAGCACCCGCCCAGCCCCCTGCAGGGCTTTGCACACTCACTTTCACTAAACACAAACCCACAGCAGCACACACTAATAGAAACGAAAACAGCCGCTGTGCACCCCCAGAGGCGCTGAACGTCTGTGTGCCTGAGGCCTGGGGTTCTACTTCAAGGGGTCCTAAGACAGCGAGCTCTTGTTACCAACCAGCAGCTACACAGAGCTGAACTCGCAACAAAGTACAGCGCACTGAGGCAGCCTCTCACCGCTGGGTGTGCTCTGCAGGTCCGAATCTTAACCGCTCCTTTCATCCGTGCCAATTAATGCGTGTAGGGTTTGAATGGAGAATCACGGTTTAGGGGAAACTGGCAACTTGACTAAAATAGTAAATGTATGAAAAGCGGACTTTGGGACTCCGTGTGTTGGCAATATTTCACCAAACTATAACGCAAAGAGGTCTGGAGCGCCCCAAGCTACAGAAACATAGCGCTTTCACATAAAGACGTGGGCTTCCAGCAGTGGCTCCCTTAAGGCACCGCCGGATGAGCAATAATAGAATTTTAAGGTGGAACTTGAGATGGACAGGACGGGGTGAAGTTGGTTTCTTTGCTACAGGCGCACTCACCCAGCAGCATCCACAGTCTGCATTTGGGCCGGGCTTGACCAGTGTCCCTGCCGCTGCTGGGCTCCCTCTGAGGTGCTCCTGCCCCATCCGGCAGCGCTAGAACTGTGATTAATAGTAGCAAGAGCGCGCTGGCCTCTCAAGGAAGCGATGAAAACGTCCCACCGCCCACTGAGTGATTAAAGGCAGAGGCCCCGGTGTCACTGCACCTGCCGCACAAATGAACGCTGCGCCCATTTAGGAGAGCGCTGATTCTGAGACCCGAATACAGAAGGTTTCGCAGCCGGCTTTCGGCGTGTTATGTGCCGGCAGTGATCTTTATTTTGAAACCAGCTCTGTCTGGGATCAAAGAGCTATTTATATTTATTTTAACAACAAAATATTAATCTTTACCCTGCTCAGTCCGGATGCCGCGTAATTATTTCGATATTTTAAATACATTTGAAATGTCTTGGTAGCCAAAGGTCAGTTTTTGGTGGGTTCTTGTTGAAATTCGTACCCGAAATATGAAATGGTCTCACTAATTGTTGTGATGCAGATGTAACCCACCGGAATGTGTGCACCGCGACACGACGGAGCAGCCGTGGAGATTATCGAGGTGAATAATAGCATTGACTTTGCAGTTTCTTTAAATGTTTTTTAAAAAAACATAAACAACAATGTCATGAGCAATGCCAATAGCTCTAACTTTATCAATGCCGAGACCATTGCATTGTAAATGCTTGTCTTCCTTGAGGACCGGCCGCAACCTATGGGGGGCGGAGGATGAAGCCAGATTAAAAGCAGTAAAGTCCCTAGGTCCGGGGGCTGCTGTGGTGGTTAGTAAAGGGGTGGGGGTCCCGGCCCTTAACACTTCTAGGCTGCTCCTCCTCGGCAGAAACTGGCACATGTGTACCTAGACAGCAGGACACTCCGACCACCCAGCACAGAGGGGCAAGGGAGGAAGTCCGGAATGGAGTCCGATGTCCACTTGAGAAGCTGGACGAGCATGGAGGGAAAATGAAACGTCGGTGTGTGTCAGAAGGGCGAATACGAATTAGATCCATGCCCCACAGCCACGCCGTGAACTAAAGGACACATAAGCACCAGTCATGTATAGAAATAAAACGTAACGTGGGAGCGCGCGCAGCTAATGAAGAGGATCATGCATGATGAACTCTTAGCAGCCGCTGTGAACAAAAGAAAAGAAGTGAAACACTGTCCCAGTGCCGCTGAGTATTTAAAAAGTATAGTTAAGACGCGGTAATGAAGAGGAACATATGCGAAGATCTATTCAATATTACACACCTTTCCCCTCCAATTTTGAGTTAAAATATGGGGAGTGCTTACCTTAACCGCGGCCTGGGTAAGTTTACAGATTCTTCCACTCCCCCTCATCTATGGCTGGCTGCGTGCCTGAAAGTGACGAAGGCGGATGTTGAGTAGGTGCTCAGTGTTGTGAAGGGGGTCGGGTAAACTGTTTTGGGTGGGTGGGGGCACTGCAAAGGGAATAGGTATGCGGCCTAGGAAAGCTACTCACAACTGGGTCAACATGAGACCACTGGACTGGGTGACCCGCTCGCACAAGAGACTCCATTTTGATATCTGTGCACTGAGAAAGATGGCAGCCCCTCTCAAGCCGACAGTCAGAAGGCCGAATTTGGCCTCGATGTGGGTTAGACCTCAGCATCCCGGGACTACGAGTCCCAGAATGCAAAGAAAAAATCCTGTACTGGAGCAGCGAGTCATACGCGGACTTTGGAAACTAGGACAGCACCTGTAATGTTAATAGGTCTAGATTATGTGTTAACTTTTTGTTGTGGGGGTAAAAGTCCCAGCATGCTTGAATGCCCACTGAAAATACAATAGCGCCAATAGAAGCGCCCTCACGAAGTGGGATCTTTTGATGGCAGTATTCGCGGGTTCATGTTACTTATCAGAGGCGGGGCCAATGATTTGCACGCTTCTGTGGACTGCCCCCCCCCCTCCCCCACCCGATGTGTCCACAGAAGACACCAGTCAGATCGAAGACCTGCAATGCAGTCTAGACTTTAACATACCATAGCAATTGCGGAAGGTTGTGATGTGTCCCGCTAGTGGAACAAAAGCAGACCCCACGATCACACCAGTCCCCACTAGCCACAGCTCCCACTACAATATTCAGATTTTCAATCCATTTCTCTCACTCTCTCCTTGAACACTAAAAACCCAGGCACAACTAAAGCATGCAACTGGTCGAACAGTAAACTACATGCGAAATCGAGACAAAAAAATAAAACCACCACAAGACAAAAATAACCGATTTGCTGTACTAATGTACCGAACGCCAATCGCAGGTGTGTTATATCTTCCACGAGGAGACGTATTTTGAGAACTGAAAAAAACTGTAAACGAGCGTTTTGGATGTTTGTATTCCACTTACGCATATATACTAGAAGCGTTTTGAGTTGAGAAGCTGCGCAAAATGTAAATATCTCATACTATGCCTGTGTTCACGGCACTGTGCCCCTCAGCCAAAACCCTTTCGAACGCTAATTTACTAACACCAGGAAGGGTCACACATTAGGAAACAATACGTATCTGACTGTAAACAAGCTAGCCGCTATGTGGCGCCAGAACGCAATCTATTTCCCACAAACGACCATACTAGTCAATCAGATACAGCAACGAGTAGAAAAAAAAAACAACTGATAACGTATTAATAAAGGGGAATCGATGAGTTATAAAATAAATATACCAGGTTTGAACCGAAAATACTTTTAATAAGCAGACTGGTAAAGTTTCAGGCCAGACCGTCTTGAAATAGTGTTTTTTGAGAGCGAGTGTTACTTATAGAGCGCAATTTAAAATGAAGATGCTTAGCACAGCAGAAATGCCTCGGAGAAAGGCAGCGTCCTTTTCGGATTCGGGGGCGTGTTTTGCTGTGGTCTCCTCCCTGAGACTTTTCGCAAAAAACACGACCCCGATCCGAAAAGGACAGGGCATGATTGGAGTGACGGGACCTCTTCTCCAATGGCTGGCCAGCATTTACTAGGCCAGCCAATGGAGAACAGGGGAGAAGAGGGGCGGGTTCAAGCCCCTCTTCTCCCAAGTCATTATCTCTCGCGAGCGAGACTGCGCAAGCGCAGCCATCGCTAGCCGAGACCTAAAAATCATCTTCACTAAAAGATGCATTTTTAAATTCGGAGTGCAGCAACCCTAGAATCCAGCTATTTCGTCTCAATGGAAAGTTATGCTTGTAAGGTGTTACAAGGCAACTTCCATGGCAACGCACAAGTAACTTACCTTCGGTAACTATAGATCTGTATGAGACGTTAGTTAGTGATAGATTCCTTACCTTAGAATTACCCCCAGGCTTCAGACTGGATCCGGAAAGTTTTCGTCAGCAGTACCCCTGTGCGTCGGAAGGTGGCGTTGTGCGGCTCCGCGTCAGTCGAAGGCGTGATCGCCGGGATAACGTCGCGGCAGCTAAGACGCCGGCCTCGCGCGCGGACATCAGTTCTGTACACTACTTTCCACGTCAGGAACGCAGAGCCATGCAAGATACTGATCACTGGTGCATTGAAACTAGGGCCCTGAAAGGAATGACCTTAACCCTAGAAATCTGTTCGCAGAACGGGGAGGATGGGTGGAGCGGTAAGGAATCTATCACTAACTAATGTCTCTTACAGATATATCGTTACCGAAGTTAAGTAACTTGTGCATCTGAAAGAGACGTTGGTGATGGATTCCTTACCTTAGACTAGATACCCCAGCAATACCAACCCCGGTGGTGGGTCTGCGAACCAAGATCACACCACAAAGTCACGAAGAACAGAACGGCCATAGAAGCAGTCTCTCCGGACTTGACTGTCAAGGCAATAATGCTTAGTAAAAGTGTGCAGCGAGGCCCACGTGGCTGCCTGACAGATGTCTGCAGGTGGACAGCACGTCCCAATGCGGTAGCAGCTGCTGTCGCCCTGGTGAAATGGGCACGCAGCCCCACCGGAGGCTCCTTTTTAGCCAGAGAATAAAAGGCTTTTATACATAAGACGACCCAGCGGGAGACAGTTCTCTTGTGTACAGCCCGACCTTTCTTGGCGCCTACGTAGCCTACAAAGAGTTGGTCATCCACCCGGAACTGTTGTGTGCGATTCAGGTAAAATGAGAGCACACTTTTTGGATCCAGACGGTGGAGCCTCTCTTCCTCTCTGGAAGGCTACGGAGGCGGAAAGAAAGTGGGCAAGGTGATAGATTGCCCTATATGGAAGGTAGTAACAACGTTTGGCAAAAAGGAAGGACGAGTGCGGAGCACAACTTTGTCCGGATGAACAGAGGTTTACAGGAAAGAGCTCACTCACGCGCCTAGCAGAGGTGGTGGCAACCAGGAAAGCAGTCTTCAAAGTCAATAAACGAAGAGGACAGTTGTGCAGCAGCTCAAAGGGAGGGCACATAAAATAGGTAAGAACCAGATTCTAGTCCCACTGCAGCATCACAAAAGGAATAGGAGGGAAAAGGTGAGTAATGCCTTTGAGAAATCTATTTACAACAGGGGACTTGAAAAGAGAGGGCTGATGGGGGAGCCTGAGAAAGGCTGTAATAGCAGAAAGGTAGCCCTTAATAGTGCCCAGAGCAGAGCCCTGCCGGACAAAAGAAGGAAGAAACAAAAGGACTTGTGAAAGAGGGGCAGAAAGGGGAGCCACAGCCTTTGCTGTGCACCATGCCACAAATTTGTTCCACCTGCAGGCGTATACCGATTTAGTGGAGGGACGCCTGGCAGCCAGAATGATATCACAGACTTCAGGAGGCAAGTCAAATGGAATCAACTGTCACCACTCAATCTCCAAGCAAGGAGGTGGAGGCTGGACAGGTTCGGGTGGAGGACCGTCCCCTGCTGCTGCGACAGAAGATCCTCCCGAAGAGGCAGTCAGATCGGGGGCTCCACGCTCATACTGAGTAGTTCGGGATATTAAACTCTTCGAGCCCAGTATGGGGCCACAAGAATGACTTTGGCCCGGTTGCGCCTGATCTTCTTTAGCACTCTGGGTAGAAGTGGTATAGGCGGAAAGGCGTACAATAGACCGCAACTCCACTTGTGACGAAAAGCGTTGCCGAGTGAGTACCGCCTTGGAAATTCCAACGCGCAGAACTGCGGACATTGCACGTTCTCTTCGGTGGCCAATAGATCTAACCAAGGCTCTCCCCACTGTTGACAGAGACCTTGCGACACCTCCGAGTGAAGACGCCATTCGTAATCCATCATGCACCTGCGGCTGAGTTCGTCCGCCCTGGTGTTCAAAGAACCTGCCAAGTGTTGAACCACCAAGGAAATGCATGGTGTTCCAGCCATGTACAGAGACGCAGAGCCTCCTGACAAAGGGTTCACGACCACACCCTGCCTTGCTTTTTGCAGTACCACATGGCGGTGGTGTTGTCTGTGAACACCTGCACTACTCTTCACCTGACAGAGGGAAGGAATGCTTTCAGTGCAAGTAGGATCGCCCGGGGCTCCAGATGGTTGATATGGAGCCTGGACTCCGCTGGAGACCAGAGGCCTCTGATCTCCGCCTCTCCCATGTGGCCGCCTTTAACCAGGAGGGACGCATCCGTCACCACTGTGTGCTCCGGTTGGGGAAGGGAGACTGATCTGCCGCTGACCCAATGCTGGTTCGTGAGCCACCACTGCAATAGTGGTGCAGTGCCCTCCAAGATCTGGATGTACTCGGCCAGGTTACCCTGATGCTGCTCTCACTGGAATTTCAGGTCCCACTGCAGAGCCCGCATATGCCATCTGGCATGACTGGTCAGCAGGATGCAGGAGGCCATGAGGCCCAGCAGCCTCAAGGTCACCCTGACCGAAACCCAGGACAAGGGCCGAAAGATCGGAATCATAGCCCGAATGTCCCGGACTCGCTGTTCAGGAGGATAAACCGAAAACCGCGCCATGTCCAGAACCGCTCCAATGAAGAGGAGCTTCTGAGAGGGAATCGGGTGCAACTTTGGCACGTTGATGGAGAACCCCAGCAGTTACTGGAGGTCGGCCGTAGTCTGGAGGTGGGAAGACGACTGCCTGGGGCGAGCCCTCTTTCAACAACCAGTCGTCGAGATAAGGGGGGGGGGGGGCGGAGACTGAAACCCTTGATCTGCGCAGATGAGCTGCAACCAATCAATCAATCAATCAGAGCATTTGTAAAGCGTACTACTACCCGTGAGGGTCTCAAGGCACTAAGGGATGGGGAAATGCTGCTATTGTTCGAGGAGCCAGGTCTTGAGGAGTCTTCTGAAGGTCAGTAGGTCTCGGGTCTGCCGGAGGCGGATGGGGAGGGTGTTCCATGTCTTGGCGGCGAGGTGGGAGAATGATCTGCCGCCGGCGGTCACTCTTCGGTTGCGGGGGGACAGTGGCGAGGGTGTAGAAGCGGAGTCGGCTGTGGAGGTATGCTGGTCCGGTGTTGTTGAGTGCCTTGTGTACGTGGGTGAGGAGCTTGATGGTTATCCTCTTGTTGACAGGGAGCCAGTGCAGATCTCTCAGGTGGGGTGTGATGTGGCTGCGGCGAGGGATGTTGAGGATCAGGCGTGCAGAGGCGTTCTGGATGCATTGGAGCCGTTTCAGGAGTTTGGCCGAGGCTCCTGCATAGAGGGCGTTTCCGTAGTCCAGTCTGCTGCTGACGAGGGCCTGGGTGATCGTCCTTCTCGTTTCGGTGGGGATCCACTTGTAGACCCTGCGGAGCATGCAGAGGGTGTTGAAGCAGGAGGAAGAGACTGCGTTGACCCGTTTCGTCATGGAGCGGGTGGAGTCGAGGATGACCCCTAGGTTACGTGCGTGGTCGGTGGGCGTTGGAGCTGTTTCTAGTGCGGTCAGCCACCAGGGGTCGTCCCAGGCAGAGGGGGTGAATCAGAGGATAAATAGCTCCGTCTTGTCCGAGTTCAGCTTCAGTCGGCGTTTTCTCATCCAGTCGGCGACGGCCTTCATTCCTTCATGGAGGTTGGTTTTGGCGGTGTGGGTGTCTTTGGTGAGGGAGGATCAGCTGGGTGTCATTAGCGTAGGAGATGATATTGAGGTCGGGCGACGTGGGCGAGCGGTGCCATGTAGATGTTGAACAGCGTTGGGCTGAGGATGAGCCCCGGTGTACGCCGCAGATGATCTCGGTGGCTTCGGACCGGAAGGGAGGGGGGGCAAACGCTCTGTGTTCTGCCAGCGAGGAAGGAGTTGGTCTAGTCCAGGGCCTTCTCTTGGATCCCGGCGTCGTGGAGGCGTGTTCGTAGCGTGCGGTGGCAGACCGCGTCGAAGGCGGCTGACAGGTCATCGAAGTACAGGTTCACTGATCAGTTTAGCTGCTGCATTCGGTCAGCAGAGAAAAAAAAGAGGATTATTTGATTATTAGGATGAGGGCCGCGGTTTCTCTGTTGTCTCGCAGGGTCCTGATGTCGTCTGTGGCGGCGGCGATGAGGACAGTTTCGGTGCTGTGGTTGCTGCGGAACCCGGACTGGGACGGGTCCAAGATGCTGTTCTCCTCGAGGAATCTGGTCAGTTGTTTGTTGACGGCCTTCGATGACCTTCGCCGGGAACGGGAGCAGAGAGATGGGTCGGACGTTCTGGAGGTCCTTGGGGTCTGCCTTGGGTTTCTCGAGTAAGGCGTTGATCTCTGCGTGCTTCCAGCTCTCTGGGAAGGTAGCTGTCTCAAAGGAGAAGTTGATGGCTTTCCGGAGATGGGGTGCGATGGTGGTGCTGGCTTTGTTGAAGATGTGGTGTGGACATGGGTCTGACGGGGATCCGAAGTGGATGGAGTTCATGATCTTGATGGTGTCGTCGTTGATGTGGGTCCAGGAGATCAGGCGGTTGGTGCGGGTGGTGGTCGTGGGGATGGGGGTGGAGGCTTCGGTGGTTGCCAGGGCGGTTGCAGTGTTGAAGCTGTCGTGGAGGTCTGCGATCTTGGGATGTCGTTGGTGTTGGAGAGTTCCTTCACGATGTTGAAGAGCTCTTTGCTGTTGTGTGCGTTGCTGTTTAGGCGGTCTTTGAAGAAGGTCCTTTTGGCAGATCTGATGAGGTGGTGGTGTCTGCGGGTGGCGTTCTTGTCGGCTGCGTAGCTTTCCGGTGTTCGTTCATGGATACAGTTCTTCTTTAGCTTTCAGCAGGTTTGCTTGGAGGACTGGAGGTCTTCGGAGAACCAGCTTGCTTTCTTTCTGGTGTGGCTGTTGCAGGGCGAGGGCGGACATTCGCTGTTCTTTGGTGACTTTGCTCCAGCATCGGCGAGGCATCTGCTGGGTGCGGTGGTGTGTGGCGGGCTTCCGGAAGGTGAAGTGGATGCAACGGTGGTCGGTCCAGTGGAGTTCGGTGGTGTGGTTGAAGAAGACGTGGGAGCTTGCTGAGAAGATGGGGTCCAGCATGTGGCCGGCGTAGTGGGTGGGTGTTGTGACGAGTTGTCGGAGTCCGAGGTTGGCGAGGTTGTCGATCAGGGCGGTGGAGTTGGGGTCGTCGTTGTTCTAGAGGTGGAAGTTCAGGTCCCCGAGGAGGATGTAGTCCGTGGAGGCGAGGGCGTGTGTGCTAATGAAGTCGGCGATGTAGTCGCTGAACTGTGGTCGGGGTCTGTAGACGACGGTTCCTCTGAGGGTGGTGTTGAGGTCGGTGTGGATCTGGAAGTGCAGGTGTTTTGCGGTACTGAGGGTGTCATCGGTGTATGTCGAGATTTTGAGTGTGTTCCTGTGGACGATGGAGATTCCTCCTCCTACTCCATTGGTGCGGTCCTTGTGGGTGATGTTGTAGCCTTCTGGGATGGCTAGGGCCATGTCCGGTCCGAGTAGGGGTTCAGCCAGGTCTCAGTCAGGAAGGCGACGTCTGGGGTGTTGGAGTCCAGTCAGTCCCAGATTTGAACGGCGTGTTTGCGTGCGGAGCGGGTGTTGAGAAGGATGCATCCGAGGTAGTTGGGTTCTTTGGTAGGTGGGTTAGCGGGCCGGACGCTGGAGAATCTGAAGTTCCGGCAGGAGAAGGGTCCTTGGGTGCGCTTCAGGGCGGTCAGGCAGCAGGTGCATGATCATCCGGTGTTGAGTGCGTGGAGGGTGCAGGGGTCGTTGAGGATGTGGTGGCACTTGTGGGATGTGGGAGGGTGGAGCAGCTGGGAGGCGGCAGCGGGCGGCGAATGGGAGTGCGGGGGGCAGGGACGCAGAAACAGGGAAAACGGGCGAGGAACGGCAATAAGGCAAAAAAGGAAATTAAACAAATTAGGTACAGAAAGAAAAACAAATAAGGCACAGGAACACCAAAATGTAAGCAAAACCAATGCGGGTCCGGGCGGCGAGGCAGGCAAAGACGGACAGAGCCGTGCAGCAGCGTGGGGAGCGACCTGCCTGTGAGCACTTTCGTGAACACCCGAGGGGCACTGTCAAGGCCAAAAGGGAGCACGGTGAACTGAAAGTGGCCTACCGTGAACCGCAGGTAACGGCAGTGGGCTGGCAGAACGGCGATATGAAAGTAAGCGTCCTGCAAGTCCAACGTCAAATCCAGTCTTATGGTCTAGGGCAGACAAAACTTGAGTAAGTGTGAGTATCTTGAACTTCTCCTTCCGGAGGAAGCGATTGACGTTCTTAAGGTCTAAGGCCTTTGTCCTTCTTTGAAACAAGGAAGTAGTGGGAACAACAACCAAGACCAACTTCTGGCGTCGGAACGCGCTCGATGGCCCCCTTACCCAAGAGGGCCGCAACTTCCTGCTGGAGAAGTGTCAAGTGATCTCCCAACATGCAGTGGAATTGAGGTGGCATGGCTGGAGGGGTAGACCCTTCGGACTATCTGTAAAACCCACCTGTCCGAAGTGATGCTGCGCCAGTGGGGGAGGCGATGGCGAATCCTGTCGCCCACTGGTGTTTGATGGGCCTGAAACACTGGACTATGAATGTTTGGCGGCAGGGGGTGGTGGTGGATTGAACCGCCCGCTGGCCCCGTGACCCACCTCTGCAGGTCCCACGGTTACGACTGCAGGGAGACTGTTGCTGCACAGGCCTGTGGCTCTTAAACGAACGTGTTTTGGCGCCCCTTCCTTGTCCACGAAAGGAGCAAAAAGCAGAAGTCGGCGGTGTCAAGACCAGAACGAATCGTGAACTTGGCTGCATCTCTCCCTTCAGCAAAAGCTTGGGAGAGCACTGTCCGGGCCTCCTTTGGACACTGAGGCAGCACCTGCGCCACCGTATCCCACACAGAGTGAAAATAATGGCCCAATAAGCATGCGGTGTTCACAGACCGCAACCCTGAACTGGCGGAAGAGAAAATCTTCTTCCCAAACTGCTCCAGTTTCTTGGATTCCCTGTCCGGAGGTGTGGAAGGGAATGCGCTCAGGGATGCAGAGGTTTGGACAATCAAGCTCTCGGGTAGGGTGTTGGGAGAGGAAAATGGGGTCGCCCAGGGCCGGGCGTTGGCATCGGGCCACGTTCCTATCCACAGGAGCTCCTGTGTTGGGCCTGGACCAGGTGCCCAAAAGAACGTGAGAAAGTGCGTCATTGAAGGGCAGCAGCGGCTCCACAGAGAAAGCCGCCGGCTGAAGCACTTCTGTCAGGAGGTTAGTCCGGACGGCCACTGTAGGGAGCTCAAGGTGGAGAGCCTTGGCTGCCCTACGCACCACCACTGATTAAATACCACCCTCCTCCGTAGCCACGGTAGAAAGAGAGTGCGCCAGATTCTGGAGAAAAATCCAGTCCACCTGCGTCCTCCAAATCCTCTGCCCAGTGCGGCTCTAACTTGCATTGGGCTGCGAGAGGGTCTTCAGACCCCTCCCAGTTCTCCCAGTCCTCCGTAACATGCTGGTCAGGGGGGAAAGGAGGTGGAGGATGGAGAAAGGGATAGAAATTCCCCATTGGCGTCGATTGACACCGGTCCGGCACCTTCTCCATGTCCGGGTGGAACCCGGGGATGACATCGGCCGGGTGGGCGACCGGCGGCAGTGCCGTAGACGTCAACGGAGGTCGTACGAGGTCAACTGACGTCGGCTGTGATCCATGCATGGATCCATGGGGGTCTCGCTGCGCCGAGGCCGGAGCCGTCGATTTCAGGGCCGGAGCCGTCGACGAAGAAGGGCGAGGACCCCCAGTTGGACCCACATGGCCTGAAGGCGTGCTGGTGGGGCCCGATGGGCCAAAGAGGCGAGCCATGGCTGACAGGAAGTGCTGCAGCTGGGCCGGAGTTGCAGACGGACCTGGGAAAGGCGAGTAGGCCGTCGGCAACTGCGTAGACTCCGCCGGAGCCACGGGCGGCACCACCCGCACCCTCAGCAATGTCACGCGACAGGCTTCTTCGACTTCTTGTGCTTCGTCTTACGTGGCGCCGAGTGCGAAGACGTCGAACGATGATGGCAGCTCCGCGACCGGTCCCTCGACCTCCCACGGGAACGGGACCTTGAACGGCGTGGCACCGACTCCCGGGCCTCAAGCAACTTTCAGGACCACTGCCGCAAAGTTTTCAGAGCCATGGCCCGGCAGTCTGGGCACGACGTGGGGTCATGGTCGCGCCCGGGCAGTACTGGAGACAGTAGACAAAGTAGAGGATGGTGTGCGGTGTGCTTGGTAGCCCATTTGATGCCGTGCCCAAAAGAAAACTCACTCCACCATCACCACAACTACGGTTTCAAATTTCGACATCACCAATAAATACTTCAGTATTGCTTACACCTTTGCCTACATATTTCTTCCTGCACGTCAATTCACTTCACAGCCATCCTCTGTGAGACAGCTGTTACTGCAAGCTATCCAATACAACAGCTATCTAGGACAGTTTACGTCAGCAGAACTACCAAAACCAAGCACAGAGGGGCAAAGCTCTAAGCAACACACTGCTCTGGCATGAATCTGGGGGTAACTTAGTTGTACAACCTTGACCTCAGCTGTGCAGGGGTACACTTTTACTCACCCTCTTCATTCATGTGACCTTCCAACAGTACCTGCGCAACCAAGCTCTTTGTGGGAGGCTGCTTTCTTTGTGGACAAATGAGTGGGTCAATAAGCTACATGGGGAAAGGAGCACTATAATTCTGGGCATATAACATGGTGTTCAAGACTACTACAAATAAGCACTCAAACAAAAAAGCCCCCAGCCATGTACTTACTGTTCGAACCTGCTTCAGAGCATGATGCTGTGCTACAGATTCCTGCTTGGCTTGTGCGGAGGCAGCAGTCTGCTGAAGTATTCGCTGTTCAATCTCCTGTTCCTGTTGAAGGGCCTTCACAAACGCAGCTTTTAATCGGTTTGTGTGTTCTGCCTTCAATGCCTTCTTTTGGTTTGAGGCCATGCATGTTTCACACATAATAGTGCCGTTCTTCTCCTCCCTCCAGCGGCTAGTGAAGTCAGTTTTACACTGGGCACAGCAGTATGGTTCATGGAAGGCAGCTCCAGTTGAAATTTTGCCTGTAAAGCATGAAAGAACATGTGGTATCAAGAGAAAAAACAGCATTGTCCATAAAGCTCCCATCTTATATCATTCCAAGGCTATCTCTTACATCGATACTGAACAATTATCTCAAGTGTTGTGGATGTTCAATGGCAAAGATCATTCTGCTGCTCAGATGTTAATACATGAGTGTGAGAAAAGGCCCCTCATTAGGTCTCGCCTGGCGTTGGAGCGTGCATGCGCTCCTCGCCTGCGAGAGCTATAGTAAACAGTATGAAGAAGGTGACTTTAATCCACAACCTTTTTAGGTAGTGATTAATGTATTTTCTGTGCTTCTGGTTTGCTGGCTGTCACTTTTGTTGACGCCCTTGCAGTTTTCGGATGCCACCCCTCGTGACAAGTGCATCTATTTTCACTCAGCCCTAGCGCGATGCAAATAGAAGCGGCTGAATGAAAACAGATGGCAAACGTAAAGGCAACGTTTTGCGTGCGCACCACTCTGACACCTGGGCGTGATAATGTCAGAGAGACCCCGCACAGCCATCGCCTGTGCTCTGCAGAGATCCCGTGTTTTGGGCAGCAGGCAGTGGAATTTAATTTCAAGCACGGCTTTGTCTGAAGGGCTCGCGATGCGGGGCTTGGAACAGACGGTGGAATCTACAGAGAGGCTGCCTTGGGGACTCCGCCTCCGCCCCCATCAATCTGCTGCTACCTCGTCTTCATTGAAAACGCATCCCCAACCCTTACTGAGCAGAAAAACAACCTTTCGCAGCCCTGCGCATCCGCTGGGGCTCAGAGCGGCCCCGGCTCTGGGGGGATGTCATCATTCTGAAAGCATCCCTGCCCTTTGATACTCCTGTGTGAAGGTGCTGGCTGCGTGCGAGCCGCTGTGCAGCTTCGGAGCGCTTGTTAAAGCTCACTGGCCAGGTTGCACACACTTCACCACATTAAGGACATTCTCGGCTGAAGGCAAGGGCATATACTGTACCCGGCACCAGAGGCAACAACTGCACACCGCAGCTGGCCGAGGAGAGGGAGAGCCGAAGCGAGGCAGACCGGGAGCACAAGGGAAGACATGAAAGCCAGCTGTAGAGGGGATCGCCCCTGCGCACGGGGACCAGGATTCTTAGCAGCATCGCAGAGCCCCGGACAATCCATCCCTCTTAAATACGTGCCGGGGCCACCCCAGGGGCTTGTCAGTGATTACAGGGACCCGTCTTGCACGGAGGTGGTCGTCGGGTGTCTGCTAGACAATATTAACCCCCTATGTGCTCTCTAGTACTCCTGCCGTCTCACTCCCTTCTCCGGCTGCACCTGTAGCACTCAGTGTCCTGTCCCACTAGAGTTCGGGTGTGGAGGTCCCTCCTGCTGTACCACGGGACAGGCGTGGCAGCGCAAGGGGGTGCTCCAGTGCCAGTGTGTGAGCAGGAGTAGCACATGGGTTCCAGGGCAAGGAATCGGCAGGGGGGGGGGGGTACTGATCTTGGCGCCGAGGTGGAGTAGTTCACGTGCATAAAACAAGGGCCGTGGAGGCGAAGGGATCTGAGGGCGAGTGGGTTACCTTCCCTCGAAGGAGCAGAGCAGGTTCTCTGCATACCTGGGGAGGAGGATGGGTTTTGGCGCAGGTGCTGGAGCCCACGGAGTGTATTTTTCAGTGTACGAGTTTGGCTTCCCCCGAAGGGTGGTAGCATCCACCTGTAGGGGCAGAGGTCAGCGGCAGCCGGACTACAACCCGCCGGCACCATGTTTTTTTGAGCATCCCCTCCACACAGGACCTAATGGACTCCTTTGGAACCCGCTATGTGGTTAAGTAAGTACCGTAAACACTACGGGGCAGATTTACAAGCCCCTTGCGCCACTTTTGCATCACTTTTCCAATGTTTAAAGTGGCGCAAGGGGCTTGGAAATCTGCCACTACATCTGGAATTTAAACGCGCATGGTGTCGTCTAGCCCTGTGTTTTCACTGACTCGGTTGTGCCCTTTGATTCCAGCTTTATTCCCTGTATCCGAAGGGCTTCCTGCTCTGCAATGTGCGCTACAGTGACCTGTACAGGTGGAATGAGAAGGTATGGGACGCAGAGTGTGCTGGGCCTCCTGCTGGGTGTGAGGCGTGCGTCGTGTCTCTGGTAGCGTTACCGGCGGCGTCAGGGCCCCAGGAGAAGAGCTAGATCTGGGGGAAAACATTTCGGGAACCCATAATTTAGGGGTCAGGGTATGGCAACGGAGTGGGGGTGAAATTACGAGGGGCAGAGGCTGACGGGCAATATATATTGTTCTGAAAGAAACTGCAATAAGGACAAACGTCACAGCAAATCTGTTCTTGCCTAAACTGGTCACAAAGGGTGTATTTTAGAATATTTTATGAGGTTGGGCAAGGCTCTTGCTGCAAAGATCTTCGTGTGTGTAGAAAATCCCAGAGGGTATTAATGGTAACATGACTGGTGGTTAGTTAATGCATTTACTGGAGAGATCTGTGTTTTGTCTAGTCACAGTGTGACTCTCAAAGTTGTATAAGAGGATTATTTTCTCATGTAAAACAAACATGTTTATTTTATGTAGATAGATATGTGGGTAGTTGCCCTTGACAAAGTGATAATTTTGTTTTTGTAGTTCATAAATTTCAGTCCTCTTACAATAGCTCATTGAGCTAAGAACCACCATCTAGAAGCTGCATGCAAACTACAAAGCAGGGATGTATACCCTTATTGTTTATAACTCTGGCCCCATTATACAGCTCCTAAAAGAGTTCATTTGGAAACTCCTAATCAATAATTATACACGCATGCGCATCGCGCGCTGCTGAGCCCGGCGGAGCAGCGGACCCTGGAGCTCCGGAGGTAGAGAGGCGGCGGGGGTCATGTCACAGGCCACAGCGCCTGGAGCCCCAGGACTGGTTTCGGATTCCAACAGGCTCCTCGCGTGGGGAGATTTGCACCCGATCTTGTGGTAGGTTTCTACGGGCTCTTTGAACCAGGGTGCCACAGATTTAGTTAGTGGCCCAGCGGGGGCTGGCCGTAGCCCACTGGCTGTGTCCGTTTATTTGTCCGTGGTGGGCAGGCCCCCCTGGGCGCATTCAGCATGATAAAAGGTGCATACAGAGTGGGTCAAAGGTCGGCTCCTTCAATCAGTTATCGAGGGAGGGGTTGATCAGAGACCCTGGAACTGTTAGTAGTTTACCTAAAAGATCAAAATTTAATTCCAATGATCGAGGACACAAGAGGCACAAAAAACTGTCATGTTGGGGATCTGTGGCTGCGCCAGTTAGAGACACCACTCCCTGTATTCTTTTCTTTGTCTCACCCATGACACTCCACCTCCCAAAGTTACTAGACTAGTTCGCAACTACCATAATGCAGATACCTTACTGGGATATTCTGAGAGGTCACAGGCACAGCCGCTGGTGCTTCTGCCATGAAGCCGGCAGGGACATACGCAAAGATCTGCTGTGCACAGTGTAATTACTATGTATATCGGATCAAATCTGCGAAGTGGCAGTTGTGCAGTGCACATTTGAGTAGGATGTCCCAGAAAGTGTGTAAATGTCTACTTTGTTAATGGAGGAAAAAAACGATTTAAATGTCACCCGCAGGACAGCCCTCAGCTTGGCTCAGCCCATGGCTTGCCACTATGCTGCACCGCAGGACAGGCTGCTGTGTCTTCAGCATCACATTGCTGCAGGTAATTCAGGTGCGTCTGCACATGTGTATTTGTTGTCCAGAGCTGCTTTACAGACGATCGCCAGCTCTCTGGTTATGGTGAAGCAAGAGCATGTTCATTCGTAGTCTCCAGAACTGAGTGACTCACTGCTAGAATCGAAGCCTCTGGGGCACACTACCAGTGCTGGGAGTTCGATTTCAGCATACGGCGAGCTACAAGCGCACACAGACCCTGCATATTAGGTGGTAAGTTAGTGTTCTTGGCTGCAGGTCTGTTGGTCTTTGCGAGTAGAAATGTCTTTTTTTTCTTATTTTTGGTATAAAGCATATAAGCGTGTTTTTTTTTTTTACTGTCCTTCCAGTGCTGCATGGCTGAATAATTAAAAGGTCCCAAAGGCCAGACCTATTGCCTTCCTCCCGAGGGAAGAGGAAATGGGCACATTCCAATCATTCCTGCATGAATGTGGAAACCATTGTGTGAAGCAGGAGGGAAGGGGGTGGGGAGGCTGAGTGCAAGGAGACCCCAGGCCTGTCCGTCACGTGTGCCCCAGCACAGGCCAGCCGATCCCTCCTTTGTGCTTCACAAAGGCCAGTTGCCCTTATGTGCCCTTACACGGTGTGGACTGTCACTCTCCTATGGTTTTACCGGGTACGGTCGTTTTGTGTGCCTTTTAAACAGGCCTGTCCCCTAAACAAGGCAACCTCTCAGACTCTCATTCAGGATTGTTTACCATGTTTTTGTGTCCTCATACATGGGGATTCGTCACTGCTCTATACCCATACAAAGGCCGCACTACAACTTGGACTGTAATAACTGTCCTTACAGCTTGTTTATTTAATTTTTTCAGGTAAATTTTGTACAATTGTATAGCGTGGGCACGGGGGCTGTTAGAAAAACCCCACTCCCACACCAGAAGAGGTGGTGGTAACGGGGTCTTCCCAGACATACACAGTGGTAGCTTGGCTCGAGTGGTCAGGGGTCAGGCACCGTGTTAAGCATACGCAATACCCACACAATAACCATGCGTGCATCCGTTCCAAAAACGACACTACACCTTAAAAATTATACTGAAAATATATCTCTTTATCTTCTTTTCTCTTAGTTGCTGATTAAATAAATAATAAGACAATTACAGTACACAAGGCTTTTTCTGTGGAATGGTACGTCAAATAAGTACTGTCTTAACGATTCAATAAATAAGGTAGATCATAAATAATCAAGGCATAAATATAAGTGCATTACATTACAGGCAATTAAATATTATGAGGCAATAAATACTGTACGACAATAAATATTGTGAAACAATAAATACTGTGAGGCAATAAATAGGATAAATACAATAAATACAGTGCTCTCAATAAATAATAAAAGCCAACAGTGACACTTGTAAAATCAGATCACATTTAAAATACTATGGGCTGATTTGGCCCAGTCACAGCTTGTGGTGAGGTGGATGGCCTGAGGGGTATACTCCCTGGCTTGGACAAGGCTGAGGCCTAAACTGAGGTAGATCAAGGGGGAATCTAGAGATCTGGCTCTCCCACACTACACAACCCCTCTGTATTAGTCTCAGCTCACCCCTGGCACAATCAAGCTGGTTCCAGCACCTCTCTAGCCCCTAGGATAGTCTCTCAGGGCTCCACAGGGCCTTAGGCGCCCTCTATTCCACTTACTCCCCTTTTTATGAAGCTCCGACGCCGCTGGAGTCGTGTCGACGCCGTGAGGCGGTTCCGGTTCGATGTCGGCGGCCTCGGCGCTATGTCAGTTCTTGACGACGTCGATAGGCGGTTCCGGTTCGATGTCGGCGGCCTCGGCTCGATGTCGATCTCCGGTTCGATGACGTCGGGCAGTCTTGGCTCGATGTCGACTTCGGGCAGCTCCGGTTCGATGTCGGCGGCCTCGGCTCGATGTCGGCCTCCGGTTCGATGACGTCGGGCTGTCTTGGCTCGATGTCGACTTCCGTCGGCTCCGGAGTGCGACCTCCACTCCCGACCTCCGGCACGATTCTCTTCAGGTTCCGGCGACTCCGGAGTGCGACCTCCACTCCTGACCTCCGGCACGATTCTCTTCAGGTTCCGGCGACTCCGGAGTGCGATCTCCACTCCCGACCTCCGGCACGCTTCACCTCGGTCTCCGGCGACTCCGGAGGGCGGACTTCACTCCCCCGTCGACGCCGCTCACTCGACCTCGGGTGACTTCCTCCTCGACCTCTGGTACTCTCCACGACCTCCGTCGGCGCCCTCTCTCGACCTCTGGCGGCTCCGGGTACGACGTCTGCTTTCCAGTCAGCGCCGCTTCTCCACCTTGGGCTCCAGGTCTCGGGCTTCTCGACGTCGGACTCCAGGGAAACCAATAAACAGGTCAGATTCTTGCTTTGCTTTACTTCTAAGGCCTGTACCTGCTGTCCAGGTCCTTAAGATGGTTTTTCTTGCTTTTTCCCCACACAGGGCTCCAGGCTGGGCATGTGTGTTGTATCTAAATAAGATAGACTGGAACAGATACAGGTAGCCGGGGAGGCGGGTGGGCGTGTGTAGATCTGCAGCTCTACATGCCAAGAACAGATGCATACTGGCAAGTAGCATACTCCGTTTGAGGCATATGAGCTGCAGATTACACACTTATGCATAGACTATATAGCAGTTACCAACCCTAGCGGCGACAACCGGTATCTGTTGCAGTGGTTTGAAATAGTGTTTTTAGTACAACATGGCCCACACTAGCTTGTTGCTTGGTTTGCACATCTACACAGTAATGTTTGGTGAAAGTGTGCGGTGTTGACCATGTAGCTGCCTTGCAGATATCATCTAATGGGATTTTCCCTAGAAAAGCCATAGAAGGCTATCTTTCGTGTAGAGTGGGCTTTAGGGGGAACAGATAGCGTGCATTTTGCCTTTGGGTTGGTACGGAGGACAACCTTGTTCGGGTGCATTTGGAGAAAAGGTTCTTGTATAGTAAGTGCTTGTATCTCACTGACCCTTCTAAGGGAAGTGATGGCTACAAGAAAAGCTGTTTTCCATGTGAGAAATTGCAGTTCGCATTTATGCAAAGGTTTGAAAGGCGGTCCCATTAGCCTAGTGAGAACTATATTTAAGTTCCACACAGGTGAGGGTGGTACTCTGGGGGGGAATTATTCGTTTGAGGCCTTCCATGAAGGCTCTAATGGCAGGCACTCTGAAAAGTGATAGCTGCTGTCTGTTTTGTAGGTAAGCGGCAATTGCTGCGAGGTGTATCCGAATGGATGTATATGCTAGTTACACCTTTGTAGATGGAGTAAGTAGCATATGATGTGTTGTATAGATACGTCTAGAGGGTTGGTTGTGTTATGGCAATAAATAACAAATCTTTTCCACTTAGCAGCGTAGCAGGCTATAGTGGAAGGGCGTCTAGCTTCTCTGATTACGTTCATACAGTCAGGGGGAAGGTTAAGGTATCCGAATTCTAGGTTCTCAGGAGCCAGATCGCAAGGTTGAGCTGAGCTGGGTCCGGGTGCTTGATCTCTCCATGGTTCTGGGTTAGGAGGCATGGTGAGAGGTGTAATTTTTGGTGTGGCACTACTGAGAGTTCCAGCAGCGTGGTGTACCACGGTTGTCTGGCCCATGTTGGAGCTACTAGAATGAGCGCGAGGGAGTGCTGCTGTAGCTTTCGCACCACTAATGGAATTAGTGGGAGAGGTGGAAAGGCGTATGCAAATTTGCCTGACCAGTTCATCCATATCGCATTGCCTTTGGACAATGGGTGTGGGTATCTGGCGGCGAAGCTTGGGCATTTTTTGTTTTCGTGGGTGGCGAATAGGTCTATTTGTGGATGCCCCCACATCTGAAAGAACGGGGGAAGAACTTGCGGGTGAAGTTCCCACTCGTGGATCTGCTGCGTCTGTCTGCTGAGCAGATCTGCCATGGTGTTCTGGACTCCTGGGACATGTTGGGCTAGGAGAAAGATTTTGTGTGGAATTACCCATCTCCATATGCTCTGTGCTAACAGAGAGCTGCGGAGAGTGTGTGCCGCCTTGTTTTTGGATGTAGTACATGGCGGTCATGTTGTCTGTGCGGATAAGGACTGCCTTGCCTAAAATCTGTGTGTGAAAGGATATTAGGGCTAGAAAGATTGCCAGTAGCTCCAGATGATTGATGTGGAGTAACTTTTGTTGCGGCGTCCATGTGCCCTGCACTGTGAGGTGTAGTAGATGAGCTCCCCAGCTGGAGAGCGATGCGTCTGTTGTCAGGATTATTTGTGGAACCGGGTCCAGGAACGGTCGACCTCTGGAAAGATTTGTGGTGTTCCACCACTGCAGAGAGCGATGGGTGCGACCGTCGACCAACACCAGATCTGTCAGTTGCCCCTGGGCCTGGTTCCATTGGCGCGCTAAGCACTCTTGTAGAGGATGCATCTGGAGTCTTGCATGAGGTACTATAAAAATGCAAGAGGCCATCATCCCTATCAGTTGCATAAACACTCTTGCTGGGAGGGAGTGTTGAAGTATGAATTTTTGACGCAAAGCTTGAATGCTTGCGATCCTTGCCGGATTGGGGTAGGCAATGGCTTTTGAGGCATCTATGGTGGCACCGAGGTATTGCTTTATGAGGGATGGTGTTAACTGGGATTTTTGGTGGTTCACCGTGAAGCCTAGTTGGTGCAGTAGCTGGATTGTAGTGGCGGTGTGGTGTACACATTGGTTGTAGGACGCGGCTTTTATGAGCCAGTCGTCCAGATACGGGAAGACGTGAATGTGCTGTCTTCTGAGGTGTGCCGCCACTACCGCTAGACACTTGGTAAATACCCGTGGTGCTGTTGTGACCCCGAATGGGAGCACCTTGAACTGGTAGTGTTGCCCGTCCACTACGAATCTGAGGTACTTTCTGTGGGCATGATGTACCGGAATGTGAAAGTACGCGTCTTTCAAGTCCAGTGTGGTGAGAAAGTCGTTCTGGGAGAGGAGCGGAAGTACCTGCTGAAGTGTTACCATGTGAAATTAGTCTGAATGTATGTATGTGTTTAGAGGCCAGAGATCTAAGATAGGTCGTAGAGTCTCGTCTCTTTTTGGTATCAGAAAATATAGGGAGTAGACTCCCACATTTTGCTGATCGTGGGGGACCTGTTCTATTGCGTGTTTTTGTAGGAGGGAGATCACCTCCTGCTTTAGTAACGTGGAATGTTCTTGTGACATTGGGCGTTGCCTGGGTGGAATGTTGCGGTATCTGAGGAGTAGCCTCTGCCCGTGCCACGAAAGGAAGAGCGGCGAAAGGAGCATCTAGGAGGGTGTGACTGTAGGGCTCCCATAGATTTCGCCGTATCTATCTTTTTTCATCTTCAAGGGCCTCATCTATCTTTGGGCCGAATAAATGTTCCTGATCGAATGGGTGGTTTAATATAGAGGCTTGTACCTCGGGTTTAAAGCCGGACACTCTCAGCCAAGCGTGCCGATGGAGTAGGACACTGGTGTTAATGGCCCTGGAAGCGGTGTCTGCTGCATCTAAGGCACAGCGTATAGAGGTATTGGTTATGGTCTTACCCTTTTGGATTAGTTCATTGGCCCAGTTTTTATATTTTTCTGTGAGATGGTGCATGATGGTTTCTAGCTCATCATAATGTGCCCTGTCGTATCTGGCCAATAGCGCTTGCGTGTTGGCGATACGCCATATGTTAGCTGCCTGTGACGCAGTGCGTTTTCCTGATGCGTCCAGGAGCTTTGATTCCTTGTCAGGTGGTGGTGCTTCGTCTGACGCCTGAGAATTTGATCTCTTTCTTGCGGTGGATACCACTAGGGAATCCAGTGGCGCTGGCCCTTTGATGTAGGCAGGGTCTGTAGGGGCAGCTTTGTACTTTTTTTCTATACGTGGGTTTAGGACCCTAGCCCTGACTGGGTCTTTAAAAACCTCTGGCGCATGTTTTATTACCCCTTTGAGCATAGGTAGTATAGCAGTAGACCTATGCGCTGTATCAAAGGTATCTAGGAGGAAATCATCCTCTACTGGGTCAGTGTGTAGCTCTACCCCGTGATAATGTGCCGCCCTCTGAAGTAGGTGGTGAAACCTAGTGAGTCTTCTGGCGGTGATGGCCTGGATGGATATAGGTCATCTTGTGGGACATCTGGAATGTCCGGATTATTATAATCATCCCAGGGGTCTGGGGATCCTGTAGGGGTGGGGTCTTGTGGCACATCTGCTGGGTCGTAGTATGGGTCCCCCTGATCATCATGGTCTGGAGACTGGGTCGGAGAGCGATGAGGCAGGGGTGGAGAAGGTGGAGGGGGCAGAGGTGGAGAGGGTGGAGGAGGTGGGGAAGGCACTCTGAAAGGGGAGGTAGCACAGTCCTTCCTCTTTGGAGGTGGAGGTGGAGCTGGTCTGTCCAAAAGTCTCTTTTTAGAAGAAAGTGCCAAATGTCCAGTTTTTAGATCCTTGTGTCTTTTGTAAAGGATCCGGCGTAAAAAGTTCTTGCGACTCTGGTTGTTCGGTCGGCGCCGATGTTCGGGGCCGACGGCTTCCTTGGCTTGTCTGTGCCGTGCTTTTTAGGAACCTCCGATTTTTAGATCGGTGCCGATACAGGCCTCGGCGCAGGAGTGTCGGTGCCTTATGATGTTTGGTCGGCACCGAGAGGCTAGGTTTCGACACCGAGGGCTTTGGTGTGGAGCTCGGTGTCGAGGTAGAGGCCGATCTTTTCTTCGGTGCCGAAGGGTGTTTTTTGGCACCGCTGGCAGGCTGGCTCGAGCCCGAGCCGCCTGAAGGCTTACTTGGCTTCGTCACCGGGCCCGAAGGTGGGGTGTTCGAAGCAGTGTCTTTGGTCTTGCCTGGGCCCGAAAATGAAGGCGTGACCGAAGCCTTTTTGGGTGTCGGCGCGGGAGGGGGAATTTTACTCATGACCCTCTGCGCCGGGGTGATGTCCTCCACATCCGAGTCGTCGGCTTCGGAAGCACTGACGAGGTCCTCTTCGGTGTGCTGGTGTCCCGGAGCTTCGACGTCGTCCCCGAAGATGTCGACTGGAACGGAGGTCGAGGAGTGCGCCATTTTTCTTCTGGCCCTTCGATCTCGAATAGTCTTTTTAGATCTAAAAGACTTGCAGGCGGGACAGTCTCAAACCTCGTGTTCAGGGGAGAGGCAGAGGTTGCACACCTCATGAAGATCGGTGTGGGGGAATTTGGACCCCCATCGAGGGCACTTCTTGAATGGAGTTCTTTCCATCAGCCGGGACCGGAGCCTGGAGAGGCCCGAAGGCCGCCGTCGATGACTGGAATCGAAAGTACGTCGAAGAAGAAGGTGATTGAGGAGATCAGTATCTAAACAATACCACAGAGAGCGAGGATTTGCTTCGATCGTTGAACTGGAATGTTCGGAGCTGGAGCGCGAAGTATTACTTCCGAGCCCGATGGCAGAAAAAAAACAATCTGAGGATGGAGCCGAAGCCCATGCGCAATACGAACCAAGGGAGGAGTCACCGACCTTGTGACTTCCAAAGACTTTCCAAAAGGAAAAACAAACTGCAAACATCCGGGCCCAACACCAGATGGCGATCTATGCAAAAGTGTGTAATCTGTAGCTCATATGCCTCGAACATATACTTACAGCATTGAAAGAACGTAGAACATCAAGAGAATGCCAAAGGGCCTTGAGGAACAGGAAAAAGGATGTATTATCTTTTGAAGTGTCTTTGGAAGAGAAATGATTTGAGGTCTGTTTTGAAAGTCCGGGTAAAAGTGGTGGTACGGGGAAATGGAGGAAGAGAGTTCCAGATTCGGACTACATTGCCTGAGAAGGATTGAGCCATCGATATTTCTTTTTTGAAGGTAGGGGGCTCAAACAGCAAGTTTTCAGCATTACGAGAAATACTAGAAGCATTGAACCCTCGCAGAAGCCTGATCGTTTTATCTGTTTTGTTGTTTTTAGTTTTAACTTAATTACTGCTGCTACTGGTTTTAAAATACTGCTGCTACTAGTTTTAAAAATTGTTTCCTGACGTTCACGAGGAGAGCTGTGTTAAAAAGCTCGAGGGTAGTGGGGCATCCCTCACACGCACTTAGGCGCTGGGTCAACCCTCTAGTAGCTGGAACCGATGCATGACTGACACCATATAAGCGCCAGATGACGGGACCGTTCAGCGGGCGTGCCAAAGGCAAGCCCGTATGCGCCTGAACGGGCCCAGGGGCCAGAACCTCTCCTCCCCTAGATTACTACTGTTACACCAGCTCGCAGCTCAAACAGTTAAATAGAATCTCAGGGCCACAATGTGCACACTATCTTGATCGAGACGCTTCCGGACAGGTGTCATCACTTTCGGTTTGAACTTTCTGCACTAGCTGTCTCCCCACCACCCCCTTTGAAATTATATCAATTATTCCTACTTAACTGTAGATCTTTGCACCAACATACGGCGGAAATCTCTATGTTCTTAAAAGACTCCAACCCAGAAGTCCTGTTCCTCACAGAAACCTGGCTTAATTCCAGCTCAGAGCCGGATATTGTCCAAGCACTTCCCCCTGGACATTTAATTCAGAGGGTGGACAGAGCGACAGGCAAGGGGGGTGGTATTGCTATTATTTATAAAGACTATTTGACTTGTCACCTGTCAGGCAGCCCGTTATCTGACTGAGAATTCCCACTTCAATAGAATTTACCCCCACCCTCATTATCAGGTATTCTTATCTATCGCCCACCTGGGGTGACGGGCCAATTTTGCAAATCCATGCTAGAAACAGTTGTCAATCTTGCCAGTGTCACTGCTAATTTTACTCTCCTAGGAGATTTTAATTTGCACTTTGATGACCCCTCAGCGCTCACCGCAACTGAACTAGCGCAAGACATCACGGCCTATCTACTGCTTCAGAAGTTCCAGCAAGCAACCCATGTTAAAGGGCACCTCCTTTTGTCTAATCTGGGAGACCTAAAGGGGAAAGAACCCATCCCCCTTCCGTGGTCAGACCACTTTTTTATCCCCTTCTTCTGGTTGTCATCAAGCACTGTATCACATACTCAACTAACACGAACCCAAATTCGACCTTGGTCCAAACTCTCCCTGGAGAGGTGGACTCGAACTCAAAAAGACTAAACCGAATCCTGATCCTAATCCAGTTGCAGCCAACGAAAGCTTTTGCAATTGGATCGAGGGATCACTCAATTTGGAGTTCCCTAAAATATCAATTCAGAAGAAAGCTGGATCTAACAAGTCCGCCTGGTTTCCCCCAAATTACATATATTAAAACAGCAATGTAAAAAATTGGAAAGGGTCTGAAGGAAAGATTTCTCACCCGAGAAGAAATTGGACTATAGAGCGGCCATTGGACGGTATAAGGCATAAGGCAGAAATAAAAAAAGCCCAAGCCACCTATTATGAGGAAAAGATCGTGTTCGCCGCAAATTCCTCTAGAGAAACCTTCCTCATTGCCAAAAAGCTACTCAAAGTCGCTGGCCCTACGGCTGTACCGGACACCTCAGGTTTCCACTGCAATGAAAACGGTAAAAGTGTTGCTAAAAAAAAAAAAAAACCTGGACCCAGCCGACCTGGGTAACTATCGCCCCATTTCGCTCCTCCCTGGAATTAGCAAGATGGCGGAGAAATATGTTCACCACATGCTCTCCGCGTTCCTAGAATCCAATGATATGCTCCACCCCTCCCAAACAGGCTTCCGCCCACGCCAAGGTACTGAAACCACCTTACTAGCAATGGTGGAAGAATCTAGAAAGATTTTCGATTCAGGAGGGTCATCAGCCATTATCCTCCTTGACTTGAGCGTGGCCTTCGACACGGTATCTTGGTTCACGGCCTCAGGAGTGACAGGCACAGCCCTACTATGGCAACAATCTTTTCTAAGAATAAAGATTCTTCCAGGTGTTTGAAGGCAATACCATCTCAAATCCTATTTCCTTGCAGTGCGGAGTTCCTCAGGGTTCATCCTTGAGTCCCACTCTTTTTATTATTTATTATTATTATGATTTGTAAGGCGCAACAAATCATCCCCAGGGGGATCTCTCAGCACCTATGAAAAAAACAGGTCTTAAAACATCCAGGTTTTAAGCAGTTTCTTGAACTGTGCCAGATTAGAACAGGCTCGGATCTCATCTGGTAGGCTATTCCAGTGGACGGGGGCTAGGTGAAAAAAAGCACTACTGCCCATTTTAGTTTTCTTGATTCTCTGCGTGCAGAGCAATTTCTGGTTGCTCGATCTCAACTGATGCATGGGAATGTACAGCTCTAGTTTCTTCTTGAGGTAGGCAGGGCCCGTCCCCTGAAGAGATTTAAACACTGTACACAGGAGCTTGAAGACTGCTCTTTTCCTGATTGGAAGCCAATGCAATTGACGCAGGAGAGGTAGTGACAGGGTGCATGCAGGTTTGTTGAGGGCAAGACTGGCTGCTGTATTTTGGACTACCTGCAACCTTGATAATATATCTTCCCTGATTCCAACTAGTAGTGAGTTTCCATAATCTAGTCTGCTGACCAGAAGCGCCTGAATAAGGGTTTTTCTGGCCATGAGAGGAATCCAGGGGAAGATTTTTCTCAACATTCGCATTATTCCGAAGCAGGTGCCCGAAATAAGCTTTCCATGGAGGAGCATGTGAAGACTATCATCAATTAATTATGCCCAAGTTCTTTGCCCACCTTTTTGGTGTCGGGGCTTCCCTGAGTTATACCCGCCACCATTCAGGGGTCCACAATTCCTCAGCTTTACCAAACACCAAGAGCTCAGTTTTATTGGAATTGAGCTGAAGGAAGTTCTTACTTATCCATGTGGCTATTTTTAGTATACAGCTTTTGAACTTTGCTCTGGTCACTGCGGGGTCCGACTCTCTGGGGACTATCACTTGAGTGTCGCCCGCATAAGAGATCGTCTCGAACCCGCAGGATCTAATAGAGGCCAGCGGCGCCACATAGATATTACGTGGTCTGAGACACACAAGTGTCCAATTGGACACACTGTGTTCTGTCGGTTAAGAAACTTTGCAGCCTTTTGAAGGGCATTCCTCTGACACCAACGTCTCGTAGCTTATCCAAAAGGATTCTATGAGAGATGGTGTCAAAGGCTGCCGACAAATCGAGAAGAACTAGCATCGAGCGAGTCCCCATTATCCAGTGACATCCTTCTTGTGTCAGTTACTTTCGTCAATGCGGACTCAGTGCTATAGCATGCACAGAATCCCGACTGGGAATGGTCAAGAAAATGATTTTGTTCTAGATAGCCGGAGAGTTATTAATCAATGCCTCCATAATTTTTGAGCAGCATGGGAGGAGAGAGATAGGTCTGTAATTTTGTAGATCTGAGGGATCAGCTAGTGCCCTTTTCAAAAGTGGCTTAATTCGCGCATTCTTCCACTTGCGAGGGAACGTGGCCAACGAAATATTACAGACTTCAGAGAGCGCATGGGAAAAAACCGGGGAAAGTTCTGAAATAATAAAAGGGGGAGCCAGGTCTAACCGAGAGCCAGATTTTGTGTGCGCTAATAAGGACACCACTTGCTCGCTGGTAATGGCTGAGAAAGACTCTAAACCAGGTGATATGGGGTCTTCCAACGGGGATGCTACCCCCTTACAAGCCTCTTCCAGCCTTTTAATGTCTATAGCGGATATTGTATCCCCCTTCAGGATTCATACAGTGACATACGCCGACGACACGCAGCTGGTTGTAGCATTGGACCATCCCGACCAGTTGTCCAGTGACCTTCACTCCTGCCTCGAGGAAGTTGCCAAGTGGATGAGTTTGTCTCACCTAAAACTTAATGGCAAAAAAAACGAGCTTATGATTCTCGGCAACCCTCTAAGCTTTAAAGCAAGAACTATGTGGCCGGCTAGTATGGGCCAGGTGCCGGCCTCCAAAACTGAGATAAAAAGACTAGGAATTTGGCTAGACCAAGACCTTACTTTTAAGGCACAGGCTAGGAAGACTGCTGCCTCATGTTATGGCTTGCTTAGAATGACCCGCAAAGTTCTCCCCCTCCTACATTTTCAAGCACAATTCTTTCAAGGATAGATAATGGCAATGCCCTTTACCTAGGGGCCGCGAACTCCGTGGTCGCGAAACTTCAGATTGTACAAAATTGTGCAGCGAGACTGCTGACGGGGACCCCCTATCGTTGTTCATTAAGGCCCGCGTTATGCTCCCTCCACTGGCTCCCGGTGCAAGAGAGAATTAACTTTAAGGCCCTCTGCGCTGCCCATAAGTCTTTGGAAGGAAGTGGACCTCCTATCAACAAAGCCATGATTCGCCCGTATAGGGCGAATAGAAAACTTCGCTCAGATGAGCTCCACGTAGCAGAGGTCCCTAGGATCAAGAAGGCCAGAAGTGGCGGCCGGCTTTTTTCATACAACGCCGCCATACTCTGGAACACCCTTCCGCTGTATCTTCGTAGGGAACCCAACCAACTTACCTTCCTAAAACAGCAAAATACCTGGCTTTTCCCCTAGGGTGTCTGTTGTTCTAGTTACGGTGTTAGCGCTGGGATGCTCCCAGGTAGCCATGCGCTATATAAACGTCATTTCCTTCATTCTAGAGCCTCCAGAGATTTTAAGTTTATTCACCAGGTATCGAGGGGAGGAAATGTGCAGGGCTTTTTGGGTGATACAGGCAGTCTTGTAGATTGACCTTGTTTCAATGGGAAGCCATTGAAGAGAAAACAGTATGGGTGTGATGTGATAATTTCTTTTTGCCCCAAAAACAAAACGAGCTGCTAAATGGAGTAATTATTTCAGAGGGGGGAGGTGGGATTAGGGGAGGCCAGCAAGGAGAGAATTTCAATAGTCCAATCTAGAGAGAACCAGAGATTGGACCAAGATTTTTAGGTCTTGCTCCGGAAAGAAACGTCAAATCCCCCAGAGAAGACGCAGTTGGTAACGTGCATTCTCTGCAATGGAATCGATGTGGGAGTGTAGATTGAGCCTTTTGTCTAGTATAACACCAATAGATTTTGTGCTGTCGACAACAATAGGTTTGTTGTTGAGTAAATTTAGCTTATCCATCCAAGATTGAACAGGAGGAGGAGAGAGTGAGGTCGAGAGAAAGAGGAATTCAGTTTTGGAAGGATTCAGAACGAGTTGATGAGCTGACATCCAGTTTTGGATAGAGTTGAGTTGTGTTTAGGATCGAGAGGTCGTGAGCGGAAGACACCTTAAGGTAGATTTGGATGTCATCAGCATAGAGGTGGTAACGGAGCTCAGATTTACTAAGGAGATTTCCCAAAGGTTCCAAATAAAGAGGGAGCGAGGATAGATCCTTGAGGGACGCCTTGACCTACCGCTATTGAAGACGAAAGGTTGTTAGAAATTTTAAATCACTAGAGATCTATCCAAGAGAACCCTGTGCCTTCCAAGCCCATTCTTTTTTTAAGGTGTTCAGGAGAGTGTTGTGATAAACAGTGTCAAAGGCTGCAGAAAGGTCTAGAAGAATCGGAAGACAAGACTCCCCCGAGTCAAGAACACGCAGGGCGTCGGTCACTTGCAACAGAGCTGTTTCAGTGCTGCAGTCTTGCACGAAGACGGATTGAAATTAGTCGAGAAGATTGTTATCCTTGGTATGTATGGAAAGTTGTTTCGCTACACATCTTTCTGCGATTTTCGCAAGAAAAGGGAGGTTGGTGATGGGGCAGAAGTTGTTAAGGCCATTCGCATCAGAGGAGTGGGGTAACGTGACCTGTTTTAAGGGTAACAGGAAGGGAGCCTTGCCTGAGGAAGAAGTTAACCAGACTGGTCCAATAGGAAAGTGTGGGTGTAGAAGTCAAAAGCAATGTCACTAGGGATGGGGGGGTCAAAAGAATGGTTAGTGTTTTGTCTCGAGAATGCTTTTAAGGAGGGCATCCTCTGAGATGACGTCAAAGATCTGCCAAATGACTGAGGATTTGCGCTCCTATAGGGGGTAGGGCGAACGACCTGATCCACCAGTAGTTTCACTTTTTCATCAAAGAATATAGATAATTCTGCTGCTTTCATTGGAGGATCGTCAGGCTTGATGGTTGAGGGAGAAAAACTTGTATTTTTGAAGAGGTCAAAAAGTTTTTTTGAGTTGGTTTTTGGCTGAGTCAAGGAGGGTTCTGAAGTGTGAGACGCTTTTTCACGGAAGATGTGTTTGTGGTATTTTGATCTTGAAGAACGTAGATTAGTGGTGGATGGAGATTGTCTCCATTGTTTCTCAAAGGATATCATGTTCTTCCTTTCTTCATAAAGGGCTTTATTGAACCATGGTGCAGAAGGAATAGGCCTTTTCTTCTTGCTTCTAAGTGGAGAAACCTTATCACTTTCGACTGCAAGACTCGAGAGGCATTGGGATGTAAGATCGTTGACATCAGAGTTAGGGTCTAACATTGGAAGAGATAGCATTGAATAATTGCAAAGAGTGTCATGGTCAATGTTTATGGTGTTACGGAACCAGGTGGTAGTCTTTTTAGGTTGGTCAAGAGTTAGAAAGTGAGATCGGTGCAGAGAGAAGGGGATGAGGAAGTGGTCAGACCAGTCTACTTGAATAGGGTCAGCAATAGTTAGCGTATCTGCTTTAGGTATAACAAGGTCAAGAACTGAGCCCTTAGAGTGTGTTGGTTCTGTGCAGAGTTGGATAAGATCATTTGCTGAGAGAAAAGTGGCAAGCCTATTGGCAGCTGAGTCTTCCAAAGAGCCCCAGTGAAGACCAAAGTCTCCCAGAAAAATCTGTCTGTCCCTTTGAGAGTACTGGTCGCTGGCAAAGTTGGTGAATTTCTCAAAGAAGGAGGTGCAGTCACCAGGCGGTGGAAAATGGCATGAAATCTGAAAGGGGAGCAGTGTTTCACTTAATCCAGAGAAAGGCATTTGAATGTACGGAAGGAGCCGTTGGGAAAAACCTTGAATTGAAGGGAGTCTCTGAAGATGACTGCAACACCTCCCCCAACTTAATCTGTTCTGTCGTTTCTAAAGATGGAATAGTCGGTGGGTAGCAGAAGATCAAAAATAGAATGAGAGGTGTCGTTGAACCAGGTCTAAGTGAGGAAAAGAATGTTGTATACATATGAACAGCGTCGAATCTGCTTTGTGCCCACATGTTTAATGCCTGTGCAACAAAAAACATTGTGTTGCCGATTGAGTGAATGTTTCTTAGACCTACATGTTTGATGCCTAGGGAATAAACCACCCCCACTTGTATGAATATTGTTAAAGCAATCCCTAAAACTCTATTTTAACCAACATCACGGCAATATTTCATAGCAAACGGTAAACATTGTGAAGGATATCGTGTTCCCTGGCCTTAAGCCTTTCGTGATGTTTGAAAAGTGAGGAAAGTTTGGGAAACAGGTAAACATCCCCAACAAACAGCATAGTGGGTTTCAAATGCAGCTATAACAAGCATTTGCCATGCAATAGGTCTCGCATTTACGCGAGTTTGAGCTGTTGGCATTTATGTTTTGGTTTTTTAAACATCAATAAAAAGCCTCGTCATTTACAATGCCAATAGATTAAACTCGCGTAAATGTGAGACCTATTGTTTTGCAATAGGTCTCTCATGCTTGTTATATATAGTATTTGTCATGGGGCTCAACAATGCAAAGTCCTGTGTTGCTGTATTTGACACTGGGTCTGCGTTAGCAATATGTCTATCAGTTTGGAACAATGGGACTACTCTTCAAGGGTGTAATAACACTACTCTTGTCCAAACAAATGCTTGGAGAAGAATTATCAGCATAGTGGCGTAACAAAGGGCCCTCTTTCAATAATCTACAAGCTCTTTTAAGGGTAATCACCGCATAGCTGCCAAGGTTTCAGATTCCTATGTGACATTTTCATAATTTCAGTGTAATTATGAGTGACATTTCAATGACTGAGTGACACTTTCTCACAAGCGAAATCAAGCAATGAAGAGGAGGGACACAAATATCAGAAATTACACCCATTTGAGCAACAGGGAACTCCAGGACCATCTTAAAACTGCTGCTAAGCACCAGAAAGTTTCTCTGTCCATGTGGGACCCAGCCCAACAGGAAGGATGTGTGAGGCCCCAACATGAACAAGTTGCACACAGAGGCATCTCAGCTGGTTAAGTGCCACACTCTTAGCTGATTTGCGCGCAGACAGTCTGCCGAGCACCATTTTGCATTATCTAGTCACAGGCTGAGGCCGGCGCAGTAATCTCCCATACAACATAGCAGACAGCTTATGATGGTCAGAAACCTGCTTTAAATTACCCCCAGCAGTTTTGAGAAATAAACCGCAAACATAAAGGAGGAGATAGAAACACACACCTGGTCACAGCTCTAACCACAGCAGTCAGCCAGTTACCCATTAGCTAGTCTCATTCTTTTAGCACTAAAGTCACAAGGACAGTGACATTGAAGACTATACTGTCCTGTTTTGAACATGCTTTAGATTACAGGCTGTTCATTAAGACAGAGTTGAGAGAGGGAAAGAGATCGAAAAAGAAACGGTATAGGTGATATTGGAGGAGAGAGAGAGATGGGCAAAAAGCTTAAATGTTAGTGGAAAAGCAAATGTGAGGCACTTGACATGGCTATTGCAGAAAGTAAATATAGCCAGAGATGCGATGGCCAGCTTGGTTGATTTACAGATAAGATCTCGGTTATGGGATGGAAAACTAATGTGCTCTGCTGTGAATAACTTTACTGTTGCCTTGAAGCTGGGCGAGCACCCTGCGCCTTCCGATAAGTAGTGTCTGTGGATCCCCAAATGTAGGTCATGCAAAAAGTGTTCCATATTTGCTGAAGGGGCCCTGTCTGTATGGGCCCCACAGAATCTGCTGTGCATCCTAAACTAAATGGTTCTGAGCATTGAGGTTGCCAGGGAGTGGTGAGCAGAAATGGTTCAGGTGCAACAAGTAATCCTTTATGTGTTTTCTTTGTGCTCTACATTTAAAGAGACAGTTGGCAGTGAGTTTCAGACTCCTCTCCTCCAAGCTGGAGGAAATTGCTCCAGCACTGAGCTCATTCCCAGCTTCTGACAGAAAGATCCAGCGTTACCAGACCACAGAAGTACGAGTTACTTACCTTCGGTAACGATGTATCTGGTAGAGTCTATTCTAGCCACAGATTCCTTCACGTAGCATTAACCCCAGGCGTGAGACTGGATCCGGTAAACATTTTTGCCCAGCATCCCTGCGCGCTGGGGGAACGGCATCATGCGACTCCGCCAAGGCGTCGTCCGCGCACGGAATGTCAGCGAGGTCACGCAAGTCACACCCGGCGCGCCTACGTCAATTTTCTTCGGAGAACTTTTCCGCGCCACAACGCAGAGCCAGCAGACAATACTGCGAGAGTACAGGAACAGTGTGCGAAAGAGCAGAAAAAGGAATGGTGAGGAACAACACCATAAAGAGCAGTGCCCGGCACTGCAGTACCCAAAGGCAGGGAAAGACTAAAGAACAGAGCAGCAACCCTGTCAGTAAATAACCCCCCCACCTCCCCCCCGGAGACAAGGGACATGTGTAACAAGCATTGGCATAGCCAATAGGTCTCGCTTTTGGGACCTTATAAGTGTTTAGCCATACAACAGTTGCTGTTGTTGCACCAAAGATATTGTGCTGCATCACTAAATACTTATAAGGTCCCAAAAGCGAGACCTATTGGCTATGCCAATGCTTGTTTTTTTTTGGGGGGGGGGGGGGTTTACCACAGGCAGGAGGCATCTTAGGACTTTAACAACAGACAACTAAAAGCGGTCTATAGATGAGGTGCAAAAAGGCGCCTTCCCAGATGAAGCAGAAAGGGATTTAAACTACAGTAAAGAACATCTGACAAACATCGGTGTGAAAAGTCAGAGCTCTTTTAAGACAGACAGCAGGGAAATATGAACCGAAACATTGTGGACTTTAATTGCAGCCCCGCCTTCCTACAAATAAAAATGAACTTAAGTCACTCACGGGAGGACTCGTGTATTCATGCTCTGATGTCCCTCTGCTGAACTCTTCTTCCAAAAATATCTACCCCAAAGCAGCTGCACGAGACACATTTGGTCTTTTGTGCTCTTGCGTCATCACTTCCGTCACGGCAGACACATTTTAACACGGCTTCTCTGTGTAACAACTAAACATCTGAAAACCTCTCTGGTTCTTCTCACATCTGCAGATGTTGCTCTGCAGGGGGACTTTGTTATTGCCGAGCATTTAATAACTTGCAGACTAGGTGTATACATTTAGTTTAATACACTCTTAAAATGTTTAACGTTCAGAACCGATTTTGAAATTGAAAAACTGCAAGTTTGGTGGTTTAAATGTGATATTTAATAAGTACCTCGCCATTCTAGGTAGAGGAATATCCTACCTCGATCACCACCTCCGTTCTGTAAACCAAAAGCTGCATGACTACAACTAAAACAAGCCCGGCAGAGCGTGGCGCGCCCGTGCTTGGGGGCGGGGGAGCGCATTCCAGGCGGGGGAGCAGACCCTTTGAAGTGCTCCCAAAAAGCGGATTGCATGGCGGCACGATGCGCGTGCTTGTGCGCGTGCTAGCCATGCAATCCGCTTTTTGGGAGCACTTTTAAAAGCACCTATAGTCTTGCTTGCGATCGCTTACCTAACAAGCATTTGCAATGCAATAGGTCTCGCATTAGTAAAAGTTTGAGCTTTTGGCGTTGCAAATAATAATGCAACACCAATAGCTCTAATTTTTAGTAATGCGAGGCCTATTGCCAACAGACAGCTACACAAAAATAACGATAAACACAAAAATCACTCTCAATAGAAAGCAACAAGCTCCAGACTCCAATGCCAAACAATTGCTTAACCTCAGAGTGACGGGGTGCCAGGTCGAAGATTCGCAAAATGTTTCAGTTACTCTCTCCATCTCGACGGCAGGATACAGTATTGTTGCATAATAACAAAATAATTAATCATAAATAATTTGTAAAACGTGAAAACTTGTGCCGTGGTTGCGTTGAAAGGTGGGCCAGGCGTTCCTCCAGTGATTGCGGCCTTCAAATGCACAGGATGTCTTTTTAATTCAACTGCTGATTAATGTAATTAAATCCAATTAAAGAAACGAAACAAAAAGCTGAATGCTGGCAGTACTGACCCAGCCTGAATCGCCCGGGGACACGTGTAGGTTTCCAAGAAATTTTTGTTCCATTTACTGCTGCGCTGTGAAAGGCGTTAACGAAGGGGTTGTGTGGTGCCCGAGGCGGATTCTTAGATCTTAATCATAAAAGCCTTACGCACGCACACCCAGATTGACTTAGATAGAGTGGCACAGACATCCATGCCCATGCACTTTTAAAGAAATACACAAACCCGCACACTCAGCTAGAAGGGAATTCACACACAAGGCGGCCAAAAAGATTACATTATGGACTTGGCCCATTTAGAGGTGCTGGCAATGGTAAAATCGACCGAAAATTATGTTTTACTAAATGTAAATGCAGGTACGTAGCTTCAGATGGGCTGTTTGGGCGGGACACCCCCTTATGATTTCTCAGTCCGGTCATGCTGCGAATTGCCATGCCAGGGTGCAAGGCGGGCGATCAATGGGCAGGTACCGCCGCCATGGCACCTCATTTACGAAGAGTCAAGAGAACAGTTAATGCAATTTACAACCAGCTCTGATAATATGAAAAAACAAGCGTGACCAAGGCGGACCGCACTGAAAGCGGACCACGCTGAAAGGAATATGCTACTTACCAGTATGCATCTGTTCTTGGCATGTAGAGCTGCAGAGTTGTACACTTAGCATAGATCGCCATCTGGTGTTGGGCCCGGATGTTTGCAGTTTGTTTTTGTTCTTTGGACAGTCTTTGGAAGTCACGAGTTCGGTGACTCCTCCTCCGGTCCGTACTGCGCATGGGCTTTGGCTCCATCCTCAGATTGTTTTTCGCCAACAGGGAAATGATGGAGCGTAGTAATAACAGTGAGAAACCCATGTGTGTTGTATCTAAATAAGATGGACTGGAACGGATACAGGTAGCCGGGGAGGCGGGTGGGCGTGTACAACTCTGCAGCTCTACATGCCAAGAACAGATGCATACTGGTAAGTAGCATATTCCGTTTGAGGCATATGAGCTGCAGATTGTACACTTAGCATAGATTATATAGCAGTACCCAACCTTAGCGGCGACCACCGGTATCCGTTGCAGTGGTTTGAAAAAGTGTCTTTAGTACAGCCTGGCCCACACTAGCTTGCTGCTTGGAATGCACATCTACACAGTAATGTTTTGTGAAGGTGTGTGGTGTTGACCATGTGGCTGCTTTGCAGATGTCATCTAAGGGTATGTTCCCTAGAAAAGCCATCGAAGCCCCTAACTTTCTAGTAGAGTGGGCTTTAGGTGGAACAGATAATGTTCTTTTTGCCTTTTGATAGCAAATTTGTATGCACTTTACAATCCACCTAGCTATCCCTGATTTAGAGATGGGGTTGCCTTTATGTGGTGGAGAGAAGGAAACGAACAATTGTTTAGTCTTCCTGAAAGGTTGCGTTCTTTGTATGTAGTACAGCAAAGCCCTCTTAACATCAAGTGTGTGTAAGGCCCTTTCTGCAACAGATTGAGGTTGCGAGAAAAAGACAGGTAATTCCACCGATTGATTGAGATGGAAGGGGGAAATGACCTTGGGCAGAAACTTCGGATTTGTACGAAGTATGACCTTGCTGTGATGTATTTGTAAGTAGGGTTCCTGTATAGTGAACGCTTGTATTTCACCAACCCTTCTAAGGGAAGTGATAGCTACGAGAAAAGCTGTTTTCCAGGTGAGGAACTGTAGCTCGCATTTATGCATTGGTTCGAAGGGTGGACCCATTAGCCGTGTAAGAACTACATTTAGATTCCATACAGGGGAAGGTGGTGCCCTGGGAGGAATTACTCGTTTAAGGCCTTCCATAAAGGCTTTAATAGCGGGCACTCTGAACAGTGCTAAATGCTGTCTGTTTTGTAGGTAAGCAGCAATCGCTGCTAGGTGTAGGCGTATGGATGAATATGCCAGGTTACACCTTTGGAGATGGAGCAGATAGTATATGATGTGCTGTATGGATGCATCTAAAGGGTTGATTGTATTGTTATGGCAGTAAACTACAAATCTTTTCCACTTTGCGGCATAGCATGCTCTAGTGGTTGGACGTCTGGCTTCCATGATAATGTTCATGCAATCAGGGGGAAGGTTAAGGTATCCAAATTCTAAGATTTCAGGAGCCAGATCGCCAGGTTGAGCTGAGCTGGGTCCAGGTGCCTGATTTCTCCATGGTTCTGGGTTAGGAGGCATGGGGACAGGTGCAGTTTTTGATGTGGTACCACCGATAGCTGTAGTAGTGTGGTGTACCACGGCTGCCTGGCCCATGTTGGAGCTACTAGAATGAGTGTGAGGGAGTGTTGCTGTAGCTTCCTTACCACTAATGGAATTAGTGGGAGAGGTGGAAAGGCGTATGCAAATCTGCCTGACCAGTTCATCCATATCGCATTGCCCTTGGACAATGGGTGTGGGTATCTGGCGGCGAAGTTTGGGCATTTTGTGTTTTCGTGGGTGGCGAAGAGGTCTATCTGAGGATGCCCCCACTGTTGGAAGAATGGGTGAAGAACTTGTGGATGCAGTTCCCATTCGTGTAGTTGTTGCGTTTGTCTGCTGAGCAGATCTGCCACGGTGTTTTGTACGCCTGGAACGTGCTGTGCCAGGAGAAAGATGTTTTGGGGAATTGCCCATCTCCATATGCTCTGGGCTAAGCGGGAGAGCTGGGGAGAGTGTGTCCCCCCCCTGTTTTTGGATATAATACATTGCAGTCATGTTGTCTGTGCGAATGAGGACTGCTTTGCCCGAAATCTGTTTTTGAAAAGATTTTAGGGCTAGAAAGATCGCCAAGCGCTCCAGATGGTTGATGTGGAGCAATTTTTGCTGTGGCGTCCATAGACCTTGCATTGTGAGGTGTAAGAGGTGCGCTCCCCAGCCGGAGAGCGATGCGTCCGCTGTTAGAATCACCTGAGGAACCGGGTCCAGGAACGGCCGCCCTTTGGAAAGGTTTGTGGTGTTCCACCACTGCAGAGAGTGATGGGTGCGGCCGTCCACCAACACCAGATCCGTCAGCTGACCCTGGGCCTGGTTCCACTGTCGTGCTAGGCACTCTTGTAGTGGACGCATGTGGAGTCTTGCATGGGGCACTATGAAAATGCAAGACGCCATCATTCCTATGAGCTTCATAAATACTCTTGCTGGAAGAGAGTGTTGAGGAAGGAATGTTTTGCGCAAGGCTTGTATGCTTGCGATCCTGGCTGAGTTTGGATAGGCAATACCTTTGGAGGTGTCTATAGTTGCCCCGAGATATTGCTTTGTGTGAGATGGTAGGAGGTGGGACTTTTGGTAGTTCACCGTAAAGCCTAGCCGGTGGAGTAGTTGAATGGTGCTGTTGGTGTGTTGCACACATTGGTTGTAGAACGTGGCTTTTATGAGCCAGTCGTCTAGGTAAGGGAAGACGTGAATATGTTGACGCCTGAGGTGTGCTGCTACAACTGCTAGGCATTTGGTAAACACCCGTGGTGCGGTGGTGACCCCGAAGGGGAAAACCGTGAATTGGTAATGCTGACCGTCCACCACGAACCTGAGGTACTTCCTGTGAGAAGGGTGTATTGGAATGTGAAAGTATGCGTCCTTCAGATCCAAGGTAGTGAGAAAGTCTCCCTGACAGAGGAGCGGGAGGACTTGTTGTAGGGTGACCATGTGGAAATGGTCTGAATGTATGTACGCATTTAGAGGCCGGAGGTCCAGAATGGGCCTCAGGTTCCCGTCTTTCTTTGGTATGAGGAAATACAGGGAGTAGACCCCTAGATTTTGCTGATTGACGGGGACCTGCTCTATACCGTGTTTTTGGAGGAGGGAGAGCACCTCCTGTTTGAGCAGTGTGGAATGTTCTTGAGACATTGGACGGTGCCTTGGTGGGATATTGGGTGGGGTAGATGTTAGCTCGAGACAGTACCCTGACCGAATAATTTGGTTCACCCATTTGTCCGATGTTATGGATTCCCATGCGTGGATAAAGTTTTGTAGTCTGCCCCCGACCGGAGTGGCATGGTCTGGGGGGAGTGTAGGGAAGTCATTGTGCGGGCAGGGTGGCAGAACGGGTGGTGTTAGTTTTGCCCCTGCCCTTATTGTTGTTGCCTCTGTAACCACCCCTTTGGTAGCCCTTTGAAAAAGTATTTTGAGGAGGGGACTTGTAGGAGGTAGAGGCGCTATCGGTGGAGTAGCCTCTGCCTGTGCTACGAAAGGATGAGCGTCGAAAGGAGCGTTTAGTGGCCTGTGATTGGAGTGCCCCCATAGACTTTGCTGTGTCTGTGTCCTTTTTCATCTTTTCTAATGCTTCGTCCACCTTTGGCCCAAAGAGAGTTTGTTGGTCAAAGGGGTGGTTTAGTATGGACGCCTGGACTTCAGGCTTGAACCCTGAGATCCTGAGCCAGGCATGGCGACGAAGCAGGACGCTGGTATTTATGGCTCTAGAAGCGGTGTCGGCTGCATCGAGGGCACACTTAATGGAGGTGTTTGTAATTAGTTTACCCTCCTGTATCAGCTCATGAGCCTTGCGTTTGTGTTTTTCGGGGAGATGCTGCATAAGAGCCTCAAGCTCGTCGTAGTGTGCTCTGTCATAGCGCGCAAGTAGCGCTTGTGTATTTGCAATGCGCCACATGTTTGCAGCTTGGGAGGCGGTGCGCTTGCCAGAGCGTCTAGAAGTTTGGATTCCTTATCTGGCGGTGGGGCTTCTCCTGAGGACTGGGAGTTAGCCCGCTTTCTAGCTGTGGACACAACTAGGGAATCTAAGGGAGCAGGGCCCTTAATGTATGCAGGGTCTGTGGGTGCTGCCTTGTACTTCTTTTCTATTCGAGGGTTCAATACCCTGGCCCTGACAGGGTCTTCGAACACCTCTGCAGCATGCTTGGTGACACCTTTAAGCATGGGCAAGATAGACGTGGACTTGTCCTGAATGTCAAATGTGTCCAGTAGGAAGTCGTCTTCCACTGGTTCACTATGCATTTCCACCCCATGGTAGTGTGCTGCTCTCTGCACTAAGTGATGAAACCCTAAGGAGTCCTCAGGGGGAGACGGCCTGGATGGGTATAGGTCGTCCCGAGGCATATCTGGTATGTCAGGGTTGTGGTAGTCCTCCCATGGGTCAGGGGTCCCCGGTGGAGTGGGGTCCATTGGGGCGTCCGTCGGGTCATAATCTGGATCCCGTATTTCGGATCTGGGGACGGGGTCGGGGAGCGATGAGGTAAGGGTGGCGGAGACCTGGGGGGGGGGAGGGGGTGGAGGAGGCAGAGGAGGAGGTAGTGGGGAGGCTACTCTGAGAGGAGAAGTAGCAGAGTCCTTCCGCTTGGGTGGTGGAGGAGGAGCCGGTGTGTCAAGACGTCTTTTCTTGACAATTAAAGTCAGTAGCCCAGTCTTTGGATCTTTAAATAGAGTCTTTTGCAAAGGGTCTGGTGTAAACAGATCCAGTGGCGCCGAATCGTCCGCTGGCGCCGATGGTTTCGGAGCCGAGGGCTTCGATGGTTTCTGTGCGCCATGCTTTTTTGGAGCCTCCGGTTTTTTCGGCGTCGAAGGAGTTTTCGGCGCCGGAGCGTCGGTGCCGACAGATTTGTGTTTGTGTTTGGTCGGCACCGAGAGTCCAAGCTTCAGCACTGGTGGCTTCGGAGTCGAACTGGGTATCACTTTCTTCAGTGCCGGATGGTGTTTTTCGGCACCAGGCATTGGCTGGCTCGAGCCCGAGCTGCCGTGAGACTTTTGAGGCTTCGACACCGGGCCCGAAGGTGGGGTGATGGAAGCTGTGTGCTTGGTTTTACCCAGGCGTGCAGGCGAGGGTGTAACCTGAGTCTCTTTGATTTTGGGCGCGGGGGTGGGAGGGGGTACAGTACTCACGACCCGCTGCGCTGGTGTGATGTCCTCCACGTCGGAGTCGTCGGCCTCGGAAGCGCTGACGACGTCGTCCTCCTGCTCGGTGTGTAGTTGCCCCAAAGCTTCGGCGTCGTCTCCGAAGATGTCCGGTGGAGCTGCGGTCGATGAGTGCGCCATGGTGCGTCGAGCTCTTCGATCCCGGATGGTCTTTTTTGATCGAAAAGACTTACAGGCGGGGCAGTCTCTGGCCTCGTGTTCTGGAGAGAGGCAAAGGTTACACACCTGATGGAGGTCGGTGTGGGGAAATTTAGACCCACATTTTGGGCACTTTTTGAACGGAGTCCTTTCCATCGGCCGGGACCGGAGTCGAGGAGGGCCCGAAGGCCGGTGCCGATGTACGGGATGGAGAAAAGTGCCGCTTCGAGAGATGAAGATATGATGAAGAAACTCGAAGAACGAGGATTTTCCGTCGAGGCTGGAACCGTAGAAGTTCGAAGCCGGAGCACGAAGTATCACATCCGAGCCCGATGGCGGAAAAAAACAATCTGAGGATGGAGCCGAAGCCCATGCGCAGTACGGACCGAAGGAGTTGTCACCGAACTCGTGACTTCCAAAGACTGTCCAAAGAACAAAAACAAACTGCAAACATCCGGGCCCAACACCAGATGGCGATCTATGCTAAGTGTACAATCTGCAGCTCATATGCCTCGAACATAAAGATACAAAATACCATCACAAAACACATGCCATCAGGGGGAGGAGAGGCTGTCAGGCCGGGGGCACCCACCTTCCTGCGCAGCCGCAGCAGGCCGGTAAGGATCGCCAGCAGGGTGGGGTCAGGCTCCTTCACACTCACGCACACATGCCAGCACGGGGTGTCAGGCCGATCACGTGCACATGCCAGCAGGGGGTGTCAGGCTTGTCCACACTCACTCACACATGCCAGCAGGGGGGGTGTCAGGCTCGTTCCAACTCACTCACACATGCCAGCAGGGGGGTGCCAGGCTCGTTCACACTCACTCACACATGCCAGCAGGGGTGTGCTAGGCTCGTTCACACTCACTCACACATGCCAGCAGGGGTGTGCCAGGCTCGTTCACACTCACACATGCCAGCAGGGGGTGTCCGGCCGATCACTCTCACATGCCAGGAGGGGGTGGGGAGGGTGTCTGCCGGGGGCACCCACCTTCCTGCGCAGCCTCAGCTGGCCGGTAAGGATCGCCAGCAGGAGCATCTTGAGCAGCAGTGTGTTCTCCATCCTCGTGGCCGTGCGAGGGCTGCTCTCTGCCGAGGGTCACCGAGCAGTGCGTGGCTGCGCTGGGAAGAGGCACTAGGTAGTCAAAGGGGGGAGGAAGGTGACTCAAAGGGCAGGGAGTAAGACAAAAGGGGGTCGAAGAGGAGGCAGGGAGAGGAGGGGAGAGAGCTGCGAGGGAGGAAGAGAGGGGGCCTCAACGGGCGGGAGAACCTGAGCGTGGGCTGAAACGCCGGAGGGAGGGAAAGCGAAAGCACGCCATGCGCGCGTTGAGGGATACGCATGCACTGGCTGAGGGCGGCTGGTGCGTGTGTGTTTGTTGGCGCAGGGGGCGTAGAACTCGGCGAAGCAGGCGCTGCAGGAGTTCAGCAGGTGAGAGCAGGCCGAGTCGGAGTACAAGATGACCAGCGGGTCTTCCCGGGAGTACATGCCGGCCCAGCGACTGCGAAATATTCGTTGTTGCTTTGAATTGCGCTTGCATTAGTGGTTTGCCTACCAGGCACTAGGACCGGGGGCTCATGCCGATATGTTTAGCTGCCCGGGGACTGCCCCAGGGTAGCCAGCGATGGGGGTGGCTGGCCCGCTTTGGATTACACTTGGGCAAGACTGCCCGCGAGTTCTCTCCTCGCTTCCCCCTTCAGCCAGACCGGGTTTCCTGACAGCCGGGATCACAGATCCTTTATCCTGTCCCTAGGGGGGGGGTGATAGCGCGACGGCCTAGGGGTGCAAGGCACACTACACGCGTTGTGTAGAGCAACACAACATAATGGCTAGAGCGTGGGACTTTGAAGCTGGGGAATCCAGTTCGAGTCTCGGCACCGACCCTCAAACATCCGGTGATTCTGGGCAAATCGCCTAGCTCCCAGCGCTAAAAACCCTCCCGTTTGCTATTAGCGGATGTAGCGCGGCATATAGTATGACGGAGCGCGCATAAGGCTCGAACCTGTTAATATGTACACATTGAAATGGCGCAAGGGGCGCGAGCACTGGAGTTCGAGGGCTAGGTAATTACCGCAGCATGTGGGTACCAAGGTACAGGTGGCGCAGGTCCATCGTACCTCTCTGGTGTGGTTCTTGTATTTTTACCGCTGCGCCATAGCCATAGTTCAGGAATTGAGAGGGGCCCGAGTCTTTATGAGCGCGTTCACAAAGAAACTACTGCCTCGAGCCTAATTAACACGGCACCAAGCACCAGCTGTACACGTTACATGCAAGCGCCAAAAGCCCTGCGGATGCCCAAATGCTGCGTTTTTAACGAGTGAATGTTCACGAAAGTGAAACTGCATGCTGACTTGCGAGGGAAGGGGGGCAGGAGATGTGCACGCCGCGTGGCTGTAAGCGCGTACACCAACTCAAATCCGCCAAGAGCCTGCGCGTGCCCATCTCCTGTCCCACTTCCGAGGCAAGTCAGCAACAATAGATCTCGCTGGCGACAGCGCTTCGCGCTGCGTTCGCCAGGCGAGACCTAAAAATGACACGATAACATGCAACAGGACAAAAACCCCAACCAAAGACAAGTAAGGGGAACCAGTTGGGGACACACAGGGAACGACAAAACCCCAAGACATCCCCATCACAGTGTGACAACCCCCATCAGGAACAAGGGCAGAGGCACAGCCAAAAGACCCCAACCTCAAGGATCGCAAAGAGCCAGAAGTACCAACAAACCTATCCTCCCATGTGACAACGGGAAGGAAAAAGGGACAGCCTGACAGAAAGAGAGAAAGAATGCACTCATACAAGACACAGCCACCCACAGGGAAGAGAGTGCAAAAGACCAAATCACAAGCCCTCGCAGAACGGGGAGGAAGGGCGGGCCATGAAGGACTCTGCGGCTAGAATCATCTCTACCAGATGCATCGTTACCAAAGGTAACAAACTCGTACATTTGATAGAGACTACCAGCCGCAGATTCCTTCACGTAGAATAGATACCCTAGCCATACCCAAGGGGAAGGAGGGTCTGCGAGAGGACCCCACCCACCTGGGCAGAACAGAGAACCGCACGGGGGCAGAGTCCAAAAACAGGACGAGGAGCCCCGTCCCCCAGGCAAAGGGAAGAAGAAGAGAGCCTGTCCCCACTCACCAGAGGAAACAAGGCAAGGCGCAAAGAGGCCAAACACCCCACGCCCACGTGGGGCAACAAAACCTCCGCCCAAGGCAAGGAAAGGAGCACCGAAGGAGAAGAGCCACCTAGAGACTCCAAGGAGAAGAGGCAGAGCAACGGCAATCACAAGACAGAATGGCACCGAAGGAGAAGAGCAACCGAGAGACTCCAAGGAGAAGAGGCAGAGCAAAGGCAATCCAAGACAGGATGGTGCCGGCAGCAAGAAGCAGACGGAAGCCGAAAAGGGAAACTCAAGATCACCCAGGAAGAATCGTCCAACGCCCCGCAGGGACAAAAAGCGCCCGCAAGAGGGTCCAGAAGCCAGGGACCATCCCCCCCAGAGGGAGAAGAGGTAGAACCTAGTGCAAAGCCCACTGGAAGCAGCGGAGAGTGCAGGATGACAGTCCCACTAAAGCCCGAAGAAGGCACAACGGGGCAGAAAGAAAAAGAGGCAGCACTGGCAAGCTCCACCAGGGACACCACAGAATGAACACTCAAAGCAAAAAAGCGAAGAAGGTTGCTTCGGCAACCTACCATAACGCCACGAAGAGCAGAAGCCCGCAGGCGACCACAACTCCCCAGCACATACCAGGGCTATATAACAGTCAACCCTGCCCCACATAGGGCATGTCATATCCCAAAACATGGGAACCTCTTAGGAAGAAACTTCCGCAGCAGAGAACAAGAAAAAAGACCTTCGGCAAAAAACCCCACAGGAGGCCTATCAAGCAGCCAGAGGGGAAACGCAGAAGGCCCAATCTCAGGCCCAGCACGGTGTAAAAAATCCAAAGGAAAAACACACTTTCAAACAAGCATTTGCAATGCATTAGGTCTCGCATTTACACGAGTTTGAGCTATTGGCATTGTAATGACAATGCCTTTTATTTTGGTTTTCGTTTTTAAAACCTAAATAAAAGGCATGGTTATTTACAATGCCAGTAGCTTAAACTCGCGTACATGCAAGACCTATTGCAGTGCAAATTCCTGTTTGCGCGGCCACTTCCGAAGGTGCGTGCTTTCTCTCTCGGATCTTCATCCTGTCACGAGAACAATATCTACCCGAGCATGCCAAGTTTGGTGACAGCCTTTGATCTTTAAAAAAATCAAAGCGACAAAGTCAGGTGGGGGAGAAAGCGCATCTGCGCAAAGCGGGCCTTTCTGTTTTGCCGTATTAGCTGAATACTGGGAAAACTGATATAGTTAGATAATTAATGACCCCCCCCCCCTATATGCTATTGAAGGCCCTGTTCTTATGACAAATGTTTATATTCCCCCAATCTCCTTTATTCGCAACGTGGGTGTGACACGGAAGAAAAAAGGAGCCCTTGTGCATTTTTGATGAGTTAACCTGCTGATAATGTAGGCCCCACCTCCAGAGTAGGAAGCCATTTTATGTGTTTTACTTGTTTTTATTGTTTCAGAATAGTGTAGTTATATATAAGAAATACTGATTTTGAACAATGTTTGTGGCTGTTCTTTAGCCCATTTGTGTGTATGATTCTGTGCGTGATTGGTTGTGTTTTTGATCCTGTGAGTGTAGGTAGGAGGGAGAAATGCATTGTGTAAGAGAATGGGCCTGAATGTGTGGGAAAGACACACATTCTATTTAAGCGTTGGGCAGATGTGGCCATGTGCCTGTGTGTGCATTTGTGACCACGCATATGTGGTTGTAAGGTAACATGTGTTGTGGAGTTTATAATTAAAAGAACTGAGTATGCATCATTTGTTTTAATGTATTTCTGCTTTTCGTTGTCTTTGTTTTCTGTTAATGGTGGTTTTATGGTTCCCTTTTTATTGTGACATTTGGCTTACCAATTTGAAAAGTATTTGGCCCTGGTGAAGAGATGAGATTTTATACGTCGCGACACATAATGGCCCTTTTTTCCCAGTGTAATCATTCAACAAAAGGCTTTTTCTTTTTTAATGATCGAAAAATAGGCCTATACGCGTGTTTATGTAAAAAAAAAAAGATAAAAACATCATGGACCTTTAGAAACATAACTAGTCTCGTGTTGTTTAAACACTACACAATCTTTACCTTAAGAGTAGAATCTTGAAGAAGCTACCATTATCATAGTTTAACATTACTTCGGCGCAACACCTCAAACATTGTCCTTGTATGTTCCGGAGTTGAATTTGTGTGATGTCTTGTGTTTGTTTGGTATTTGCGATTGGATGGTCGCAATGGTGGGTTTACTGCATGTACTGAGTATACATGCGTGTGTGCGCCCAAGAGATTGTGTGTAGATTGTGCTGTGCTTTGCTTCCTGCCCGCTACACATGTGAATTATCACACCCAGACACCATTGTCTTTCTCATCTAGCTGTGCACAACACTTGTTTTTCACGAAGCGCTTGTCAGTGTGCAGAGTAGGCCGCAGCCGTGCCCGGTCGTCGAGGACCGCCGGTCTCCACAGCAAGAGCTGTTAGACTGTGGGAGGCAGTGCTGCCGTATGGTCACTAGCTAGTGGGGTCAGAGCCCACCATCTGAATGTTGGTTACACAGGCCTGGGAGGGTCAGAGCCCTGCATTACAGCGAGGGACCCCGAGACGGACATATGGTAACCATGGAAACCGTTCCCACCGCAAGGCCGCTGCTGAGAATGTGAGGGGCTAGGGAAGAGTTAAAAGGGACGGGCAGGGGAGGCTAAGGGGACAGGGTACTGAGGGTTGACGGAGTAAAGAGGCATGGAGAGTGCTGTGGGACTGTGTCACAGGGTGAAGTGTAATAAAAAGAAGGGGCGAGCATTTGGCGCAACAACCAGAGCAGCCAACTTTGGAAATGGGGAAGCCACCCTGTGATTCTGGGAAAATCATTTGCACTAAATCTCCCCGTGCCTACAAAAATGTGACGTAACTGGTGCACAAATAAAGCGCTCCATTACCCTCGGGTCGAGTTAGCACGATATAAAAATGCAAACAAAAGAGGGCAGAGTAAATGAAAGAAGGGCTGGGTTAAAGATGAGAGCTGAGTAAAATTAATGAAAAGAGGGTTATAGTGGAGAAGCCTGTGTTAGGGAACAGGAAGAGTGCACTCAGGTGGTCAGGACTAGGTCATAACAAGACGAGCCCGGCGGAGCGTGGCGTGCACGCTTGGCGGGGGGGGGATGGCGGGGGAGCGCATTCCACGCGGGGGAGAGGACCCTTTGAAGTACGATGCGTCTTGGGGTAATCTGCAGCCCTTGATATAAAGCAACCGATGTAATGCTGATACTCGAGATTTGGTGGGGTGGGGGCTTCAGAAATCGTTTATGGAAAAATTGCATGTGGCAGGCGATGCCTCCTGGAGGGAAAGATCTTGCAGACAATCTCATTGCTGGGCAATTCCTTCTTCTGGACTCTAGATCATCAGCGACGCGCGGCCGCGAGACACGCTCTGTGGTGGGGGAGAGGGGGGAGGAGCATTGAGGCGCAAAAGGCAAAGCAGGCTGGCTGGCGTGGTGCGAAGTGCACGCACCATGACGAGAGAAAAGCCATATGGCGCCTCTGCTCGTCATTGTGCGCGTAACCGCACGCCCGTCACCAGTGCACGCTCCAGTGGGCTGAAGCGCTTCCCCAAAAGTGGATTGCATGGCGGCACGATGCACGTGATTGTGCGCGTGCTCACCATTTTTGGGAGCACTTTTGGGAGCCCCTTACAGTCTCGCTGAGCTATCGCTTATGCGATAGCCAGGCGAGACCTAAAAATATATTTGTAGCGGACGGATAGTGGGGTCGGAGGGCAGGGAGGTTAAAGATTAGGTATCCGTATTCAACAGAGGCTACTTTTGCCATAGTGTTTACCACTTTACTTTGTTTACCTTGTTTAAAATTGTTGCCTGCATTTAATGTTTTAGGTGCGGCCATTTTAATTATTTCCTTTTTAATCCTTTAAGACGTATCGATTTTTTTGTTTGGTTTCAGACAACTCAAATTTGTTTGTACAATTTTCCTTCCTACCTTTTTGTTTTGCACATTATTCATTGGCAGTTTTCATGTGAGTCATTTCTAAAAGCCTTCTATCTGATCCCATAATCCTTTGCATTTCTGCTCTGTGATGGTGCTTCCTTAGTGTGCCTTGAGGCTGCCGCCTGGTGCCCTCAAGTGTAGACCTGCTTCCCCCTTGCCAGTGGCCTTGTCCTGGGTGCCCCTCACTTCCGGTTTCAAACGGAAGTCCTGTGCATCGAGCACCGGCTGTTACGAATGTGTCACCTTCTCCAGAGCTAACGTCGTTCTGTCGTTCCTTCTGCTTTGAGGTTCTCAAGAAGCTCTAGTGCAAGAATTTTCAATGTACATTTAACATGACATTTTACTGTTTGGGTGCTCCCTCTCCAGTACCAAAAAGCCACGTTGGATTCATTTTGGTGCAGTTCGACCTGTCTCCTGGTCATTGCGTTGGCTTCAAAAGGCAGCTGGCGACAGTGCCGAGGAGCCCTCTGAACAGCCAGCGACAATGGACGGACATGGATGCGCAATGCATCCATGCCGGGACACACTAAACTTTAAACAACTTGTTTTCAGCTCCGCTAAGTGAGGAGGATAAACTTGCAGGTTTCAAAATAAAAGCTAGTAAATAACACCGGATGGGAATAGCATGACAGTTGATGGGTGAGTGTCGAGGGTTGCCCAGAAACCAAAATAAATTACAAAGTGAAAGATTACTAAACGGGAAAAACAAGCATTGGCAAAGCCAATTTTGGGACCGGTTTGTCTAAAAATTGTCTTTTGGCGTTGTTATACAATCGGCAAAAAAAATGTACAAATACAAAAAGGGTGCATGACTTGATTACGTGACTGCTGGTGGTTGCGTCATTTTTGGATTGGTAAACCTGAAAGCTAACATTTTTATTTCCGAGTCAAACCGCATCCAACGTTTATTAATGATACTTTCTCAAATATACATGACAATTCAGGCGAGGCATGGGCTGTAACATTACAACTCAATACCCCACGCCCTTCCTCCTGCGGAACTGCAAACAAATGTACTATAAAACCAATGAAAATAAAATCTTTCCGAACAGAGTAGAGGCGAGTGAGGGTGGACACTGCACATTCATGTTCTCCAACAGTTCACGAGCCTTCCCTGACCAAGGGACGTTTAAAACTGCAGAAAGGAGCCAGGATATAAAATGCATGTTATTCCATATTACAAACACGTTAGAGCCTTGGGGAAGTCGTGCCCTGTGCTAACCCAGAAACCTCAACAAATGGCAATTAAACAACTTCACATCTTCAGCTTAACTAAACATTTTCCAACGGAAAAGAACTAAAAACAAGCGCGCACTGAAGTTGACGAGGAGGGAGTGGGAGGGGGGAGTGGGGGCGGGCACAGTGGTGCGGGACATCAAAGGGGCCGCGAAAGTGAAAGCAAACAAGTGCTTTCAGGCCTCCAAATGGGGCGCGCGCCCGGACGGCGCACATGCACTGTATTTGGAGGCCTGCAAAGCCACTGTTTGCACTGCCAAAACTCGCTTACTATAAGTCTCGCCAGAGCAGCGCTAAAGCGCTGTCTCAGGCGAGACCTAAAAAGGGCTGGCCAGCAGCGAACAGAACCACAACCTCAGCCAGACAACCGGGGCGACCTGCCCCAACGGAGGAGCTCCAAGAACCAGAGCAACACGCAGGTCACTGAGGAGGAGAAGGACGAGGACGAAGCCCCGCGAAAAACCTCTGGATGGCGGAGTCTGCAGGGTCATGGAACAAAAGAGCCCCATCAATGGGAAGGTCCACCAGCCGTTCTCAAACATTCTCCAGGAACACACTGTCCCAAAGCCAGGCATGGCGACGAAGGGCAACCGAAGAAGCCATGGCACGATCCAGCACCTCCGAGATGTCCGGAGCGAAGGATAAATGCCGCCAGCTCTCGACCATCCAAGACATGATGTCGCAAATCCACACAGGCACCCTCTTGAGAAGCGGCAGACATAAGGGACGCTGCCGAGTCCCACAAGCAAGAAGTGGCCCTTGCCAAAACACACAGTGTGTTAAGGGCAAACATATTGCACCCCAGGAGTCCAGCCAGCGGGCCTCCCGTGAAGGGGGAGACAACAGCAGCGGCAAAGCAGGAAAGGCAGACTGCAAAAAGGGGCCTCTGGTCGAAGGGTGAAGAGAATGGCACACCGGATCATACGGTGCCGGATGATGGCGGTGCAGAAGATGCCGGGGCACCGGGTCCCCCGTGGCGGGACGGCCCCAAGTCCCCAAGAGAGAAGAGTGGAATGAACCCTCGAAGGGAAGCAACAGTTCCCTACCACCAGAGCCCTGATGGAGAACCTCCAGAAGATGAGCTGCGGGAAAATAAGTAGCGGGATCACCCATGCGCAAAATCCCTACAGCGTAGAAACAGCGCGGATGAAAGCCGCACACACCTCCGTAGGGCCCCACGGAGGGGAAAGCAGCTCCTCGTTAGGCGACGGCTGCAAGCTAAGGCGGCCATCCCCTAAGCCAACCGGAGGAAGGAAGGGCCAAGGCCGAAAGGAAGGAAGAGGGACCGAAGAGTGGGGGACTTGCGGCTCCTCCAGGGAAGACCGCGGTCGTGGGGACAGCGAGGAGCCGCCTTTAGATGACGTCGGGGATAAAGCCACGATATGGCGGCCAGTCTCCAGCGAGGACACCCGCAACCCCCGAACCTCTGGAGAAGAGGAGGCGTCCGAAGACGAGTCAACAACCTGATATCGGCCCGGCGCCGAAGAGTACGCAACCTGAGGCAGGACACAGTCGCCGACCGGCGCCGGAGGAGATGCTGTGGCGACCTCCGACACAGCGCAAGAGACCGGAGCTTAACCAGAGCCGGGGTGGCGAAGGGACGGTGCCGACCCGACCTCCGACAGATGCGACTCGTGACAGGGCGAGACGGGCCCTCCGTCGACCCCTGTGGCGCCGCCAGGGCCAGCAGCTGCCTGCGCCGTAGCGGCGTCACCTCGGCCCCGGACAAGGCCGCCGCCTGTCCTGAGGACCGAGAGGGGCTTGGACAAGAAGGGCCCTCCGCCGACCCCTGTGGCGCCGCCAGGGCCAGCAGCTGCCGGCGCCGTGGCGGCATCACCTCAGCCCCAGACAAGGCCGCTGCCTGTCCCAAGGACGGGGAAGGGCTCGGGGGTGCGACCCGAGCCCCGACAACCTCCCGCCACACCACAGGGACTCCTGCGGGAGTTTGCGGCGAAGCAGAGGCGCCGTGGTCCGAAGGAAGGACCCGCACCCCAACGGCACCACATCCTCCGAGCCTGGATCTGAACCAGTCGGTGCCGGGGAGGGCCCCGCACACTGCAAGGGATCCACTGACATCCCAGGAGGGGAAGGAGGAGGAGGAGAAGCCAGCGAGGCCTGCAAAGCCGCCGCATATGTCTTCATCTGGGCTCTGGTCGCCCCCACACCGGGAAACGGCAGATAAGGGGATGACCCGCGGGGCCGCGCGACCTGCGGAGAGCTCACGCCCCCAACAGGCCGTAACGCGACCCTTGGGGACAAACTGCGACACCAAGAGGTGAGCGGCGCACTTGTGACCTGGGAGAAGATCGAAGTCGGCAAGTGGAAGCCACGGGTCCGAGAACCCTCCTTAGGGGCCGGGCGAGGTGTTGACGCCGACCTGGACACACGAGCCGAAAGAAGTTTCATCCGGCACTACCGCCGGGACTTCGGCTTAATCTGCGGACACGCCTCACAATCAGTGGAGTCGTGGTGCTCCCCCAAACAGCACATACCGATGGGGTGGGGATCCGTCGCCGACATGAGGCGGCCACACGACGACAAGTTCTAAAAGCCCGAAGGCATGCGCACACTGTTCCCACAAACACAGCAAACAGAAGGGAAAGGCCTAAACAGGCCCAGAGCACAAACTGGATCCGCGTTGCACGCGGAAAAGGAAAAAACTGACGTGGGTGGGACTTATGTAACCTCGATGACGTCATGAGCGCAGACAACGCCTGGGCGGAGTCGCGTGATGCTGTCCCCCCCGGCGCAGAGAGATGCTGGGCAAAAAAGTTTTCCGGATCCAGTCTCATGCCTGGGGATAATTCTACGTGAAGGAATCTGCGGCTAGTGGTCTCTATCCGATTGTAGATTCTTTCAGAAAGCAGGCTGCAAGCATTAAAAAAATTCCTTTTTAGCCCTGTGGAGGTGACTAGTTAGTAGCAGGTTGACAGGTGAGCGATGTGCAGGAACCAATGGGCACACCACCCTTGGCAGACACTCACCCTCAGACTGTACCCAGAGTCTGTTTCTCCGATTATTATATTTTTGAGCGTGAGGCGGAGGGGCCGGGAGGCTCCAGGCTGAGAGCTTCTGGCAGTTCTAGGCCTGTGAGAGGCAGCCCGGGACCAGAATGCAGCCTGATCGGCTCTGTGCCTGCGGAGCAAACCTGGAGGGGATCGCAGGAGGGGTGCTCGGAGATGGGTCAGAAGGTACAGGTCAGCTCACTGAGGCATGGGAAAGAAGGTTAGGAATTAGGGAAAGTCTTCAGGGAGGCAGACAGCAAGCAGGTACAGGTCAGCGCACAGAGCCTTCCCCTGGGGATGGCAGTTTTAGTGATTAGGGAAAGTGTTCAGCGGAGAATCCAGCAGGGCCGGTATGAATACACGTGTGAAATCACATTTACATTTTAAAATTAGATTATGTATATAATAAAGGGTGTCGATCGACATTAGATCATGCAGCCACGCCAGGACACTACAGAACTTCTGAGCTTCAGTAAGTTCTGTACATGACTGGCATCCACTGACTGCAGGCAGCTGCCAATCGCGCGCTGCCTGAAGGAATTGTTCAATCGCACACACAGTGTTTTAGCTGCATTTCACCACTTTCTCACTTACTTCTCTGCCAGCAATTCTTGCGGGGACTCTGCGCTGCGCGATAGGCTCAGCCGGCAGGCCTCGAGCCATCATGCAATTACCGTTTGCCTACTCAATTCTCCGAGCCAGGCCTGTCGGGTCCAGTGACAGTCCTGTCACTGCTGCTGCAACGGTCATTGCATGATTTAGGCCCAGGTCTCTGTACTGGGGTGAATGTATGACATTGCTCTGCATTCTGTCCATCAACAGTTGTTTTTGCATTTGTCACCCTGAGTGGGACGGGTATGCTCAGACGTGAGTCCTCTGCTCTCCATGCCACTGGAATCAAGCGATCCTGGCTGAAGAGGGGTGAAACCCCGAAACCGGTCCTAGGATGCTTGGTTCCAGTCCAGGGAGGACCTAGCTTGGCAGTTCGGGCTGGACTGTTCCCATGAGGCACAGGGTCAAGACTGATTTGCATATGGCTGTGTTCAAACTGGAATGGCATGGTGAGCAAAAAAACGATAGATTTAGGCCCAGATCTCTGTACTGGTGTGAATGTATGACATTGTTCTGCATTCTGACCATCAGCTGTTGTTTTTGCATTGGTCACACCAGTATGGCTCTCTTTGCAATTTTAAATCACCGCGGGCGGCTGGGGCTCAAATATTTAGGAGCTCTAGCACCCAGCTGAACTAGCTTGATTTAAATGCTTCATAATCAGATCAAAGATCTGTGTATATGTTAGGTGGTTATGGCATACACTCACATCACCTCCGTAGACACTCCCCAAAAATAAAAACACATTCTTGGGCTCCTTTATTCCAAACAGGAGACAGCACCCGCCAGAATAAAAGACAGAGTGGAACGGTAGAGGATGAATCAGCACTGAACTGCAAGACCATAACGAGGTGGAAAAATCACAAAATCCTACCGGTGCAACCCCTAGTGCTTCTAACGGCACTGCAGACTCCTGATGAAGAGCATAGCCTAGCGCCCCCGCTCAACATAAATAATACAGAACAGCGCCCAGCTCGAGTAAGCACTCACTCACGTCATTACGGGCATTTTTTCATTACTGCACCTTTCATCTACAAATCACTGATTTAAAACAAACAGAGCGCGGTGTCCCTTAAGTGGGCGCCGCGCTCCAAAGTAATAAATAAATAAACAGAGCTCGTGCAGAGATGGGAAACTGTGGGATCGCGAAGAGTAAAGAAAGTGAAGACACGTGCTGCTGTAACAGGAAACGCCCGGGGAAAGCAAAGCAGCGCGTGCATAAGTCCTGTCCAGGCGCGTGCACATGCTGTGTCCCAGCAGGCACGCCGAAGAAAGACAGGGAGGGAACCAAACATGCTTCCCTCCCAATAGAAACCACGGATTTGGCGGGCGTGCCAGTAAGAAGCGTGGGTGGAGCTTCCAACCTCGCTTCGCAAGAAAAGCGACGACAATAGATCTCTCCTGGAGCGAGCAGCGCATGCGCTACGTAGCTAGGCGAGACCTCAAATGCATTTAAGTGCGTTCACAAAGTAATAAAGCATAATAGGAACTGTGTAACAGCACATTGTAGTAAGCATAGGCATGCTAGACATGCTGATATTTACAGACGTTTAACACGCTGTTGATTTTTATCAAAAAACTAAAAGGTTAAATAAAAGCGCATTCTCTTGCTAGTGTTAAGTGTTGTGAAGGATAATGTGCATCTCCAGCCTAAACTTTTAGCGATGTTTGAAAAGTAAGGAAAGATTAGGAACCAAGTAAACATCCCCAAGAAAATACAGCAGTATTTCAAATGCAGCTACAGAAAACCTTCAAGTGCATTTCCAAAGCAATATAAAGGCTAATACGAGGTAACAGCACCTTGCATTAAGCATAGGCCAGCTAGACATGTTTAACCTTTTTTTGGGCTAATGCAGGGAGCAGGTCACACGTGTTCCTGCTCCTATAACATAGTAAAAGGGAAAATTCTTACCTCGTCCTTTCTAGTTTTTTAGATAAAGCATGAGGTCCCTGCCTCACATTTTCCAAATACCTCGAGAGTATTTTCTAATGGCAGGGAACGTGTACTTGCCTACTTGCATGAGGAATAACGTGAGCAGTGCCAATCAAGCTGCTTTCTCAAGATTAACCCCTGATGCAACCCGCACTTCTCTCCCTTCTGGTGGGTTTCCTTTGTTGCCTGTTTCTGCTGCATTATTTTCTCCGCAGTCTGCGGGGCACCGCTGATCTCCTTGGCAAAAGATATAATCTGAGTATACACACACACACACACACACACACACACACACACACACACACACACACAAGGGGGGCGGTAGGCGAAGCCTGATGGATCTGGATTCTAACACCCATTGACAATAACCAAGTACAAGCAGCACTTTACGACTTCAAGCACTAGATAACGGAATATTCATAGTATGGGAATTTAGAAGACGTCCATGTTGGAAAATTACCGCTACCACTGCTACTGCCTCCGCTTCACTCCTTATGATGAACCTTTGGTTTTTTATTAGTGCTGACAAGAAATATGGTGGGGTGCCGATGATGTATTCACCAAATGTGACACTATGGTAATGAACTTGCCACTCTGTTGTGCTCCAGTAAGGGGCAGCTTTATCAGTATGAGTAGACTAGGCTATTAATGTATAATGTGATGTGGTTAAGTTATTATACTGAGCATTCTTAGGCTGCAATGGGAATCGTTCAACACATTTTAATCTACGAACCCCACCAATGTTGGCAAAGTGAAGTTTTGATAAAAACCACTTTCTTTTTGGGGATTCACAAACAGTAGTTACAATAGCACATCGGGATCGACTGGACACCTAAAGCAGGTGCAGCAATGTTGCACTTGCCAACTGGGCCTCAATGCAAGAAACTTTCAGCTGTCAAAGTTGAACAGAACTCAATGTTCGTTCAGATGACCTAAACATGTTGCCTCGGACCAGTCAGTCAACATGTAACAAAAATGTACACATTTGCAACTGACATCTTAGGCATCACAAAAGAAAAGTCCAACTTTAACATACAGGATGCACAACCCTTTTAAAATCCCACGCCCAGCTAAAATCAGGCCATCAAACCCCTCATCCAAGCGAAAAGAATATGCACAGAGTGTAGACCAAGTGCAGTAGCTCCTAATGAAATGGTACAAACAAGTTGACATCCTTGTGAAATGTACTGAAAGCGCTGGGAGATAAGGACAGCCTATTTCAAATGCAGGCTGGAAAAATAAAATACTTAACTCGTCCTAACAAATTAACAAACCAACAGCATACCTGCAGATGGCTACACTATTCAAGGAGTCACACTATGCAGCCAGTTCCAAAAAGACAACAAATCTAGCTGGCCATCGAAAGAGTTTAACACTATCTGGTTATGTTTAGTTTTGATTATATGTGAAGTACAAGTCATGTAAAGCAATCAGTGTAACACACATTTTGAAAGCACAAGGTCTGTTCGGAGAGGTTTCTGGGACCAGCCTCCCAAATCTCCAACGTTTTCCACCAATTCTCCATGAGTTGCCTTTTAACCGCCTCACCAATAGCAAATCCAACCAGATATCTTAGACCGTACAGGATTATAAAACAGTTCAAACACTTGAACAGCGATCCACCTGAAAGTTCTGTAAAATCTGTCCATTTAACTGAATACATATCAAACCAGGTACAGCCATATATAGATATTAACTAAATTCAAAGTATTTTAACTGATACAACAAGAATTACAGATATCAACACTAGTCCTAATAACAGACTTTTCCAGTTACAAAAAATGTGACGTACTTCGAAAAAGTGATAAAAAAAATTTTGATGCTTCAAAAAATTGTAATCGGAGGGGAAATGAGGCCAATATACCTTGAGTCTCTAGCAGATTCTGCACCACCGCTTCCAGGCCCACCAGGTAAATAAACTCATTGTTGGCTGCACTTGGCAGGAAGTTCATCTCTGGGGCAGGGGGTTTGGGGGGTGGGATCTCTAGCAAAGTCTTCTCCAGCTGCTTGCGCAGTGCAAGTTTATCTGCTGCTTGCCTGCTGGCGGGTGAGAAATTTGAGTTTACTATGGAGGAGATTGTTGTCGTAGCGTTGCTGGATGTCACTGTTGTACCTTTCATTGAATTTGGAGAAGCCTGAAAAAATAAAGGATGAAAGGTAATTTTGATAGTGACATCATAATGAAATATTATACAATAGTTGCATGCATGAAAAACGCAGCAGGGTGGTATGCTGGCTCTTAATCCAAAGTGGACACTCTTTACATGTTTGAATCCAGCTACAATACGACAACGGTTGACTCTTCGACTCACCAGTGACTTATATAAACATACCCCACCCATCTGCCCACATCGGAGCAGCAAATGTGGCAATCTTATGTGTGGCCAAGCTGGACCCACTATTGATGCCTAGCTCCTTACATTACACCACTATAGCTATTCATTTTATTTTAATGTAATAACTTATTTGCATGCTGCAGAGTTATTGTGCAGATGATAAAGCATGTATTTGCCATACATGCAGCTTAAGCTCAGAGACTCGATTCTAAATGTGGATATGGTGGACTGATGGCATGTATGAAAGTTTTATGCTAGTTAATGTCATAACGTGTCATACCCAAAAGAAAGCTTAATTTACTTACCTTCAGTAACTCTTATTCAGATGAATACATCATCTTCCTCTACATTGCTCACCAAAAGTACTTTCTAAGAGTCTTACTGGACCAGTAATATTTTCCCCAAGTCAACTTTCTGGTGCCGCAAAGGAAATCATCCTAGGAACAATGCATAAATTGCCTCCAGATGCCAAGTGCCAACTCCATGAACCAGAATCAAGAATATCCTTCCCAAAAAACGTCCTCACTCCAGAGGTCAGAAATAAATTCCCAATACAAAGAATACCATGATGAAAAATGTAACAAAGAATTACAAATATACATAAGGGTGCAGTGGGCGAATGATAAGCAATTTACTAGATTATGAATTATCCACCAGAAAGAAAATTTTTGATAGCAGGAAATTATTTTCTGTTAGATAAGTCTTACTGCAGATTGCTCATCCATAAATACTCCCAAATCAGATAGACTGGAAGCTGGATGATCAGAATACAGGAATAACCAGTCAAATAGACAAAGTGCTTTTGAAAGAGCTAGACTAAAAGAGCCTCATTTTTACAACGTAGTTGATATATTGCCAAAATATGTAATTATCACTATGTAGCCAGTTGACATATTAAGCACAACAGACTCTGGTAAGTTAATAACAAGCATTGAAAATGCAATAGGTCTCGCCTTTGATTAAGTTAAAGCCATTTGCTTTGCTAATGGTATTGTATAGCAAAGCAAATGGCGTTAACTTAATGAAAGGCGAGACCTATTGCATTTTTAATACTTGTTAAATACAATCATTCAATTGTCTATGGGAAAAATGGCAGACTGGTGGCTCACTGTACCGGCAAGCGGAGTATACTCGTTGAATTTTGTTAACACTGGGTACTTGGTTTCTATAGCATGTAGTTTTTTTAACCCATGAACACCAGCATGTCGTCAAAGGACGCTGGTAAAGAACGGGATACCTTTGAGCACATAGCATCTTTGTAGACTACGCAGTAGCTTTTTTTGTGAACACCAACATGCCCGCTATAGCACAGACTATTTTTTAACATCAGCACGATGGTAAAGCACATCTGTAAAACACGGGACACCTTTGAGCATGGGGTATTTTTGTGTGTACCGTGCTAACTTGCTTTGTGAATACCAGCACGCTTTGTACTACATGGACTATTTTTAAATACACAGCTGTCAATGCAGTAACTTTTGTATTGATTGCATGCCGTCTAGACCCTTGAGCACATACATGGGGATATACACGCGTGGCACTTGTTAACGCGATAGATGTTTCAAAACACTGCAAATTCTAGCGTAAGCACCAGTTGGATGTTGTTGGATCGCTTGTGGGGATGCTTAAGCAACAGATCACTGTGTCAGCTGAAGAAGGGCCAACTGTAACGTGTAAGTTTAAAGCAACTTATTGCACATGGTCAAAAATAGGCAGACTGCAGTCGGTGGTTTGGGGGGTTTGAATGTCACAGGAAACATCAATTAAGAAGGCTGTGTCTATGTATGTTGTTGTTTCCTTCTTTATTTTTTCGCTAACACGTTTAAAATGTTAATTGAGTATTTAGGCAGGATGCCTCGGTGTTTGCCAGAGTGGGGCCTTATGTCTGTTTCCCCTGTAACGCTATACAATGTTCCATTGGCGAATACAATTATTTGTTTTGAATTCCATGTTTAGAGGCAGGAGAGGTTATTTAGCAATGCAGGGAACGTAGAAACTCCTTTAAAAGATTGCCCAATGTATGTGTTGTTAACACACCACATTTTATTTATCTAGCAGTGTAGTTAAAAAAAGTTCTGGCTGGAACGTCTGAGGGCAGCAGTGCGTGTTACAAGCTGGCTTTGAAGAAGGTCATGCAGCGCCTAGAGTGGACCAGATGGTCCTGTTTATGACCTACAGATAGGCGTGTGAAGTGGGCGCAGATGAAGTGATTGGGGGTGAGGGGGTATGCAGCCTGTTGTGCTGAAGCCTGTAAGAAAACATGGCGGGGGAGAGATAGGCGAGAGGCATGTGTGTGTGGCAAACACTGTTGGGGCGCGTGACATATCGATCTGGGCAAAGCTGCAAAAAAACATATGGTTACTTAAATCCTGAGACGCAGAATTATTGGAGCTCATGTTATCGACCTTAGAAGGATGAAAAGGGAATGAGCGCGGCCTATGTTAAGTTTGTAAACGCAGAAAGCGTGCAGGGTAAACTATTTTTTTGGGTTGTTTGAGACGCAGGGGTGCGTGTGATCAGTGCCTGTGTGTGTGAGCAGTGGGGCTGTGTGTGTGAAGTGCCTAAAGTTACAAGAAAACATATGGTTATTTAAATCCTTAGACGCATAATTAATGGAGCTAATGTTATCGACCTTAGAAGGATGACAAGGGAATGAGTGCGGCGTATGTTAACTTTGTAAGCGCAGAAAACGTGCAGGGCAAACTTATTATTTTGGTTGTTTGAGACTCAGATCTGGGCAAAGCTGCAAGAATACACAGAGGGGGAAGGGCGGGCTGTGTGCCGAAAGGCAAAGAGAACACGGGCATGAAAGTGAAATCGATGGATGGCAATGCGTCCGTGAGACTAGCCCTGTGGTGGGGGAGGGACAGTTGTGAGAGGCGCCATGAGGAAACAATCTCTCGGCATGCGGGGCGGGGAAGCGCATTCCAGGCGGGGGAGCGGACCCTTTGAAGTATGATGCTGAGGCTGTGGCTACACGTGCACGCGCCAGTGGGCTGAAGCGCTTCCCCAAACGGATTGCATGGAGGCACGATGCACGTGATTGTGCGCGTGCTCGCCATGCAATCTACTTTTGGGAGCACTTTGGAATGCCCCTCTTACTAGAGTCTCGCATAGCCATTGCGTAAACGCAATAGCTAGGCGAGACCTAAAAATGGATGCAACAATGGTTACATGTACCCCAATGCCATATGTTGGAGACATTTTACACCAAATACCAGGGCAGAGTAAAATTCACATGCAAACGGTTTACTTTGTAGTTTCTTGATCGTTCTTCCCTAACAATTGGTCATGTGCTCTGCAGGTAAATTCTATAATATATATATATATATATATATATATAAACACACACACACACACACACAGGTTACAGCTTCTTGTATAATTTATTAAATATCACCAAAAAGTGTGTGCAGACAAGTGTCCGCCCCGATCTTGATCACCTGACGCGCTGGTGACGGGTATCCATTTTTAAACAGATTCCAACCAATGGAATTCGTAAAAACAATTTATTCTGTGTAAATACAGAAGAAAGAGTAAAAAGACTAAATGCACAATTAGAGAAAACATCCTAATTACTTTGTCTCATTACAATTATGATAAGTAATGTGGCTAGCACATAGATTGAAAAGAAAGAAACCATTCATTTTTGCTGAATGCCCTCGCCGCTAATTCACGAAGACAGGGACTAGAGCTTGTATCTAGCCATGCTCATCTTATTTTAGTCACAATGAACATTTCAAAGAACAACATTACGGAAAAAAATACTCAGCTGTCGATTGTCTAATAGCCAGAAAACATATTCTGGCAGTAAAATGATGATTGGCCAATGCCAGATAATTCACCTCCCATATTGCATTCAATGAATTCGGCTGATTATAAGAATGTTTTAGACAAGTGCCTTGTAGTTGCCTGATCGTTCTCCACTAACAATTGGTCATGTGCTCAGCAGGTAAATTCTGTATTCGGTCTTCACTTGAGGAGTGCAGACGATATCAGAGCACAGCAATTGTCAGTATTATATATATATATATATATATATATATATATATATATATATATATATATATATATATATATATATAATCTCCTGTATGCATCTGTTCATAGTATGCAGTAAGTCTTTCAAGTAATGAGGTGCATTGTGACTTCTCATTAGTGGGCAATGCGCATGGGCACCTACTCCATGCTATATTGTTTTTCACATAGCAGGTGAGAGCATGTCGCCCCATGTGTATTGTCAACCAGGTAATGCCAGGAGAGAACCGCAACAAACATGCTTACGAGGAGTGATTTGTATGTAAATCTACAGCGCTATATGCTATAAACTGATGCTTATAGGGTAACACTTTCTGTTCTTAGCACTTGTGGCTGTAGATCAACATGCTCTGCATAGACTATAAAGCAGTATCCTCCATATGCAGTAGACAATGAGCGGATGATGCAGATGTCCATACAGTCTTAAGGACTTTATTTCAGACAACCATAGCCTGCTGGCGGGCTTAGATGGCTACACAATAGTATATACTAGAAGTGCGTGAGGTTGACCAGGTGGCTGCGTTTCTATTTCTTTTTTACCAAGAAAGACATGGTTGCCCCTTTCATACAGTTAGTGTGTGCCATGAGGGAGAACAGGTAAGGCTCTTTTAGCATTATGAAAGCATGTTTGGATGCACTTAGCTATCTATATAGTCAGCCTTAGAAATAAGTTGGCCTTTGTGAGGTTTTACAAATGCTACAAAGAGCTGGTCTGACTTGAGGAAGGATTTGTCCTGTCAATACAATATACGAAATCCCGCTTAACATCTAAGGTGTTAAGAGCTCTCTCTGCTTAAGAGTTTTGCTGTGGAACAAAAACTAGAAGCTCTATGGTCTAATTGTGTTAAAAAGAAAATTCCACCTTAGGGGTGTACGTTGGGTTAGTTGTAAGAACAACCCTGCCCCTGTGAACCTAAATGAAAAGCTGTTGCAGGGTCAGCACCTATAGCTCATTCATATATCTGAGAGGAGTTATGGCTACTAAGAAATCCACCTTCCAAGAAAGGAATTGTAAAGGGCAAGAGTTGAAAAGGCGGACCTCATGCGCCTGGTGAGAACTACATTATGGTTCCACACAGGTGTGAGGGGTACTCAGGGAGGTATGATCCTTTAAAGGCCCTTTATGAATGCCTAGACTATTGGAATTCTTAACAGGGAAGGTTTTTCCCTGTTGTGCATGTAGGCTGAAATAAAGGCAAGATAAGCCATGTTGAATAGTGTAGTAGAGACCGGACTTATGAAGGTGCAAGCGGTAGCAAATTATGTCCTGGACGGTGGGTTTCAGAGGGTCCAATGGTGTGTGTAGGAATGCCATAGTGGACACACCTTTTCCACTTTGCAGCAGAACAGGCCCTTGTGGCAGGCCTGTGATCTGAACACAAGGTAATCATGCATCATATGGGAGATGAAGGTACCAAACTCCAAGACCTAAGATGCCACATTAAGCTGTCTGGGTGCCTTATCTTGCCTTGATTTGCATCAGTAGTTTAGGCATGGATTGGAGCTTCTCATGGGAGCGGACTAACATAGGAATATCAAGTGTGTCTGGTCCACATGGAGAACACCAGAATGAGTATGACGGATGTTTGCTGCATCATACTCATCGCACACTGAAGGATTGGGGTAGGAGGAAAAGTACAGGTCTTCCCCCAAACTAGTTCATCCATAGTGCATTGCCCATGGACTGTATCTGGAGTCAAAAGTCGGACACTGTTCTCGGGGTAGCGAACAAGTCTGTCTGTGGGTTGCCCCAGCACTAAAAGTGACTGAGTAGGACATACGGGTGGAGTTCACACTCATGGAATTGTTGATGCGTCCTGCTGAGCAGATTCGCAAAGTCACTATCCACCCCCTGTGAGAAAGTGGCTCTGTATATACTGTTCCCTAATAGGTACAGGGTGTACAGAGTCCACAGTCCCCCAGAGGCTGATAGAGGTCAAAGTTAGGTATGACCTTACTCTCAAAAGTGGTAGCTTGGTCGAGCAGTAAGGCAGTACCAGAGGACAGTGTAAAGCATTTATTGTACACACTCAATCAGCAAATGGTTTCACACACTCAATAACTGAACTCTAGGCCAATGATTTGTATATATAAAATATATGCTTGTTTTATTTTTAGAACCACAAGGGGGTAAAAATATACTTTCTCAGAATGAGAGGTTGAATATAAATACTTTTGTTTCAAGCAATAAATTTGTGTAAACAGTCACAGTTGGTTGCAATAAACAATCCTATTTCCTAAACATAACAATGCATTGAGCTCAATGGTAAATTCAGGTTATTTGTAATAAATTACTTTTCAGATTACTTTTGGAATTCCAGGTCTGGATCCTAGAACCAGCCTGGGGTCAGTATTCAGAATCAAGTGATGAAAGTCGACTTAATAACTGTAATGATTTTTAGATAATATTTAGCTATTTCAAAAGTTAGCACTTAGAAAATATTTCACAGAAAACATTCAATGGATCTCTATGGCAAGAAATTCAAATTGCAGGTAGAGTACTTTATCGTTACTTTAGTAATCCAGGACTGGGTGCCTAGACCCAGGACTGGGGTCCTTATCAAAAGCAGGTAAGTGATTTCGTTTGCAGAAATGGTACGATTTTAAAAGAATATTTCAAATTTGCAAAAGTAGACACTTAGAAGAAATTTCACAGAAAAGCAGACAATGGTTTCCTATGGGAGAAAAATGAGTTAGAAGTAAGTATAGTTGTGAACACTTTTCAGAGTCAGGGCTGGGCACCAAGATCCAGCACTGGGAGCTCACCTAGGAGCAGGTGAGTAAATTCGTTTTTGTCACTTGGCTGATTTTTGGTGAATTTTTGCAGTTTTGAAAAGTTCACACTTAGAAGATTTTTGAAGAAAAAGCCAGTCAATGTTACCCTATGAGGAAAATGAAGTTAGCGGTTTAAGGGTAAGTACTCGACTGGTAGTGTTGAAATTCCGGGCATGGACTCAGGGGTCCCCCAGTGTCAGGTAGGTACAGTTGGTTCACCCTCAGCGGTTTCAGGACGGCCGGGTGCAGAGAGAGTTGGGCCCAATGTTATCCTATGAGGGATAGGGGGGCCTCGGTTGGTGGCTGCTGTCTGGCAAGCCACGCGGCTGTGGGAGCTGGGCTCCTGGTCACTTACTCAGGGCAAGTGGGGAAGTAGGTTAGAGTAGAGAGGGCACTGCCAGGGCCACTCGGGCGGCTGGGTGCAGGGTGCTTTTGAGCCTTAGGGCGCTCAATGGAAATCAATGGGAATGTTCCGGTTTGGAAAGAGGCTGCAGGCTCGGGGACGAGGATGTTTCAGGTGCCACCACCACTTCGAGAGGTAAGTTGTGTAGTTGTAGGTTAGGTGGGTACCCCGGGATTGGGCACAGGGGGTCGCAGGGCGCCGGGTGCAGGGGTGCCTTTTGACGTCGGGAATCTTACCCTCTGGTTGATCGCGGCTGGGGTGGCACTTGGTTCTGAGGCTGCAGGCTTCTTCCGGGATGTCGAGGGGGGTCCTTGGGTGCCGGACTCTGGGTCACAGTCGCCGTGGGGTCGTCCTCTGGGTCTTTGTCCACTCCGGCACTGGCCAGGCTTGGCTGGTGCAGAGTGTGTTGGGTCCGCGGTCCCGGGCTGGTGCCAGGGATAGCAAGTAGGTTTCTTGAGTAGAGCCTCTACTCGTGGGAGTCCCAGGGGCTTAGAGCTAAAGGGTAGCCAGGTCCTCCGGGGTTGGTGAGGTTGCTGGCCACGTGGGATGCCGCGCTGGTGCAGGTTCGAGAGTCGACAGGCCGGTAGGGCTGGGGCCAAAGCAGTTGGTGTCTTCTTCTCTTTTTAGCAGCTGCAGGGCAGGTCTTTGTTCTTCTTGCTCTTCTTGTCGTTTTTCTATCTGGAATCTGAGGAAGGAAGGTTCAGGGGGCCCCTAAATACTAGATTTAGGGGCGTTACAGGTAGGTGAAGGCCAGGGACCAATGGGTCCTTGTCCTGGGGTGGGTACACCCCCTATCCTGCCTCTCTCCTGTGGGAGGGGGGCAGTAGCCTAATCCTGATAGGGTAGGGCCTCCCATCTTCAAGATGGCGAGAGCCCGGAGATGTGCTTCACCTCGCCTCCCCCACCTGAGGGGTGGGGTGGGCAGGCTGGCACATCCCCTGTCCTTGTATGGGGTTTCCGGCCAAGCTTCCCGCCAGAGTGGGGGGTTGCAGTGGCCTGGGGAAACTCCAACTGGCGGCATGCCTTTGAAGCTTCCCTTTGCTCATCCCGGGGGAGGAGATTTCTCACCTCACCCAGGATGTGCATTGTTGCAGGCCCGGGAGAGCAGGGGCTCTCCCACCCAGGGGTCCAGCAACGTGTCTGCTGTGTGGCAGCCTGGGCAGCCTCAGAGCGGACGTGGATTGCAAGTTAGCTGTAAGGGGGCATCTTCTAAGATGCCCTCTGGGGTGCTTAGTACATTAAATCCTACACTGGCATCAGTGTGGGTTCAATGTGCTGAGAAGTTTGATACCAAACTTCCCAGGCTTCAGTGTTGCCAATATGGTGCTGTGGAGCTCGTGTTTGACAAGCTCTCAGCACCATGTATTCTTAAATGACAGCACTGCACTTACAGTGCCCAGGAATGGACCCGGGTACTGTAGGGGCACAGGGCTCCTGCTCCTGTGCCCACACCATAGGCGTAATGCACCCAGCTAGAGGGGTGGCTGACATATGCCTTGGCAGTGTAGGTGATGGGCATGGTACACAGTGAGGTGTGCCATGTCGACTCTTTGTTTTGTCCTGCATCCAGACACTCAGCCTGCAAGGGCAGTGTGTGTGTGTAAGGGTACAGGGCCTCTGAGGGTGGCACAATGAGTGCTGCAGCCCTTAGAGGCCTTCCCTGGTCACAAGGCCCTGGGTACCTAGGGTACCATTTACTAGGGGCTGACATGTGGCTAGGGTTTGCCAATTTGGAGTTTGTGTGGTTTAAGGAAGGAACATAGGCCCTGGGCACCTGATTGGCAGGAACCCAGGGTACACTCAATCGAAGTACATTCAGCAATTTAGCAAAAAGTGGGGGCATACCATGCAAGAAAGATGGCACTTTCTCACACCCCCGCAAAGTACTCTGCCCAGAGGCATATGCAGTGGCAGATGGTCCAGTGCCAAATCTCCTGCGCTAGTGCAAACAACGAGGCAGTGTGTGTTACGTCTTGTTTAATGAGGTAATACATGAAGGTCATTTTGTCTGTTTTGATGAGAACAACCTTGCACAGAATGACTTGAAAGGCAGCTTTGAGAGCTAGACACGTGGCCAGCAGCTCAAGGGGTTTAATGTGGGGCACATGATATTTAGGGGGACACATTCACTTCACAGTCATTTCCGAGATGCAGAGCACCCGGCCTGAAAGAGCGGAGATCAGCGCTGACTGCTACCAACACCATATCTTCGCAGAGACCCTTCACATGTGACCAGTGTGTCGAAAGACATTCCTGCAATGGTCGTATAAGGCGCCTGGCATGAAATATAATGGAGATGCAGGAGGACATCATTCCAATGCGGCACAACATGGTCCTGACTGCAAGTTGACCACTGGGCTAAAAAATAAGGAGCAGCTACTGAAATGCAAACAACCGGTTTGCTGGGCTAGGCTTGGCTTGTGATTGTATTTAGGACTTACCCTATGAAGGGCTGGACCTGCAGTGGCAGAACGTGGGACTTAGTAACATTTATGGTGAACCTTTAGCTGTGGAAGAGGGAGATTACAAGTTGAGTGTGGTCTAGGCATTGCTGTCTCCACTCTTGATCAGCCAACTATCGAGGTACGGGAAAGACACAAGTTCCCTCCCCCGTAAATAAGTGTCTACCCCCGCCAGGCATTTTGTGAAGACTCATCGATTAGTGGTAGCCCCAAAGCAGAGTCCATTGAAGTGGTAATGTTGTCCATTTATCACAAAGCAAAAGTACCAACGGTGTGAAGGATGGATGGGTATATAAAAGAAAGCATCTTTGAGTTACAACGCTGTCAAGTAGTCGCCTTGTGGGAGCAGAATAATAATGGGCTGCAGGTTATCATGTAAAAAAGTTCAGATCAGATTTGTTTGTTTAGATGTTCTCTGCTGAGGATGTGTGAGCAGGGGGGAAGTATTTAGGGGTTGTGTGAAGTTCTAGGCAGTTGCCATGGTGGACCTCCATTAAGACACACATATATGGTGTGAATTCCTACCAATGGGAGAGGAAATAATGCTGTATCAATAAATTAAACTTAATAGTAAATCAAAAAAGATCAGTAAATAAAAATGAAAAAGTAGAATTCAAGAACCTTTTTCTTTAGGTAGAAGGTCTGACAGAAACAAAAAAGGGCATGGGGTCAATGGAAAAGGCATGAGAAGAAAGCAACGGGGAGTGGGCGGTGGCAGGGAAAAGCAGCATGAGGGAAAACACTGTGTGCGGGACGGAACACACGAGCGAGAAGGCGGGGGGGTAGTTTCACAGGGAAAAGCACATGAGAGGGCTTTGAACATGTGGTCAACCGCAATATAGGCATGGGGCGGGTGTTTGGTGGGGCGGAGAAGCACATGAGTTAGAGGGCTGGAAAAGGCATTCACTCACGGACAGTCCTTAAGCTAAAAGAAAACCATCCCATAAGACTCAGCAGAGAAAGCATAAAAGCCAGTCAATCACGGAGAGCAAGACAAACAAGGTGGCAAGCTGTGGCAAAGAAAGCCATCAAAAACAAAGCAAACATATGAGTGCGAAAGTCAACCAATTGTAAGCAATGAGGGCTATAATCCTCAGTAAATTCTTGGTAAGCCTACAATAGGTATTTCGCAACCAAAGAAATTACCCTATCTAGTAGACTCAACCTAAATATACACACGGTTCACGGGAGGACTACAGATGAGCATAAGAATTCCGACTGTGCAATGCAATAACTTCAGGCGATTCTCAAAAACGAACTTGTGTCACAGATTAATACAAAGCGTGCGTCTCCAAGAAAACATGAGTATTCTTGGGAAGGGTGGGCAATGTCTACCGAATAGTTGATTCCAAAACAAAAACTCTCCACCTTGTGAATGCACTGTTCTCTGGGCACCTTCTTTGGAGAATCCTTATAAAAAAAATAAGAGAAGCTCCAAGCTCCCCTTCAGAAGCTCTGAAAGGGGGGTATGAGCAAAGATCACGGGCAGATGCAACGCTACATGCATACTTGGCCATAAACATGACAGGGTTCAATTTAGTACAGCTTTCCTCAAACTGAAATCCAGAGTTTTAGAGTGGTCAGATTAGTGCAGGACCAATCTCAGATGTACCGCATTTTCACAGTGAGTGCACATTAGGCTAGAGTGAGCAGCATCATCGCCTAAAATCTTAACAGGGATATATGAAAAGCCACCCTCTGTTGAAAACCTTAAAGTGGAAATTTGCTTAGGGGATTGAATTTCTCAAGGGCAGGGGTGAGTTATTCCTAGTAAGGGTAGCATTAGATGCACTGGTGACAAAGCCCAACGCTAATGCAATCTCACACATATGTAGAACCGGATCAGGACTACGGGTGTTCTCTTATATCACCCCTAAAACGGAGCGATCTCCCACTTCATGATGAGAAACTTCTAATAGGCGGTGAGAACCCAGCTTTTCAATTAACAGACCTATCCTAGGAAGGGCTAGGCACGCACACAGCTGCTCAGTTGGCTTTACAAAATACACATAACATACTGAGACAAAGAACAAGATATGGGTGGATACCACAAGCAGAGACTGCCTGGATGCAGTTGTCTTTTTTCTCCTCCGAGTAATGAGTACCATGTGAAAAATGGCTCCATGACAGTGCAACACGGTATTTAACTGGAGAGCAAACTCAATGCTTCTCTTTCCTGTAGAGTCACAAATCCTTACCATCACTTGTGTCTGAGTTGCAAGCGAGTACACATGGCATATGTCTCAAACTTGTGGTCAAGATCCAGAAATTACATGCAGCAGCCATGAATGCCCAGCTTAGGCCGAGCTTGCTGACGTTTGTGCAAAGTTTGAAGGCAAAGGAGTTCGGGGGCAGCATGTTGCTGTCAAAAATAAATGGAAAAAAAGGTGATGAAAACTGAGAACACTGAAGCTCTGAGTTCTTAGCATCTGATGCGTGCAGACAAAAGAAACGAATGGCTACCAATTTTATTAAACAAAATGGCTACTTACCAGTAGTAGCAGTTTTGCAGCTTGAAGAGTTTCCTGGAATTACTTGCTGTGCATTAATCCGCCATCTAGTGTTTGGGTCCATAATCTTCTTGTTAGTCCTTTTTACCCTCCCTTTGTTGTTGTTGAGCGTCTTCATCTTCAGATTCTTTTTTACCCATTGGCGACTTTTGTGTAATTTGGCTTCCTGTGTGTGCCCTCTTTATCTTGCCTCCTTTTTTCCTTGGGGAGGTGGAAAGTTGCATCTAAATCCAGAAAACTTTGGATTCACATACTGTACATTGATTTTGTAAAAGTATCACTGGCTTCGGTTAGTGGTGGTGTGTGAGAAAGTGCCCTCTTTCTGCATGGTTACCCCACTTTTTGCTGAATTGCTGATGTGCTTTGACTGAGTGTGCCCTGGACTCCTGCTAATCAGGTACCCAGGGCCTATGTTCTTTCTCCAAAACTGCATTGAAGCCTAAACCCAATTGGCATCTCTGGCCACAGGTCAGCCCCTGGCAAATAGTACCACAGGTACCCAGGACAGGCCTCTAATAGCTGCAGGACTTATTGTGCCACCCTTAGAGGTCCTGTACCTTCACACACACACACAATGTTCTGCACCAAAACACGCAGCCTGCAGAGGCAGAGTGAAGAGCTGACATGGCACACATGTGTGCCGTGCCTACTGCCCTGGCATAGCTCAGTCAACCCTCTACCTTGGAGCACTATACCAGTGGTGAGGGTACAGATGAATGAGCCCTGTACCCCTACAGTGTCCAAGTCCATTTTTAGACCTTGTAAGTGCAGTGCTGCCATTAAGAGTATATGGTGCTGGGAGTTAGTCTCCGCAGCACCATAATGGCTACACTGAAGACTGGGAAGTTTGGTATCAAACTTCTCAGCCCATTAAACCCGCACTGATGCCAGTGTGGGATTTAATGAAAAATGCACACAGAGGGCATCTTAGAGATGCCCCTTAAAACTAACCTACCACTAGTGTCCAGGCTGAGTGGCTGCTTTCAGCTGGCACCACCAGACACATTTCTGGACCCCTGAGTAGAGAGCCTGCTGCTCTTGGTGGCCTAGAACAATGTACATCCTGGGACAACGTGCCAAGCATCCGCCCCCAGGATGGGCAGGGTTCATGAAGTTGAAGCTTCAAAGGCTTGTCGCCTTTGTGAGCTTCCCTAGGCCACTAGCTGCTTTCAGCAACTGGTCCCCACTGGTTCTGAATCCCACTTTGCGCGGGAGAACCAGCAGGTAAAACAAGTGAGGAAGAGAGGTGTGCTCACCTCTGCCAACTCCATTCCTCAGGTGGGGGAGGCGAGGAGAAGCACAACTCTCAGTCCCCGCCATCTTGCAGATGGGGGGACTCAGCCAACCAGGGAAAGGCTATTGCCCCACTCCGACTGGAGGGTGGCATAATAGGGGGTGTACCCACCCCAAGAAGGGACCCATTGGTCCCAACCTTTTTACCTACCTGTAACTCCCCTAAATCTAGTATTTAGGGACAACCCTGAACCTTGCTTCCTCAGACCAGAACCTGCAACAAGCAAAGAAGAAGGGTCGAACAGCCGTGCCGAAGCCAACAAGAGGAAGACGCCTACTTGACTTGGCCCCATCCCTACCAGCCTTTCTCCACCTCAAACCTGCTCCTCCGAAATGCTGTGTGTCCTGCAGCCAGCAACCTCGAAAACCCCAGAGGACTTGCCTGCCTTCAACCACAAAGACGGTCTCCTTTGAACACCGGATTTCCATGATAGTCAAACTAATTCTAAATAAATCTAAATCCAGTATTAGTAAAGCGCAAACTACTCACCCTTACGGGTCTCAAGGGGCTGGAGGTCGTCGTGGAAATTAAGTGAGCTATTGGCCAGACTCACATGGTGCTGAGCTGATCTACCACTGGAGCCGGGGAACGAACCGTGAGCCCTGTGCTCCAAGGTCAGCTGCCCTAGCCGCTGCACCACACCTCTCTCCCCAGTGGAGTGGACAGATACTTTAATGCTCCGTTATTATTGGTTTAGTATGGTCCTCAAAAAGAACGGAGGTGACTGCATCTGGCTGAGAATGATGGGATATTGATGGTCTCTGCTCTAGAAGGCACAGCCTACTTTTTAGGTCGAGCCTAGAGCAGCGCGCATGCGCTGCCCTGCACGACTTTTAGTAAGGGGCTTCAGAAAGCTGACCACACGCTTGTGCGTGTGTTTTTGTTTTTCTCACAGGCTATTGGGCTTTGCGTGCGTCTTTCTAAGAAAGACAGCACGCAATTGGGCAAAGGCGGGTGCATGTCCCGCCTTTGCTCCGCCCATGGCCTTTTGCTTGCGGTTAACCGCACGGACGACATCTGTTTACAATTATCGTGCCCAGACGTGTCCGCGATAATTGGAAAATAGATCCCTCACACAAGCGTGCGCGCTCGCTCTCGAGCACCACTCACGGGCTTGTTTTAACCGTCCCCGTGTAAAGGGTTCATACCAGGTCATCTCTTAATAGCAGAAACTAACAAAACTACACTCTGATTTGTGCTCCATTTTCGAATTGCAGAACCCTTTTTGTGCCAGACAAGTAGAACACCAGCCTATGCAAACATCACTTAAGAACTCTTGGTGCAAGGTGAGCTTGCAGGCAAAAGAATTATGCGTGCACGGACTCCGGCGCTGCAGCAACAAAAAGAACATCCCCACTCCAAAGGACACCATGTACACCAGCCAACACTGGGAGCAGATCACCGGCTCAGCGGCGGTACAGGATGCGCTGGCACCGAGCCAAGTCTTGACAGAAGCTTCTGCAGCAGTGCGAGGCTATCCCTGCCGGTGACGGGAGGGGGCGCTGCTGCTGCCAGCAAGATATCAAGAGGGCTCAGGCAGCGACCGGAAACTTCCAGACCTGTCGCGCGGGCACTTCTGCACACCGGAGCGCACGAGCCAAACACGGCCATAACAGTTAGACCCTGTAAGACCGGACACTTACAGAAAGTGCTAATTAGAGGGCGGTCTGAACCGGCAACAAAAACAAAGAACACGCTTTTCAACCCGAGCAGCTCAGTCAGTCTGCACTTCAGTGACGGAGGTGGGCAGCCTGCCTTTGATCTAGCTGCCGGATTCTTGCGCGCAGTCTGAAAGTGCCTCGGTTTAGTATTTTGCACTTGCGGTGGAGCCTGAATTAGAAAAGCACACCAGCGAGGCCGGATGAGACCTCGATGACATCTGTGGAAAGAACTTGACAAAACATCGGCTCAGATTCAAATTTGACATAAGGTCCACATCCTATTCCAGATCTGAGCCTGCTACAGTGGCGCCCGATCTATATTTAGCATAACTCTACTTTTAACAATATAATAATTTGCAGTTTTGTTGCCAGAATCCTAAAAATTCACGGAGCGCTCCATCCTTTCACTCCACATACCTGTGAGTTGAACTAAGATTAGATAGGAAAATGATGATATAAAATCTGAGGTGAAATGAAAGCCCCAATTAGGAATTTGTGCTAATCACCAGTGTGTCAGATATGGTTTTCAAAATGTTTTACAAACGCATTGCTTTGTAAGCCTGGAAGGACAGTGCTTAATTTCAGTCAGTGTTTGCTGGTGGGATATGTAGGAAAGTGGCTCTGTATATACTGTTCCCAAATATGTACAGTGTGCACATAGTCCACAGTCCCCAGAGGTTTGGCAGACGCTAAAGTTAGATATAACCTTACTCTCTAAAGTGGTAGCTTGGTCGAGCAGTAAGGCAGTATCAGAGGACAGTGTAAAGCATTTGTTGTACACACTCAGTCAGCAGATGGTCTCACACACTCAATAACTGAACTCCAGGCCAATGATTTGTATATAAAAATATATGGTTGTTTTATTTTAGAACCAACAGTAGGTATCAAAATATACTTTCTCAGAATGAGATGCTTTAGTTAGATACTTTGCAATAGGCAATTGACTTATGAATGCAACAGTTACAGTTTGTTGCAATAGGCAACACAATTTCAAACACAATAATACATTGAGCTCAATGGTAATTTTAAGTTAAATGCAATTGATTACTTTCAGGATTACTTTTTTAACTCCAGGACTGGATCCTAGATTCAGTCCTGGGACAGTTCTTGGAAACACGTGAGTAAATACGTTTTAGTTACTGCTGTGATTTTTAAGCAATATTTTGGTATTTTAAAAGTTGACACTTTCTAATCAAATTACCAATGTTATCCTAAGGGAGGAAATTCACTTAGCAGGTAAGTGGGGTTATGGTTACTTTTTCGGGTTCAGTGTTGGATCCTAGATCCAGCACTAGTATACCACCTGTAAGCAGTTGATAGAATGCGTTTAGGTTATACAGGCGATTTTTGACGAATATTTGTAAGTTTGCTAAATCGACACTTAGAAGAAATTTCACAGAAAAACAGTCAATGGTTTCCTACGGAAGAAAATTGAGTTAGTAGTAAGTACGGTTGGAAGTACTTTTCAGGGTCAGTGCTGGGCACCAAGATCCAGCACTGGGATCTCTCCCAATAGCAGGTGAGTATTTCCGTTTTCGTTACTCGGTTGATTTTAGGGGAATATTTTAAAGTTTAGAGACTCCAGACTTAGAAGAAATTTCAAGAGAAACCAGTCAATGTTATCCTATGGAAGAAAAGTGAGTTATCGGCTTTTGGGTAAGTACTCGACTGGCAGAGTTAATGTTCTGGGCATAGACTCAGGGGTCTCCCAGGATCAGGTAAGTACAGTTGTTACACCCTCAGCGGCACTGGGGCAGCCGGGTGCAGAGTGAGTTAGGCCCAATGTTATCCTATGGGAGGCAGAGGGCCCTTGGTTGGTGGCTGCTGACTAGCCGGCCACGCGGCTGTGGGAGCTGGGCTCCTGGTCACTTGCTCAGGGCAAATGGGGAAGTAGGTAGGAGTACAAGTTACACTGCCAGGTCCACTCGCGCGGCTGGGTGCAGGGTGCTTTTGAGCCTTCGGGCGCTCAATGGATTTCAATGGGAAAGCTCCAGGTTGAACAAAGGCTGCAAACTCGGGGACGAAGATTCTTCAGGTGTGACCACCACTTCGAGAGCTAAGTTGGGTAGTTGGAGGATAGGTAGGTACCCAGGAGTTGGGCACAGGGGGCCACAGGGCGCAGTGGTGCCTTTTGGTGTCGGGAAATCTTACCCTCTGTTGATAGCGGTTGGGGTGGTCCCTGGTTCGGAGGCTGCAGGCGTCGTCAGGAGCATCGAGGTGGGTCCTTGGGTGCTGGGGGGACGTCCTCGGGGTCTTTGTCCACTCCAGCACAGGCCAGGCTTGGCAGGTGCAGAGTGTGCAGGGTTCGCGGTTCCTGGCTGATGCCAGGGGTTGGTTACTTGCTTTGAGCAGTGCCACTGCTCGTGGGAGTCCCAGATGCTCAGAGTCACAAGGTAGCCAGATCCTCCGGGGTTTGTGAGGTTGCTGGCCACAGGAGTTGCCGGGATTTAGAGTGCAGGTTCGAGGGTCGACAGGCCGGTAGGGCTGGGGCTAAAGCAGTTGGTGTCTTCCTCTTGTTAGCAGCTGCACGGCAGGTCTTCTTTCTTCTTGATCTTCTTTGCTGTTTTGGAATCTGGAATCTAAGGAAGGAAGGTTCAGGGTTCCCCTAAATACTAAATTTAGGGGCGTTACAGGTAGGTAAAGGGCAGGGACTATTGGGTCCCTGCCCTGGGGTGGGTACACCCCCTATCCTGCCACTCTCCTGTGGGAGGGGGGCAGTGGCCTAGTCCCCATTGTGTAGGGCTCCCCATCTTCAAGATGGCCAGAGCCCGGGGATGTGCTTCACCTTGCCTCCCCCACCTGAGGGGTGGGGTTGGCAGAGGCTGGCACACCCCCTGTCCTTCCTTGGGGTTTCCGGCCAGTCTTACCGCCAGAGAGGGGGTTTAGAACCAGTAGGGGCCAGTTCCTGGGTACAGCAAGTGGCCTGGGGAAGCTCACAAAGACGGCATGCCTTTGAAGCTTCCCCTGCCCATCCTGGGGGAGGAGACCTAGCACCTCGCCCAGGATGTGCTTTGTTGCAGGCCCAGGAGAGCGGATGGCTCTCTACCCAGGGGTCCAGCAACATGTCTGCTGTGTGGCAGCCCCTCAGACCAGACGTGGATTGTAGATTAGGTTCAGGGGGCATCTCTAAGATGGCCTCTGTCGTGCATTGTACATTATATCCTGCACTGGCATCAGTGCGGTTTTAATGTGCTGAGAAGTTTGATATTAAACTTCTCAGTCTTCAGTGGAACCATCATGGTGCTGTGGAGTTTGTGTTCAACGAATTTCCAGCACCATATACTCTTAAATGGCAGAACTGCACTTACAGTACCCAGGAATGGACCTAGGTACTGTAGGGGCACAGGGCTCATGCTCCTGTACCCACACCACTGGCATATGGCACCCAGCTAGAGGCGTGGCTGATGTATGCCAGGGCAGTGTAGGTTGTGTGCCATGTCGACTCTTTGTTTTGTCTTGTACCCAGACACTCAACCTGCAAGGGCAGTGTGTTTGTGTCAGGGTAAAGGGCCTCTAAGGGTGGCACAATAAGTGCTGCAGCCCTTAGGGGCCTTCCCTGGTCACAAGGCCCTGGGTAGCTAGGGTACCATTTACCAGGGGCTGACATGTGACCAGGGTTTGCCAATTGGGTTTTAGGTTTCAGCATAGTTTTTAGGGAAGGAACATAGGCCCAGAGCTCCTTATTGGCAGGAGCCCAGGGCACACTCAGTCAAAGTACATTCAGCAAATGGTGGGGGCATACCATGCAAGAAAGACGGCACTTTCTCACAGTGTGTGTCAGGGTACAGGTCCTTCAACGGTGGCACAATAAGTGCTGCTGCCCATAGGGACCTTCTCTGGTCACAAGGCCCTGGGTACCTAGGGTACCATTTACCAGGGGCTGACATGTGACCAGAGATGCCAAATGGGTTTTGGCTGTTAGGCAGTTTTTAGGGAAGGAACACAGGCCCTGGGCACCTGATTGGCAGGAGCCCAGGGCACAACAAGGAAAAGGGCATCAGTTATCAGGCAAAAAGTGGGGGGGGTTACTGCAACAGAATCCCACTTTCTTACAGGATGCACTCAGCGGCGGCTCCTCTGCAATGTTGGAGGAGCGTCGCCCCACTGCCTGGCGTAGAGCCAACAAATGAAAAACAAGCACTGGCATAGCCAATAGGTCTCACCTTTGGGACCTTATAAGTGTTTAGCCATGCAACAGTTGATGTTGTTGCACCAAGGATATTGTGCTGCATAACAAAACACTTATAAGGTCCCAAAGGCGAGACCTATTGGCTATGCCAATGCTTGTTCTTTACTTATAATGGCAGTCTATGGGCTACATTGCCCTGCACTTCTTCATTTCTACTTTCTCATAGCAAAAGTGTTAGGGAAGGTTCTTTTTTCTGTGCCATTACAAAAAATTCATTTACTGAGAGCATATGTAATTACAGTCTCTTCTTTTGCCATTCCAAGATGAAGAATTCTGACCACTGTAGCTAACCCCCAGGCTGCATTATGACTAAGTGACTCTTCAAGGCCTCCCTGAAGAAAGGCTAACGTCAGCACTTAAACTTATATTGGATAAAGTGCTTCGGGGTCCCCGCAGATGGGTGGGGCTATTCAACACATGACTATACATGGAAATACCCCTACAAGAGAACTGGAGTTACAGGTGAGTAACTAATGTTCTTCTTCCCAGTAGCTGTGGGCATAAGCGTTGAGGAGTGGGTTTGAATTTGCGAATCTCCACAATCACAACCCCCCTGTCAAGTTTTTGGCCTACCATCTCCACGCTGTCACTCCTATTCTCTGGAAGGTGGGCCTGTGGATATTGCTAAGTTGGCCCTTTTCCTCGCCGTGGCCTCAGTGATGTTGTCTACTACTGCATTCCCTTTGATGTATATGGGGTCATTTGAGGAGTGTTTATATTTCTTCTCAATTCTTGGTATTAAGGCTTGCATGATACTGGTTCATTAAAAGCTCCCCTTCCATGATCCAGAATACTTGGCAGCATGGGAAGATATTGGTTCCTGCTTTAGGATGGCAGGATGGTCTACAGGAGGAAGCTGGCCTGAGTCTTCTTTTCTAACCATACTCCACACTTGTCCACTGCTCTTTTCACGACTGCACTGTACATTGCAATGTTGTCGGGCGATGATGGTCTTGATGGGTATGTGTTCAACAATTCTTACTGGGAGTTTGCCTCAAGGTCTTGCTGCTGCCAGTTGCCGCTTTTGTAAACTTGTCCGATAACGTGCTCTTCAATGTCTACCTCGTCATAGGGATCCAACTAGTAGTGTTGTTGCGGCACAGGGGTTGCCGGAGGCACGAGTTCACTGTGTTCTTCCTCCCCTACAGGTTTGACAGAACCTGTATTCCTTCATTGTGGCTTCAATTTTTTTTTATTTTGCAGTATCACTGCCATTTTTGACTCAAGCCACCTTTTCTTCCTCTTGATTTGCAAGGGTTCGATTTTCAATGTCAAAGGTTTTCAACTGTCTTGCTGGAGCCCAGCGCAGTCGCCTTTTGACGAAGGTGTTTTCTAAGGGCCGATAGCCATCGGTGACCCCCAGCAGGTCCTGTGTTGGTCTTTTGGCCTCGACTCCCCTTTGGTCACGGAGTGCTTCGTCAACGAGGCAGCCTTCAGTTTCAATTCTGGAATTTTTGGCTCAGTCCTCAAATGTTTTTGGGATGTTACCTGGCTCTCTTTTCAAGGAACTCCCTCCTTGGACTTCTTTGTTGGCTGCATGGTCACTGTTTCGCTGACCTCCTTTACTTCATCACAGCCCTCCACCGCTGCTACTTCTGTCTCCTTAACATTGTCGTCTTCCTCACTTGACAGTACGAGACCTCTCGGCGAGAAGCAACATTGGTTTTGTGCTTGCATGCTTGTCTGGTGTTCTCACTTCAGTTTTTCCCTCACACAGGGTCTTAGGCCTGAATTCAGAGCACACTCTGCAGGTCTTAGTATCATGGTCTCTTGGTAGGCAGAGGTTGCAGCCCTATTGGTGGTCTTTCTACCCGAATTTTCAGTGGCAGAGGGGGCAGAACCTGAAGGTGTATTTTCAATGTCCCTGGGTGGCTGGCTCTCTTCTCTGACTGGTCGAAAGCTTTTGCAGTCTACAGTGTTCTTCTATCACCTTTTTCAATGCTTTTGGTGTTCTCACCTTCTATGGATAGCTTTCTCCTTTTATCTGGTCAACAAACCATAGGATTGTGGGGAAGCTTATCTCAGCACCGTCGGAGCTTCGGCAGTTGCTCCCAGACCAAACGGTGGCAAAAATAATAAGTTGAAGATGACAACCACACACAAGGGCTTCTAGGGTGTATGTCTGATGTCACAGGAGGATGGGAACAGCACAAATGGCTGCTGACTAAACTGCCCCCCCAAAAAAAAGAGGACTAAAAAGAAGATTTTGGACCCAACCACTACACGGCGGAATAATGCAGAGTTTGTGAATCCAGAAAAGGATTCATGGTGCAAACCTGAAACTTACAGCTGAAGACTACCGGGTAGTGACTGCAAAGTATTTGTGTCACCAGGCACTCAGCAAGGTAAGCTGAAAAACCAAATCCATGTCCCAGCGGATATCTGTCAAGTGCTTATAGATGAGAGACCTGCACAAGTCAGTATCCATTAGAAACAGAGCGGGATTATATTAAGGAATATGCTACTTACCAGTATGCATCTGTTCTTGGCATGTAGAGCTGCAGAGTCACACACTGAGGATAAGATCGCCATCTGGTGTTGGGCTCGGATGATTGCAGTTGTTGTCTTCGGAAGAAGCCTTTGGTCACGAGGTTGGTGACTCCTCCCCTGAAGAAATTTAGGGTTTGTCCTAAGAACCACTTTGTTACGGTGTAGTTGTAAGAAAGGTTCCTCAAGTGTAAGGGCTTGTATTTCACTTACTCTGCGCAGGGAAGTGATTGCGATAAGGAAAGCTACCTTCCATGTTAGGAATTGCAATTCACATTTGTGCATAGGTTCAAATGGGGGACCCATGAGTCTTGTTAGAACCACATTGAGATTCCACACTGGTGCAGGTGGCAATCTTGGGGGAAGAATTCTTTTGAGACCTTCCATAAACGCTTTGATGGCTGGTACCTTAAAAAGGGACAGGTGTTGCCTATTTTGCAAGTAGGCTGCCAAGGCTGCTAGGTGTAAACGTATAGAGGAATACGCTAGATTGCATCTTTGCAAGTGTAGTAGATAGCAAATGATGTTTTGGATGGAAGCATCCAATGGATGTATGTCATTATTAGCGCAGTAGATGGCAAATCGTTTCCATTTAGCGGCATAACACGCTCTAGTAGTAGGGCGTCTGGCTTCTTTTATGATATTCATACAGTCTGGAGGGAGATTGAGGTAACCGAACTCTAGGACCTCAGGAGCCAGATCGCTAGGTTCAGTGTTTGAGGATCTGGGTGTCTGATTTCTCCATGGTTCTGGGTTAATAGATCCGGGGAGAGGCGTAGCTTTTGATGTGGAACTAAAGATAGTTCCAGAAGTGTGGTGAACCACGGTTGACGTGCCCAAGTGGGAGCCACTAGTATTAGTGTTAGTGACTGTTGTTTCAGTTTGCGTACCACAAATGGAACTAGTGGGAGAGGCGGAAAGGCGTACGCAAATCTGCCTGACCAGTTCATCCATAGGGCATTGCCCTTCGACTGTGGGTGTGGAAACCTGGCGGCGAAGGTTGGGCATTTTGTGTTTTCGGGAGTGGCGAACAGGTCTATGTCTGGTTGTCCCCACTTTTGGAAGAAGGAGAGTAGAACCTTGGGGTGTAGTTCCAATTCGTGGATCTGTTGTGTGTGGCGACTTAGGAGGTCGGCCACTTGATTGTGGATCCCTGGGAGATGTTCTGCTAACAGGTAGATGTTTTGGGGAATTGCCCATCTCCAGATTTGCTGTGCCAGTTGGGACAGTTGGAGAGAGTGTGTCCCTCCCTGTTTCTGTATATAATACATTGTCGTCATGTTGTCTGTGCGTATGAGGACAGTTTTGTTCTTTAGGTGAATTTGAAAGGATTTTAGTGCTAGGAACACTGCTAAGAGTTCCAGGTGGTTGATGTGGAGCAGTTTTTGTTGACTGGTCCATCTGCCCTGAGTGGTATGGTGAAGGAGGTGGGCTCCCCACCCCGTGAGAGATGCGTCTGTAGTTAGCACAACTTGTGGAAGAGGCTCTAAGAACGGTCTCCCTTTGGACAGGTTGATGGTGTTCCACCATTTCAGTGAGCGAAGTGAGCGACTGTCCACCAACACCAGATCGGTAAGTTGTCCGTGAGCTTGGTTCCACTGTTGTGCTAAGCATTCCTGTAAGGGACGCATTTGAAGTCGTGCGTGTGGGACTATGGAGATGCATGACGCCATCATGCCTAGGAGCTGCATGAACACTCTTGCTGGAAGAGATGGATGAGTTTGAAATTGAGAGATGAGATTTTGTATACTGGCTATCCTGGCTGTGCTGGGATAGGCAATGGCTTTGGATGTATCTATGGTTGCTCCTAGATACTGATGTAAGTGGGAAGGTTGTAGGTGGGATTTGGGGTAGTTGATAGTGAATCCCAAATCGTGGAGAGTTTGAATCGTGCGATGAGTGTGGAGAACGCATTTTTGGTATGTATTGGCTTTTATGAGCCAATCGTCCAGATAGGGGAAGACATGGATCTGTTGTCTTCTGAGATGCGCTGCCACGACTGCTAGGCACTTGGTGAACACTCTGGGTGCCGTTGTTACTCCGAATGGGAGAACTGTAAATTGATAGTGTTGCCCATCTACCACAAATCGTAGATATTTTCTGTGAGCGGGATGCATAGGGATGTGAAAGTATGCGTCCTTGAGGTCCAATGTGGCGAGGAAGTCTCCCTGTTGTAAAAGTGGGAGGACTTGTTGGAGAGTGGTCATGTGAAAATGATCCGAATGTATATACTGGTTTAGTAGTCTGAGATCCAGTATGGGCCTTAGTGTTTTGTCCTTTTTGGGAATGAGGAAGTATAGAGAATATACCCCTTTTCCCTGATGTTGAAGGGGGACTGGTTCTATCGCATGTTTTTGTAACAGGGATTGAACTTCTTGTTTGAGGAGAGAGAGATGATGCGAGGACATTGGACGTTGTTTGGGCGGTATGTTTGGGGGGGATTGTATGAGTTCGAGGCAGTAGCCAGACTGGATAATTTGTCTTACCCACCTGTCTGTGGTGATGGAAGTCCAGACAGGTAGGAATTGTTGGAGTCGCCCCCCGACCGGAGTGGAATGGTCTGGGGGGAGTGGTGGCAAGTCACTGTTTGGTGGCTGGTGAGGTGCGGGTGTTGTTGTTGTTGCCCCGCCCTCGACCTTTGTTATTGTTTCCCCTATAACCTCCCCGGAAATAACCTCTGTTAGGGGATGTTTGTCCAGAATTTTTAAAGGTGGACGTGGTCTCAGTTGATGTGTTTTTGGAGCCTCCTCTATAAAAGGAGCGACGAAAGGAACCCCGGTTTTGAGGAGACTGCAGTGCTCCCATAGACTTGGCAGTTTCATTATCCTGTTTCATTTTTTCTAATGCAGTATCCACTGCAGGGCCAAATAGCTGCTCTTGGTTGAAAGGTTGAGCTAGAATTGCGGTTTGAACCTCCTGTTTAAAACCGGAAATACGGAGCCAGGCATGTCGTCTGAGTAAGACGCTAGTATTGACCGCTCTAGAAGCAGTGTCTGCTGCATCTAAGGCGCATTTAATGGAGGCATTAGATATTAATTTGCCTTCTTGGATGAGGTCAGAGGCCTGGGACTTAAAGGGTTCAGCCAGATGTTGCATAAGGTCCTCAAGTTGGTCATAATGCGCTCTATCATACCTGGCTAACAGGGCCTGGGTATTCGCAATACGCCAATGGTTAGCCGCCTGCGCGGCGACCCGTTTGCCTGAGGCTTCTAAAAGCTTAGACTCTTTGTCTGGGGGAGGCGTTTCTCCAGTTGTCTGTGAGTTAGCGCGCTTCCTGGCATTTGATACGACTAAGGAGTCTAAAGGGAGCTGGGCCTTAATGTATGCAGGGTCTTGCGGGGCTGGTCGGTACTTTTTTTCGATGCGTGGGTTGAGAACCCTAGCTCGAACAGGGTCCTTAAAGACTTCAGTAGCATGCTTTATAACCCCTTTGATCATGGGCAGTATGTGAACAGTCTTTTGTGACTGCTCAAAGGTATCAAGGAGAAAGTCCTCTTCAAGGGCGTCTGTGTGCATTGTGACGCCGTGGAATGTTGCTGCCCTATTTATAAGTTGGCCGAACCCTAGGTGGTCATCAGGAGGGGAGGGCTTGGAGGGGTAGGTAGTGGGGTCAGGCATGTCAGGTATAGGATAAGACCAGTCATCCATGGGTGCTGGGTCTGGGAACGTAAAAGGGTCGTTTGGATCAACAGGATCATTAAATAAATCAGGGTCCGCCCCTCCCCCTAAGTCATCATTATCATCCTGTGGAGGAGGTGAATGATAGGGAGATGGTAAAGGTAAAGGTAAAGGAGAATCAGGAGGAGGAGGGGGGGACGGGTTAGGAGGTAAAACAGGAGAGGAAGGACGAAGTGGTGAAGTAGCACAGTCCTTTTTCCGTATGGGAGCTGGGGGAGGTGTAGTGTCCAGCTTCCGCTTTTTATATGGGATGGCAGTCACATGTCCCGTGTTAGGATTGATGTAGATCCGCTTTTGAGTAGGATCTGGTCGAAAAAGTTCATCTGGCTCCGAAGGTGGTGGCTGCGATGTCCGCTTCGGGTCTTTATGAGCTTTTTTCGGCGGGGACGCAGTTTTCGGCGCCGATGATTTTTTCGGGTCCGATGGATTTTTCGGAGCCGACGGATTTTTCGGTGCCGACTGAGTTTTCGGTGCCGACTGAGTTTTCGGTGCCGACTGAGTTTTCGGAGCCGACTGAGTTTTCGGTGCCGACTGAGTTTTCGGTGCCGACTGAGTTTTCGGTGCCGACTGAGTTTTCGGTGCCGACTGAGTTTTCGGTGCCGACTGAGTTTTCGGTGCCGACTGAGTTTTCGGTGCCGACTGAGTTTTCGGTGCCGACTGAGTTTTCGGTGCCGACTGAGTTTTCGGTGCCGACTGAGTTTTCGGTGCCGACTGAGTTTTCGGTGCCGACTGAGTTTTCGGTGCCGACTGAGTTTTCGGTGCCGACTGAGTTTTCGGTGCCGACTGAGTTTTCGGTGCCGACTGAGTTTTCGGTGCCGACTGAGTTTTCGGTGCCGACTGAGTTTTCGGTGCCGACTGAGTTTTCGGTGCCGACTGAGTTTTCGGTGCCGACTGAGTTTTCGGTGCCGACTGAGTTTTCGGTGCCGACTGAGTTTTCGGTGCCGACTGAGTTTTCGGTGCCGACTGAGTTTTCGGTGCCGACTGAGTTTTCGGTGCCGACTGAGTTTTCGGTGCCGACTGAGTTTTCGGTGCCGACTGAGTTTTCGGTGCCGACTGAGTTTTCGGTGCCGACTGAGTTTTCGGTGCCGACTGAGTTTTCGGTGCCGACTGAGTTTTCGGTGCCGACTGAGTTTTCGGTGCCGACTGAGTTTTCGGTGCCGATGGACTTTCAGGCATCGTTGTTGAAGAACGTCTCGGTGCCGGTGGAGACTTCGGTGCCGAGGAACGTTTCTGTGCCGAAGGAGATTTCGGTCTTGGAGCCTGTTTCGGTGCCGACAGTGGGTTTTTGGGTGCCGAGGGTGTTAAAGGCACAATCAGGTGAGGTTTGCTCGAGCCCGAGCCACCCACAGGCTTAGATGTCTTCGGAGCCGGGCCCGAGGGCGGGGCTTCTGAAGAGGATTTCCGGTCGCGACTGGGCCCAGCTGGCGGAGTCTTGACCAATGCTTTTTTGGCAGGGGCAGGGGGGGTGGTACTCACACGCTGCCCTGGAGTGATGAGGTCATCGGAATCGTCGGCCTCGGACACGATCTCTTCGGTGTCGTCTTCGGGAACATCTTGAGCAAAGATGTCCTCCGGTTCTGGAGCTGGTTTGGCCATAATATGGCGTCGAGCTCTTCGGTCCCGGAGGGTCTTCTTCGAACGGAAAGCGGAACAAGCTGGACAGGTGGACTCGTTGTGTTCCGGCGACAGGCAGAGGTTACAAACCTCGTGGTGGTCACTGTGGGGGAACTTCGCTCCACACTGGGGGCATTTTTTGAAGGGTGTCCTGTCCATCAGCCGCTTGCGGAACCGGTCCGAGTTGAGTTCGACGTCGATGGAATGAAGATTAAGTATTTAAAATGATTGCTAGAAGTTTTCTGCTGGAGCGGAAAAAAGTTCATCCGAACCCAATGGCGGAAAAAAACAATCTGCCGATGGAGTGGATGCCCATGCGCACTGTTGTCCAGGGGAGGAGTCACCAACCTCGTGACCAAAGGCTTCTTCCGAAGACAACAACTGCAATCATCCGAGCCCAACACCAGATGGCGATCTTATCCTCAGTGTGTGATCTGCAGCTCATATGCCTCGAACCATACCTTTCCTGATAAACAAGCTATGCTGTGGAACTTCTACTACTTCACAAGTAGACAATACATGTTCAGGCGAGTCATAGTCTATGTGAATCATTCAGTCACTACTTCTCAATGTTATTTATTAATCCTATATATTTTTTTAATGTTACACACTCCATATAGGGTTCTTGCAACAAACAGCCTGTCTTATCAGAAAACAGCCTAAAAATACAAGAAGAAATAAACAGTGGCACATTTTGTAAGTGAAAAAGCAATGTACACGTAGTGATCTTTAGGTCAAAGACGTCGCCTAGTCTTGAGGAAAAGAAAAATCAACTTGGTTTCAGTTTTCTTTGGAACATGGTGACTTGGTACTGAAGCACCTGTACCAACAGTACTTTAAGGTGAGAATAAAGCAACCCTGTCTGACAGCAGCTTTTGGTGACCAGTGAATTGAGGAAAACTAAAGGCATAAGAAAACGTACGCTGGTTATGTACGCTATGACTCACATTTGCGATGTGTGGTTGTATTTATATTTAAACAAATCTGTAAATTAAAATACTAAAATAAAATAAACACCACCATACAACTGCTGGCCGTAGTCAGCATTTGTTTACAAATTACCCCTTGTATTTCTAACAATCCAAGCAAATGTGGAGAGCACGGATTATAACTCCACATTCACTTACCCACAAAACCATTCACAATCTCAGGCATGCTCTATTGACTAAGATTTTAAAAATTCAAACGGACCTCTCAATTGTGTCATCTATACCACAAAATCTTGTTCATGCATTTTGTGCCCCATCTCAGCATCCCTAACTTGTCTTAAGTTACACAGGAACTGTGATTTGTAAAAGGCAACTTGAAAATTCAAAAAAGAAAAATATCATCAGCTACTCACCTGGGGTATGTTGACAAGTAGGCTCGTATTAGGCACATTAGCAACCCGGATAAGACCCTGCTGGATAATTCGCTGACCCTGAATTTGTACACTTGGTACAGATGCCCGAGGTGCTAACAGCAGAGGAGGGGGCCCCGTGCTGGAGTGCTGTCGGATACTGGGGATCTGTTGCTGTGAGACAGAGATTGGCTGCTTCCAAAGGGCAAAAAATAGTGAAAAAACAGGAGGAAAAACCAAAATAGTGCAGTTAGCCAACCCAACATTTACTTAATGCAGACATAATTACAAACAATGTCATAAATGCCATGAGAGCACCACAGAAAACAAAGTATACACTTTAAAAGAAATGACACTCAATGGTCAGTGAAGTTTTTTTAAATGCCTACTTGTGAAGACCGAGGAGCCACCAATTTTCTGACTGACCAGTACATTAAATGCTTCAATTACTTTATCTCTGTATTGATGCATATTGGTAACAAACCAGGTTCTTATTTTTCTGTCACCATGGTGATCGATTCTGCTGGCTAGCAAACCAGTTTGAGTTGAGGTATAATTTAGTTTTCCCATGTGTTGGGTTGGCTAATTAAAGTCACCTTCAAAGATGTGCAACTTTGAAATTTCATGACCTATGGGGCGCATTGTACTCTTAATGAAGCAATTTTGCCGTCTCCAGTATTAGATCTTCCATCATTGCGGTCATCCGACTGGAAACCTATAATCAATGCTAGCATAGCAGTTTACCATTACACTTAATAGCACTGAAAAAAGCCGAAGACTATAGACCAAACCAGTCCACCTCATTATGTGACCAAACTTCAGGACTCGCAGCACTATCTTTGACAGAGGCCAGATTTTCTACTATATGTTCAGGTATATGAAATCCTTTACAACTGTCCATTTGATTTTTAGGTCTCGACCTTGCGATCGCAAAGCGAGACTATAGAAAGCGGGTTTGAAAAGTGCTCCCAAAAAGCGGATTGCATGGTTAGCACACGCACAATCACGCGCATCGTGCCGCCATGCAATCCGCCTTTTGGGAGCACTTCAAAGGGTCCGCTCCCCCGCCCCCAAGCGCGTGCGCGCCATGCTCCGCCGGACTTGTCTTGTTTTTCTTTTTTTAACTTCAAGCGCGAGGCGCGCGTGCGGCCAATGCTTGTCTTTCTCTAGTGCTGTATCTTCCTCTCTAGCCTACGTCCCCTGTTGCATTATTTCACTGTTCTTAAATTGTGTTTTGTTCTTTTTTCCGATATCCTTTTTCTTCCCCTTTCTACGTTATCTCCTCCCTCCCCCCTCTTTCTGTCTCTCCCCTCTTCGGTATCTACCACGTCTGGATGTTTCTTTCTCGCCCTCACTCTCTTAAACGAATCTCTCTCAAACTCCCCTCTTCATTATTTTCTTCTTTCCAATAGCTGACCTAATTCATCTCTTACTCTTGCCGTCTTTCTCACCTTGACTCCGTTCTCTCTTTCTTTACAACTTTACTTATCTGCCGTATCTCTACTATCACTCTTTCTGTCCCCACTTCTTCTCCGATGCTGTTTTACCTTTGCCTATCTTCCTTCAAATAATGTCTGTTACTTCTTCACGATTTTTTCTCGGACTTTCCTCTTTTTAGCTCCCTCGCTCATTCTATTTTGTCTGTCTTCTCTCTATTCTACGCCATCTCCGCTCTTTACTTTTCTCTTCTCGCTCAATACACTTAGCTTTTTCTACTGTTTCGCTCCTCACAAGTCACAACTGTCTTTTCATTTTGAATCGCGTTCTGTTGTCCGTTCCCCCTGCATGTTTCATTTGTCTCAGTGGGTTTTTCTCTCTCCCTCGCCTGTTTCTCCCTTAGCCTCTCCGCGCCTTGCTCCCAACCTGGCTCTCTCCACCTGTTGGTTTCCCAGGCCAGGGCGTGGCGGGTGAAGGGGAGTTGCATCGGTCTGAGACAGGTGGACCGAGGTAGGCACACAACGCCCATTGGTATGAAAGGGCTTCGGTACCCACACCTACACCACCAACCCCTCCTCCCTAGAGTGCCTCAGCTCGGGCAGTTGTAGCTTCCAGGACACACACAGTTCTGAAGCTGGAGTGAAAAAGCGCTTCGCCGCCTCCCCTGAGGTAGTAAGCGGTATAAACGTGTAATTACAATACAAGGTGTGTTGGTCTGCCTGGACATGTGGCCTCAATGGCAGCCTCCTACAAAGTATTTCCTACGTCATCCAGAAGTTGAGATGCATAACAAAAGACCTATGGAACTCTGATCCTGAGAGGAGTCTTGGTGATGTGACTAAAAAAAGAACACAATATTCTGAAAATAGTTTGTTGACTTTCACCTAGAGGTACAAACATATAAAATATAATGCAAACACTTTAAATGAAGAATACATTTTAAAATACAATAATTTTTAATTTAAGGTGAGCGCATTATATTCTATATGTGGAGTAAAACATGCACTCTTTTATGTTCTGAAAGATTAGTTGGTCAGTTTGGTCACTGTAGATGTATGTGAATGCAACTTGCCAAAGAACTGAATTCTGCTTGTGTCACCAGTAGAATAGTGGCGTGCACTTATAGTTCCTCGAGGTCCCAGCCTGTGACTGAAAGCACTGTGAATGTGCACGTCATCTTTTAAAATTGTATTACACGCAGTAAAAGAAAGGCTGTCAGAAATGTGCGAGGAGACTTAGGGTCAGATTTACTAACTTTTCACACAAGGCAGCCCAGCATCCAAAATTGCTGTATTCGGTTGAGTGAATAGGAGAGAGCGGAACAACATCACATCTGCCTAGACATGGTGCTGTTGTCTCCCTGAGGTGGCACACTTTAGGTTGACATGCCAATTCCTACACCCCTTCGTCAGAGGGCATGGGTGTGTGTGTGCTGTTCAATCAGATGTTTTGTACTTGAAGGGTATTTTTCCAGTGCAATAAAAGTGTGCTTAAATATAGATTCAACACTTTTCTCACGTTGTACATGTGCTGTACAGTGCAGCACAAAACATGGAAAGTTGGAGAAGTTTAAAGAAATAAAAAATTTTCTCCAATGTATAGTGAGCCAGTTCAACAGTTTGCACCGGCTTGCATCACTTTTGTTACCAGGTTCAGATTGTTAGTAATTCTGTCCCTACATACTTTATAAAGCTATATTTTTAGTAATACCCAATCAAACTGGACCTAGTGCAAACTTTTTAGGTCTCGCTGAGACAGCGAAAGCTGTCTCTGAGACATTTTGTAAGTGGGCTTTCAAAAGTGCTACCCACATGGTTTTGCTGGCCTAGGGCTTGAGTGCACGATGGCGTGCAGGTGCACAGCTGCTCCTCTGCTCCTTGCATTCCCCCCTCCCTTCTCACCAGCCCTTTGATGCTCTGCTCGATTACTTTCACTTTCGCCGCTTTGATGTTTGATCGCAAACGTGATCACTTCCGCTTGGCATAGCCTGTACTTGTTCTCTTTGTCCTCACACATGCTCTTCCCTCTTTGTTTTTCTCTCTGGTCTCACATGTGCTATCCTCTCTGTATATTCACTCTGCCCTCACATGTGCTTTTCCCTCTCCATTTTTAGGTCTCGCCTGAGACAGCGCTTTAGCGCTGCTCTCGCGAGAGCTTTTGTAAATGGGGGATCTGGAAGTGCAAACGAGTGCTTTAAGGCCTCCAAATACAGTGCATGTGCGCCGGCCGGGCGCGTGCACCATTTGGAGGCCTGAAAGCACTCGTTTGCTTTCACTTTCGCGGGCCACACGTCAGTAAAGATCGGCTGTAAAGATTGCAATCTCTTTGTTCCCAGCATCAGTGAGATGCAAATGAATAAACAGCGTGAGGCCAAAGGTCTTATTTTTTTTAAAAACAAACCAGGTCACTGCTACAGTGAAAGGAACAACAAGCATTTACAATGCAATAGGTCTCGCATTTACGCGAGTTTGAGCTATTCACATTGCAAATAACAATGCCTTTTATTTGTGTTTTCGTTTTTCAAACATAAATAAAAGGCATCGTCATTTACAATGCCAATAGCTTAAACTCGCGTAAATGCGAGACCTATTGCATTGCAAATGCTTGTTCTCTCTTTCCTCACACATGCTATTCCCTCTGTATTGGTCTCTCTTCCCTCACATGTACTCTTCCCTCTGCATTTTTTTACTCTATGCTCTCACATGTGCTCTTCGCTCTGTATTTTTTTCGCTGCCCTCGCATGTGTTCTTCTCTCTATATTTTTCTCTCTGCTCTCACATGCTCTCTTCCCTCTATGTTTTTATCTCCGGTCTAACATGCGCCCTACCCTCTGTATTTTTCGCTTTGCTCTCACATGAGCTCTTCCCTCTCTATTTTTCTCTCCTCCCTCACATGGACTCTTCCCTCTGTATTTTTCTCTCTGCCCTCACGTGCTTTTCCCTCTGTATTTTTCTCTCTGCCCTCACATACTCTTCCCTGTATGTTTTCCTCTTTGCCCTCAAGTGCACTCTTCCCTCTGATCACATGCATACACAACTATGCACACATACAAACACACACATGCATTTACACACACATATGAACATATACAAACACACACAGGCATGCATAAACATATGCATATACATACACACCAACCCCACATACACATATAAACAAGCACGCACACCAACATACTCAAACACATATACATACACACAAACATGCATACACAGACATAGGTATACACACAAACATATGTGTACACATCCATGAAGACAAATGAACACAATGACACACCCATACTTGCACACCAACACACACATGCATACAGATATATACATATAGACACACACACTATGCACACACACGTATCTCCCGTACTGTCTCAGGGGAAGAGTCGGTGTCAGCTGTCTCCTAGAGGGCGATCTCGCATGAGACAGTAAGACTGAGAGACATGTGGCGGTGGGGAGAGACAGACATGCCTCCCTTTAATTGTGTTGTTGCAAGATGGTGACTATCTTCTGCCACTGGTGCATTCAGATAAGCGGCAGGAAGTTCGTCGGACACGTGCACTGGTTTCAATTTCGAGAAAGTGGGGTGAACGTTTCACAGATCGAGAGTGTGTGTCAACACGTGTTTCTCCTTCACGGCAAGGCCAATCAGTACGTTTTGTTTAACCGTGTGGTCATGAATCCTTTAATTGCATAAGTGAGCGGGTATGGATGTAAACAAAAATGTAACACTAATACCACATTTTCTGTCACTCTTGTGAACAGGTTTGCTGTGAATGTATGAATGAGAATGGCGTTTTAGAATATGTTGCATGGAAAAGGGTCAACATGGTGTATACGTGTTTTTGGGTGTTTTTATATTTTTTTAATTTATTTTTTATTGCATGGTTAACGTCATGATATACCGGATTCGGATGCTTCATTGCAGCTCAGTTGTTTGGCCCGTGGTTATTTACGAGTTTGGAAAATACTTTTGTATTGTTTCGATTCTTTTTGTCTCTGCCCTATCTCTTGGCTGCGTCCTTACTCTCTCCCATCTTCTCTCTCCACCTCTTTGCTACATGTTCTCTCGTAATGTTTTCATTTTCCCCAACTCTCCTCTTTTCTCTCTCATTCTTTTTTTGCTCCTTTTCTGTCTCTGCCCCTTCTATCTTCCTTCTCTCCCCACCTGTCCCTTCTCTAACCCCACTCCTCTTCCTCTGCCCCCCCCCCCCCCCCCATCCCTCTCTCTCGCAGTACTGCAGCATAGGCAGCACCAGGTCTCTGATGCCTTCTCAGTGTTGGCCCTGGGGGTGGAGGAGGTAAGTCAGCCCCCCCCAAGTGAATCCCATTATCAACAGATAGTGAACCTCTATTTACCAACAAGTACGGAGCGGTCGCAGGTGACGGCTGATGCGAACAGTGATCTGCTCTCGGCCCCGGCAGGGCCTGTGGGGTGGGGGTGTTACCTTACACTAGGAGAGGAAGTAAAAGTGATATCCTCCCCTCCCCCCCACTCCACCACTGTCTCTCCTTACCCTCCACCTCCGTCTCCGTCTCTCCTTACCCTCCACCTCCGTCTCCGTCTCTCCTTACCCTCCACCTCCGTCTCCGTCTCTCCTTACCCTCCACCTCCGTCTCCGTCTCCCCTTACCCTCCACCTCCGTCTCCGTCTCTCCTTACCCTCCACCTCCGTCTCCGTCTCTCCTTACCCTCCACCTCCGTCTCCCCTTACCCTCCACCTCCGTCTCCCCTTACCCTCCACCTCCGTCTCCGTCTCCCCTTACCCTCCACCTCCGTCTCCGTCTCCCCTTACCCTCCACCTCCGTCTCCGTCTCCCCTTACCCTCCACCTCCGTCTCTCCTTACCCTCCACCTCCGTCTCCGTCTCTCCTTACCCTCCACCTCCGTCTCCGTCTCTCCTCACCCTCCACCTCCGTCTCTCCTCACCCTCCACACGCGTCTCTCCTCACCCTCCACACGCGTCTCTCCTCACCCTCCACACGCGTCTCTCCTCACCCTCCACACGCGTCTCTCCTCACCCTCCACACGCGTCTCTCCTCACCCTCCACACGCGTCTCTCCTCACCCTCCACACGCGTCTCTCCTCACCCTCCACACGCGTCTCTCCTCACCCTCCACACGCGTCTCTCCTCACCCTCCACACGTCTCTCCTCACCCTCCACACGTCTCTCCTCACCCTCCACACGTCTCTCCTCACCCTCCACACGTCTCTCCTCACCCTCCACACGTCTCTCCTCACCCTCCACACGTCTCTCCTCACCCTCCACACGTCTCTCCTCACCCTCCACACGTCTCTCCTCACCCTCCACACGTCTCTCCTCACCCTCCACACGTCTCTCCTCACCCTCCGCCTCACCCTCCACATGCGTCTCCTCCTCACCCTCCACATGCGTCTCCTCCTCACCCTCCACACGTCTCTCCTCCTCACCCTCCACACGTCTCTCCTCCTCACCCTCCACACGTCTCTCCTCCTCACGCTCCACGTGTCTCTCCTCACGCTCCACGTGTCTCTCCTCACCCTCCACGTGTCTCTCCTCACCCTCCACGTGTCTCTCCTCACCCTCCACGTGTCTCTGCTGCACGCCTCACACTGCTGCACGCCTCACACTGCTGCACGCCTCACACTGCTGCACGCCTCACACTGCTGCACGCCTCACACTGCTGCACGCCTCACACTGCTGCACGCCGCTGTACGCCACACACTGCTGCATGCCGCTGCACGCCACACACTGCTGCATGCCTCACACTGCTGCACGCCTCACACTGCCGCACACTGCTGCACGCCGCACACTGCTGCACGCCACACACTGCCGCACACTGCTGCACGCCACACTGCCGCACACTGCTGCACGCCGCACACTGCTGCACGCCGCACTGCTGCTGCATTACTCACTGCCGCATGCTGCACGACACTGCTGCACGCCGCACACTGCTGCACACCGCTGCACGCCACAGTGCTGCATGCCTCACACTGCTACACTAAACACTGCTGCACGCCGCACACTGCTGCACGCCGCACACTGCTGCACGCCGCACACTGCTGCATGCCGCTGCAAGTCACAGTGCTGCATGCCTCACACTGCTGCATGCCTCACACTGCTACACGAAACACTGCTGCACGCCGCACACTGCTGCACGCCGCACACTGCTGCACGCCGCACACTGCTTTTATGCGAGTTTATGCTACTGACATTGTAAATGACAATGCCTTTTATTTGTTTTAAAACCAAAACATAAATAAAAGGCATTGTAATTTTACAATGCCAATAGCTCAAACTCTTACAAATGCGAGACCTATTGCATTGCAAATGCTTGTTCCAGGTGGTTTTCCCATAGATATCCAATTCCTACAGCTTCAGCTGTAATTTCTAGTAGCAAGGCGTATTCTGCCCTGTTTTTGTCACTGGATTTCTTTCTTCCTTTGCAATGGCAAAGGCCGTTTAGGGTCAAACTTCTGGTCAGCCGTCGAAAAGCAGGCAGAAAAGGATAGACACCCTAGATGCACAAAACAAGGAGGTGAGTGTTGCCATGTCTAAAGTTGCTATAGAAAAAGGAATATATTACTTACCCTGTAAACATCTCTTTGTAGCATGTAGCACCATAGATTCATATACTTACCATTATCCTGCCGTCTAGTGTTGAAAATTGACAATTACGAGTAAATTTTTTCTTTAAAGCAGTCTTCGAGTCACAAGATATAGTGACTCCTCTGGAGTGTATTGCGCATATTACCCTGCTGCTTTAATATTTTTTGGGCTCATTTGGTGACAGCAATAAAGTGACAGAATAAAGAAACATGCGTATAATTGTGAATGTGTAAATTAGGTTTATAAATATTAAGTAATGCAACCCAAAGCTTCAAGGGAGGAGGGTGGGTGCATATGAATCCACTGCACTACACGCGATGAATAGATGCTTACAGGATAAGAATATTCTATTGGTAGCATCTGTTGGCCATAGATACATAAGCTTAGCATCGAATGCAAAGCAGAGCTCCCCTTTATGGTGGCTAGCGATTGGTTCGAAGTACTTGATTGGAATTATGTTTTAAGTACAGCTTGCTTGTTGATGAGTAAATACATCAACACAGTAGTGCTTAGTGCAGGTATGTGGATTACTCCATGTTGCTGCTTTACAAATATACTCTAAAGGGATATTTCCTATGAAAGCCATAGGGGCTTCTTGTTTATGTGTGGAATAAGCCCTTGGTGGTATTGTAAGCACCTTTTTGATAACATGTCTGAATATATCTGACTATCCATGTAGCAACTCCTACTTTGGATATTGGTGTCCCCTGTTGAGGTTTGTTAAAAGCAGCAAAAAGCTGTTGTGCCTTTCGAAAAGATTTTCTTCTGTCAATGCAGAACATGACAGCCCTTTTAACATCAGCTGTATGTAGGGCTCGCTCTGCTCCTGTGACTGGTTTAGAAAAAAACCTCTGTAGTTTGACTTGTGTGAAAGGCTGAGACTGCTTTAGGTAGAAATTTTGGATTCTCCAGTATTGGCTCTTTCATAGATTCACATGCTTGAATCATCCCCGGAGTGGGACACGGACTAGCTATAGTGGTATATATATATTGTAGGTTTACGGGCGCCACACAGGAAAATAACACAAGTTCGAAATTGTAAGAGATAATATCTGGGTAACGGTGCTAACAGGTGAGGAGAAACCACCAAACTCCTCAAAGCTTTGTGACCTGGGTCAACAAATACATTCAAAATTTCTTGACAAGTCCCCAGCACACGTCAGAACAGTAAATTTTATAGATTGGAAATAAAAATGCGAATGAGTAAGCACAAAATATCTCAGACATATGTAAGTTTTCTAGTTTTTTTTAAATCCAGTGTATCTTCAGGCTGAAAGAATCTCCTTGGGACATAAGCAGCAGACACGTGTTTCGTCGCAAAGGGACAGTATCCCGATACTTTTTCAAGGCTGCAATAGACAAATACACCAATGTATCCCCTTACAACATCGGGAGAACCTAGTCTAGAACATTTAACAAATGACAAAGACAGAAGTCTGAGAGATCAGCATACACATATTAAAACAAGGAAGATCTTATTAGGGACTAAAAACCGCCCCGAGTAGAGATGGAGAATACCGGAAGCGATAGAAAGAAATGTGACCAAATGCGATAAGTGAAAAATATGAGTAAGATCTGTAAATGATCAGAAATCATCTGTATTTACTGGAAGACACCATACCCGGTGAAACACTACAGCTATGAGTGTCCACAAAAGTAATAAATAACGCTGGTGAGAAAATATCTGTAAAATCAGGCATGCAGAAGTGTCGATTGTACAAGTATCATTCAAAACAATGTGCAAATGTGCACCATGTGTGACCCATATTATCATTAAATAGTTTGATGGGTACCAATATAAACCTCCGTCCTTTATGAAAGAAGATTCTGTGAATAGAAATATGAATACTCTATCAGACAATGAATAAAAAGGACAATAAGCAATAACCTCAGTGACATGGTGCCAAACCAAAAGAACCTGGAACCTACATGAATCCTGGTTGTAATTCCGTCCCACGAGGGATAAAAAATCTGCTCAATTTAAGTTCAATAATGTTCTTAGGGTCCGGAAAGCATGAGTAACGCAGTTAAATCATCTGAGAAAGAAAATAACCAGGCTATAACACTAGTGCGTGATGTTAATTATGAGCGTTTCAAAACTAAATTAGAAAGCCAAACAAAGGCGAGCTAAAGTAAACATGCAAAGTTAAGGCAGATGCGACCGTTCTGTAACCTGCAATTTCATCCAAGTAGTGTCCAGGATTAGTGTACAGTTACCAGTCTCTAAGGCTATTATTTTGGAAGGCCAAAACTTCAAATAAAGTCCAAATACGCGCATCGAAAATAAGCAGATACCACAGTAATAAGGCAAGTAACCCCTCCAATATTATGTGCTACACGCTTAAAAACACAAGCGTTCACGACTGAGAAATTAATAATAGAGCTCCAAATGGGTCTTGAAATGCTATCTGCATATGAAAATAGCGTGCTAAAGGAATAAATGAAGACAGCCTAATGTCAGCACGTACGTCAACAGACCGTGATCTAAAATCTGCGCCCAAATTTGAGTAAAACAGTCGGATATTCATCAAGTCCTCCTTACTAAAACGATATCCTCCTAATACTCCAAAGGTCCAAAGATTGTATACATAAAGGACATCAAGTCTACATATAACGGTGTACAAGTATCTCTCAGCACAGTAAGGAAACGAAATGGTCTGAGACAACAATACGCGCTATGCGCCTACGTCTGCAAAAAGGTGTCTATGGCCACATGTATAAAAAACGGATAAAGTGTCAGGGTGAGATACTCCTCACTGCAGCGTGCTTACCTTATAGCTGATGCGAGGAAGGCGAGTAAACGCAACCAGGCTTAACGCGAAAACAGAGTACGATCAACAGGTGGTGTTCCATGAACGGCGCTTTTGAAGTGAAACCAAAGACCACATCTCTTGGAGACGCCACGTCAGTGCCGGTGGACGGAAACAAAAATGAAAAAGGGACTAGGACGTCCAATGCTAATATGGCGGCCATCTTCAAGTAGTGTTATTAACCCCTTGTGTGCCCCGCCCTGTGCCGGGCGTTGAATTAGCGGGCGGGGTTCATGACGAGATAGTCTCGTCATGGGCACAACGCAACCGCGGCCCATGACGAGACTATCTCGTCATGGGCACTCAAGGGGTTAAAAAGGAAGGTGCTGAACTCATCCAAACATGAAACTATTGGTCAGTGAGATATGAATAGGCAACACAACGCTTCTTAGCAACGTCATATTAAAAGATTCTGTCTAGTGTGTGTAGTCAATAATAAGGATTAGAAAGTAATAGGTTTGATAGAAATGTGTTGGCAAAGAAAGTATATGCTCCATCTCTCCCAAATTTGGTAGCAAACCTACAAGTATTAAGACAAACACACCAGGGCAAAATCAAGATAAAATTGAAATAAGCAAACCTAGCAAGCAAAAGTAAATATATGATTATATACATCATGTAATAGTCTATGAATTGTCAGCATGAAATATTCATTCACATAGGCAGAATAGCAAACATTTTGATACCGAAAGGTAGAAGGACGGGGAGTGGCTTCCCCATGTCTATTATTTTCCTAAGAAATAATGCAATTCCTGGTCAATGTTAAGCCCTATGTCAGTACTACGCAATCTGAGTATCCACATTGCCTCTCTCTTGCGAAGGGCTAGTTCTCTGTTTCCACCCCTCGGATGTCGTAGTGTTTGTTCTATGCCAAAAAACTCGAAGGATGTGTGTGTAGATTGTACAGTACACTGCGCAATGTGTGCTGAGATGGGATACTTCACATCTCCTTGTTTGACAGCTCTTATATGTTCATTGATTCGTTCTTTTAATGTTCATATTGTGCTACCCACGTATTTCTTTTTACATTTACATTCTATGGCATACACAACATACTTCGTAAGGCAGTTGATGTTAGTGTTTATATCATAGGTTCTGTTTCCTGGTCCATCAAAATATTTTTTTCTTGCAGGCCCATTTGCAGGCTGCACAGTGTCCGCATCCATAGAAGCCTCTAGTGCATTCTGTGAGCCAGTTGTCCCTTGACTCCTCCCTCGAGTAACTAGGACTAAGTATGTTCTGCATCACAGAAAACACTGTTTAATCCTACTACAAAAGCTTACCTGTGCGCCTCTAACCAGAGGTGGCATGACTATCTGCGTACTCTGTTGAGGCCCCATCTTAGAGGGCATCTGCTGCCCACCACGCACCAGAGGAGGAGGGATAATAGTTCCTGAAATTCGCGTTGTCGCCTATGGATCAAAAAAAAAAGAAAAAGAAAAATCAGAAATTCAAGGCTGAAGCATTCCAGGTTGTTGAATGGATTAAAACTCTGCTCTATATGGCGCAAATTATCACATAAAACACAGATTGGTTCTATGCACTATGTGTACATTTGTCCTAAGTCAGTGCTGCACTGAGGTTTTGGCTAGTGAAGAGAACGAATAGTTTCTTACCGGTTGGTGTACTTTTGCAGCTTGAAGATCTTTCTGGATTCACTATGCTGTGCATTATTCCGCGATCTGGTGGTTGGGTCCGGATTCGAAGTCTTTCTTTTGTTTTTTTGTAGCCCAGGTGGGCGTCGACGTCCCACCATTTGGTGTACCTCTCGTGACGTCGGCGTGCTTCCTGCGGAAGTCCCACCTTTGGGGCGCCATCTTCGGGTTCTTTTTTCCCTTCCTCTTTTTTTTTTTTTTTTAACCCTAGGCCTCAAGTAATTCCCTTATATATATATATCCTTTCAGTTTTATCTTGTTATTTCGGTCTTTGTCCTTCCACCCTTTTTTCTCCTGCCTCATCTTCCTGGCGGAGGTGGGTGGGTTCGCTAGTGAATCCAGAAAGATCTTCAAGATGCAAAACTACACCGACAGGTAAGAAACTATTCGTTTTGCAGCGTGAATCTTTCTGGATTCACTATGCTGTGCATAGATTTTGTAGCGGTTTGTTATCTCTGTGGCGGCTGGGTGGAAGATGAGCGTTGGTCGTTGAATATATGTTGGAGCACCTTCTGTCCTACTTGTGCTTCCTTGTTCATCTGTATATCCACGCAGTAGTGCTTGGTGAACGTGTGCACCGAAGCCCATGTTGCCACCAGGCATATGTCTTGAATGGGTGTATTTGCCAGAAAGGCAATTGTTGCTCCCTTCTTCCTTGTGGAGTGGGCCCGTGGCCCCTCGGATAGTACTGGCCCCGCCTGTTTGTGGCAGAATTGTATTGTTAGTGCAATCCATCGTGCGATGGTGCTTTTTGGCACTGGTCTACCCAGGAAGCTCGTTGCGAAGGACACAAAAAACTGCTTGGTTTTCCAGTGTTCTTTTGTCCTCTCGATGTAGTGCATCACCGCCCTTCTAGCGTTTAGAGTGTGCAGTGCCCTCTCTGCGCTTGTTGTTGGGTTCTGAAAGAAACTTGGTATTTGAATTGTTTGATTTATATGGAATGCTGACACCACCTTTGGCATGAAGTGTGGGTCCGTTCTCATTACGACTCTGTCCTTGTGTATCTGGATGTAGGGCTCTTGTAGCGTTAACTTGCAGCTCGCTTACTCTGCGCAGTGAGGTTATTGCCACCAGAAAGGCTGTCTTCATTGTTAGCATTTGAAGGGAGGCCTTGTGAATGGGCTCAAAGGGCGCCTTCATAAGTTCCGTCAGGACTATGATGAGGTTCCATGCCGGAGGCGGCATCCTCTTTGGTGGCGCTATTCTTTTTGCCCCTTCCAGGAATCTCTTTACTACCCGTGAAGTAAAGAAGCTTCCTCCTGTCTCACCTCGTGTGTAAGCTACGATCGCCGCTAGGTGGACCCTCAGCGACGATGAGCATAGTTTCACCATTTAGAAGGTGTGTGAGGTATCTAAGCACCGTTGATTCCTTTGTCAATTTATTTTGCAGTTTATTTTTGCTGCACCACATTGTGAACCTTTTCCACTCTTCCCCATAACATTTTCGTGTTGTTGGTCTCCTTGCATCCCGCAGCACTCGCATAGTGCCTGGAGGTAGTTTAAGGTGTGCGAACTCTATGTCTTCAGGAGCAAAGCTGCCAGTCCGAGGCTCTCTGGCTCTGGGTGTAGAACCTCTCCGTTCTGCATGGAGAGCAAGTCCTTTCTTTTTGCGAATTTGTGTGGAGGTCCCTGTGCCATCTCCACTATTTGTGAGTACCATGTCTGTCTTTCCCACTGTGGTGCCACCAGGATCATTGTCATGTTGCTGGTCTTGCACTTGTTGAGTACCCTGTGTATCAGTGGTATTGGTGGAAAAGCGTATGCAAAAGTCCTTGACTAACTTATCCATAGGGCATTCCCCTGGATTGTTTTTCTGGTTGTCTGGATGCGAAGTTTCGGCATTTTGCATTCAGGTGTGTTGCAAACAGGTCTCTTGTCAGTGTACCCCACCTTTTGAATAGCCTTTGCGTTTCCGGTCCATTGAGCTCCTACTCGTGGGATGCCGAGGTGTGCCTGCTGAGCCAATCGGCTTCTACATTGTCCTTCCTTGGTAGGTGTATCGCCAGCAGGTCTATTTTGAGTGGGATGGCCCATCTCCAAATCTCTTGTGCCAGAGTGGAAAGGGGGAACGATTGTGTTCCTCCCTGCTTGTTGATGTAGAACATTGTGGTAGTACTGCCCGTCTGTATCAACACTTTTTGGTTGTATAGCTGCCTCTGGAAGGCCTTCAAGGCTAGCAGTACGGTCTTCAATTCCAGGTAGTTGATGTGTCTGACCGCATCTGCTGGAGTCCACAGACCCCTCACTCTGAGCTTGTTCATGTGCGCTCCCCATCCTATCTGGGATGCGTCTGTGGTAATGGTCACAGTTGGGCTTGGTGGTGTCAAGGGCCTTCCTATAGTTATGTTCTTCCTGTTCCACCATGCTATCTCCTCTTGCACTGCATGCGTAACAACCACTAGATCCTCCCAACTTCCAGTTGCTTGTGACCATTGTTGTTGCAGCCATTCCTGGAACGGTCTCATGTGAATCCGTACATTGGGGACTAGGTGAATGCATGACGCCATCATACCCATGACCTTGCTCGCTGTTCACTGTCAGAGCTCGCCCCTTCTGGTAGAGACGAGTCTCCTTCAGCAGGGCTATTGTTCTCCTGTCGCTGGGCATGACCGTTTTGTCCATGGTGTTGATCTGCGCCCCCAGGAAGATCTTCACCTGTTCTGGTTCCATTGATGACTTCCCCCAGTGTATCGGAAACCCCAGGTTTGTTAGTGTTCTTGTCACCCGCTCTGCGTGTTCCTCGCACTTGTCGCGAGTACTTGCTTTGATCGGCCAGTCGTCTAGGTAAGGATACACATGAATCCCTTCACTCCGTAGGTACGCTGCTACTGCTGCAAGGCATTTTGTGAAAACCCTTGGGGCGGTACTTTTGACCGAATGCCAGGGTTGTGAATTGGTAATGATCCTGGTTGATGTTGAACATCAACAGGTTTTTGTGGCGCCTGCTCATCGGGATGTGCAGGTAGGCATCTTTGAGATCCACGGTGGACATGAAGTCTTTGCCTCGTATTTGAGGTAGCACTTCTTGTAGCGATGTCATTTTGAATTTTTGCGTCTTTATTAATTTGTTTAGGAATCGTAGATCCAGGATGGGTCTTAGTGTTTCGTCCACCTTTGAGACCAGGAAGTAGTTTGAGTACACTCCCTTGTTCCTTTCTCTGCATGGCACTGGTTCTATGGCCTCCTTTTGGAGTAGTTGTAGCGCATCTTCTCTGAGTTGAGCAAGCTCAGCTCTTGACCAGAGCGTTGTCTTCTCTTTGGTTTCTTGCTTGGAGGTCTTTTTTCCAACTCTATGCAGTATCCGTACTGTACGACGTTGAGTATCCATTTGTCTGAGGTTATTTTTTCCCATTGTTGAAGGTAAGGTCCCAGTCTTCCGCCTACTGGTGTTGCATGCTCGTAGGCGTTTGGTTTGTGTACCCCCCCTTACTGTGCTTACTTTGTGCTTCACCCCTCGGGGTATACGGAGGGTGAGCATTTTCTTCCGTGCGAAGTCACTTTGATGAGGGTTGGTCTCCCCTCTTCTTCTCTAGCCACGTCCATTTCCCCTACCGCGAAAGGACTGGCCTCGAGGCTGGTACTGCCAGTTTTGTTTCTGCTGTCCCTGCTGGCGGTGACTTTCACCCCGCTGTCCTTGCTGAAATGTCTGGTGTGACGTTCCCGGCTGGTTTCCTCCCCTTCCGTAGGGTCTCCGAGCTGGGGTGCCTCTTCTCATCCCTCTGAATTGCAGGGCCCCCATGGACCTTGCCGTCTCATTTTCTTTCTTCAGTTGGGTGAGTTTTTCGTCCACCGGAGCACCGAACAGCGTCTCACCGTTGAAAGGGGTGTTCAGTATGTTGATCTGGACCTCTTGCTTGAATCCTGAAATTCTGAGCCAGGCCTGCCTCCTTTCAGTGATTCCTATAGCCATCAGCCTGCTCGATGTCTGCCCCGTCCAATGCTGTCTTAATGCATGAGTTTGCAATATTCTTCCCCTCCTCCACCAGATGGGAAGCTCTCTGCTGGTATTGCTCGGGGAGATGTTTGATTAGGTCTCCCATCTCGTCCCAGTGCTGGTACTGGTGCCTATTCAGTAGGTCATTGGAGTTCGCCATGCGCCAGTGCATTGGCGCATTTCTCTCAACCTTTCTCCCGGTGAGGTCCATCCTTCTGCTCTCCTTGTCAGGAGGCGGCCCTGAGGTTGCCGGTACATTGGCCCTTTTCCTGGCCGTGGACGCAATGATGGAGTCAGCTGTGACTGATCCTTTGAAATATGGCGGGTCCTGTGAGGAGTGCTTGTATTTCTTCTCTGTTCTGGGAGTGATGGATCTGCAAGTTCGTGGGTCCTTGAACGCCTCCTTCCCTTGGTTCATTACGCTTTGGAGCATGAGGAGGAACTGGCTCCTTGTCTGGATGGGGAGCAGTGTTTCGAGTAGAAAATCTGCTTTCGGCTTCTCCTCGTCCAATTTCACGCCAAAAGCTGCTGCAGCGCTCTTGACGACCATGTTGTATGCCCCAATGTCGTCTGGCGGCGAAGGCCTCGATGGATCGGTCTCCACGGGCTCTTCGGGATTTTCGGCGTCAATGTCCTGCCATTCCAGCTCATGTGTCGTCGACGGCGCCGAGCCGTAGATCGACTGCTGCTCCTCTTCCTCATCTTCTCCCTCATAGTAGGGGTCTTCTTCCTCCTCTTCAGGATCGCTCGACTGCTCTTCGGCATCTAACTCTTCCTGTTCTTCGATCACGACGACATCCGTCGACAGTTTCGTTGGGATTTTGAATTTTTTCATTTTCTCATCGAACTCCTTCTTCCTCTGAAGGATGCCCTCCATCTGCGCCTCGAGCCTTCTCTTTTTCTTCTCCATTTCGGAGGCATGATCGGCGTCGAGCACTGGTCTTTTCGACGGAGCTTACGAAACGTGGCCTTGTCCTTTGTCGCCGAAAGCCCCACCTCGTGGGCCTGCTTCGACAAACTCTGTTTCTCGGCGGCCTTCGGCACCTGGGAGTCCTTCTCGAAGGATCCGCTGGGCCTTTCGTCCTTGGATCCACTCGCGGTCCTCGAAATTTTCGGCGCCGGTGTTCCTTTTGAGGACTTTGACTCTGTTTTTCGAGAGTCACTCTCAGATTTTCGGGGCCCTTTCGGGGGTTTCGTACTCGACGTGTCTCCTACTTTGTCAGGCGTTTTCTTATCGGTCTCTGCGACCGTGAAGACATCAGGTCCCTCGTCGATGTTGTCTTCATCGTGGGTGGAGAGGCCCAGTTCGTACAGCGACGGGCCTTACCCTTGCCTTCCATGTTGTAGTTGGCTCTCCTCTGCCTTTCTCTCACCCGGAGTGTCTTTGGCGTGAAGACGGAACAGGCGTTGCAGTCCTTGCTCTCGTGGTCGATCGGCAGGCAAAGGTTGCAGACCAGATGTTGGTCCTTCTGCGCCTATTTGTGGTGGCAGTTACGGCAGAATTTAAAGGGTGTCTTGTCCATTGCGCTCAGAGTCAGAGTGCGCATTTTCCGATGGGCATCGAAGATTGAGGATCTCCTCCTTCTTCGTCGTCCCGGCTGTATGCTCTTCCTCTCTGTAGTCTTCTATAAATTCTCCATCGATGAAACTCGTGTATTTTTCTTCTTCCTTCGTTAAAAACTCTGGAGCTTCTCGATGACGATCCAGACCCAACGGCGGAAAAAAGAATCTGAAGATGGCGCCCCAAAGGTGGGACTTCCGCGGGAAGCACGCCAATGTCACGAGAGGTACACCAAATAGTGGGACGTGGACGCCCACCTGGGCTACAAAAAAAAAAAAGGACTACGAATCCGGACCCAACCACCAGATCGCGGAAAAATGCACAGCATAGTGAATCCAGAAAGATTCACGCTGCCAAACTTACTTGTAAAAGTGCTTTTTAACAGTTACAGTAGGTGATGTCTTATGATGAACCACCCGTAGCTTGATGGGGAAGCATACTATTGCTCTCAAATAATCGATGCAAACACCTGCACCACAATGCAAACACCTGCACCACAATGCAAACAAGGCTGTAAGAGCTAACTGCACGAGTTTAGTCCCAGCGCAACCCTGCAATCAGACTAGGCAAATCAAACTTTAGGTGAGACTACTGACCTGAAGAGAAGGCGGCTTCGCTGGAGGAATGTTCTGTGTCCCTCGCACTAGCGGGGGAGGGGTGGCCACTGAACTTCCAGAAGAACAAGCAGGCTGCAACAAAAACAAGAGGGCAGTACAGACATTTGAGAAATGTTACCTTCTGAATTTTTAAGGGCATACTGTGAATGTGGCAAGAACCAACATCACAGCATTTGAGTTTTCCAGCACAAGCATTTTGCAACCAACTGAACGAATCAGCAGAATAAAAGACATAACACACAACGTATTGCAATGAGAAAACAGAGCTTTGTACCTGCTGAAAACCGAATTCACATTTTCCCAAGGTTATCAATAAACCAAGCTGGATAAGAAAATGACATTCCAGATAATTCCTAAATGAAATGTCATTACCACAGAAATTATGTGCAACAATTGTAATATGCCAACAGTGAGTGCTTGACACATCGCTGCTTTGACTGATAATAAGTATGAAAAGTATTAGGAATCCTTGGAAAACTACATACCTTCTGCGTGTTGGTCTCTTTCTGGATTTGACTTTGCCGCAGTTTTTTTAAGAGTACTAACTTTGCTTCTTCTAATCTGAGCTCTTCTTTCAGTTGTTTAATCATCTTCTCCCTCTCGGCTGGACTACTTTTTTTCAACAACTGTGGAGGACAAAATGGGTTAGCTTTTAAGTATAGCAACCACTGAGCCATAATGCCAATGTCGCACACTAACTGACCAGCACATACATGATGAAGCATCACAAATTCACAATAAATGAATAGACAGCAGGCAACTATGGATAACAACGTGCCTTGTTACGTAAAGTGATAAAATCTTTAAACAGGTTTACATAATTCCCACCAATGGACGCTTCAAAAATCCTCAAGTTCGGAGTGAAATAGTGACTAACAAAACAAGAGCCAGAACTCTGAATGTTATCAGCGGAGGCCTGGTCTAATTCTTTGTAGACACAACGTCTAGATACAACTTGAAGATATAAAAAACAAAAGCCATTGGCTACTGTGAGAAAGTGGCTCTGTATATACTGTTCCCTAATAGGTAAAGGGTATACAGAGTCCACAGTCCCCCAGAGGCTGATAGAGGTCAAAGTTAGGTATGACCTTACTCTCAAAAGTGGTAGCTTGGTCGAGCAGTAAGGCAGTACCAGAGGACAGTGTAAAGCATTTATTGTACACACTCAGTCAGCAAATGGTTTCACACACTCAATAACTGAACTCTAGGCCAATGGTTTGTATATATAAAATATATGCTTGTTTTATTTTTAGAACCACAAAGGGGGTAAAAATATACTTTCTCAGAATGAGAGGTTGAATATAAATACTTTTGTTTTAAGCAATAAATTTGTGTAAACAGTCACAGTTGGTTGCAATAAACAATCCTATTTCCTAAACATAACAATGCATTGAGCTCAATGGTAAATTCAGGTTATTTGTAATAAATTACTTTTCAGATTACTTTTGGAATTCCAGGTCTGGCTCCTAGAACCAGCCTGGGGTCAGTATTCAGAATCAAGTGATGAAAGTCGACTTAATAACTGTAATGATTTTTAAATAATATTTAGCTATTTCAAAAGTTAGCACTTAGAAAATATTTCACAGAAAACATTCAATGGATCTCTATGGCAAGAAATTCAAATTGCAGGTAGAGTACTTTATCGTTACTTTAGTAATCCAGGACTGGGTGCCTAGACCCAGGACTGGGGTCCTTATCAAAAGCAGGTAAGTAATTTCGTTTGCAGAAATGGTACGATTTTAAAAGAATATTTCAAATTTGCAAAAGTAGACACTTAGAAGAAATTTCACAGAAAAGCAGACAATGGTTTCCTATGGGAGAAAAATGAGTTAGAGGTAAGTATAGTTGTGAACACTTTTCAGAGTCAGGGCTGGGCACCAAGATCCAGCACTGGGAGCTCACCTAGGAGCAGGTGAGTAAATTCGTTTTTGTCAGTTGGCTGATTTTTGGTGAATTTTTGCAGTTTTGAAAAGTTCACACTTAGAAGATTTTTGAAGAAAAAGCCAGTCAATGTTACCCTATGAGGAAAATGAAGTTAGCGGTTTAAGGGTAAGTACTCGACTGGTAGTGTTGAAATTCCGGGCATGGACTCAGGGGTCCCCCAGTGTCAGGTAGGTACAGTTGGTTCACCCTCAGCGGTTTCAGGACGTGCAGAGAGAGTTGGGCCCAATGTTATCCTATGAGGGATAGGGGGGCCTTGGTTGGTGGCTGCTGTCTGGCAAGCCACGCGGCTGTGGGAGCTGGGCTCCTGGTCACTTACTCAGGGCAAGTGGGGAAGTAGGTTAGTGTAGAGAGGGCACTGCCAGGGCCACTCGGGCGGCTGGGTGCAGGGTGCTTTTGAGCCTTAGGGCGCTCAATGGAAATCAATGGGAATGTTCCGGTTTGGAAAGAGGCTGCAGCCTCGGGGACGAGGATGTTTCAGGTGCCACCACCACTTCGAGAGGTAAGTTGGGTAGTTGTAGGTTAGGTGGGTACCCCGGGTTTGGGCACAGGGGGTCGCAGGGCGCCGGGTGCAGGGGTGCCTTTTGACGTCGGGAATCTTACCCTCTGGTTGATCGCGGCTGGGGTGGCACTTGGTTCTGAGGCTGCAGGCTTCTTCCGGGATGTCGAGGGGGGTCCTTGGGTGCCGGACTCTGGGTCACAGTCGCCGTGGGGTCGTCCTCTGGGTCTTTGTCCACTCCGGCACTGGCCAGGCTTGGCTGGTGCAGAGTGTGTTGGGTCCGCGGTCCCGGGCTGGTGCCAGGGATAGCAAATAGGTTTCTTGAGTAGAGCCTCTACTCGTGGGAGTCCCAGGGGCTTAGAGCTAAAAGGTAGCCAGGTCCTCCGGGGTTGGTGAGGTTGCTGGCCACGAGGGATGCCGCGCTGGTGCAGGTTCGAGAGTCGACAGGCCGGTAGGGCTGGGGCCAAAGCAGTTGGTGTCTTCTTCTCTTTTTAGCAGCTGCAGGGCAGGTCTTTGTTCTTCTTGCTCTTCTTGTCGTTTTCTATCTGGAATCTCCGGAAGGAAGGTTCAGGGTGCCCCTAAATACTAGATTTAGGGGCGTTACAGGTAGGTGAAGGCCAGGGACCAATGGGTCCTTGTCCTGGGGTGGGTACACCCCCTATCCTGCCTCTCTCCTGTGGGAGGGGGGCAGTAGCCTAATCCTGATAGGGTAGGGCCTCCCATCTTCAAGATGGCGAGAGCCCGGAGATGTGCTTCACCTCGCCTCCCCCACCTGAGGGGTGGGGTGGGCAGGCTGGCACATCCCCTGTCCTTGTATGGGGTTTCCGGCCAAGCTTCCCGCCAGAGTGGGGGGTTGCAGTGGCCTGGGGAAACTCCAAATGGCGGCCTGCCTTTGAAGCTTCCCTTTGCTCATCCTGGGGGAGGAGATTTCTCACCTCACCCAGGATGTGCATTGTTCCAGGCCCGGGAGAGCAGGGGCTCTCCCACCCAGGGGTCCAGCAACGTGTCTGCTGTGTGGCAGCCTGGGCAGCCTCAGAGCAGACGTGGATTGTAAGTTAGCTGTAAGGGGGCATCTTCTAAGATGCCCTCTGGGGTGCTTAGTACATTAAATTCTACACTGGCATCAGTGTGGGTTCAATGTGCTGAGAAGTTTGATACCAAACTTCCCAGGCTTCAGTGTTGCCAATATGGTGCTGTGGAGCTCGTGTTTGACAAGCTCTCAGCACCATGTATTCTTAAATGACAGCACTGCACTTACAGTGCCCAGGAATGGACCCGGGTACTGTAGGGGCACAGGGCTCCTGCTCCTGTGCCCACACCATAGGCGTAATGCACCCAGCTAGAGGGGTGGCTGACATATGCCTTGGCAGTGTAGGTGATGGGCATGGTACACAGTGATGTGTGCCATGTCGACTCTTTGTTTTGTCCTGCACTCAGACACTCAGCCTGCAAGGGCAGTGTGTGTGTAAGGGTACAGGGCCTCTGAGGGTGGCACAATGAGTGCTGCAGCCCTTAGAGGCCTTCCCTGGTCACAAGGCCCTGGGTACCTAGGGTACCATTTACTAGGGGCTGACATGTGGCTAGGGTTTGCCAATTTGGAGTTTGTGTGGTTTAAGGAAGGAACATAGGCCCTGGGCACCTGATTGGCAGGAACCCAGGGTACACTCAATCGAAGTACATTCAGCAATTTAGCAAAAAGTGGGGGCATACCATGCAAGAAAGATGGCACTTTCTCACAGCTACCACAAACCTCAAGAGCTGCATCATCTCTAAAGGATAACCATGTGCTTGTCAAGCACAATTCTTTTAATGGTAGCTTTACCACTGGAAAGCAGCACTGTGAGGAGCAAACCTTTGAATGACGCTCCTGTAAGTTACCTTCTTTGCAGGTTTAAATGACAGGCTGGCTACACGTGCACAACTTGCTGAACAACCCTACAGTTATTATTGCTGACATTAGCGCAATGGAAGAAGTTAACGACATTCTAAGAACTACAACTGCAAAAGTTCTTCAAAGAAACACTCCAATATCAAAAAGTTAAAGCTAGTGTTAACATTTTGTAAACATGCTTAAAGCACCACCAGTATGTGTTAAAAAAACAAATAAAAAATAAAAAAAGTACTGTGGTTGGGCAAGGAGAGATGTAGGCAGAGAAACTGGTGGTAAAAAAAAAAAGGCTATTAGAAAAAACAATTAAAGTCAATTAGTTTATTTTTGGTATTATTGTCGTTTACATACTCAAAAATTAAGAAGTAAACAGTTCTTAACTTTACCTTGCCACGTACAAATTTCAAAGACTTTCAGACAGCCTTTTCAGCTGTGTGTGTTACAACATTAACTTTCCCAAATGAACATATATACATGGCTTTTAAAAAAAATGTAATTCAGCGTGATTTATTGAGGGGTGAAGGACATATTGTCAGACATGCCAAAGACACTTCACATTCAAGGCCTATTGCTTTCCAAAGAGTCACTACACAAGCCCTTGCAAAAAAGAACTAAACGTGACATTAATATGAAATCTTCATGTTTATTTCTTTTACTTCACTTTAACTTTGGATTTAATATTTTGCTGGGTAGAAAGTCTATTTCCACCGTCCAAGTATTCACACGCCATTGAATGCATTTAACACCAGATGTACCAATTGAATTTTCTGCTACAACGAACATCACTTCTTGGGAACTTCTAGCTTTGTCAAATGACATTTCCACACTTTCCTCATTTAGTTCATACTAGGAATGACTTATTTTAAAAAATACTCTGCGTGGGTTGTAGGGCTTTGCAATGAACTTTAGTCCTAAACACGAGTCTTTAAAATTAATTTGCTTCTTGCTACTGACAACTTGTGGCCTGTGTAGAAATGGTCTACAAACACTACAATTATTTTGCTCAAAAAAGAAACAAAGACAGCTCTACACCTGGCAGATTGGAGGGCAGACTTGTGTATCCTACCCTCAATGCATTGACACTGACATGTCCTTTGCCCTTCGACACTACTCTACCCATCCCACTACCTATACATGGGATCACACTTAGCACTTAAATTCCTCACATGGAACGTCAACAGTTTGGGGGACAAAATTAAGCGAGGGGTGGTCCTTCAATACTTGAAACGACAGGCGCCGGACATTGTTCTACTCCAAGAGACACACTTAATTGGTCACACTTGCAGCGCACTGAATAGATGGGGATACCGTTTGGCTGCCCACTCAGGGTTTACATCCGGCTCTCGGGGGACGGGGATACTCTTATGCAGGGGATGTCCCTACTTAATCAACAGAGTCTGGTCGGATGATCAAGGTCATTATGTGATGCTCTCTGGCACATGGTAGGGACAGGTCATCAATGTTATTTCCATGTATGCCCCACATGGAATGCAGCGTCCTCTGTTGCGAGATCTCGGGACGCTTCTGCTTGACCTACCCCTGGAGCTGCTGGTGTGGCGGGGGTTAAACCTTGTTGTAGATAGCACCGTTGACCGCCTTCCGGCCCGCAAAGACCTCCCCATGGGGGTCTACGCTGGCAGAATTCTTGGCTGCCGTAGGCCTGGTCGATGTCTGGGGGAGACTAAACCAGACTACCGTGCAGTTTACATTGCATTCCGGCGCCCATTACAGTCAATCACACATTGACCACATGCTTGCTCATGATATTTGCATGTTTACGGATTCCAGGTGCCTCGCACGTGGAATATCTGATCATTCCCCCATCCTTACGATGCTTTCATCTGGCCAGCCTAAAAGTATGCTACCCTCACTATAAACCCATGGGTTCTCCAAGTGCCTCACATTAAGGAGGCATTGATAAAAGAAGCTGACCACTATTTCCAGGAAAACGTGGGGTCGGTTACCTCAGCCTGCATCCTATGGGGTGAGTTTGGCGCAGTTATGAAAGGCAGAGCCGTGTCTTTGATGGTTGCCCACAAGAGAGAACTCACCAAGAGAATCATAGAGCTCGAAGAGGACATCCTAACTCGAGAAAAAGCCCTGACGCTTACCCCTGATCCAGAGATGCAGCACTCACTCTCGATGGTGCATCTCGATTACACTCAGCTCTTGACGGAAGCAGCCAAAGCAGGCTATACCTCCATGCGTCATAGAATTTATGAACACGGAGACCGGACGGGCAAATTCTTGCTTGGTTAGAAAAAAAGAGAGCAATCGTCACGATGGGTGCACTCAGTACGCGGGACGAATGGGGATTTAATCACCGATCCTCAACAGATCGCTGACACATTGCTTCCCACTTCTCAGCGGTGTACACGCCATCTGCCACGTCCCAGTCATACGCGGCTGTGGATCTTTTCTCGACCATCAAAGTCGCATGTCTATCCCCACAGAATCGGGATTCTCTGGAGGGCGCAATAACTGACGCTGAGATTCAGAAAGCAATACAAGACGTCCGCTCAGGTAAAGCCATGGGGCCCAACGTACTCCCTATTGAATTCTTGAAGCCATTGGTGTCTAAAATCTCCCCCTACTTACTCCAAATGTACACTGAAAGTTTAGATGCTGGGGCTCTACCGGCTGATGTCCGAACGGCCTCCATTGTGGTCATCCACAAGCAGGGCAAACCGCCAGATGACTGTAGGGTATATTGTCCAATCGCACGTTTGACAGTGGAGGCTAAAATTTTGGCTAAGCTACGAGCCAACAGACTTCTCCCTTGCATTACAGAGCTCGTGCACCCTGACCAATCTGGGTTCATGCCAGGGAGAAAAACGGCTTTAAATTTGCGGCGACTCCACGCGGTCCTGGGTTGGCGTGATACGATTAGGGAGGATGTAGCTCTACTTTCGTTGGATGCATCCATGGCATTTAACACTATCGAGTGGGTGTTTCTCTTCGCAGTTTTAAATAGGATGGGGTTTGGTTCAAATTTCATAAAGTGGATCCGCCTGCTATACGCCAACCCAACCGCACAGGTGACAGTCAACAACCAGGTTTGAGGCAATTTCCACTAGGTAGGGGTACTAGACAAGGATGCCCTTTGTCACCCTTGTTGTTTGCCTTAGTGTTGGAACCGTTAGCGGTATGGATCAGGAGCGACCCGGAGATGAGAGGGGTGAAGTGGACGGAAGATCATGAAGATCGCATCTCCCTGTACGCGGATGATATCCTCTTGTATTTGGTCTCGCCCTCACGGTCCCTTCGCCGGGATCTCCACATCTTTCATATCTTTGGCTCCCATTCGGGTTATACTATTAACTGGACTAAATCCCAGCTTTATGTGTTGTAGGGAGAGCCGCCGTGCTGCCCCCGTGGATACGACATACCAGTAGCTGAAAAGGGCTTTAAGTATCTTGGCATTTGTGTCACTTCAGACCCGACTTTGTTTCATGAGTTCAACCAGCTTGCACCCCTGACTCACTTTCGGTCTGATGCCAAATAATGGCGGTCCCTTCCCCTTACTCTGTTGGGGCGCGCGGCCCTTTTTAAGATGCTAGCACTGCCGCGTTTTCTTTGTGTGTTGCAAAACACACCGAATAAGGTTCCCGACTATTATTTTGCCGGTATCGAGGGTGTTATATGTGGGCTGCAGTGGGACGGACAGGCCCCTAGGATTGCCAAGGCAAAATTAACGATGGGGTGGTATGACAGGGGTATTGCTTTACCCGATATCAGGCTCTACTATCAGGCCTCTCAACCGGTCGCAATCAATAAATGGGCGCATGGGGAAAATGACAACTTAAACTTTTGCACTGACCATTGGCTTCTGGGTCGGGGGGGGCTACGCCAGGGCACTCTATACAGATCCTCGCAGATAGCCCTCACGGTCCCACGGCACGCACAAAGGAGGTTTGGCACGGCGTGAATAGAAAATGGGGTTGGCATGGCATGATCACGAAGGCCACACCACTTTGGGAGCCAGACCTGTTGGGACAGCTTAGTAAATGCCCAGGTTTTGACAAATGGGACATGATGGGCATATCCACAGTGGGGGACATGTGGATGGGGGGTAGGTTAGCCACATTTGCAGATCTACAGAATAAATATCAACTAGCACAATCTGAGGCCTTTCGCTACCTACAAATCAGCCATGCAATCAAAGCAGCTATGCCCAAAGATACCCCTCTCCCTGAGGCCTCTCCACTGGAAGACAGGCTTATACTTGACCCCATGCACAAAAAGGCCATATCTCTCACATACAAAAACTAATCAACAATCGTCCTTGTGAGAAGTTGGCCTGATGTATGATGTCACTAGTTATAGTGTACACCTTATATCAGTCCAAATACCCTTATGGTGATTGGTTGTAAAGTCAACCTTATAGACCAGCTATCCTAGTGGTAGCATGGACAAGAGCAGTCTTAGGCTAAACTCTGAATGGCATGTGAAGCCAGCTGTGATACCATATATAATCCCTTGAATACCAAATGAAAGGACACCACAACAGATATATATATAAAATAAAGTGTATTTATTCTAAGCAAACCCTCAGCACTCTTTATGAGTTTAGAGGTAAGTACAACACAGTTTTATTAATGCATACAGTAAGTCACACAGGTAAGTAATACAGTTAGGCCCTAGGGGCCACGCAAACCATATACTAAGTAAGTGGTATAAGAACCACTGTCACGGAAATAGAATAGGCCTAGGCCTAGGGAATCGCTGGGGCTACACTACACTAGCGTTAGTTAGGAAGTGGGAGGCCCACGGGATTCGTGTGCAGAGTGGAAACACTCACGCGTAATGCGTAAAAGTCAATAGCAATGTTACAGTTTAGAAATAGATAGATTTAGGACACTTCCGGAGTAGCTAGGAAGTTGAGACTTGAAAACTAGACACTAGGATAGTCACTATCCTGATGAGCACCGGAGTACCCAAGTTACCTAGCCCACAGGCTGCGGGTGCATAGGGGTGAAGATGCGTCGTTTTCGTCGTCGACTCCTATGGATGCCTGAAGAAAGATGCTGACAGGCAGTCAGTGAAGAGTGTCCGGTGGATCCCAAGGCTGGGATCAAGAAGAGAAGAAACCTGCAAGCAGAAGGGACAGAGTCAAGGTCACTAGCCAGTGACCACGTGGAACCAGGAAGGAACCAGGCGAGGTCGTGAAGAGTTGCAGGTGAAGGTGAAGCTTGTCGCTGCAGCCAGGAGGACCAGGAAGCGTCGAGGACGACCAGGACCAGGAGGCGAGCTGTCCCACGAAGGCTCTTGCTGTCGGCGGCGTCGAAGTTGGACTAGGACTCACCAAGCCTTGGCAAGCGGAACCCACGAATTATCCTACTGAACGCTCCTACCCTCGTTTGGGCTGTGAATTCATTTCTCTTGGTCCCTGATCCCTGGGTGCTTGTTTAGACCAGGTCCAGGGCTCGATCCCATTTTGGCGGCCATCTTAGGTGGGGTCACATTGGACGACCGGTCTAGTTGCCCTATAAAAGGAGGGCTTAGCTACCAGACCGGAGATAGAGCATTCTTGAGAGGCTGCTAGTCGAGCGCTCAGTGCTTATTTTAGCTGCATTTGATTTTTCCCTTGTGTCCGATCCCCCCCTGCACCTGAACCACATTTTTAGAATCATTTTAGGAATCTTCAAAAAAACGGAATTATTTTAAAATCATCTTTAGAATTATCCTACTGAACGCTCCTACCCTCGTTTGGGCTGTGAATTCATTTCTCTTGGTCCCTGATCCCTGGGTGCTTGTTTAGACCAGGTCCAGGGCTCGATCCCATTTTGGCGGCCATCTTAGGTGGGGTCACATTGGACGACCGGTCTAGTTGCCCTATAAAAGGAGGGCTTAGCTACCAGACCGGAGATAGAGCATTCTTGAGAGGCTGCTAGTCGAGCGCTCAGTGCTTATTTTAGCTGCATTTGATTTTTCCCTTGTGTCCGATCCCCCCCTGCACCTGAACCACATTTTTAGAATCATTTTAGGAATCTTCAAAAAAACGGAATTATTTTAAAATCATCTTTAGAATTATCCTACTGAACGCTCCTACCCTCGTTTGGGCTGTGAATTCATTTCTCTTGGTCCCTGATCCCTGGGTGCTTGTTTAGACCAGGTCCAGGGCTCGATCCCATTTTGGCGGCCATCTTAGGTGGGGTCACATTGGACGACCGGTCTAGTTGCCCTATAAAAGGAGGGCTTAGCTACCAGACCGGAGATAGAGCATTCTTGAGAGGCTGCTAGTCGAGCGCTCAGTGCTTATTTTAGCTGCATTTGATTTTTCCCTTGTGTCCGATCCCCCCCTGCACCTGAACCACATTTTTAGAATCATTTTAGGAATCTTCAAAAAAACGGAATTATTTTAAAATCATCTTTAGAATTATCCTACTGAACGCTCCTACCCTCGTTTGGGCTGTGAATTCATTTCTCTTGGTCCCTGATCCCTGGGTGCTTGTTTAGACCAGGTCCAGGGCTCGATCCCATTTTGGCGGCCATCTTAGGTGGGGTCACATTGGACGACCGGTCTAGTTGCCCTATAAAAGGAGGGCTTAGCTACCAGACCGGAGATAGAGCATTCTTGAGAGGCTGCTAGTCGAGCGCTCAGTGCTTATTTTAGCTGCATTTGATTTTTCCCTTGTGTCCGATCCCCCCCTGCACCTGAACCACATTTTTAGAATCATTTTAGGAATCTTCAAAAAAACGGAATTATTTTAAAATCATCTTTAGAATTATCCTACTGAACGCTCCTACCCTCGTTTGGGCTGTGAATTCATTTCTCTTGGTCCCTGATCCCTGGGTGCTTGTTTAGACCAGGTCCAGGGCTCGATCCCATTTTGGCGGCCATCTTAGGTGGGGTCACATTGGACGACCGGTCTAGTTGCCCTATAAAAGGAGGGCTTAGCTACCAGACCGGAGATAGAGCATTCTTGAGAGGCTGCTAGTCGAGCGCTCAGTGCTTATTTTAGCTGCATTTGATTTTTCCCTTGTGTCCGATCCCCCCCTGCACCTGAACCACATTTTTAGAATCATTTTAGGAATCTTCAAAAAAACGGAATTATTTTAAAATCATCTTTAGAATTATCCTACTGAACGCTCCTACCCTCGTTTGGGCTGTGAATTCATTTCTCTTGGTCCCTGATCCCTGGGTGCTTGTTTAGACCAGGTCCAGGGCTCGATCCCATTTTGGCGGCCATCTTAGGTGGGGTCACATTGGACGACCGGTCTAGTTGCCCTATAAAAATAGCCCGTTATGGCTCCGCGCAGCGGACGCGCGCAGGGGGCGCGCCGGACTTGCGCCGGAGTTTCGCCAGAGTCAAGCCCGTCTGTGCCCGTCCGGGCCCAGACGGGACCAGGGCCATTGGTTATGCCCGACTCGAGCCCCCATCTAGCCTCTTCGGTCAGATACACGAAGGAAGAGCTTTTATCTTATAGAACACCAAAGCATGTCACATGCTGCTATACCGCTAAAGGGGGAAAACGTTTCAGGGGATGCAGAGTCTGCCAACCGGATTTAGGAGTAACTATCCCCACTACCCTGCGTCGTCTTGCCCTGCTGAATTGCAGATCCCTTCCCTGCCACGCTACGGAGATTAATTCCCTTCTCCTGGACCACAAGGTTGAAGCCTTGTTTCTCACTGAGACTTGGCTATCTGACGCCTCGGGTCCGGATGTGGTTACAGCGCTAGCGCCGGGATATTTGATCTACCATCTTGACAGAGGCGCAGGGAGGGGGGGAGGCTTGGCCATTATCCATAGGGAATCACTGGGCTGTAAAGCATGGGAGGCAGGGGTGAAAGATTGTGAGAGCTGCCAATTTTCCCTTAAATTCTCCCCTACCTGCACGTTGACAGGCCTCCTAGTTTATCGTCCACCTGGGAGTGTGGGGGAGTTTACATCTTCGCTTATGGAAACTACCACTCTCCTGGCCTCAGCTTCGTCCAACTTTATTCTGTTGGGAGATCTCAACTGCCATTTTGATGAGGCAACTGACCCAATGGCAACTAATTTAATGAGCGAGCTGACCGCCCTGGAGATGAATTTGATAAACACCGGGCCCACACATGTTAAAGGGCACCTTTTGGACCCCTTTTTTACGAACATGAGGGGTTTATTAGCTATGCCCCCTCTCGTTCTTCCCTGGTCTGACCATTCACTGATCATGGCAAACTGGGAGGTAAAGGAAGATGATACCCTCCCGTCCAGGAAATTTAGAATAGACAGGGCATGGTCAAGGCTCCCGGTAGAGGCCTGGAATGCCCGGTTGGAGGGCTCCCAGCCTGAGAAAGGTCAGGATCCAGTGACTGCAGACGCTATGATGAGGAACTGGCTGACCAACGCAGTGGACCATGTGCTTCCACTCAAGAAGATGCTTATTAGGGATAAGAGAGTGGGGTCTGCCCCATGGTACTCCCCAGAGCTTAGAACCCTGAGAAAGAACTGTAAACGGGTGGAGAGACTATGGAGGAAGAACCCAGAGACAGAGAGCAGGGAAAAATACCGTAGGGAATTAAGGACGTATAAACTTGCTATACGCGCAGCAAAGGCCTCCTTTTTTGGGGAGAGAGTGAGTCATGCTGCGTCCTCATCCAGGGAAGCCTTTCTAGTGATGAAGGAGCTTCTTAAACCACAGGATCCCATTCTTGTCCACGACAGACCACAGGAAAAATGTCTGGAATTGGCCACTTACTTCAAAAATAAAATTGACACCATTATTAGTTCTCTCCCTCCGGTGATGGGAACCCCGACTTCGTCTGAAGACTTAAGCATGTCGGAAAATTTATTGACGTCTTTTGGCCCCGTAACCTCAGGCGAAGTACTGAAGGTCCTCGGGAGCTTGAAGAGTGGCTCGCCTCGAGACCCAGTCCCAATGCGGTATTTAAAGCAGGCTGCCCCATCGATAGGAGAGCCTTTGACCGATTTGGTCAATCTCTCCTTCGCTCATGGCACGGTACCGCCAGACTGGAAGAGCGCAGTCGTTAAAGCGCTTCTGAAGAAGCCTGGCTTAGATCCACAGAACTTAGCCAATTTCAGGCCCATCTCCTTGCTACCAGGGATTAGTAAGGTTGCCGAGAAACTGGTTAACCGCCAACTGTCCAACTTTCTCGAGGAGAATGGTCGGTTGAGAGACTCCCAGACGGGATTCCGACCGGGTCATGGAACCGACACGGCCCTGCTAGCAGTTGTAGAGGAGGCCAGAAGCACTTTGGATACAGGGGGGTCAGTGGCAGTGATCCTCCTGGACCTAAGTGCGGCCTTCGATACTGTCAACCATGGAGTGTTGACACAACGCCTAGCAGAGACAGGAGTCACAGGAGCGGCCCTGGAATGGCTGGCCTCTTTTCTGGAGGGGCGTACCTTCGAGGTTTGGGAAGGCAACGCAAAATCTCCTCCCTTTCCACTTCACTGTGGGGTGCCTCAGGGCTCATCCCTAAGCCCCACGTTATTTAACGTGTATATGGCACCCCTTGAGGGTGTGGTGTCTCCGTTTGGCTTTAAGACCATAAGCTATGCGGATGACACTCAGCTAGTGGTGGGTCTGACACAGCTGGAGAAGCAGCCTGAAACGCTCCATTCATGCTTAAGAGAGGTGTTTGACTGGATGACCAGGTCATCGCTCAAATTGAACGGCTCAAAAACTGAGCTGATGATCTTGGGCCACTCAAACTTCGCCCTCTCGCCGAGCAGCTGGCCCAACTGTATGGGCACTCCGCCTGACCCAAAGAAGGAAATTAAGAGCCTGGGGGTCTGGCTGGAGCCTGATCTGTCCTTTAGGACACACGCCAAGAAGATCGCTGGCGTGTGTTATGGACTGCTCCGCTCGGCCCGTAAGGTTCTCCCCCTCTTACCGGAACTCTCCCGGAAGCTGTTAGTCCAAGGTCTAATCATCTCACGCCTGGACTACAGTAATGCACTCTTTCTCGGAGCACCGGAATCAACGTTCAAAATCCTGCAACAAGTGCAGAACGCGGCAGCCAGGCTGCTGCGGAACGTTCCGGCCAGGCAATCAGCCAGGCCCGCTCTAAAGGCACTCCATTGGCTCCCGGTCAAAGAGAGAGTGACCTTCAAAGCCCTCTGTATTGCTCACAAGAGCATTCAGGGGAAAGGACCTGCTATTCTGAAGGACATGATTCGGCCCTATAAGCCCACCAGAGCCTTACGCTCCGATAATAAACACCTCCTTCAGATAAAGAGAATTAGGAGAGCCCGTTCAGGTGGCAGGAGCTTTTCCATCCATACTGCACACGCCTGGAACTCCCTCCCACTCTCACTACGCTCTGAACCAAACCTGCTCAGGTTCAGGAAACATTTGAAAACTTATCTATTTCCAGAATAATTCTAAATCTGTTCTGCTTCACACAGGCAGCTTGCTCTGATTCTCTATAAGCGCTGGGATGCCTCTGGGTAACCGTGCGCGGTACAAAATTCGTTAATAATAATAATAATAACAGGGGACTTGCTTCTGGTGCAGACCAGGAAGGTCTGGGGTGCTTCTTCTTTGCAGAGAAGCGGGAGCCAGTCTGGAGGAGCCAAACCAGCGCAGAAGATTTCAGGGAGCGTCGTCACAAAGGCCACTAGCCAGCGGGCAAGCAACCGGACAGACGCGGCAAGCAGGAAAATGCTGAAGGGCCCCACGCAGGACTCGTGGAGTGTGGGGGGCTGGTCTTCGGTGCAGATGGTGCTTGGGGTTGGGGCTTCTCAATCCCCGGTGCACAACTTCGAGGGTGCCTCAGAAGCTGCGCTGTAAGTTACTAGCCACTTTTCCCAGGTAGCCGGTCCCACGTTGTGAGAAAGTGGCTCTGTATATACTGTTCCCTAATAGGTACAGGGTGTACAGAGTCCACAGTCCCCCAGAGGCTGATAGAGGTCAAAGTTAGGTATGACCTTACTCTCAAAAGTGGTAGCTTGGTCGAGCAGTAAGGCAGTACCAGAGGACAGTGTAAAGCATTTATTGTACACACTCAGTCAGCAAATGGTTTCACACACTCAATAACTGAACTCTAGGCCAATGATTTGTATATATAAAATATATGCTTGTTTTATTTTTAGAACCACAAGGGGGTAAAAATATACTTTCTCAGAATGAGAGGTTGAATATAAATACTTTTGTTTCAAGCAATAAATTTGTGTAAACAGTCACAGTTGGTTGCAATAAACAATCCTATTTCCTAAACATAACAATGCATTGAGCTCAATGGTAAATTCAGGTTATTTGTAATAAATTACTTTTCAGATTACTTTTGGAATTCCAGGTCTGGATCCTAGAACCAGCCTGGGGTCAGTATTCAGAATCAAGTGAAGAAAGTCGACTTAATAACTGTAATGATTTTTAGATAGTATTTAGCTATTTCAAAAGTTAGCACTTAGAAAATATTTCACAGAAAACATTCAATGGATCTCTATGGCAAGAAATTCAAATTGCAGGTAGAGTACTTTATCGTTACTTTAGTAATCCAGGACTGGGTGCCTAGACCCAGGACTGGGGTCCTTATCAAAAGCAGGTAAGTAATTTCGTTTGCAGAAATGGTACGATTTTAAAAGAATATTTCAAATTTGCAAAAGTAGACACTTAGAAGAAATTTCACAGAAAAGCAGGCAATGGTTTCCTATGGGAGAAAAATGAGTTAGAAGTAAGTATAGTTGTGAACACTTTTCAGAGTCAGGGCTGGGCACCAAGATCCAGCACTGGGAGCTCACCTAGGAGCAGGTGAGTAAATTCGTTTTTGTCACTTGGCTGATTTTTGGTGAATTTTTGCAGTTTTGAAAAGTTCACACTTAGAAGATTTTTGAAGAAAAAGCCAGTCAATGTTACCCTATGAGGAAAATGAAGTTAGCGGTTTAAGGGTAAGTACTCGACTGGTAGTGTTGAAATTCCGGGCATGGACTCAGGGGTCCCCCAGTGTCAGGTAGGTACAGTTGGTTCACCCTCAGCGGTTTCAGGACGGCCGGGTGCAGAGAGAGTTGGGCCCAATGTTATCCTATGAGGGATAGGGGGGCCTTGGTTGGTGGCTGCTGTCTGGCAAGCCACGCGGCTGTGGGAGCTGGGCTCCTGGTCACTTACTCAGGGCAAGTGGGGAAGTAGGTTAGAGTAGAGAGGGCACTGCCAGGGCCACTCGGGCGGCTGGGTGCAGGGTGCTTTTGAGCCTTAGGGCGCTCAATGGAAATCAATGGGAATGTTCCGGTTTGGAAAGAGGCTGCAGGCTCGGGGACGAGGAGGTTTCAGGTGCCACCACCACTTCGAGAGGTAAGTTGGGTAGTTGTAGGTTAGGTGGGTACCCCAGGATTGGGCACAGGGGGTCGCAGGGCGCCGGGTGCAGGGGTGCCTTTTGACGTCGGGAATCTTACCCTCTGGTTGATCGCGGCTGGGGTGGCACTTGGTTCTGAGGCTGCAGGCTTCTTCCGGGATGTCGAGGGGGGTCCTTGGGTGCCGGACTCTGGGTCACAGTCGCCGTGGGGTCGTCCTCTGGGTCTTTGTCCACTCCGGCACTGGCCAGGCTTGGCTGGTGCAGAGTGTGTTGGGTCCGCGGTCCCGGGCTGGTGCCAGGGATAGCAAGTAGGTTTCTTGAGTAGAGCCTCTACTCGTGGGAGTCCCAGGGGCTTAGAGCTAAAAGGTAGCCAGGTCCTCCGGGGTTGGTGAGGTTGCTGGCCACGTGGGAGGCCGCGCTGGTGCAGGTTCGAGAGTCGACAGGCCGGTAGGGCTGGGGCCAAAGCAGTTGGTGTCTTCTTCTCTTTTTAGCAGCTGCAGGGCAGGTCTTTGTTCTTCTTGCTCTTCTTGTCGTTTTTCTATCTGGAATCTGAGGAAGGAAGGTTCAGGGGGCCCCTAAATACTAGATTTAGGGGCGTTACAGGTAGGTGAAGGCCAGGGACCAATGGGTCCTTGTCCTGGGGTGGGTACACCCCCTATCCTGCCTCTCTCCTGTGGGAGGGGGGCAGTAGCCTAATCCTGATAGGGTAGGGCCTCCCATCTTCAAGATGGCGAGAGCCCGGAGATGTGCTTCACCTCGCCTCCCCCACCTGAGGGGTGGGGTGGGCAGGCTGGCACATCCCCTGTCCTTGTATGGGGTTTCCGGCCAAGCTTCCCGCCAGAGTGGGGGGTTGCAGTGGCCTGGGGAAACTCCAACTGGCGGCATGCCTTTGAAGCTTCCCTTTGCTCATCCTGGGGGAGGAGATTTCTCACCTCACCCAGGATGTGCATTGTTGCAGGCCCGGGAGAGCAGGGGCTCTCCCACCCAGGGGTCCAGCAACGTGTCTGCTGTGTGGCAGCCTGGGCAGCCTCAGAGCAGACGTGGATTGCAAGTTAGCTGTAAGGGGGCATCTTCTAAGATGCCCTCTGGGGTGCTTAGTACATTAAATCCTACACTGGCATCAGTGTGGGTTCAATGTGCTGAGAAGTTTGATACCAAACTTCCCAGGCTTCAGTGTTGCCAATATGGTGCTGTGGAGCTCGTGTTTGACAAGCTCTCAGCACCATGTATTCTTAAATGACAGCACTGCACTTACAGTGCCCAGGAATGGACCCGGGTACTGTAGGGGCACAGGGCTCCTGCTCCTGTGCCCACACCATAGGCGTAATGCACCCAGCTAGAGGGGTGGCTGACATATGCCTTGGCAGTGTAGGTGATGGGCATGGTACACAGTGATGTGTGCCATGTCGACTCTTTGTTTTGTCCTGCACCCAGACACTCAGCCTGCAAGGGCAGTGTGTGTGTGTAAGGGTACAGGGCCTCTGAGGGTGGCACAATGAGTGCTGCAGCCCTTAGAGGCCTTCCCTGGTCACAAGGCCCTGGGTACCTAGGGTACCATTTACTAGGGGCTGACATGTGGCTAGGGTTTGCCAATTTGGAGTTTGTGTGGTTTAAGGAAGGAACATAGGCCCTGGGCACCTGATTGGCAGGAACCCAGGGTACACTCAATCGAAGTACATTCAGCAATTTAGCAAAAAGTGGGGGCATACCATGCAAGAAAGATGGCACTTTCTCACACAACCCCCCCCCAAACGAAAGGTGATGAGACTAACCTTGTCCTATGGAGTCTCCATTGTCTAAGTGGAAGAACCTGGAAAGTCCATCTGCATTGGCATGGGCAGTCCCTGGTCTGTGTTCCACTTCAAAGTCCATTCCCTGTAGGGAGATGGACCACCTCAGTAGTTTTGGATTTTCCCCTTTCATCTGCATTAGCCATCTGAGAGGTCTGTGGTCAGTTTGAACTAGGAAGTGAGTGCCAAACAAGTATGGCCTCAGCTTCTTCAGGGACCAAACCACAGCAAAGGCCTCCCTCTCAATGGCACTCCAACGCTGCTCTCTAGGGAGTAGTCTTCTGCTTATAAAAGCAACAGGTTGGTCTTGGCCTTCATCATTGGTCTGGGATAGGACCGCTCCTATCCCTAGCTCAGAGGCATCAGTCTGCACTATGAACTGCTTGGCATAATCTGGAGCTTTTAGAATTGGTGCTGAGCACATTGCTTCTTTTAGGGTGTCAAAAGCCTTTTGACAACTAACTGTCCAGTTAACTTTCTTGGGCATTTTCTTGGAGGTGAGTTCTGTGAGGGGGGTCACAATGGACCCATACCCCTTCACAAACCTCCTGTAGTACCCAGTCAAGCCAAGGAATGCCCTGACTTGGGTCTGGGTTGTTGGAGCTATCCAGTCCATGATGGCCTGGATTTTGGGTTGTAAGGGCTGTACCTGGCCTCCACCTACAAGGTGGCCCAAGTACACCACAGTGCCCTGCCCTATCTGGCATTTGGATGCTTTGATAGTGAGACCTGCACTCTGCAGAGCCTCTAAAACCTTCCCAAGGTGGATCAGGTGATCCTGCCAGGTGGAGCTAAAGACAGCAATATCATCAAGATAAGCTGCACTAAAGGACTCCAACCCAGCCAGGACATGGTTCACCAACCTCTGGAAGGTGGCAGGGGCATTCTTTAACCCAAAGGGCATCACAGTAAACTGATAATGCCCATCAGGGGTGGAGAATGCTGTCTTTTCTTTTGCTCCTGGGGCCATGCCAATCTGCCAGTACCCTGCAGTTAAGTCAAAGGTACTGAGAAATTTGGCAGCCCCCAATTTGTCTATCAGTTCATCTGCTCTTGGGATAGGGTGAGCATCTGTCTTGGTGACAGAGTTGAGCCCTCTATAGTCCACACAGAACCTCATCTCTCTCTTTTCACCCTGTTGATGAGGTTTGGGGACCAGAACTACTGGGCTAGCCCAGGGGCTCTCTGAAGGCTCAATGACCCCTAACTCCAGCATCTTGCTGACCTCAGCTTTGATGCTTTCCTTGACTTGATCTGACTGTCGATAGATTTTGTTCTTGACAGGTGCACTGTCACCAGTGTCCACATCATGGGTACACCAGCTTGTCAGACCAGGGGTCAGGGAAAAGAGGCTAGCATATTGTTGCAAGACTTGCTTGCAGTCAGTCTGTTGTTGGGCAGAGAGGGTGTCTGAGAAAATCACACCATCTACTGACCCATCTTTTGGGCTGTAGGATAGGAGGTCAGGGAGTGGCTCACTCTCTGCTTCCTGTTCTTCATCAGTCACCATCAGCATGGTGATGTCAGCCCTATCATTGTAGAGTTTAAGGCGGTTCACATGGATGACCCTTTTGGGTGTCCTGCTAGTGCCCAGGTCAACTAGATAGGTGACCTCACTCTTTCTCTCTAGGATAGGGTAAGGGCCACTCCATTTGTCTTGGAGAGCCCTTGGTGCCACTGGCTCCAAAACCCACACCTGTTGCCCTGGTTGAAATTCAACCAGTGCAGCTTTTTGGTCATACCAGTGCTTCTGGAGCTCCTGGCTGGCCTCAAGGTTCTTGGATGCTTTTTCCATATACTCAGCCATTCTGGACCTTAGGCCAAGCACATAGTCCACTATGTCCTGTTTGGGTTCTTGAAGAGGCCTCTCCCAGCCCTCCTTTACAAGACACAGTGGTCCCCTTACAGGATGACCAAACAGAAGTTCAAAGGGTGAGAAACCTACTCCCTTCTGTGGCACTTCCCTGTAGGCGAAAAGCAAGCATGGTAATAGGACATCCCACCTCCTTTTGAGTTTCTCAGGGAGTCCCATGATCATACCTTTCAATGTCTTGTTGAACCTCTCAACAAGGCCATTGGTTTGTGGGTGGTAGGGTGTAGTAAACTTGTACTGCACTCCACACTCTTTCCACATGTGTGTTAGGTAAGCAGACATGAAGTTGGAACCTCTGTCTGAAACCACCTCCTTAGGAAAACCCACCCTGGTGAAGACACCCAGGAGGGCCTTGGCTACTGCAGGAGCTGTAGTAGTCCTAAGTGGAATTGCTTCAGGGTACCTAGTAGCATGATCCACTACTACTAGAATGAATTTGTTCCCTGAGGCTGTGGGAGGTTCGAGTGGACCCACAATGTCCACACCTACCCTTTCAAAGGGGACCCCCACCACTGGTAGTGGAATGAGGGGGGCCTTTGGGTGGCCACCTGTCTTGCCACTGGCCTGACAGGTAACACAGGAGCTGACAAACTCCTTCACCTTTTGGTGCATCTGGGGCCAGTAAAAGTGACTCACTAACCTTTCCCAAGTTTTGGATTGCCCCAGATGTCCAGCTAGGGGGATGTCATGAGCCAAAGTTAGGAGGAACTCCCTGTACTTCTGTGGCACTACCACCCTCCTGGTGGCTCCAGGAGTGGGGTCTCTTGCCTCAGCATACAGTAATCCCTCTTCCCAATAAGCTCTATGGGTACCACTGACATCTCCCCTGGCTTCTGAAGCAGCTTGTTGTCTCAGGCTTTCAAGAGTGGGACAGTCTTGCTGACCCTGGCACAGCTCTTCCCTAGAGGGTCCCCCTGGGCCCAAGAGTTCAACCTGGTAAGGGTCAAGCTCCATGGACTCAGTTCCCTCAGAGGTATCTACATCCTCTCCAGGGGGAGAGGGGTTCTGAGTGTTTGGCTGTACAGAAGCTGGTCCCCCAGTCTTCTTGCCCTTCCTCTTGGTTGGTTGGGCCATTATTCCAGGCTCCAAACCTACTTTTTCACCCTTCCTCTTGCTCTGTGCTCTGGTTTGCACACACACCAATTCAGGGATGCCCAGCATGGCTGCATGGGCCTTTAACTCAACCTCAGCCCAGGCGGAGGTTTCCAGATCATTTCCAAGCAGACATGCAGCTGGCAACTTTGGAGAGACCACTACCTGTTTCAGGCCAGTAACCCCCCCCCAGCCTAATGTTACCATGGCCATGGGATGACTAGTGGTGACACTGTCAGCGTTGGTGACTGGGTAAGACTTCCCAATCAAGTATTGCTCAGGGGAAACCAGTGTGTCTTTCACCATAGTGACACTGGCACCTGTATCCCTCAGAGCTTCTACCCTAGTTCCATTCACCCAGGGGTACTGTAAGTATTTCTTCAAGTTGGGGGGCCACACAGCCACAGTGGCAAACTCCACTTCTCCCAAGGAGACTAAACTTGCTTCAGTGTGTTCCCAGATTTGCTCAGGGTACACCTCTGATCCCATTTGTATACTTGCTGCCCCAGGAGTGGCTGTACTGGGTGCCTTAGGGGCTTTGTTTTGGGGGCAAGATACAGTTAGGTGTCCCTGCTTCTTACAGGTATTACAAAAGGCCTTTAAGGGATCAAAGTTCTTCCCCCTATATGGTTGGGGCACATAGGGAGTAGTTTGGGTCCCACCCACCTGAACAGGTTTTTGGGGCCCTTTGGAAGACTCAGACTTTTTATCTTGGGGATTCTCACCACCTTTCCCCTGGGGAGGTTTTGTGACCACCTTCTTTTGGTCACCCCCAGTGGTTGTCTTGGTCACCCTAGTCTTGACCCAGTGGTCCGCCTTCTTTCCCAATTCTTGGGGAGAAATTAGACCTAGGTCTACCAAATGCTGATGCAACTTTTCATTTGTGCAGTTACTCAAAATATGTTCCTTCATGAATAAATTGTACAATCCAGTAAAATCCTGCACACCATGTCCAGCTAACCAACCATCCAGTGTCTTCACTGAGAAATCTACAAAATCAATCCAGGACTGGGTCTGGGTTTTGTGAGCCCCCCTGAATCTAATTCTATACTCCTCAGTGGTGAATCCAAATCCCTCAATCAGAGCTTTCTTCATGAGGTCATAGGATCCTGCTTCTGGCCCAGAGAGAGTCAGAAGCCTGTCCCTGCAGTTACCAGAGAACAGTTCCCACAGGAGTGCCCCCCAGAGAGGTTTCTTTACTTTCCTGATATCACAAGCCCTCTCAAAGGCTGTGAACCATTTGGTGATATCATCACCTTCCTCAAATTTAGGGACAATCCCTTTGGGGATTTTAAGGTCAGAAGTTTCCTCCCTATCCTTGTTTTTATTATTGCTGCCACCATTGATGGGTGCTAAACCCATCTCTCTCCTTTCCTTTTCTAGAGCCAGGAGCCTGGACTCTAGATCTATTCTTTTGGCCAGCCTCACAAGGCTGTCCTCTTCACTGGGGGGTCCCCCAGTGTTGTCTCTGGGACCAGAGCCACCTGTGTGGTCTCTAGGTGCCCAGATGCTATGTCTTGAGTTGGAGGGTATGGGTGCCATCTCCTCCCTAGGGAATAGTATGGGGAGGTTGCTGTCCTCCTCCCCTGTTTCCCTTTCCTCATCTGACTGGCCATCACCATGTTCAGATGGGTGGTCTTTAGCATACTCAGCCAGGAGCTCCTGGAGCCCTTGTTTGGATGGATGCTGACCCATTTGTAAATTTTTGAGTTTACATAAGGACCTCAATTCCTTGAAAGACAAGTGTAAGTAAGGTGTGAGGTCGAGCTCCTCCACCAGGTCCATGTTATTATTATCACTAATAGCTGGGTTTGTTTGAGACATTCTAACCTGACAGTTCTAACCCTCTACCCTGACTATAGTGACTTTTATTTTTCTAAAATTCTAATGGGACTTAAGCAAGGCCCTAGCAAGACTTTTAGTAATTTTGGAAAAACCAATCAGAATTCTAAAGGCAATTTTTAAGAGTTCTGTCGTGTGATCAGATGGTAACCAAGTAGTCCAACAAATGCAAGTTTGTATCCCACCGCTGATCCACCAATGTGAGAAAGTGGCTCTGTATATACTGTTCCCTAATAGGTACAGGGTGTACAGAGTCCACAGTCCCCCAGAGGCTGATAGAGGTCAAAGTTAGGTATGACCTTACTCTCAAAAGTGGTAGCTTGGTCGAGCAGTAAGGCAGTACCAGAGGACAGTGTAAAGCATTTATTGTACACACTCAGTCAGCAAATGGTTTCACACACTCAATAACTGAACTCTAGGCCAATGATTTGTATATATAAAATATATGCTTGTTTTATTTTTAGAACCACAAGGGGGTAAAAATATACTTTCTCAGAATGAGAGGTTGAATATAAATACTTTTGTTTCAAGCAATAAATTTGTGTAAACAGTCACAGTTGGTTGCAATAAACAATCCTATTTCCTAAACATAACAATGCATTGAGCTCAATGGTAAATTCAGGTTATTTGTAATAAATTACTTTTCAGATTACTTTTGGAATTCCAGGTCTGGATCCTAGAACCAGCCTGGGGTCAGTATTCAGAATCAAGTGAAGAAAGTCGACTTAATAACTGTAATGATTTTTAGATAGTATTTAGCTATTTCAAAAGTTAGCACTTAGAAAATATTTCACAGAAAACATTCAATGGATCTCTATGGCAAGAAATTCAAATTGCAGGTAGAGTACTTTATCGTTACTTTAGTAATCCAGGACTGGGTGCCTAGACCCAGGACTGGGGTCCTTATCAAAAGCAGGTAAGTAATTTCGTTTGCAGAAATGGTACGATTTTAAAAGAATATTTCAAATTTGCAAAAGTAGACACTTAGAAGAAATTTCACAGAAAAGCAGGCAATGGTTTCCTATGGGAGAAAAATGAGTTAGAAGTAAGTATAGTTGTGAACACTTTTCAGAGTCAGGGCTGGGCACCAAGATCCAGCACTGGGAGCTCACCTAGGAGCAGGTGAGTAAATTCGTTTTTGTCACTTGGCTGATTTTTGGTGAATTTTTGCAGTTTTGAAAAGTTCACACTTAGAAGATTTTTGAAGAAAAAGCCAGTCAATGTTACCCTATGAGGAAAATGAAGTTAGCGGTTTAAGGGTAAGTACTCGACTGGTAGTGTTGAAATTCCGGGCATGGACTCAGGGGTCCCCCAGTGTCAGGTAGGTACAGTTGGTTCACCCTCAGCGGTTTCAGGACGGCCGGGTGCAGAGAGAGTTGGGCCCAATGTTATCCTATGAGGGATAGGGGGGCCTTGGTTGGTGGCTGCTGTCTGGCAAGCCACGCGGCTGTGGGAGCTGGGCTCCTGGTCACTTACTCAGGGCAAGTGGGGAAGTAGGTTAGAGTAGAGAGGGCACTGCCAGGGCCACTCGGGCGGCTGGGTGCAGGGTGCTTTTGAGCCTTAGGGCGCTCAATGGAAATCAATGGGAATGTTCCGGTTTGGAAAGAGGCTGCAGGCTCGGGGACGAGGAGGTTTCAGGTGCCACCACCACTTCGAGAGGTAAGTTGGGTAGTTGTAGGTTAGGTGGGTACCCCAGGATTGGGCACAGGGGGTCGCAGGGCGCCGGGTGCAGGGGTGCCTTTTGACGTCGGGAATCTTACCCTCTGGTTGATCGCGGCTGGGGTGGCACTTGGTTCTGAGGCTGCAGGCTTCTTCCGGGATGTCGAGGGGGGTCCTTGGGTGCCGGACTCTGGGTCACAGTCGCCGTGGGGTCGTCCTCTGGGTCTTTGTCCACTCCGGCACTGGCCAGGCTTGGCTGGTGCAGAGTGTGTTGGGTCCGCGGTCCCGGGCTGGTGCCAGGGATAGCAAGTAGGTTTCTTGAGTAGAGCCTCTACTCGTGGGAGTCCCAGGGGCTTAGAGCTAAAAGGTAGCCAGGTCCTCCGGGGTTGGTGAGGTTGCTGGCCACGTGGGAGGCCGCGCTGGTGCAGGTTCGAGAGTCGACAGGCCGGTAGGGCTGGGGCCAAAGCAGTTGGTGTCTTCTTCTCTTTTTAGCAGCTGCAGGGCAGGTCTTTGTTCTTCTTGCTCTTCTTGTCGTTTTTCTATCTGGAATCTGAGGAAGGAAGGTTCAGGGGGCCCCTAAATACTAGATTTAGGGGCGTTACAGGTAGGTGAAGGCCAGGGACCAATGGGTCCTTGTCCTGGGGTGGGTACACCCCCTATCCTGCCTCTCTCCTGTGGGAGGGGGGCAGTAGCCTAATCCTGATAGGGTAGGGCCTCCCATCTTCAAGATGGCGAGAGCCCGGAGATGTGCTTCACCTCGCCTCCCCCACCTGAGGGGTGGGGTGGGCAGGCTGGCACATCCCCTGTCCTTGTATGGGGTTTCCGGCCAAGCTTCCCGCCAGAGTGGGGGGTTGCAGTGGCCTGGGGAAACTCCAACTGGCGGCATGCCTTTGAAGCTTCCCTTTGCTCATCCTGGGGGAGGAGATTTCTCACCTCACCCAGGATGTGCATTGTTGCAGGCCCGGGAGAGCAGGGGCTCTCCCACCCAGGGGTCCAGCAACGTGTCTGCTGTGTGGCAGCCTGGGCAGCCTCAGAGCAGACGTGGATTGCAAGTTAGCTGTAAGGGGGCATCTTCTAAGATGCCCTCTGGGGTGCTTAGTACATTAAATCCTACACTGGCATCAGTGTGGGTTCAATGTGCTGAGAAGTTTGATACCAAACTTCCCAGGCTTCAGTGTTGCCAATATGGTGCTGTGGAGCTCGTGTTTGACAAGCTCTCAGCACCATGTATTCTTAAATGACAGCACTGCACTTACAGTGCCCAGGAATGGACCCGGGTACTGTAGGGGCACAGGGCTCCTGCTCCTGTGCCCACACCATAGGCGTAATGCACCCAGCTAGAGGGGTGGCTGACATATGCCTTGGCAGTGTAGGTGATGGGCATGGTACACAGTGATGTGTGCCATGTCGACTCTTTGTTTTGTCCTGCACCCAGACACTCAGCCTGCAAGGGCAGTGTGTGTGTGTAAGGGTACAGGGCCTCTGAGGGTGGCACAATGAGTGCTGCAGCCCTTAGAGGCCTTCCCTGGTCACAAGGCCCTGGGTACCTAGGGTACCATTTACTAGGGGCTGACATGTGGCTAGGGTTTGCCAATTTGGAGTTTGTGTGGTTTAAGGAAGGAACATAGGCCCTGGGCACCTGATTGGCAGGAACCCAGGGTACACTCAATCGAAGTACATTCAGCAATTTAGCAAAAAGTGGGGGCATACCATGCAAGAAAGATGGCACTTTCTCACACACGTCGCTCGTCGCCTCCACGGATCTCAGCTCTGCTGCAGATGTGGATGAGGGTCGGAGAAGTCTGGAAATCAAGGCTCTGGTCGGGCTCTGCAGTCGGTTCCTCGTCGAACGTGGGCAAAGCAAAGGGTAGTCTCTTGATGGTGCCTGTTTGCACAGGGTAGCCACTCCTTGGCTACAAGGGAGATTCTTCAGTCTTCTTCTTTCGTCGAATGTCGAAGGTCCAGAGTTTCTGTTCAGTTTTGCAGGTTCAGGATAATCTAAAGTCTTGAGGCCCAACTCCCACTCTTATACTAATCTGGGGGGCTGGGATACCTGCTAGGTCACGCCTTATGGGTGGGACCTGGGAGGGGGTGGTTACACCCACTTCCCTTTGTCCAGTTTCGCGCCAGAGCTGGGGCTGGAGTGCCCCAGCGCCGGTTTGAACTGGACTATGCAAGGAACACCTTGTGTGCCCCAGGCATGTCTCATTCCTTTCAGCCCACCCTGCCCCAATAGACTAAAGGCTGTCTGGGGAGGTGCTAGCACCTCCCCAAGCAGGAAACCTATTGTCCCGGCCTCCCTGGCTGGGATCACTCCCAGCTGCAGGAGGTCAGACTTGTGTCGTGGCAGCAGCATCCATTTTGTGATGCTGAGGCTTTGGTCAGAGGCTAACAGTTGAAGTATGATTTTAACATGTCTTTCCCTCTAGAAGGGGGGAATAATATTCTCATGTCCAGAAATGGCATGGGGGTATTATTCCCGAGTGTTAGACACCTTACACGACATGTTTTGATAAAGCCAAACCATAGTTACCATAACCGTCTAAGATTATAAGGTACTTTAAGAGTATATGGTAGGCTATATCATAGAACAGCTATAAGGACATGGTTCCGAAAGCTGCAGACAGGCTCAGCTCATGCTAGAGCACCATCTCACATGTTACCAAGCACTCTGCCTCCAGGATTGTCAAGGTCTGCCATAGGAGTGACTGATAGGTACACATGTGTCTATATGTAAGTTAGGTATAGGAATACTACACCTAAGCAAGGGGTGATTACACGACCTTGCCCCAGCTGAGTGATCAGCCAGTTGTGTCAAAATGGAAGGCCAGGCCAGGGGTGGCACAATACATGCTGCAGCCCCTGGTAGGCCTAGGGTACACCTATGCCCTGGGTACCTAGGGTACACTGTACAGGGGCCAATAAGGTGATCCTATCCAAATGGGTTATGCACCTAAAGTACATAGTAGTAATTTAGAGAGAGAACAGCAGGGCTGTGGGTCTGATTAGCAGGCCCACAGCCACATCTAAGTCGTAAACCAGTAAAGCAAAAGCAAAAAGTGGGGGTGAACATAGAAAGCAGACCCTACTCTCCTACAGTCCTGACCCCATAAGTCGTCTACGACGACTTTGGGAAGCAGATTTGGGAGACCTAGAAGATGAGGACTGGCTTGATGCCCTAGCCTCTCCCAAGGAAATGGCTATCCCTATGAGATTGCGCCTTGTTCAATTAAAAATCATGCATCGTATATATTTGGACGCTGGGATTTTGGTTAAGATAGGAAGGCAGATTGATCCCCTGTGCCTCCAGCAGTGTCACCAACCAGGAACCTTTTTTCATGTTCTCTGGGATTGCTCAGTGGTGCAACAATATTGGAACAGGGTCACGCAGCAAATGGAGAGGGCGGATGGTAAATCCCTCAGGGCCTCCCCCCAACTGTGTTTCCTAAATATCTGGGAAGCTACTGATTTGACGCAAGTTGAGCAAACGTGAGCTTCACTTGGGTGGGCCATTGCTAAGCGTAACATTGCCCAGAAGTAGGGTGTGGGGACGGTTCCGGCCCTACGCGATTGGGCAGTTGCCATGGACAGGGCAATGCTTGCCGAAAAGGATGTCTTCAAACATAGGGGATGCCCCAGGAAATGGGACTACAAATGGGAGAGGTGGAACAGATACAGGGGTACCATTTGCCTATCCCCCACAATAGAACTACAACAGGAAAGGGGCAGAGTGCTGGAAGTCTCTGGGGTGGATGACATGCCCCCTCCTAGTACAGAATGAGGTAATCTCTGGCATGTTGGGTATCGAGAGTGTTCCTCTTATCTGGGTGAATCTATTATGCACTGTATGGTCTACACATTGTATATGCCTGAACGACTTGATCTGATGGGATGGAGGTGTTTCTACTGTATCTCCCTGGTGTCAAATGTATTGGAAAATGATACGCGTATGCTGTGGACTGCTATACTGCCATTTTGCTGCCTTATGTTTCTTCTTTTCTGTCATAATAAAAAAGGAATATGCTACTTACCAGTATGCATCTGTTCTTGGCATGTAGAGCTGCAGAGTTGTACACTTAGCATAGATCTCCATCTGGTGTTGGGCCCGGATGTTTGCAGTTTGTTTTTGTTCTTTGGAAGTCACGAGTTCGGTGACTCCTCCTTCGGTCCGTACTGCGCATGGGCTTTGGCTCCATCCTCAGATTGTTTTTCGCCAACAGGGAAATGATGGAGCGTAGTAATAACAGTGAGAAACCCATGTGTGTTGTATCTAAATAAGATGGACTGGAACGGATACAGGTAGCCGGGGAGGCGGGTGGGCGTGTACAACTCTGCAGCTCTACATGCCAAGAACAGATGCATACTGGTAAGTAGCATATTCCGTTCGAGGCATATGAGCTGCAGATTGTACACTTAGCATAGATTATATAGCAGCACCCAACCTTAGCGGCGACCACCGGTATCCGTTGCAGCGGTTTGAAAAAGTGTCTTTAGTACAGCCTGGCCCACACTAGCTTGTTGCTTGGAATGCACGTCGACAGTAATGTTTTGTGAAGGTGTGCGGTGTTGACCATGTGGCTGCTTTGCAGATGTCATCTAAGGGTATGTTCCCTAGAAAAGCCATAGAAGCCCCTAACTTTCTAGTAGAGTGGGCTTTAGGTGGAACAGATAATGTTCTTTTTGCCTTTTGATAGCAAATTTGTATGCACTTTACAATCCACCAAGCTATCCCTGATTTAGAGATGGGGTTGCCTTTATGTGGTGGAGAGAAGGAGACAAACAATTGTTTAGTTTTCCTGAAAGGTTGTGTTCTCTGTATGTAGTACAGTAAAGCCCTCAACATCAAGTGTATGTAGAGCCCTTTCCGCAACAGACTGAGGTTGCGAGAAAAAAACAGGTAATTCCACCGATTGATTGAGATGGAAGGGGGAAATGACCTTGGGCAGAAACTTTGGATTTGTACGAAGTATCACTTTGCTGTGATGTATTTGTAAGAAGGGTTCCTGTATAGTGAACGCTTGTATTTCACCAACCCTTCTAAGGGATGTATGACGTTACAACGCACACTTTTACAACGCATGCACTTACAACGCATTTTTTACAACGCATAATCCATTACAACGCACTACACTTACAACGCATGACACTACAACGCATTTTAAAAAACTACCATTACAACGCATACCATTACAACGCATAATATTTAATTGCATTTAAGGTAAGTATTAGATAGTATAGGGGTAAAAATTACTTTTCTAACTCCAGGGGGTGCAACAGTAGGGTAAGTGTTGGATAGTATAGGGGTAAAAATTACTATTCTAACTCCAGGGGGTGCAACAGTAGGGTAAGTGTTGGATAGTATAGGGGTAAAAATTACTATTCTAACTCCAGGGGGTGCAACAGTAGGGTAAGTGTTGGATAGTATAGGGGTAAAAATTACTATTCTAACTCCAGGGGGTGCAACAGTAGGGTAAGTGTTGGATAGTATAGGGGTAAAAATTACTATTCTAACTCCAGGGGGTGCAATAGTAGGGTAAGTGTTGGATAGTGTAGTGTAATATTATGCGTTGTAATGGTAGGCGTTGTAATGGTATGCGTTGTAAAGGTATTTTTTAAAAATGCGTTGTAGTGTCATGCGTTGTAAGTGTAGTGCGTTGTAATGGATTATGCGTTGTAAAAAATGCGTTGTAAGTGTAGTGCGTTGTAACAGTTGCGTTGTAAAGGTTGTTCCCCCTTCTAAGGGAAGTGATAGCTACGAGGAAAGCTGTTTTCCAGGTGAGGAACTGTAGCTCACATTTATGCATTGGTTCGAAAGGCGGACCCATTAGCCTTGTAAGAACTACATTTAGATTCCATACAGGGGAAGGTGGTGCCCTGGGAGGAATTACTCGTTTAAGGCCTTCCATAAAGGCTTTAATAGCGGGCACTCTGAACAGTGCTAAATGCTGTCTGTTTTGTAGGTAAGCAGCAATCGCTGCTAGGTGTAGGCGTATGGATGAATATGCCAGGTTACACCTTTGGAGATGGAGCAGATAGCATATGATGTGCTGTATGGATGCATCTAAAGGGTTGATTGTATTGTTACGGCAGTAAACAACAAATCTCTTCCACTTTGCGGCATAGCATGCTCGAGTGGTAGGACGTCTGGCTTCCTTGATAATGTTCATGCAATCAGGGTGAAGGTTAAGGTACCCAAATTCCAAGATTTCAGGAGCCAGATCGCAAGGTTGAGCTGAGCTGGGTCCGGGTGCCTGATTTCTCCATGGTTCTGAGTTAGGAGGCATGGGGACAGGTGCAGTTTTTGATGTGGTACCACCGAGAGCTGTAGTAGTGTGGTGTACCACGGCTGCCTGGCCCATGTTGGAGCTACCAGAACGAGTGTGAGGGAGTGCTGTTGTAGCTTCCTTACCACCAATGGAATTAGCGGGAGAGGTGGAAAGGCGTATGCAAATTTGCCTGACCAGTTCATCCATATCGCATTGCCTTTGGACAATGGGTGTGGGTATCTGGCGGCGAAGCTTGGGCATTTTCTGTTTTCGTGGGTGGTGAAGAAGTCTATCTGAGGATGCCTCCACTTGTGGAAGAATGGGCGAAGAACTTGTGGATGCAGTTCCCATTCGTGTAGTTGTTGCGTTTGTCTGCTGAGCAGATCTGCCATGGTGTTTTGTACGCCTGGAACGTGCTGTGCCAGGAGAAAGATGTTTTGAGGAATTGCCCATCTCCATATGCTCTGGGCTAAGCGGGAGAGCTGGGGAGAGTGTTTCCCCCCCTGTTTTTGAATATAATACATTGCAGTCATATTGTCTGTGCGAATGAGGACTGCTTTGGCTGAAATCTGTTTTTGAAAGGATTTTAGGGCTAGAAAGATCGCCAAGAGCTCCAGATGGTTGATGTGGAGCGACTTTTGCTGTGGCGTCCATAGGCCTATCATTGTGAGGTGTAAGAGGTGCGCTCCCCAGCCGGAGAGCGATGCGTCCGCTGTTAGAATCACCTGAGGAACCGGGTCCAGGAACGGCCACCCTTTGGAAAGGTTTGTGGTGTTCCACCACTGCAGAGAGTGATGGGTGCGGCCGTCTACCAACACCAGATCCGTCAGCTGTCCTTGGGCCTGGTTCCACTGTTGTGCTAGGCACTCTTGAAGTGGACGCATGTGGAGTCTTGCATGGGGCACTATGAAGATGCAAGATGCCATCATCCCTATGAGCTTCATAAACACTCTTGCTGGAAGAGTGTGTTGAGGAAGCAACGTTTGACGCAAGGCTTGTATGCTTGCGATTCTGGCTGAGTTTGGATAAGCAATACCTTTGGAGGTGTCTATAGTAGCCCCGAGATATTGCTTTGTGTGAGATGGTAGGAGGTGGGACTTTTGGTAGTTCACCGTGAAGCCTAGCTGGTGGAGCAGTTGGATGGTGCTGTTGGTACGTTGCACACATTGGTTGTAGGACGTGGCTTTTATGAGCCAGTCGTCTAAGTAAGGGAAGATGTGAATATGTTGACGTCTGAGGTGTGCTGCTACAACTGCTAGGCATTTGGTAAACACCCGTGGTGCGATGGTGACCCCGAAGGGGAGAACTGTGAACTGGTAATGTTGACCGTCCACCACAAACCTGAGGTACTTCCTGTGAGAAGGGTGTATTGGAATGTGAAAGTATGCGTCTTTCAGATCCAAGGTAGTGAGAAAGTCTCCTTGAGAGAGGAGCGGGAGGACTTGTTGTAGGGTGACCATGTGAAAATGGTCTGAATGTATGTATGCATTTAGAGGCCGGAGGTCCAGAATGGGCCTCAGGGTCCCGTCTTTCTTTGGTATCAGGAAATACAGAGAGTAGACCCCTAGATTTTGCTGATTGACGGGGACCTGCTCTATAGCGTGTTTTTGGAGGAGGGAGAGCACCTCCTGTTTGAGCAGTGTGGAATGTTCTTGAGACATTGGACGGTGCCTTGGTGGGATAGATGTGAGCTCGAGACAGTACCCTGACCGAATAATTAGGGTCACCCATTTGTCCGATGTTATGGATTCCCATGCGTGGATAAAGTTTTGTAGTCTGCCCCCGACCGGAGTGGGATGGTCTGGGGGGAGCGGAGGGAAGTCATTGTGCGGGCGGGGTGGCAGAACGGGTGGTGTTAGTTTTGCCCCTGCCCTTATTGTTGTTGCCTCTGTATCCACCCCTTTGGTAGCCCTTTGAGAAGGTATTTTGAGGAGGGGACTTGTAGGAGGTAGAGGCGCTATCGGTGGAGTAGCCTCTGTCTGTGCTACGAAAGGATGAGCGCCGAAAGGAGCGTTTAGGGGTCTGTGATTGTAATGCCCCCATAGACTTTGCTGTGTCTGTGTCCTTTTTCATTTTTTCTAATGCTTCGTCTACCTTTGGCCCGAAGAGATTTTGTTGGTCAAAGGGGTGATTGAGTATGGATGCCTGGACTTCTGGCTTGAACCCTGAGATCCTGAGCCAGGCATGACGACGAAGCAGGACACTAGTATTTATGGCTCTAGAAGCAGTGTCGGTTGCATCGAGGGCACATTTAATGGAGGTGTTAGTAATTAGCTTTCCCTCCTGTATCAGGTCATGAGCTTTACGTTTGTGTTTTTCCGGGAGGTGCTGCATAAGAGCCTCAAGCTCATCGTAGTGTGCTCTGTCATAACGCGCAAGCAGCGCTTGGGTATTCGCAATGCGCCAGATGTTTGCGGCTTGCGAGGCGGTGCGTTTACCAGACGCATCTAGAAGTTTGGATTCCTTATCCGGCGGTGGGGCCTCGCCTGAGGACTGGGAGTTAGACCGCTTTCTAGCTGTGGACACAACTAGGGAATCTAAGGGAGCAGGGCCCTTAATGTATGTAGGGTCTGTGGGTGCTGCCTTGTACTTTTTTTCTATTCTAGGGTTTAAGACCCTGGCCCTGACAGGGTCTTTGAACACCTCTGCAGCATGCTTGGTGACACCCTTAAGCATGGGCAAGATAGCTGTGGACTTATCCTGAATATCAAATGTATCCAGTAAGAAGTCGTCTTCCACTGGTTCACTATGCATTTCCACCCCATGGTAGTGTGCTGGTCTCTGCACTAAGTGGTGAAACCCTAGTGGGTCCTCTGGGGGAGATGGCCTGGATGGGTAGAGGTCGTCCTGAGGCACATCCGGTATGTCAGGGTTTTGCTAATCTTCCCATGGGTCTGGGGTCCCCGGTGGAGTGGGGTCCATGGGGGCGTCCGCCGGGTCATAATCTGGATCCCCGTAATCCGGATCTGGGGACGGGGTCGGGGAATTATGAGGCAAGGGTGGCGGAGACCTGGGAGGGGGAGGAGGTGGAAGAGGTGGTGGAGGAGGAGGAGGAGGTGGTAGTGGGGAGGGCACTCTGAGAGGAGATGTGGCAGAGTCCTTCCGCTTGGGCGGTGGAGGAGGAGCTGGCGTGTCAAGACGTCTTTTCTTGACAGCTAAAGTCAATAGCCCAGTCTTTGGATCCTTAGATAAGGTCTTTTGATAAGGATCTGGTGTAAAAAGGTCCAATGGCGCCGAATCGTCCGCTGGCGCCGATGTTTTCGGAGCCGAGGATTTTGGTGGTTTCTCTGCGCCATGCCTTTTTGGAACCTCCGGTTTTTTCGGCGTCGAGGTAGTCTTCGGCGCCGGAGCGTCGGTGCCGAGGGATTTGTGTTTGTGTTTTGTCGGCACCGTGAGTCCAGGCTTCGGCACCTGTGGCTTCGGAGTCGAGCTGGGCGTTACTTTCTTCGGTGCCGAACGGTGTTTATCGGCACCAGGCGTCAGCTGGCTCGAGCCCGAGCTGCCGTGAGACTTGTGAGGCTTCGACACCGGGCCCGAAGGTGGGGTGATAGAAGCTGTGTGCTTTGTTTTACCCAGGCCTGCAGGCGAGGGTGTAACCAGAGTCTCTTTGGTTTTGGGCGCGGGGGTGGGTAGAGTACTCACGACCCTCTGCGCCGGTGTGATGTCCTCCACGTCGGAGTCGTCGGCCTCGGAAGCGCTGACGACGTCTTCCTCCTGCTTGGTGTGTTGTTGCCCCGAAGCTCCGGTGTCGTCTCCGAAGATGTCCGGTGGAGCCGCGGTCGATGAGTGCGCCATGGTGCGTCGAGCTCTTCGATCCCGGATGGTCTTTTTTGATCGAAAAGACTTACAGGCGGGGCAGTCTCTAGCCTCGTGTCCTGGGGAGAGGCAAAGGTTACACACCTGATGGAGGTCGGTGTGGGGAAATTTAGACCCACATTTTGGGCACTTTTTGAACGGAGTCCTTTCCATCGGCCGGGACCGGAGTCGAGGAGGGCCCGAAGGCCGGTGCCGATGTGCGGAATGGAGAAAAGTGCCGCTTCGAGAGATGACGATTGATTAAGAAACTCGAAGAACGAGGATTTTCCGTCGAGGCTGGAACCGTAGAAGTTCGAAGCCGGAGCACGAAGTATCACATCCGAGCCCGATGGCGGAAAAAAAACAATCTGAGGATGGAGCCGAAGCCCATGCGCAGTACGGACCGAAGGAGGAGTCACCGAACTCGTGACTTCCAAAGACTGTCCAAAGAACAAAAACAAACTGCAAACATCCGGGCCCAACACCAGATGGCGATCTATGCTAAGTGTACAATCTGCAGCTCATATGCCTCGAACAAACGTTTATTACAAAAAAATAAACAAAGAAACCTAAACAAGAGGGGTATGATTTATTGAGTTAGTTTTCTTCGATATTTTGTACTGATATTAAGGCTCTTCATGCAATGCACAGGTGGTCCTGTAAAGCCTTCAGCTGTGTTGTATCCAGTTGTGATTTGCATTCTGTCCACAATCCTCCAGATCCTTGTACTTGACGAACCGCACTGGCTAGCAGTTTGCCACACGCATAGTCGTTCTTCAGCGAATCATTAACAAAGCCATCGGAGAATATTCTTAGAATTTTGGGCAGATTGGAGTTATTGGGTCCCAGGACTGTTGGGTGATTACTTTCATTCAAGCCACATAAGTAATTCAAGGTGTGACCAGCTTCTTTGTATTCTTGTAGTGGTAGCCAGGATAACCAATGAGTAAGGACTTCATCCACATTTACACATTCAGACCTAAACTTCATCGTCTTCTCAAACGCTTAAATGCAGTACTCTGTGGCATTGATATTTTCTTTGGTTTTTGAATTGGGAGCCTGTATCACACTAACCATTTGTGGAAGGGACTCTGTGCCTAAAAGCTGGTAGTTTTCACCACCAAATGTGTGCCATGACTCTGATGCCATATGCTGATGCTTGCCGGACTGCAAGGCTGCTATCACAGATCGACTGCAGCATCAGCCTTAATAAGTATTCTACCTATTTGAAGGAGGCAGGACTGCAGTGCTCTATAATGGCTGCAAATATACACAATCCCCAATGTGTCTGGCCCGGGTCGTGTGAACAAATTAAATTTACTATCAAAGGAAGTAGCTGTTCAAACCACAGGAGAACTTTCTTTGTAGCTGCTGAACAAGGACTGTAATACGTCAGAGACCTTGGTAAGAACATACACATCACTATCATTCCCATCTTGAAGAGACTCTTCAATTTGCCCATCATAGTCCTCATCTTGCCTCTTAACCTCCCTCAGTTCTTGATTTTTGAAATCGTCCTCCAGCTTGGCTTTCAGGATACCTCCAAGTTCAGAAAAGTGTTCATTGTTAAGGCACCCAGGCTCCATTACTTCTATGCACTTAGCAAAAGAGTGCATCACTTTGAGAGAACGTCTGAATCTGGCTCTGTTCCAATAGCCTTGATAGGACATTACACATGAAATGCCACATGTATGTCTAGTATTCCGGACCACGTACTTTTGCACATTCAAGGAGTAATGGCATGATTTCTGCAGCAGCAACACACACACCATCATGAAAGTAAAATTTAAGCAGCGGCACTAAGTTTCACAACTTGCTCTGTATGCTCCACAAAACCTTCTTTCAGTTCCTTAGTGTAACAAACCAACATTTGGTAAGCAGTTGCTTTTTCTTCAAGGCATGCCGATTTTATGCCAAAGCTCTGCTGATCATCAAGGTTTACAAATTCCGAGCCATCATCACTCATGATCTCCATGTCTTGTGTATCGAGCAGTGCAACTTCATGCTTAATTGAGGCAGTCTTCATCAAGGCTCCCATGACATCAGGGAGGTATTGCTGAAACTCTTTCCCTAGGATCTTGCACATTCTTGCCCACACAGAAATCATATATACATGGCTTTATATAAAAATTAGAAAAAGGACTACAAGAGAAATCTGGGGAAACGACAACAAAACATACATCAAGATCATCAATTGTTAATAAAAAGAAAACCGCATACATAGGGAGTAGTGTAGGAAGCTGGCTCTGTATATACTATACCAAAATGAGGTATAATGTGGGTGGGTGGCCACACAGCTAATGTGGCAAACTCAACTTTCCCTTCTATGACTAGAACTTCAGTGTGCAACCCGATTTGCTCTGGGCACACTGCTGATCCCATCTGGAGACTGGCTACACCAGCAGTAGCTGTAGGAGGACTAGGGGGCTTCTTGTTAGGACAAGTAGCATCACCAGTTAAGTGTCCCAGCTTCTTATAGTTCTAACACCAGGCATTTGAGGGATCAAAGTTCTTTCCCCTGTACCTTTTATTGGACAGGGAAGAGTTTTGGGTCCCGCCCCCCGTGCTGGTTTTTGGGGCCCTTTTGAAGAGTCAGGCTTTTTATTTTGGGTATTCACCACCTTTCCCCTGGGGAGGTTTTGTAACCCCTTTCTTTTGGTCACCCCAGTGGTTGTTTTTGTCACCCTTGTTTGACCTAGCGATCTGACTTCTTTCCCAATTCTTCGGGAGAAATTAGACCTAGGTCTACCAAATGCTTGTGTAACTTTATTAGTGCAATTACTTAAAATATGTTCTTTCATAAACGAATTGTAAAGTCCATTGAAATCATGCACATTGTGTTCAGTTAACCAACCATCTAGTGTTTTAACTGAGTAGTCTACAAAGTCAATCCAGGATTGGTTTGGGGTTTTGGGAACACCCCTGAATCTAATTCTGTATGCTCCAGTTGTGAGTCAAAGCCCTCAAACAGAGTTCTCTTTATGAGGCCATAAGACCCAGCATCTGCCCCTGTAAAGGTCAGGAGACTGTCCCTGCAGTCACCAGGGAACAGTTCCCAAAGGAGTGCCTCCCGTGTGGCTTCACTTTTCTCATTTCACAGGCCCCCTCAAACGCTGTGAACCATTTTGTGATATCACTCTCTTTATATATAGGGTCAATCCCTATGGGGATTTTAGGATCATGAGATTGCTCGTTATCCTTATTAAGTATATTGCTGCCACCATTGATGGGTGCTAGGCCCATCTCTGCTCTCTCTAGAACCAGGAGTCTGGTCTCTAGGTCCAATCTTTTGGTCAACCTGGCTAGCAGGCTATCCTCATTGAGGCTGTCCTCAATGTCATCAGTAGTACCTGATGACATTTTTGTGGGCTATAAGCGCTGAGCGGTTTATTCTTGGAGTGAGGGCCACTGGGGCCCTTTTCTCCCTAAAAAGTGTGTTGGGGGGGCGGGGGGGGGGTTAGAAGTTATCCTAATCCCCCCCATCTTCTTCCTCTTCTGAGAGGTCCTCACCATTTTCAGAGGGATGGTCCTTGGCGTACCCTGCCAACAGTTCCTGGAGCTTTTGTTTGGAAGGATGGGACCCTTTGACTATACGTTTGATTTTGCATAGAGACGTTAACTCCCTAAATTCTAAGTGGAGTTAAGGGGTGAGGTTGAGGTCCTCAACCTGCTCCTCTGTGTCATTGTGGTTATTTTCACTAACAGCTGGGTTCTTGTTAAGAGACATTGTTAAAAAGAAAACTCTAACCCCTCTTATTGTGAGAAATTGCCCTCTTTTTGCATGGTTGCCCCCACTTTTTGCTGAATACCTGAATGTGCTTTGACTGAGTGTGCCCTGGGCTCCTGCCAATCAGGTACCCAGGGCCTATGTTATTTCTCTAAAACTGCTGCTGCCAGTGTGGGATGTAATGGATAATGCACACAGAGGGCATCTTAGAGATACCTCCTAAAAAAAGAGCTACCACTAGTGTCCAAGCTGAGTGGCTGCTTTCAGCTGCCACCACCAGACATGTTTCTGGACCCCTGGGTCGAGAGCCTGCTGCTCTCGGGGACCTGAAACAATGCACATCCTGGGAACAAGGTGCCAAGCCACCTCCCCCAGGATAGACAAGGTCCACGAAGGGAAAACCTCAAAGGCTTGCCGCCTTTGTGAGCTTCCCCAGGCCACTTGCTGCTTTCAGCAACTGGTCCCCACCGGTTCTGACCCCCACTTTGGGCGGGAAAACCGGCGGGAAAAACAAGTGAGGAAGAGAGGTGTGCCAACCTCTGCCAACTCCACCCATCAAGTGGGGGAGGCGAGGTGAAACACAACTCTCAGTCCCTGCCATCTTGCAGATGGGGGGGGACCAGCCAAACAGGGAAAGGCATATGCCCCCCTCTCACTGGAGGGTGGCATAATAGGGGGGGTACCGACCCCAGGGAAGGGACTCATTGGTCCCAACCTTTTTACCTACCTTGAACGTCCTTAAATCTAGTATTTAGGGGCACCCCCTGAACCTTGCTTCCTCAGACAACAACCTGCAAGTAGAAAATTTGAAGAAGAACCAAACAGCTGTGCCGAAGCGAACAGCTATTCTACTGTCTGGTAGATACACGTCGAAACAGAGATATTGAACGGGGATGTTACTTTATGCTCGGGTTTGAAAAAATACTGATCTACTTAAAGTGGTTCCCTATCTGATGTGTGTTTCATATTAATTAAGAGACCGATTGCGGGCCCTGATTTGCACCAGAGTATTATTGTGACTACGAATTCTTATCTCATACCTTTCTGGCTTATTTTTGAATACCTTTCGGAAATTGTATAGAATCTCACGAATATGTGAAGCTGAAGATACAATTCTTTTCTCGACATACTGCCCTTACAGGACCTACTTACATTAGTTTGGTCTGCTTAAATACACTTGATATTACTAGCAAGCCCTGACCAAGTTCCCAAGGCACTAGGGAATGAAACGCATTGGCTGTGTGCCTGTTTTTTATCAAGCAACTTCAAATAAAAAGAAGAAACTATTTCAACTACAAGTGGTGGTCTTGTATGACTTCTAACAGAGTGCACCTTCCTTTCTTTTGTGGTGCTGGAGCTAGGCAACTTCACTCAGGAAGTCACAGAATTTTATAACGCCTTCACCCTGTCATTCGCCCTCCTCCCTCCTCCCTCCCCCAACAGATCCCGACTCTTGTGGAGAGTGAGCAGTGGCGTGGAAAGGCGCAAGAGAAGGCTATTATCTTCATGAACTAGAACTGTTTCAGTTGACATTCTGCCTGCTAAAGGATGAGACTTCAGTTTACTCGTGGTTTATTAGGTCTCGCCTAGGCAGCTCTTATGCCGTCTCTTCGCCACATGCTGTATTCAGGATGGACTGTAAGCTCCGCACACTCTTTGCCCATCTTTTTAATTGGTTCCTGTCATTGTCTTTTGTAAACGCTGGCCTTTGATTTGTTAATAGGCTTATTGGTGCCTCCTTAGAACCTCCCTGTCTTCTGTTACATCCCATCAGGAGAACCCCTGTTAGATGTAATCTTACTCCGTAGATTTTAATTACAGCCTCCAAGCACTCCTTTGTTAAAGGGCTTTCTCCTACCTGCAGAAGCAGACACGCTCTCCCACAATGGTTTATTTAACTAGCTCAGCAGCCTTAGCACTACTAATAGCCGCCGCGCTTTCTTTTTGCTTATTGCAATCGCCGATCACTGCTGCATACCTTTTTTTCTATTTACATTTTATTTTTTACAATGCCGCGATTGCTTTAAAACTAAAGGGAAAAAATAGCTTTTTTTTCTATTTCTTAAATGTTCAAGAAATCTCAGCACCCGCGCTTTAGTTTACAATGTTCACAGCCTAAGAGCGGGTGCTGCCATTGTAACAAAAGTAAACAAATAAAAGAAGAATAGCGTGTGGCTGCAATTTTTTTCTGTATTTGCTTACTTTTGTTATAATCGCAGTACTTGCGCTTTAGCTGTAAACATCGTAAGCAAAAGTGTGGGTGTCGTGTTTACTTTTTAAGCAATCTAGGCACCTGCGCTTTAGCTTAGGATCTTTAAAGCGCGAGTGCCACAAAGAAACAAAGCTGTTAGCTGCCGGCAGGAGGCCACACCCAGAGTCATCAGGTCCAATTAATAAAGGGGAGCCGGGAAAGCAGGGAAGGAGGGCAAAAGACTGTGCCTGTAAGCAAACTAGCAACGCCCACTGGCAGTAGACCCCGGCTTCTCACCTCCCTCCCGGCACTTCCAAACACTCAAAAGTGACACTTCCTTATCTTTGTAACGCATTTGTAAATTATGGCTCTGCAACGCACACGAGTTGAGTAATTAATGTGTACACAACTCACTTCTGCTACTAACAAACGCACACTCTCCTTATTCCCTTGAAGTTTGCGTATTCCTACATTAAGATTTTGTCACACTAAAGACAGTAGTGAGCCTGCAAAGTATTCTTTCCTTCTGCCCCTTGGTAGACTACATTTGCCAGCATAACTTGTTTTGGGCGTTTTCTTAACCCGCCTTTCAATGAGGCTGCAGAGTGTCTGTCGCACAAGCCCAGCAGGCAGGATAGACTGGCTGATAAAAGCAAAGGGCCCAGAAGGTCACCTCACACCTGTCAGCAGCAATAGGACAGTGCAACCCAGCACACCGTGTGCCAAATACCAAAGAAAGAAGAAAGTAAAACAATAATACGAAAAAAAACCAGACGGAGAAGTAGTCTCAAAACAGCAGAAAAAAACTGTTTGTTTTTAACTGTGCAGCTTTTGTTTCCTGGAAGTGGAAATGTTTACAAGGCAATACAAATTAAATGTCCAGAATTCCTTGTGTAAAGTAATCTTGTGTTTTGAAGGTTCTGTCTTGACTGCTTCCCATATCAGATTCCAGGCTATCAGCATAGACTGTGGATGATTCTCGAGGGCTGAGAATAGATTTTAATAACACAGAGGAAACAATTTCCATGACTGTATTAGAACGGCAGCTGGTAAGACAGCTCACTAGGTTAATGTACCTGCTGCATTGCCATACGCATATCTGAAAGAAACACATTAGTTAGATTCCTCACCTTAGAATATCCCCAGGCGTCAGGCTGGATCCGGAAGGAATATGCTACTTACCAGTATGCATCTGTTCTTGGCATGTAGAGCTGCAGAGTCACACACTGAGGATAAGATCGCCATCTGGTGTTGGGCTCGGATGATTGCAGGTTGTTGTTGTCTTCGGAAGAAGCCTTTGGTCACGAGGTTGGTGACTCCTCCCCTGGACAACAGTGCGCATGGGCATCCACTCCATCGGCAGATTGTTTTTCGCCATGATGGGAAAAGATGGAGTATATAGAAAAGAAAGAAAGGATGTCCATGTGTAATGTCTAAGTAAGACGGATGCTGGAACAGATACAGGTCCCGGGGAGGCGGGCGGGCGTGTGTGACTCTGCAGCTCTACATGCCAAGAACAGATGCATACTGGTAAGTAGCATATTCCGTTCGAGGCATATGAGCTGCAGATCACACACTGAGGATAGATTATACAGCAGTGCTCCCCTTAGCGGTGGTCGCCTGTATCCGTTGCAGCAGCTTGAAATAAAGTTTTTAGGACAGCCTGGCCCACGGAGGCCTGTTGTTTGGCCTGCACGTCAACACAATAGTGTTTAGTGAAGGTATGCGTGGTAGACCATGTGGCTGCCTTGCAAATGTCTTCTAACGGAATATTGCCTAAGAAGGCCATAGAAGCCCCTATTTTACGCGTGGAGTGCGCCCTAGGGGGAACTGTAAGTGTACGTTTAGCCTTGAGGTAGCATATTTGGATGCATTTAACTATCCACCGGGCTATTCCTGATTTGGAGATGGGGTTGCCTTTGTGTGGTGGCGCGAAAGCAACAAAGAGTTGTTTTGTCTTTCGGAAAGGTTTTGTCCTGTCGATGTAATAAAGCAAGGCTCTTTTGACATCTAAGGTATGTAGGGCCCTTTCAGCTACCGAGTCTGGATTTGGGAAAAAGACCGGTAGTTCTACTGATTGGTTAAGGTGGAAAGGGGAAATCACTTTTGGAAGAAATTTAGGGTTTGTCCTAAGAACCACTTTGTTACGGTGTAGTTGTAAGAAAGGTTCTTCAAGTGTAAGGGCTTGTATTTCACTTACTCTGCGCAGGGAAGTGATTGCGATAAGGAAGGCTACCTTCCATGTTAGGAATTGCAATTCACATTTGTGCATAGGTTCAAATGGGGGGCCCATGAGTCTTGTTAGAACCACATTGAGATTCCACACTGGGGCAGGTGGCAATCTTGGGGGAAGAATCCTTTTGAGACCTTCCATAAACGCTTTGATGGCTGGTACCTTAAAAAGGGACAGGTGTTGCCTATTTTGCAAGTAGGCTGCCAAGGCTGCTAGGTGTAAACGTATAGAGGAATACGCTAGATTGCATCTTTGCAAGTGTAGTAGATAGCAAATGATGTTTTGGATGGAAGCATCCAATGGATGTATGTCATTATTAGCGCAGTAGATGGCAAATCGTTTCCATTTTGCGGCATAACACGCTCTAGTAGTAGGGCGTCTGGCTTCTTTTATGATATTCATACAGTCTGGAGGGAGATTGGGTGTCTGATTTCTCCATGGTTCTGGGTTAACAGATCCGGGGAGAGGCGTAGCTTTTGATGTGGAACTAAAGATAGTTCCAGAAGTGTGGTGAACCACGGTTGACGTGCCCAAGTGGGAGCCACTAGTATTAGTGTTAGTGACTGTTGTTTCAGTTTGCGTACCACAAATGGAACTAGTGGGAGAGGCGGAAAGGCGTACGCAAATCTGCCTGACCAGTTCATCCATAGGGCATTGCCCTTCGACTGTGGGTGTGGAAACCTGGCGGCGAAGGTTGGGCATTTTGTGTTTTCGGGAGTGGCGAACAGGTCTATGTCTGGTTGTCCCCACTTTTGGAAGAAGGGGAGTAGAACCTTGGGGTGTAGTTCCCATTCGTGGATCTGTTGTGTGTGGCGACTTAGGAGGTCGGCCACTTGATTGTGGATCCCTGGGAGATGTTCTGCTAACAGGTAGATGTTTTGGGGAATTGCCCATCTCCAGATTTGCTGTGCCAGTTGGGACAGTTGGAGAGAGTGTGTCCCTCCCTGTTTCTGTATATAATACATTGTCGTCATGTTGTCTGTGCGTATGAGGACAGTTTTGTTTTTTAGGTGACTTTGAAAGGATTTTAGTGCTAGGAACACTGCTAAGAGTTCCAGGTGGTTGATGTGGAGCAGTTTTTGTTGACTGGTCCATCTGCCCTGAGTGGTATGGTGAAGGAGGTGGGCTCCCCACCCCGTGAGAGATGCGTCTGTAGTTAGCACAACTTGTGGAAGAGGCTCTAAGAACGGTCTCCCTTTGGACAGGTTGATGGTGTTCCACCATTTCAGTGAGCGAAGTGAGCGACTGTCCACCAACACCAGATCGGTAAGTTGTCCGTGAGCTTGGTTCCACTGTTGTGCTAAGCATTCCTGTAAGGGACGCATTTGAAGTCGTGCATGTGGGACTATGGAGATGCATGACGCCATCATGCCTAGGAGCTGCATGAATACTCTTGCTGGAAGAGATGGATGAGTTTGAAATTGAGAGATGAGATTTTGTATACTGGCTATCCTGGCTGTGCTGGGATAGGCAATGGCTTTGGATGTATCTATGGTTGCTCCTAGATACTGATGTAAGTGGGAAGGTTGTAGGTGGGATTTGGGGTAGTTGATAGTGAATCCCAAATCGTGGAGAGTTTGAATCGTGCGATGAGTGTGGAGAACGCATTTTTGGTATGTATTGGCTTTTATGAGCCAATCGTCCAGATAGGGGAAGACATGGATCTGTTGTCTTCTGAGATGCGCTGCCACGACTGCTAGGCACTTGGTGAACACTCTGGGTGCTGTTGTTACTCCGAATGGGAGAACAGTAAATTGATAGTGTTGCCCATCTACCACAAATCGTAGATATTTTCTGTGAGCGGGATGCATAGGGATGTGAAAGTATGCGTCCTTGAGGTCCAATGTGGCGAGGAAGTCTCCCTGTTGTAAAAGTGGGAGGACTTGTTGGAGAGTGGTCATGTGAAAATGATCCGAATGTATATACTGGTTTAGTAGTCTGAGATCCAGTATGGGCCTTAGTGTTTTGTCCTTTTTGGGAATGAGGAAGTATAGAGAATATACCCCTTTTCCCTGATGTTGAAGGGGGACTGGTTCTATCGCATGTTTTTGTAACAGGGATTGAACTTCTTGTTTGAGGAGAGAGAGATGATGCGAGGACATTGGACGTTGTTTGGGCGGTATGTTTGGGGGGGATTGTATGAGTTCGAGGCAGTAGCCAGACTGGATAATTTGTCTTACCCACCTGTCTGTGGTGATGGAAGTCCAGACAGGCAGGAATTGTTGGAGTCGCCCCCCGACCGGAGTGGAATGGTCTGGGGGGAGTGGTGGCAAGTCACTGTTTGGTGGCTGGTGAGGTGCGGGTGTTGTTGTTGTTGCCCCGTCCTCGACCTTTGTTATTGTTTCCCCTATAACCTCACCGGAAGTAACCTCTGTTAGGGGATGTTTGTCCAGAATTTTTAAAGGTGGACGTGGTCTCAGTTGATGTGTTTTTGGAGCCTCCTCTATAAAAGGAGCGACGAAAGGAACCCCGGTTTTGATGAGACTGCAGTGCTCCCATAGACTTGGCAGTTTCATTATCCTTTTTCATTTTTTCTAATGCAGTATCCACTGCAGGGCCAAATAACTGCTCTTGGTTGAAAGGTTGAGCTAGAATTGCGGTTTGAACCTCCGGTTTAAAACCGGAAATACGGAGCCAGGCATGTCGTCTGAGTAAGACGCCAGTATTGACCGCTCTAGAAGCAGTGTCTGCTGCATCTAAGGCGCATTTAATGGAGGCATTAGATATTAATTTGCCTTCTTGGATGAGGTCAGAGGCCTGGGACTTAAAAGGTTCAGGCAGATGCTGCATAAGGTCCTCAAGTTGGTCATAATGCGCTCTATCATACCTGGCTAACAGGGCCTGGGTATTCGCAATACGCCAATGGTTAGCCGCCTGCGCGGCGACCCGTTTGCCCGAGGCTTCTAAAAGCTTAGACTCCTTGTCTGGGGGAGGCGTTTCTCCAGTTGTCTGTGAGTTAGCGCGCTTCCTGGCATTTGATACGACTAGGGAGTCTAAAGGGAGCTGGGCCTTAATGTATGCAGGGTCTTGCGGGGCTGGTCGGTACTTTTTTTCGATGCGTGGGTTGAGAACCCTAGCTCGAACAGGGTCCTTAAAGACTTCAGTAGCATGCTTTATAACCCCTTTGATCATGGGCAGTATGTGAACAGTCTTTTGTGACTGCTCAAAGGTATCAAGGAGAAAGTCCTCTTCAATGGCGTCTGTGTGCATTGTAACGCCGTGGAATGTTGCTGCCCTATTTATAAGTTGGCCGTACCCTAGGTGGTCATCAGGAGGGGAGGGCTTGGAAGGGTAGGTAGTGGGGTCAGGCATGTCAGGTATAGGATAAGACCAGTCATCCATGGGTGCTGGGTCTGGGAACGTAAAAGGGTCGTTTGGGTCAACAGGATCATCAAATAAATCAGGGTCCGCCCCTCCCCCTAAGTCATCATTATCATCCTGTGGAGGAGGTGAATGATAGGGAGATGGTAAAGGTAAAGGTAAAGGAGAATCAGGAGGAGGAGGGGGGGACGGGTTAGGAGGTAAAACAGGAGAGGAAGGACGAAGTGGTGAAGTAGCACAGTCCTTTTTCCGTATGGGAGCTGGAGGAGGTGTAGTGTCCAGCTTCCGCTTTTTATATGGGATGGCAGTCACATGTCCCGTTTTAGGATTGATGTAGATCCGCTTCTGAGTAGGATCTGGTCGAAAAAGATCATCTGGCTCCGAAGGTGGTGTCTGTGACATCCGCTTCGGGTCTTTATGAGCTTGTTTCGGCGGGGACGCAGTTTTCGGCGCCGATGATTTTTTCGGGTCCGACTGAGTTTTCGGCGCCGACTGAGTTTTCGGTGCCGACTGAGTTTTCGGTGCCGACTGAGTTTTCGGTGCCGACTGAGTTTTCGGTGCCGACTGAGTTTTCGGTGCCGACTGAGTTTTCGGTGCCGACTGAGTTTTCGGTGCCGACTGAGTTTTCGGTGCCGACTGAGTTTTCGGTGCCGACTGAGTTTTCGGTGCCGACTGAGTTTTCGGTGCCGACTGAGTTTTCGGTGCCGACTGAGTTTTCGGTGCCGACTGAGTTTTCGGTGCCGACTGAGTTTTCGGTGCCGACTGAGTTTTCGGTGCCGACTGAGTTTTCGGTGCCGACTGAGTTTTCGGTGCCGACTGAGTTTTCGGTGCCGACTGAGTTTTCGGTGCCGACTGAGTTTTCGGTGCCGACTGAGTTTTCGGTGCCGACTGAGTTTTCGGTGCCGACTGAGTTTTCGGTGCCGACTGAGTTTTCGGTGCCGACTGAGTTTTCGGTGCCGACTGAGTTTTCGGTGCCGACTGAGTTTTCGGTGCCGACTGAGTTTTCGGTGCCGACTGAGTTTTCGGTGCCGACTGAGTTTTCGGTGCCGACTGAGTTTTCGGTGCCGACTGAGTTTTCGGTGCCGACTGAGTTTTCGGTGCCGACTGAGTTTTCGGTGCCGACTGAGTTTTCGGTGCCGACTGAGTTTTCGGTGCCGACTGAGGTTTCGGTGCCGGCTGAGGTTTCGGTGCCGGCTGAGTTTTCGGTGCCGGCTGAGTTTTCGGTGCCGGCTGAGTTTTCGGTGCCGACTGAGTTTTCGGTGCCGATGGACTTTCAGGCATCGATGTTGAAGAACGTTTCGGTGCCGGTGGAGACTTCGGTGCCGAGGAACGTTTCTGTGCCGAAGGAGATTTCGGTCTTGGAGCCTGTTTCGGTGCCGACAATGGGTGTTTGGGTGCCGAGGGTGTTAAAGGCACAATTAGGTGAGGTTTGCTCGAGCCCGAGCCACCCACAGGCTTAGATGTCTTCGGAGCCGGGCCCGAGGGCGGGGCTTCTGAAGAGGATTTCCGGTCGCGACTGGGCCCAACTGGCGGAGTCTTGACCAATGCTTTTTTGGCTGGGGCAGGGGCAGGGGGGGTGGTACTCACACGCTGCCCTGGAGTGATGAGGTCATCGGAATCGTCGGCTTCGGACACGATCTCGAGATCTTCGGTGTCGTCTTCGGGAACATCTTGAGCAAAGATGTCCTCCGGTTCTGGAGCTGGTTTGGCCATAATATGGCGTCGAGCTCTTCGGTCCCGGAGGGTCTTCTTCGAACGGAAAGCGGAACAAGCTGGACAGGTGGACTCGTTGTGTTCCGGCGACAGGCAGAGGTTGCAAACCTCGTGGTGGTCACTGTGGGGGAACTTAGCTCCACACTGGGGGCATTTTTTGAAGGGTGTCCTGTCCATCAGCCGCTTCCGGAACCGGTCCGAGTTGATGTCGACGTCGATGAAATGAAGATTAAAGAGTTAAATTGATTGCTGGAAGTTTTCTGCTGGAGCGGAAAAAAGTTCATCCGAACCCAATGGCGGAAAAAAACAATCTGCCGATGGAGTGGATGCCCATGCGCACTGTTGTCCAGGGGAGGAGTCACCAACCTCGTGACCAAAGGCTTCTTCCGAAGACAACAACAACCTGCAATCATCCGAGCCCAACACCAGATGGCGATCTTATCCTCAGTGTGTGATCTGCAGCTCATATGCCTCGAACAGATTTTTCGTCAGCAATACCCTTGCGCGTCGCTAGGTGTCACCTGCGGCTCTGCGTCCGTCGTCGGCATCGTGATCGCCGGGATGACGTCTGAGTACTTAGACGCCGCCCTCGCGCTCTGACGTCAGTTCTTTTTTCCGCGCCAGTAAGCTCCGATCCGGGAAGAGCATACCCTATTAGTCACTTTTTGACTAAACCTTTTTGTACTCTGTTGGTTCTATTCTCGTCGACATCGACTCTGGTGCCGGTAGGGATGTCTGGCTTCAAGGCTTGTGACTCTTGTAACCGAATGAGGTCGGTCACGGACCACCACCGCCGGTGCCTCTATTGCCTTGGGGCCGACCACGATGCCGAGTCGTGCCTCGACTGCCGGGCCTGGACTTCGAAAGCTAGGTGGGAGCGGTCCCGCAAGCTACTCTAGTTCCGGCAGTCGGCTCCGCGCCATTTAAGGTCCCAGTCGAGGAGGAGGTCGAGGGACCGGTCGCGGAGCCGCAGCCACCACCGCTCGTCGGGGTCCAAGTAATCAAGATCCAGTAAGTCGAAGCACAGCAAGAAGTCGAAGAAGCGACATCGCTCTTCTGGCTCCCCTCGCCGGTCGCACGACTCTGCTGAGGGTTCGGGTGGCACCACCAGCGCGGCTCCGTCAGAGCCGCAGGGGTCCCGTCCATCCTCATACCCTCCGGTCCCTGGGACTGACGTGACTCCGGCGGAGGTCAGTGCCTTCCTCATGGCCATGAGGAACCTGGCTCCGCCATAGACGCCTGCCGGCTCGCCTTCAGGCCCGGCAGGCTCGACTGGGAGGCCTAGTGAGCCGGCGGCTCTGGCCCCCGACGCAGTCGTCGACTCTGGTCCCGACGCCGCAGGTCCCCGAGGTGCCACCCCCGGCGCCGCCCTCGGACGACACCGTTCCCCGGATTAGTCCCGGACCGGGCCCGGCATCGGAGCAGCGCCGTCCGACGCCGCACCCGACGGGTGGCAATTTCTCTTCCGCCCGGCTCCGATCATTCCACCTGTATACCAGGAATCGGATGACGGTGACGACTGGGAGGGGTCTGAGGACCCTCTGGCCCCGTAGGGCCAGTTATCTCAGGACTGGGCAGACGAACTGGGGGATGCCAGTGGTCTTGACACCTCCCCTGACACTGGCTTCATCTCTCCTCCGGCCGTGGCATTCGGAGGAAGGTGCTGCATTTTCTGTGGTGCTGCGCAAGGCAGCCGAAGCCCTTGGGCTGGAGCTGCCTGCTGTGGCCGTGAGGACGAACCTCCTCACCTAAGTGCTTCAACCGTCAGCAAGCTCCTTGGAGCCTCTGCTGCAGTTCATTGAAGCACTCATTGACGTTCTGAAGGGCACCTGGTCCAAACCCTCCACAGTTCCTCCTGTGGACCGGAACGTGGCCTGGCGCCACCACCCTGCACCGGGCAACCCCAATTTTCTGTCCCTACACCCTACACCCCACGCCCGAGACCCTGGTTATCCAGGCCTCTACCTCCCAGACCTCATTCCCGTCTGCTCCCCCGTATCGGGAATCCAAAATTCTAGAACAGTTTGAGAAGAAACTGTCCTCCTCCCTTAGTTTGGGGTTGCGGTCTATCAACACCGCGTGCCTTTTGGACCGTTACTCCCACTCCCTGTGGGATACAGTGGAGGACGTGCTGCCCCAGTGTCCAGAGGAGGCCCGGGCACGGCTCACCCAGGCTCTTGCCGAGGGGAGGGATGCGGCACGGCATGCAATCCGATGTGGACTGGACACAACGAACTCGCTGGGCAGGGCAATGTCGACCACGGTGGCGCTTCGTCACCACGCCTGGCTACGGTCCACGAGTTTTTCCGGGGAACCAGAGCACCCTCGTGGCAGTCGCCTTTTTGGCGACAAAGCGGATAGTGCGCTGGAGCGCTTTAAGGACTCCAGGGCTACAGCCAAGTCCTTGGGCCTTTCGGCCCCGCGCCCGCAAACTTCCGCTTTTCGCCCCTTTCGTGGCCAAGGAAGGGGCGCCCCCTAACGTCCGCCTAGCCACAGGCCGCAGAATTCATCTCCACGCGGACGTGGATTCCGCCGAGGTGGTACAGGGGGACAATGTGCCGGTCCATCCACATCTACCCCAGCGGCATCCGCCTCAAAGCCCTCCTAGTCCGAGCTTTCAGGCCCATTCCATGCCAGTGGAAGGCAGAGTTCGCCATCACCTGCTCCACTGGTGTACCATCACATCGGACAGGTGGGTGCTGCAAATCATCCAAAGGGGCTACTCCCTCCCCTTCGAGGCGACCCCTCCAGCCATGCCACCAGAGTGCCACCGAATTTCGGGGGATCACTTGCAACTTCTGCAGGAGGAAGTTACGGCCCTCTAAACAATTCTCTTTACCATGTGGAGTTCCACAGGGCTCTGCCCTGAGCCCCACACTTTTTAATCTATATGTTGCACCACTTACCTCAATAATAAAAAAAAAGCAGGTTTCGTCTTGGCTTCTTATGCTGACGATACACAGATTGTGGTGTCTTTAACAAATGAAGAAAAACACCCGGGTGAAGCCTTTAAGAACCGCATGAAGAATGTGAGCGATTGGATGGATGTCAACTGTCTAAAGTTGAATGCAACTAAGACAGAGGTCATCATCTTTGGTAATAAACCCTCTCTCTGGACACCTGATTGGTGGCCACCTGTACTTGGAGTGCTTCCAGCACCCGTAGTTAAAACTAAGGATTTGGGTATTATCATCGATAAAGAACTTAAATTCAAGGCCCAAATTAACAAAATCACAGTCATTTCTTTCTGTGCCATTAGATTAACAAAATAAAGCACTTTATACCAGAGCATCTCTTAAAAACAGTAACCTTGGCCCTGGTCCTTTCCCGTCTAGACTATTGCAATAGCCTTTACCTTACCACCAACTCAGGCCTGCTTAACAGGCTCCAGATTGTACAAAATGGGGCAGCACGCCTCATCTTGAACATTCCTAAAAATTTCTCCGCCAAAGAAGCCATAAAAAAATACATTGGCTCCCAGTCAGGCAGAGATGTCAGTTTAAAGTCTTATGCCTGGCTTTTAAATCACTGCACAATCTCTGACCAAAACAGTTTAGAAATAAACTAAATTGGTATGTTCCTAACAGAACCCTGCGGTCCGGAACAGCTAGGAACGTGACTATCACCCCTTTCAAAAAGGCTACTTGGGGAGGCAAGAGCATCTCTAGATCAGCAGCTAGGTTGTGGAATACATTACCCATCACCTTAAAGTCAGCTCCTTCCTTGATCCATTTTAGGAAAGGCCTGAAAACATGGCTATTTACACAAACCGCCTAAACTTCTAACTCCGATTACGGCTTTCTTCATGTTTCTGTATGTTTCCAGATCATGCACAGCGCCAAGACGCCTTCGGGTATATGCTGCGCTCTATAAATTTAATTTCAATTCAATTTCAATTCAACTCTTGGCCAAGGGGACCATCGAGCGCGTTCCTGGTCCAGAAGTAGGTCGTAGTTGTTATTCCCACTACTTTCTGGTTCCCAAGAAGGGCAAAGGCCCTATCTTGGACCTCAGGAGCGTCAACACCTTACTCCGGAAGGAGAAGTTCAAGATGCTCACCTTAGCTCAGGTTCTGGCTGCCCTAGACCCTGGAGACTAGATGGTAGCGTTGTTGGACTTGCAGGACGCTTATTTCCACATCCGTCCTGCCGGCCCACCGGCGTTACCTGCGGTTCACGGTGGGCCAAGAGCATTTTCAGTTTACCGTGCTCCCCTTCGGCCTCACCAGTGCCCCTCGGGTGTTCACGAAAGTGATGGCGGTGGTCGCAGCTCATCTGCGCAGATTGGGGGTTTCAGTCTTCCCCTATCTCGACTACTGGTTGTTTAAGGCGGGCTCGCCCCAGCAAGTCGTCTCCCACCTCCAGACTACGGCCGACCTCCTGCATTTGCTGGGGTTCTCCATCACTGTGCCGAAGTCGCATCCGAGTCCCTCCCAGAACCTCCTCTTCATCGGAGCGGTTCTGGACTCGGCGCAGTTCCAGGCCTATCCTCCGGAACAGCGGGTCCGGGATATTCAGGCTCTGATTCCCATCTTTCGGCCTCTATCCCGGGTTTCGGTCAGGTTGGTTATGCGGCTTCTGGGTCCGATGGCCTCCTGCATCCTGTTGGTGCATCACGCCAGATGGCGAATGCGGGCTCTGCAGTGGGACCTGAAGTTTGTAGGCCCAGCATCAGGGCAACCTGTCCAACCACGTCCCTATCTCGGAGGGCACTGCGAGACAGTTGCATTGGTGGCTCAAGGACCGCGATTGGGTCAGTGGCAGATCCCTACCCCAACCGGAGCATGTAGTGGTGACGGTTGCATCCCTCCTGGGATGGGGGGGGCCACATGGGAGAGGCGGAGATCAGAGGCCTCTGGTCTCCGGCGGTGTCCCGGCTCCATATCAACCTTCTGGAGCGGAGGGCGATCCGACTTGCACTGAAGGCATTCCTTCCCTCTGTCCGGGGAAGAGTAGTGCAGGTGTTCACGGACACCACCACCGCCATGTGGTATTGCAACAAACAGGGCGGGGTGGGGTCGTGGGCCCTTTGTCAGGAGGCTCTGCGCCTCTGGACATGGCTGGAGCATCCAGGCATCACCCTGGTGGTTCAACATCTGGCGGGCTCTCGGAACGCCAGAACAGACGAACTCAGCCTCTGGTGCATGATGGATCACGAATGGCGTCTAAACTCGGATGTGGCGCAAGGCCTCTTTCGGCAGTGGGGAGAGCCTTGGTTAGATCTATTCGCCACTGAAGAGAACGTGCAATGTCAGCAGTTCTGCGCGTTGGAGTTTTCAAGGCGGCACTCGCTCGGGGACGCCTTTCGTCGCGAGTGGATTTGCGGTCTGTTGTATGCCTTTCCGCCTATACCACTTCTGCCCAGAGTGCTGAAGAAGATCAGGTGTGACCGGGCCCAAGTCATCTTGGTGGCTCCGGATTGGGCACGAAGATACTGGTATCCAGAGCTACTCAGTCTGTCGATGGATCCCCCGATACGACTGCCTCTTCAGGAGGACATTCTGTCGCAGCAGCGGGGGACGGTCCTCCACCCGAACCTGTCCAGCCTACACCTCCATGCGTGGAGATTGAGCGGCGGCAGTTGATGCCATTTGACTTGCCTCCTGAAGTCTGTAATGTTATTCTGGCAGCCAGGCGTCCCTCCACAAAGACGGTATATGCCTGCAGGTGGAACAAATTAGTGGCATGGTGCACAGCAAAGGCTGTTGATCTTCTTTCTGAGGTTCTCCTCTTTCTACTTTCCTTGGCCCAGCAGGGCTCTGCTCTGGGCACCCTTAAAGGACATCTTTCAGCTATTTCTGCTTTCTTACGGCTTCCTAATCAGCCTTCTCTTTTCAAATCCCCTGTTTCTCGATTCTTTAAGGGCATTACTCACATGTTTCCTCCTGTCCCTTTCGTAATGCCTCAGTGGGATTTGAATCTTGTAGTGACCTTTCTGATGTGCGCTCCCCTTGAGCCACTTCATAATTGTCCCCTTCGTCTTCTCACTCTTAAGACTGCTTTCCTGGTTGCCATCACCTCTGCTAGACGGGTGAGTGAGCTCCAGGCTCTCTCTTCTAAGCCTCCCTTCCTTTCTGTCCATCCAGACAAAGTTGTTCGCAGGTCTCGTCCTTCCTTTCTCCCTAAGGTGGTAACTACCTTTCACATCGGACAGTCTGTTACTCTGCCCACCTTCTTTCCGCCTCCGCATCCCTCAAAAGAGGAAGAGAGGCTCCACCGTCTGGACCCAAAGCGGGCGCTGTCTTTCTATCTGGACCGCACCAAACAGTTCAGGGGGGGACGAGCAACTCTTTGTTGGCTACGTGGGCGCTAAGAAGGGGCGGGCAGTGTACAAACGAACCATCTCTCGGAGGGTCGTTTTGTGTATCAAGGCCTGTTACTCCTTAGCTAAAAAGGAACCTCCTGTAGGGCTGAGGGCCCATTCCACTTGGGCCACAGCGGCGACCACTGCCCTGGGCCGGGGATTCTCCTTGCAGAACATCTGTCAGGCAGCAACATGGGCCTCGCTGCACACGTTTGCCAAACACTATTGCCTGGACGGCTTCTTTGGCCGTTCTGTTCTCCAGGACTTTCTGGTGTGATCTTGGTTCGCAGACCCACCACCGGGGTTGGTATTGCTGGGGTATCTATTCTAAGGTGAGGAATCTAACGTGTTTCTTTCAGATGAACAAGTTACTTACCTTCGGTAACGATATATCTGTAAGAAACATTAGTTAGATCCCTCATCGCCCCACCCATCCTCCCCGTTCTGAGAACCGATATCTAGGGTTGAGGTCATCCCTTTCCGGGCCCTAGCATTTTTTGGCACCAGTGTCGGTCTCTAGCATGGCTCTACGTTCCTGGCGCGGAAAGCTATATACAAGAACTGACGTCAGCACGCGAGAAAGCGTCTAAGTACTCCGACGACGTCATCCCGGCGATCACGACGCCGGAGTCACAGACGACGCTTAGCAACGCGCAAGGGTATTGCTGACGAAAAATCTTTGCGGATCCAGCCGGATGCCTGGGGATATTCTGAGGTGAGGAATCTAACTAACTAATGTTTCTTACAGATATATTGTTGCCGAAGGTAAGTAACTTGTTCTTTACCTGCAGATGAGAGATTTGAATTTTGGCACACTAGTTCAGTAGCTAAACCACTGAGACAAGTAAATCTGAAAGTGGCAGTTTCCTTTCACAGTAAAAGACCTTATCTAATCTGTCTGTTCTAAACTGTAAGCATTTGTTGTGCACCTACACAAATGGCTACTGGAATTAAACATGCCAGTAATATTTCGACATTGTTATTTTAGCACACATTAATAGGGTCTGGGCAAAAGTTTCACCTCATTGGTGCCAAATCCACACTGGACCACAATAATAGAAGTACCTTTTGACTCATGAGATTGAATCAGCATTTGCTATTGAAATCAGCAAACACTAAATCAGACGAAGTTTGAGGCAAGTGAAGTAAACGTTTAATTCTCTGGAATCAGAGCAGCCTTAGAATCACATAATTCCAGGGGCCATACCTATATTTCTCATGTTAAACTCTCGGACCAGGCAGCATAGTTCAGTTTAATAATCAATCTATAATATATTACAGGTAAATTGTTAGCACCCTATTCCCATCTTAGTAACACAGTTCACGTTGTTGACCGGCCAACTTAGGTATAGGTCTTGAATAAAGATTAGGGAATATCGTTATACCTTAATATCATATCCATAATATTGAGGACCTTGGACTATGCAATGCACAGAGTACCTTCTAACAATTTATAAACAACATAACCTAACATGCATTTGTAAAGCACACGTTCACCAGTAGGTATCTTGGTGCTGAATAACAAATGTTTGTTACTCAATGGTACTCATTTTACCCATCTCAGATGGATGAAATGCTGGGTGGACCTGCACGGATTTGAACTTGTGACCATGAGGATTGATTAATCCTTCTTGTCCCTTTATCTGTATGTTTTCATTTCTTTGATCTTTTCCATTTTACCCCCTCTTCCTCCAGCCTCATCTTCCTGGCGGAGGTGGGTGGGTTCGCTAGTGAATCCAGAAAGATCTTCAAGCTGCAAAATTACACCGACAGGTAAGAAACTATTCGTTTTGCAGCGTGAATCTTTCTGGATTCACTATGCTGTGCATAGACTTTGTAGCGGTTTTCCTAATTCTGTGGCGGCTGGGTGGTAGATGAGCGTTGGTCGTTGAAAATGTGCTGAAGCACCTTCTGTCCAACCTGTGCTTCCTTGTTCATCTGAATGTCCACGCAGTAGTGTTTCGTGAACGTGTGCACAGATGCCCAAGTTGCCGCGAGGCATATGTCCTGGATGGGCGTGTTCGCCAGGAAGGCCACGGTGGCCCCTTTCTTCCTTGTGGAGTAAGCCTGCGGCCCCTCCGCTAGCTCCTGTCCAGCCTGTTTGTGGCAGAATTGAATAGTGAGGGCAATCCACCTTGCGATGGTGCCCTTAGTCACTGGTCTACCCATGAAGCTAGTAGCAAAGGACACAAACAGCTGTTTCGACTTCCTGAGTTCCTTGGTTCTCTCAATGTAGTGCATCACCGCTCTTCTGGCATCGAGGGTGTGCAGTGCCTTTTCTGCGTTTGTAGTTGGGTTTTGGAAGAAACTTGGTATCTGGATAGCCTGATTTATGTGGAACGCCGACACTACCTTGGGCATGAAGTGTGGGTCCGTTCTCAGGACTATTCTATCTTTGTGAATCTGAATGTAGGGTTCCTGCAGCGTTAGTGCTTGAAGCTCGCTCACCCTGCGTAGTGAGGTTATGGCCACCAGAAAGGCTGTTTTCATAGTCAACATCTGCAGTGTGGCCTTGTGAATGGGTTCAAACGGTGCCTTCATGAGCTCCGTCAGGACCACATTCAGATTCCATGCCGGCGGCGGCAACCTTTTCGGGGGGGCCATCCTTATGGCTCCTTCCATGAATCTCCTCACCACCTGCGAGCTGAAGAAACTTCCACCTTTTTCACCTCTGGTGTAGGCCACGATGGCCGCTAGGTGTACCCTTAGTGAGCTCGAGCAGAGGTTACTCTTTAGAAGGTGTGTGAGGTACCTCAGTACTGTTGAGTCTCTTGTCATTCTGTTTTGCAGGCCCTTTTTCCGGCACCACCCAGTGAACCTCTTCCATTTTGCGCTGTAGCATTTTCGTGTAGTTGGTTTCCTCGCCTCCCGTAGCACTCGCATCGTGCTCGGCGGCAATCTTAGGTGTGCGAACTCTAGGTCTTCAGGAGCCATGCCGCCAGGTTGAGGGTCTCTGGCTCTGGGTGCAGGACCTCTCCGTTTTGCATTGAGAGCAGGTCCTTCCTCCTCTCGAACCTGTATGGGTCGCCTTGTGCCATTTCTTGAATTTGTGAGAACCATGTCTGCCTCGCCCACTGCGGAGCCACCAGGATCAGGGTCATGTTGCTGGTTCTGCACTTGTCGAGCACTCTGTGCAACAGGGGTATCGGTGGAAAGGCGTAGGCAAATGTCCTCGACCAGCTTATCCATAGGGCATTTCCCTTGGATTGCTGATCTGGTTGCCTGGACGCGAAGCTTTGGCATTTTGCATTGTGGCGTGTTGCAAAAAGGTCTATTGTGGGAGTCCCCCATCTCCGGAAGAGTTTCTCCGTTTCCTGGCCATTGAGCTCCCACTCGTGTGATGCTGAGGTCTGCCTGCTTAGCCAGTCTGCCTCCACATTATCCTTCCCCGGTAGGTGAATTGCCAGTAGATCTATCCTGAGAGGTATGGCCCATCTCCAAATCTCCTGAGCTAGGGATGTGAGCGGGAACGACTGTGTCCCCCCTTGTTTGTTGATGTAGAACATCGCCGTGGAGTTGTCTGTTTGGACCAACACCCTCTTGTTGAACAGGTGCCTCTGGAATGCCTTCAGGGCTAGCAGGATTGTTTTCAACTCGAGGTAGTTGATATGGCGGACCGCATCTGCTGGGGCCCATAGACCCCTCACTCTGAGGTTGTCCATGTGCGCTCCCCATCCCTTCTGCGATGCGTCCGTGGTAATGGTCACTGTTGGGATTGGTGGTGTCAGGCTTCTCCCTGCTGTTATGTTGTCTCTGTTCCACCAAGTTATCTCCTCCTGCACTGCGTGCGTAACAACCACTAGATCCTCCCAGCTTCCGTTTGCTTGTGACCATTGTTGTTGTAGCCATTCCTGGGATGGTCTCATGTGCAGGCGTACATTCGGCACCAGCTGGATACAGGACGCCATCATCCCCATCATCTTGCTCACAGCCCTCACTGTCAGAGCTCGCCCCTTCTGGTAGAGCTTCGCCTCCTTCAGTAGAGCCTCTGTCCTCCTCTCGCTGGGCACTACTGTACTGTTGCGGGAGTTGATCTTTGCCCCCAGGAAAATCTTCACCTGCTCCGGTTCCATCGATGATTTTCCCCAGTGGATCGAGAATCCCAGATTTGTGAGGGTGTCTGTTACGCGTTTTGCGTGCCTCTCGCACTTTCCGCGTGAGTTTGCCTTGACCAGCCAGTCGTCCAAGTAGGGGTAGACATGTATTCCCTGCCTTCGTAGGTGCGCCGCTACCGCCGACAGGCATTTTGTAAAGACCCTTGGTGCTGATTTTAATCCGAAGGCCAGGGTCGTGAACTGGTAGTGTTCTTGTTCGATGTTGAATCTTAGAAGGCCCTTGTGCCTTCTGTTTATTGGGATGTGAAGATAGGCATCCTTGAGGTCCACGGTGACCATGAAGTCCCCTTCTCTTATCTGTGGCAGAACCTCCTGCAGTGAAGTCATTTTGAACCTTTGCGTTCTGATGAACTTGTTTAGGTAACGGAGGTCTAGTATGGGTCTGAGGTCTCCGTCTACCTTCGGAACCACGAAGTAGTTTGAGTAGACCCCTTTGTTGCGTTCTCTGAACGGCACTGTCTCTATGGCTCCCTTTTGCAGGAGTTTCCGCGTTTCTTCTCTGAGTATTGCCAGTTCTTGGGCCGATCTCAGTCTTCCCCTTGGTTTCCTGTTTGGAGGTCTTTTCTCCAAATCTACGCAGTACCCGTACTGCACAACGTTCCGTATCCACTTGTCTGTGGTTATACGCCGCCACTCCTGAAGGTAGAACCTCAGTCTTCCGCCTACTGGTGTCGTATGCTCGTAGGCTCTTGAATCTTCTCTTCCCCCTGATGACACTTTTTTGCGCCTCACCCTTGGGGTCCTGACGAGGGTAGGCGTCCTCTTGCGTGCTGAGTCACTTCGTCGAGGGCTGTTCGCCCCCTCTCCTCCTTTGGCCACGTCCGTTCCCTCTCCCGCGAAAGGACTGGCCCCGAGGTTGATATTGCCAGTTTTGCTTCTGCTGACCTTGTCCGTGACCTTCACCCTGCTGACTTTGTTGGAACGCCTGGTGCGACGTCCCCTGCTGGCTTCCTCCCCTACCGTAGGGTCTTCGAGGGATTTCCTCGCCTCATTCCCCTCAGCTGTAGGGCCCCCATGGACCTCGCCGTCTCGTTTTCTTTTTTCAGCTGGGTGAGCTTGTCGTCCACTGTTGCTCCGAACAGTGTCTCTCCATTGAAGGGGGTGCCAAGGATGTTGTTCTGCACTTCCGGTTTGAATCCCGAGATTCTTAGCCATGCATGCCTCCTCTCTGTGACCCCTATGGCCATGAGTCTTGCTGAAGTCTCTGCCCCATCCAACGCCGTCTTTATACAGGAGTTGGCGATGTTTTTGCCTTCATCTATCAGGTGAGAGGCTCTCTGCCGGTATTCTTCGGGGAGGTGCTTTACTAACTCCCCCATCTCATCCCAGTGCTGGTATTGGTGTCTATTGAGGAGTGCATTTGAATTCGCCATGCGCCAGTGCATTGCGGCGTTCCTCTCGACCTTTCTTCCTGTGAGGTCAATCCTCCTGCTCTCCTTATCCGGGGGTGGGCCCGAAGTTGCTGGTACGTTGGCCCCTCTCCTGGCCGTGGAGGCTATGATGGAGTCCGCGGTCACGCTACCCTTGATGTAAGGGGGGTCCAGGGAGGAGTGCTTATATTTCTTCTCTGTCCTGGGCGTGATCGACCGGCAGGTCGCAGGTTCCTTGAAGGCTTCTCTCCCCTGATTCATCACGCTTTGTAGCATGGGGAGGAACTGGCTCCTTGTCTGGATGGGGAGCAGTGTCTCGACGAGAAAATCGGCTTTCGGTTTCTCCTCGTCGAGTTTGACGCCGAAGGCCATTGCTGCGCTCCTGACCACCATATTGTAGACCCCGATGTCGTCGGGTGGCGAAGGCCTCGAAGGGTACGTGTCCACGGGCTCCTCCGGGTTTTCGGTGTCGAGATCGTGCCATTCGACGTCGTTGCTGGTAGATGCCGCCGATTCGTAGAACGACCGTTGGTCTTCTTCCTCGGCTTTTCCCTCATAATAGGGCTCTTCTTCCTCTTAGAGTTCCCTTGTCAGCCCTTCGGCGTCGAACTCGTCTTCGACCTCCTCGACGTCCGCTGATGGAACCGTTGGAATCTTGAATTCCTTCATTCTGGCGTCGAACTCCTTTCTTTGAAGGATGTTCTCCATTTCGGCCTCGAGCCGCCTCTTCTTTTTCTCCATCTCGGAGATGCTTTCGGCGTCGACCGCGGGTCTTTTCGATGAAACTTGCGTCGACGTCGAACGTTCTTTCTGCGTCGATCGGCCCGTTTCATGGGATGCTTTCGACGACCCTTGCCTTTCGGCGTCTTTCGGCACCAGGGAGTCCTTATCTAAGGATCCGCTCGGCCTCTTGTCCGTGGTTCCCCCTTTGGACGTCGAAGTTTTCGGCGCCGGGGCTCCCTTCGTGGACTTTGACTCAGATTTTCTCGAGTCACCCTCGTGTTGTCGAGGTACTTTCTGTTTTGCGCTCGACGATTCTCTTACCTCGTCTTCTTTTTTCTTGTCGGTCTCTACGACCGTGAAGTTTTCGTCTGTCTCGGCGACGTTGTCCTCGTCGTCCGAGGAGAGGCCCAGAGCGTAGAGCGTCGGGGGCTTCCCCTTGCCATCCATGCTGGCGTTGGCCCTTCTCTGCCGCTCTCTCACCCTGAGTGTCTTCGGCGCGAAGGCTGAGCAGGCGTTGCAGTCGATACTCTGGTGATCGACCGGTAGGCAGAGGTTGCAGACCGGATGCTGGTCTCTCTGCGCGAACTTGTGGTGGCAGTTTGGGCAGAACTTGAATGGCGTCTTGTCCATTGCGCTCAGGGTCTCTGAGCGTGCATTCTCCAAGGCCGTCGAAGAAAAAGTGCGCTGGTCCTCCTTTCTTCGCGCTCCTGATGAAATCTTTTCCTTTCCTGATATCTTCTAGTGTTTCTATCGACGAAACTCGCTTTTCTTCCTTCTTCCTTCGAGTGTAATTCTGGAGCTTCCCGATGACGATCCAGACCCAACGGCGGAAAAAAGAATCTGAAGATGGCGCCCCAAAGGTGGGACTTCCGCAGGAAGCACGACGACGTCACGGGAGGTGCACCAAATGGTGTACGTCGACGCCCACCTGGGCTACGAAAAAAAACCCAAAAAAAAACAAAGAAAAGACTACGAATCCGGACCCAACCACAAGATCACGGAATAATGCAGCATAGTGAATCCAGAAAGATTCACGCTGCAAAAGGACTTGTACCGGCGAACCGACACATTTTTCCTCTGCAGCACTTGACAAGCGAAGGTGATCAGCTTGCGTTGACGCTCCTCCGACGGACGAGCGGTGCATAGTGTCGTGTCCAGAATAGCTCCAAGGAACCTTTGGGACCTGGAAGGTATCAGCACCGACTTGGATCTGTTGAGCTGAAGACCCAAGTGGGCGAACAATTGAATGCAAGTTGACACGGCTTGAGAAGTTGCCTTGAGCGACGGAGCCTTGACGAGCCAGTCGTCCAAGTATGGGAACACTTCTAGGGATTGCTTTCTGAGAAAAGCAGCGACTGGTGCCAGCATCTTCATGAATATCCGAGGTGCAGACCGAAGGCCAAACGGAAGCACCTTGAACTGGAATTGGCTCTTGCCTACTGTGAAGCGTAGTTATTGCCTGTGAGCTGGGTGGATTGGAACGTGGAAGTACGCATCCTCTAAATCCAGGGACGCCAAAAAATCGCCCGGATTCAGTAGACGGCGAATATCCTGGAGAGTGACCATCCTGAAGGAGAGCTTGATGAGATAGGTGTTAAGCTCCCTTAGGTCTAGTATAGGACGCCACGTATCTTCCGTCTTCCGAACCAGGAAGAACCTGGAATAGAAACCCTTGCCCCTCTGCGAAAGAGGTACTGGTTCTATCGCCCCCTTGATGAATAGTTGGTGGGCTTCGAGATGTAACAGTCGGAGATGTTTTGAGGGACGGGCGTCCGGAGCTCTCGCTGGAGGAAGATCTTGGAATTCCAACGTATGGCCACTCTGAACAATATTCAAAACCCACCGGTCCGATGTTATAAGGACCCACCTGTCCAGACAATAGGAGATCCTGCCCCCCACCGGTGTTCTTGGTAGGGGAGGAACAGTAGTCAGAGCCAGAAGGCCGCTATTGCCTCTTGGCATTGTCTCTTCCCTGACGATTCTGACGTCCTCTCTGGGACTGACGAGAGAAAGACGCCGATTGACCTTGGCGTTGTTTTGAGTACTGATTCTTATAGGACTGTCCTGACTGTGTGGAATACTGACGTTGGTTTCCTCTATAAGTAGAGAACCCTCGTCCACGTGCTCCTCTGAATGGAACCTTGCGATAATTTAAGGATCCTAAGGACTTTGCTGTGTCCGTGTCCTTCTTTATGCTTTGCAGAGCCTCATCGACATGCTTACCAAAAAGCATTTCTCCGTCAAAAGGAAGGTCCAAGATCTTATTTTGGACCTCCTGACGGAACCAGGTTTCTTTTAACCAGCCTTGACGGCGCAAGACCGCTGACCCTGCCAAAGCCCTGAAAGCAGTAGAGGCTATGTCCATAGCACAGTCAATGACTTCAGAAGAACATCTCTCTCCTTCCATGAGAACCTGCCTGGCCTCCTCCTGACTCGAATCTGGCAGTAGATCCATAAACGGCTCCATGTCGCACCACATCTGGCGGTCGTACCTGCCTAGAATGGCTAATGAATTTGCCGCTCGAACCAACAAACTGGCCATGGTGGAAAATCTCTTCCCTACATTGTCCAGCCGCCTGCCCTCCTTATCCGGAGGTGTAGTCAAAGGTGTTGACGGATTCTTGGACTTGCTTTGTGCGGCCTGAGGTATTACAGAGTCAGGCTTTGGTTGTCCTAGAAGACATGCAGGACTGCCCTCAGGGGCCTTGTATTTCTTCTCCAGCCGGGGAAGAACTGGGATGACCGTAGCTGGGTTCTGCATAGTCTTAATTCCCTCATCCCACACATGCTCAATGATGGGAATTGATCTGACCGACTTTTTATACTGCGCCTTAAAGTCATACAGAAAACAGTCCGACTGTTCCACTGTAAGAGGCAGACGAAACCTCTTGGATGCACGCTCCATAAGATTATGGAACCCCCCAATATCTGCCGGAGGCGACACGCTCGTCTCCCGCCCTGCAGCATCTGGATCTTGCATTCCAGAGTCATCAGGATCCACATCCGGATCCCCTGGATCAGTTAGTGGGACCACGTGCCCCTCATCGTCATCATCCGTATCCACATCCTGTGTATCCTCATTGGTAGGTTCCGGATACGAAGTCTGAGGAACCACTACTGGTACCACCATTGGTGAGGTACGGGGTATGTTTTTAGGAAGAGGTGGCAAGTCCACTGCCGGCCCTCGCGGAACCACTGATGTAGATGGGTGCACTGGTGGGACGTCAGGGTGTGATGGAAAACGAGCTCTGTAGTCCTGCAACATCATGCGCAAGTCCGTAACCAGAGCAACTGGTAAAGCTATCATGTCCTGCCTCAAAGTGCGAGGATGTACTTCTTGTTGAACATATTGTTGCTCCTCCTGCTCCTCTTGACCATAATACTCCTCAGTATCAGTCTCTTGCTGCTTTACGTGCAGATCTGAGGGACTGTAGGCATCCCCATACTGCTCACCCTCATCCTCGTCCTCCGACTCATCTAGAAGCATAGATGGTGGTAAAGGCGTAACCCGCCTAGGTGAAGTCATGTCCGGTGTAATTTTCAACCTCTGTATTAAAAATCCAGAATTTTTCGCCGTCGACGGAGTCGTCGTCGAAGGAATCCCAAGCGTCGACGAAATAGACGATGAAATCGTCTACGGCACGGTAGTCTTCGTCGACGGAGTGTGAATCGTCGTCGACAATGAGGTCGTCGACGATGCCTGAATAGTCGTCGACGGTAGGATCGTCAACGGAGCCTTCTTCTTCGTCGACGGCAAGCTCGTCGACGGAGCTTTCTTCATAGTCGACGGGACAACCGTCGACGGTCTCATCGACGACGACGCCGTCATCGTGGTCGTGGTCTTCGTCGGCGACACCGCCGTCGAAGACGAGAATGAAGCTGTCGTAGACGATGAAGCAGACATCGTCGACGGTCCCGTCGACGACACCAAGGAAACCGTCTTTACTATGGAAATCGTCGTCGACGTACCTGCTTTAGTCAACGTCGACGGACGCTGTTTCTTCACCGGAGCCATCTGTGGAGTTCCTGCAGAGTGTTTCTTCGCAGGCTTTTCCTTTTGGGACGGAGGAGAAGATATGGAAACCTCCATTTTGTCCCTAGAGGCTGTGTCCACACCAGCAGCCTGTCCCTGCCTCTCCTTTTCACTTCCGTGAGGAGATTTCATGGGACCAGCCTCCTCAGACCTTTCAGAGATCCCGTGAGGGGCTTTGACAGGGGGTTCCGCAGAGATGGAGGGAGATGACCTACCCCTCTTCTTTGATCTCCTGGATGAGGTGCCAGAAATCGAATCCTCCTCATCTGAAGAGAGAACCTCCTTCCTGGTCTTCAGCTTTTGCAGCCATGTTAGCAACCGACCTTCTCTGTCCCGCAAAGTCTTGGTAGATAAGGTCCGACAAATCTTGCAGTCTGTGGCCTTGTGTTCCGGGTATAAGCAGTAAATACAACTCTCATGCTTATCCTCAATGAAAAGTCTCTTCTTTCCACAAGAAGCACAGGGTCTGAATAAGGCTTTCTTTTCCTTTTCTGACATAATGTCACTATAGATGGTAAAATGTAGATTTCTAAGAGAAAATTTGTGAAAAACTGAGCAGAGCTCAGTGGAGACTCCCTAGCACAACGTGCGGTAGAAAAATCTGAGGTTCTGAGCTCTCTCAGGAAGGTTCCAAAGGGTGAGGCTGTGCTGATTAATCCTGGCAAAAGTTTGGGCTCTTTTACACAAAGAGGGTGATATACTACAAAATGAGATGAGGCCTAAGCCTATTTTCTCTTTTGTTTCTATGGTTATGATATATTTTTTGTTTACCGAGGCTCCCATTCTGACGACGGGGAATGATACAAAGCATGAGAATCTATGAAAGTTCCAATACTGGAGTAAGTTGCACTGCCAGGGCCACTCGGGCGGCTGGTGCATGGTGCTTTTGAGCCTTCGGGCGCTCAATGGATTGCAATGGAAAAGCTCAAGGACGAACAAAGGCTGCAAGTTCGGGGACGAAGATTCTTCAGGTGTGACCACCACTTTGAGAGGTAAGTTGGATATTTGGAGGATGGATAGGTACCCAGGAGTCAGGCACAGGGGGCCGCAGGGCGCCACGGTGCCTTTTGGTGTCGGGAAATCTTACCCTCTGTTGATCGCGGGGGGGGGGGGGGTTCATTGTGTCTGAGGCTGCGGGCATCGTCAGGAGCATTGAGGTGGGTCTATGGGTGCCGGATTCGGGGTCACAGTCCCCGGGGGGACGTCCTCAGGGTCTTTGTCCACTTCAGCACAGGCCAGGCTTGGCGGGTGCAGAGTTCGCGTTTTGGGGCTGATGCCAGGGGTTAGATACTTGTGCTCGGGGGAGTCCCAGATGCTCAGAGTCACCAATTGGCCAGGTCCTCCGGGGTTTGTGAGGTCGCTGGCCACAGAAGGTGCTGGGATTTAGCAGGAGCAGGTTCGAGGGTCGAGAGGCCGGTAAGGCTGGGGCCAAAGCAATTTGTCTTCCTCTTCTTAGCAGCTGCATGGCAGGTCTTCTTTCTTCTTGATTTTCTTTGCTGTTTTGGAATCTGGAATCCAAGGAAGGAAGGTTCAGGGTGCCCCTAAATACTAAATTTAGGGGCGTTACAGGTAGGTAAAGGGCAGGGACCACTGGGTCCCTGTCCTGTGGTGGGTACACCCACTATCCTGCCACTCTGCTGTGGGAGGAGGGCAGTTGCCTAGTCCCGATTGGGTAGGGCTCCCCATCTTCAAGATGGCAAGGGCCCGGAGATGTGCTTCACCTCGCCTCCCCCACCTGAGGGGTGGGGTTGGCAGAGGCTGGCACACCCCCTGTCCTTACTTGCGGTTTCCGGCCAGTCTTTCTGCCAGAGAGGCGGGTTTAGAACCGGCAGGGGCCAGTTGCTGGGTACAGCAAGTGGCCTGGAGAAGCTCACAAAGACGGCATGCCTTTGAAGTTTCCCATGCCCATCCTGGGGGAGGAGACCTAGCACCTTGCCCAGGATGTGCATTGTTGCAGGCCCAGGAGAGCGGATGGCTCTCTACCCAGGGGTCCAGCAACAGGTCTGCTGTGTGGCAGCCTAGGCAGCTCCTCAGACTAGACGTGGATTGTAGGTTAGGTTCAGGGGTCATCTCTAAGATGCCCTCTGTCGTGCATTGTACATTAAATCCCACACTGGCATCAGTGCGGGTTTAATGTGCTTAGACGTTTGATACCAAACGTGTTGACGACCTCCCAGCACCATATACTCTTAAATGGCAGCACTGCACTTACAGTGCTCAGGAATGGACCTGGGTACTGTAGGTGCACAGGGCTCATGCTCCTGTGTCCACACCACTGTCTTAGGGCACCCAGCTAGAGGGGTGGCTGATGTATGCCAGGGCAGTGTAGGTTGTGGGCATGGCACACATGGATGTGTGCCATGTCGACTCTCTGTTTTGTCCTGTACCCAGACACTCAGCCTGCAAGGGCAGTGTGTTTGTGTTAGGGTACAGGGCCTCTAAGGGTGGCACAGTAAGTGCTGCAGCCCTTAGAGGTCTTCCATGGTCACAAGGCCCTGCGTAGCTAGGGTACCATTTACCAGGGGCTGACATGTGGCCAGGGTTTGCCAATTTGGCTTTTAAGTTTTAGGGAAGGAACATTCAGCAATTAAGCAATAAGTGGGGTTTACCATGCAAGAAAGATGGCACTTTCTCACTGTTAGGTCATCTGATACACAAGGTTTTCTTTATATGCGCATCTTCCATCACATTTGTGAGCCCCACACTTATCTGGTACCATGCAGACATTGGTTTTAGGACTTCATACTGTGAAGCCTTGCATGATCTCATCCATTTACTCTTACATTTTTTTTTTAACCATTTAACAACTTTCATTTTCTTCCAATATAATAAAGCTCACTATCAAGACTTACGACAACAACAGAAAATGTGTCCAGCCTTTTTCACTAAACATATGGGTAGTTAACCTTCAAAAACTCCCTCCTCCAGTGGACACTCCTCAAGATCAACTATTTAAAGATCATAACTCGGGGGGGGGGGGCAAGGAAAACATACCAATTACGGTAGTTTGCAGTCAAAGGTATTGTCCTGAGTGTCATAAGCAAAACTCTTGCACCCAATATTAAATAAACTACACATTAGTTTAAAAAAAAAAACTTGCTTGGGGCAAAGTATTTTGGGGGCATGCTAGGCAACACAATTTAAGAAATGTAATTTGGAAACTAATTTACGAGACACTTTCAGAGATACCCCATCATAAGCTCCTGTTAACAGGAGATTATGGTTTGAGACAAAACATTCATTAAGTTGAGCAACTACTCCATATATTAGAAAGTTATTCCACTGCTCTTATGCATTACAGGTGGCCTCCTACTGGGAAGAACAGTGGCAATTTATGGAGTATGAAAGGAGTTCAAATAGAACTGCTCCTAAACCTGTAAGAGATCAGGTAGATGGTCTTATCTTTGACCTTGAGAAAGATCTAAGTTAGGCACATATTGACCATAGGGAACTTGTCACTTTAAATTCTTCTTGAGCACATATTGCCTCAGTCATTACTTAAGGACGCACAGACTTTTGTACTAATGTTCATTTGTAGAAGGTGTCTCATGGCCCACTCCATTAAAGAGCAAGATTAGAAGGCTAGAAATAGATTTCCTCAGAGGTCCAATGGCATGGACTAGTAACTTAAGTGGTTTTAACTTTCAGCTCTTAAGTTTCCTTATAAAAGCATTTTACCGGGTCCCTGGAAAGTAAGCGAATGCAACACTACAGTATTTCTTCCTAAGTCATTCAATGCCCTTGTCAAAAGGCTATTACATTAAAAACTTACCAACAATGCCTCCGTGTTAGTGTCTCTAGGTGGGTTTTTCATTAATCCGTTCACCCGTGGACTGGATGGTTCATTGTCCGACAATATGATGACGTCTGGCGACGTTGCTCTCTTTTCCCGCTTGATTTCACTGTGGGATTAAAGAGATTAAATCAATGATAAAGGCACATTCTGTCAATTAGCATTAAGACTGTGACAATAGTTTTTTGTCCCTATGCATGAATATTTTCTGCAACCCTCCATCAAAATACTGCGGAGTCTGATGAAACTAATTAGGCTATTTCAAGGTGTGCCTTCAATGGAATAAAAAGGAATTAGCAAAGCAAAGTGGCCTCTCAATGCAAAAGGTTGCTGGTTGCCGCCATTAGCTTTGTTAATACTTGAGAAATTGTGCCTGCATTGGCAAAGTAAAAACCATACCTGCAAGCTGTCTATCTGGAAGGATTTCCTATATTTCCCAAGCCAGCGGTCAATTTGCATATAGACTCAATGTGGCAGCCATTTTGGAACCTTTTCCAGAGATTCAGGATGGCTGCTAGATTAAAACTAGTAGTTCCAAGATGGCAGCCACGTTGGACGGTATAAATGTAACCCTTCAACATGGCTAAATGATTTTTCTATACTTTCAATATACAGCCTTTGTCAAAGGCAATAGATTAGGGCAGAGAGAGAGGGGCAGAGAATTGGAAAGACACCAAGACGTGCAATGCTTTGTGTCAGGGTGGAGGGGGAACATGGAGGCAGTTTAGAGGACCAACAGAACAGAGAAACACTGGGCTGGGGAGACAGAAGGGAATGGAAGAAAGAGAAAACTAGCAAGAGAAAAAAGGACGAGGACAATTAAGTGCTTAGTCACAAATGCCATAGAGAAACACAAGGAAAATTGTTCCTGGATAACAGTGCAAGGATCCGCTGAAACAATTAAAAAAATGTTTTTAAATCAGGATGAAATCTGAATGCTCCTTGGTTGGAACAAACAAGAATAGGTATGAAAGTCAAACAAATCAGAATTAGGGATTAAATAAAGAAAGCTGTGCATGCAAGAGCATGGTGCGGACCTAAAGCGAACTTTACGTGTTCCTTGAAGTGTTGGTTACGAGGCTGGCTCTGAAAAGGCATCCAAAGCAGCCTGTAGATAGCTCCACAAAGAGTTTTGGAAGTTGAAGGGGGTCTAAAGTACTGCAGAAGAATATTTTGTGTTGTGACCAAATACATAAGTACATTTAATGAAGATATAGGGCTGAACAAATAGACAAATACTCTTCATTACATATAATAAACAAAAACCTGGTATACAAATGGGTGCTGAATGGGTATTGCTGCTTTAGTGATTTCAGTTCTGACTCTCATGCCTTGAAGAGTCTGTTACCAGTTTATAAATTAACTACGTAAGATTATTAAAACAGGACCAGAGAACATGGTGGCCACGTGTTAAGGCAGCTGTGGGCGCCAGCGAGGGGAAAATGGAGCCGCAGGCACTGAGAAGCTCCTGACTGCATTGCGGAAACGACGTACCGGTTTGCGATGGTGTAACCGGCTGAGTCGGCAGGTTTCGGGCCATCGAGTTGCTGGGATTCAGGATCGTGGTGGAGAGAGGCGGCCAAGGAGCTTCGGCGCTGGAGGGTGGACGGCGTTGGGGTCGGTGGCAGAGGCAGCACAAGTCGTACTCCAGGACAAAGATCCCTGCAGTCTTCCTCTCTGGGGGACCTGAGATGGGGAAAGCCGGGAGAGAGGAAAAACAGCACTAAAAAAAAGAGCGGGTAAGAACTCTTCAGTCCCTACCTATGGAGAAAGGTGAGGCTGGTGATAACAATTCAATGTATACCTTGCTAACTAGGAATATCAGCGGGGCAAGGTAAGACATTTACAGTTTTTTCCAATAGAGTCCCCTCTGGGTACAGTTCAGGAAGCAAAGAACGTGACCAACGGAAGGCGGGGTCGGCAGGGTGGGGGCGACCAGGGCTTTGCAAGGCAGGAAAACCGGTAAATCCCCATCAAAAAACACTAGGGAAAGAACTAAAAAGCTAACAACCCTACCAATTAAAATAACACTCTTGCTCAAGTCATTTTTCAGTGTTTTACCCAGCCTTCAGAGAAGGGGAAGCTCTAAAGAAGTGATCTCTGTTAAAAGTGTGGGAATGGAGGCACCTAATTTGGTTTTGAATGCTATAGAGAGTGACAAGAGTAGCGCACCCCCCTCAAATTTGGACTAATTAGGTCGGAATTAATTCCAGAATAGCCCAAATGAATATAGTCACAGTCCCCACTAGCAACAGGTTTGTAGTTTTGGCAGTGACTGAATCGCCAGAGGAGGCTGAAGATCCTTATACACGGAGGGATAAAAATGGCGAAAGCAGATAGGTGTCCCTGGGAAAAGCAGATCACTCACTGAGGAGTATCCTATTGGAGTTAAACGAAATTAAGAGTTGTTTTGAAGTTTCAGAGGCTAATCAGCTCTGCACACAAGCTTCATGCTCCGAGTTAACACAAAAATTGGATGAGGTTACTTTTCACACTAAGGCCTTGGAAGATGAGGTTGGACAAATCAAAAAAGATATGACAAAAAAATGCAACTGAGATCCCCAAGTTGGTTAAGCAAAACTAAAGGCTAAGGAATGATTTTGAGAGACTGGAGAATAACTCACGATGAAACAACCCACGGGTTTTCGAATATTCCGGTAGCAGGGGAGGGTACGGATATGAAGGCCTTTATAATTAACATACTAAGGAACACAGTCCTAAAGGATAATGACATCAACCTTGAACAAGAGATCCAAGGAGCCTTTCCGACAACCCCCAAAGGATCAAACCCAGGAAGATCTTAGTGAATTTTCTTTCATACTCTGTTAAAGAAGCAATCCTTAGCAGGGCCCTAAAAGATGGGCCATATACAGTGAAGGGATTTCAAGACAAGACCGGAGGTTATAAATATGCAGATTACTTTTGTGAGAAGTTGGCCTGATATATGATGTCACTAATTCTAGTGTACACCTTGTATCAGTCCAAACAACCCTTATGGTGATTGGTTGTAAAGTCAACCTTATAGACCAGCTATCCTAGTGGTAGCATGGACAAGAGCAGTCTTAGGCTAAACGCTGAATGGCATGTGAAGCCAGCTGTTATACCATATGTAATCCCTTGAATACCAAATGAAAGGACACCACAACAGATATATATATAAAAATAGAATGTATTTATTCTAGGCAAACCCTCAGCACTCTTTATGAGATTCGAGGTAAGTACAACACAGTCTTATTTAAGCATACATGAAGTCACACAGGTAAGTAAATACAGTTAGGCCCTAGGGGCCACGCAAACCATATACTAAGTAAGTGGTATAAGGACCACTATCACGAACACAGGATAGGCCTATGGAATCGCTGGGGCTACACTATACTACCAAAGGTTAGGAAGTGGGAGGCCCACGGGGTTCAGGTGCAGAGTGGAAACACTCACGCGTAATGCGTAAAAGTCGATAGAATTACTAGCAGTTAGAAATAAGCAGTTTTAGGACACTTCTGGTATAGCTAGAAAGTCGAGACTCGGAAACTAGACCCTAGGATAGTCAATACCCTTGTGAGCACCGAAGTACCCAAGTTACCTAGCCCACGGGCTGCGGGTGCATAAGTGTGAACTTGCGTCGGGTTTCGTCGTGGACTTCTATGGATGCCTGAAGGAAAGTTGCTGACAGGCAGTCAGTGAAGAGTGTCCGGTGGATCCCAAGGTAGGGATCAAGAAGGAAGGAACCTGCAAGCAGAAGGGACAGAGTCTAGGTCACCAGCCAGGAGCCGGGAAGGAACCAGGCGATGTCGTGAAGATGTAGGTGAAGAGGTGAAGCTTGTCGCAGCAGCCACGGGTACCAGGAGACGTCGAGGACGACCAGGACCAGGAGGTGAGCTGTCCCACGAAGGCTTTTGCTGTTGGCGGCGACGAAGTCGAGTCAGGACCCAACAAGCCTTGGCAAGCGGAACCCACGCAGGATGGAGGACTTGCTTCTGGTGCAGACCAGGAAGGTCTGGGGTGCTTCTCTTTTACAGAGGAGCGGGTGCCAGTCTGGAGGAGCGGGACCAGCAAGATGAAAGTAAAGGTTCGTCGTCGCAGAGGCTACTAGCCAACGGGCCAGCAACCGGACAACACGTCGAGCAACACAGGTGCAGAAGGGCCCCACGCAGAACACGTGAAGTGTGGGGAGCTGGTCTTCTTTGCAGATGGTGCTCGGGAGTGGGGCTTCTCAATTCCCCAAGCACAGCCTCGAGGAAGCCTCAGAAGTCGCGCTAGTCAGTTACTAGCCACTTTTCCCAAGTCGCCGGTCTCACGTCCCTCGTCGCCTCCACGGGTCTCAGCTTCGGTGGAGAGGTGGATCTGGGTCAGAGGTGTTTGGAAGTCACGGCGCTGGTCAGTCTCTGCAGTCGTCCCTCGTAGGATCAGTCGCAAAGCAAGCAGCGGTCGCTGGATGGTGCCTGGTTGCCCAGGGTGGTCACTCCTTGGCCACAAGGGAGATTTCTTCAGTCTTCTTCCTGAGGTCGAATGTCGATGGTCCAGAGTTTCTGTTCAAGTTGCAGATTCAGGTTAATCTAATTTAGCAGGGCTCAACTAGCTACTAATATACTGGGCTAGTGGGCTGGGCTACCTGCAAGGTCCCTCCTATGGGTGGGACCAGGAAGGGGCGTGGCTACACCCCCTTTCCTTTGTCCAGTTTCGCACCAGAGCTGGGGCTGGAGTGCCCCAGCATCAGTTTGAACTGGACTATGCATGAGACACCTTGTGTTGCCCAGGCAGTGTCTCGTTTCATTCAACCCTCCCTGCCCCAATACACTAAATCCTGTCTAGGGTGGTGCTCGCACCTCCCAAGGCAGGAAACCTATTGTCCAAGCCTCCCTCGCTGGAAGGACTCCCAGCAGCAGGAGGTCAGACTTGTGTCTGTGGCAGCAGCATCCATTTTGTGATGCTGGGGCTCTGGTTAACTTTAACCGGGTAAGTAGGTTTCAACAGGTCTTCTCCCTCTAGAAGGGAGGAATAATATCCTCATTGCCAGAAATGGTATGGGGGTATTATTCCAAAGTGTTAGACACCTTACACGACATGTTTCGATAAAGCCGAACCATAGTTACTGTTAGACCTGTCAGCCCTTTGGGTGGTCCCTCCTCATCATTATTTATTTTGTCCCACTTTTGCCTCAAACCCTGTTAGTATTTTTCCTTTTTGGGAACCACCAGACTTTTTCGTATTGATGCAGATTCAGGGAGCCATTTTATCTACCCCTGGAACTTCTGTCTGAGGGCCTGGAGCACAAAATGGTGGCCACCTGTGACCTCATCAGAACCCACTGGAACCTACCAGCACCTTCCAGAACATTCCAGAACCCTGTGACAGTTGGAGGCGGTTTGGAATGTTGAGAAGCTAAAGCCAGAGTTGACAGTTGGAGCTGGCAGTTGGCACCTGACTGGTGAAGAGAGAGGAGCAGAAACCTGAAGGAGGAAGGAGTGAGGCAGCAGGGGTGGAAACTTGTGCCTGGAGTGGGGTCCATAAACCCACCCTTGATACTAGTCCCTACTGACTGAGCCCAGCCTGGAGCCCTGTGTGGGACAAAGCAAGAAAAACCATCTTAAGGACCTGGACAGCAGGAACAGGCCTTAGAAGTAAAGAAAAGCAAGAATCTGACATGTTTATTGGTTTCCCTGGAGTCCGACGTCGAGAAGCCTGAGACCTGGAGCCCGAGGTGGAGAAGCGGCGCTGACTGGAAAGCAGACGTCGTACCCGGAGCCGCCAGAGGTCGAGAGAGGGCGCCGACGGAGGTCGTGAGGAGTACCAGAGGTCGAGGAGGAAGTCACCCGAGGTCGAGTGAGCGGCGTCGACGGGGGAGTGAAGTCCGCCCTCCGGAGTCACCGGAGACCGAGGTGAAGCGTGCCGGAGGTCGGGAGTGGAGATCGCACTCCGGAGTCGCCGGAACCTGAAGAGAATCGTGCCGGAGGTCGGGAGTGGAGGTCGCACTCCGGAGTCGCCGGAACCTGAAGAGAATCGTGCCGGAGGTCGGGAGTGGAGGTCGCACTCCGGAGCCGGCGGAAGTCGACATCGAGCCAAGACAGCCCGACGTCATCGAATCGGAGGTCGACATCGAGCCGAGGCCGCCGACATCGAACCGGAGCTGCCCGAAGTCGACATCGAGCCAAGACAGCCCGACGTCATCGAATCGGAGATCGACATCGAGCCGAGGCCGCCGACATCGAACCGGAACCGCCTACCGGCGTCGTCAAGAACTGACATTGTGCCGAGGCCGCCGACATCGAACCGGAACCGCCTCACGGCGTCGACACGACTCCAGCGGCGTCGGAGCTTCATAAAAAGGGCAGTAAGTGGAATAGAGGGCGCCTAAGGCCCTGTGGAGCTCTAAGAGACCATCCCAAGGGATAAAGAGGTGTTCGAACCAGCCTGGAAGTGCCAGGGGTGGACTGAGACTGATACAGTGACCTGTGTGAGGGGTGGTGTAGTTTGGGAGAGCCAGATTCCTAGATTACTCTTGATCTACCTCAGTTTTAGCCTCAGCCTTACCCAAGCTAGGTGAGACACCCACAGACCATCCACCTAACCACAAGCTGTGACTGGGCCAAATCAGCCCATAGTATTTTAAATGTGATCTGATTTTACAAATGTCATTGTTGGCTGGTATTATTTATTGAGGGTACCGTATTTATTGTATTTATCTAAATTATTCCTGTAATGTATTTATTGTCCTGAGCTAACTTATTCCTGTACAGTATTTATTCCCTCACAGTATTTATTTGACCTGAACCTATTTATTGCACCTGTAAAGTGTTACTATTTATTTGACCTGCACTTTTTAAGGAGAAGCCTTGTGTTCTGTGATTGTATTATTATTTATTTAATCAGCAACTAAGAGAAGAGAAGATAAACACAGAGATATTTTCATAATTTTTAAGGTGTAGTGTCGTTTTTGGAACGGATGCACGCATGGTTATTGTATGGGTATTGCGTATGCTTAACACGGTGCCTGACCCCTGACCACTCGAGCCAAGCTACCACTGTGTATGTCTGGAAGGACCCCGTTACCACCACCCTTTCCGGTGTGGGAGTGGGGTTTTTCTAACAGTTACCATAACCGTTTAAGATTATAAGGCACTTTAAGAGTATATGGTAGGCTATGTCATAGAACAGCTACAAGGACATGGTTCCGAAAGCTGCAGACAGCTTAGCTCATGCTAGAGCACCATCTCACATGTTACCAAGCACTCTGCCTCCAGGATTGTTAAGGACTGCCATAGGAGTGGCTGATAGGTACACGTGTCTATATATAGGGTAGGTATAGGAATATTAAACCTAAGCAAGGGGTGATTACACGACCTTGCCCCAGCTGAGTGATCAGCCAGTTGTGTCATAATGGAAGGCCAGGCCAGGGGTGGCATAATACATGCTGCAGCCCCTGGTAGGCCTAGGGTACATCTATGCCCTGGGTACCCTAGGTACACTGTACAGGGGCCAATAAGGTGACCCTATCCAATTGGGTTATGCACCTAAAGTACATAGTATTAGTTTAGAGAGAGAACAGCTGGGCTGTGGGTCTGATTGGCAGGCCCACAGCCACATCTAAGTCGAAAACCAGTGAAGCAAAAGCAAAAAGTGGGGGTGAACATAGAAAGCAGACCCTACTCTCCTACAACTTTTATTGCCACCTCCTTGCAGCACTTCAAAGTATTACAACTATGGAAGCTGGGGGCCAATGTCCAATTAAAATTCCCCGCAATGCTTTGCATAATGTGGGATAACCAAACGTATAATTATCGCACAGTTGAGGATATCGACGCATTAATGGATAAAAGAAAAAAGAAAAAGGAACTTGAAAAATGATAAGCAGTCTACTAAGGACCGGCTGATTCAGGAATATGGAAAACGAAACTTGGATTTGTTGAAGTGCGGCAAGTTTGTTTATTTCTCCAGTATTGGGGTGTCTTTCATCGATTCACATGCTTGAATATTCCCAGTCGTCGGAGTGGGAGTCCCACGGTAAATAATATAGCAATATATACAGTCATAATATATAAGTAATCATATAAAACAGAGATATAAAAGGGTGATAAGCATCAAGAATGTCCCTATATGAAATCTCCATAGAGATACATGGAGAGAGAAAAAAGACATTCGCAGTCTATCTCTGTCATTATGTTGGTCCAAACTACAGCCAATCAGGCGCCAGCTCCTCTCTAGAAACCTTCTCCTCAGAGCTCCTCACCTCAGATTTTCTACCGCACTTCGTGTGAAAGGGAGTCTCCCTGAGCTCTGCATCTTCAAGTAAGAAGTCTCTGTTTAGAGCTTGTTCCTCTTGTGGAAAGCTGCGCTTATATTCAGAGGATCCACACAGTAAGTGTATTTACTGTCTTTACCCTATACCCGCCGCTGTGAGCTTCCCCAGGCCACTGCAACCCCCCACTCTGGCGGGAAGCTTGGCCGGAAACCCCAAATAAGGACAGGGGATGTGCCAGCCTGCCAACCCCACCCCTCAGGTGGGGGAGGCAAGGTGAAGCACATCTCCGGGCTCTCGCCATCTTGAAGATGGGAAGCCCTGCCCAATCAGGACTAGGCTACTGCAGGATAGGGGGTGTACCCACCCCAGGACAAGGACCCATTGGTCCCTGCCCTTCACCTACCTGTAACGCCCCTAAATCTAGTATTTAGGGGCACCCTGAACCTTCCTTCCCCAGATTCCAGATTCCGAAATTACAAGAAGAGCGAGAAGAAAAGAAGACCTGCCCTGCAGCTGCGAAGGAGAGGGAGACACCAACTGCTTTGGCCCCAGCCCTACCGGCCTGTCGACCTCGAAACTGCTCCTGCTCCAAGCCCGGCATCTCTTGTGGCCAGCAACCTCAGAAACCCCGGAGGACCTGGCTACCTTTGAACTCTGATCCCCTGGGACTCCCATGAGTAGAGGCTCTACTCAGAACCTACCTTTCACCCCTGGCAGCAGCCCGGAACCGCGAACCCAGCACACTCTGCACCAGCCAAGCCTGGCCGGTGCCGGAGTGAACAAAGACCACGAGGACGACCCCACGGCGACTGTGACCCAGAGTCCGGCACCCAAGGACCTCCCTCAACACTCCTGAAGAAGCCTGCAGCCTCAGAACCAAATACGATCAACAGAGGGTAAGATTTCCCAACACCAAAAGGCACCCCTGCACCCGGCGGCCCCCTGTGCCCAATCCCGGGGTACCTACCTATCCTCCAACTACCCAACTTACCTCTCGAAGTGGTGGTGGCACCTGAAGAGTCCTCGTCCCCGAGCTTGCAGTCTTTTTCTAAACTGGAGATTTCCCATTGAAATCAATTAGGCGCCCGAAGGCTCAAAAGCACTCTGCACCCAGCCGCCCGAGTGGCACTGGCAGTGAAAACTCTACACCTACCTACTTCCCCACTTGCCCTGAGTAGGTGACCAGGAGCCCAGCCCCCACAGCCACGGGGCCTGCTAGCCAGCAGTCACCAACCACGGGCCCCCTGCCTCCCATAGGATAACATTGGGCCTACCTCACTCTGCACCCGGCTGCCCCTGTTCCCTGAGGGTGTAACAACTGTACTTACCTGACTCTGGGAGACCCCCGAGTCTATACTAAGAACCTTAACTCTGCCAGTCGAATACTTACCCAAAAGCCGATAACTCACTATTCTTCCATAGGGTAACATTGACTGGTTTCACTTGAAGAAAAAAAAGTGTGGAGTTTCTAAACTTTAAAATATTCACCTAAAATCAACTGAGCAACGAAATCGAAAATACTCACCTGCTATTAGAAGAGATCCCAGTGCTGGATCTTGGTGCCCAGCACTGACCCTGAAAAGTAATCACAACCATACTTACCGCGAACTCAATTTTCTTCGATAGGAAACCATTGACTGTTTTTCTGTGAAATTTCTTCTAAGTGTCGATTTTTGAAAACTGCAAATATTCTTTAAAAATCGTACCAGCTGTGAAAACGTATAACAGGAAAACAAAATAAGCTTTACGAGAGAGACAATAGTATTGGCCCATGAGTAGTCACATGACAGGGGTGACCAATAAGGCAACGAGTCTCTTAGAATAAATAGAAGACTGCGGGAGATAACAGCGGAAATCGCAAACCGCATGAAGGAATTATCCCCGCATGGACGAAATAGCCTGCATCTCATAGGTAAGAGAAATAGGAGGGTAAAACAGATTGCGAGATCACTTGTTTTCGCTGGAATCTAGTAGAGGAACCGTTGGCTTTATTATAACTTTGCCAGTGGTTAACATAACTTAGAAACCCTTCAAAAACTCTTTTCTCATTATAGAACAGGGGAATTAACAAACAGAGGACGTCTCATCTAGTGTCGGTCCTCACACAGATCCTATTCGAGCCTAATACTACAGATTGAAAGAAAAGGGACAACATGCGGGCCATATCATAACATCAACAAGAAGGTAGGAATGGATCCAATATATTGAGGGGCGAATGAGATGAGTTTAGAAGGTCGTATATAGAATGGACATGACCCCAACATGTATGCATTATAGATCAGGATATATTGACAACAGCAGCCGGGATAACCGAACAAACAAGAAACAGTTCCCAACATCCCATGACAAGCCGTAGCAGAATAACTCGAGCGAAAACGGAAATAAGGTGAGAATATCTAGATCACACAACCCAGAAGTATGGGGTAAAGTAGTGCAGTTTAGAAAACGCAAAATAGACTGGACATGATCAAATCTATATGCCTTACAGATTATCTAACAGCGACTAACGAAGGCGGAACATCTAATCCCGAAAAAAATAAGAAATGTTGCCCATCTATCTATAGTGGGTTGCAATAATAAGGATAAAAGAAAGAAGAATATACTCAGGTGAGAACATCCATTATATATAGTTTAAAAAATATGAACATGGTGGGTCTAAAAGAGGAACTTGGAGAACGCAAATCAAGCACCTATAGTTAAGGTGAGGGAACCTAAGACAAAACTCTTGGATAGCGAATGACCTAGACAGAAATATAGAAAAGAGGGTAATAAATGGGCCAGTCTGGATAGCTTAAAGTTCAAAATAAACAATCAGGAATAAGGCTTATATTGGATAATTGACCAATACATAATTATAAAATCTTTTTTCCTTTAGCCGGGAATTTATAACTTAACACCGAATGAGAGAAAACACCGATCACTGGTCTTGATAAAGATAGCGGCACAAAGACAGCCCATCGAAATGCGTCGACGCATAGGACAAACACAATCCAAAGAAACGGATATCCGCTTGTAGAGATAAAGAGGTCCAAATTTCACAAGTGTTTAATCCTTAGAATTGTCTAAACTGGATGTGTAGCATATGACAAAGTGTAGTGTCTTTTTATGTTGTGTTCCCTCTGTTATGCGGGTTCATAATAGGGTTATGTATTGTATTTTATTTGATCTTTTGACTTTCTTATAAATTATACAGTGAACGCTCCTAGGTCGCAGTTTTCTTCGTGTGAACTTTCACTTTAAAAAGAATTTTGCTCCTCTTAAGTTGCTTCAAGGGAAGAAGGTAGCCAACAGCCATCCACTTTCAAAGTCGCAAGACAACGCGATTTAAAGTTCGTTCCCGATGGGAATAAAATTGGCATCTTTTTTTCAATTCCAACTAGCGTTCGTGAGAAAATATTGTCAGATGGTGGGGGAAAACTACAGAGGGCGTAAATGGCTGAAAAGCAGCATACTGCACATGCCAGTAATCGGGATGTAGATGAGACCGTTGTAATGAAAACTTCAGAATCCCTTTAACGGACCCATGAATTTACTGGCTAGGAAGTCCGCCGCTCTGGAAACCCGTGTCAGACATTGAGGGGCTGTAATTCCCCAATGAAAAAGTCCTGCGGAATGTTGTTCTCGCGGTCTCCCGGTTAAGGGGACCGCATCTGGCACCAGTAGGCTGCCTGGCACTCCAGGGGACTAGAGAAGAAAACATGCGGCCTCTTTTGTCGGTGAACTTTTCTTTATGGACTGCTGGAGATGGAGTGAGTGCAAGCTCTTTTGTGTAGCGCCGGGAGTAGGAGGAGGATTGGAGCCACCCAGAGGGACTCGAATCCTCTTCACCGGCTATTGCTGTCTTTGCTCCTTTGCAGACAATGCGCCTTAAGCCGTTAAGAGGGTCACGGCTTGGGCTGGAGTTTTAGCCAGGCCTGATGCCTTCCAGTCTGGGGTGACGCAGTTACTCCTCTGATTGGCCACTTTCCTGGGTGGTCGACTTTCGCAGCCAATAAAGGAATAGCAAAGCCTATGGGTGATAGGGAAGGCGGGGGTAGTGGTGGTGAGGACCTTGCTACTTGGGGTGAAGGCAAAGAGGAGGGTGTCGTGTAACGAGCACATCTACGATTTCAATGAATGGAGGAGGGGAGTAAAGCCTGTCACTGAACGGGGTCTCCTATTTGGGCTGCAAAGGCAGCCGCAATCTTACATTGATTTATTTGGGGGGGGGGGGGGGGGGTGTTTAGGAGCTGCACGTTGTGGATGAGCCGAGAAAGAGCTGCATTCTTTGCAGTGCTCGAGGTGTCGAGTGGCATTGAGTGTGTGTTAGGGGGTCCAGTCATGTGAAATGGGATAATTAAACGCTACTACAGGGTGTGTCCTGGGTTAATTGCATGGCAGGCCCAAGAGTAGTGCAGTCTTGCACAGTTACTGCGTACTTACGATCATAATTGTCAGGCACCGCCAGGATATTGTGGCATTGATTTGAAAATTTTGCGGCATAAAAAGGAAATTTTCAGGCACACAACTGCATTTATAGCGGCATTTTGCACCAAAATTCGTGGGTAGACCAAATCTGTTTTACTGTTCTATCGTTGAAGTAACGGACAGATGGGTATCCTGTGTGCCCATTGATTAAAACACATCTATAGCTGGATTACAAATGTCCTGTTTGCGCAAGGATTACAGTCACAAGTATTGATGATGCACGTGATAGTTGAGAGGTGCGATAAATATCTTACTTACCCTTTTGTTAAATTTTGGCTGGGAAATCCTGCTAGAATTTAACAAAGGGGAAAAGACTCCATATTTGGTGTAGCAAGTTGATTTTGGAGCAGTGAGCACAAAAATCCACGCGTTAGTCCCTAAAACATCGGAATAGGCTATCATTATCGCATCAGATGCATCTAAACACTTCAGTGCTGGAATGTGATAATTATCGCATTCAGCCCTACACGGGTCACTTCTAATCAGGACCATAGTCTCTAGCTTTATCTAACCTGTGTAGAGCTGGAGGGTCTATATTTCTTTTCCTCATGCAGCAGCTTTACATTGTAGTCATATTACTAATGCTCCACTGTTACATTGTATCCTATTCTTTATTCTGTTGCTTTGCCGTGTAGTCATATGCCTAATGCTGCAGTGTTGTATTAGAGTAATATTGAGGAGACGTTGCCTAGCCCTGCCTGTTTCCTCTCGTGATTGCATTGGCTCTCCGACAAGGCTCAGCCCTTTGAGACAACGAATCCCTCTGCAACTTTGGGCAGAGTACTCCTAGCCTCCTGCCTCCTTTTCTTTGCCTCACCCTTTGCCTCTCAGCACTTGCCTCCTTGTGCTTCTTCGGACTCTCTGCTCTTTCTCTTGCCCCTTTTCGCCACATTATCCACTCCTTCCTGTGTGCCTTTTTGCACTGTTTTCACTCTCCATGCTCTGCTTTTGCGACAACTTGTTGCTTTTTTGCTCCTTTTTCCCCTCACTATCTCCACTGCCTCACATTTGCGTTTCTTTTTACCACTTTTGACTGTTTTCACCCTTTCTCGCTCTTTCTCACCTTATAGCATTTTTTCCGATTGTGTTCACCCTCCTTCACGGGTTGCCTACCTTCACCTGCCCTCCACTGCCTGCCGCATTCTCCTGCTGCATGCTCCTGCCCCCCCCCCGCTCCCCTGGACCTTCTTAATGGCAGCCACAGCTGACTCTCGCACAGACGTGTGCCAATGGCCAGTCCAGCCACTGCACTTTTGGTCCTTTCTACCAGCATAACTACTTCGCCACAGCTCTCCACACTCTGAACCCCAGACACATCTCTCCACGCTGCTTTCTGGCCGGCTCCCAAGATGCATTCTCCTGCACCGTCTGCAGCTTCTTCTGTGCCCTCCTAGCATTCTGTTATGTCATCTCCTTTCCTACTGTCACACTCGCTTATCCGCATCTTGTGACAGACACACAACACCAGCCCCGATTTTCTTTGAGGTTGAACCAAAACTACTGCTGGAGACTAGTACAATTTATCTCCCTCATCCCTAATTCTCCCCTGGTGAATGATCATGTGCGCACTGTTCTACGGGCCCAGCCAATACTGAACAAGCATTTACAATGCAACGGTCTCGGCATTGTTAAAGTTAGAGCTATTGGCATTGCTCATGACATTTTTTTTGTTTATGTTTTTGTTTTTAAAACATGTAAAGAAACGGCAGTGTTATTTACAATGTCAATAGCTTAATAATCAGTGTGTGTGTAGGTGGCTCTGTGTGTGGGTGCAAATGCAATAGGTCTCGCATTTGAGAGTGATTAAGCTATTGACATTGTAAATAACAATGCCGTTTCTTTAACCCCTTCCCCGCTCATGACGGAACCACTCCGTCATGAGCCACGGTTGCGCTGTGCTCATGACGGAGTGGTTCCGTCATGCTACGGCCGTTGGCGGACGCTTCACCCACGCGGCGCTAATTCCCCGCCTGTGCGGGCGATTAGCGCAGTGGGCGGAGACGTGACGGAACCACTCTGTCATGAGCACAGCTCAACCGTGGCTCGTGACGGAGTGGTTCCGTCACGAGCACAGCGCCACCGCGCTGCCCCCAAACCCCCCCAGCGCCGCGCCGGAATTCCTGCCACGGCGAAGGGGTTAAATGTTTTAAAAACAAAAACAAACAAAAATAATGTCATGAGCAATGCCAATAGCTCTAACTTTACCAACGCCGAGACCATTGCATTGTAAATGCTTGTTTACGCTCTTATCGAGGAATTAAAAACCCCACTTCCAGGCCCTGTTCAGACGACCGTTAAGGAATGCGCTTACCCGAGATAGGGCCCCGATTTATGAGGCCTCCGTGCTCGACATGAAGGCCCCTTGAAGTTTACCATTCTTGTTTTCGGCCGGATCAGAGGAGTTTTATGCCTATACAGTGGAATGCCAGAAGCCTCCTCGATGCTATGTTATCAGTGGGGGCAGGGGCGGTGTTGAAAATCGTGCTCCGTGCAAAACAAAAGGTTTGGCTTTGCCGCTAGCTAAACTCGGTCTTTAGTGCTTTTATAAATGTTTGTTATGGCCACTAGTTAAATAGTAGGGAATTAAATACCCTGCTTTGTTGAAAACCGTTTAAAAGAGTCTTAAATTGTCTCTTTAAGCAAAGCTGAGTTCTAGCTATGGCTGAAAACGAAGTAAAGACTGGGAAATATTTGTGCGTTTGAAATGCACTACCAAAACCTTGCATGTGTACCAGCACGGTGCTGCAAATACAGGCACATTAGACTAGTATATATTTCGAATTTGTTTAAATAAATGCGGCTTACATTATTTAAAGTCCTGCGCTTGCGCGTGGAGCAGTTAATCAGTCATGATGCTTTATAATATAGAAAAGAGGAAATTCTTACCACGTTGGTGGATGAAGTATTGCTCCGTGCAGAGCATCCCCTTAACAGTCTAGGGACAGTTTTGTAAAAAAGGCAACAAAAGTGAACTTGCCCTGCTGCATGAGGAATAATTTGAGCAGCGCCAAACAAGCTGCTTTGCTCAATATTTTTCCCTCATGCAACTTGGTATTACCACTTATCTCCTTGGAGTTTCTGGTGGGCCTCCTCTGTTGCATGCGTCTGCTGCTGTCTTTTCACGGAAATCTTTGAGGCACCTCTGATCTCCATGGTGGAAAAAATAATCATAGCTTGCGCACACACACAAGGGGGGTTGTTGCCTCACCAGAGGGATCAGGTTTCGCAACCTCCCAACACAAAAAAAAATAAAAAGCACTTTCCGACTCCAACCACTAGATGGCGGAATATGCACAGTTTGTGAATCTAGAAGACGTCTATGCTGCAAAACCATGGTTTCCGGGCCCATGTTGGAGCAACTAGGATCATTTTGAGAGACTGGTGTTTGAGTTTGCGCACTACTAATGGAATGAATGGGAGTGGCGGAAAAGCGCACGCAAATCTGCCTGACCTATTTATCCATATCGCATTGCCCTTGGACAATGGGTCTGGATACCTGGCGGCCAAGGTTGGACATTTTGCGTTTGCGTGTGTGGCAAACAGATCTATGTCTGGATGGCCCCACATGTGAAAGAATGGATGAAGAACTTGAGGATGAAGTTCCCATTCGTGTATCTGCTGTGTCTGAGGACTGAGCAGATCCGCAATCTGATTGTGTATCCCTGGAGGATATTCTGCTAGAAGGTATATCTTTTGTGGGATGGCCCATCTCCATATGTTTTGCGCTAGTTGAGAAAGCTGCAAAGAAGTGTTCCTCCTTGTTTTTGTATACAATACATTGCTGTCATATTGTCCGTGCGGACAAGGACAGTTTTGTTGGTGAGATGTGGCTGGAATTATTTTAATACTAGAAAAAGATTGCTAGTAACTCCAGCTGGTTGGTGTGGAGCACTTTTTGTTGAGGGGTCCACCTGCCCTGAACGGGGTGGTTTAAGAGATGGGCTCCACAGCCGGTGAGTGATGCTTCCGCTGTTAGCACTATTTGTGGAACTGGGTCTAGGAATGGCCGTCCTTTTGAAAGGTTTTGTGTGTTCCTCCACTGCAGAGAGGAATGTGTGCGGCTGTCCAACAACACCAGATCTGAAAGTTGACCTCGAGCCTGGTTCCACGGACGTGCTAAGCATTCCTGTAAAGGGCGCATCTGCAGTCTTGCATGGGGTACTATGAAAATGCAAGAGGCCATCATTACTATGAGCTGCATGAACACTCGAGCTGGTAGTGAGTTTTCGGGTTGAAATTTTGTGATGAGGGTTTGCATACTGGCTATCCTGGCTGGATATGGGTGTGCAAGGGCTTTGGAAGGGTCTATTGTGGATCCTAGATACTGATGTATGACGCTGTATCTTAAAGCATTACATTGGCTCCCAGTTAGGGAGCGGATACAGTTTAAGACCTTAGTAATGTTCTTTAAGGCTCTTCATGGCAAAGGGACCAGCTACCTTACAAGACGTGTTGGTTGGTACACTCCGACTAGAGCACTTAGATCAACAGAGGGGGCACTCGCCTGTGTCCCAAAGTTCGCCTGGCAAATCTTTCAGCCTCTTAGGGGCTTAGGCATGGAACAAACTTCCGCTGCCCCTTAGACATGTGAGATCTGATGAGTTTTTAAAAAACTGTTGAAAACCTGGCTCTTTGGAAGTTAAACCATCTTTGGGCTACCAGCTATGTGATTCTGCAGTGCAGGGACACTCCTTTTGGAGTAGCTGATTGCTATATAAACTCTTTCATTCATGTATGTGGGAGGGATGGAGATGTTATTTGGTGAGGTTTATGGTGAACCCCAAGTTGTGGAGCAGATGAATTGTTTGGTAAGTGTGATGAAAACACTGGTTGTATGACTTGGCTTTTATCAGCCAGTCGTCCAGGTATGGAAACACATGAATATGTTGCCTCCGTAAGTGGGCGGCTACCACCTGGGTGCTGTGGTTACTCCGAATGAGGGAACCTTGAACTGATAGTGTTGACCGTCCACGGTAAACCTTAGATATTTCCTGTGAGCAGGGTGTATAGGCATATGGAAGTAGGCGTCCTTGAGATCTAGAGTGGCAAGGAAGCCGGCTTGATGAAGCAGTGGAAGGACCTGTTGAAGAGTATTCATGTGAAAGTGACCTGACTGAATGTAGATATTGAGAGGTCTGAGGTCCAGTATTGGCCTGAAAGTACCGTCTTTCTTGGGAACCAGAAAGTAAAAAGGGACTAAAGGGCAACATTTGTGGATGAAAGGGTGCATTAGGAAATTAATTTAAAACTGAATTTATGCTGTTCCTCAGTAATAGATAAATTAGCAAAGTCCCGATACTCTCAGTCACACTATTGCCCTGGGTGGATCAATAGGTGGGAATCCATATGTTGGATTTGAATGCCCTCACACACCTTTGCAGGGGTCATGCTTCATCATATGGGCTGCTCCTCGTGGGGTCGGCGGTGCAATACCCCACGGGCTCCCTATAGTAGGGGCTCTTTGTCGGAGATCTTTTATCCAACAGCCGTATGGTGAAGTGCGGGTGTGGGGACAAGGCTGTGTAGACGTAGTGTAATGGTTAAAATAGGATTGGGAGTACCTAGAGGGGCAATTTTATTCTGGGGGTCTCCTACCCTAAGTAAAAGCAGTGAACGAGGCACTCGATTGAGTATTGAATCTCACGTGATGGTGTCCTCGTTTTTAAAGCGTGTGGGTCAACATGTTTCTCGCTGTGTGTCTTAATCAACTTGCGATTCTTCAGGACCAAAAAATAAGTGAACTATCTACATCTATTGTTTTATGGCATGAAGTTTTGCTCATGACAGTGTTTATTACTAAATGTACCTGTTTGTAACCTAGAACTACCTGTTAGGGGAGACAAAAATTATAGAGGTATCATTCATAGAGATGCTATGCATCACAAGTTTATGACAAGGTTACGTGACTATACAAAATTAAGTTTAAAATATGTGGTGAACGCAACGGCGTTTTGAGGACAGCTAAAAACAAAACATTTTAAAACAAGTGGTGAGTTGCCCCAGTGAGCTAATGTGACTAATGGCCCCTGTGGACAAACATTGTTAAAGCAGAAACACATAATCCTGGACCCACCCAATAAGTAAGGTCCCTAGGCATCAACAGTACCCGATGGATTCACGCACAAGGCATGGCTCCTGTGTGTGAAGGACTGGTAAAGTGGAAAAAAACAATATCTATACAGCAAACAAGTTTATTTCTGTATTGTTTAAATCACATTCATTAAAAGTCATCAGGAATCTGATCTGTAGTGGAACTGTCAGATATAAGGTGACATCCTTATGCTGCCAACTGTTATGTAGTGGTTTATAGGAGGAGTGCACTTCACTAAAATGTTCAATTGAGAGTGGAACACATGGTCATAGTGTAATGGTGTTTAGATTGGTGTTGTCAGATAGAATGAGTTTGTTGATCACATAAGATGACCAAAAGTAGTCGTTGTGATTAACAGTAATATCTGTTAAAGAAGCTAGTACGATTTGTCAAATGCCCGTTTATAGCACTCCAATGATGTGACGGTGTATACTGGTGTATCATTCAGGTTGTTGACAAAGAGGAATTAGGAAATTGCCAAGGTGTCGGGGCCACCATTGAGCTAGCTGGTGGCCTCTCTACTGTCTCCTATTATTGCCTCCACTACCTCTAGCGTGTGTAGGCTGTTCTGAGGAATCGGAGTCGCTAGGCCAACCCTCTGATCCGGAGGATGAAGAATTCGAACCATATCTTCTGCCTTTTTTAATAAACTCAGGTGGTACATAGCTGTCGTAGGTGTCAGGATACACCTTCTCTAATGAAACGGGCCAAATCCTTTTCAAACTTTTCGATCTTCGTTAAAAGAATGCTGTCTTTGAATTCCTTGTTCGATCTGTTAGTTTCCTCAAGATTTTTCTTGAAAGCTACGTTAGATAGTGTAGTTTTAATCTGACCCTCAAGTACCTGGATCTCAATAAGTATGGCATCAGCGATGCATTTCACGGTGCTGCTAATGAGGATCAGCCAATCACGGGTGCACCGCCAAGCTATTAATGACCAATCCTTGAGGAACAATGTGTCATGCAGAAATAGTCTAGGGGTGTTTGTGACGATAAGACCAGTGGGCGCACAGTTACCACGGAAGTACTCCGTCATAATGGCACCATGGATGCTTGTGCGAGTATGCGATTTCTTAAGGACCAATAGTTTGGACCAGTCATCCCCGGCATTATCCCCTACACCGGGAATCGAGTCAATAATGCTGGGAGTAGTGGTCAAAATAGCTCTAGCCATATCGTCGTCAAATGCAAGACCTGTGAATTCTGCCTCTATACTTGCATCCCACAGTTAGAAACACTAGATGGTGTCAGGGCTCTCCTTGACCTAAGACCTGGCACGACCAGTACACCAGTTCCTTTCATAATGGAATGTGCCAGGCTGGCTATGAACTTCTTCAGAGTTGAAGACCGGATCTACCTCCAAACATCAGGTACTTCAATGGGCAGTCTTTTTGCCCCCAGCCTGGCCAACTTGTATGTACATCTATTTGAACAAAATTGTGTACTCATCGAGAACAACCCCTTTCGGAGCCACATAATTGAGTGGAAGCGCTATATAGACTATATACTGGTCATATGGAGAGGAGATGCGGCTGCACTCAACTCATTCCATTCCTGGCTGAACTCTCAGAATAACTAGCTCAAATTCACAATGGATGCGAGTAAAACGAGTCTGCCGTTTCTTGACCTACGCATTTTTTCATCTGCTAGAGGTTTAGAAAGCGAAGATATACTAAACCCTGTGCTTATGACGAGTATCCCCTGGAAGAGAACTCCACCTTTTCCAGATGGCTGTCCCTACCAAAAAGGGGCCCATCTGTCACCACTGTCAACTTTGGATGGGGTAGAGAATAGAGTCTGACGCTGATCCAGTCGCAGTCCAGAATTGCACCACTGCAGAGCTTTTGCAGTCTCCAAGATCTGGACATGGTTGGAGGTGTCCCCTTGATGTTGGGCCCACTGAAACTTCAGATCCCACTGCAGAGCCTGCATATGCCACCTGACGTTTTTGACCAGCAAGATGCAGGAGGCACATCAGTCCCAGCTGCCTCAGAGTCAACCTCAAATCTAGGACAGAGGCTGAGTGATCAAGATCATACCCTAAACGTCCTGGACTCTCCATTCCAGGGTAAAGGTACGAAATTGAACTGTGTCCAGAAAGGCTCTAATGAAGAGCCAGCGTATTAGGAGTCAGGTGTGACTTCTGCACGTTGATAGTGAACCCCAAAGATTACAGGAGGTTGACCATAGTCTGGAGATGGTTGCTGATTGATTTCTGAAGGTACGTTCACCGCAGGCAATCGTTCAGCTAGTGAAAGACTGGGACCCCCTGACCTGCAATGGTGTGTTGCTACAACCGCCATCGCTTTTGTGAACACTGTAAGGGCAGTGGTGAGACTAAAAGGGAGCAGTGCAAACAGAAAATACTCCAGTCCTGCAGCAGATAGTGCAGATAGCTCAGCAGGACAGGTATATGAAAATAAGCATCCTGCAGGTCTAACCATCCAGTCTCCAGGGTTAAGAGCTGCCAGTGTGATCATCTTGAACTTCCCCTTCAGGTGGAAGGCATCGAGAGGGCCCAGGTCTAAAATATGATGAAGGACTTGCACCTTCTTCAGCACTGGAAAGTAGTAGGATTAATACAACCAACTTCTTGTTTAGGTACCCTTTTGATAATGTCTTTGGCCATAAGGACTTGCACTTCCTTCCATAAGACGGAAAAGTGGTCCTGCATCAGTCACTTAGGGGATGGTGGAAGGTGCAAATGAGTAGCAATGAAGGGAAGGTGTAACTTTTTTGGACCATGCGCAGGACCCATCTGTCTGATGTGATGGTCTGCCAACCTGTCAAGAATCTGCCTTGGCGCAAAACAGGAGAGTCTTGTCAAAGGGCATGTCTATACGATAGGTCACCGTCTGAAAAAAACAGTTGACTGCAGCCCGTTGTGGCAGCGAATGGCAAAACTGCTGCTAGAGGCCTGCTCAATGGAATCAGTGATGCACAAGCCACAACAAATAGTGAACTTGGCCACATCATGACCATCCTGGCTGGCATAGGGGAGGGCAGGTCGGACATCTTCTGGGACACCTGGGAGGACTTATGAAACTGAATCCCAAAGAGCATGGGAATAGTGGCACAGGAGGCGTCTGGCTTTCAAAGACCAGAAAGTCTAGCTGGTGGAAGGGAATACCCTCGTACCAAAAGTCTCCACACACTTGGCTCCCCATAAGAGAGGAGTAGTCTGGGAGGTATTCAGGTTCGTCTGACTTCTAGACACCTGCACCACAAAGCTTTCAGAGGAGTGATGCATAGACAAAATTGCAAAGTTGTCCAGGATAATAGCGTCTCGCAATCTGTTTTTAGATGAGGGGGGGTTGCAGCAGAGCAAGAAATGGTCCAAGTCCCCAAAAGGGTACCTGCAAGTGCCTCTTTGAAAGGAGGAGCTCTGTGGATTTTTGCCCTGGCTGAAACACTTCTGTCAAGATGCTGGTTTAGACCTCTCAGGTGGGGAGCTGGTGGTTGAGAACTTCAAAGACAATGGTCATGGATAGGAAAGCTAAAGCACTCTCCTCAGTGAGAGGACCACTTAAGAGGAGGCCCAACTCGGGGAAGTATCAAGGCCACTGGCTTAATGAAGGTCATCATAACAATTTTCCTTGCGTTATGGTTGCCCTATTTTATCACCATGCCAAGTAAGGAATAAAATTATGGAATCCTTCCTTGTGGTGGTGCAAGTCCAGTAGTATAGGACACACCTCAATGGATGCAGAAAGCAACCTCAGTCAAGGTCGTAGCAGTGCCGACGGAGAGCACAATGGGCACCTCAGCCTCCATCATCAAAGGAGTCTGCATCAGTGTCGAGGCTACAGGGTAAGGCGTGAAGCCGGAGGCAAAACAGGAGCTGGAGGAGGCATAGTGGTGGATTCAGAGGGTCTAATTGGTGCTGATGGTACCCCAGATGGAGGGCTTCTATGAGACAGTAAGGATCCAAACACAGAGCATTTCCTCATGGAACTCGTTGGTCTGCCACTGTCGTAGACAGCCTCTGAAACTGGTTGTGGCAGGACAGGTTGTAGGACAGGCGACAACAATACACTTCTGGAGCGAGATATAGATGCACGGTGTTGCCCTCAACAGCAAGGAGCAGAACCCTCCTTGGAATTTCATTTTCTTTGACAAAGCCGAAGAACCTAACGAGATGACGACAGATGTCAAGAAAGACTCCTGCGACTTCTGGACCAGATGAGTGGTCTCATAGTTTAGTCTTCCGGCACTTGCAAAAGTTTCATCTCACGTGTAGCGTATGGCTTTCGGGTTCATCGAAGCTCAGTCACTGCAGGCCTTTAGAGTGGTGGCTCGTCGCAGGCTTTATTTATTTATAAGGTTTTATATAGCGCAAACGTGACCCACAAGGGTATCAGAGCACTTTACAGTACAAAAACAAATTTGGTTGCGGTAGTATACATACATTCAAAAGTGTCAATTCGTACAAAAGGAATAGAAGATTTATGATTAACAAACAGAGGACCATGATACTGTAGGAGGTAGTACAATATACAGTTAAAGAACCTTAGATGAGTGTGCTAGCAAACATACATATTATAACCATGGTCGGATCCCAGTGGATAAGAAGTGTATAGATAAACCCAAGAGAGACCCACCACTAGCTAAGCTTTACACTACATACAGTAATTGAACAGTAAGTGTAGTGATATTCGTCATACATAATGAGGACTCAACCATTCCACTTGACGTCGGCAAAAGTATTCCGATCATAAAGATGACTCAGTGACAACATAGAAATCAGACTTATGGTATGTATTTGTTCATTAGTAGTGTTTTTACTTCTTTTTTGAAGGCGGTAAGGGAAGTGATTCCACAAACTGCTGGAGGTAGGGAGATCCAGATCCTTGGTGCAATCCCTGAGAAAGCTCTACAGCCGGTTCTCTTCTTATGGAAGGATTGGGGATTCAGAAGGAGCGTGCTCGCACTTCGAAGTAGTCTGCAGCCTCCAGACCTTTCCAACTTTAAAGCCAGATAACTAGGAGTATTGTTGTGAATTGCTTTGTGTGTGTCATGAGGGCCACTTTAAGGTGTATTCTTGCCTCGTAGGGCAGCCAATTCAAGGCTTTCATCAAGGTTGGAAAGATGCAACATTTTCTCTTGGTTTCAGATACCAGTCTAGCCGCAGAATTCAATGCTGCTCTTAGCGGAGCCAGCTTGTATTTAGGAAGACCACAGAGTGTGGTGCTCCTAGAACCTAAACTGGGTAACACAAGGGCTTGTACTGCCATTTTTAGATCAGCCTGAGGAAGGAAGGGTTTGAGTTTCCTTAATATACTCAGCTTGTAATTAGCTCCCTTGGAGGCATTAGAGATGTGCGACTGCATATTCAGATGTTTGTCTAAGGTGACTCCTAGTGATTTTGCTGAGTCAATGATGAGGGGGATGCAGTCAAAGAAGTTCGGTGTTTTAACCATAAGTCTAGCTTTGGTGTGTGGCTCGGTGGCGAGAGGAGGATGAATTCCGTTTTTTGGGAATTCAGCATGAGGTGGTTGTTAGTGAGCCAGCTTTGCGTGTTCAGTAGAATAGAGTTGAGTGCAATGAAATCTTATGGCGAGGTGATTTTCAGATACAGTTGGGTGTCATCCGCATATAAATGATACAGGATGTTCGCAGATCTCAATGCGTTCGCCAAACGCTCCATTAGGAGGTTGAAAAGAATGGGTGATAGGGCAGATCCCTGAGGAACACCAAGGGTGACCAAAGAGGATTGCGAGAGTGAGTTCCTCATCTTGAATCTTTGAGTTCTGTTATTCAAGAAGGAGGAGAACCATTACAGCACTGTGCCCGGGAGGCCCATCCTTCGTTCCAGTAGGGACAAAAGTTTGTCATGCTTGACCGTATCGAAGGCAGAGGAAGATCAAGAAGAATCAGTAGGCATGATTCATTGCAGTCAAGTATTTTGAGGATGTCATCCATAATATGGGTGAGTGCAGATTCTGTGCTGTGCCCTTTGCTGAAGCCTAACTGGTGAATATCTAGGAGGTTATGGTGTTCAATGTGATTGCATAATTACATTTGTACACATTTCTCCAATAGTTTTGCCAAAGTAGGGATGTTGGTTATGGGCCGGTAGTTGTTTAGCTTAGATGGAGTGGCCTCCGCTTTCTTAAGTACAGGTGTGACCTGCCCTGTTTTAAGGCAGTCCGGAATGACACCTTGACTTAGGGAGGCATTTATAATTTAAGCCCATAATGGCAGGATAGATGGTTTTAAAATGTTGAACAAGGCGGGGCAGGGGGGTCAGAGAAATGATTGGAGGGGTTGATTGCTTGAAGAGGTGGTCTATGATTTGCTGAGAGATTGGCGAGAAGGTGTGCCAAGAGGCATTGTTTTTTGTGACTTCCCCTGGATTATCAAAATGTACTTTGAATTAATCGCTACAGTTGGAATCTTTACCCTTAGTTTGCGGTAGCGCCAACTTGGATTTTATATAAAGTTCGATGGACTTGGTCTTTTCGTGGAAGAAATTGGCAAGCACATCACAGGTAGGTATGGCCAGGTCGTTTGAGTCCATAGAGTTAGTTGTATTGCATGATTGTTGCTTGACGATTTCAAAGAGTTTTTGTGGCCGGTTGCTAGCTTGGTTCAGCTGAGTTCTGAAAAGGTCTGCCTTTGCCTTAAGAATATTCCTATTGTAAGAGTTCCTTAATCTTCTCAGGTGCTCAAAATTATCAGTGGTAGGAGCCGATTTCAATAGACGCTCTGCAACTCTTAGGTGTCTACGCTCCCCGTTCAGACCCTCGTTGAACCATGGGTTTGGAAATCTTAGTGGATATATTTTTTTCCTGGAGGGGAGCTGTGGAGTCCAGTATTTACAGCAACGAGTCATTGTAAAAGGTTGTGAGGTCATGTACATAAGTAATGTCCATCCTGGGGGTCAGAGCGGAGTTACACCAGTTTAACAGGGGGATGGGGTTGATATTTTGTAAGTTCCTTTTCCATTGCCTTGTTTTTGATGGTTGGCCCCTTTTTTGAGTAACTTCGATAATGATGGAGAAGAGGATGCAATAATGATCAGTCCAATCGCATGGGGTGATGGATTCTAGTAAGACGAGGTTTGGTTTTGCAATGATGAGGTCCAATGTCTCTCCCTTGTTATGAGTTGGGCTGTCACAGAATTGAGATAGCTCCCGTACTGACAATCTCTTCGAGACAACCTACAATATGATTGTTTGCGTTGTTCCAATGAAGGTTAAAGTCACCCAAGAAGATATGATTAACTTGTAAGTTGACATTAGAAGCCATGATTTCCATTATCTCATCAATACAAGTCAAGTAATCCCCAGGTGGGTGGTAGAATATGTGTAGGTTGCTGGTGATGCGCTTAGTATCAGAGATATTAATGCATAGATAATCACAGGTAGAAAGCTCAATAGAGTCCGCTTGCTTGACTGATATTGAGTTACGATAAATGCAAGCTACCCCTCCCCCTAGTTTCCCAATTCTATCTAATCATATCAGGTCGTGGGAAGGAGGAACAAGTAAGTCGAGGATGGGTGAGGAGAAACTATTCAACCAGGTTTTAGTGAGGACCATGATATCTAATCATTTTCCAGAATGAGATTGAATATCTCCGTAGCATGTTTGCTAGCAGATCTGCAATTAATGAGCCCACACTTCAACTTATTAATAGAATGGTTTAAGGTAGTCTGTTCAAGGTTGATATTTGTGAGGTTGTCTATTTATAGATCTGTTGTTGAGAGTCGGTTTCTGAGGGGATTGGTTACAATGGTTTGGATGGTGTCACATTGGGACTTACTGCTATCAGAATCCAGGGCATAGGATGAGAGCAGGTCGTCAACGTCACTATCAGTTAGTTCATCGGATGACCTCCTAGGACACGTAGGGGAGGGTAAACTACCCGGATTAGCATTATTGGGGAGTGTGACCTTGGGTATATATCTAGTGCTTTGGATGTTGATTTGGTTATACGGACTACTGTTCTCCGAATGATCCTTCATGGGAGTGGAGTTTCTTATTTGGAGACCGATTTGGTTAACGGTGCCATTGCTTGCTCTGTGTAGGATAAGCAGTTTTTTAGTGATAGTAGAAAGGTTATGCATTTCATCCATGAGATGGGATAGACCAGGGGCTAGCTCGCTAAGTTGCGTGCTCCAGACTGAATTGGGAAAGTAGGTAGAAGGTGAGGACGTCTGATCAGTTATAGAGGACGAGCCGCTCGTATGGTCATAATGCATGGTCTTCAAATGCTTGTGGATATCTATATTAGGTCTGGGTGCAAGGCCCGTTATGGAAGGCGAATTTCCAGTGTGTTCTGATTGCAAAGACATTTTCTCCATTTGGATTGGGATAGCTTCATTGGATGTCAACGAAGGAGGTTGAGCCAGGAAGTTTAATGTGCAATCCACATCCATGAGTGGAGTGGTATAGAGGCTAGACAACTGGGAGGGAGCATCCACCTGAAAGGTCACTGTGTTCAGTAAATGGATGGGCGGGGTGATTTTATCAGGTGAAAGAGTTCCCTCATGTAACGAGGAGGACAGTGGTTGGGAGGAGTCCAAGCGATCCATTTTGAATGAAGCATTCACATCCCTGGGTGGAGCGGAATAATGGTTAGACAGCCGGGAGGGGGATTCCTCCTGAAATTGGGGAAAGGTCACTGTGTTCAGTGAATGGATGGGAGGGGTGATAGTGTCGGGTTTAAGAATTCCCTCGAGTAGCGAAGAGGACAGTGGGTGCGTGGGGGTCTAAGCGATCAGCTAAGAGTGCGGGGGGGGGGGGGGTGGAGTGCCGTGTTAGTGGCATCTCGTTTGGTGCCATCCTGCGAGAAAGGCAGGGCTAACAAGATTGCGTCAGACATGATGGGATCAGTAGCAAAGCATAACCTGGACTCTTCTGGTCTGGAGGATCCGGGAGAGGACTTGTCCAGTGAGTCTAGTTGGTAGTGATTAGTGGTGGTTTCTGCATTGTAGAGGTTGGAAACATCCGAGTCATAACTGGGACAGGAAGCCCCTGCGTGTTTGGATCGGCTATGTATGGGGGGCTAGAGAGAATGTCAGGGTCGACATAGTTACGAATGGGCGAGTATGATGTGGTATTTTGAGGAGGAGTTCGGGAAGCCACTAAATCCTGGGGATGCAAGGGTGTGGTGAGTGTGCTATTCTTATTATTTACTGCTTTCTTGATAGTAGGAAAGAGCCTGTCAATGATATCGAGATTATCGTTAGAGGCTTGTATAAGAATATTCCCATTGTTTTAGATAGTAATGGTAGCATTCACTGGGCAAAGGTCCGAGGGGGTAACCGTCAATTTGAGGGCATGAGAGGATTTCTTAGTTATGGAAATTCGGAGCATAGCGTAGAAGGTATTTCTCCATTGGGCACGTTTTTTCGTGTGAAAGATAAGGTCATTGGAAATAGTGCCTTTGTTTGTGCTGAAGTATGTATGTATCTAGAACAAGAGTCTCAGGATGATTTATCAGAAGCCTGTGCTTGAACGTTTTAGAAGCATTTTTGGAGAGATTGGGTGGCTAGAGAATGGTGTAGGCATTGTGGCCTGCAGGTTCAATGTCTATGGCCATCCTATATAAATGTAATTCCTTTTATTTTCATTTTTATTTTGTTTCCGTTTTTTTTTGTTTCCCCTATTCACCTACTTTTTCTCTCTGGACTAGTGTAGGAGTTACAAATTTTTCATTATAAGGTATTATGAGAGAGAAATAAAAAGGGACCTACTACAGTGTTGATACAGTGAGGAGGAGAGACCCAGATAACTTCGGGACTCTATGTCGGCAAACAGGACGAGCAGCAGTCAATTCCTCACACTCTCAACAAAGCACCTCCTGCAGATTACAAGATGAATACGCCACAGGAATACGCCAAAGAAAGCCTACCCAGGGTCAGAAAGGCAGGGCAGTCAATACGAAAAGATGGGCAAGCTAGAAAATGGCGCCCAATCAATTTGACCACCGGAGGGGAACACCTTTGCCACTCACACGATTCAGCAGCTCCACAATCCAACATCTAATGTTGAGCGTGAACCGCGCTCCAGCTGCTCCCGCCTCATGCCAGACCCCGGAACAAAACTGATTTAGTGCGCAGTGATCTCATACACCTTGCTGCCACATGCGAGTTGGAACGGGCATCAGGTGTAGAATCCACACTCAGTGACCCTTTTAACGTTAGGGGGTGACTGTCCGAACTCATAGTAAAGCTTGGTTAGGATGCCCAGGTACCGCGAGTGTCGGCTGCCATTTTTCAGACCACGTTGACCCGATCGCCTGACAACGATCAACACAGATCATAAGACCCACCCGGTAGCCATAACCATGGAGCAGCACGTCGATCTCAGGCGTCGCACCCACGATGCAGGATCTGGTTATCGAGACCCCAGTGCACCGAGGTGAGCTCACCGCAAGCAGCGCTGGCCAGGTCAAGTGGCAGTAATTCGAAGGTTTATGAGGATCTGTCACAGACATATGTTTGAGACAGTCCTTACAGTCCTCAGTTTGGACCCTGCTCTAAAGAGAACAGACCAGCCCAAACTGCCAGGCCTTCCATTTGTATGTTTGATGTACGCCTTAAGTGGCAAGAGTATCCCTAACTTTGTTCCTGAGCTCACTTTGCCACAGGAAGCAAGCTATACCAGACTCGTGGGTCCTAATCAGAGTGAAACTGGTCCTAGGTTGCTTGTGTTAAAGTAGAACCTGGCTAGGGAGCTTGTGCTGGACTGCTCACCTATTAGGAGCTGCGTAAAGACCGATTTGCATATGCGTGGGTTCAAACTGAGGTAAAAAAAAAACAATGGGCTGGGATTCTACGCTGAGAGCTTGCCAGTGGTTAGACAAATTGCAAGCGTTCCTCCCATCACCTTTTGTGTTGCAATCTTTTTATAAGCAGCTAATTACGTCAGAAGTAAACTGGAGGCAACATAAATTGCGCAAATGAATAAAGAAACAATAGTTCTATCAGGAAACCCCCTATCTGAGGTGATTTATTTACGAAACAATTGACACTGTCCCTATAGACAAAATTCGGGCCGGCAACTCACCAAGCAGCGTATGTGAAACAATCCAGAAATCTAAGACTATGTTGTACTCTTTAAAATGCCCTCTAGGGGGTGGACGTGCCTAAAAAATGAACCATCGAATACAGCCGAGCCCTCGCACAGCAGCAGCCTCTGTTGTGCGGAGCCTAGACACTGCCCGAGGCCAGGTTGGTCTCAATGGGCCTGGCACAAGAGGGCCTCTGCCAGTAGAGCGTTCTGCGGTGTGCAAGCGCTCTCCTGGCAGCGCCTACCTCTTCCAGTAGTAAGTGCTTGACACTGCACCAGCTTCAGCCAGCTTCATACACTTAAACCACCGGACACTGCCTGAAGCCAATGCTGCGGGGATGGCATGGGACATCCACTGCCAGCGTCGTGCTCTGGTGTGGAGGCGGTCCCGACTGGCCTGGCAGGCTCCAGTGCTAGCCCCGGCAGCATCTTTCTGTAGCAAGAGGCTCTGCGGCCTGGAGGCACTCAACTGGCAGCGCCTACCTCTACCAGCAGGAATTGTTTGGGAAGGCAGCAGCCTCAGCCTGCTTCATTCTCGGGCCGGGCGGGACCCAGTGCTAGCCCCGGCAGCATCTTTAGTACCAGGAGGCACTCTCCTGGTAGCCGATGTCTCTCAGTATGGACAGTACTAAGTAAGCCAGGCTGGGTCTGGAAAGAGTCACTCAGCTGTGGTCCCCTTGCTTAGCACCGGCCTCGGGCTCTGGTGTGGGGCGGTGCCCTTTCAGCAATTGCCTGGGATGCCCAGGGGGAAGCTGGCCACCGACAGGTAGGGTGGGGGGTTGCACTTCTGTGTTAATGTGCTATACTCCCAACACAAGGGGAGGTTGGCTCCTGCTAAGGTGGGGTGGAGGTCATAGCTCCCGCCTCTACCAGCCACGGGTTCTGGAGTGGAGGTGCCATACTGCCAGCCGCTTCCTCTGCCAATGGGGATGCCCAAGGCAAAATTGGTAACTGGTGGGATCAGAGCTCCAGCCTCTGCCAGCTTTATCCTCTGGGACAGAGGTGCACTCTTGACAGCTGTTGCTTCACCCAGAAAAAGATGCTCAGTCTGAGGCGGGCCACTGAGAGGGTTGGGTGAAGGGGGCAGAGTGCATTCCTCTCCCAGCTCCATCCTCTGGGGTGGATGGGCTGTCCTGAAGGGATGCCCGAGGTGAGCTGGTCAAGAGTGCATTGCACACAGCACACAACCAGCATCGGACTTCCTCAGCTCGCACAGGAGGCAATCCTCAGCCGGGGTGTGCGAGCAGTCACTTATCAAGGCATCCTCGAGGGAGCCAACTTCCTGTATGCTAAGCAGGCCACCAGGCAGTCACGTGACGATGGCATGCCTCTGCCTGCCCATGTGACCCAGCACAGCTGCTTCCAACGTGGAAACCATGGCAACAGCCAGTTCAAACCGGTCGGTGACACATAGCCTTCATTTTGTGCCGTGAGATAGGGTTCAGGTGCCGAGGGAAAATGGAGCTGCCTGGGAAGTGAGAGGGGCAGCCGGGGCGAGCTGGCCACGAGCCTGGCACAAAACAGGACACGAGTGCCGACAGGGATAGGCAAATGGGAGGGGGTTCGAAGGGGGACAGGCACTAGGCCAAGAGTGCAGAGGGGAGGCGGAAGAGGCACAGGCCAAGAAAAGGAGTCGGACCAGATATAACGACAGTACTATATACAACCCTGCTGTCGTTTCTGCGTGATGCAAATATTACCCGATTTATCGTACTCATTATCAAGCCATGTGCTTGGGAGGTGGGAGAGACCAGACCACGACTGCACGTAGCATCCTCAAAGAGGTCGAGAGTAGGCAAGGCGACGAAGAGGACTACAGACAAGGAGGAGAGAGCTAGAGACTAGGCAGGGCGACGTCGAGGACTAGAGGATAGGTTGAGAGGTAAAGATAGGAACGGTCACACAGACTGTGGATACCAAGCACAGATGGCAGGACAGAGCCCAGGAGAGGTAGAGACTAGGCAGGATCAGGTAGGGGACTAGAAACTAGGCCATTTCAGAGGGTGGAAGCAGCCTGGCAGAGGTGGAGACTAGGCAGGATCAGGTAGGGCACGAGAGATGGAGGCTAGGCCAGATCAGCCGGTGGAATGAGCCTGGCTGAGCTGGTGACTAGGCAGGATCAGGTCAGGCACTAGAGACTAGGCCCAGAGGGATGGAGTCTAGGCCAGATCAAAGGGTAGATGGAACCTGGGAAAGGTGCAGCCTAGTAGTGACCAGGTGGGGGGGGGGGGGACTAGGCAGAGGGAGATCTAAAAACCAGGCCAGTAGCCCGTGCCAGGTGGAGAGTTGGAAGGACTAGGCAGGGAGAGATCGAGACTGGGCCAGATTAGAGGGCAGGATACCAAGCCAAGTCTGTAGGAAGGAGCCTCGGAGGAAGCAGGGATTAGGAAAAAAACTGCTAAATGGTTCCCTGGGAGGGGGAGGGGATTGTAGGCCAGGCCAATACTACCAACAAACAGTGGCCTGGCAAGACATAAGTGGCAATTGTAGGAAGGAGTAGGGGAGGGACCACATACTAAGTCCAAACTGCGACACAATCCAGGAAGAGCAAGTGCAGAGGCCAAGCAGGCAGGTCCTTAATGTCACTTCGATATTTACACACCCCTGAATCTCCCTTTATTTATTTTAAGAGTTTTAAATAGCGCTGGCTAGATCCGTAGGTATCAGAGCGCTTTACATAAGGATCAACAATGTTACAGCAATGATAACAATTACACGTTACATCAAATGTATGCAACACCTTAAAGAGCGAGAGGGAGAGAGACAGAATAGAGCGGTAAGGGGGAGAGGGGTAGTGAGAAGGAAGAGGGGGTGGAGGTATGAGAGATGAAGGGAAAGTCTGCCCAAAGACCATCTAGGTAGGAGACGGGCGAGGAGGGAATCCACAGCCAATCACCCCTATAGCTCTCACGGTAGTTCCATCGGTCATCGGATAGATAGGAGACCAGGAACAAGCAGAGTTACTGAAAATAATAAGGGGGGGGGGGAATGGGCGAGACAGGGAGAAGGGGAGAACAACTGTTCCCAAAGTCCGGCTGGGCAGGTGACGGTCTAGGGGGATGAACCAAGTCCAATCTCCTCAATAGCTGAACACAGCAGCGCCACCGGGCATCGGACATAATGCTCAGACTCCGCCGTCAGGATAGTGATCAGGTGTACTCAGAGATTGTCAGAATAGCGCGGTGGAGGGGGCGGGGGTGAGTGAGAAACCATGGACCAAATGAAATCCAGACGCCATCTTGAGGTCAGGCACAGTCCTAATAGGGTTAAGTAAGAAAGAGTTTGGGGAAAGAAAGTCACCACTGGCAGCCATGTAAGGGTCAGGCTCCCATCAGCCTTGAGTAAATAGTGGCCCCAGGGACTTAGACTGGGGCTTAAAAAGAAGGCCTAGATATATGCGGGTAGCCAGCACTATGGGGCCGATGGGGGAGGGGCCCAACCGTGTGCTCCGTAATGAACAAAGTTTGTTGCACACTTTAACTGGCGGGGGTCAGCCTCCCTCCCTCTCTCACCTGAATGTTTCATGGGGACCCTCGATGATTCTTAAGGGGAGCCTCACTCACACTGGACCTGGGGGGCCGCGAAAGTCTCAGTAGCTGCATCTGGCCGGCATCCCCACTAGCTCAGGTACTCACGCCCCGTGGCTCACTGATTCACCAGGGCGGGATGGCCGTCTCAGCTCGCAGGAGGCTTGTCTGCTCTCGTTGGTTCAGGGGTCCACAGCTCACGCCAGCTCAGTTTAATTGGCGTTTCGCAATCCAGTATAGTAGGTGTATTAGTGGGGCACCAGCGCTCACAGTAGCAGTCCGCTAGGGCGCCACTCCATATGCCGCGAGGAGCGGGCCGCTGTCTTGCTCAGCAGGATGAGACCGTGTCACCGTCCCGGGGAGCCGCCATTTTAGAGTCAGGCAGCCGTGATCGCCCGTATCTCAATCCTACTGCTTTTCGTGGACAGCACCTCACACATATCATAATGTAGTTGTACTTGTGGCTTAGGTTGTCCATGAAGAATTGGTCACTTTGTTTTGTAGTTCTGAAGTCTAACGCCAAGAGCTACTTCTTCACCAGAAGTGCAGCATTCATATTCCGACATCCAAAAAGGAAAGTACCAGCCAAACTTTCTTGCCGCAAAGGTGCCATGGTCACCTCACCCAACACTTTCATCAGGGAATCTTATTCGCCTACCCAATTCGAGTATTCATCCCAGTAGATGAGATAACTAATTCACTATTTCTTAAACTCTCCATTGATCTAAATTGCACTCCTTACACACACATCACATTTCTTTGACACACTATCAGTTTTTCACAACCTCACGTCCTTCAACCAGACCACAAACCCTCCGTATCCCAGCACACAATACTATACACATCATAGCCTAAACTCATCCATGTCTCCTTATCAATCTGTGCTATTTCAAATCTAAGAACCCATCCAAAACTATCACAGCTTTCTTATCAACAAGATTTGTAATATCATAACTCTACCCAGACCACATTACCTACTTCAACACAGTACATGACGTATCACTGCAGCATCATGACCATCTCATCACTGCACAATATATAGCATATATATCTCATCCCACTGCAGATCATAAGCTCTACCATTGCAGTACCACAGAACCTATTAATAAACTCAATGCCCCGAACTTTACAATGTATGACAGTGCGCCTCTTATAAAGAATCCACACACGGATTCTGCAACAATTCCAAAATGTCCTGTATGACTACCAATCTGGCTTCGGACCACGCTGCAACCTAGAGACAGCAATCTTACACACTGTAGATGATGCCCATCTGACCACAGATAGGATTCCCTATAACCTGCAGAGTTTCCCATGGTTCCATACTACCCCTTGTCCTCTTTAGCCTCTATACAGAGACAACATCAAGATTCACTAACATGCTGATAGTACACACCTCTACCTAAAAAAATCTCCTCTGCACCAGGCATCCAACGCCTCAAACACTGCCTGCACGTCGTCCAAAACTGGATGTTCAATGCCACCTACCTGAAGCTTAATACATCCAAGACATTCCTGTTATTTGCCAAAAACACCACCCAGGAAACAGTACAAACCTGGCTCAAATATGAACTTTGATGGTATTAAAAGGAATATGCTACTTACCAGTATGCATCTGTTCTTGGCATGTAGAGCTGCAGAGCCACACACTTAGGATAGTAGATCGCCATCTGGTGTTGGGCTCGGATGCTTGCAGGTTGTTGTTGTCTTCGGAAGAAGTCTTTGGTCACGAGATAGGTGACTCCTCCCTTGGACTACAGTGCGCATGGGCATCCACTCCATCCTCAGATTGTTTTTCGCCATGATGGGAAATGATGGAGTTTGTAAAAATAAAGAAAGGATGTCCATGTGTAATGTCTAATTAAGACAATGCTGGAACAGATACAGGTCCCGGGGAGGTGGGTGGGCGTGGGTGGCTCTGCAGCTCTACATGCCAAGAGCAGATGCATACTGGTAAGTACCATATTCCGTTCGAGGCATATGAGCTGCAGACAACACACTTAGGATAGACTATATAGCAGTGTCTCCCCTAGCGGTGGTCACCTGTATCAGTTGCAGCAGTTTGGAATAAAGTTTTAAGGACAGCCTGACCCAGAGAAGCTTGTTGTTTCGCTTGCACGTCAACACAGTAGTGTTGAGTGAAGGTGTGTGTTGTAGACCATGTGGCTGCCTTACAAATATCTTCTAAGGGAATGTTTCCTAAGAATGCCATGGAAGCCCCTATTTTGCGTGTGGAATGCGCTCTAGGGGGGAACTGTCAGTGTGCGTTTAGCCTTGTGGTAGCATATTTGGATACATTTAACTATCCACCTGGCTATTCCGGATTTGGAAATGGGGTTGCCTTTATGTGGTGGAGAGAAAGCAACAAACAATTGTTTGGTTTTGCGAAAAGATTTGGTTCTATCAATGTAATAAAGCAGGGCTCTTTTAACGTCTAAGGTATGAAGAGCTCTTTCAGCTACAGAGTCTGAATTTGGGAAGAAGACTGGTAGCTCAACTGATTGGTTAAGATGGAACGGAGAAATGACTTTTGGTAGGAATTTAGGATTTGTTCTAAGAACCACTTTGTTACGGTGTAGCCGTAGGAATGGTTCTTGTATGGTTAAAGCCTGCATCTCACTTACCCTTCTAAGGGATGTGATAGCAATACGGAACGCTACTTTCCATGTAAGGAACTGTAGTTCGCGCATTTATGCAAAGGTTCAAATGGGGGACCCATGAGCCTTGAGAGAATAATATTTAGGTTCCACACTGGAGAGGGTGGTAATCTGGGAGTAATAATCCTTTTAAGACCTTGCATGAAGGCTTTGATCGCTGGTACTCTAAATAATGACAAGTGTTGTCGATTTTGTAAGTAGGCTGCTAATGCTGCTAGGTGGAGACGTATGGATGAGTACTCTAAATTACATCTTTGCAAGTGTAGTAAGTAGCAAATGATGATCTGGATCGATGCATCCAGTGGGCGTATATCATTGTTAGTGCAGTAAATGGCAAATCTTTTCCATTTTGCAGCGTAGCAGGCTCTAGTAGTAGGCCGTCTGGCTTTTTTAAATAATATTCATGCAGTCTGGTAGTAGGTTGAGGTAACTGAACTCTAGGACTTCAGGAGCCAGATTGCTAGGTTCAGTTGATGTGGATCTGGGTGTCTGATTTCTCCATGGTTCTGGGTTAATAAGGACTGGGAGAGGTGCAGTTTTTGGTGTGGAACTAGAGAGAGTTCCAGCAGTGTTGTGAACCAGGGTTGACGCGCCCATGTGGGAGCTATTAGTATCCGCTTGAGAGACTGTTGCCTGAGTTTGCGTACCACGAATGGAATGAGTGGGAGAGGCGGAAAAGCGTACGCAAATCTGCCTGACAAGTTCATCCATATTGCATTGCCCTTCGACTGTGGGTGGGGAAACCTGGCAGCGAAGGTTGGGCATTTTGCCTTTTCGTGTGTGGCAAACAGGTCTATGTCTGGTTGGCCCCATTTTTGGAAGAATGGGAGTAGGACTTGTGGGTGTAATTCCCATTCGTGGATCTGTTGAGTTTGTCGACTCAACAGGTCGGCAATCTGATTGTGAACTCCTGGAAGGTGTTCTGCTAGCAGGTATATGTTCTGGGGAATGGCCCATCTCCAAATGTTCTGTGCGAGCTGGGACAGCTGGAGAGAATGTGTGCCTCCTTGTTTTTGTATGTAATACACGGCTGTCATGTTGTCCGTCCAGATGAGGACAGTTTTGTTCTGGAGATTTAATTGGAATGATTTTAGTGCTAGGAATACTGCCAGTAGCTCCAGGTAATTGATATGGAGCCCTTTCTGTTGAGTGGTCCATGTGCCCTGAGTGGTGTGTGTTAGGAGATGGGCTCTCCATCCTGTGAGAGATGCGTCGGTTGTCAGCACTATTTGTGGAAGAGGCTCTAAGAACGGCCACCCTTTGGACAGGTTTATAGTGTTCCACCATTTTAGAGAGCGATGTGAGCGGCTGTCCACCAACACAAGATCTGCCAGTTGTCCGTGAGCCTGATTCCACTGACGTGCTAGACATTCTTGCAAGGGACACATTTGAAGTCTTGCATAAGGCACAATGAAGATGCATGACGCCATCATGCCTTTGAGTTGCATGAACACTCTTGCTGGAAGAGTGTTGGGTTTGAAATTTTGCGATCAGAGCTTGTATTTTGGCTATCCTGGCTGGGCTGGGATATGCTAGCGCTTTGGAGGTATTTATGGTGGCTCCCAGATATTGATGTATGTGGGAGGGTTGGAGATCAGATTTGGGATCGTTTATTGTGAATCCCAAGTTGTGTAAGATTTGAATAGTTTGGTGAGTGTGTAGGATGCATTTCTTGAATGAATTGGCTTTTATGAGCGAATCGTCTAGATACGGGAAGACATGAATTTGTTGTCTTCTGAGATGCGCTGCTACTACTGCTAGGCATTTGGTGAATACTCTGGGCGCAGTTGTTACCCCGAATGGAAGGTCTGTAAACTGTTAGTGTTGTACGTCCACCACAAATCTTAGATACTTCCTGTGAGCAGGATGCATGGGGATGTGAAAATAGGCATCCTTGAGGTCTAATGTGGCAAGGAAATCGCCTTGTTGTAGTAGTGGGAGTACTTGTTGAAGAGTGATCATATGGAAATGATCTGAGTTTATGTACTGATTTAGGAGGCGGAGGTCCAGTATTGGTCTTAGCGTCTTGTCCTTTTTGGGGATTAGGAAGTACAGTGAGTATACCCCTGTACCCTGATGTTGTAAGGGAACTGGTTCTATTGCGTGTTTTTGAAGCAATGAGAGCACTTCTTGTTTGAGGAGCGCAAGATGGTCTGGTGACATATAGCGTTGCTTGGGTAGAATGCGGGCGGGGGGGGGTAGTGGTGAGTTCCAGGCAGTAACCATACTGGATAATTTGTCTTACCCACTTGTCTGTTGTGATGGAGTTACAGACAGGTAGGAACTGTTTGAGTCTTCCCCCGACTTGAGTGGAAAGGTCTTGGGGGAGTGGAGGAAAGTCACTGTTTTGTGGCGGGAGAGGTACGCGTGTTGGTACTGCCTCGACTTCGTCCCTTGGTGTCGTTTCCTTTATATCCGCCTCTAAAATATCCTCTACTGGGGGATGTTTGTGTAAAGGGTTTGAATGTGGAAGAGGTCTCTGCTCCAATGTTTTTGGAGGCTCCTCTGTAGAAGGAGCGTCGAAAGGAGCCACGTGGTTGTGGAGACTGCTATGCTCCCATGGATTTAGCAGTCTCTGTGTCTTTTTTCATTTTCTCAAGTGCAGTGTCTACTGCTGGTCCAAACAGTTGTTCTTGATTAAATGGTTGGCTAAGTATAGTTGTTTGTACTTCTGGCTTAAAGCATGAAATGCATAGCCATGCATGGCGTCTAAGGAGTACACTTGTGTTTATTGCCCTAGAGGCAGTGTCTGCGGCGTCAAGTGCTCATTTAATTGAGGCATTTGAGATAAGGTTTCCCTCTTGTATAAGGTCATTTGCCTGGGCCTTGTATTGGTCTGGTAGGTGTTGTATCAGGTCTTCTAACTGATCATAGTGAGCCCTATTGTAGCGTGCTAATAGGGCTTGGGTGTTGGCGATACGCCAATGATTAGCGGCTTGTGCTGCTACTCTTTTGCCCAATGCCTCTAATAGTTTGGATTCCTTGTCGGGGGCGGTGTATCTCCCGTAGTTTGGGAGTTGGCGCGTTTCCTTGCGTTGGAAACGACCAGAGAATCCAGAGGGAGCTGTCCTTTGATGTAACAAGGATCTTCTGGGGCAGGTCTATATTTTTTCCCAATTCTTGGGTTGAGTACCCTGGCCCGTACGGGGTCTTTAAATACTTCTGTGGCGTGTTTTATGACCCCTTTAATCATGGGTAAAATTTGAACTGACTTCTGAGACTGTTCAAAAGTGTCTAAGAGGAAGTCTTCCTCGGGTGCATCGGAGTGCATGGTGACGCCATGATAAAGTGCTGCTCTGTGTAATAGTTGTCCAAACCCCAGGTGGTCATCTGGAGGTGATGGTTTGGAGGGATATGGTGTAGGGTCAGGCATATCTGGTAGAGGGTATGCCCAGTCGTCCAATGGTACGGTATCTGGATTTGTGAACGGATCATTAAGAACATCAGGATCACCCCCTCCCCCTAGGTCATCATCGTCATCCTGTGGGGGGGTCGTGTATGTGATGGAGATGGTAGAGGTAAAGGTGGTGTAGGCAGAGGGGGTGGGTTAGGAGGTGGTACAGGAGAGGAAGGAGGAATTGGTGATGTTACCGAGTCCTTCTTCTTTATAGGAACTGGGGCAATTGTTGTATCCGGTTGCCGTTTCCTACAAGGTACAGCAGTGACATGTCCAGTTTTTGGATTATTATAGATTTTTTTTGTGTTGGATCTGGGTGGAAAAGTTCTTGGTCTTCAGGAACAAACTTTGGCGCCGATTTTTTTGGTTCCGATCGAGGTTTTGGGTGATCGGTAGAGTCTTTGGCTTTAGGAGGTGTATTATAGTCCTTAGCTGGTGGTTTCGGCGCCGATGAAGGTTTCGGCGCCGATGAAGGTTTCGGCGCCGATGAAGGTTTCGGCGCCGATGAAGGTTTCGGCGCCGATGAAGGTTTCGGCGCCGATGAAGGTTTCGGCGCCGATGAAGGTTTCGGTGCCGAAGTTGAGTCTTTGAGCTTGGGAGCTTTCGGTGCCGGTTTGTCTATGGGCCTCGGTGTCTTCGTTGCCGAAGGTACCGGTGGCACAATGATATGTGGTTTGCTCGGGCCCGAGCCACTGGAAGGCGTGTTTTTCTTCGGAGCCGAGCCCGAAGGCGGGGCTTCTGAAGGGTGTTTTCGGTTTCGACTGGGGCCAGCTGGCGAAGTCTTGACCAATGCCTTTGGTTTTGGAGGGGTTGGGGAAGGGGCAGTGGTACTCAAGCGTTGCCCCGGAGCAATGGGGTCGTCTGAGTCGTCTGCTTCTGAGATAATTTGAAGTTCCTCGGAATCTTCTTCCGGGACATCGGGACCCTCATCGAAGATGTTTTCTGGTTCGGGGGCTGGTCTGTGTGCCATGATATGGCATAGAGCTCTTCGATCCCGATTGATCTTTTTGGATCGAAATGCGGCGCAGGCTGGACAGGTTGCAGGACCTTATGATGGTCACTGTGTGGGAATTTAAACGGCGTCCTTTCCATGAGCCGTAGGCCTCACGGCGCGGATAGGTCCAATCGCCCGCGTCGATGTCCGGAACCGGTCCGATGAATTAGATGTCGCGTGAAGGTACCTAGATGTAGTTTAGTAAAAGTTTTTCGCTTCGAAAGCTTGTTTTTGAAGTTTTCTACCAGAGTGGAAAAGTTACATCCGAACCCAATGGCGGAAAAAAACAATCGGAGGATGGAGTGGATGCCCATGCGCACTGTAGTCCAAGGGAGGAGTCACCTATCTTGTGACCAAAGACTTCTTCCGAAGACAACAACAACCTGCAAGCATCCGAGACCAACACCAGATGGCGATCTACTATCCTAAGTGTGTGGTCTGCAGCTCATATGCCTCGAACATCAACTTTCAGTGAAAGCCATATCATTTGGGTTCTTCGTGGATTCCAAAGTCATCCTTCACGAACACTCACCCTCCCCCTTCAAAGTTTTCGTACCAGCTTTCTGGAACAGTTTCTTCCAAAAAATAACTTCAGAACCACTATTCAAGCATTTGCACTGTCACATGTGGATGGTGGCCTCCTGGACAGGCACCCTTTAAGTACAGCACATCTCACACAGGGCTAGAATAAAGAAGATCACATCAGCTCTCATCCTGAAGGAGCTTCATTGACTTCGCCCCTCCCCCCCCCCCCCCCCCCACAAGCCTGCCCCACTTTCAAAATCAGCTGCATTATTTACCAACCCATCACAACGAGTACCCACTTATCTTGCAGACAATCTCGTCATCTCTGACGCACACAGGACAACAACAACTGCAGGCCAACGGTGTAAAAAATAATTTAAAAAAAGAAACAAGGTAGCAGACCTTTTCCAGCTATGATCCCAGATGTGGAACAGCATCCCAGTATCCATTAGACCCACCCCACTAATTTAGGAAAAAGAGTTGAAGACACACCTCTTTAAAGAACACTACATCACAATGCATTAGCAGTCCATAATCCAGCTCTCGTACCACTTTTTGAATGTATACTGGACTTTGACCATCTACAGCTCTCTGCTGCTTTCTGGTTTGGTTCACACAATAGAGATATTCATACATACGACACAGGGTCTCCAGCATCTCTCCAATTCCACCCAAGTTATCCAGCATTTCTTCTATTTCAGCACGGGTTCTCCTGCATCCCTTCATGGCACTACAAGGACCAGAATCCTTTCAACAAAAGCTATCCAGCATCTTCTCCATTTCACTGTAGGGTCACCAGCATCTCTTGCATTGGATCTTAGGCCATCAACATCCCTCATATTCCATCCAAATCTTTAACATCACAACCATGGAAGAGGACTCTAGCATTTCATTCATTCCATCATAGGCTTTCAGCCCCCTGTCCATTCCATCAGAAGCACCGATATCTGTCCTTTTCCATCAAAGGGCTTCCAGAACCCCTTCTGTTCCATCAAAGGGACCCCAGACGTCCTCAGTTAGATTCTAGCATTCCCTCCGTTCAGTCTAAGGGCCCCTGACATCAGTTCCATTCTGTCAAGGGCCACCGGCACCCCTTCCATTCCCTCAAAGAACCACCAGAAACCCTTCCTTTCCCTCAAACAGCATCTGGCGCGCCCCTGTTCCATCACAGGGCCTCTGGAATGCCACATTTCCAGCTCAGGTCTTTTGGAAGGTCCTTGTTTCGTCACATGACCTGCAGCATGTCTCTGTTCTATCACAGGCCCTCCAGCCTCACTTTGCCTCCTTTCCATCACTGAGCCTCTATCATTCCATCGTTCATATTGATGCACTTCGCTGTGTATTATTCTAGTGTATATTTATGTTAAACAGTTTGCATAGTGTGTTGTAATGAAGAAAGCTATGTGGTCTGTGAGAGAAGAAAGTCAGAATAGGAGAAGAGGGCGAAGAAGGTTGGGTAACACACTGAACAAAATCAATTCAGTCTACAAACTCACTTGACACGTCATGAAGCTCATCCCTTAATCTGGAGCACTATTCACTGGGACATTCCTCTATGAGCACAATCTAACTGACCATTCACAAGCACCACCACTACAAACTATTCTTCGCAGGACAAAGCAAGAACACCCTGTCAATAGTATGCCCCCGTGAATCAAAACAGCAGTGAGATCTTGATCTCTCAATGCTGTTTTAGCCAACGCCCCCCCTACACAATAACAAAATAACACACAGAATAGTGCATGAAGATGAGGATTTGTAGTTTGCAACAGATCTGTGATTTACAAGGTATTGTGTAGAGAGACGAGGCGGCACACATCGTTTACAGCAGGGGTTAGAATGCACGGTGCTTACTTGTCAATGAGGAGTGCAATGAATTCTTCTCTATGTTGAGAAAGGTGGAGCATTTCTTTTTTTGGGCTTATGAAGTGCTGTAGTATGATACATTTGTGGTGCAGGGTGTCTTGTAGTGAGGACGGGGTGCAGTGCAGCCTTTATTTATGGTGAGATGGGCATATAAAGTTAGTAAGGTACAGGGATGTCTCCGTTTATGGAGTATGGTGCTGCCAGGAAGCAGTTGTCTCCATTTAAGGTATAAAGGTGCGATGTTGTGCCGCTTTGGTACAAAGGCACAAGAGTGGTTTCTAGCTGTGGTGAATGCGGTATGATCCATCTTTCTGACGCGTAGGTGCTGTGTGAAACATGTGTACAGATGGTGTAGTGCGGTCCCTCTTTCTGGAGAAGAAGTGACAGGTGGTTGACTTCTGTGATAAAATAAGTTCAGCAAAGACCATCTGATATGAAAGCAGTGCATTTGAGCTTGGGGTTTCCCTTGTGTGTAGTCCCTCTCTGGAATGAGAGTTACAGTGTGGTGTGATGCCCATATATTGAGAGTATGGCATATACGGTTGATTCGGGGTTTTGTGAAGGAACGCTTGGAGGTGAAGAAATGTCATGTAGTGCCTCATTAGTGACAAGGCGGAATTTGGTCACTACTTGGGGAGGGTGGGTTGCATGTTATTCTCTGTTAGATGTGGTTAAGTGTGCGATCTCTTAGTGAATAAAGTGACAGCGGTTGCTATACTGGGGGCCTAATTATGGTGAATGGGGCATAATGGGAACTATGGAGTTAACATTATGTGCTGAAAACGATGCAGGAAGGTTCTTTGAGGGTTAAGGGGAGCAGTGTAAACCCTTTGTGGATACTACAATGTAGTATGAATCCAATGTGATGAAATGGGTGCACTATGATGTCTACCGTAGTGAAAAGTGGTGCAGTGGTAAACTGGATGTTATGTACTTTCTCCTTGAATAGAGAGGGGTGCAGTGTTGGTCCCGTTGATCTGAAAGGTGTGCAGTACAGTGTTATGTTAGACTCTGCGCCTTCCGGACGTGATGCTTCTCTTTGTGCTGAGTGGGGTGCGGTATTGTCATTACCTCATCTGTAATATTAGGCTGTGTTGTGGTCATTTTGGGTTCACTGTGGCCCTTCGTAGCGTAGAAGGAGAGATGTATGGTCTCCCTTTGTGATGAGAGGTGCAGTAGCATCACAGCCTCAACGTTAAAAGAAGGGCGTTGCAGTGTCACATTTGTGATTAGTGCGGCCCCTAGTTGTAAAGAGAGAGGGGTGTTAAGTTCCTCTGTGTGGTGACTGGGATGCGGCAATGTCCTCCCCTGAATGGTAAGGGTGGGGTGCTGTGAGGTGCATTTTTGGGTGGGGTAGTAACCTCCCATGAGTGTCTAGACAATGATTACATAGGCAACAGTGCTGTCCTCCTTCAACAGACCGCTGAGCCTGTCCCCCGAGGCTCCCAACTACTTACCCCGGGCGGGCAGGGTCTGCTAGTCTCCGGGATCCCTTACTCCTTTTCCATGGCCCGATGCGGACTCACTCACTGCAGCCCGGAAGCAGGCGGGGAGCAGCCGGGCGCATCGTCTAACGCAGCCAAAATAACTATTTCCAACATATCCTAATCAACCTGCGCTTCACAGAGTACTTTTGCCAACCACCCGGGGCTTTCCTCTGCTCTACATTACACCCACTATTGAGCCCTTACCCCATTCATTCCTACCACAAACAGAATCCTAAAATCATCAGCTTCAAAGAGATACCTTCACTAAGTTTGTAGTTGACAAAACCCTTCACGTTCCTTCACACACTGCTTCAACCACTGATTTAACCTTTCATCAACACACTGGTCGTCGAGTTAACTGCCCATTCGTGATAGGGTTAACCCCCCATGAACATGCTCCACACTGCCTGCATATCATCAAAGCCCGAATGCAGCTCTGCCTTAAAGTTGTTCAGCACCATGAAATCCCTCCGCCACTTCTTTTGCATGAATGATTATTGTTTGATCGAACTTAACCAGAGAGTCTGTAAAATAAATAAAAACACACCTCACCACCTTTACTTACCCTCATCTACACCCACTGGACTCGCAATCTGTTATACTCTAATTTTCAAATCGCCTAAACTAACAGATAATCCCCCTTTCTGTGCCCCCGCTGTCCTCATCCATGCAATAAACTTAACCTACTCTTCAAGAATCTTGATCTGTCCATCCTCTTTATTCAACCATTCTCCACTCTGGCATTTACCCATCTGCTTTCATTCTGCAGTCTCTTTTCTAGTACAAGATGATCTCCGTCGACACCTCCTTTATGGCCAACTACTGCATTGCATCTAAGATGCCATTCATAGAATGCAACCGGTCTTATGTCCACTCATTACAATCACTTGAACCTCTGCAGCATCCCTTGCCATTGAGTGTCATTGCTTACCCTAAACCCATACCACGGTCATCCCCTATGTAACAGTTTGCAGTCCCCTTCGTCTTGCAACGACAACACTTCCCACTGAGATCTAAACTCCGCTGACTTTTCCTCCCACCTTCAATCAAAGAAGACAGTTGCTTTACAGAGGTATAAAACTGGAAGGCAATTTGCTTCGTCATGCTCAATTCATTTATGACTGAGATTATTCACTTGCCAGCAAACTGCATTCAGAAGCCACATTTCGATCAGGTTTGCCCTGGACGTACAATGACAATCAGTAAGGGCTCTTGATGTGCTCATCAGCGCCTCTAATCCACCAGCTTGGTTGCCGGGTTCTCATTACGCAGAATTGTCAACACCTTACTTTCCAGAGCGCCAAGCTAGGAACACTTCGGTAACCAGCACTAATACAACCACAACAGTGAGACTCAAATACTTTCACCCCCCAACAAAAGCTCAATTTTGCAATCATGAGTTTTTCAAAATACACAAAAACAACCACTTCCAGCCACAGACCCCCAAGACAGTTGGCCTCTTGCCTGAATTATCCATAACTCTCCCAATTTATCACATCTCAGTCACTCGTGTCCGCTCAGCTAGCCTAAACCTGCTCCAGGTACCACAATCCTAAAAGTGCTCCTCCAAGATAACTCTACAATGACTCCTTTGCCCAACTTAGCAACTAACTTTCTCCGATGGTGGGATGCTATGTACCATCTTATACACCCCAAAAACCTTTTTTTTTTTTTTAAAGTGCAGTTAATGACAATTTTTTTGAAGCAATAAAGTCTTCAAATGACCTTCAGAAAGTCAAAAGCCATATAAAATCCCATCAAAGGAGCGCTACATGTGGAATTAATGAACATTCTATTTTACATCCAAGTGGTCTAAGTCAAATAAGAAACTAAGGATATCTTTCAATCTGTGCTTCTGATTAATCACTTGTGATGCTTGATTTCTTCCAATGTAGTCAAATTTGGTGTAGCAAAATGGCTCAGAAGAAAACAAGTTACTTACCTGTAACTTTGGTTCCCCAGTATTGGTAACTTTCATAGATTCTCATGCTTTGTATCATTCCCCGTCGTCGGAATGGGAGCCTCGGTAAATAAAAAATATCATAACCATAGAAACAAAAGAGAAAATAGGCTTAGGCCTCATCTCATTTTGTAGCATATCACCCTCTTTGTGTAAAAGAGCCCAAACTTTTGCCAGGACCCATCAGCACAGCCTCACCCTCTGGAACCTTCCTGAGAGAGCTCAGAGCCTCAGATTTTCGTAGCCGTTGTGCAAACAGCCACTACCTCAGTAAACAGGCAGAGCTTTCCCAGGGGAGGTGGGTGGGCGCATGAGAATCTATGAAAGTTACCAATACTGGGGAACCAAAGTTACAGGTAAGTAACTTGTTTTCTTACCCCAGTATTGGAACTTTCATAGATTCTCATGCTTTGTATCAGAATAGCTAGCAGTAAATCACAAAAGCACATTTTGGTAGACACTTGGCCTTACATAACCATCTCAATTTACAGTAAAAACTAGTACATGGTAATCAAGAAAAAACAATCACTGAACCAAATGTGCTTACCAGGATGGAGGGATTGTAGGGTAAGCTCACATCTCAATGAAAAAGATTCCTGAGGACTGCTTGACCAACAGCAGCGTCATCTCGTCCCACCGATTCCAGGCAGTAGTGTTTCGTGAAGGTGTGTACACTGCTCCACGTTGCTGCCCTGCAAATGTCTCTGATAGCAACTCCAGCAAAAAGAGCCACTGAAGATGCCATCGCTCTTGTAGAATGAGCACAGGACCTTCTGTCCAAAGGTTTGCCCGCAGCCTGATGACAGAATTGAATTGCACTGGAGATCCAGCGGGAAATGCTCTGTTAGCGAGAGGCAATCCCTTCCGTGGTGCACTGTAGGAAACAAATAACTGTGTAGACTTCCTGAAAGATCGTGTGCGCTCGAGATAGAATTTCAGACATCTCTGGACATCCAAAGAATGCAATGTTCGTTCCGCCTGGGTAGAAGGACGTGGAAAAAAGGACTTCAAAATCAAGGGTTCATTCAGATGAAAATCCGAAGGCACCTTCGGGCTGAATTTTAGGTTGGTTCTCAATATAAGCACATCCTTTTTGAACTGAAGAAATGGCTCCACTATGGACAGAGCCTGGAGTTCACTAACCCTCCTAGCCGATGTCAACGCTAAGAGGAGGGCTAGCTTCCAAGAGAGGAACTTCAAGTCCGCCCTGTGAATTGGCTCAAAGGGAGCTTTCATGAGCTGAGCCAGTACTAGGTTGAGTTGCCAGATCGGTGGAGGTGCTCGGACCGGAGGATACATCCGAAACAACCCTTTAAGGAACTGTTTTACAATCCTCGCGGACCATAGAGATGGCCCGATGTCCTTCGTCGAAAACGCGATATGGCAGCCAGATGCACCTTGACAGAAGAGTGCGCCAGACCTGATTTAGCCAGCGACAGGATGTAAGGTAAAACCTGATGTGCCAGGGATTTATAAGGATGGAGTTTGTTCCTCTGGCACCACAGACAAACTCTTCCATTTTGCCCTGTATGTCTTATTAGTGCTTGGCGCCCGCGCCTGAGACAAAACATCCCTGCACTCCCTGGAGAGATTCAGATGACGGAATTCTCTGCATTCAGGAGCCACGCTGTCAAGTGTAGTGACTTCGGATCCGGATGGAGCACCTATCCCTGATCCCGCGACAACAGAGATGGAATCAGCGGTAAGCGAATTGGGCGATCCTGGGAGAGAAGCAGGAGTTCCGTGAACCAGAACTGCCGGGCCCACGCTGGAGCAATGAGAATCATCTTGCACGGTTCCGCCTTGACCTTCCTGAGAACTCGAGGAATGAGGGGAATGGGAGGCAAAGCATAGCAAAATGCGCCGCACCAAGCAATCGAAAGGGCATTCCCCAGAGATCCTCGATGGGGAACCTTGCTTGCGTAAAACCGACATTTGGCGTTCTCCGGGGACGCAAAGAGGTCTATGGTCGGAGTACCCCATACCTCGAACACTCCCTCCAGCGTGGCTTGGTCTAATTCCCACTCGTGAGTCACTTCCGTCTGACGACTCAGAGCATCCGCCGTGATGTTGAGGCATCCTGCTAGGTGCTCGGCTTGTAGGTTGATCTTGTGAGAAATTGCAAAATCCCAGATCGTCTGAGCTTCCTTGGACAGAGTTCGCGATCTTGTTCCCCCTTGCTTGTTGATGTAGTGCATGGCCGTCGTATTGTCCGTCCGGACCAGCACTGCACGATTCTGAATTCTGGGAAGGAACGCCAGCAAGGCTAAGCGAATAGCCATCAGCTCCAAGAGGTTGATGTGGTTTAAGCTCTGTGCTGGACTCCAGTGACCGCTGATTTGAAGCTCCTGGAGTACCGCTCCCCAGCCTTCTAAGGAGGCATCTGTGGTCACCACCATAGGAGACGGTGGAGTCCGGAATGTTAATCCTACTGCGATGTTCTCCTTTACCAGCCACCACTCGCAGGCCTTGCGCATACCTGGTGTTACCCACACCTTGTCGTTGAACGACCCTTCTGCCTGGCGCCATTGTTTGTCTAACTCCTCCTGCAGAGGACGCATATGAAGCCTGCAATGCGGTATTAATGGTATGCAGGATGATATCGATCCGAGTAAGGACTTGTACAGGCGAACCGACAAGTATTTCCTCTGCAGCACTTGACGAGCGGAGGTGATCAGCTTGCGTTGACGCTCCTCCGACGGGCGAGCGGTGCATAGTGTCGTGTCCAGAATAGCTCCAAGGAACCTTTGCGACCTGGAGGGTATCAGCACCGACTTGGACCTGTTGAGCTGAAGACCCAAGTGGGCGAACAATTGAATGCAAGTTGAAACGGCTTGAGAAGTTGCCTTGAGCGATGGAGCCTTGACGAGCCAGTCGTCCAAGTATGGGAACACTTCTAGGGATTGCTTTCTGAGAAAAGCAGCGACTGGTGCCAGCATCTTCGTGAATATCCGAGGTGCAGACCGAAGGCCAAACGGAAGCACTTTGAACTGGAAATGGCTCTTGCCTACTGTGAAGCGTAGATATTGCCTGTGAGCTGGGTGGATTGGAACGTGGAAGTACGCATCCTCTAAATCCAGGGACGCCAAAAAATCGCCCGGATTCAGTAGACGGAGAATATCCTGGAGAGTGACCATCCTGAAGGAGAGCTTGATGAGATAGGTGTTGAGCTCCCTTAGGTCTAGTATAGGACGCCACGTATCTGCCGATTCCAACGTATGGCCACTCTGAACAATATTCAAAACCCACCGGTCCGATGTTATAAGGACCCAGCTGTCCAGACAATAGGAGATCCTGCCCCCAACCGGTGTCTTTGGTAGGGGAGGAACAGTAGTCAGAGCCAGGAGGCCGCTATTGCCTCTTGGCATTGTCTCGTCCCATACGATTTGGACGTCCTCTCTGGGACTGACGAGAGAAAGTCGCCGATTGACCTTGGCGTTGGTTCGAGTACTGAGCCTTGTATGATTGTCCTGACTGCGTTGAATACTGACGCTGGTTGCCTCTGTAAGAAGTGAACCCTCTTCCACGAGCTCCTCTGAATGGAACCTTCCGATAATTTAAGGATCCCAAGGACTTTGCTGTGTCCGTGTCCTTCTTGATGCTCTGCAGGGCCTCATCGACATGCTTGAAAAAAAGCATTTCCCCGTCAAATGGAAGGTCCAGGATCTTATTTTGGACCTCCTGACGGAACAAGGTTGCCCTTAACCAGCCTTGACGGCGCAAGACCGCTGACCCTGCCAAAGCCCTGAAAGCGGTAGAGGCTATGTCCATAGCACAGTCAATGATCTCAGAGGAACATCTCTCTCCTTCCATGAGGACTTGCTTGGCCTCCTCCTGATTAGAGTCTGGTAGTAGATCCATAAACGGCTCCATGTCGCACCACATTTGGCGGTCGTACCTGCCTAGAATGGCTAATGAATTTGCTGCCCGAACCAACAAACTGGCCATGGTGGAAAATCTCTTCCCTACATTGTCCAGCCGCCTGCCATCCTTATCCGGAGGCGTAGTCAAAGGTGTTGAAGGATTCTTGGACTTGCTCTGTGCGGCCTGAGATATCACAGAGTCAGGCTTTGGTTGTCCAAGAAGACTTGCAGGACTGCCCTCAGGGGCCTTGTATTTCTTCTCCAGCCGGGGAAGAACCGGGATGACAGTGGCCGGGTTCGGCATAATCTTGATTCCCTCATCCCACACATGCTCAATGATGGGAATTGACCTGACGGACTTTTTGTATTGTGCTTTAAAATCATATAGAAAACAGTCCGACTGTTCCACTGTGAGAGGCAGACCAAATCTTTTGGATGCACGCTCCATAAGATTATGGAACCCCCCCCAATATCTGCCGGAGGCGACACGTTCGTGTCCCGCCCTGTAGCATCCAGATCTTGCATTCCAGTATCATCAAGATCCACATCCGGATCCCCTGGATCAGTTAGTGGGACCACGTGCACCTCATCCTCTTCATCTGTATCAACATCCTGAGTATCTTCATTGGTAGGTTCCGGATACGAAGTCTGAGGAACCACTACTGGTACCACCACTGGTGAGGTACGTGGTATATTTTTAGGGGGAGGTGGCAAGTCCACTGACGGCCCTCGCGGAACCACTGATGTAGATGGATGCACTGGTTGAACGTCAGGGTGTGATGGAAATCGAGCTCTGTAGTCCTGCAACATCATCTGCAAGTCCGTAACCAGAGCAACTGGTATAGCTATCATGTCCTGTCTCAAAGTGCGAGGACGTACTTCCTGCTGAACATATTGTTGTTGTTCCTGCTCATCTTGTCCATAATAATCCTCAGTATCAGTCTCTTGCTGCTTTACATGCAGATCTGAGGGACTGTAGGCATCCCCATACTGCTCAACCTCATCCTCCTCATCTAGCAGCATAGATGGTGGTAAAGGCGTAACCCGCCTAGGTGATGTCATCTCAGGTGTAATTTTCAACCTCTGTATTGAAAAAACAGAAATTTGACCCGTCGACGGTCCCGTCGACTGAGTCGTCGTCGAAGGAATCCCAAGCGTCGTGACGGCACGGTAGTCTTAGTCGACGGAGTGTGAATCGTCGTCGACAATAAGGTCGTCGACGATGCTTGAATCGTCGTCGACGGTAGGATCGTCGACGGAGCCTTTTTCTTCGTCGACGGCAAGCTCGTCGACGGAGTTTTCTTCATCGTCGACGGGACAAATGTCGATGGTCTCGTCGACGAACTCGTCGTCATCAGCATCGACGACGACGTCGCCGTCGTTGTCATCGTCGTCGTGGTCTTAGTCGTCGAAACTGCCGTCGACAGAAGCTTCATGGAAACCGTCGACGACGACAATGAAGCTATCGGAGACGATGAAACAGGAGCAGACATAGTCGACGGTCCCGTCGATGAAACCAAGGAAACAGTCTTTACAGTGGAAATCGTCGTCGACGTACCTGCTTTAATCACCGTCTACGGACGCGGTTTCTTCACAGGAGCCATCTGTGGAGTTCCTGCAGAGTGTTTCTTAGCAGGCTTTTCCTTCTGGGATGGAGGAGAAGATCTAGAAACCTCCTTTTTGTCCCTAGAGGCCGTGTCCACACCAGCAGCCTGTCCCTGCCTCTCCTTTTCACTTCCGTGAGGAGATTACATGGGACCAGCCTCCTCAGACCTTTCAGAGATCCCGTGAGGGGCTTTGACAGGGGGTTCTGCAGAGATGGAGGGAGATGACCTACCCCTCTTCTTTGATCTCCTGGAGGAAGTGCCAGAAATCGAATCCTCCTCATCTGAAGAGAGAACCTCCTTCCTGGTCTTCAGCTTTTGCAGCCATGTCAGCAATCGACCCTCTCTGTCCCGCAAAGTCTTAGTAGATAGGGTCCGACAAATCTTGCAGTCTGTGGCCTTGTGTTCAGGGTATAAGCAGTAAATACAACTCTCATGCTTATCCTCAATGAAAAGTCTCTTCTTTCCACAAGAAGCACAGGGCCTGAATAAGGCTTTCTTTTCCTTTTCTGACATAATGTCACTATAGATGTTAAAATGTAAATTTCTGAAAGAAAAGTTGAGAAAACTGAGCAGAGCTCAGTGGAGACTCCCTAGCACAACGTGCGGTAGAAAAATCTGAGGCTCTGAGCTCTCTCAGGAAGGTTCCAGAGGGTGAAGCTGTGCTGATTGTGTAAAAGAGGCCAAACTTTTGCCAGGACCAAAGAGGGTGATATGCTACAAAATGAGATGAGGCCTAAGCCTATTTTCTCTTTTGTTTCTATGGTTATGATATTTTTTATTTACCGAGGCTCCCATTCCGACGACGGGGAATGATACAAAGCATGAGAATCTATGAAAGTTCCAATACTGGGATAAGTAAACATTCTAACAATCTGACATCCTGAAAAAGGAAATCTGATGTTTACAGTAAGCACAGGTTGTGTATTGACCTTCATAGGAAATGCTACCAAAGCCAACCCCGCTGTTTAACAACCATAGCTGTGACCAAGTTTAACGAGATGGAGTAGGTGACTGATGAAATGGCCATCTCTTGGAAGCTACTGGGGGAAAAGTACATATGTTACAGGAAGCGGAGATATATATATATATTACCTACTGGCGGTCGCCAGTAGGTAGTTCTAGTTAGGACCACGTTTCCATAGGAAATCCGCAACATTCTATTTTGAATAACTTTGGCGCCGGTCGACGAATCCTCGCGAATTTTTCAAAATAGGTGGGGCGCTACGCTCCGCTCCTACCCTGAAAGTCTCGGGGGGATTCGTCAAGCGGGGGCTGAGATAAAAGGGGGGTCCCAAAACGCGTTTTTCCCATGCATTTTTCCATAGGACCTTTAGACACAGCTACAGCCCGAACGGCTGAACAGAATTACTTGAAATTTGGCAGAGAGGTAGTCCTCAGTTCAAGGAAGTGCCTTTTGTAGGTTTGGTGTAAATCTGTTCAGTAGATTCTGAGAAAATAGCCTTTAAATCAATATATATATCTGAGCCAGCTTACGGTGCGCTTACCGTACGCGTACGGTGACGTGCGCGAGCGCGATTCTGATTGGCCCTTAGATCTTAGTAAACATTCGAATCGGTCGAAACCAGGAAGCGGCGGCCGCCATTTTCTCTCTCGCACTCCGACAGGGGGTTGAAAAACAAAGCCCCAAAACATGTAAAGGGGCTGTTTAGACAGCTCCCAAGCACCTAGCCATGTCCATGGAGTCCCCAACGATCCCCCAAGGGAAAAAATGCAATTTTAATGTTTTCGAAAATTTCGCCGATTACGCTTACCGTACGCGTACGGTAATAAATAAAAAAAAAAAAAAAAAAAATATCCACACTCTCCCCACCCCGTGTGCAAAAGGTGCCCGAAGGGAAACTTTTGTGCATGGCTTATTAGCCGTAAATCTCACACATTTTTTACCGATCACAGCGATGCTCATCATATTTCCTCCATGTGCGCACGGTGCGCGAAGCGCACCGTGCGCGCACGGAAGGAACTGCGTTAAGTGGGCGCGCACGCCACAAATGGCGTAAAGTAACTTAGCATTTAAAAAACCTTGCAAATTCACTGAAAAAACCATAGGTTTCACACATGTTATAGTTAGCTGGACATTTTACTGATAAAAAACCAATGAAATTCCCCCGTTATAGTTACTGTAGGCAACTATAACTCACGCGACCGTAATCCTCTGCTGATGACATATGTGTCTTTATGAAAAAAAAATATTTGTAATATATGTATAGCTAAAATTGAATGGAAGAAGACATGGGCAAATAAGTGTCTAAATACAGTATTAGCATCAGCAGAGGATTGCGGTCGCGTGAGTTATAGTTGCCTACAATAACTATAACGGGGGAATTTCATTGGTTTTTTATCAGTAAAATGTCCAGCTAACTATAACATGTGTGAAACCTATGGTTTTTTCAGTGAATATATATATATATATATATATATATATATATACACACACATATACACACATCTTCAATCGATACTGCTGCTCCCACAATCAAGACGCCACACACAATCGTATTCTCCTTTTATTGCGGTAGGTAGCAGCGAACTTTGTCCAAACCTCACAGCGTGCTATGCGCCATTGACGCGAAACATTTTGGGTCTTCTCCCTTTTTCACTGGCATGGCTTTGTGGTGGTAGAACAGCTGGACACTTAACTAAATCACTATATACACACATATAGTTTGCTGTCTGACACCAGTCAGAGTAGATTTGCACTGAACATTGATTTCTGAATTTTGTGACTAGCAGAGAGGAATTAAAACCTTGAGGCATTGTTGCAGGTATACTCTGCCAACAATTACTACATGTACATAAGATATATTTTTAGATGCCAAACTGACGCGTGAAAGAAAGGTTTCCTCCTCTTGGGTTTCCCTCTCTTTCATACTGCTGATCCTCAACCCTGAGCTACATCACACACGTTAAAAAACATCTATTTTACATGTATTTATACCTGGAAAGAGTATATTTAAAGGATTGATTCCCTTACCAATGCCTTAAAAAGGAACAAGTGGAGGAAAAGGGGAGTTGTTAAAAAGAGATTTAATGGTGTTGCTTTGTACCACAATCCTAGTTTGGTCAAATGTAATTGGCTACAGAATAAAAACATTGCCCAGGCAAGATGAAGTGCTACAGAAAAAAAATGATTTCATTAACTAAATAAGATGGGATGATAGCACTGTGTGTCAATTAATACGCCACAGCCTGATGTGTATGAATGAACGAAACACAAAATCTGAATGCTGATGCAGGGATGCCTAATCAAGACTTTTAACCCGCATTCCCAGCCGCCACTTACACTTGAGACCAGAGTCAAACGACCAAATTAGAGACATTCTTGAGAAAAGAACTGCTTCGACAATCCTTACTGAGGAATTAAATACTCCAATCACAGCAATAACTAAAGCTGAAGGGCATGCCAAAGTTGAACTGTCACTGCAATATATACTCCTGAAGGTAGCAGAGAACATACTCCAAATACAGCATTATCTGAATAATCGACCCAAGACTATGTTATAGTGGTCAATAGGTGGCATATGTTGGCAGAATAGAAAACATTAACACAAAAGACAAGACAAATCTATACTCTATTTTTCACTACCATCAGAAACCCATTAAGACACAAGCCTTTCTCATTAAAGTTACTGAATCAGAGATATTTATTACTTTATAACATGCTCAGTGGTTCCAGCAATGTAGAAGTGATTACCAACTTGAAAGAAAACCAGAGGGTAGCTGCATGAGGTAAAACGGAAAAAAGCACATCAAATAGACAAGGCCTCAAACTTCCTTAAGCATGCATACATTTCCTTTACAGTTTCACCGGACGTGAGCAACCATTACTGCAATTAAGACTTTCCTTTTGTAAGTCTCTGAATTTTTCTGAAGGATCTTCTGGGAGTTATGAAATTAAATAGTCACTGCTTGCATCAGATGACATTCCTAGATATATCCAACACCCACAATTCATAAGAAATTAAACACTAGTTACGGCATCTGCACAAAAACACATTAGTAACTGCCTACAGATTAACTATAACAGTTCAGGGTCTACATAAGAATCTGGTGGTAGTAAAATTCATTGCGGTGGGCAGGATGAGAAGATTGTGGAGGGTGGGAGGGCTGAACGGTGGTTAAGATGCATTTGTGGAGAAGTTGAGGAATAATATCAGAGTTCAGACAGGGAAGCTCCCGTTCTACTAGAAAACAAAAAAGTCGTAAGATGCTTGGATAGTCATTCATAGAGCAGAAGCCACATGTGACTTTAAGGCTTTAGGGAGATGTGACCATCTTCTAGTAAGACGCTCTAAGCACTGTTGCCTGCTGAAGCTTGGGAAAAATTGTAGAGTAACAGGGGCTCAGTGCAGAAGCACAACGTTTGGCTTCTGTGTAGTTTGGACAGAACCAAAAGTAAAATTTGCCAAAGCAAATCAATGAAGGAAGGGCTAAGGACGTGGTGGATAAAGAGAACCCCGACGAATGCTACAAACATGACAAGTCAACTTCAGCAATGTTGCGTTGATTGAAACGTCTTAAAGCATCACTGTAAGGTGACAGAGGAGAACACTAAAACAAATGAAAGTTGGTCCTGGGGCAAAGGAAAACATATTTGACAACTGTGGTTGAGGCAATAGCCCGGCAGCATGCAGGACACCTTTGCTCCTTTACCCACACAACTCACATGGCTTGCTGTATAGAGTTACCCAAAAGGTGAGGACACCGCATTTGGGTAGGGAATGAATACTGAACTACTCGCACTTCAGAGGTGACCAGGCTGTTTAAGGCCAGGAAGATTCCGAGAATATCCCTGCTTCAACATGATCACCTACACCTCTCTTTACTGGAATTTGAGATTTGGGGTGTTCTTGCTGTGTAGGAATGATAGAGTAGGTGACCCTACAAGTTTCCAGATTTCTTGTAGTTTAAAGTTCACGAGAGGCAGACATGATAAGTTATTACTATCCTCTAAAAACCTCAATCAAAGACATCTGTGAAGACTGAGCTTGTGCCTTACAGCTGCTGCACTAAGCATCCAGACACAAGGGATAAAGAACAAGAGGCACTGAGCGTCAGACCAGGAACGAGACCATGGTGAATGGAGCATTCTTCACCACTACCAAGGATTTAACCTTTGAGCATGAACCCGGAAGAAAAGCAGCTTTGTGCACAGTGCCATGCTTCTAAGGAGTAGCCACCATGAACACTCAGCTACACCCATACACTCCACATTCTCCAATTGTGACTCAGCAGTTGAATTTTTTTTAAAATGGTTACTTCCAACAGGTTGCTCAAAAATATCTATGTGGAAGCGATGGCGATAGGCAGAGCCACTTTCCTGTGATTTATGCACCACAGTTAAGATTGTTTGCTTAAACTTATCTAGTTACTTTTGGTCTAAAGTCTGGAAAAAAGAAGCAAGCGTAAACAGGCACACCCGAGAGTGGGCCAGCTTTCATATCGGGGTCTAAGATTAGCAGTTTTTGACACCGGCAGTGAATAACTACTTCCAGACCGAGAACGAAGCAATAAAAAAGGACCACATTTGTTTTATTAACGTATTCTTAAAAAATCTAACAAGTATGCTGGAAAATGACAGTGCAAATCCACAGGGTCCTGAACCAGTCTGGAATCATAGCCACTGGCAATCGCTCGGGCCACATCGCTGACCATCGTTTCTTACCCACCATGCCACCTCGGTTTAGACCAGCCAAATGTAAATCAGCCATGACTCTGCTCAAATAGAACAGATGGAGCCAAAGAGTGAGGCCCTACCTGAACTGGAACACAAGCAATCTAAGACCGGTTTTGCCAATCTCAGGGCTCATCAGTCAGGTATAGCTTGGCTCCAGTGGCACAGTGAGCACAGGACCCACGTCTGGGTATATCCTTCGCACTTAAAGCATCAACTGCAGCAACGTGATGGTGGTAAATGCCTGAATTAATCTTAACCACATGTAATCGCTAGGGCTGAATCTCAGGCCATTGTTTTCCTCCTTAGTTGCCGGCAATGGCAGACTATAGACCAGAAGTTTTTATTTAGTATACAACGATAAATACCAATGAAGTCAGTGTCCAACAGGATGCGTCTTCGAAACATCTCCTAGCTTCCTCCCTTTGATGCACAATACCCTATTTTCCTTTAGCTACCTGATGTTCCAACTCATTGTTTTGCATTTCTACAAGCATACAGCACCTAACTGCTCCGACACAACATAGGCAGGGCCATCAACACTTCATTCTCAAATACCTTCAATAACATAGGACTAAAGCACGGGAGAATGTAAGTAAGTGACATTTTAAGTGTCCCCCAACCACAAACCTTAAAAATACCTGTGAAAATTCTAGATTGTGACCCATTCAAAGCCCTCGAAAATCTACCAGTTCTATCAATCAAACGCATGCAAGATCTTTGTGGTATTGATTTAAGAATTGCAGGTCTACCGTCTCGAGGAGACCCCTCTTTCCTTGGACACCAGAAAATACTAAATAATTGTCTCAGTACCCGTAGCAGCGCTTGCCTATTATAAGCAGACTCTCGGTCATCAAATGGTTTCGCAACAGAGGAAGGTGAGCTACGGCTGGGGGCTACCTCAGTGGTGGAACTTATTTGTGGGCAAGGCTAGACCCACAGTGCACTGTAGCCCTGCTTAAATAGCTCAAGTGAATACTCTGCTTTCTCCCAAACCACTTTCATAAACGAGAGACATACATAAGACTTATCAAACATCTGCCAAGAAAACAGTAGCTCCTATTTTTGGATGACAGCACACTTTCATGAAACTGGCTCAACAATCCACCAAACTCAAACTGCATTTCAGGCGAAAGACTAAATTCACCACTTTCTCATAAAGTCTATGAACAACATGAAAGAGGTTGACAGCATGCAACATGAAGCTGTCAGCAGCACAAAATCCTGCCAGCACCATCTTTTCCTGGTACTCCCAGTCTGGTGCGACCGACTAGGAATCCTCAGACTTCACTTTGGCCAAAGAGGACAGTTCAACTGAGCTTTGGGGAGTGAAAGGGCACTGAGAAGTTCTGGGTTTCAGTGAGGCTATCTACACTTCTCATCGCCTTGCTGTTGATACATAAGAGGAGGGACCCAATTAAAAGAAAGCAAAGGCTCAGATGTTTGTTTAGAAGGATCAAATATTTCTACAAGTGAATTCGATATATCTCTCAGAAGAAATGCTAGAAGACCAAGGTTTGACCTGGCTTAAATAGGATTCCTGCGAACGACTTAAAACACCGTTTCTCTTCGGGTTAGGTAAGTAACGTATCCATCTGAACAGAATAGACCTTCAAACCATGTCCTTTAAGTGTGGGTACCTTTTGGCAATATTCAAAACAAAATCTATAACCAGCACTAAGAGAAATCTAAGAGGCTGATGCAGTAGCACCTGGTGTCAGAATCAATTCAACCATAACCAGAGGCTTACACAGCAAATTTCAAAGTTAAGCTTATGCAAAAAAAACATGGCACTAGACAGGGACAAGAGAGTCGGCAGGACTCCGAAAAAGCTTTGCTCATATTTTGGCTATTGCTTTTTGATGATTGAATTTGAACCAGATGACTACTTATCTCCAGATATTTTTTGGGGCCAAAGAGGACTTAAAATGCGAAAGTCTGGAGTGTGATGCAAGGATGGAGAATGTGAGCTTCAATGTCAGAAATGCATCCTAGAGCAGAGAATCCAGAACGGGCATACTTTGGAGGGGAAGTAAGACTTGGAACCCTTACTATGATGGTGGAAGTCAACAAAGTATCCTCTGGCGGTTTAAAGTTAACTGATCATTGCATTTAAGTCAGAAGCATCTGCTTCATGAACTAGAATGCAGCACAAAGCAGCCTCCACATGCTAGTCACATACATGTCCGTCCTAGAAAGTACCCACATCTTAAAGAGTTTTGATCTTCTTACCAAAAAATTCTTACGTTAGAATGGTGAGGAAACAGATGGTGACTGTGCTCTGGATTCCTAGTTTGTGGCATGCAGAGGTACAGCTCAATTGTGATACAGCTTAATTGTGACAGTCACCAAAACTCACCAAGCTTCTAGCCGCATGACGAGTTACTCAGCAGCTAACACCAACCAGATAAACTACTTAAAGGCAGCCTAAAAATGTATGGAGTGATACAAAACAACCATTAAAACTAGGTTTAAAAAAATAATTCTCCTATCTATTGTAATCCTGGTTATATAACCGGAATTAATCAACAGCTCGCCCTCAGCAAAGACCAATGAATTGAAAACTATACAATGTTAACAAGAAATAAATAAACCGAACACAACCACGGACTCTGGAGAATCCTGCTCCCTTAAATGTTATAAATACAACAAGGCTAGTCTGGAATGATGACTGGAGTACTTTTAGGCTGAAGCCCGCTATATGTTCATGGTTTCACAAACTGTTTTGGAAACCCTTTTTAGGTCTCGCCTGACCCAGCGCATGCGCTGGTCTGGCGAGACTTATTGAGAGGGCTCCAAAAAGTGCTACCAGGCCAGTCTAGAGCTACAGTGCATGTGCGCGCGCGCTGCGCTTTACCGGGATTACTTTCACGGCCGCTTTGATGTTGAATCGTGATCGCGATCACTTTCACTTACAGGGCCGCACGGCCGCTTGGCCTAGCCAATAGGTCTCGCTTTTGGGCCCTTATAAGTATTTATTTAAGCAACTGTTGCAAGGCTAAACAGGTATAAGGTCCCAAAGGCGAGACCTATTGGCTATGCCAATGCTTGTTCTGTGGAGGGGCAGGGTCTGTATGCAGCTAAAAGGTGGGGCTTGGCATTGTTTAACAAAGGTTCGCTGAAGAACCAGGGATACAAGTTAGCTTTTTTTTTTCTTTGTAGACCGCATTTCCCCTGATTAAGGTCCCAGTTTGATGCAACGTAAGACAGACTTCTACAGACTGACAGTTACAGTGTACATCCCTATATGTGCCATGTTCCTAAACCTTGTTCTGTCACATGGAAAATACAAAAACAAAAAAATCCATATTAACCTACAAAGACTGAAAAACAAGTCTTTTGGAACAGAAGATTAAGGATTCCATCAAAAACCGCAGTATTTTTTTCTTTATAGACCGTGCACATTACATAGAAAGGGTAATGTTAGAAACCAGAGTTTATATTAAGCGATTGAGAACCGTATTTTACACCATTCATGCAATGTTGTGCAGTCATACAGGAAACCAACACAACTCTAATTTTGTGCAAATCTTCCATAGTAAATAACTTCCTTCGGTTAAAGTGCACACCATCTGTGGAAGCTCCAGCTCAGCAATGCTGAACACTATATGAAACATGAACAATCACTAAGAAACCAATAAAGCTTGACTTTTCGCAAAAGCATTATCCAAGTGACGGTCAAACAACAAATCTGACTGGTCGGCACATGCTACATGCTTACAAATTCTAACAAGGACTGGCAAAGCCAACAGGCCTCGCCTTTGAGCACTAATGGCTTTGTCAATGTTTTTTGTTTATGCTGTAAAGCATTGCCAAAAATGCGTATGTTGTACAGCATAAACAAAAGGGCAAAAAATAAAAATTTGAGGCCGCTGTGCCATTTTGTAGGAGCGTGCAAGTATCACGACGCATGCGTGTAACAGTTTTTTTTTTTTTACCCATCCCATATGGATCAGAAAATAAAAACATTAAAATGAAAGAAAGCAAAAGCATTTTTATTTATAATACAGAAAGGACAGCAGCAATTAGAGGTCTGATCCAAAAAAAAAAAAAAGTTCATTAAACAGAAACCTTCTACAGGACATGACCACTGATACCGGTGAATTCATAGACCCAACTGCCCACACTACGTGCATTTCCTGGTATTTCAGAGGTTCATTTATTTGGAAAACCATGTGTGAAAATTACAGTGACTGGGGGAGTGAAGAGACTTTATTCTTCACAAACACCAATTGTTACAGCAAAATCAATCTCATCTAACACATGCATACAACTCTGAAAACACAAACATAGCTCAAACGTGCAAATAGCTTGCTATTATAGTACCCAGCAGCGCATGCCTTCAACTGGACATTCGTGTTGACCGGCAACGATCTGGTGTCACACCAACTCATTTGCACACCTGATAGCATCTCCACAAATCAAACTCTAATCTTGAAAAAGAACACACAACCTCCCAACAATTCAGAATAATCGCTGGACTACTAAGAGTGCTGTGATGCCACAATGATTTTCAGATTGCACGCTTTACAAATAAAATCAGAAAGGGGCCCTACTGAACCAAGAGGCTTCCATATTTTGACACAGATACAAGCTAAAAGCATCTTGCAACTACAGATGTTCATGAACCTGACGAAAAAGAAATGTTTTCTTTGCCCTGAAAAAGCTTATAGCCCCTATGCATAGTGCCCGAGATCACTAAATTGAAGTCAGACTATCACTCGTATTAAAAAAATAAAATCAAAAGCAATGTTGTGTAACAGGTTTCCTTTTTCAAAATAGCATATGTTTGCATCAAAATTGATTTCTTTGCAATGGAAAGGCGTTTAAATACTATTGCGATGAACAGGAAAAAGTAACCTGTGGGGCAAGAGCAAACATCTGAGGATATAGTTAATCTTGCCCACCGGCAAAGGGGAAACAAGACAAACAAGCATTTGCAATGCAATAGGTCTTGCATTTTTTTTATTTATTTTATTTTTATTTTTTTATTTTTTTAGAGTTAGAGCTATTGGAGCGGGAATGTAAATGTTTTTAACATATGTTTTGGGGTGAAGTGGATGTATGTGATGGTAATTGTGTGGAAAAGGATAGAAGCAGATTATGAAACTTTATTTTGGTCCTGGGGTGAGAGGTCGTTATTGGGCAGATAAGCAACAGTATCTGCCATGGGTATCGTTAGTATTTCAGATTTTAAGACTACTTATTTTAACTTGGATGATGGAGTTATTCATTTTGTAATTGTGTCTTTTGAACAGTGCTACTAGTGAGTGGCGAATGGTTACTTCAGGTGGTGGTAAAGAGCCTGGAACTGAAATACAGTATGACACACTAATTAAACTTGATAAGCTACATATCCGGCCAAGTGACATCTTTTAAGGGGGCCTGATTTATAAAAGGGGTTATGAAATTAAACCTTAACAAGCATTTGCAATGCAATAGGTCTCGCATTTACGAGAGTTTAAGCTATTGGCATTGTAAATGACAATAGCTTTTATTTATATGTTTTGATAATTAACACAAAAATAAAAGGCTTTGTCATTTACAATGCCAGTAGCTCAAACTCTTGTAAATGCGAGACCTATTGCATTTCAAAGAAGTGCCCGCCATTGTCTCGGGCTGCTTGGATAATGAAAGCTCACATGGTGTGCTGAATGTTGCAGGAAAGCATGTCCTGCATGCAGTAAGTGAAACTCATTAAAGAAAAGAGTGCTTACAGACTAAATAAGACATACCGTGTAACAAAAGTAAAAGGGACAGTCCTCATGAGAGGTTACAAATGAAGACAAGGCGATACTAAGGAGGGACTAACAAGCCTATTAACGAATCAGAAGCCAGCATTTACAATGAAAAATATGGGCGGAGCGTGAGCTGAGCTTCACCTCCATACTCAAATACAGCATGCCCCACAGAGCAAGGCATGTGCTGCCCAGACTCAACCTAAAAATGGACTCAGTGATGCTGTACTGAGGTGCCGTAGCTAAGCAGAACAATCAGCTGCATAGTAAATGCTACAGAACCAGGAGAGAGATTAGGGTACCACTACATTACTCCTAAAATTATTATGAATGCGTACCCAAACACGTTATTCTATGCTCATTTACTTAATTGGAAGAACAGTGTAGTGCAATTAGTACTATATAATTGTTTAATTTTTCAAGTTGAATCCTGTGACATTTAACTTATGTGAGTGATTCAAGCTTAGAAGGTTTAATATCTTAGAGAGAGCTCAAACGCAGAGCACTTCTTTTTCCTCAAGTTCCTCAACTCTTTTCAGCCTTGGCACAGTTCCTAGTAAAAATCTGGATGTGAACGGCACTATTCATTGCCACTCATCATTGTGTCTGTGATCTGAAAGATGGAACGACAGCAAGCCTTAGAGGGGCGAGTACAGAATCACCTGACACGATCTGGATGTAAATTATCCCCAGTTTGCCTGCAGTGGGGCATTCCCCAGTTCCCCACGGCTCTTTCATATTTCCAGAGCTAAATGCCTGTCCAGGCAGGCATAGCAAGAGTTAACCATTGTTACTGGGAGCCATCAGCCAATCAGCAAGGCCTAAACAACCGATGTTCCAAAACATCTTTGGCTCTTTGCATAGTCTTGGTTTGATGTTCAGTAAAACAAGAGTATTCCTGGATTGGTGAGGTGGTCAGACCACCAGACGGCTTGTAGTAGTCTATACCCTAAAGAATAACAATTTTCTGTGACTGCAGATGCGAGTCTGGAAGCGGTACGAGGAATCCGCAAACTTGGGGAAATTAATGCAAGCCACCTCTAACAATGTGTTCACACAACTCCCAGGCGTCCCATGCCATACGAGTCCCTGCTTTTTAGTGAATAGAAGCTCAGAATGTTTTACAAAATGCTTTCACCTGAATGCTTTTGTAGTAGCAAGAATTCCAAATCACGGGAACAACTGTGAAGTTCAATGTCCATAAAAAAATACAAGTTCATTTTAACATGTTTCTAAATATTTATAGTTACCAGTAGTTGTTTCTGTAAGATCCATACAAAGACACACAGATTCACATTCAACTTGAAGCAGGGAGGCTAGCGCTCCCATCTCCTCTGAACCCTGCAATTGACCCCTGCTGGACTCCTGAACTCGACCAGGACATATTTTGCCTCCCACATTCCAAAACAGTCAGGATGTTCATTCAAACGCTGCATAGCTTCCACACAAAATATACCATAACAAATATAGTGAGGGAAGTTAAGAAAAAAGTGAGGAAGAAAGGGGACTTTCTGAATACTGATCTAGTAGCCCTCAGTGTCTAGGGCAATGGTCTTCAAACTTTTTAATGCCACGCTTGCAACCTTGTGTACAACAAATGTATCACCAGAAAGACAAATATATTTTTTGCAATTATTCTATAAAGCGGTCAGCTCCATTATCCCTTTCAGTAATGCACGGTTACCAGCATTCTGTTGCCAGCCAGGTCTCCCTAAAGTTTAAACAGATCCGTAGTGCGATCCTTTATCAGAAATAGGGGGAGTGACCTCGAGGGTTATTTGGAGACCCACCAGCACACATACCTTGACACGTACTCCCAGCCATGACAAAAGACTATGTTGAAGCAGGAGTCCCTGTTTCTGTCTAGCGTGTCATCCCTGTTCAGACATGTGCCTTGGTCTGTAGGTTCTGTAGGTTCTGCAGTATTGGTCTGTGTAGGTTTTGCACTTTCTAGTGGTTGAAGTTCATACTGTCTGTTTTCAGTGGAATGTATTTATACTAAACTGTACCTTGTTATGTATTTGTCTAGATGTAAATATGTGGGTTGGGTGTTTTCTCTGCATCTTTCAGTGGTTGGGCCCTGGTGAATCTATCGGCTGTTGATGTCCCTTGAAGCTTGTACCTTCCAGGATTAGCTCTTTGTAAATAATAAAGAAACAGACAGTTCTCTAGAGGATGAGTATCTGCCCCAAGTCTCCATGATAGCGGGAGGGGCTGGGTGCTGCTGAATGTACTCTTACTGGATGGCGGAAGCTGGGCTCCTTCGGGCAGCATTAACTACATCAGGAGACCGTGTGCTGGGGCCACAGAAATGACCGTAGCAGCAAAGCAGGGTTTGCATTGCCAAAAAAGCACATAGGCGTTTATTCTCAGTTGTATCAAGCGTTTCAGCAGTTAGTGTCATTTTCAATACAGGCTTTGCTCAGAATGTCTTCTGTTACTGGCCTCTGTACGTGGCACGGGCATCGCACCAAAAACTGGACTTGGAGCAGCAGGTGTGCTCTGCGGTGCAAGAGAACTATGCGCTGCGGGCGCAGGTGGAAGGGATGAGAAGAAAGGTGCTGAGTCGCGAGCTGATGGAGCCCGTGAGCTGGACTCTGGCCGGGCCGAGCCCGCCATTCCTCCTTGAATGTTGTGACTGTGTGTGATGGCAGAGAGCGTGTTCTGTCGCAAGGGCCTGGAGTGCCTTCTTTGCCAAAGTTAAGGTCCAACCACCTGATTTAGAGGCTGGCGGACCCTGAGAATGTCGATGTTGGTGCCTGTTCTGGCGCCGTCGCTGACATACTCCTCCGGCAGCCCCACGGAGTGCGACCCCTCGGATGTTAGCCTCCACCTAACTGCCCATTTAAGAGTAGGTGTTCAAATGGATTTTTTGCTGTCCATCCCCTCCAAGTAATACCGGGGGTCAGGGACAGTGTGTGGTCTGGTGAGTCCCCAAGTGAACCCTGAGTAACGTGGAAGCTCAGAATGGCCCAGCCCCCGCTGTGATGCACCCCCCCCCTCCCCGAAGACAGCCCAACCATACGGCAGACTCCATCCAGAGGCAGAACTCTACTCTCATTGCACTTACTCAGTGGGCCAGGGCATGTAAACGGGCACCCCACTCCCCCCAGAACCCCTGCTTAGCGAGCAAACCTACAACTAATCTGCGCCAGATACCAAAAAGGCCAAGTAATTGGCGAATGTGCGCCGTACAAAAAACAGAAGACATTACATTTCACGCCCGTTCCAAACATGTATTACGGTTTACGGCCGAACAAAGAGGGGGCACAAGTTAAATTATATTGGCGCATCGCAAAAAGGTCCCATGTGATCAGAACGTAAACAATAGACAATAGGAATCCCGCCCTCAAAAAAAGGTTCGTGCCTCGCCTAGTTCCTCCAGTTTTGTACAATGTGCGCGCGGGCCACTGCGATCTGTTTTTAATTATCCCGCCCTATTGTAAAAAGAAAAAGAAAAAAAAAAAACATGCTCGCGAGTGGTGCGCGCGCGCCACAGGGAAACATGTGTTTTCAATTATCACGCCCGTGTCTGGGCACAATAATTGAAACCACATGGCCTTTGGTGCGCGTAATAGACATCAATAGGCCATGGGCGGAGCAATGCGCCCGCCTTTGGCCTATTGCGTGCCTTCTTTGTGTAAAACACGCACTCAAAGGCCAATCGCGGAAGCCAAAAGGAAAAGCACACGCACGAGCGTGTGAGATTCCAGGCTCCCTTTTGAAACGCCATACAAAAGGTCTCTCGCTGCGCGAGCCCTAAAAATTAGTGTCAGAATGCATAATACCCGCTGTTCTGATCTGTCTTGACTGCAAACTGTTGCTGTGTGCCCAAGTATTACGACCTCTGCGAATAACCTAATACGTCCAGGCAGCCTGGTAGCTTCCCAGCCTGTATGAAGGAAAAGTGCTGCAAGCAAAGCGCCTATAACACAGCCAATAAGACACAATGGATTTGAAAGTGTGAATTAGCTGGGGCGTTAAGGTTTGGGGGGGGGGGGGGCGGGGTGGAGGGAACGAAGACATGAGAAGGCGGAAGGCAGACAGCTAGTTAGGGGCCGGGGTGGAGCCGTTGGACAGAACTGAACATCGCCAAGGAGGAGACGGGCTGGATTATGAATAGGGCTCCCGGTTTTCCGTTTAAACGGATTTTTACATATAAATACAGACGGGAAACAAGTTTTCCTTTGTCTGTATTTATATTTAGAAACGGAAAAATACGGGTAAATTTTGCAGCGCTGCCGTGATTCAGAGTTGCCGTGCCACGCCCCTGTTCTGATACTGGGAATTCCTTTCAGTGACGTGCTGTGGTGTGGACCTATTGGCTCAGGGTCTTCTAGTGACGGCCGTGACCCTGAGCCAATCCTGGTCGTATTGAAGCATCTATTTTAAACTTTTTTTTGTTGTTGTTGCTTGGGCGAGAGTAAATGAGCAGATAGTATGGGAAATAGTAAACACAAAGCAACGTATTGCTTGGTAATGCAACCGGCTTCCAACCTAGCCCGCTAAAGAAGAGACTCGTGGCAGGAAAATTTCGCGCTATTACACGGAATTTCACCTAAAGACCGTATTTTTCGCGACAAAGTGATACTTTTAGAGCTAATATTTTTCCGAAGACAAGTAATTGTATTTATGTGGCGCTTAGTAGTAAGGTGTAGAACTATGAGCACAATTTCAAGAGCTAAACGAGAAGACACTTTATTACTACGAGTGTATATTTATTGTCTACACAAGTGCTCCTGGCAGGCTGTGGAGAGGGTCGTAGACTTGCACAGTTTTGCCAAATGACGCGGGCGGCTGCCTCCTGAGGCTAGGAAGGGCCACAGATCACCGCTCCCCCCGTTTTGATTTATATTTTTTAGCTGACACCAGCATGTATATATTTCCGAATCGAAAGACCAAAATTAAATGTTTTGGGAACACATGCGTCCAATAAATCAAGCAAAAGGAACAATGGGTTTTCCCTTTTAGTAGGTGAAGACGTGAATTTAAACAGTGTCAGCTGTGTCGTCATGGATGTTGCGGCCACTGTAACCACCGTGAAAACGTCTGCAGCTGGTCCCCAATTGGAGCGTGCACACGCACATATTAAATTACGCGACTGTTTGCCTGGTGAATTTTATTGGCCAATGGTCTTAACATAAGCACAAAGCCGTCCGGTGGTAGGTGAATCTCAGTTGAGGCACGCACACACACTCTACTGTCACTCTCCTCTCCCCTTCCTTTAAACTGGAAGGCAGGTCATCTAAACGTATGCTTTCCACTGTGACTCAACTCAATTTAAAATGCAAAATAGTTAGAATTGTGAAAATGTTTTCAAATGTAGAGTTTAGGTAAAGAAAAACACGTAAAACCAAACATTACATAAAGGAAAACGGAAGAAAAGAAAAAAACGGCAGAATTGTTTTTCATCCTAGACATTTTTTAGGTCTCGCCTGACCCAGCGCATGCGCTGGTCTGGCGAGATTTATTGAGAGGGCTCCAAAAAGTGCTACCAGGCCAGCCTGGAGCTACAGTGCATGTGCGCGGGCGTGCGCGCCTCGCTTTACCGCGATTACTTTCACTCTAACGGCCGCTCTGATGTTTGATCGTGATCGCAATCACTTTTACTTTCGCGGCCGCACGGCCGCTTTGCATAGCCAATAGGTCACGCTTTTGGGACCTTCTAGTATTTAGTTATGCAACTGTTGCATGGCCTCGGGTTCCTGCCCTCCCTCCCCCACCCCATGGGGTTCTGGCTTCATGTGGTAGTGTCCAGGTTATGTTGCACATATAGGTGTTCAAGATATTTACTGGGTGACCTTGGGCACTAAAAAGCAGCGCTAGTGGCAATTTTGAAAGAAATCGAGCAGAAATGATGGGTTGTGGCTCCGTCCTTTTGGTGATAGAGCATTGTGGATTACTGTAAGGTTCTAGAAAGGTCAAATGAGATCCAAGATATTTTCAATATGGGATAGCAGACTAGAAGAGTGGCTGGAGGAGATGGTATTTGGAGCAAGATGTTGGGCTTGAAAGGTATTGTGTACTACAATGGCAAAGTTTTCAGATTAATGTATTGTGTTGACCAATAACAACCGAGCGCATGTGTGCATTGTTGATTTAAATAACTGCGGAAAAATACTAGCTGTAACGTCGTCTTTAGCTTGTGGCAAAAATAAATGTGGATAAATACAGATAAACTGGCCCAAAAATAAATATGGATAAATACAGACGGAAATGGCCGAAAAATAAATACCATAAAACCGGGAGCCCTAATTATGAAGGATCGTGTCTGCCGGCAGCTGCAAGAGTACACTTTCACCCTTGCTGCCCGCGACTTTCTTTTCTTCTGTGCGGCTTGGCCAACTCAATTTTTTCCATTATATTATATAGGGGCGGCCCCCATTGTTGAAGTGCAGCATGCTGTGCTGCTTAAGAAAAACATACAATATTGAAAAAAATCAAGATGGGCGAGTCGCGCGGCACCCATTGTTTAAGATGAAGTGAGGTGTGCAACGCTGCTTAAAAATATATAAGGAAGATAAGAAAAGGAAATATTATCGCCTCCCAATCCAACACATCAAGAAAGGATCTTTTGAGGAACTGTTTACCTTTACATGGGATTAACTAACTCCAGCCATTTTAAGTGCCTGCTAAAATCCTACTTCTCGAAAAAAAACTCTGAAACAATATGACCTGGCAGATAGTCGCTCGTTAGAAAGGCAGTTTCAAAGATGCTTAATGTGGAAAAACCCTTGCTTTGGTAAAAGAGTTTATTGAAGTGTCGCCCTGAAAAACTTTGGAATACATTTCTTGTGTAGTGCTGATGTTATACCACACTTTCTCTAACTACTTCTACAAAGTATGTTTAGTGACCCGATGCAACACCCAGTTATTTGAGTCAGAAACGCCTACAATTTACAAATGAATAAACTGTGGATTCCAGTTATGTTCTCCAAACCCCTCCTCAATGTCCACATAAATGAAGATCTACAAAAAAAGAAGCGAATGTATCACAGAGTGACTGGATGTCTGTGTAGGTCTAGGGTCTAGTCAATGAGTCGCCAACATATAAAAGATTAATGCACACTATTATTTCCAGCCTTGCTCCCTGTTTCATTCTTCCTCTTCATCTGATACTTGCCGTTCTAGCACACCCACCTGCTGACCCTTTTGTTTGGGTTTATTGTAGTTGTATTGTAGTCCATAGGATCGTGGGACCCCAAATTTAAAGACAATTGCAAAGACAGTAGGAATGACATGACACCTGTTTCTTTTTTCTATTACGTTTAAAATATATTAACTGTCTGCAGTCTGAGAAAGTATTTTCGAACAAGTTGCCTATACTTAAAAAGCAAACCCGGAACAGACACTACTGCACCAGACGTCAAGTGCCCCATGACGTTGAAACGCTCAACTCCTCCCTTCTGAATGTATGTCCTTGTGTAGGTCACACCACATGCGCGAACCTGCCGTAACATCTAATGGCATGTAACTAAGAACACACAACTAGACAGCGCATCAAAGAAGGAAACCACATCATTTAGGGAGCGGTTACGTCACTGGAACATTCTTTTGCCGAGTGTGATACACTCGGCTATCCAGCAGCTTCTCCTCTCTTACTAGGTGCCCAGGGCTACCCCAAGGAGCGCGCCAACAGGTGGACGGTAGGTGTGCCAGACAGAGACTATTGCAGACATTTCGGTATTAAAGAATGAAGGCGGCTAACTACTGAGCTTATAAATCTGTATGTGTGAATTGTGTACTGTTCCGACCATATTAACTATGGCTGGACGTTAGATAAGCTGAAAATTAAATTCAACGATAAACACTGATTCAGAAAGCCCTTGAGCATGCCGACTTAGCGTCCCGCAACGCACGGAACCCGACTTGTCCTCGGCGTGGTATTGCTAGTTTTTTGCCTTCACTTTACCGTGGGAGCGGGGCAGCATTGCAGGCTGTGCTTGGCCCACACTTTCTCGGTTACCATTGGACGGAGCTGAAGCAGGCTTGCCAATGGGCAATTCAGTCCAAGATTTCCTGCAGTTCACTCTAACAGCATGTATTCTATATGCTGCCCTCGTGGCACCGAGCCACTCGAGAGGTCACTGGTGCTTTTTTATTTTCAAACAAGTTGTGCAAGCCGCACTGCGGCTGCTGCTGTTAAAGCTTAAACCAGAGCTACTGAAATTAAAGCATAATATTTTCAGCGGCTGAAAAAGTACATTAAAAAAGTGCTTTGTGCTGCGCTGCTTATATAAACAATATGTTGCGAGCAGTCGCAAGATCGAGTTAGGTGAGATGCTGGTTAAACAAGCAAAGAAGCCCTGGAGATTGCATTGTCTCTACAAGTGCTGTTGAGGTGGGTAACGGTGTCAGTATTGATCTCTATAAAAGTATTAAAAAGAAATGCAGATACTTTTTTATGTTCTTTATAAAATGCATCTATGAGAAAGAACAGAGGATTGCCTTTTTTAGATTTAAAATAATTCCTCGTACTTTGAGATGCAAACACTCTGAAGATGGATGAACAATACACCTAACAGCCAACGTCATGAGAGGAGTGAAAAGTACTACCCTCGGCAGAGTCCAAGCCCACCCACTATTTATATTTTAAAAGAATTGCTAACTATAGGTCTACAGACAGATGCAAAGTCAAGTCTGACCTAAAAAGGGGTATACAAGTTAGGCTTAAACCGTTACATATCATATCTTCCCAGTACTGGGTCATCCCAAGGGTGCATGTGGTGCCACTGGATGAAGAGAACACTATTTTAATTCTCTTTTCAATCACCAGAAGCTAATCCAGCAACAGCTTGACACACTATGGGTTGAAAAACGAGCTAACATTTTGCCAGCATTCAATTCCTGTTCTCCATCTTTAAACCCATTATTTCCTTCACCTTACATTCAAAATGGGCCCATCTCTCTTGGACACCCCACATATAGAAGGGACAAGGAGAAGCTGCTGGTCAGACCGAGCCAAAAGTCTGGGCACAGTATTAGAGGCTGGAAAAATAGTCCGCAACAATAAACTTACTTTTTTGAATTTGTCATGTCCACAGGTTCCTCTCCCGTCAGTACTTCCGCCTTCACAGAAGAGTTCAAATCTTCACTTCTCGATAGCCCCAGCGATCTCCCTGTCCCTACTTCCGTCTTTATGAAATGTTCCCCTCCACTTTTGGGGTCTATTAGCCCTTTTTCCATTTTTATTTTCTTATTGTCCAGATTGTTAATGGGGGGATCCTGCTCGAGAGCCCGCTTCTGACTCCTTGTCCGGCACGCCTCCTCAGTCATGATAGATCTCTAGGATGCAAACATAAGAGACGTTACCAAAACCAAAACCTGACACTTTTGAAAAAGACTGCTCAAATCAACCAATATAGCGCCAACCAACACTGTTACAGCGTCATGACATAGTGCTGCGGATCGGGGAGGGACAAAGGGTCAACAATTGGACTGGCTATTACATTTATTTGTGGTGCTTGTACTGGTAAGCATGCGATTTGTACAGTTTTACATTTTGAAACGGTTTGTGTGAGTACGGAAGCAAAACGTCCGATTCATGCAAATGTGAATGGTGGAACAATACGAAAAAACGTTTCTGCGTGAAACATGCACGTCAAATGAGGAGTTAGACACGAGCACTACAAAACAGCAGCCACAACGAATATGAGAACAGCGGACACAGAAAACGTTAAGCCTGCATGTGAACAAGGGATACAGAGGGAAGGGGTACTATCTGCTTGACTTGAGGCAGCAGGCGCCAGTCCTACAGGGAATCAGCGACAGGCACCAGGAATGCTGCAGTTGGATCAGACCCTATAATACTGCCCCTGCCCGAATGGCGGGTTTTTCATCCACACAGCACAGGAGCACTGGGCAGCAATATGACACTTTAACCCATTTCCCACTCGTGAAGATACTGAATGCCAAAGGCACCACACTGGAGCCCAGACAGCCATGTCATTCTGCTTGCGATTGTCCGATTCAGGTGCAAGTAGCCACATCTCTACAGTGAACGCTCTACCTGATCCCTGCCTAGAAAGTGCGGAAAGCTAGAGCCACTGACCACCAGTGGTAGACAAGATGTCAGTGCAGTTAACCCTCAGGAAGGCAACCTTTCCTCATCCGCCACACTCAAAGATGCAACTCCCTGGTAATGGGCCTACCAAAAGAACTCTTCTAGACTCACCTCCGCCATCAGTCCCGCAATTCCTCATCACCAACCCCCTTGTGCCAGTGAAACACAACACCAGACACCTCCAGCATCAGTCCAGCAATTCCTCATCACTAACCGCCTTGTGCCAATGAATCACAACACCTGACACCTCCAGCATCAGTCCCGCAATTCCTCATCACTAACCGCCTTGTGCCAATGAATCACAACACCTGACACCTCCAGCATCAGTCCCGCAATTCCTCATCACCAACCGCCTTGTGCCAATGAATCACAACACCAGACACCTCCAGCATCTATCCCGCAATTCCTCATCACCAACCCCCTTGTGCCAGTGACTCACAACACTAGACACTTCCAGCATCTATCCCGTAGTTCCTAATCACCAACCTCCTTGTGCGAGTGACAACACCGTAAACCTCCAGCATCAGTCCCACAATTCCTCATCACCAACGCCCTTGTGCCAATGAATCACAACACCGGACACCTCTAGCATCAGTCCTGCAATTCCTCATCACCAACCCCCTTGTGCCAATGAATCACAACACCAGACACCTTGCCACCCAAAGCTAGTTTCCCCCCACCCCAGAGACACTCTACCCCATATATATACGAGTGTAACACGTGCAAGCCTTCAACTGAGGGCAGCCAGACCATGGGACCGAACAGTCATCAAGTACAGAGTGCCAAGCGAATGACAGTTCACTGACCACAGAAAGTTTAAGAGACAAGTCTTCAACAGAGTAGCCAAATCATGGGAGCAAACCATCACGGAGAGCACACAGTGCAAGACAGTGACCATCCACTGAGCACAGACAACTTATGGGACAACCCTCAACAGAGAAGATGCATCACAGGAATGAACAGTCACTGATCACACAGTGCCAAAGGAACGGTCTGCAATGGAGTGTAGAGAAGTTTATGGGATAGGTCCTTAGCAGCCAGGCTATATACACAAACTGTCATTCAGTACACACAATGCAAGGGAATGACCATTCTCTGAGCAGAGATAATCTGTGGCTCAGCCATCAGAGTAGACGACCCATGGGAACGACTGTTACACGGCTACCAAAATCTCCTTTTCTAGTGGATATAACTCCTCCCATGCACCTTACGCCAGTTCATTTTCCCAGGTCCTTGTCAGACTAGTAATTCACTTCGGGGACATCTTGATACCATAAACCGTCTGGCCCAATCTGTGTACTATTAACAAAAGGGAGCGACCAAGTGCACAATCTGTGAACTTACACATTTAAGAGTGGGTTACGTTATTAAGGCATGTGCCTTAAAGTAATGACAACAGACCAGGTGCCGAAAGTCCTGTGGGTAGCTCAGTTGTCAGGGGTTATGTGAATCGGACCTGCAGAATCATACGAAGTCACTGATGAACAACCCTGACTTAGACAGTGGCTGAATTATTTAACAGTAGTCATTACAAGTCATCTTCAGCAAACCATCTATCTTCTGTGAAGATACAGTAACAAAGTGGTTCTTAACCTTCTGACTTCTGTGGACCCTGACTTTATGATTACTAGAACCCAGAATCCCCACGGAATCTTTATTGGAATCCAAGGATCCCCACTAAGTCATTACTAGAAAACTGAGACCCCGGCATAAGCATTGTCAAGGATCTGAACGACAAAACAAAGAACACAGAAGCAAGCATTCATAAAATAAATACACCAATGATAAAATATTGCATTCTCAAACATTTTATAAAAAAATATAAAAATTGAAATTTTAATGCAAAGGTTTGTGCTGAACTACAATCAAATGAGGCCACTCGCTGTCCATACTGTATTCTGTTTGATGCGCCCCACAAATTAATCTGAGGATACCAACTTAATTTTTTGCCTCCAATTTCGAATGCTTCTACATTTACTAAATGTTTTACCGGTTTCAATTTTGCTTCGTTAGTGATATGCATTATTAATCTGTAATTGTTTAATTTTCTAAGCATTTGTACACCCAGAGTGGGTTTTGCGGACCCCCGGACAGCAGGTTAAGAACCACTGCGGTAAAGATCATCTCACACAAACTTGTTTTCTTTTTGTTACGTGGTGGACACTAGTTCAATGCATCGGCAGGAAGGCCTCTGGCTTCACGGTCATTTCAGAGCCCCCTTTCTAAGTTATGCGGTGGACACTAGTACAAAACATCGGCAGAAAGGCCTCTGGCTTCATGGTCATGTCAGAGCCCCCTTCTAGGCTCAAGGACACATCCACTCCAAAGGCTCCTTTTGTTTGCTATGTAGCTACAGCGTCTGCTGCTTGCTGGCAAGGACTACGGGTTCCGAGAAGGACACAAACAGTAACGAGAGATTCATTCCCGCGCTAGAAGCGTTCTTAATCAGCTGGCCTGTGGAAGGCGGCTAGAGGCAGACTTAAAAGACAAAAAGATCTACTTTCAACTACTGACACCACAATGCGGAAGACATGTCACATCAGAAAAAAAAAAATATTGTTTTTTTTTGTTTAGTACTTCAAAATGTAGTATACTCCGCATCGCCTTGTTTCTAATAGGTACTTGTAATATCTGGAATTTCACTAAATGTTACAATAAGCATACTGGTAGTGTCAGTGATATTTCCAAAATGGAGTTTGGAATTCCACGGCGCATATGCAAATAAACAGAGGAACAAATAAATAATACAATTAGATCTGATCCATTATTCTGAACAGTCGTCTACTACATTCAGGCAGCAATTCCTACAACCGATCACACAGCACACATTTGTAGGGATTAAAACTTTCTTGCATTTCCACTAGGGGTTGGGGATTTGGCACCTTGATGGTGACAGACAGTGCACTGGCTTTAGAAAAGCTTCGAAGGGGAGCTATTGATAAACCATGCTCGTCCCTGTAGATCATGGTGGCTTCGATAACAGGACCAGAAAATAAATAAAGGTGGTGATCGGCGATGCGCACATCTCATACCTTACAAGGACCCTTGCATATTGTTCCCACTTAACATACTCTTGGGATGAAATGGTCAAACAGCTTGTTTTGCATGCAGTGCCACCACTGTAGCGTGCACACAGATTTATTTAGGAGCATGGCAACCAGAAAACAAAATTCCCTACCAAATATAGGACTCTTCACCGCTACAATGCAAAGGGGGGGGCAGTTGGGAAACACTAAATGACTGAGAGGTGTAAAAGTAACCCAACCTAATGAAAACACAGACAGAGACGGTCATGCAACCAGCATGGCAAAGTAGGCCAGCATCCCAAATCTGCAATGAATAAAAAAACGCTATCCCTACATGGTGACATCCCGCCCCCCCCCCCATGTCCAAGTGGATGGAGGTGCCCAACCTGAGAGTCTTGAATCCTAGGGGACAGTAGGAAAGTGGGGACACCGCTAGTTTCCCTGGTGTTCAATTCTCACTGGCAGGCCAGGTGCCAGGGATTCATTACATTAGCAGTCAGGGGAACAAAGATCCCCTCAGACAAGTTTTTACCAACTCCTACCCCCATGATCGATCGGCGTACTATATGGATCAGTGTGGGGGAGGGAGGGGAGAAAAGGAGCATACAAGGAAAAGGGTCACCGAGTCTGCCCTCTGATCATCGAGAAACCAACCTGTTCTAATTATTCACACCACACACACATCATTTGTATGAATGCAGAGCTCATTACCAAAGGGATCCAGTGTCTATGTGTTCGTTTGTCTACACCCGTCTCTGAACAATACTTCTAAAGTCTACGGGTTTAAAGTGAATTGCACATATGACTGCCATACGGACAAACAAGCAGTCAGAATTAGAATGGGCCCCCAGGCACATATGGACACAAGCAAAGGAGGCAGGTCAATAACTTGGAAGAGGACCTTATGTGCATTCCCCAGAGCATGCGAAGGAGTATGGATCCCACCTCCCTCACCATGATGCGCCAAGTCGCCAGGTTCCCACCCCTCTCACCACGATGGACAAAGTAGCCAGGTTCCCACCTTCCTCACTACCCTGCACCATGTAGCCAGGTTCCCACCTCCTTAACCACGATGCACCAAGTAGCCAGGTTCCCACCTCCCTCATCAAAGTGCACCATGTAGGTAGATTCCCACCTTCCTCACCACGATGCACCAAGTAGTAAGGTTACCACCTCCTTCACCAAGATGCGCCAAATAGCCAGGTTTCCACCTCCCTCACAACAGTGCACCATGTAGCCAGGTTCCTACCTCCCTCACCAGAGGGTACCATGCAGCCAGGTTCCCACATCCCTCGCCACAGTGCACCATGTAGCTAGGTTCCCACCTCCCTCGCCACGATGCACCAAGAAGTCTGGTTCCCACCTCCCTCACCAGAGTGCACCATGTAGCTAGATTTCCACCTCCCTCGCCACAATGCACCAAGTAGTAAGGTTCCCACCTCGTTCACCACGATGCGCCAAGTAGCCAGGTTTCCAACTCCCTCACCACAGTGCACCATGTAGCCAGGAACCAACCTTCCTCGCCAGAGTGCACCATGTAGCCAGGTTCCCACCTCCCTCGCCATGATGCACCAAGTATTCGGATTCCCACCTCCCTCACCACAGTGCACCATGTAGCCAGGTTCCTACCTCCCTCACTAGAGTGCACCATGTAGCCAGGTTCTCTTCCAGGGGATCCTCATCAATAGTCATAAGCACTGAATATTCCCGCCCATGTGCGGGGACCCCGGAAATAATAAAATTATATATGAAGAACATATATATACAGCTCTGTATATGTATAAACATATATTATTTATTCCCAAGCAAATGCAGCCCTCATAGGAGGCTAAACAATGTAGACACAAATATCCAATAATGCACCATAGGTATAATAATACACCTAAATCTCTTTTCTTTTTCTTTTTTTCAATGAGGCAAAAAAACTCATGATAAAGGAAAAAAGAACACTGTGCAAACCACAGATCCACAAAACATTGTTAGCCTGCAGGCTGCATTGCAATACAATACCATAGAGACTGAAAAGCCTTGTACAGGTAAAAACTGGCACCGTGCCTTTAAGGCAGCCCTGACTCCAATATCCCATCATGCCTCAGGGGTGAACGTTGGGTCAGTTGTTCTTTCGGGCTCCTTCAGTCAGGACCCTGGAATTCAGCTCTCTTCTTTTTTGACTTTTCAGTCAAGAATTGTTACTTTTCTAGTAATTTTTTGGGCTTCCTCTGGTTAAAGTCTGTCGGGGAAGCGTATTCCTGTGTTTTCTGACTAAATTTAACAACTTTTTCTGTCAGAAAAATGCCTTCTTTATTCATGCAGTGTCCATTCTGTGGCAAAAAGAAGGCTTCTTCAGACACACACGAGGTGTGTATCGTCTGTCTACCAGATTCTCACTCTCCTGCATCCTGTCGTCACTGCAAGGACCTTTCAAAGAGGACTTTGAAAGAGAGAGAGAGAGAGAGAATTAGGCTTTATGGCCTTTCGGAGCGGTCGATGTCGAAGCAGCTGGTCTCTGTCTGTTCTCCATCGGCGTCGGGCTCGGCGTCGAAGACTCCAGCGACGGGATCGTCGCTGAGAGGTGAGGAGTCCAGGGGGAGTCATGCTTCCAAAAGAAAGTCCACGTCGCCGCTTGATCCGGCGGCGAAGCGCATTTGTTAGTCGTCGGCAACTTCGACGTCGAGAAAACATCATTCGACGTCAAGACATCGCTCAACGTCTAAGTCGACACCAAGAGAGAAGTCGACGTCGCATGAAGAGCACAGACGTTCGACGTCGAAATCTACATTGACGTCGAGGCAAAGATCGGTGTCAAAAGATCCTGCAAGATCTTCGACGTCGAGACCTGATTCGCCGTCAAGGGAAAGACGATCCTCTTCGAAAGTGCCGACGACGTCGAGGCAAAGATCATCGTCAGAACATTCGACGTCGAGGCAGGTGCCTCCGTCGTCTAAGGTCTCCAGATCTTCGGAGAAGATGGTGACATCGAGGCGAGATTCCCCGTTGGGTTCTAGACCTCCGTCCAGGACAAGTCCTCCGTCGACAAGGCTCTCGACGTCGAGGCAGGACACATCGCCGGTGATCCATTCGGCGTCGAAGTCCAGGTCTCCGGTGATAGGCCTATCACCGTAGAGATGGTCCCCCGAGGAGGGATACCAGGAGACGTCACACATTCGTCTGACTTTCAAGAAAGTATCAAGGCGCAAATCTCCTCATAGAGTGGTATATACCACATCGGAGCACGATTCATCGCGTCCGATCTCAATTTCACCCTCAGCCTCTCAAGGCTCGAGATCAAGATCCGGATCACCGGAGGTGTTGGGTCTATCTCTAGCTCCTCCAGTGGAGCATACATCTCAAGACGAGGACCATGCTCTGCCTCAGAGCACCATCAGGGAAATGCCTCAGAACACTGCAATGATTCAGGCAGTTAAGGATTCCTTAACAAGACTAAGGACTCTGGATCAACCATCACGACCAGCAAGATCCCATTCTCTAGGAAGAGAATTGCAAAGGCGCTCATGCTCGCCCAGCAGGCGATCCAGGTCTACCTCTCATAGAAGAGAATCAATCAGATTGGGGAGAAGGCGACGGAGGTCTCCTTCATCTTCCTTGTCAAGCCGTTCGTCCAGAAGGGATTATTCACCCACACTCTCAGATACTCCACCATCTAGAGTGTCGTCAGTGGACGACATCACCACTTTCCAAGATGTGTTGTGCAGAGGAGCAACAAAGTTGAACATTCCTATGCCTGTTTAAGACACCACCTCTTGTGTCATCTTCAAGACCCTTCATGAGAGAGCGGTGTCTCGTCCACTGTTGCCTTTAGTCCCTGGGTTGCTTCAACAGGTGATGGATATCTTCCTCACGCCAGCGACTATCAAATCTGCGCCGGCGCTGATTCTTAAGAAATATCGTCCGGCTCCCAAGGATCCTCTATTTCTCAAGGCGGACCCTCCACCGGACTCTGATCACGGCTACTGCCAGAAAAACCCATTCAGTGGTGTCATCATCCACAGTGCCGCCGGATAAGGACAGTAAATCACAAGACTCTTGGGGGAGAAGAGTATGTGGCTCGGCGGCCTCTTGTCTGAAAGTGGCTAGTGCCTCAGCGCGTCTGGTGCGCTACGACAGATCACTATGGGATTCCCTGCAGCGATTTATAGAAAAAGTGCCTTCTGAAGACAGAAAGGACTTTGAAGAGATCCTGCACGAGGGCAGCCTAGTTTCAAACCAAGTGATCAGCGCAGCAGCGGATTGAGCAACGTTGGCAGCGCACTCAAATGCTCATGGGATTTCCGCCAGAAGATCCTCTTGGCTAAGGCTGACTGCCTTGAAACCTGAAGCACAGCGAAGAATTCTGAATCTGCCTTTCTCGGGTAGTTCGCTTTTTGGTTCTCATGCGGATGAAGAAATGGCTCGGATGAAGTCAGAACTCGAGACCATGAAAGCCGTGGGCCTAGAGAAACGGAAAGAATTCCGTCGCCGTAGGGGAACGGACAGGCATACCAGCAGAGGGTTCAAACCCCTCACTGGCAGAAAAATCAAGACCAACAAGGGCAAAGAAGTAACAATTTCAGTCCCGTAGACCATCCAGGGGACGTGGAAATAACCGCCAGGGCGGCGGTGGAAACAAGGCTCAAGGAAAGCAATGAGAGCCTGCTTCCTCCGATGCTGTCCACCGCTCCGGTGGGAGGAAGTATTGCAAACCATCTCAAAGGACAAGTGGGTTTTGAATATACTGCGACATGGATACTCGCTCCGTTTCCGGAGCCCTCCTCCCTCGATCCACCCTGTACAATCATCTCAACACCTCAAGATGTTAAGAGAAGAAGTAGCGACCCTTCTGCTCAAATCAGCAATAGAAAGAGTTCCCAGGGTGCAGAGAGGGAGAGGAGTCTACTCCAGATATTTTCTAATCCAAAAAAGAAATACAAAAGCAGAGTTCAGACCCATCTTGGACTTACGAACACTAAACAAGCATATCAAAAGAGAAAAGTTTCGCATGCTTGCGCTTCACCAAATATATCCGCATCTCCGGCAAGGCGATTGGATGTGCTCGCTGGATCTGCAAGACGCGTACTTTCATGTTCCCATCGTACAGAGTCATCGGAAATTCCTAAGGTTCGTAGTGGGGACCTCTCACTATCAGTTCAAGGTCCTACCATTTGGCCTGAAATCGGCCCCTCGAGTATTTACAAAATGCATGGCAGTAGTAGCGGCTGCACTAAGGCGTGCAGGAGTATTCGTCTATCCCTATCTAGACGATTGGCTGATAAAAGGACCATCGCCTCAGAGTGTACACTCACAGCTGGAACGCTGCCTGAACCTGTGTCACAGATTGGGGCTCAGGGTGAACTTCAAGAAATCAAACTTCACACCAACCCAAAGGATACACTACCTTGGTGCAACTATAGACTCCGCAGTAGGAAAAGTGTTTCCTTCGGAGGAGAGACTGTCATCCCTGATCCACAAAGGCAAGGAGATTATCACCAACAAGCGGTCTACAGCGCGACATATTTCGTCCCTGCTAGGGGCCATGGCATCTTGCATATTCCTGGTGCCCAATGCCAGGTTGAGGATGCGTCCTCTCCAACAAGATCTGGAGGACAAATGGGACCAAAGGAATTCACTGTGGGAGGAAACAGTCTGTCTTTCCTCAGCGGCCAGGCAATCAATCAAGTGGTGGTTGAAGCCACTCAATTTACAGGTGGGACTTCCTTTTCATCAGGAACCCCCATCTCAGACGCTGATCACCAAAGCATCCCTACAGGGTTGGGGTGCGCATCTGGGATCCCTACAGACGCAAGGACTGTGGTCCAGCAGCGAACGGTTGTACCACATCAACATGCTAGAACTCAGGGCAGTCCACCTAGCCCTCAAAGCGTTCTTGCCCGCAATCAGGACGAGTCCCATTCTAGTACAAACAGACAATACCACCACAATGTACTACCTGAACAAACAGGGGGGTACTCGGTCCAGGACGCTCTCGCTGGAGGCTCAGTCCCTGTGGCACTGGAGCTTAGCAAGGAACATTTCGATAAAAGCGGTGCACCTGCCAGGAGAGCTCAACGTAAAAGCGGACTTGTTCAGTCGTCATTTTCAAGATCCAGACGACTGGGTACTCAACGACGAGGTGCTAGAGGACATCTTCAAGGAGTGGGGATGTCCGCAAATGGATCTCTTCGCGGACGAACACAACGCGAAATGCCGAGGCTTCGCATCAAGATACCATCGGCCAGGATCCATATGGGAATGCCCTTTTGATCGATTGGTCAATGACATTTGTGTACGCCTTTCCGCCTCTCCCACTGATCCCCAAGGTGGTGACCAAGCTGCAACACTCGGCTGCCAAGATGATCTTCATAGCACCGGACTGGCCGAGGCAGTGGTGGTACACGAAACTCCTCTACATGTCGATCCGACCTCACAAGCTCCTGCCGTGCAGACCGGACTTGTTAACCAAGATGCAGGGGAAGATTTACCATCCCAGTCTTCCCTCGCTGAGCTTAACAGCATGGCTCCTGAAGTCCTCCAGTATGGCCATTTAAACCTTCCCCAGGAGTGTATGACCATACTGAAGGAGGCTAGGAGGCCTTCTACAAGACACTCTTATTTCTGTAAGTGGAAGAGGTTTTATGTATGGTGTATGCAACATCAGTATAACCCTACAAAATGTCAGGAGGAAGTGATTTTGGCCTTGTCTTCTTCACTTAGCCAGGGTGGGGTTGAAATTTTCATGCATTAAAGTTCACCTAGCGGCCATTACAGCATATAGGCGCTCCCCTTCGCAGCAGTCATTCTTCAAGCTGCAGGCGGTGAAGGATTTTTTACAGGGGCTGAAAAAGGTTTACCCCCCAGTAAGGTCTCCCTCGCCTTCTTGGGAGCTGAACTTGGTTCGATCAAAACTTATGAGTTCACCTTTCGAGCCCATACATAAGGCTACTTTGCAGCACCTTACATGGAAAACAGCTTTTTTTAATAGCTATCACTTCAGCACGTAGGGTGAGTGAAATACAGGCCCTCTGTTCTAAAGAACCCTACACAATTTTTCATCTGAATAGGGTAGTGATGAGAACTCGTCCATCTTTTTTACCAAAGGTGGTGTCAGATTTTCATGTTAACCAGACTATCTCCTTACCAACCTTTTTTCCCAACCCCTCATCACCAGCGGAGAGGGCGTTGCACTCTTTAGATGTTAAGCGGGTTCTAAAATTCTACCTAGATAGGACTAAGGCTGTCTGACCACTTATTTGTTAACTATGGTGCTGTCCGCACAGGTTTTGCTGCATCTAAGCGTTCCATTGCTAGGTGGATTGTGTCAGGCATTAAATTGGCTTACCAGCTGGCGCATTAGCCACTGGTCGCTCGACCTAAAGCGCACTCCACAAGAGGAAAGGCGGCTACTGCTGCTTTTCTCAATAATGTTCCACTCTCCGAGATCTGCAAAGCAGCCACTTGGAGATCTGTCCATACATTTACGAGGCATTATTGTCTGAACTCGGACACCAGAGCAGACACTCAAGTAGGACAAGCCTCCTTGAGGAATCTGTTCAATAACTGAATTAGTCAATGGTTTTTTACTCCATGTATAGTGCAGTTCTCATTTGCCTGCAGGTGGAAGGTGGGCTTGCTATTCTATTCAGTGCTTATGACTATTGATGAGGATCCCCTGGAAGAGAAGGATAAGTTACTTACCTGTAATCCTAGTTCTCTTCCAGGGGTATCCTCATCAAAGTCATAAGCAACCCACCCGCCTCCCCAGGCAATTATGAGGAGTGGATTATTTAACATGGAGGAAATATATCTTTACAGTCCCGCAAAGAACAACTGACCCAACTGTCACCCCTAAGGCATGATGGGATATTGGAGTCAGGGCTGCCTTAAAGGCACGGTGCCAGTTTTTACCTGTACAAGGCTTTTCAGTCTCTATGGTATTGTATTGCAATGCAGCCTGCAGGCTAACAATGTTTTGTGGATCTGTGGTCTGCACAGTGTTCTTTTTTCCTTTATCATGAGTTTTTTACCTCATTAAAAATAAAAATAAAGAGATTTAGGTGTATTATTATACCTATGGTGCATTATTGGATATTTGTGTCTACATTGTTTAGCCTTCTATGAGGGCTGCATTTGCTTGGGAAAAAATAATATATGTTTATACATATACAGAGCTGTATATATATATTTGTTCTTCATATATAATTTTATTATTTCCGGGGTCCCCGCACATGGGCGGGAATATTCAGTGCTTATGACTTTGATGAGGATCCCCTGGAAGAGAACTAGGATTACAGGTAAGTAACTTATCCTTCCCACCTCCCTCGCCAGAGTGCACCATGTAGCCATGTTCCCACCTCCCTCACCACGATGCACCAAGTAGCCAGGTTCCTGATGCCCTCACCACGATGCACCAAGGAGCCGGGTTCCCACTGCCCCTTACCAAAAAGTTTGCCGGTGTCCAGTTCCCATCACACAATACGCAAAGAGGCTAGATTTCCATCACCCACCACCAGACGCAATGGAGCCAGGTGTCCATCTCAACAAGCAAAGGAGGAGGGTCCATCACACAACTACCAAGGGAGCAGGGCCACCGCCCCACAAAACAAAAAGGGAGCAGGGCCACCGCCCCACAAAACAAAAAGGGAGCAGGGCCAACGAGAATAACCCAGAGCCCTTGGCTTGACAAGATTATAACCGCAAAACATCCAAAAAACAGAAATGTCTAAGCCAATAGGTGTGGCATTGGCTTAGAGCCTTTGGGCTCTGCCAAAGGTTTGTCATTGCTTTCGCAGAACTTTGGGAGGGGGGGGGGGGGGATGCGCTGCCGACTTTCAGCCACAAAGTCAAAAAGCACAAATTACCTTAGTGGCCGCTCTTTCACAAAAAGCACATCCGTAACCTGTACAAAACGTAAAGACATGGTCACAGTGAAGTTAGCCAGTCTAGACAGTCACTGAAGTGGCCTGAACGGACCCATTGCCCCATGCTGCAGTGGATGGAATTTAAATGTGACTAGCACAACAAAAGACTATGAAGGGGGCTGGCTGAAAGCCCTTATAAGTATATTCTATATATAGTTTTTGCAAAAATAAAAAGCTCTTGGCTTGAATTAAGATGCTCTAAGTACACACAAACGAATGAAATTAAAACGGTCTAAAAAAAAAGCCCTGGGGTGCATGTGTGAACTGGGCCGGTGGGGAGGCGGGAATGACAGTGAACGTGGCTGCATGCAGGTGAAAAGCTGGATTGCCAGGCTGCTTCCTGCACGCAGCCCTGCTCCCTCCCCCTCGGCCCACGTCCACTCCAGCCTGCTCGCTGACGTCGACTAGGCCGATCTGCGCGACTCACAAAGGGTTAAGCCCTGCCATTTTGGTGCCATTCACGTATCTGTCCATTAAGGGAGTTGCATAACAAAATGGCAGACCTTAACCCCTGGTGTGCCGCACTGTCCCTCTACGGCGCACACTGCACAGGGTGGGAGGCACGTTCAAACAGCCCCAGGGGGGGATGTAAATGAATCTACGTGTAAAGAAAACGAGGAATACTTGAGCAGAGGTTTAACAGCCGATTGTAACAACACACGAATATTAATGCGACAGCTCAGGCGAGTGATCAAGGTAGTTTAGAAGGCAGGAAAGGTACGGTACGCCAGAGTCACAGGCCCACCACGACAGTGGCTTTTAACAGAGAGCGCAGCCCCGGCTTGTAATCTAAGGCAACTAATATTCTCGGGCCTCAGTAAGAAATTTAAATAAGGGAGCCAGACGTCGGAACAACAAAAATGCATCACTTATATGCAGTACACATCTTGTTTACAAAGACAAAATAAAAGGACAGCTAAAAAGAACGAGGTTAACGGCAGCTTTAGTTTGTGTGGCACTGTTTTCAAAAGAATTCAGTGGACTGACCTGTTGATGCCCCAATCGGTCTTGCTGCTTCCTGGTACCGCTTTTAAAAGTGATCCCATTCACACTAGTGGGGTCGGGGGCCTCGATCACTGTATGCCTCTTCTGAAACATTATACCTCACCGTAGTGACTCGTTAAAGACAACGCCATAAATCTTGATGAAGACCACTGAGCTGCCCCCCTCCCCTGCATTATTGGCGTTAAGGCATTTTCTTAACGCGTACCCAAAGGCCACACTAGTTAGTGATTTTTCTTTAGAGGAACCTATCTTGACTGATTCTTCCGTAGATGTCAGCCCCTTATTTCGAGGTCACATGTCTTCATAGATCCTTCATTAGAGACGACTTGTCCTTGCTCACTCTTACGTAGACAAGTCTACTCTTTGTGTCTTTCCACAGAAGAAATTGGCCTCAGAGTCACCATTAGTTGTCACTTGTCCTTGGTCACCATTCCTTAGAAACAAATTACCTTTAATGAGCCTTCCCTAGATGTAGGGATTAAACCCACTTTACTCATTCCTTAAAGGAACCTTTTCCGCCTATCAGCAACACACAGCACAGTGGACCACATTACACTGCTGAGCACTTTTACTCTTTGAAGCCGCATCCCACCTCAACTACTTTCTCACTGGGTTTTAATCACCTGGTTCTCCGTCGAGATGACGGCCTTGATCGTTTTCCTGCTGCAGACGTTGCGATCACTGAGATGATCTCCCCCGATCAGAGTGGAGAGAGCGCTCTGGTTTTACAGTCTTCAGCCTTTTTTCACCCCCCTGGCTGCCCCTTGTACGGTCCAGGTGTAGGATCAGCCTTTTCTTCCCTGGTGAGTCATTTGGGGGTACTAGGGGTCCCTTCCCTACGTTATTTTGGCTGAGGTTCTTCTTGGGTTAGGCGATCACTGACTGAGCCCTCCATCTTGGAGTTGGGAGGCTTTTTTTCTTTCCTACGAGAGCAACTCTTGCAGCCTGTCCCACTTCCAGTGTTCCAACTACAATATGCCACTCTTTCTCCCCCTCCGCTTTCTCGTCTGCTTCCGGTTGGTCAGTGATGACAGGTGCAAGGCGGCCATTTTCCCCCGCCTCTAACGGCCCTCGCGGTGATTTGCTTGTTTTCGGCGATTGAATCCCTCCTGCTGCGCTGCTGTGCCTCGACCAAAACCCTCCTGTGGGTTCCTCTCCTGTTTCATATTAGACTGCCAATGTTCGTGCCCGGTGGGATAGACTGACCTCGGGTCCCCCCTGGTTAGTGCCGGTCTACTGGACTTGAACTCTCCTTCCTACTACCGTCTGCCTTATTCCCGAACCCACTCTCCACTTTGCTAAGTGTAACTGTGATCTTTTCCTTGCTCAGGTGCACTTTTAGTGTTTGACATTGATGTTTTTTATCTATTGTATGTAACCTGTGTTCTACCTTATGTAAAGCGCTCTGATACCTACGGGTCTAGCCAGCGCTATATAAAACTCCAACAATAAATAAACTCGAAAAATGGGTCGGTGGTCACGTGAAGTGCCTTCAAATTGCTATCATTTGTATCGAACACAAATCAACAAATTGCAAGGTCTCCTACGCTTGACCCATAAATCCAAAATCACATAGGCTCCCACATGGAGCTCCATGGTGACTTAAACTGTTCAATATTAATTGGAGACCCTTGGCTCAGCAGGTGGCTCAGGGCCTACTTAGGGGCCAAATGCATGCAGTTTATGTCACAAGTCATTTCTGGATGGGAAACCAAAAGCTACAAAACATCCCCACATGCCTAAGACAAGTTTAAAGCTGGATGGAGGAGAGCTATTTTTGCCTGAACTGCAACAGAGTGAGCAGATCGCAGTCTGCTGTGCGCCTAGAAAAGAAGTCTTGTGCACAGTGATTAAAACATGGACTGTTAACACCCACCAGTATTTAAGGGCCTCAAATCAGGCTAGTCAAAGGAAACTATACAATCCAGATACAACTGCAAGAAAGGTAGCGTACGATCGACCTGGGCATTGGCTCTCAATTCTGGAATTAGTTGAATCTTTCCAATCTGGTTTTGCTTAAGAAATAACTAATTCAAAGAAAAGCGTCCATTCTTCAAAGGACAGTGCCAGGGAGAGTCAAAACTACTGCAGATGTAGTCTGGTAACTTAGCAAACAGTGAACAGCTAGATCCTGCACAGCACCTGTTCATACTCCACTAATTAATGGGGGAGGGGTACCCCAGGATCTCTCTCATCCGAGCTTCATTCCTTGCTATCAAGCTGCTCCAGTCACAAGTCAACGATTTGAAAAAGAAAAAAAAAACCTTCCCTTAGTGATCATTACTTTGAGTCTCCTGCCACTGGAGATCTTTCTTAACAACCTACCTAGGACAATCATTCATTAGAAAAATTCCATCCCTTTCGACATCTAAATCTCCATTCACTTAGTCAACACCTGTAAGGTGACTAATTAACATCCTGGGGTGTTTTTAAATTGTAATCTCAAACCAACATGTTAGACTTGGCATCTTTTGGCGTGTTTACCCTGAGTTTTTGCTTTCTGACCTCCCGGTTTTGACTCGGTTTTTGCTGGCAGTGTTTCTGCGCACTTTTCACACTGCTGATCAGTGGTAAAGTGCAAGTGCTCTGTGTAAATTGTGTTATGGATTGGTGTTTCCAGGATTGGATATTTGATTTACTTGCTAGTCCCTAGTAAAAGTCCACTGAGTGTGCCAGGGCCTGTAAATCAAATGCTACTAGTGGGCCTGCAGCACGGATTGTACCACCCACGTGAATAGCCCTGAAAAGGTAACTCAGACCTGCCATTGCAGTCAGCGGGCAGTTTGTAACTGCCATGTCGACTTGGCCAGTGCACACACTTGCCAGTCCCCTAACCTTTCCTTTTCTTCCATATCAGGCACCCCTAAGGTAGGCCCAAAAAACCCGTGTGGGCGGGGTGCAGTGTATGTGAAAGGTAGGACATGCCCTGGGGTGTGGCATGTACGGATAGTGAATTACCGACAATTTCGCTTTTCACTATTGCAAGGCTACCTGTTCCTCATAGGACAAAATGTGGAGTTTGTTTATAACATCTTATAGACATAGCTGGCCCAGGGAATTAGGTAGGGAAATAAAGTTTAGTATGCCTTAACTCAGAATCTAAAGATGCATCTTTTAGTGAAGGTGATTTTTACATTCTGTATTTGAAAACACCACTTTAGGAAAATAGGTATTTTCTTGCTCAGTCATCCCGTGTGCCACATTTGGAATGTGGATTGCCTGTCTGGGTTTTGGATGACAGAAGGCTGGGGATCAAATAAGGCTCCAGATAGTCTAGGTAGGTCAGGAAAGGGCAGAATAGACCTGGGCTGCAATTGAGGAAGAGGGGAGGAGATTTGCTTGCACCTCAAAGGGCCTAGTTTGCCTCTGACCGTGCAGTCTCCACCGCCTGCCAGGATGTCACACCAGAGAAGGCAGAACTGGTTCTGGCTGGGCACAGACACTCTCTACCTAAGAGATCAAAGGATTTCGGGATATAAATATTGGGGCCCAGACCCCTGAACTTTAGAACCCTTTCGGACCAAGAAGACTGACAAGAAGAAGAGCTGGAGAAGCTGTGAGGAGGAACTACCACTTTGCTGTGTGCTTGGCTGTGTTGGTCTGCAGTAGCTGCTTCTGTCTTGGGCAGTGAAAGGACTGGACTGAACTTACTGCAATCTACTTTCGTGAGTTTCTCCAAGGGCTTGAGGTAGTGCTTACCCCCTGTTTAAGAAGTCTCGGGAACAGCAACAACGGGAACTGTGTGTTTTGTGCTACAACAGAAGAAAAGCAACCCAACAACTTCTACGACGCCGCTGCCGACTCAGTGTCCTGAAGGCACCGCAGAGGGCACCGCGACCCTGATCTCACAGACGCCTGCTGATGCCGTCACCGAGACGCTGCTCGCACTGCGACCTGTGAGCCACGCACTCCGCACCGCCTTGCTTCACGACGACGCCTCGGTATCCCGGACGACGACGCTCCATGCCAAAATAGACGCCGCTGCTTGCACGGTGGTTCGAGGGCACCGCTTGTAAAGTTACGACAAACCGTTCTCATCTCACACCACAGCCTTGGCCTACCGCCCGGCGCCATCGACTCCAGTTCGTCAACCGACAGCGCTTCAGCAACGACGACGGCGCTGCTTGCACCGCGACCGGCCAGCACTGCAACAAGCACCACGTTCACTTTGCGCCGTGACCCTGGTCTCACCGGCGACGCCATCTGACGCCGCCACCGAGCCCCTGCTCGCACTGCTACTTGAGGGCACTGCACACCGCACCGCTGCACTTCACACCGCCGCACCAGATGCCTGCCAGCGCTCCTGACATCAACAAAGAGGAGTTCGATCTGCAACGTGTGTGACTTGGAGGGCCCAGACAACTCCTACACCGACCCCAGGAACAGACGCCTGCAGACGCTGAACGAGAGGTCACCAATACCCTGCATTTCTAAAAGTTACTGTTTGCGGGTCTTCACGACACCGTAGCTGGCCCGCGACACCGCAGTCAGACAGAACTGTTTGGATTTGTTTGCTAACGACGCCGTGATAGCCCCGGATGGAGCTAGCGACATCAAGGTACTGTTTTTCAAGCAAATTTTAATAACCGAAGATTTTGAAGTACTGTACTGTGGATTTTTATCGTTTTAGGTCTTAAGTATATAAAAAAATTGGATATTTTTCTAAACTGGTGTGGTGTCCTTTTGTAGTGCTTACACTGTATTACTTTTGGTTATGTGCAAATGCTTTACACACCGCCTCTAAGATAAGACTGACTGCTCGTGCCAAGCTACCAAGGGGGTGAGCGGGAGTGTAACTCCCTTATCCTGACTAGAGTGGTGGTTTCTGCCTGGCTTTGGCACATGCCCTCCTAGCCTACCAAAAATCTAATTTCTAACACAACATAACATGGTTTTTGTAACACTTCGAAAACTGACACTTTAATGAATTGTATTAAAGTGCAGTAGTTTTAGGTGAACTCTAACAGCTATAGAGCATGCTGGACCATGGCAAAAAAAAATAAAGCCATAAGACCTCAGTCTTCAAATATTATAGTTTGCCTCGAACCAGAAACTTTGAACCTACATCACTATTCAACAGATGTGTGCATTCTGTGCCATGATCACCAAAACAAATGACATGTGCACATACCACCAGATGTATATAAAGCAGAGACAGAGAAGACAGGCCCATAAACCTGTCCAGTGACCGGTAGTCTACCCTCCTCTCGTCAGAGCACAATGCTACAATGGGTAAAGCTATTTTGCCCATTTAGGGGCCACTAGGTGTATTAGCTACAGAGCTTTGAGAAAAGAACCCAACCATATACAGGAAGATTGTTCTGCAAATGATCAAGCAATTCTCTGCATTTAGGCACATGCATCTGTGCCTTTCTGTGTCAGAGGTAGTAAAGCCCACTACCAGTGGCGACGCACTTCAAGACACATGAGGATAATCCAAGATAAACAGCACGATATTTCAAGTGTAACATCCTGGGATTTTATTGATAATAATGTGAATGAATGCCAATGAATAGAAAGTACATATCTATTATCCAGTGCATATGGCTGGAACCAAGCTGGGTTGGCATGATGAGCAAATGAACAATGGATTTAACTCAGATCTGTGACGGGGGGTGAATGTTTGACAATGTTCAGCATTCCGTGCATCATCTTTTTGAGTTGCTTTAGAGAGTACCCACAACAATGTGTCCGTTTACCAAACTATCAAGAAGAGCACGGCTACACACCACCCAAAACAAGCATTCGCAATGCAATAGGTCTCGCATTTACGCGAGTTTGAGCGATTGGCACTGTAAATGACAATGCCTTTTATTCATGTTTTGCTTTTTAAAACATAAATAAAAGGCATTGTCATTTATAATGCTAATAGTTTAAACTCGCGTAATGCGAGGCCTATTGCATTGCAATGCATGAAGGAGACCCTTACTGCTCCATGCTAAAAATTGAGCAGCTGATGTCAGCTTCCCCTCCAGGCATGGAGGTAGACCATAGTGAGCTTCTAAGTAGGGGTGAGAAAGCGGTGTAATAGAGGGCTGGCTGTTAGAACCTCCTTGGTGTTAAACAGTAATGGTGTTTTTATCGTCAACATGGCTAGCTTTCCGTTGGTTGTTACGCGCTAGCACTTTTGCAGTAGTCAGTTTGATACGCTGTAATATTCCTGGTAATGAAGCCCAGGAAGCTGCTTTGATGCCTCTGGTGCTTTAAGCCACTGAGCTATCTTGCTGCCCTTTGAAGTTGCAATATGGCGAATGCTCACAGATCTCTGAAGTAGAGGTTCAAAATCGTAATTTAGTTTACTACATATCACTGGAAAGTTATGTTGGACCAGTATTTCCATAGTACATTAACCTGACAGAATGAGAGTTATCCTAATATGCCATTTATGGTAAATGTAAATAGCCGACGTTACTAATACCAACTTTAGCAGCACTCTATGTATCGACCGCAGAAGGCTAAACCCTCGCGTTCACCTTGCCAGATACGGAGCTTGTGAACTGTAGCAGACAGCACCGATGTCAATGCGGGCGCTTAACTCGCTGAGCCGAGAATGCTGTACTGCCTCATTTTACAGAGCAAGGGATTGCTAACTGGATAACTCTGCCTCGTGACCTTACAGTGTAAAGTAGCAAGCTCACGCATTGTTTACTGGAGACATTTCCTGTTGTCAGAGAGTGAGGAAAGTGGAAACTGCAGCGTGCACTCTAAAAGCAAAGATGACTGCTTAAATAAAACTTGTATGCAGAACAGCCAGTGAGGCATTGTTTTCCTCATTTTAGGTTTATAGCACTTTGCTCCAGATTTGTTCTCACTAGCGCCGATGCAGTGTTTATAGCACTTTGCTCCAGATTTGTTCTCACTAGCGCCGATGCAGTCGAATATTCACTTAATATTTGGGCATTGCTGCTTTAATGTCTTGTGTTTTCAGCGCAGCTGTTGGCTACTTTCACGTACATGTACGAAAAACCCGCTCTGTGTTATCTATAACCGAAGTCACTGATTGGGGCTTCGATTTCATTACCATCCCCCGACGTCGATTGCGTTGCGAAGCCACCTTCTTGCAGCACCGTCTAAAATTGCATTTTTCTCTCTCCACAGAATTTTGGCTTTGAGAGCGCAGAGTAGCAGCAGGGAGAAGATGCATGCAATAGTAAAACAAAAACCAGCCATGCCTTACACGGTGACGACGAGCGGGACTGAAAAAAGAAGTGAAACAAAACAAGCCCGGCGTGGCGCGCGCGCGCTTGGGGGCGGGGGAGCGCATTCCAGGCAAGGTAGCGAACCCTTTGAAGTGCTACCAAAAAGCGGAGTGCATGGCGGCACCAAGCGCGCGATTGTGCGCTTGCTAGCAATGCAATCCGCTTTTTGGGAGCACTTTGAAAAGCCCTTTTACAATAGTCTCGCTTTGCGATCGCTTACGCGATAGCAAGACGAGACCAAAAAACGGTTCATCATGAGGCTTCCAATTAACAGACAGCATATCTCAACTGAGCCAAGAATTCAGACTGCGTCTAATACTAACTACTAACAATGTGACTTAAGTATACAGAAAAAGAATAGCATCCATGTCGGCTACTCAGTAAGTGATGGCCTTATAAAGACTGGAGTGAGTTCCACTAAACAAAAAAATGCCCATCATGGCTACTCCTCTTCAATCACGGACCGCCAAATGACAGAACTGAGCAAACAATGTCCAACATGGGTCCTCTTCACCAAACGATGGCCAGCTATGACGGGACTGGAAAAAAAAAAATGCCCAGAATAACTCCTCTTTACTGAAGAGCAAAATCACAAAAACACCACTATAGAAAATTACTATCAACATCTGAGGTCAGGCCTTTTTACCCCGCTTCCATGTTGTCCCCTACCATTTTGGAACAACTTAACTGACAAACGCTACATAAAATCATAAATAAGTAGGTCCCAATGTGCACAGATATCACTATTACTTTAAATCACAAATATATGAAAGGCCACAGCCATTGAAATTGACCTTCAGATGGTCTACACCGCCCTGTAGTGATCTTGTACTCATTTAGGGCAAGGTATAGCAAGTTTAGTTTAGCCATTTGTAGAGCGCCTGGTTACACCACCGGTGTGTCCCCGTGCTATATACGGCGATCTGAAAGAGATATGGAAGGCAGTGGTGCATGTAAACTCTCTCGTCCTAACCTTCTTCTGTGTCCCTCATTCTGAGTCTCTCTATCTCATTCACTCTCCTTTACTAACCCTCTTTGTCCCTGCAGTTCCCCTGTCTCTCTCACTCTATCACCCTCTCTGTCTTTCTATCCACCCATCTGTCTTCTGTGCTTCCGTTTTTCTCTGGGCCGCTTTATTTCCCTGAGCCTGTGTCCCTCCCCATAACACCCGAGGCCGATCACCAAAGTAGGATTGAATCCATTGGGTAAATTGCTTTTAGAACATGAGTGACGAAATAAAAATATTTAACTATAATTAAAACTACATTTGTATGGGTTCCATTGAAACATATCCATAAAAAGCATCCTCATAACCTGTTCACGGTCTGTAATGTAACTACATTTAAAAAGACAAGCATTGGCATAGCCAATAGGTCTTGCCTTTGGCACCTTATAAGTGTTTAGCCATGCAACAGTTGATGTTGTTGCACCAAGGACATTGTGCTGCATAACTAAATACTTATAAGGTCCCAAAAGCAAGACCTATTGGCTATGCCAATGCTGGTTATTAATATGGTCTACTAGTTGATTGTTCACTAATTTCTCCACAATTTCAGCCACAAACGGTAACAAGGAAATAGGGCGTAAGTTTTCCAATATGGCATGGTCTACTGCCGGTTTCTTTTTCAGGAGTCTGACTGTTGCTAGTTTCCATTTTGTGGGGACCTCTCCTGTTTGAAATGAGCTTTTGATAAGCTCAAAGATTTGTGGTACGATGAGGTTTTCTCCCTGCATTATTATCTCTGGGCGTGCAGGGTCTAGTGGGGAGCCAGACTTAATTCCTCTTGAAGCGTACTCGAGTTGTATCTCCTGGATTTTAAAAGCCTCCAGGGTTTCACCTCTAAGGGTGGTTGTCCGTTTCATTACTGTGTTTAACCCTAATCGTGCTTCCACTGGGTAAGTGTCATATATTTTGGTCACTTTATCAGCGAAGAAATCGGCTACTATATTACAGTTTTCAGCAGAAGCACCAGCATCATTATTCTTATTCTCACTTTCAGAGATTTCAAAATGGCAAACATTTCTTTGGGGGAGTTACTGGCCTTTTCGATTTTCTCTGTATAAAAATCACAACATGTTTTTTTGATTAAAATATGATATGTTTTCAATTCCTCTTTATAGTCCTCTTTAGTCTTGCTGTCATAATCTTTGCGCCACGCTCGCTCGCGCTTTTTGCAGTCTGTCTTAGCTCTTTGTAGGGCCTCATTAAACCATGGCTGGGAGGCTTTATGCCTTCTAGGTACCTGTGTGTTCCATGGAGCTCTCTCATTCAGGGCCTTTGTTACCCAAGACTCAAATTGACTATTAGCTCGATTGATATCTTTATCTAGTATGTTATTGTTATTCTTCTGAGCCTGTGTAAATGTATTTGGATTAAAATTGCTCCATTTCCTTTTCGTGATTTTCTGTGTGGCTCTCTCTGTCCTCTGCCTCTTACCAGGCACAGTAAAAGGGACTAGATAAGGATTAACCACGGTGTTTCTACCTCCAACTCGATGAAATTGGGAGAAAGTTGCATCCAAGGTGTGACCTCCTTGATGTGTTGGCAGATGTACTTTTTGTACCAGGCTCAATGATAATAGGTCCTTGCCTATGGATTGTGCTTCTCTATTTTGCTTCTTATCCATATGGAAGTTCAAATCGCCTAAAATTACAAACTTATTATGTCTGAAATCTGGGTGCACTACTTTCTCCTCTAAACTTATCGTAAATTGTGCTGCTGGGCCTGGCGGGCGGTAGATTAGAAAACCTGTCATAGTATTCTCTACTGTCGCTGATAGTGTAAAAAGGAGTGCTTCACAGTTTCCTATGTTCGCCTCCTTAATATTACACTTCAGCGTAGGATTATAAATTATGGCGATTCCTCCGCCTATATTCCCTATCTGATCCCTTCTTGCTATTAAGTATTCATCTGGCATTGCATCCAAGACATCGGGGGAGGAGTTCTCATTCAGCCATGTTTCTGTCAGAAATAGCGCATCAAGAGATTTTTCTCTTAATAAATCGTGGATCTCATATTTGTGTTTGGCCAGTGACCTGCAGTTTAATAGCGCCATATGCAGTTTTCCCTTATCATTGGTGTAGTGTAGTTTAGGAGTAAGACTCTTCTCACAATTTTGACATTTTAATATTCTGGTATCCACACTAATCTTACGTTTTACACAGTTAATTGACAGGCTGAAGTATTTTATATAGTTCTTCTCTCGTGTACATAATTTTCTTTTGGGGTCTCAAACTACCAGGGGGTCTGGCTCTTGGCCACGGTCGGGCGCAGACTGGCTTGCCTTTGGCGCGCCCGCTGTGCGTCTGCAACAGGGCTCTCGTTTTTGTAGCGTCCTTCCCTTGAACCACTAGCCCTCCAACCCTCCCAAGATGGCAATCCTCAGGCGTCTCACCAAGCAAAACGCCTCACCTCACCCTGCAATATGCAGCGGTGTAGGGGGCTGGCCAAGACACAGGAACCACCAGCAAAACTAGCAGCAAGTAAGACCGATCAATGGAATATTGAGATTTTCTTTTTTTAAACGTGTAAACAATGTATTTTAAAAATTTAAGGAGAGATTCCACTTTGGTGACTCACTACACCAACGACAAGAACAACCTTAAAAATCCCCGCAGTCGGTCAAAGGAGAGGGGTGTGATTTCATGCATGAGGCAAGAGCACTTGTGACAGCTGCAAGTGTGGGATGGGAGGGGGTTGATGGGGGTGACCCTATCCCAAGCAGCTACCAAGAAACTTGAATGAATTCCTTTAAGACGCTGTACACATTCATGATAAAGTCCACTGGCCAACCAAAAATTACTATTTCATGAGAATAAACGATTAATGTTTCATTGTCAGATCCAATTTGGATTATTTTTGCAAAAAACAACTCAAAGAAATTCAAAGCAAATGCTGGAATATTCATAGTATAGAACCAGCCTTTCAACATGACAGTGGGTCATTAGCAAAGAAAAAAAAAAAAAGAAAGCTTCACTTACACCAATGGCCACGCCCTGGCTAAATGCTAACCACGATCACCAGTGCCCCCAATGACTCGTCAAATGTGGAAGCTGGCCTTTTCTCAACCTTAGACATCTTAGCCCTATAGACATAGTGGGCACATGACAGTATATCGGTTCTGTAGCTTGTAAAGAGGTGAACACCCATACTGGGCCGGATAGGTAGCCGCCTTCAGTAACAACCCCCCACTGATGCATATTCCATATCAAAACTGGTTTGTGGTCATCTCAACAGACGCACCCTTAACACTGCAAAACAGTGCAAGGAAGTCGCACACCCTTCACAACACACATTACACTTCCAAAAACCTCCCTTGAAAACCGACTTTAGATCTACATCTGTCACATGTAGCCCCAAGATGGTTAGCAACCAGTGAACATAGACCATAAAAAACAAGTTTTGGCAAAATCCAATGGTCTCACTGTTACCTTCACCAATGCTCTTCTACAGTGACCAAAAATAAAATGCTTGTTTGCTGATTTGGAATAGCATCAGGGCTGAATAACACCTGCCAAAAATACCATCCCAGAGAATAGGTCTAACACAAGTACTGAACACAGAGTAATCTTACTTATATTAGAGCACGTCTAGTGAACCCAAGCACACACACAAAAAAAAGTAAAACCAAAACGTTAATAGAAGATATGGCTGTCCTCTAAAAGCGGCTTGATGTTCTTTCCAAATTTTGAGCAAAATTATGTAAATCCACAAGTGCAATATCTTTGTATTAATGCTCTAGATGGAGCGTCTGACTACTAAATACATTTCTGGAAAGCATCAGAAGTCTGATAAATCACACAGATGTAATTCAGTTTGTAGGGAACTACTAACTTACCTTGGGTAAATATCTTTCTGGGCGAGACTATCGAGAAGCAGATTGGAGAATATTCAAAAAGTTAGCAGACATCAAACTACATCCAGAAACTTTTCAGTAATATCTCTACATACCAGAATTTGGCACCTTACGGCTCCGCACGGATGCCATTCCACTCCGAAAATGACATGCAGAGAATATATAGGGGCTACTGCTGCACGCCGACATCAGTTCCAGAACTACCCCTCGCTTGTCTGAGACTTAAATATGGACTTAAATAACATTTTACAATGTGCAAGGGATGTCTACCCCTAAAACTACAGATTTCAAGTCCTGTAGGAACTGTCCAAAACCAATGTCTAACAGATTCCCATCAGGTGTGCCGGTGGAGCCTAAGGCCGATTCACGACTCAAAGACCTGCAGCAACTGCTAGACAAACATGAAGGCCAAAAGGGAACAAGAGGTTAAACTTTACGCCCCCAAGCATAAAAAGACTGCACTGGGACCGCTCCAAGTCTCACAATCGCAGTGGACTAAGTCACTCCAGAATTTGGTCACAGTTGTGCTAAATATCCTTACTCAAGCATTAGAAACATGTCAATGCGGGATTCTGCTCCCTCGTACCACTCGCATTCACCTGAGCAAATGTGGGAGCAGCACCACCCCTCTCGATCCCACTCCCCAAGTCAGTTGACTTTGGGGCAGATTTCACTGCTGGTTCTGGGACAATGTGAGCTCCACACAGCCATACTCCGACTCCAAGGATCCCTGGCCACTCCCTAAGTCCCCGTCAGAAGTAATTATACAGTTTGCAAGGTTGTAATTACAAATTTCCGTGATATTAACAAATGACACATATAGGCTTCTCATGCAATATGGTCCTATGGTGCGGAGGGTTCTGGTGACCTAATCAATGACAAGGTTCTAAGCAGAGTGGTTTGTAAATGACACCAGAAGTGCAAGATGACAATGTAAGGCCATATTTGCCAAAAAAGGACTTTAAAAACCCATCAGAGTAGTAAATGATATATACAATATTAGAACATTTGAATTTTGAGAGCTCTGATGAAGACAATGGATGGCTGGTATAAGCCTTCTGCTCCAACGTTCCAATGTTTGTCTCCATGTTTCTCCCTTATTAATTTAGAACATTCTACCCTTAGCTGGTGGAAGGTTCTAATAGCCTTAGAGCCCTTCTGCCTCAGGCTATACCAGTCATTAAAGGCCCTCTCTCTCTCTGGTCATAGCCACTCGCCTGCAGCTCAGGCCTGTAACTCAGGTTTAGAACCTTTAACAACCTGTACTCTCTCTGAAGCGGGAGAAAAGGGTATTTGACATCTTACTGTTATCAATTTTTAGATAACATTTTTATTTTGCAGCATTTAGCTTAAAAGGGTATCTTTCATCAAAGAAATGTTCACTGAAAACATTACATGAAATCTAGTTATACAACATATGAGTAAATACTTAAGATTTTAAAGTGGTAAACTTTTGGGGAAAAACACCACTTGCTTTCTTACAAAAATAAAGGATTCCTTCAGTGGGAGTGATTGTTAAAGCTGTTCTCTGCAAGGTGCAGCTAACAATGGGCACCGATTTAAATTTTAATTCAGGTTAGAGGAATAGAATGTGGATTAAACAACGGTAAAGCTCTTCGAAATGGTTTGAAGCTTTGATGAAACCCATTATTTCACTGTGACCTGTGAAATCGTTTCTTTATTAATTGTCCCCTATGAAATATAGATTTTTGTATCACTGCAATTTGATCAATAAAATACCCAAAACATTTTATACATCTACTTTTTTTTTTTAATAACATTTTTATTATTTGCTCTTCTCATCTCCACAGCGTCTTCTTCACATTTGTTGCCTTCAATACACAGATATAAGTTGCCCTCCCCTGCACCCGCCCATAGGTGTCATATTGTGCAACCATAAAAGTTTACATTATTACCCTCACTCTCGTTACCTACCTCCGCAAGCTCTTGTCCTTCAGCACCCCCTACTATCTACTTCTCCTAATTCCCCAACACCAGAACTACTTTCCCTTCCCTCCCCCGTCCCTACCCTCCCCACCAGTGTGCTCCCCCAGCAGTTGTCAATCTCAATTTGTCTTGATCTTTAGGTATATGTCCACTTTGCGCCTTTGCTGTTGCTCGGCCTCTCCCCCCGCGGGCGCAAAGTACTATTTACCCCACCCCTACTCACTACAAACAATGGTGGCAAGGAAGTGTCCACTCTCAAGGCCTGACTTATAGTCGGCAGAAGTGGCAAATGAAAAGCGCACTTGTGACAGGCATTTGTGTTGTCATTTTGTCAACATCATAAGCTTCACTTTCTATCATATCATGATTATCGTCGTGAGGAGGCTCCAGAGCCGCATTCGCAATTATATGCCTCAGGAGACGCGTGCTGTAACCCTCTGGCCCAGGGTGCCCCTCATGGCATGGACCACAGTGCACCCATTTGTAAGACTGGAGGCACAAAGGTCCCAGGCCGCACTGAGTCAGAGGGGGAAAATCCCCTTGGTACGTTCAAAGGATCTCAACACACGCAAATACAAATGCGCGGATGCTGTCCGACACTAGACCTACATGGATCCAAGCAAAAGCAGAGAATAACCCCCATCTGAGGGCAAAATTAAGGCGTGCTTTATACAAAGTCGGCCAGATCGGCGAGTTCGACAGTCAATGTTTACATCTCGGAGAGGCAGGAAAACCAGACTGAAGCGCCTAGACGGGCACTGCAAATGCCATCGAGAGAATCCTGTTAACTAAATAAACCATAAACGAAAGTCCACTGGCATGGCGTGTATTTAATTCGAAGTTCTGTGCATTCGACTTTGCTCAACGTGTAATTTGCAAAGTGGTGAGATTAGGTCAACGTCCCCACGCACCCCCGCCCGCGTCCCTGGTATCCATTCAAGATGGCCCCGGACCAGGCATGCATCAGCACCTCTGTAAAGCACGGATCGCCTGTCGCTACTGCGTGTGCGTTGACTTTACAGGGGGAGGCTCCCTTCCCGGGCAGAGGGGAGGGGACAGGCCCAGTACAGGCGGAACAACCCAAGGTCTGGAGGGCGGCTCAGGTTTCGGGACCAGGCTGTGCGGGAGGAGGGGTAAAGGGCCTTGTTCAACTGTCACGGCCCTGCTAAATAAGGAGGACAACAAACACACCGCACCCAGTCTGTGGGGGCAGCAGAAAACAGCATGCCACGAGGCGGAGACGCAAACCCCCAGTCTAAACGGAAAGTACAGTAAATTACTAGAGCGTCAGTCAGTAAAAATCAATTAGGCTTCTTGGCGCTTTCTGCACAACCTATGCCCAGATTTCAACCTTTGGGGACACTGTAAACTGCCCCTTCCGGCTTCAAACCCCACTGCCTATACGTGCAGTGGTTAAGACTGCCCATCAGAGGGACAGCACACCATTCTGAGCTCTACTTCAAACCCCACTGCCTCGGAGGGCAGATTTAAGGACTGCCTGGAGGATCGCCCTCTCTTAGGCACAATCTTTTTCTTACTTTCACTACTAAAAGCTTTCCTTGCAACGTCATGCCCGCACACGCCCAATAGTGGTAACTCTTTCCACTAGCTTTCTTGTGCGCACCCCAAGGGCCTGCCCTGCCCCTTCAGATTGCACCCCAACACGTCGTTTGCATGGGTGTTAGTGGGTAACCAGTTCCTCGATCACTTCTCAGTAACAAAGAGTTGACAGTCTCCCCAACGTCTGTTCCAGGGCTTCAAGCCAAAGACATTGCTTGGTCGCCATCTTGAACTCAACATTGTTTTGGGGTTAGTGGGTGATACTAGTTAGCGTTCTCCAATGTCAGGACAAACACATTCCACACACACACATTGGCAACTCGGTATAGCTACTGTATAAGACGAAGCAGAACTAACGGACTTGGTACAGCAATCAACCCTCATGACGGAGACCAAGAACATTCACTCACAATTCTTTCAAGATGACACATTCACCTCACATTGGAACATGGACAACCACACTTAGGATAGCAAATCGACATAATCGTGGCAGGCTGATGACTCAAAACTGGGGCAGACCCTGGAATGTGGCGTGGGAGCCTCTGAACCATTAGTAAAGTCACCACCGGATCAATAGCACCACAATGCTGCATCAGTGACAGAGGTGCACCACGTTTTTTTGATGAATTGCCATAAGATTTTACCGCGAAGATGATCGGTCATGGGAGCAGGTCCACACTTTCAGCTTCAACCTGCAGCGGGATCTGCGTGGAGCCTTGCGGTGCTTGGCATACAAAGCTTTCCTCAGGTAACAAACACCCTTCCTGATTATCTGGGAGCTGTCGTCACAGGCCTTGGAACCGTGCACCAAACCCAAATACTATAGACACACCATGTGATGATTGGTCCAAGACATCTGTATGCAACAGTCCTAGCAAGGCTTGAACCATGTAATATTAGAGGGTAACAGGTTCTCCTGCACCATGCGGAGAGAAAAACGGACCTCAGCACTCAAGTGGCGCTTATATGCACATCATTTCATCACTTCTGTAAAAGGACGACATTGGCACTATGACAATACCTTCTGGTCATGGAAAGGATAGACCAATGAATCCCAAAATAATATTAAGAACATCAATGAATGAAAGCACTTCAATCCTGCCTATCACCATTTTCGGCACCAACTCAGTTGCTTTATTAATGAAATCACATGTCAACACAAGTATCACAATTAAGCTAGTTTTGAGACCAAAGGTCACTCTTGCTGCTGTAAAGATGGATCAATCATTTAAGCCTGAAGAGCAGTTTAGGAATGCGTTCTTGCTGGGCCGGTTATACAGAAGTATGCAGGGGAACTCACAAACAAACTCAGGTGGACATTGCCAGTAGTGTACCAGGACTGGACAATGCAAATCGTGCCACACCAGTTGAGCACCCCAGTGCTCCCATCTATCATAGCTGTACCTACAAACACTTTATAATTAAACAAGGAATATACCTGAAACGCTACTACTGCAAGCACAAGTTCTACAAGTATTGACATGCAAGAGTTAAGGCAAGATGGCCGTCGGGTAGGAGCTCAGCCCGGGAGCTCCTGGGTCAGAGATCAGCAAATCAGTGAAATTCCCCTTCTCTACCCAGCCATCTGCCTCCCATCTTCCCACTTCCAACTCCCTTTGACATTGGACTTGGTTCTACAGCGTGGCGTACCTCCGGGGACGAACTCCAGGACCCAGACGTTCCTTTCGCCTTGCCTGCCGCACCTCGCCAGGTTTGGGCTATCCGAGCCAGGCGTGGGGCGACTGACTCCCACTGTCGTGCCGATTCGGGGTTGTTCCTCTGTCGGACACGCAGCACCATCGCTGGACAAATTTCCTCCGGACTGGGCATGCTTCTACTCGTCACCTTTCCCCAGTCTGCGCTGACGCAGAGGATTGCCCAGACGGGTGCAATCGCCAGAGTGCCACACCACTGGGGCTGCTCCTTGTTGCTGGCTCTCCGTTCGGGGAACCTTTCGGTCCAAGCCGCTGCCTCCGTCCCAGAGCGGTAGCATCCGACATCATCCTGCAGTGTTTCTGAAGCACCAACCACATCCCACACATGCCCATGAAACGCCGAAAGTTGTGCGACCTTCCGACAGCCTCCATCTTGGGAGGGACAGAGGAACCGGTGGTGCTTTTAGGAGGCCGTGATCGCCTGTTTGCCTTGGTGGGGACCCATACGTCTGGAGAGGATTCATTGCACTTTTCACGCCAAAAAGCATGGAAATGTACCTGGGGATTGGCGGCAACGGTGGCGGATGGCACTGAGGCGAGCAACATCATCCAGAAGTAGCCAGACGGCAGCCGATTAGCGGAGGATTGGGACGCGGCAGACAAGGCCGGTGACCCGTACAAGCCCTAAAAAGGCCGAACCGGTGATCCGGAGACCTAGCAGCCAGGCGCCCACACTCAGAGCTGTCCTCTACCGGTGGAAGATGAGCAGCAGGTTTGGCTCCACGCTCCTGTGAGTGTGAGAAGCGTGATACTGGACGAGCAGCAGAAGCAGTTTCCTTGCCACGCGCCACACAACGGGGTTTGAAGAATAACCCCCGTGAAAGCCGTGAAACAGCTACCCAGCGGCAGCAGTAAACTCTGCAATGCCCGGTACTTATGGGGGGTGGGGGCTTGGGGCTTTCCATATAATAAACCATAACCGAAATAGAGGTTGTGCCTCTGCACTCATACAGCCGACATTCTACTGCGCTCCGCCTGGTCTTGGTACTGTAGCTATGTCCCCCCCACGACCCTATTCGACGGAACTCTGCTCTCTTGGATCTTTTTGGGATCATGCCTTGTATGTATCTTGCCTTTTTGAGATGGTTCCCTTCGATACCCACGACCCGGATCCGCCACCTTGTTGAACTTTGGCCTCCTTCGTTCCACTGGACTCCATCCTGTCGACCTTCAAAATTTCTCTCTTGCTGGACTGCCTTAACTCGAACTCCCCCTCAGGTCCCCCTCTCTCCTCTCACCTATCTCAGCTTCTGACTCTGGCCCCCCCTCAGCTCTCTCTACTCCTTTTGTTGTTTTATTTCTCCGTTCACGCCACCTACTAATAATGCTTTCTTCTGTAAAAATTAAGCTTATATCCGTTCCCTGTGTTCCTGTTCCATGATTTCTCACCCCGCGCTACTCTGACACTCCCTGAGCACACCTGTGAACTACCTTGACAGCGGAGTCCGAGCATTATGTCCAACGCCCGGTGGAGCTGCTTGGTTCAGCTATTGAGGAGATAGGCCCTGGTCCATCACCTCGGCCTTCACCTACCCAGCCGGACATTGGGCGCAGTTTCTCCCCGTTTCTCCTTTCCCTACCCCTCCCATGACGAATTTTCAGTAACTCTGCCCTTTTTCTTTGGTTACTAAGTTTTGATTGCTTTCGATTGCTTTTAACAAATGTAACACGTTACCCTGTAACTCTGATCCTCATTGTGTAACTTATGTAAAATGTGTAACTTGCAACTCGCTGTTCCTTATGTAAAGCACTCCGATACCTACGGGTCTAGCCAGCGCTATAGAAAACTCAAGATAAATAAATAAATGCACCCACCAATGACCCCAAAAACTGTACCACTGTCCCAATGAAGGCCACAGATTCTCCCGAAAACCAAAACAAACTGATACCAACTCTTGTACTAAATGTAGAAGCCTGCTGCATACATTTTTTTAAATACTCTGTTTTCAAATAACATACATTTACAAACCGAATATAACACTTGCCTGGGACCAATACGGTCTTACATTACGTGCACTCTAGTAAAAGCAGTGAGAAAGTTCTTTTGTTGTCAGAACGCCCCATAATTGCCCTTTTTCCCCAAACAGAATCCCATTCTTGGGTTACAAAGGGGGGAATAAGATTTTTCCACTCTTCTTAAAATACCGATATAAGAATTGTACTCAAACCTCTAGCCCGAGGTAAATATGTCCAGGGCATCAGGTTCAGCCTATGAAAGTGCCAATATTTATAAGTAGTGAACTACCATTTACTGCAGTAAGGATAAAGCGCTCATGAGCTCTAGCTTAGAATCAGTCTTGTGGCAAGTGAAGCTCAAATTCAATAAGAAATATATTAAGGTGTACCGGTATCCTAACAACCTGGATTATGATGCCGGTTTAGAATGGTTAATAGGGTTTCCAAAAGAAAATAGTTTTTTACCTGATGACCTGAATATCAGAATGAGGCCAGCTTAAGAGCTAGAGTAGTTAGTGGACGCCTCTTTAGTCCTGCATCCTGTGAGCTGTTACTAGGAATATTCACAGTCACACTATTATAATAAGTTAGCCCAACCGAGGCAAGGCTTGGTACTCCAACAAAATACACCCATGCCGCCTTTTCATTTCTGACAACAATCGCATAGATTAATTTGTCCTCTTCATTGTGGGGAAATGGTAAGGATTTTCAGATAGTTTAAAGGAGTAAAAGTGATCACAACCCCCACGGCAGAGTTTGGCATATTAGAATTACCAAGTATAGATGGCCATGAGACATATCACGCAAGGTTGAATGCAAGACTATGAATTTTGAATAGACACTTTGCCCCTTCCAATGAGTGAGGTGACCTAGTTGATCTAGAGAGTTGGTCTGCGGTGAAGTCACTGTCTACTAACAATTATGGAAAGTCTGGTCTCAGAATTACAGACATTGTCCAGACGCGGCCATGTTGCTGCCTGACAAATGTCGAGGACTGGGACACCACGTTGCAATGCCACGGTAGCAGCCTTAGCACTGGTAGAATGAGCCCTTAAGCCTTCAGGAGGCTGCTTTTTGGCCGGAGCATAGCAGATTTTGATGCAAAAGATGGCTCATCAAGAGATCGTCCTTTTCAGCACCGCACAACCCTTCTTCGCTCACCCGTTCCCCACAAAGATTGTCATTTACCCAGAACACACTTGTGCAGTCAAGGTCGAATGACAATGCTCTTTTTGGGTCCATGCAGTGGAGTCGTTTCTCTTCTTTATAGGGATGCAGGCGAGTGCAGAAAAAGGGCAGGGTGACAGAGTGCCTAACATGAAATGGTGTAACCACTTTCAGAAAGAAAGAAGCCCTAGTGCGAATCACCAACTTGTTATGAAAGATCGTCAGGGTAAGAAGGCTTAGATGACAAAGCCTGCAATTCGCTCACCCTCTTTGGCAGATGTTATGGCCACTAAAAAGGATATTTTTATGGTAATCAGCCTGAGGCAGCAGCTGTGCAAGGGTTCGAATGGAACACACATCAGAAGGGTAAAAACCAAATTACGGTTTCACTAAGCATTAAGGGGCAGGTGGAAACATATGTATAAGCCCTTTGAGAAAACTCTTTACAATAGGGGATTTACATAGAGAGGGATCTGACAACTTCAGAAAGGCAGACAGGGATAAAAGGTATCTTTTGAGTGCCCAGAGCAGAGCCCTGCTTGGCAAGGGTCAGAATAAGGAGTAAGACCTGAGAGAGGGAATCAGAAAGACAATCCATCAAACTTTGTGCAATATTTTACAAATGTATTCCATCGGCAGGCATACACTGTTTTGGTGGAGGGCCGCATGGTCGCCAAAATAACATTGCAAACATCGGGAGGAAGGTTGCATGCTATCAATAGCCACTGCTCAATCTTCATGCCAGAAGGCGTCAAGTTGGCAGGTTTGGGTGGAGGACCCTACCCTGTTGTTGCGACAGAAGATCCTCCCGAAGGGGTAGCCTGATCGAAGGATCGATGCTCAATAGGAGAAGCTTGGGATACCAGACTCTCCATTTCCAGTACGGAGTTACAACAATGACTTTGGCCCAGTCGCTCCTGATCTTCTTAAGCACTCTGGGTAGGAGTTGTATGGATGGAAAGGCATAAAGGAGGCCGGAGCTTAACTTGAGATGTAAAGAGTCTCCAAGCAATGCTGCCTTGGAAACTCCAGCGTGTGAAACTGCTCACATTGCGCTTTCTCCGCAGAGGTAAACAAATCTAACCAAGGCCCTCCCAACTGCTGAAACGGACCATGCGCAACTCCAGATGGAGACCCCATTCGTGATCTGGTAGGCATTGAAGGCTTAGTTTGTCCGCCCTGGCGTTCAGGGAACCTGCCAGGTGTTGAACCACCAGGGATATGCCCTGTGTTCCAGCCATGTCCAGAGATGCAGGGCCTCTTGACAAAGTGTCTATGACCCCACCCACCCGGTTTGTTGCAGTACCACATGGAGGTAATGTTGTCCGTTGACACATGAACCAGCTTTCCCTTGATTGAATGCCAAAAGAAGCACTTGCAGCTTCTGCTAGTTGATGTGGAGTTCGGATTCTGCCAGAGGACAGAGTCCTCTGAGCTCCACCTCTCCCAGATAGCCGCCACATCCCAGGAGTGATGCATCTGTCACTAAATCTTGGCCTGTCACAAGCAGGATGCAGGAGGCCATGAGGCCTAGCAGTCTAAGAGTCATTCTCACCGAAATCCAGCAGAGAGGCTGAAACCTATTCATCTTGCCTGAATAACGGACTCGCAGTTCCGTAAGATAAGCCCTAAACTGCACGGTGTCCGGAACAGCACCAATAAAGGGAGCGTCTGAGAGGGAGTCCGGTGTGATTTCAGCACGCTGATAGTGAAACCCAGCGAATGCAGGAGGTTGGCCATAGTCTGGAGGTGGGAGACGATAGCCTGGGGGGTGGGGGAGGCTGCATCCAGCAGCCAGTTGTCAAGATAGGAAATGACTGGCCTCCCTGATCTTCGCAGATGAGCTACAACCACTGCGATCGCCTTAGTGAACACCCAAGGGGCGCTGGTAAAGCCAACGGGAAGCATGGTAAATTGAATGTGCTTGTGGTCTACCAAAAAAACAGACCGATATCGCTGATGGGCAGGCAGGATAGGAATATGGAAATAGGCATCCTTCAAGTCCAATGCCATCATCCAGTCTCCTGGGTCTAGGGCAGACAAGATCTGAGCCAGAGTGAGCATCTTGAACGTTTTCTTTTTGTGGAAGCAGTCGGGGGCTCGGTGAGTCAGACTAGGTCACAGGCCCTTTTCTGTATTTCAGGACCAGAAATTAGCAGGAACAACCACAGCCTACTTCTGGTGCCGGAAGCCTCTCTATGGCTTCCTTGGCCAAGGGAGTCATAACTTCCTCCTGAAGCAAATTCAGTTGATCTTCCATCTGCAGGTCATAAGTTGGAGGCATGGAGGGAGGGGATATTCTCGAAGGGGACGGAGTAGCCCCATCGGACTGTCTGAGGAACCCACCTGTTCGATGTAATGTTCTGCCAGTGGTGGAGGGGATGGCTAATCCTGCCACCAACTGGCCGAACATTATCTTGAAGGGCCAGACTAGGAGGGTTTGGAGGCTGAAGCTGAAGGTGGGGTGGGTGTTCTGACCTGACCTTTGGCCGCCCGACCCACGGGGTCGTTACGAGCCACGCTCACGGCTGCGCAGAGGTTGTTGAACTTGTTAGGTCTGGTGGCCTGGGTATGGCTGGCACAGCTGCAAGCCCCTTCCATAGCCACGAAGGGATGAAAAGCAGACGCGGGACGTGTGGCCACTAAGAGGCCCAAGGACTTGGGTGTAGCCCATGAATCCTTAAAGCGCTCCAGGGCCATGTATGCTTTGCCTCCGAAGAGTCGGGTACCATCAAAGGGCATGTTCAAGAGAAAAGCCTGGGCATCCCTAGAAAATCTAGAAGTTCTCAACGAGGAGGGTGTCGAACAGCCACAGTTGAGAAAATCGCTCTGCCCAGCGAGTCTGTCGCGTCAAGACTAGGCCTGGGCGTTGAACTCCACTCCGTTTTCCGAGTTTTCTGCACTCTACGGAGCTCGCAGAGTGTAGAAAACTCTGCTCTGCGTAGAACAGCTGAGTGTTTTCCTTGCTCATCAATGGTTAGTTGGCGAGCGCGAGCTGCAGCTCGGGTAGAATTTCTACCCAAGCGGCAGGAAAATCAACGCGAACAGCCGTTCGCGCCACACTCTGCCGCTTGCAGAACTCCGGAGTTATGTCCACCAAGGCCTAGACAAGACCACAACGAAAGGCGAACTTTGCTGCATCCCTCCCATCCGATACCACTTAGGAGAAGACGGCCCAGTCCTCCTCCATGACTTGTGGCAGCATTTGCGCTACAATTTTCCACATGGAGTGGGAGTAACGGATCAATATGCATGCACCCCGAAATGTAGAGATTTGGACCACCAACCTCTTGGGGCTAGGGTGGATGGTGAGGAAGTTTCAGTCACCCGGTGCGGGGCGATAGAAGTGGGGGATTGTCCTACTCACAGGAGCTCATGTGCTAGGTTTGGACCAGGTCCCCAGTAGGACATCGGTCAAGGCTTCATTAAAGGGCAGGCGGGTTCTGAGCAGGAGGAGACACCCGGCTGCAAGACCTCTGTCAAGATATTGTCTTGACCACCACCGAAGGTCCAGGACCTCAGCTGGCCTTCACAACACCATAACGTAGGACGCTCTCCTCCGTAGCCACGGTAGGAGGAGAAAGCAGACCAGAATCTGGAGAGGTATCCAGTCTACTGGCCTCATCCAATTTCTCATACCAGTCCATAACTTCAGGCTGGTCTTGTAAAGGGTCCAGCAACCCCTTCAGAATACGGCTGAGGAACCGAACTGGTACCAAAGTGTTTAGTCGTCAGCAGAAGCAGCGCCAGTAGGTGCCGATCCAGCCCCAGGTCGTTGGGGCTGAGACAGTCAGTCATGTCAAGTCCACTATAGATGGTTGTGCTGCATCTCTTTCATTGGCAACAGCCTCTGAGTACAGGCCGGACCTCTTCCAGAACTGTTGGCAGCACCTTCGCAACTGTGACCCACAGAGTGTGGGAATAACAGCAAAAAAGGCATAGGAGGTTCACGGGCCACAATGCCAGGCTGGCGGAAGAAAACTTCTTGCCCAAAGAGTCCAGACTCTTAGATTCCCTATTCGGGGGGGGGCAGTAAGGAATGCATCTTCGGATGTTGAGGCTTGGATCACCAAGCTCTATGTGGTAGGGTGAGAAAGTTCAGTCCCCCTAGGGAGGGGCAGTGGTGGCAGGGAATTTTCTTATTCACAGAATCGCCTGTGTTGGTGTTTCAGTGAGGGCATCGTTAAATGGGAGTAGCGGTTCCGAGTGGAGGACTCCCGATTGCAGCACCTCTCACAAGACGCTTGTCTTGACTGCTACTAAAGACAACTGAAGGTAGAGGACCTCAGCCGCCTTCCACACCACCACTACATAAGAAGCTTCCTCCTCTGTAGCCCCGTCAAAGGGAGAAAGCATACCAGTATCTGGAGAAGTATCCAGTCCACTGGTTTCATCCAGTTCCTCACACCAGACCATGTTGGAGTTTTCTTCACATGGCTGGTATTTCTCAGGGTGCAGCGACACCTCCCATTCCTTCCCATGTCCTAACCGAATGGAATAGAGTTCAAGCTCCAACCTAGGAGGCAAGTCTTCTGTTGGCACAGGGTACAGCATTGGGCGATGGCCCTCCTACTCCATATCTGAGTTGGGGTTCAGCATCGGGAACAGCATCGGGGGGAAAGTAATGATGGCACGACCGGTGCAGGATCCTTCTGACCGAGCTGGGGCCACCATTGCGAAATCAGATGGGGCCACTTGCGATCCCGTGGGGCCCAAAGGCACGTCTGTGTGGTCCGGCTGCCCTGATATGAGGCACATGATCTCATAAAAATCCTTTAGTTGGGTGGGGCTTGCTCCAGCTCCTGGGAAGTTGGGGAGGTGAGAAGCCAGGCCTCCAATGTTGGCACTCCGTCAGCTGACAGACGAAGAAAAGTCGGATAACTCTTTGACGACTTCTTGTGATGCCTAAAGTTTAGGATTGAGGCGAAGATCTCCGACTCTGCGACCACTCCCAGGCCCTTCCGCTATACCGTGAAGGTCATGGCATCGCACTCTGGGCCGCTATGAGCTTGAAGGACCGCTCCCACAAGGTCTTGGGATTCATTGCCCGGCAGCTGGAGCTCAAATTCTGCCCATAGTTGTGCTTGAGACACAACAGGCATACGAGATGCATGTCCGTCACAGACAACGGTCGATGACAGGCTCCACATGTCTTGAAGCTGGCTTTCCTGGAGTACATCTCTGCCACACCAAGGGCAAAACCCTACCAAAAAAAAAAAAAAAAAATCAACAAAAACAGACAGTGACTGAAGGGGTAGTTTGTCTCTGGATCAGCAATGGCCGGCATTGAAAGAAAAGAACTGATGTTAGCACGCCTTGGCGGCGCCTATATAGGTGCCATGGAAGTCCTTCCGGCACGGAGGATGCCAACAACGCATGCAGAGCCAAATGACGCCACCTATCGGTGTGCAGGGGTACTGCTCACAAAAAATCTTATGGATCCAGTCTAACGCCTGGGAAATTCATGAGTAAGGTATCTGCGGCTAGAAATCTATCAGATATTCCCAATGTACAGCACTGTTTCAAGTGTTGTATATTTGGGGACGCAAGAGAAATTACTCTGCAAGAAATGTGATCTATCCATACCTCTCAAAAGCGGATCTATGCGAGGAGACTATGAACTGTGTCTGAGAACATCACGTCTGCTGCTGTTGAATACAATATTTTTCAAAATGGGTTTGAGTTGTGAGCCCATGTCCTGGAACAACAAAGAAGGGGAGTCAATTTTGTGGGCACACTACTAGTCATGGGTATCAGATTAATAGTTCAGAGATGGAAGTCGCGGAGAATAAGGAAGATGAGATTTTGTGCTCTTGTTCCAGTAAACCCCAATGGACACGACCACCACTGGATCTGGATAAAAGATTACTTGGAGTAGGTGGAGAGCCAATGACGCATGATATAGCACTGTGCCTACCATAAATATGACGACTCTACAGGACCCATTCAGGACTACGGTTCTAATACATTGAAAGGCAAGCACTTCCAACACAGTTTCCTCTCTACCAGTCTTCTTGCTGCACCTGTCCCTCAAGATTGTGCAGGGTAACCTGCCTATAAAGTATATGTCACCCCTGTACAGCAGTGCTTCTTTGTAGTTAGGCTCACAATATAAAAGTATTGCATGTTAGATGTAAACTAATGCTTTATAGAGCGCCAAATTATACAATAAATCGGCACATGTTCAATAGTAAATAAACTACGTCTTACATAAACACCTACAATCTTGGCATCCTCGGAATTTCCTACTAAGCCTTCAGCTAGTACCCACGGCATTCTACATCTTGGCAGAGAGTTCCTCTTGCATTTGCCACCTAGACTTCCAAGTTCTTTACCTGCCTGGCAAACTGAAAATCACAGTGGCATCGCGTGGCACAAATAATGATTACATTGGGCACTAAAAGAAGGTATTCATGTCATGAGTCGCAAAGTCTGGCATGTGACGAGTCCCTTTCACAGTGACAAAAAACCCAATGCATAGGCAGCCACACGGACATGCACGACGATAAACACGGCTCTCCTTGGCTGGTGGAGACACCAGGCTCCGTTTACACCACCAGACATTGGCAATGACTGAGTACTGAAACTTTCCAACCACTCACTCCAGTCACAGATCTGGGTTTAATCCATCGTTCTTTTGCTCACTATGCTACACCAGTTTGGACCCAGCCATAAGCAAATCAGTCCAGCCAGAACTGCCAGGTCAGGGACACCCTGGAACGGAAACAAGCACCATAAGACCGGTTTCAGGGTTTCACCCCTTCACCCATCAGCCAGGCTAGCTTGAATCCAGTGGCAAAGTGAGCACGGGACCCACGTACATTCCTTCCATCATCTTTTATTGTGATAAATTAACTGCACAGAGACGCAATCTTCCGGTTACATTAGCAACACAGTTAATGTGCTGACACTAAAAAGAAAACTAGACTTCTATGTACAGAATCCTGCAGGCGAGAAAAGAGCCCTTTTAACCCCATTCCTTCAAGCTCCACCTTGCCTTGTGTCCCCAGTCTCGGACCCACCCTGATGTATTTACCGACACAACAGAAGACGGGTAAATTCCGAAAACACTCACAGGACTCGTGCTCAGTAACTGCCACATAAGTGAGGGTCACACACAAGATGTTACAGTGTTCACTGCCGCGTCCCAGATTTGGAAAGCGACCAGCTTTTCCCACCACGCAGCCGGAGGGGAGAACAGATGCTAAGCGGTAAAGTGCACAGGCCTGGAGCTGGGCATCTCGAGGCAACTCCTGGGGATGCGGCCATGTCATCACTTCAGAAGCTGACCACAAGGCAGGAAGCACAACACATTCCGGGAAAATCTGTCTCCCCACGTGACTGCCAGGCTGCACGCAAGAGTGAAACACCGAGCACCCCAAAGCAGCTATCAATGGTCGCCCCGCAGAGGCTGGCAGGACAGGCAAAGAGAAGGTCAGAGACTAGACAAGCCCGCAGATGCAGAAAAGAACATAAGAGGCAGGTCCGATATGTGACAGCCACTTAAGTGTCTGCGACAAGCCACTCCACCGCTGGAAGAGCATCGAGTGGTGCTATGAATATCTCAACTCTACTGAATTCAACGACTTCTGAAGCATGAGAGGTGCGGTCACCCAGCTGCAGGCTCGATAGATGTCAGCAGCAGGCACCTACACTCTCGAGCTATCGCAGCATCTCTAATTGATCAAGCGCTGTACCTTGGTGCGCCCCACTTCTAGGACTCGATCAGCCCGACGGGCAAGGAAGCAGCTGCACCCCCTGCCCACGGCGACTGGCACGAGGCCCCGAGCTCCGCGTGGCCGGATGGACACCTTCAGGGGCTGCTGCGCCCCCGCCCACCCCCAAGGCCAGGGCACTTCCTGAAAGAGGAGCCTCAGACTGCAATACTCCGGTCGGTCCAGGAAGTGACAATGCGCCCTGGACACAGGGTGGGGGAAGGGAAGAGGTGTGCAGAGCACCCCGCAGCAGCTGCGGCACCCCGAGGACACGAGCAAGGGCAGCTGGTGCCGGGAGGGTGGGGGCAGGGAAACTAGAAGCAACGCCTGACCCGACGGCTCTCCCCGGCCATAAACCCTCCTTCCCGCTGTCTCAACAGAAGGCACTCACTACCTGCCTACTACATCAGACACCTCCGGCACTCACACAACAGTAGGTGCGCTCTACTCCATCTCTGCAGAGTCACCTCTCTGCCACTTCCTGCTGTCTCGACAGTAGGCACTCACTACCTGCCTACTCCACCACAGACGCACCTCCTGCGCTCACACAACAGTAGGTGCGCTCTACTCCATCCCTGCGGAGACACCTCTCTGCCACTTCCTGCTGTCTCAACAGTAGGCACTCCCTACAAGCCTACTTCATTATAGACACCTTCAGCCCTCACACAACAGTAGGTGCGCACTACTCCATCCCTGCGGAGACACCTCTCTGCCACTTCCGGCTGTCTCAACAGTAGGCCCTCACTACATGCCTACTCCATTACAGACACCTCCTGTGCTCACACAACAGTAGGTGCGCACAACTCCATGCCTGTGGAAACACCTCTCTGCCACTCCCTGCTGCCTCAACAGAAGAGACTCAATGCTTCACACCAGACTACCTTGCTACAGCAGACACTTCCTGCCACTCCCTCACCACCATAGATACACAGTGCCCATGTCATACATGATAGTAAAGCAGTACCGCCCCACAGAGACTAGTTGACCATGGCATCGCTTGGGTCCGTTTATCTAGGACACAGTCCAAATCCTGCACAGTGTAGTCACAAGGCTGTTTAACTTTAGAAGGAAGGTGGTATGGAACCTTCTGCTAAGTGCTACGCATGGTGGTAATCCACACCTGGACTGCATGCATATTCCAGTTTGCGCACAGCCCCAGTGCGAAGTGACGGTACCATTTTTAGATCTCGCCTGAGCCAGCGCATGCGCTGCTCTGGCGAGACATTTAGTAAATGGGGTTTTGAAAGTGCTACTCCATGCTTTGGCTGGGCTAGCGCTTGCGTTCACACGGGCTTGCACGCACGCACGCAGCCGCCATCTGTCTTTCACGGGTAATTAAGTGAAGTGCATCGCGATCACTTTCACAGCGGCGCCATCTGGCTTAACTCTCATCCTCCGTGTGCACGCGCACCACTCGAGTTTTCAGGTACTTTCTTTCTCAGCATATACTTGACCTTTTGATGGTGCTCAGAAGCGTTCGTCCTCAGTCCCTAGTATCTAGTTAATAATGATCCGCTCTCTGCGAGCAGCTCCTCCCCAGTACCACTCATTCCACTCCCTTCCCCTCTTTTGAATTTCTCTTCAACTCTTCACATTCGCATGTGCAAATCTACTCATATGTATTGTTTACATAATAGTTGCTAACCGATTGGAAGCAACAGCATGCTCGCTTTAATAATACCACCTTCTGAAATACCATCAGGCACTCGCTACTCCCTCTTCCTCCATCATGTATCCAGTCTGGGGGTAGGTATGGGGCGCCTCCCACTGGCGCTCCCACCTATCCTCCTGCATCCCTCTCCACATACCTAGCAGCGACTTACCCACCATCCACTGCTACCTCAACTTACCAGGCGGCCGCATACCCGGCGATTTCCACTTACCCAGCTACCGCTGCCTACCCAGCAATTACAGTAGCCTCCACCTACCCGGCTGCTACCACTTATCCAGCAGTTACAGCTGCCTCTACTTACCCAGCGGTTTCCACCTATCCTGCCACAACTGTAGCTTCCAACTACCCGGTAACTACTGCGGCCACCACCTACCCCACCGCTTCTACCTATCTGGCCGCTACTACCTATCTGGCCGCTACTGCCTATCCGGCGTCCACCACGGCTACTACCTATCCCGGTGCTACCACATACCCAGCGACGACGACTGCCTCAACCTACCCAGCAACTTCCACCTATCAGGCCACGACTGCGGCTCCTACCTATCCTATAGCCACTGCGGCTTCTTCGTTTACCCCGTCGCCTTCAACATGCCTTTAACAAGGTAAGTATGTTATGTCCATTTAATGCTGTGTAGGCACATGAGACAAGCTGGGAGCACTGCACTGTGTCTTCTCGCAGTGTGTGTGTGTGTGTGTGTGTGTGTGTGTGTGTTCGCTGCCCCTGAGACAGGCACTAAGGACCCGATTACATATTATCGCATCCGAAAAACATGCACCACCGCCGCGGTGTTCAGAACCTTCGATAGTTACTGCCTGTCATGACTGCACCGAAGTCCAAATGTCCAGTTAATATTGTGCCTTTGCTTGTGTTACATTCTGGCCGGTTTGACCTGTCGAAATGTAACAGAGTGTGATCGATATCACACCTGGTAATTACCGAGCGCGATTAAAATCTCACTGCTTGTATCGGCAGTCTTTGTGCCAGAGTCGCAGTTAATGGCCACTTTTAGTAGACACAATTTGTTTTGGAGTTTTGGTGCAGTCAGGCAAGCAGAGATTGCTGTCCCTACACCATACTGATGAAAACTTAGACCGTGACTAAAAGTGACCTGGATATTCTGGTGGGCCCGTAACACGAGTAACATCAGAATTACAAGGTTTAGTTTTACACATTGAAACTTTGCCTCCTGAAAGCTACTGAAATCTCTGTGAAAAACACAAAAAAAAAAAACAGGAATTAGCTCTGATGCACTGACTCCCGGATGCCATTCCCCCAAAACGTTTTATCCCAGTTATATCCCCTACTCCCCCCCCCCCCCACACACACACACACACACACACACAGAAGGAGTTAGTCTATTTGTTTATGTTTATCATCCATTTGTACACTGCTCTGATACCCTTGGGCCATGTGCACGCTTTTTAAAATACTTTGAATAAAAATATAATAAAAATAATGGGTCAGGAAGCAGGCCTGTTCGCCAATGCTCCATCTTGGCCGACCTAAGTTGAGTGAACGAGCTGCAACCGCTCTCTATAAGGAACCCCAGAGCAGCCATGACTGAACATTTGAAAAGCTAGAGTTTTAGAGCCTTATTCTGTAGCTCTGGAACTGCAGAAATGTTGTGTGTGCTTTCTAATGTCTATAGAGGCCAGAGGTTTCAAACTAGAGCATCAAAACTGAGGGGTGCTGTTTTATAATAAACTCTACAACGCTGTGGGTAGTTCAAACAAAATAAGTTAAAACATAATTTACAGATTATTTTTTTTATTGTGGGTGCACTGCCCTACTATCCCACCACATACTGGAGGATGTTTGGGGCTACATTGTCCACTTCTCACTACACAGCAGGGGGATGTTCGAGGGTGTCCTGCTCATTCCCTCACCTACCACAGATTATTTGAGGCTTTACTGCTCTCTCCTCCCAAAACATCCATCAACCTCTCGTTCACACCAGTGCTTTAAATGGAAAAATTAAGTGCAGGTACTCACCAAAATAAGATGTGGACTAGGAGGCGGGGTTAGACGGCAGGGCTATGGGGGCAGGGCTACAGGCAGTGCTAAGGGACCGGGCCAGAGGCACACATTTAATTTGGAGATTTAATTGGTGCGCAGATATGCACACTGCAGACAGCACTCACTCATACAAGAACACGCACAGGGACATAGAAGCTGACAGGGCATTTAATTAATGTGTTTAAGAAATGCATTCTCGCTGATGTCCACATTACTAAACCTTTATTCCCCCCCCCCCCCCCACCACCACCACCACCACGCTGTGGTACAGCATCACCATCACCACCTTTCTCCTTGATCTGGCTCCAATCAAGTGCTGCCTTGCTCTGCCAGCAGGAAGCCTTCTCTTAGGTTTCCCTGAGTCACAAGATGTGCTTGTTAGCAGGCCCTTTTCAGACACCTACAGTGCTATTGTCTCCACAGAGACAGAGTGGACACTGTGAATAATCACAGTGTGACTCGGGGTGGCCACCCAAACTCTCTGCCAGCTCTGAATGAATGCATATGTGTGTTGCTCAATTACCACATAGTAAGGGGAGATTAGCACTCGAGTGCTTCATGAACAAGCATTGGCATAGCCAATAGGTCTTGCTTTTGGGACCTTATAAGTATTTAGTTATGCAGCACAATATCCTTGGTGCAACAACATCAACTGTTGCATGGCTAAACACTTATAAGGTCACAAAAGCTAGACCTATTGGCTATGCCAATGCTTGTTTACTATTCAGGGTGCTGTAGTAATGTGGGTGGTTGCGTTTCTACACGAAAATTAAAAACAGCAGGGCTAAGTACTTTACACACGGAGACATCTGATAAGTTCTCACATGGTTAAAGAGCATCTCACTGCTGCACAGTTTGATACTGAGAGGCTCACTTTTAACCATCTGTTCACATTGCAGTTTTAAAGGAGTGCAAGCTAGGATCACAGTTAAGAGAAAATGTCATTTCTAGAATAGGTGAAACTTGAAAAGAAATGGCGTTCTTGACAGTACAGACTGCCCTCACTACCTCAAAGCCTTTCCTTCAAAAAGGCGTGGGAGTCTTGCAGTAGGTCTGTTCAAGTGGCTATGCCATTGACTGGGGTTCCCAGTCTCCTACGTTTGCAAGCTGCTTGTGGAAAGACTACTGTAAGAAACTTTACAGCTAAGGCTGTGGCCTGGTTTTTCATCAACCCCAAGAGATTCGCTCCTGCTCTTGTAGAAAAAAGGTATTTTTTAGAAAATACCATCGATACACAGGCACTCACGACTAATATCTCTTACCAGGAGACAGATGGACTAATTAAAAAACAGTACTGGCTGAAGCCAGATGGAGAGGGGGGGACATGAGATAATTCCCAGCAGAAAACGCCTTGAGTTTTTAAAATTCAAAGGTTCAAAACCACACAAATAGATTTGCTGAGAGTAGAATCTCGTGCATGCTTCTCCCAGGCTGTGCCATTCATTTGGTGTCCGCAATTCCACTAGTGTTCTTGGACATATTTAGAATGACCACAAACTATAAGCACTTCGTCCACACCGTGACAACGTTTGATAAAACAGCTCTGCCAGTGGTCAGAGGCGAGGTAGTCGAGGTGGTGACTTACTGGATAGAACACAAGAAAGGCAAGAGGGTCTCAGAAGCCTAGACTGCTATGGATCAACAGGACAGGGCTGCACCCATAAACTTAGTATTTTCCATTATGGAATCTCCTGCCTGAAATGCAGTGTACCACCTTTAAAAGCGAACTACAATTTCTATACCATGTGGTGTTTTGCATACACAAATAGTCTATACACTGCATTGAGAAAATTAATTATTTTGATGTCACAAATTCATATGGAGAACCAGACATTGCATATTGGAGTTGTTAGAGGACGTTTGTATGACACGGAACTGCAGCTTGTGTGGCCTGTATGGCCTAAACTTGTCGGAAATGTTACAAGCCAAAACGTGCATGCATGGCTGGAAGAGTGCATTGGACTAAAGCGAAGCAAAAGAACCAGGCGATTCAACGACACCTGCAACTAAAAAGGGCATAATATCACGGAAACTGGAACACTTCAACTTGTATTGATGCTCAGGTGGGAGGCAGAGCACAGTTCAATGGTACCAACTGTCCGCCATGCCTGCATGCCGCCAAAGAGCAGAATGCACAAGTTGGGGAAAGCGAAGCAACGCAAACAATGACAACACACTCTTGCAGGGCAGCTGCATGACAGACAAATTAGGTGTACCCATCAATCATCGCAAATTGAACCTACACATAGGTGCTTCAGGCTGCTTGTTAAATGCACGCCATTGAGGGAGCCACTAGCGAAAACACCATACGTGTATTAACACAACAAGGGATCTGTGACGGGTCAACAAAAGCAATAGACTTACAGACACGACAAACAGATGAAAGTGGTTTCAAGCAGCAATTCCAATTCAAGACACCAGCACAGCAGACACAATTAACTGCAAAAGGCAGGCAGGGAGACACACAACCCTGTTCAAAGACCACCAAAGCACAGAGGCCAAAGTACTAAGAGCTGAAGAACACGAGAACCTCTGTGCAACGTCCTATTTATCCAAAAACACAACTTTATCAGCTTTCACTCAGTGCTCTCGGGAACTGCTTTGGAGCCAAAGACCTCTAGCAGAGCCATAAGATGTAAACCCCTCATCACATCTCAATAAGTCAACATGGCTCTCTGTGCATTGTCACTGGGGCAAAAGTAATGCTGGGTCCTTTGTCCAACTCTTTTTGAATACATGCAGCTGTCCTTCAAGCATCTAAGGAGAGATGCAACCTCTATAAATGTTGGCTACTTGCTATTGTGGCATAGTAGTGATGAGCGGTACAAAAGGGGGTGGTGATGGACGGAGCATCAGAACCAATCAAACACTCACACCCAGTCAACAGATCTGGGTTTGATCCATCACCGTTCTTTAGCCCACTCTGCCACCCCAGTTCAGACATGGCCCTATGCAAATCAGTCTGACCCTGTGCCTCATGGGAACAGTCCAGCCCGAACTGCCAAGCCATGCCTTCCCTGGACCGGAAACAAGCTTCCTAGGACCGGTTTCTGGCATTTCAGCCGTCTTCAGCCAGGCTTGCTTAAATCCAGTGGCAAAGTGAGCAAGGGACTCACGTCTGAGCATACCCTGCCAACTTATGGCGAACAAAGCGGTACAAAAGGGGGTGGTGATGGACGGAGCATCAGAACCAATCAAACACTCCCACCCAGTCAACAGATCTGGGTTTGATCCATCACCGTTCTTTAGCCCACTCTGCCACCCCAGTTCAGACATGGCGCCAAAGAGCAGAATGCACAAGTTGGGGAAAGCAAAGCAACGCAAACAATGACAACACACTCTTGCAGGGCAGCTGCATGACAGACAAATTAGGCGTACCCATCAATCATCGCAAATTGAACCTACACATAGGTGCTTCAGGCTGCTTGTTAAATGCACGCCATTGAGGGAGCCACTAGCGAAGACACCATACGTGTATTAACACAACAAGGGATCTGTGACGGGTCAACAAAAGCAATAGACTTACAGACACGTCAAACAGATGAAAGTGGTTTCAAGCAGCAATTCCAATTCAAGACACCAGCACAGCAGACACAATTAACTGCAAAAGGCATCCAGGGAGACACACAACCCTGTTCAAAGACCACCAAAGCACAGAGGCCAAAGTACTAAGAGCTGAACAACACGAGAACCTCTGTGCAACGTCCTATTTATCCAAAAACACAACTTTATCAGCTTTCACTCAGTGCTCTCGGGAACTGCTTTGGAGCCAAAGACCTCTAGCAGAGCCATAAGATGTAAACCCCTCATCACATCTCAATAAGTCAACATGGCTCTCTGTGCATTGTCACTGGGGCAAAAGTAATGCTGGGTCCTTTGTCCAACTCTACTTTTTGAATACATGCAGCTGTCCTTCAAGCATCTAAGGAGAGATGCAACCTCTATAAATGTTGGCAACTTGCTATTGTGGCATAGTAGTGATGAGGGCCCAAGCAGCATTCCTACAGATTGCACTATGTCCACTCATAAGACAGCAAGGCGTTAAAACAGACTCAACTACAACCATGAGATTTTTCAAACTGACACAGCAGCACCTGTGTGACGTAACGTGCAGAGCAAATAGTGGCAAGAGAAAAAAAAAAAGTGTCCTCATGTAACGCAACTGATGCAATGTAAAGCACTCTGAAGCCAGATACCTTTGGGTCAGGTTCACGCTATATAAAACTCCATAATAATAATAAAAAAAAAAAATATATAATAACGTATTAATACAAGGCAGGCTCATACTGAATCGAGCACAACTTTTCAAGATGTCAGAAAACCTGAGGGACTAGCAGCAAACATTGCAGAAACCTCTACCTATCATGGCCTTGCAAGGTTTGCGCCCAGCTATCTTTTTGATCATAAGTTTGTCTGATGGCCTACAATCTACAGAAAAAGAAGGAGAGGATGTAGCGTTACGGCTAGAGCGGTCGACCTCGAAAGCAAAGACGCTCAACATCCTGTGATTCTGGGCAAATCATTTAATCTCCCCGTGCCTAACAAAAATTAATGTGTCCTTGTGTAACAAAACTGGTGCGATGTAAAGCGCTCTGTAATCCAACCTCTTCAGGTCTAGTTTGCGCTGTATAAAACTCTACAAAAAAAAAAAATTTACTTATCAAAGAATGTGGCCATCACGACTAGGATGTGCTTCTCCAAATGCAACCAGGGACAATTAAATAGGCGAAAAGTCAGGCTAAACCCAAAGTTGCGCTCTACCAGAAGAATTTGTTTGGAAGGCAAATTCAAATAATGCAAAACTAAATTCAATGTCAACGGCAGCTGTAAACGCAGAGTTCTGAAAAAAATAACAGAGCTATGTTTTTCCCCCTTGCTCGCGCTTAGTCCTGACCACTCATGTTGCGAAACCATCCGTTCGCCTTGAGGAAGCTGCCGCTCGAGTAGAACATCTACCTGAGTGGCAGTAAGCAGGGCCGTCTTGCGCTGCGCATGGGGACGTATGCGCTGATTTTCCAGCGTGGGACTAACACCCGCGCTAAAAATTAGCGCGAACAGCGTGACCTAAAGAACTCCACCACTTGCGGAACTCAGCACAGCAGATTTTTTTCCGCATAACTTGACTGCCCAGACCTACCTTGAAGGCCAGTCAGTGCCTAACAGGACTTTGTACCCCAGAAAGGGGAACAGACCATAAGCGAGCTAGGGTAGGTCTCAGACCTAGGTCTGCAAGGAGAACACAGTGATCAATGCATGGCCTTCAAGTCTGTTGCCACCTCTGGGGCCAGCTCAGGCGTTCAATGATTTCCAATACAAGTAGTGAAGAACCCTAGAGCAGCAAACATTATGCAGGACACCCATAGACCCTTCGGTGACATGTGCCTACAACACTACTGCAAACCTCCAATATGTCCGCTCATCTTCACCACATCCAACAAACCTTGCATATGGAATCCTCTAGAAAATTCACTTATGCTAATCTGTTATTCTTGAATTTACACAATCGGAGCACTCTAATATGAAGAGCTACCCCGAAAACATACTTATTGGCACCAAACTTTGTCTGCGAACATTTAAACACTAGTACATGTGCAAATCGTAAGGTAGCTTCATATTGCACCCAAACTATGGGTATTAAACTCGCTGTGGCAGTGTCTTGTTTTGGGTGCTACACAGAGGTGTGCATCAGTGACTCTAGAATATGGTACCAGTCCAAGACTTATGTTGTTTCGGTTCCAACTTCCAACACTGCTTGGCCAAAGATGCATATAGTGTTACCAGTACAAACATCTGCCTCTCTCTGTACCATTAGCAGCCTCCCACCGGTATATAAAAGCACTTTCTGTATGGCAGAATTAACAGTAGAAGGTGTGGAGGGCGGGAAAGTCCCTGCTCCTTGAACTACAAAGGTTACAATCATAACAAAATTAAGATGTTGGGAGGCTACTTCCAGGATTAAGAACTCTGGAGAACAAATCTCAATCCCACTGTTGTGCACAAAGCTGTTCTCCTGATCCTGGACTCTTACCCCCCCAAAAATCTAAAAAGTCAGTGCCTGGTAAATACTTATTTTCATGGATAACCATGGTATTTTTAATCAGCAAACATGTTTCATGGCGTTAAAGGCACCGCCAGACTGCCTAAATTAGGAGCAGTGATTTAGTTTAGTATCTGGGCACAGAAAAGTTGGCTAGAATGCTGGTTGACACATGTAAAGCCTAAAGTGAGGGTAATTTAACATCCACAGACCGTCCTACCAATTAAGCTACGAGGAGGACAGATGGCAGCAAAGCTCTTGTACAATCAACAGGCTTAATCCAGCTCTGGTGAGCAGTGATGGCAGCAGAGCACGTCTACAATCACCCACAGACCTCCTAATCCAGCTCCGGTGAGCAGCGATGGCAGCAGAGCACGTCTTCAAAGACCCACAGACCTGCTAATCCAGCTCCGGTGAGCAGCGATGGCAGCAGAGCATGTCTACAATCACCCACAGACCTTCTAATCCAGATCCGGTGAGCAGCGATGGCAGCAGAGCACGTCTACAATCACCCACAGACCTCCTAATCCAGTTCCAGTGAGCAGTGATGGCAGCAGAGCACGTCTACAATCACCCACAGACCTCCTAATCCAGCTCCGGTGAGCAGCGATGGCAGCAGAGCACGTCTTCAAAGACCCACAGACCTGCTAATCCAGCTCCGGTGAGCAGCGATGGCAGCAGAGCATGTCTACAATCACCCACAGACCTTCTAATCCAGATCCGGTGAGCAGCGACGGCAGCAGAGCACGTCTACAATCACCCACAGACCTCCTAATCCAGTTCCAGTGAGCAGTGATGGCAGCAGAGCAAGTCTACAATCACCCACAGACCTCCTAATCCAGCTCCGGTGAGCAGCGATGGCAGCAGAGCACGTCTACAATCACCCACAGACCTCCTAATCCAGTTCCAGTGAGCAGTGATGGCAGCAGAGCACGTCTACAATCATACACAGACCTCCTAATCCGGCTCTGGTGAGCAGTGATGGCAGAAAACCAGGTCTACAATCACCCACAGACCTACTAATCTAGCTCGGATGAGGGCAGATGCCAGCAGATTATTTCTACAAATTACTGACAGACCTAATCAAGCTCCAATAAAGAGCGACGAAAGCAGATAATGTCCACAATCACGTAGAGACTTGAAATCCAGATCTAATGAGGAGTGACGGGAGCGGAGCACTTCTACAATCCTCCACAGACCCCCTAATCAAGCTCTGATGAGCGATAGAAGCAGATCGCTTCTACAATCACACACAGACATCCTTATCCAGCTCTGATAAAGCACTTCCATCTAAAATCAAATCATGTCATTATTCTGCAAGTAAGGAGGCTTTTTAACTGCCAACCTACTTCATAAAATGTGCAACTGAACCCCCCCCCCCCCCCAAGTGACTCGCACAGCTACCCAGCTTAGCTTCCAGCTCAACCTTTCTGACTCCTAATTTTCCTCCAGGGAGTCACAATGGCCTCCTCTCCTAGTTACCTGGCAGTCTCTGGGTGGCAACCATAGAACATGCACAATTTTGCAGCCGGACAGACGTCACATTTCAAGTCTTGCTGCTGCAGAGTAAGGATACATATGAAATCTATCTAGACCTCTCCTTAACTGGGGGAGTCTCGACGCAGAACGTGGTGCAAGCGATGCCCAGCTCGTCAGCAGCAGCATAACCTCAAAAGAAGCTCGGAGGGATTCAACACGGCCCCTTGAGATGGAGTACAGCTAAGAGCATATCCTTGCTGCGGGACCCTGGCATAACAGAACAGAACCACCCACAGACACGGAGCAAGAAAAGGGCAGGCTGGCTTTAAAGTCCGAGGGGCAAAGTTTGAGGAAGCAGCGACCTCCCAAACCAAGCTAGCAGTGGCGTGAAGCCAGAATATGCACGTGTGAGGCCAGTGAGAAGAAGAATGCCCACCACCCCACCCATGGGATGAAGCAGAGTTTATAAGACAGATCACTTAGCAAAGAGGGGACAGAAGCACCGCTTACCGACCCGTGAATTGGGAAACCCCCCCCCCCCCCCCCCCCCCCCCACCATTTATGCTCACACTGGCATGTTTTAGAAGGCAATCCCCGGAGCTGTAGGCTCGGGTAAGCGGCACGGCCACGGCTGAAGGCAGGATGTCCGGGGTAAAACTCGAAGCAGAGCTGCCCGCGGGCTGCCATCTCGGGCACACGCGCCTCTTAGGAGATAAAGGACAGCAGAGGGGGAGGGGAGACTCTTATTCTGACACATGATCCTGCCTGGCTGCCAGCCGGGTGAAGAGTGCCACGACTTGGGCTCAGGAGACACACATTAGTATCATCTCCCTTAGTCACCCTCCGCCCCCCCCCCCCATCCTTAGCCCCAGAGGCCTCGGGCCCAAGCACCGCAAGATAAAGCAAAGATATCATGCTTGTGGGCACCGCTTAGCAGTCCCCTGCTGTAGCCCTGCATCAAAAGACAGTACACAAACCATGGGCAAGACCCGCAGCCAGATGAGGCACAGTGCCTACTGGACAGGCCCTTTAACAGTAGCACAGAGGCTACGGTCCCCAGAGCCCCCCACGGATCGATCCCCAGACCAAACCAGGGCACGAGCCGTAGAATTCCGCCACTACACTAGACAAGAGCACGCCAAACCCGCCACCAAAAGGCACAGAACCATCCACTACACCCTAGCACACAGCTGGGCACTAGAACAGGGCAGACACGTAGGATGCAGAACCCACCAGCTTCACACGGTAGAGGAAGCAGAACCCACCACTGCACGGTCGGTCTACCATAGCAAAGCACGAGACGCAGAAACCCACCGATGTACTGTTGGGGATACAGAACCCTCCACAGCAGCACCGACACCACCAAAGCACACTCAAGGAGAGAGACCTCCACTACACAAGAGCAAAGACCCTCCACCACAAAGTAACGCCCGAACCAGAAATGTATAACTAACCACGGTGCAATACTGCAAGGAGCAGAACATTCACTACACCAGACCACAGGAGAGGGATCTTGTGAGAAAGTGGCTCTGTATATAGTGTTCCCAAATAGGTACAGGGTGTACAGAGTCCACAGTCCACAGAGGTTTGGCAGAAGCTAAAGTTAGATATAACCTTACTCTCTAAAGTGGTAGCTTGGTCGATCAGTAAGGCAGTATCAGAGGACAGTGTAAAGCATTTGTTGTACACACTCAGCCAGCAAATGGTCTCACACACTCAATAACTGAACTCTAGGCCAATGGTTTATATATAAAAAAATATATGCAGGTTTTATTTTAGAACCAACAATAGGCATTAAAATATACTTTCTCAGAATGAGATTGCTTTGTATAAATACTCTTGCAATATGCAATTGACTTTTGTAGAAAGTTACAAGTGGTTGCAATAGGCAACACAATTCTAAACACAATAATGCATGGAGTTCAATGGAAGTTTCAAGTTATTTGCCACAGATTACTTTTAGGATTACTTTTGGAATTCCAGGACTGGATCCTAGATTCAGTCCTGGGTCAGTAGTACTTGGAATCAAGTGATAAAAGTCGACTTAATTACTGTGATGATTTTTAAACAATATTTTGCTATTTTAAAAGTTGACACTTAGAAAATATTTCATAGAAAACAGTCAATGATTCCCTATGGCAGAAAATTCAAGTTGCAGGTATAGTATGTTCCCGTTACTTTTGTAATCCAGTACTGGGTGCCTAGACTCGGTACTGGGACCTTTATCCAAAACAGGTAAGTAATTAGGTTTTCAGATATTATACGATTTTTAAAGAATATTTAAAGATTGCAGAAATTGACACTTAGAAGAAATTTCACAGAAAAACAGTCAATGATTTCCTATGGGAGAAAATTGGGTTACTGGTAAGTACAGTTATAAGTAGTACTTTTCAGAGTCAAGGCTGGGCACCAATATCCAGCACTGGGAGCTCACCCAAGAGCAGGTGAGTATTTTCGTTACTCAGCTGATTTTTGGTGAATATTTTAAGTTTTGGAAAGTCCACACTTAGAAGAAATTTCAGGAAAAAACAGTCAATGTTACCCTTTGCAGAACATTGAGTTATCGGTTTAAAGGTAAGTACTCAACTGGCAGAGTTAAGGTTCTGGGCATAGACTCAGGGGTCTCCCAAGGACAGGTAGGTACAGTTGGTTCACCCTCAGCGGCACAAGGGCTGCCGGGTGCAGAGAGAGTTAGGCCCTATGTTATCTATCCTATGAGAGGTAGGGGGGGCCTTGGTTGGTGGCTGCTGACTAGCAGGCCACACAGCTGTGGGAGCTGGGCTCCTGGTCACTTACTCAGGGGAAGTAGATAGGTGTAGAGGTTGCACTGCCAGGGCCACTCAGACAGCTGGGTGCAGGGTGCTTTTGAGCCTTCGGGCGCTCAATTGATTTCAATGGGAAATCTCCGGTTTAGAAAAAGACTGCAAGCTTGGGGACGAAGATTCTTCAGGTGCCACCACCACTTCGAGAGGTAAGTTGGGTAGTTGGAGGATAGGTAGGTACCCCGGGATTGGGCACAGGGGGCCGCGGGGCACCGGGTGCAGGGGTGCCTTTTGGTGTCGGGAAATCTTACCCTCTGTTGATCACGGTTGGGGGGGCACCTGGTTCTGAGGCTGCAGGCTTCTTCAGGAGTGTCGAGGGAGGTCCTTGGATGCCGGACTCGGGGTCACAGTCGCCGTGGGGTCGTCCTCGTGGTCTTTGTTTACTCCGGCAGAGGCCAGGCTTGGCAGGTGCAGAGTGTGCTGGGTTCGCGGTTCCGGGCTGCTGCCAGGGATTAGAAGTAGATTTTGAGTAGAGCCTCTACTCATGGGAGTCCCAGGGGGCTTAGAGTCAAAAGGTAGTCAGGTCCTCCGGGGTTTGTGAGGTTGCTGGCCACAAGAGATGCCGGGTTGGAGCAGGAGCAGGTTCGAGGATCGACAGGCCGGTAGGGCTGGGGCCAAAGCAGTTGGTGTCTTCCTCTTCTTAGCAGCTGCAGGGCAGGTCTTCTTTCTTCTAGCTCTTCTTCGGATTTTGGAATCTGGGGAAGGTTGGTTCAGGGTGCCCATAAATACTAGATTTAGGGGCGTTACAGGTAGGTGAAGGGCAGGGACCAATGGGTTCCTGTCCTGGGGTGGGTTCACCCCCTATCCTGCCTCTCCTGTGGGAGGGGGGCAGTAGCCTAGTCCTGATTGAGCAGGGCTTCCCATCTTCAAGATGGCGAGAGCCCCGAGATGTGCTTCACCTCGCCTCCCCCACCTGAGGGGTGGGGTTGGCAGGCTGGCACATCCCCTGTCCTTAATTGGGGTTTCTGGCCAAGCTTCCCGCCAGAGTGGGGGGTTGCGGTGGCCTGGAGAAGCTCACAGAGGCGGCATGACTTTGAAGCTTCCCCTGCCCATCCTGGGGGAGGAGATTTAGCACCTCGCCCAGGATGTGCATTGCTGCAGACCCAGGAGAGCAGGGGCTCTCCTACCCAGGGGTCCAGCAACATGTCTGCTGTGTGGCAGCCTCAGTACAGTCGTGATTGTAGGTTAGGTTTCAGGGGGCATCTCTAAGATGCCCTCTGGGGTGCTTGGTACATTAAATCCCACACTGGTATCAGTGTGGGTTTAATGTGCTGAGAAGTTTGATACCAAACTTCTCAGTCTTCAGTGTTGCCATTATGGTGCTGTGGAGTTCGTGTTTGACGAGCTCCCATCACCATATACTCTTAAATCGCAGCACTGCACTTACAGTGCCCAGGAATGGACCTGGGTACTGTAGGAGCACAGGGCTCCTGCTCCTGTGCCCACACCATTGGCATAGGGCACCCAGCTAGAGGGGTGGCTGATGTATGCCATGGCAGTGTAGGCGGTGGGCATGGCACACAGGGATGTGTGCCATGTCGACTCTTTGCTTTGTCTTGTACCCAGACACTCAGCCTGCAAGGGCAGTGTGTGTGTGTGTGTAAGGGTACAGGGCCTCTAAGGGTGGCACAATGAGTGATGCAGCCCATAGAGGCCTTCCCTGGTAACAAGGCCCTGGGTACCTAGGGTACCATTTACCAGGGGCTGACATGTAGCTAGGGTTTGACAATTTGTGTTTTAGGGAAAGAACATAGGCCCTGGGCACCTGATTGACTGAGTGTGCCCTGGACTCCTGCCAAAGTACATTCAGCAAAAAGTGGGGGCATACCATGCAAGAAAGATGGCACTTTCTCACAGATCTCCACTACACAGGAGCAAAGACCCTCCACCACAAAGCAGCGCCCGGACCAGAAAAGTATAACTAACCACAGTGCAATACTACAAGGAGCAGAACGTTCACTACACCAGACCACAGGGGAGGGATCTCCACTATACAAGAGCAAAGACCCTCCACCACAAAATAACGCCCGGACCAGAAAAGTATAACTAACCACAATGCAATACTGCAAGGCGCAGAACATTCACTACACCAGACCACAGGCGAAGGATCTCCACTACATTAGCACCAGGGCCCAACAGCGCAGGACCCCACCCATACTGCAAAGAACACACTACTACTCCTCCCAAACCTCATTCACTACTATGAACTTCCAAATAATCCTTTCTAAACTCTACCCTCGTAGTTGTCATCCATATCATGTTTGTCCACATAATAGGCTCACATGTCCACTACTCCCATTAACAATTACATTTCCCTCTACTAATCCACCACTAACCCACCTTTGGGTTCCAGAGTAGCAAGACGCTCACCGGAAAGCGATTCAACACCTTGTCAGGGATAGTAAGCGCTATATAAAATTAAATCAGACCACAGGGCACATGCAGAAATCACCAGTGTAGAACAGTGAAGCCAGCAGAACCTGCTCCTGCAGCACTACAAACCAAACCAGGGCACAGAATATTCCAAGGGCACAGCTTCACAAGATCCTCAACCACACCATAACAAATACAAATAAAGCTACAGCAGAGCACATATGCCTCGACTACAGGACAGAATGGAGCCCAGAGCACTCTACCACACAAGAAAAGGAGCACTGGACAGAATCCATCACAAAGAATAATCTTCAGCCAAACCAGGAAATAGAATCTCCCACTACCCCTCAAGGAACAAAGGCACAAAACGATCCACTGCATAACAGTAGTGGTCAGAACCCTCCACCACACGAAAGGACGCATAAACCTTTATTGCACCAGAGCACAGGGCAACGCACTGTCCACTACACCAAAGCACAGAACACCCCACCGCAGGACAGCACAGGAGGCAGAAGCCTCAACCACACCACCAAAGCTCAGACATCGCTACTTCAGAGCATATGATCAAAACCCCTCTACGGCCGAGGGAAGAAACCTGCCTGAGACATATCACTCCACTAATTCAGGGCATAGAACTCTTCATCATCTGACAGCACAGCAGGCAAGGATGCACTAGCACCAGATAACAAATAACTCACCAGACAGGTCATAGTACCTTTTGTCTAACAGCAGCGCAGGAGAAAGACCCATGCATACCAGAGCCTACCAGAGCCTGAGAATCTACTAGCGTTCAACAGCAGATGCTCCCTAAAACAGCATAGAAAATGAAGACATTCACTACATCATATCATTGGAGGAACCAGAGACCCCATGCCACATTGCTTTGTAGGTCTTACCTCAAAACTATGCACCACAGAAAAGACAAAAGACAATCCACACCACCGCAAGACAGACCCTCCGCTATACTAGAGCCCTCCACTGCACCACAGAAAAAAAAAGAGCCAGTCTGGGCAAATAGTCCTTCATGGAACTTGGAAAACAAGCAGCTCATTATAGGACAGAGGCGTTGAATTAAGCTAAATACAAGGTTAGGTTTCCCCTCTATAGTCTAGCATGGAAGTCATCGCACACACACAGAACGGATAACTCTCACCTGCAGGGCCAGGGAGTCCCAACTCTACCATAGCACAGGACGAAGATCCCCTGCTACACAAACTTGAGGGTCTCCAACTTTTTCTGTATTGAGAGATACTCCTGTTTAATGAAACACATTAACAGCTACTAATATTATTAGTACTATACAGTTTCAATTTTTTTATATGTATAATAATTTAACCAAGAAAAAACGTTCTAGTGTAATGAGCTGGGCTGCACACAGGTGAGCTACTCGGAGGTAGCAGGAGAGATACAGTAGCTCACAAGCTACTAGTTGGAGACCACTACTTAACTCTATAAAGGTCCATGGCAAAAGATAGATGAGCCCAGTGTGCAACAGGAGACTGGCTGTTAGAAATGGGCATTCTGGTTAACTAGAGTATGCACCAAGTGTCCATTTTATTCAGGGCAAGTAAGTTAAACACCAAAGACAACCTGTGCTCACCCTCTGGTAGCTTGGCGCAGAACAGGCAGGCTTGTTATCAGACGCAATGTGTAAAGCGTTTGCACAACACACTCACACAGACACACAATGAATACACTACAAGAGAGATGCCATACAGAATTATATAAAATATATATTTTATATTGTACATAATCATAAATCATGAATCAAAAACTGTGCATGCTATGCGGTCACAAACTACTTGTTATCCTGAACAATGCGTGGCAAAAACAACATACAGCAGTGAAAACTTAGGATATAAAATAGAGCAGATTATGACAAGCATTGGCATAGCCAATAGGTCTCGCTTTTGGGACCTTATAAGTATTTAGTTATACAACTGTTTCACGGCTAAACACTTATAAGGTCCCAAAGGAGAGACCTATTGGCTATGCCAATGCTTGGGGAAATTCTCAATAATATCATTTACACCATACACTGCGCAGGTGCTCGAATAATCTTGATTACAAAACTCAACTATATGCATTTTATCAACCTCAGAGGGATGAAAGGTTAAGCCAGCTCTGCAGTGGTCCAACGGTTTCATACGGATTTTTAGAGCATGCAGCCCACAGAACCATCGACTTTCGGATGATATCAATGGCAGGGCGCAATACAGTATGTAAATGAGCATTGGCAAAGCCAATAGATCGCGCTTTATTTTTCTGTTAGATTTGTCAATCAATGTGTTTGCCGATGCTCTGCAGCATCGGTAAAAAGCAAAACGCTTGCTGATGTTGTATAGCAAGGAGAAAAGTGAAATTTAATATACGCTGCTGTCGTTATTATTCGCGGCTGTGCCATTCCCTGTGAGGATGGGCCTAGAGAGTCATTTCTGTACAAGACATAATAAAAGCAGGGAGGGGCTGGGGCAAGCACTGGACCAGCTTGGGGCAGGGACGAGAAGCAGCGTGAAGGAGGGTGAAGGGAAGCACGGTGTTTAGGGATGAGAAGCAGCGTGAATCACCAGGGTGAAGGGAAGCACGGTGTTGAGGGAGGAGAAGCAGCGTGAAGCAGGAGCAGCGTGAAGCAGGGTGAAGGGAAGCACGGTGTTTAGGGAGGAGAAGCAGCGTGAAACACCAGGGTGAAGGGAAGCACGGTGTTTAGGGAGAAGAAGCAGCGTGAATCACCAGGGTGAAGGGAAGCACGGTGTTTAGGGAGGAGAAGCAGCGTGAATCAGGAGCAGCGTGAAGGGAAGCACGGCGTTTAGGGATGAGAAGCAGCGTGCAGCAGAATGAAGGGAAGCACAGTGTTTAGGAATGAGAAGCAGCATGAAGGGAGGTCCGCTGTCCGAGAGGAGAAGTAGACACGGGCGGGATAGAAAAAGTGCACTCTAATAGAATGCTGACCGAAAAAGACAAGCATTAGCCGCACGGCCATGAAATTAACGCCGCACGGCCATGAAAGACAAAGTGAGCCACAGGGAAGGCTGACATATGGTGAGCACTTTCGCGGCCGCTTTGATGTTCTCAGTGGCCGCGTGGCTCACTGAGAACATCAAAGCGGCCGCGAAAGTGGTCAGCAGGCTAACAAATGGTGCGCGCGCCCGGCGCACATGCACTGTAGTTGGCGGCCTGAAAAGCACTCGTTTGCACTTCCAAATCCCGCTTTCTATAGCTCTCGCCAGAGCAGCGCTAAAGCGCTGGCTCAGGCGAGACCTAAAAAAGCGCACAAATCACTCCATTAATGCAAACAACAACGTTATTTGGAGACAAAATACACACATCATACAGAACCATAGGGCGCAGGAACACCTGTGCTTCAACTAGGGTCATTGCAGTTTATTTTTGTGAGCCCTTCTGAAAGGATTAAAGTCCAGCATACAATGTAGGCCGCAGGAGCTCCTGCGAGCCTAGTGCCCGTTCTAAAGTACCAGGTGAACAACATGTTGAATGCGGGATCAGTATACCCCCTTCTACTTTATTTTTGTTTCATATAGCGTGAACTAGACCCAAAAGGTAACAGAGCGCTTTACAGTTCTCCAGCTTTGAGGTCGACTGCTCTAGCAGTTAGGTTACATCCTCGCCCCTACATGGGGTTTTACGACAACCCCACAACGATCCCTGGCCGAGATCGACAGCCGTACTGTCCCTCTGCGAGAATTGAACTGCAACTCTACCACAAGCCCAGGAGTCACAGTGGAGGGGGCATCAGGAGACAAACTGTAATGTTTCTCGGGGTGATCTTGCTGGGTCCCGCCGCGATGCAGAATTGCACCAGAAAACACAGGGAAACTTGATGTACAGAGGGTGCGGGGGGGGTTGGATCATACTACTGCAAAAGGAGCGGTCCTCACGCTCCTGGAGCCACACCATGGGGAGCTCCCAAGCAGAGAAGGCAGTACTGCATCAGCTCCACTGCGGGGCCAGAGGCTTCCCTTCCCCTGATGCTTTTGTGGAAGTAAGGCCTTTGCGCGTTTGCCAGGCCCCGCCTACCACACGACATCAGCGGAGCACCTCCGCTCTCGACCCTCCCTGGGGTTTCTATTGCGTCTGCGGCAACTCTCTACCACTGGAGAGGGTGGCGTGGGGAAAACAGAGTGAACGGGAGATCCTTGCAGCCCAGCAGGCCAACAAAGCAGTAGTTCAAATGAGGGTTCCTCCTGGAAGCAGTGCATTCCTCTAGCAATGTGAAGTTTGTAGAGCCAGCAGCGTCTGGTTACATGTTCATGCAGTGTCAAAAAAAACGGCTTGCCCCTACCAAACAGTGCCTTCCTCGGTCTCTCTCTCTCAGCACCCTAACCTCTCCCCCTGCCGGTGCCCTCTCAGCAGACAACACGTGCCCCTGTCAGTGCCTACCTCGAGCTCTTAGCACCATGACCCCTTCACCTGCCGGTGGCCTCTCAGAAGACACTATGTGCCCCTCCCTAGCAGTGCCTCCTCGGGCTCTCTAGACCATGACTCCTTCACCGGTCAATGCCCTCTCAGCGAACACTATGTGCCCCTACCTGTCAGTGCCTCCTCAGCGCTATAAAACCTCTACCTGCCAGTGCCCTCTCAGCACACACCGCGAGCCCCTCTGGCTCTCAGCACCATGACCTCCTGGTCAGGAAACTGCTCTCCCACCACAGGTTTGAGCCCCTGTGCTCCGGTCCTTCGTTTCGATTCTGCCTTCCTTAGCTGCACCTAGTTCTTCTTTTTTTGCTCACATTCTGAGTGACTTTTGCTCTTTGCCTTGGTTTTCTTCTACTTCTGCTGAATCTTCTTTCCTCCCATTTCCCCGCTGCTGCCTGTCCGCGACCAGCGCCTGATACCCTGGTCCTCCAACCCGCCTGCGCTAAAACTCATCGGCACCCCACGCACTCAACAACTACTGGCTCTCCTCACCAAGTGACACCCACGGACCTTTCACCTGCTGCCACTGCCGCCACTCGTTCTCCTTTTCTGACCCACAGGACCTATCTGAAACCCTACCGCCGCATCTCCACCGCACCCCAAACCCTCCAATATATCCTCATCGTCCGCTCCCTCCACAGACACTCCACAGTAATCTGGGACCTCTTCGCCAGCACCTCCTCAGACGCCGCCTTCCTCACAGAAACTTGGACGAACGTCACCTCGGGACTGGACGAGCAAAGACTGCCTCAACCGCCCTGGAGGAAGCATCACCATCTTTCACAAATCCAACGTCCGACTTAGCACCCGAACCAACAGGCCCACAGACCTGATGGGACACCTTCACTTCACTTTTTACATTTATCTGTTCACTGTTCTCCTTAGGGTTTCCACGTGCTAAAATTGTTATTTTGATCCACATTTTCCCCCCTTTTGTTGTGTTAATCTTGGTATGGCAACAGCAAACTTTATGATTTTCCATTATTTTACTTAATGTTTTGTATCTTCCTGTCAGGAATCCCCTCCCGCACATGGATTCCCTCCCACGATGCCACTTCCGTGAACCTGGTGCGCTTGGAGGAGAGCGGACTACAACTCCCAGAATGCCCTCCGGCAACAATTGCCTTATGCAACTCAAGAGTTCTGGTTACATAACACCAAGGGTAACGCCTAGTTTTCATGTTATGCAACTCAAGATTTCTGGTTACATAACACCAAGGGTAACGCCTAGTTTTCATGTTATGCAACTCAAGAGTCATGGTTATACAACGCCGAGAGTACTACTTAAGGAGAAGACTACTGGGACTCGGCGTCGGATATTCTGATCTTTGCAGGAGTACCTGGTTGAGGTACACGGACCCGTTGGTGAGTTGAGCGGCGGAAGGAACATTCTAAGGAGCGGAGGAGAGGTGCTGGCGTGTGCTTCCTGCCCGTGTCGTGTCCCGTTCTGAGAGCCGTATTCAACGTCATTGGGCACAAGTCCTGTTGGTAGAGCCGAAGCTCCCAACGGCCTGACAATTTGGAGAAAACGAGGTTGGTGCGAGCCGAAGCTCCCAACCCTCGTTCCTTGGGTAAACACACGCTTATAGCTAAGACGCTATCCAGGAGGTGTTTCCGCGTCTTAGCCATCGACACTCGTAGGAGAACTGGGATAGGTAGAGCGGCTGCTCCCATCCATTCTCTGCGCCACCTTGGGTATCATCACTTAAACCCGGATACAAGAGACGCACACTAGGAGGTGTTCCCAGCGTCTTTGTGTTGTGGCAGTACTCTGGGGGATACTGGTAGAGCGGCTGTTCCCAGGTGGTAGAGAGCCCGGCCGGGTGACTCCCACGTGCCCCCCCGTAGATTCCACAACCTTGGAGCTACCCTTCACAGCGGTCGAGTGGCATTGTCGGCCACTGCTTAGCACTGTGCCCTCCGTTGGAGCATACCGGGTCCGGTGTGCATGCGGAGGACGGTTAGACGAGCTGTGAATGGGTATCGTACTTTAACTGGTGATTCCAGTACCGGTATTCTTTGTTGTCTGTAGTTGTTTATCTGTTTATTAAATTATCCTTAAACCTCCATTTCTCTGGTCCGTCGTCTGTTTGTCCCAACCCCGAGAAAGCCAGGACGTTACACTTCCCCAGCCCTGAAGTAGTCACGGGTTACTTCCCTCATGTGACTAAACACGTAATGGCTGGTTGTTTTTTAGGTCTCGCCTGGCAAAAGCAGCGCATATGCTGCTCCCCTTTTGTAATAGATTCTGTTAATGGCTTTCGTGCACGCGTCTGCATGGACAAACATGGCTGCTCTTGCCATTTGTCCATAGCAGACAGCATGCGTGTGTCCGTACGGACTGTGGACAGTCCGACGCCATTTTGCGAAGAAGCTTTCGTTGTCATAGCAATGAAAAGGCCGCTTCCTGTACGCAGCTTGTTTGTTTTACGATCGCTTTCACTTTCGCAATCGCTTTCTCTGATCGCTTTCACTGCCACTTCTTTGCATTTGCCTTGGAGGATGAATAACTAGAGTACAGTTATGACAGTTTGCAGAAGGAGGGGTAAATGTACTTCCAGCCTTTGCCGCCGCTGCAGCCAGGGCCCCCTGGCCCTCGAGGCCCGGGGGCGCTCTTTTTCGGCAACCCCAGAACCTTTATTATGCTTTGATTTTTTTTCTTATTTTCTTCTGGGTAATAGTTTTTTTTATTCTACGCCTGTAGCTTCTCCTGCCAAATTATGAACTTTCTATATTGCCGTCTCTAAGACAGTAGCTTCATCGCAAACCTGCCCACTGGATACATGACCAAACTGCAGCACCCGGAGCTGCAGCCACCGCCACCTGCTGCGGTGTCTGCCGCTCCTGCTCAGCAGCCTCCTCCCACCGTGCCCTCGCTGGCCCCTTAGAGACGCCAGTCTGCCTCAGTCGGCAGCAGCTTTTTCACTGCACTATCCAATGCCGTGAAGCAAACGGCGGCCGCTGCCTCGGTGGGGCTGGTAGAGCAGACCATGGCGGCGACAGGACAAGCCAAGAAGTTCAAACAGCTCCTGGTCAATGACAGCCACGTGTTAACTGGTAAGTGGTGCATGGCATGCAAGTGTCTGGCACAGGCAACATGACTGAGTCCTGTGCCCGCCCAGCTTGGTGACCACAGAGAGAACATACAACATCCCCATGGGGGTGCGAGGACGAGAGAAAGCAGGCATGTTCAACAGACGGGTAGTCTAAGACATCCTTTTGCGTTTAGAGGCATATATACAAGTGTGAAAAACATCTGCCATGTAGGTTCTCTCTCTCTCCCCTTTATTTTATTACACAGAAGTATTAAACTCTGGTACTCCGGTGCTTGGAGTTGGCCTACAGTTCTTTCTGGATTGCAGTCAACATTGCATCTTCATTGCTTTTGTTGCACTGTCCTTCATTGTGTCTTATGGGGAAAGATGCGAGCCTCGGCGGACTTGCATTTTATCAACATAGCCATTATTGGAAATTGCAGGCAAAGGGTGGTTCTCGCTGAATAATAAGAGGGGGGTGAAATGAAGTCTCCACTGCCCCACATAATAGGATATTCATTTATGTGAAAGAAACCAGACTAAAGGGTTTCTTTACTTACTTATATTGTAGCAGGGGTGGATACTGAAGAGCTAATCGAAAGCTCAACTCTCAAGCTAATCGAAGACCAAGTGGAGATGCTTCCGCAGACACAAATTCATTGCTCCGTCTCTTGGCAAATGGAGCGGCGCTGCTTGAAGCCTTCAGGAGACTCATGAAGGTGGGAATACATACGCATTCAGGTTCAGGGAGCAGAGGGACTACCGGGCAAGAGATAGAAGCACACAACCAGGAGCACATTATTAAGGATGCACCCAAGTTAAGGCAACGGCAATAGATACATTTTTTATTCTTGTAAGCTCCCATGCAGATCACCTGTTGGGGATTATGCGCGTATAGTCATCTTATGGTATGAACAGCCGTGCCAACCTCCGTGTGTCACGCAATATCAATGCTCTATGCCTACTCTCAAGGTGAAAAGCTGATATCACACAGTAGGTACAACGTGAGCTGGAAACCCACGCAGAGAGCAAGTTCGTGTTTGGGGGATGTGGGTGCTCACTGTCTGTTAGGGGCTTTACAACCTCCGCAGCACGCTGGAGACTGCCTCAGAAGCCTCTATTTGTTTATAGAGGAGTGCCCCATCATTGTTGGACAACTGGAGATGGACTAGGGGGCTGTTACCGCTGCAGGTCCCATCCCTTTGAGGCCTCGCACAATCAAAACAATCATCAAAGTGGAGAGGTCTGCACCTATAAGGAAGGATCCAGGATAGGCTGGAGAGTTGAAGGGGACCTCTTTTTTCCTTACATAGGGTCATGTTGTTGTCCCTCAGGTGACTTCTCCCCAGATTAGTGCGAGTGACTTGATTTTCCCTCTGTGCCTGTGCAGAGTGGGAGATGTTCATGGCAGAACAATTAGTTAGCCTGCACCCTTCCGAGTTCAACCTACGGAAGCCTCAAAGAGCAGAGTGTGATCATCACTATAAGAATGGGTGCCAGGCTCCTGCTTCCTTTCTTAGTGCAGTCAATTTTTTCACCAGGCTGCTCGTAAGGCGTGTATCAATCAGTTTGCTGTGTGCTATGCTGAACTGTAATCACAGCTGAGCGCCGGTATCTTTACATTGAACACCTGTTAGTGATTGGTTTGCTGTCGGGTCGGCGGAGGCAATCGCAGTGGGTCAGTTTGGATGGATTGTCCAATATTTCCAGCTAGGCGGAGTTATTAAGTATTTCTTGAGATGGGCCTGGGCAGCGGCAGCCAGGAGTCCGCAGCACGGATGAGCACTGCTTCGAGCCAAGACCATGATGAATTGCGCTGTGAAATCTAGAAATGGGGGCTCTTGTGTTAGCTTTAAGGTGCACGACACCTCCATTGGCGCTTTTCATGCCTGCAGAAGGCTTTACAACAGCCCAACAAACCTCTGGACGTGGCAAGAAATTGTAAAATAGTTCGATAAAAATTATCTTCCTTTTAATGGCGTGATTTAAGGCACCCCGTCTTTGGGTTTAATTCAGTGTTCATCATGGCCTCGAACGCACTTTCAAGATAACTGCTGTCTGGGAAGTACTCCAGTATTTTATAAAGTGCTTTTTTTGACCAGCACTTGTCAGGAAGAAGGCTGACACGAACACGGGTTTTCCTGAATGGATATAAACCAAGAAATCACTTCCTCTTCAGTCTGAACGCCACGTTAATGCCCCTGGGAGCTGCTTAGGTCGAGCCAGGGTGCACGCGCTGCTCTGCGAGGCTTCTTGTGAGCACTCTAAACTATTCCGTGTGGATCTGACTCCTTCCACGCATAGGATTGGCTTATTTTGTGGGTCTTTCAATAAAGAAAGCACACAAATGGCTAAAAGGCGCGCGCACATGTCCCACCTTTTTTGATGATCACTCCCACAGCGTTTTGCTCTTGGGAGCGAGCAGCAGAGCGCAGGGTGGCAGCTGCATTCCTCGTGGGTCAGGTTACACAACGCGCCATGCTTTTGCTTGTTTTACAAGCATGACTGACAAAACGTGGATGCAAGTAAAAATCTGAAATGTTTTGGCTTCTCATACTCAACAAGGGGAAACTTAGGATTGCACCTCTTGGAGATCATTCATTTTCCGCTCAGCTCACGTTCATTTTCATTGTGTATATTGATAAAGCACTTATTAAATTCAAGTTTCATGAAGCGCGGTAGCCGTGTTGATGAAAAAGGTGCACAGCCCCCAAGCTCCATCTTCCAGCATGGCGGCTGCACCTTTCTTTCATTAGCGCGGCACCCACTTGTTTTAGGAAGATAAGAGGTAAGACTGACGGGTGCGCTGGGTCTCTTTATAGGAGTGGTTAATCTCAATGGAAACTTTACGGGGAAGATTTTAATTAATTCACAAACTTTGTGGGAATGTGCACACACGCTTCTTTGAGCTGCCTTGTTTTCCGTTTTAGCCCTCCCTCCCTCCCGTTAGTATATGGAAACAATAGCCATGCTACTGTACCCGGTCTTTATCGCTTACTCTCCAAACACAAGCAGCATCTCCTGGCTTTCTCTGTGTTGGCTAACGGCACAACTAGTGTGTTAACGTTTATTTCCCCCTCACCCTTCCTCATAACGAAGGCTGCTTTTCTCATGACAGACATAGTCACTGCCTGACTGAATTGGCCAGTTTAGATTAATACTGCAAGCATGTTGGTGCTGATAGTGCCAAAAACGCATATATCGGCGTTGGTCTCCCTCTCTTAAAAAGACACAGCAGTCTTCTTGCTCGGCGCGAAAATAGTGCAGTCCTACCCTGCTTACGGTAACGGCACATCAGCTGCGGGCACATGTTTTCTTCAGTTTTTGCCTTGTTATCTTTAGTTATTTCATTTCTTAACTCAGCCTTACCCCTTAACAAAACGCCTTAAACAAGCATTTACAATGCAATGGTCTCGGCAATATTATAGGTAGAGCTATTGGTATTGCTCATTTATCATTTGTCATTTATCAAATGGCATTGTCATTTCTATTGGCATTAGCTTTTTTTTTGCATATGTGATACCTATTGCATTAGCAGTGAGGTAGTGAGAGAGTGAGGTAGTGATCTTTTTAGAGAGAGAAGTAGTGAGGTAGTGATATAGATAGAGGGGAGTAGTGATGTATAGAGAGTTATGTAGTGAGAGAGAGAGGTAGTGAAAGAGTGAGTTAGTGAGAGAGGTATTTTCTGACGTAGTGAGATAGAAAAAGTGTGTGAGGTAGTGAGAGAGAAAGATTGAGGTAGTGAAAGAGAGAGTGAGGTAGTGAGGGATGTTGTGAGGTATTAAGATAGAAACAGAGAGTGATGTAGTGAAGTAGTGAGATAGAGTGAGGTAGTGAAAGAGTGAGTGTAAGTGACTTAGTGTATTTGAGAGAGTGAGGTAGTGAGATAGAGAGAGTGAATTAGTGATTTAGAAAGAGAGAGTGAAGTTGTGAGGTAGTGAGAGAGTGATGTAGTGAAGTTTTGAGAGAGTGTGTTGTGAGGTAGTGAGAGTGAGATAGAAATAGATAGTGATGTAGTGATAGAGAGTGAGGTAGTGAGATAGAGAGAGAGTGTGTGGCTCATCGATTCCAATATAATATACTTTAATGAACTCGAGCGCAACTCGCCCCACCCCCGACGCCATAACCACACTCTTAAACCATCTACCTTACCGAAGCACATGTATCACATTGAAATGCCTTTTACAAATGCCTCAGCCTTTCTGCTCCAAGCACGGCAGACGATCCCCTGCCCCCGCGTGTGCACCAATCACTCATTTAGCCCCCAACTAGCCTGCAGCTTCCATCCGTCGGACCCGGTCCCGTGCTCATCCTCTCGGCATAGAAGCGCAGCTCGTCGGCGCGAGCCAAGGTTGTCTGTATGCGCTCGTGCCGCACCAGCGCCGTCAGCAAGTTCCGCAGCAGGTCCAGGCACGAGCGGGGCCCCTGCCCCATGCGGCGAGCTACGCGGCCATGAGAAATCCACAGAGCAGATGAGGAGCACACACGCTGCTGATCTTGGCTCCGGTGGGAGTAGAACTTTTGCTTGTTTTCGTGTAGAGTGTTTGTGCAAGGTAAGTTTGCACATTCACGCTGGATGCGTGAGAAGCCACGGCTTCTTATCTCTGCAGTCCGGATGATGGTATGTAGGAAACTGATCCAAGCGATAAGAAATCCGTCCATGGCCAAACTGATGCCCCGCCTCTTGCCCCCAGCCCCACGTATGTACCGCTTCCAGCCCCCACTGATGGGGCCGGCCCCATACCCCGCTTCCAGCCGTAGAACACACTGCACCAAAATCAGCTTTCGGCCTTCTGCACCACCGATGTACCGCTTCCGGCCCCAAGACCCATTGTGCCTCAGTCTGCTTCCGGCCCAACGATCCACTGAGGTACCGCTTCCGGCCCAAGGACACGCTGAGTCGCAGCTTCCGGTCAATGATGCACTGATTCCAGCCATATACAGAGCCTCAATACATAAAAATACACTCACTCCCGACCACGAAGAAAGAACGTGACTATGGAACGGATGTAACAATAATAAAAACGACAATAGTAGCAACGAAAACAACAACGATATTAATATGAATCAGAGTATTTATACTAACTGCAGCAATATCGGCGCGCACGCGCACACCTCCGCAAAGATTAGCTCGTATTTTACACCAGAGAGTTGGCAGTTCGCGGGCTGCAACACGTTTGCTTCTTCCGAAGACAATGTGTTTTTGTTGCAAAGCCGTCTGTTTACTATGATTCTGACACAAACATACCAAGGCTCCTAAAACATTACACGTTTTTGCTACAATCCACTTTTGGGAGGGGTTTTCCACCTCAGCAGATTCGGCATGAGGCGCGCGCTGCGTTCTTTTCCGATGTTGTTTAAGTTAATATCACTTTGTTTGTGGAAACATTCAAGCTTGAAGTGGTCGGCGATCAATTCTTGGCAGAAATACCAACACGCCTCAAAGCGAATCCCTCTGATGGTTTTGACCAAAATTGATAAATCGGTTGCACGTGAACTTAATCCGAGGAGGATGCGTTCAGTTTCACAGAAGAAAATTCATATTATAAATTGGGTCAGTGACGTCGGTTACGCGGTGCATTATTGCAAAACAGTTTCCTCAACAGATGGAAACGTTTTTAGAGTTGGGAAGAGTAACAAGCACACCGCTGCCTTTCTCCGAGGCGAAGCAGAAATGCCTCGGAGAAAGGCAGCGGCGGTTTCGGATTCGTGTTTCTTTTTCTCTCCTCTTGCCATTGGCTGGAGGAGAGAAAAACACGCCCAAAAAGGGCGTGGCTAAAAAGTGGCAAGAACAGCACGGAACACGCCCCCGAATCTGAAAAAGACGGAGCCTATTTGGAGGGACGGCTCTCTCCTCCAATGGCTGGCCTCCGTTTAGGAAGCCAGCCAATAGAGGAGAGCCAAAAAGAGAAGCGGGCTAAATAGCCACTAAGAAACATAAGATCTCCGGACTTCCGGTTCTGCCTTCGGCAGACCGGATGGTCCCTCGACCTAAAAATGTATTGTTGCAATTGAACTGTGCCGAGTCAGATTAAAAGATGTGCACTTTTTATTGTTTACAAGGCAGACAAATAAAATCCCTCTCCTATGGGCTCACCATACTTGTGATCATTACGCACTGTTAACAGTGAAACAAGACCCTCGATAAAACCCTTCTCCGTCTCTTTCACTTGCCATAAATGACCTTTTAAGAGTGCCACACTTGTATGTTGATCTCAGTGCTGCATGTAGAACACATTACTATGTGCATGCCTCGTACTTTACGTGTGTGTCTCAGTGTGGTGGCTGTCCAGCAATGCCCGACCCCAACCCCGGAAATGTTTTCATTTACAAAGATGTGCTTCATTACAGTCGAAAAGTTGTACATACATCACCAACATCTACACTTTTCTACAAAATTAATGATTTGATTTCTGTCCATGTTTTCTATTTTTTAATGTTAATCCCTCTTTTATGCCTTTCCCTGAAACAAATTCCCTTCTCCGTGAAAAGCAGGTTCTTTGTCAGACATGCGCTGCAGTCACTGAATTTGTGCCTGAGAAATGTAGTATATTTTACCACCACCCACCTCCTCTCCCCCACCGCTCTCCGACCATTCGCCAAATATAACTTTGAGCACACTCAGTTAATGTTTTTTCTTTTGTCTTCCTTGACAAGTCCCATCCAAGGCTTAACAATAAAGAAAGAGGAGACGGAAACCATTCCCTGTGTGGGAGGAGTTGCGCTTCAGTGATTAAGTTGTTTACTGTGAAACATGGAAACCAGAGTTGTAATCCCAGGTTCCCACTGAAACATTGAGTAATCCTGGGCAAGTTACTTTATCCGCTTTTGCTTATCAGCCTTCTCCCCATCTCCAGTTCTTTGATGTACCTAAATATTTAAGATTAACTTACAAACATCCCTAGTTACAATAGCATGCTAAATCCATTTCCTAAGTATGGATAGAACAGTCTACCGGTGGGTACATAACCCCGTCGTACTGTGGTTTCAAAGGTGTTGTCTGCTGTCTTGACTTGCTTTATTTGCCTAGTACCACATACCTTGTTAATAGCTTTGGGACCATACTTTTCTAACCACTATACCTCTGTTTAGGTGGAGCCTGTGCTGACTGCTTTGCGAAGGACTTCTTGGGTTACTTCCAAAAGCCTCCTTGGGAATGCATTCTGCCCATTACTTACAGTTGGCTTCATGTTTTGTAATTCACAGTTGCTTGCTTTCTGTTTGCTGGCTTTATTTATTTTAGGCTGTCCAGCATCTACCATCTTTGTCCCACCCATGGTGCATAGCCTGTTTATTTTGTGCTGCATAACTAAACACTTTAAAGGTCCCAAAGGCGAGACCTATTGGCTATGCCAATGCTTGTTCTTTGTTGCAATATTAAAGCCATTTGAATAACATACTGGTGTTGACCACAGATATTTGTGCAATACGAAACATTTCAACCATTGTTATAACCCCATTACGTGTGCCCAGGACAATGTTTTCATTATTCGCGTGGGTTTTCAACTCCCACATTTACGGGGGTTACAGGGTATTTCCCCTGACCTGGCAGCACCATGCATACTCTGAGCATAGCAGACACCACGCAAACTAGTCTGAGCGCCAATCTTCCTGTCTTTTCTAAAAACCCTACACCGACAAGGCACCTTCACTTCACGATACAGACCAACCAGACCACCACCCTTCGAGGCATCCTCATCTACAGACCTCCCCCCGCACCCTTCACCGACATCATCCTGCAAAGCCATCACCTCCACCGACTACACCTTGCTGGGAGACCCCAGCTTTCACTGCAACAACCTCCAAAACATTAACTCCTTCTCCCTCCTGGACAACATCCTCAACATCTGACTCAAACAGATCATACCAAAAGCTACGCACTCAGCAGGACACACCCTCGACCGCATCTTCACAGCAGGAAACTCCCATCACCTTTAGCCACACCTCCGAACTCTCATGGAAGGACCCTCACTGCGTCTACTTTACTTTCAAAACCATCATCACCAGCTCACTGCCTCTCAGCAGTTCTGCTCCCACCGGCTCGAACGACGACCCTACCACCGCCGCCCAAACCCTGCACAATTGGCGCACTAACTGCGCAAACACCATCGCCACCTAAAGAAAACTACCGACCCACACGCCAAGAGAGACAGCTGGTTCTCTGTCAAACTCCAAGTTTCAAGACGATCCTGCAGATGCCTAAAAAGATATGGAGGAACTAAAAAACTGCAGCGGACTTTTACAACTTCAAAGTAGCCACCACCATCCACCACAAGCTCATCAGACACACAAAGAAGAAAGCACTCCAGGACAGAATATCCACCCACGCACACAACAGCAACGAATTCTTCGGCATCATCAGTGACTTTGCACAACCCAACAGTGAGACTACCGCCATCCCCCCCCCCTCCCAGGACCGCTGCGACAGACTCAGCATCTTCTTCCGCCAAAAAAGCAGGACCATCTACGACAACTTCGACGACTACAACCCACACCCGGATGCCACACTCACCATCCCCGACACCACGCAGCCAACACTCAACAGCTGGACTGTCCTCTTCATCGATGACACCGTGAAGACCCTGAAGTCAATCACTCCAGAAGCCTCATGGACCCCTGCCCCTACCACAAAGCAGCTGGCATCATCGCCCCCGAGCTTCGACGAATCATCAACCGCTCCTTTGAGACCGCCTCCTTCCCCGACGACTGGAAACAGGCAGAGATCAACCCTTCTCCTTAGAAGACCCTCGGTTGACCCCACCGACCTCAAAAACTTCAGACCAACCTCCTTACTCCAGTACCCAGCGAAAGTCATTGAAAAAGCCAACTAGTCTCTTTCATAGAAGAAAACATCTTCGACTCCTCCCAATCCTGTTTCAGGAAAAACCACAGCACCGAAACGGCCCTAATTGCCGCAACAGACTACATTCGCTCCCTCCTCGACTGAGGAGAGACTGTGGCCTCATCCTCCTGGAACTCTCCGTGGCCTTCAACACCGTATCTCACAGCTCCCTAGCCAGAAGACTGCACGACGCAGGAATCCACCACAAGGCCCTCTACTGGATCCAGTCATTCCTAGCCGGCTGAACACAGAGGGTCAGACTCCCACCATTCCTCTCAGACCCAACACCGACCACCTGCGGAGATCCCCAAGGACCATCCATCAGCCCCACCCTGTTCAACGTCTACATGGCTCTGCTCACTCCCCTCGTCAGATCAATGGACTCAACATGGTACCCTACGCAGACTACACCCAACTCATCCTTTCTTTATCCAACGAACCCCACATAACAAACACAACTTCCAAGAAGGAATGGAAGCAGTCGCTAGGTGGATGAAGAACAGCTGCCTACAACTCAACTCGGACAAAACTGAAGTACTCATCATAGGCCCTCAACAAGATGCATGAAACACCATCTGGTGGCCCCCCACCCTCGGTAAACCTCCCTCCCCATCCAACAACACATGCAACCTTGGACTCAACCTGGACTCCAACTCAAAATGACCCATCAAATCAACACTGTCACCTCCGCGTTTCCACACCCTCCACGAAAGAACTGCAACTGGATTACTCTCCAGCACAGGAAAACCATCACCCACGCTCTCATCAGCAGCAGACTGGACTACGGCAATGCACTCCACTCCGGGATCAACAAAAACCTCACCAGCAAACTCCAGAATGCCTCCGCCAGACTAGTCCTCAACCTACCTCACCACTGCCACATCACAGAACACCTGCGGGCACTACATTGGCTCCCGTGAAAAAGAGAATCACCTTCAAGCTTCTCACGTACGCCCACAAAGCCCTCCACAACCACCGCCTCTAGTTCCACGCACCCCAGAGATCCCGCCTCTCAGCCCAGCTCTCCCTAGCTAGAGTGCCGCGCATCAAGACAACCAGAACAGAAGGAAGCTAAGACATGGAACACCCTACCACTCCACCTCTGTCAAACATCAACACTCTCCAAGTTCATGAATGACCTTAAAACCTGGTTCTTTGACGAACCCTAATGAACATCCTGGAGCTGCGCCCCCAGCGCCTTGAGTAGTTGCACTTCCCCAACACCGATTGATTGACCTGCCAGTGTCCCCTCAGCAGACACCGCGTGCCACTACCTGTCAGTCTCTCTCTCTCTCGGGCTCTCAGCACCATTAACCCCCCACCTGCCAGTGCGCTCTCAGCAGGTACTGTGTGCCCCTACCCGTCAGTGCCTCCTCTGGCTCTCAGCGATATAACCCCCACCCGCCTGTGCCCTCTCAGCAGGCACTGTGTGCCCCTACCCGTCATTGCCTCTCAGTGCTATAACCCCCCACCTGCCAGTGCCCTCTCGGCAGGCACTGTGTGCCCCTACCCATTAGTGCCTCCTCGACTCAGCACCATGAACCCTCCACCTGCCAGTGCCCTCTCAGCAGGCACCATGTGCCCCTACCTGTCAGTGTCTCCTCGGGCTCTCAGCACTATGACCCCTACACCTGCTAGTGCCCTCACAGCACACACTGTGTGCCCCTGTCAGTGCCTCCTCGGTTTTCAGCACCATGACCCCTCCACCTGCCAGTGTCCTCTCATCAGACACCATGTGCCCCCGTCAGTGCCTTATCATCTGTACTGTGTCCTTACATCCACATTGGTCTGGAGCATGGACCCCTAACTAATGTTGGGGTTGTTTTATTATTGTTTCGTGTTTCGTCTAATTGCAATCCAGTTACGGACTCACACTGTACTGCCTGTTGTAAATACTTTAAGTTGCTTCTCTTATCAAGACAAGGTGCACCTTGTAGCATGGGGTAATCATGTTTTATATTAATCTGCTCCAATACCACTTCTCTCTCGCATCTGAACACACCAACTATTTTCCTCTTTATTATGAATTTGTTTCCCTCAAGAACTATTTTTGCTTCGTTTAGGCAACCCTCTTTTTGCTTAATGAGTCATAATTTCACTCTTCACCAGTTTATTGACCTAATCCTCGTTTTCAAGACTGTGCTACCCTACGGTTTTCAGTTCTCTAGAATGTCTATTGTCAATTGGGTTTTCCTTGTTTCTTTTCTTGTTGGTTTATTTAGGCCACCTTAGTTTTGTTTTTGAATTTTTTTGAGTGACTTAATTTAACTTGTGGAGGCGTTTAACCTTCACCCACATCTTGACTTAGCCCTTATTCTGTAGCAGGGCCTCTGCGCATTCACGTGCTTTTTTCATACTCACTTCCGGTTTACTGACCGGGGTTTGAGTTAACGCTCTAGTCCCTTGAAACTTTTTTCGATATTTAAACGGAAGCCATTATTTCCTTACTCTTCCGGTATCGAAGGATCGCTTCAACCCATATAAGTACTCGCCTGTACCCTATTCCAGGATCACGAAAGGTAAGCCTTGATTCCAGATAGAATTTGGCTCACATTATTAGTTTAACTGTATCGTAGTCTTAGACTATATTCTGACTACGTAAGAGTTCACCGGTTACCATTTCCACAGCTGTGAACACGATCATTTAGACGGAATCTTGTTCCGTTTCTGAACTAGTTACCGTTATCAAAGTTGTGGTGATAGTTTCACTTTTAACGCTTGCGCCATGACCCTGAGATTAATTTTGCCACCATTACGATTTACACATTTTTGGACGTGTGTATTTATTACCTTCTTGATTAGTCCCAATAGTTTGACGTTAATTGTAGCTGAGGTGCTCATGAGAATACTTTGTTTTACCTCAGTTAAGCATACTACTCTATGGAGTACTTGTATCAACCGTTCCCAACTTATCATGACATGTTATGCTCTTAATCATGGGCCTTACGGTTGGCTCTTGTTTTTGTTACATATATTTTTTGTCACTGGTGATAGCTCTCTATTGTTCCATTATATAGTTGGAGACTGTTGACCGCTCATGTTTGACATACAGGGTCTCTAAACGCTCATTGGCATGATTTACCTACCAAGTGCAAGCATACATACCCAGTGCATAGTTGCTATGTAAGCATTTTTTTATTCTCACGATCCCCTTTTTCGCCTAATTATACTCATATTCCATATCCTTCTTTCTTCTCCAGTGCTCCTGTCCTGGTACTTACCTTAATTTATTCATTGCCCTTTGCTGTTAATCACCAACCTATTCAGCCGGGACGGAATTACAACCGGCGGAGAGGTGAGCGTTTGTTGCATCCTCTCAGTGACCTACTATATCTCTCACCATATTTATTGACTAGGCTTTCAGCCATTTTACTTAATTTCAGAATCTCCTATCTCAGACGATCTGCCCTACTGGTAATATGTATCCCTAGCATTTCTTTCACACTCTTTTGGAGCATTTGTGCATTATATTTTACCCACGGGTTATTTTTCTCTGGTGAAGGTCGCTTTCCCTCTAGGTTTGATCACACGTACAGATGTATCACTTATGGTCATACTGTTCAAAAAATCATTTCTTTATTTTTTATTGTAGGTCATCAACTACCATGCGGTTTATATTGTGGTATTTTTATTCTGGATGTTTTTCTTATAAATGGATTGTGTAATTTTCAATATATAATACATGTCACGTGCATTAAACTCATAGGGTTAGACACCAACACCGAACCTTGACTGAAGGCACTGTCCTTTTGTGTCTCGATGTCACATCTAGGTGACGGTCCTTTTTCTGCACTGGGAACCTTGCACATTATTGTCACACTGTATCGCCCTTTATTTCTACAGTATATTCCAATCATGGTATACTATGCTAATACATTGCTGTTTGTACATCTTGTAGCCCTGAAGAAGTCGTGGGTTCACACCTTGACGGAACACGTGTTGGCTGGGCATCTAATCACCGATTAAAACTACAAAGAAAGAAAACGCTACTTGACTGCTGTTATAATTGTATTCTTTGTGACTGACAGTAATTCAAACTGTTGATACTATCATGTGTGCACAGGTCATCTGTATTACTTAAATCGTAAGACTCCGGTCTACTTTGGGGGTTCAGGGTTATCCCCCCACCTGTAGCACCGTGCTAATTTACTTTGCTATATACTTTGCATACACCCGAGAAGGTGCCACCGCATACCGCATCACTTCAAACCCCCTGTGATATCTTGTACTGTGCGCCCCTGTCAGGGCCTCCTTGGTTTTCCGCACCATGATGCCAACACATGCCAGTGTCCTCTCATCAGACACCATGTGCCCCTGTCAGTGCCAACCTCTGGCTCTCAGCACCATGACTCCTCCACCTGCCAGTGCCCTCTCAGCAGACACCATGTGTCCTTCTCAGTGCCAACCTCGGGCTCTCAGCATCATGACCCGTCCACCTACCAGTGCCCTCTCATCAGACACCATGTGCCCCCCTACCTGTCCGTGCCTCCTCGGCTCTCAGCGCTATAAACCCTCCACCTGCCAGTGTCCTCTCAGCAGACACATGTCCACCTGTCAGTGCCAACCTCTGGCTCTCAGCACCATGACCCCTCCAGCTGCCAGTCTCCTCTCATCAGACACCATGTGCCCCTGTCAGTGCCTCCCTCGGGCTCTCAGCACCATGACCCCTCCACCTGGCAGTGCCCTCTCATCAGACACCATGAGCCCCTGCCAGTGCCTCCTCGGCTCTCAGCACCATGTCCCCTATACCTGCCAGTGTCCTCTCAGCAGACACATGTGCACCTGTCAGTGCCAACCTCTGGCTCTCAGCACCAGGACCTCTCCAGCTGCCAGTCTCCTCTCATCAGACACCATGTGCTCCTGTCAGTGCCTCCCTCGGGCTCTCAGCACCATGACCCCTCCACCTGGCAGTGCCCTCTCATCAGACACCATGAGCCCCTGCCAGTGCCTCCTCGGCTCTCAGCACCATGTCCCCTACACCTGCTAGTGCTCGTTCTCAGTCGGAAGCAGCCCTCCCTTCCCTCGGGCTCGAGTGCCCTTCCAGCTCCCGGGTCCGGGCGGCGGCACCGGGAGCGGCCACTCCACCGCTGACGCCGGGGTACCCAAGAGAAGGGAAGGCGTTTGTTATGGAACTAATAGAGGGAAAGTGGGGCCTTTTTAAATTCAATAAGATTTTATTGAGGTTTAACGACAAGACAATACAAAGTATTGAAGTGTACATAGAGAATTATCATCATAAATAAATATATTTGCTATATCAAGAAACATTCATAAATTTAAAACTAAACATTACAATAATGTAAAACCTCACATTCTAGGAATAATAAAGCATTTCTAAAGGGGGGGGGGGGGGTGTTGGTAAAGGGGGAGAATTAATGTCCCAATGCAGAACACAAATGGTAAGATGCGTTGGTGGAAGGGGTGGGGGGAATAAATAACCCCCCTCCCCGGAAGGAGCTCAGACACCCTCTGATGAGGAACTGAACACCGAGAGAAACAAACCGTGGGGTCCTCTGGGCAGGGCACTGGAGACACAGCCCAGGCCCCAGTGGAGGAGGGGACCCGGCCACCCCCCAGGCACAGCCCTGAGCACACCCCCGAGCACACCCCCGAGCACACCCCCGAGCACTCCTTCCTGCCCCACACCCAGCCCCCACTCTTACCCAGGGCCGCAGGCGGACAGGGACCCCTGGATCGGACTCCCCTCCCTCCGCTTCCGCCGCCGCTTCCTCCGCCGCCGCCGCCGCTGCTGGCAGATAATGCGCCCCTCACACATGGAGCCGCGGCGTCACATGGCCACGGAAGACAGACTGGAGAGGGGGGGGGGGGTACAGCGGCGAGGAAGACAGACGAGGGCCCTAGACAGCGACGACAGACTGCGGGGCAGAATGGGACCGTGGAGAGCAAAGACAGACTGAGGCACCCGACGCCCATGGAGAGCAAAAACAGACTAGAAAGGCAAGCAGCAGCAACTGCAGGAGGTTGAGAGGAAGAAGCCCCCTCTGGATCTCACTAAAGAGAAAACACTGCCCGCTTCAACTATCCAAGAGTGGGTGTGTACATTCGAAACTAGTCAATTTTCGACTTCAGAGCTGTTTTCACGTTTTCCATCTTTAAAACGTTTAAAGCGACGCTTAACTGAAGCCAAGAAGCTCTTACGCTTGCAATCCTGTCCTAGGAGTACTGCGGAGTGCTTGCCATTCCCACAGACATCCTGTGTATCATACCATTCCTTCCACTGCGTCCAGGGTTCAGGACAAGAGCGTTGCAAAGGTTTCCTCAAGGTTGAGTTCCCCGAGTAATAGTTTTAATACCCATCAATTCGATTGCAAAAATAAAGCACAGGGGCGTCTTAATAGGTACCTCGATTGCAAGTCTTATGTTATACCGAACATTTCCAAATATGCTCCTACTTTTATGGCACGGCTGCAAAGGAGGCTCACGAATAAGGCGAGGTATATTTGCAGTAGTGATAGTCTTCATTGCTCTTCCAGGCTCTTTCTAAAGATGGCCGCCACGACTACAGTTATTCGCCTGGGCTTTTTATTCAGTCCCATTTCTTTTTGCCATGCAGCAGCTCTGAAGCCTGCCACCGTCCGAGCATGCGCACTAAACCAAGCCCGTGCCCGCTAGCCGTGAGGGCATTAAGGAGCCTGCCCCGAAGATCTCTTAAAGGGACAGGCACAGCGTACTGGAACCAGATAGATGGGTTGCATATTACTGTGCTCTCCCTCCTCCCACCCGCGAGTGCAGTGCTTGAGGTGAGAGAGACAGAGCTTCACTCAGCCCCTCCCCGCAGTCACTCCCGCCCCTAACATAGCCCCAATCAGTCCACCCCACACCTTTCCCATTAACGTCTTCCACGGATCTGACACCCAGGTCACTGCTGTTCTTCCAGGCACTCCTTGGTCACCCGAGAGACAAGTCAAGTGACATATCACAGCTACTTCAATCACAGCCACTCGACTCCACCCACTCAGTCCCATCTCCCAGGTACTTCTTCACTCCCATATCCGCAGCTCTCCCAACTGACATGTACTTTACCCCTTGTTATGCCCCTACCCGGATGTGCTTCCACAGCCACTCTTGTTCCTCGCCTACCTTACCTGTGCACACAACCCTATCCAATCCCAAAAACAGTGAGGCAGCTACGGGCCACTCCTAGCCTTACCATATTTTTAAATCAGTCCCATCATTTTCCTCCCATCATGGCCCTAGTCAGTCCAACATTACAGCACATACTCTACCCACTCATGTTTCCGCACCTCACAAAAACATATACACTTTCCAGCACCCACATACTAGTTCTGCCCTACGTTCCCCAACCACTCCTTCACTGCCTAGCACCCAGGTACGGAACCTTCCTCCAGTCTACTTCACCCACACATTATAGTGGGGTGGACCACCCTAGGGGAGCCTTAACTGATCGGGTGGGAGGGAGGCTCTGGTTAAAAGAAGCATCATGCTGACAGCAGTACTTTGTTTAAAGCTGAAAGCAAATGATCCACAGTAAGCCACGCTGTAATGGGTCATTACTAACATCTTTTGTCATTTATATCTGGCTAGGAGTATGTGTCAAAAGAGCAGGGATTCCAAATATTCTTCAAACCTCTGCTCCCACTTCGGATAATCACACTCTTCCAAGTTAGAAAGGCCTAGCTAACCAGAATAGTATGTTTGTCACACGTATTTGATTGCGTTTTAAAAAGGTTTAACATAACTGTATTGTTTAAATAAGTCTAGACATATTTAAACATTGGAAATTTAACTGAATTATTGTGAAAAAGTCTAGGGGGCCCCTAATGATTTTTTGTTGTACGGGGGAGCGCAACATTTAAACATTTTAAGACCACAGCAATATAGACGTCTTTCCTTGTCCCAGTTGCCCATTCCTTCCTCAGCAATACCCCCACGCCCCCATTTACAACCACCTTTTTCCTCCCGAATGCTTCTCCGTTGCATTACCATCGCTTAGAAAGTTTCTCTTAGATATTATATATTCCCACCATAGCCGCACCTTTTCCATTTTCCCTGCCAATACCCTTTCTCTAGCTTCCAACATACCTTCCCCGCTAGGACCTTCTCGCACACATGCATCTGATTAACTATGGTAACCTTTACCTACATATGTATCAGACATTGTACTTTAATTCTTATTTGTCTATTCTATTATCCACTTATTTTAACTATCTTTCACGTTTCGAAAGGCCTTGATCTTTTCCTTTCAAGCAAGAGGTGATAGAGGTCCCGACTACCTTAAGCACCGACTCGGGCCATATTATCAGGAACAGACGCTAAGATCTAACCGCCCGGCTGGTGAATCCATTTCGGTCAGGACCATAAGACTGTGAAACTCTCTACCAGCATGCTTGCGTCAACTTGACTCTGAACTCTAGTTCAGGAAGGCCTTAAAAAAGTGGCTTTTCAAGCAGGGATAATACATATCAGCTGTGTGCTCGCTGTTGTAGTCTGTGTAGCGCCGAGAAACCTCAGTTTGAGGTATCTGCGCACTTTAGAAATGCTTTATTATTATTCCTAGAATGTGAGGTTTTACATTATTGTAATGTTTAGTTTTAAATTTATGAATGTTTCTTGAAATAGCAAATCTATTTATTTATGGTGGTAATTCTCTATGTACACTTCAATACTTTGTATTGTCTTGTCGTTTAACCTCAATAAAATCTTATTGAATTTAAAAAGGCCCCACTTTCCCTCTATTAGTTCCATAACAAACGCCTTCCCTTCTCTTGGGTACCCCATTTACTGGTTCCCCTCTTTCAGGCCCAGAGTATGCCTCTGCTTAGCCTCTTCTTTCTAGTAGTTTCTCATCCCTCTTTCCTAACATCCATAACCACCTTTTTCAGTCTTCTATATTATCCATACAATTCTTCTCCGGCTACTATTTTGCCGATTCAGTTTCTATCCCAGCTAATCTTCCCCCCCCCCCCCCCCCCCCCCCCTCCGAGCTCTCCTGCATCCCCTCCACCCAGGTACTTTTGCTGCCATCAGTCACTCCATCACATCATTGGAACACCCATCTGCAACTTAATATCCCATCTCAATAGCCCTCAACCAGCCCTTCTCTTGTAAAAGCTCCACTCAAACGCTTTGATGCCTTAAAGTCCCAAATCACTCCTTATACCTTCAGAATACCCCTTCAGTCCCCTATAACCAGTTCTCTCATACTACACCTCTGCTAAGCCTTCCCTTTTCTCTAGCTTCCCACCTATAGATCCGCTTTAGATCTCCTCTACCCATCTCAAAGCTTCTCCAGCAAAGCCCTCAGCCATCACCTCTCCTAGCACTTTTCCAGCCACTCTTCACTCTATCAGATACCAATAAAATCACATGTGAAGCGGGCTCAACATAACCATAGAAAAGCTGAAATGACATTTATCCTCGTGTAGACTTGTAGAGTAGATATGTACAACATGCCACAAACCTGAGAAATGTGGTTATTGGCAGCTGTTTAGATGTGTGAAAACAAAGACTACAGTCGACAGCCTAGCAAGTACAGGACTTCAGATACCACAGCAGATAAGCCACGCAAGGGCCTGGTTCTTAGAAGATATGAATCACATTCAACTTATTTTAAGTACTCATTTCGTCAAGTTGAGGGCTTGACGGGCAACAAAAAAAATCTGCAACTTCTGTGTCCAGTACATATTTTCTATAATAGGTGCATTACCTAGCTTTTTCCGTGGCTTGGAGTCATCTTAACACATGCCGGGCATGAATCTGTTAAGTCATACCTGACACTACAAGCATGAAGATAGCTCATGATTAAAGTAGCAGCTTATTGACTACTCTGGACCCTAATGTGCAGTTCAGGTGACCTTTGGTGCAGTATAACATCCTTTGCCTACAGTCACTAAGCAGCGAGTGAAATACCCAAAACCGAGTAAATAGATTTGTGGCCAAAAAACATGTATATTAGAAATTTCACTGCATCCCTTTTTCTCACGAAGTCTATCTATGCTGTGCCTCCTAAAAATGCAATTAGATAAATCGGGAGCGATAACCTAATGGGCGCTGGCAGTTATAACATTGGAACCAACTAATAGGGTTACGTCAATAGTTAATTCCTTTAATTTTCGAGACATTGTATTCCCTTTTAGACAGGTATGGAGTATTGTATTGTAATTGCATTTATATAGCGTGTACTACCCCTGACTAGGCGTCTAAGCGCTTTTTCGGCGAGTAGCACGCTACTCCGGAACCCATAAAGGATTAGTGGTGAATTAGTACAGTGAAATATGAAAGTAATTTGAGTGGTTGATATTAATCAGTTATTTGGATTTAGAAGGATAGCGGAGGGATAGAAGAGGGAAAAAGGTTTGCATTTATATAGCGCTTGTTACCCCCGATGGGGTGTTTAAGCGCTTTTTTGGCGAGTAGCACGCTACTCCGGAACCCATTGAAGGATTAGTGTACACAGGCAGACACCACCTAGTAGCAAAGCAGAGCTTTCCCAGTCTTCGGGAGGAAAGATTCAGCTGTCCAAATAAAACTATGATGTTTTCAGTTGGCAATGTTTTCTAACCAGATGTATTGGAAATTATAAAGCTCCAAGCAGAGGCGCAAAGTAGCACCCTACGCTGATGGGTATGAGATAGTGGTCAATATGTTTTTTAGTCTGGGGCTGGGTCTCTTCTGCTTGAGGTCAGGGTGGGCACTGAAAAAGACTGAATCCCAGCTTATGTTCATGACCGTATAGTAGACTGATCTTGGGCAAGACATGTTACATTTACTTTTGCAACCAGTTTGAAAGCCAGTTTTGCTTAGTGTAGAAAAGTCTAAGCCCCTTTGTTACATTTATAATCTATGCTGTAAGCCTACAGCTCTATTTCACCTAGACGACTTGTTTGCAAGTCAGGGCAAACATTGACATTTAATTAAAGTGAAAAATAACTACAAGCCAAAAATATATTATTAAATGAACGTCCAGACCTAGAAACCTGCCCTCTGACAAGGCCAATTCGTAGGGTCATTCAAGACACTCGGGAAACTCGTGCTGCATGAATACAATTTGGCTTAAATCACAGCATCAGGTGTGGCCCATGTTTTCAATATTAGTCAAGTTCTGCCATGTCAGCAAGCAGGCCTAGCACCAGGGAGACTCCATAGGCAGGGTGTGTCAAAGAGTGACGGCCTCGGTGCTAGAAGGGAAGGCACCAGCTAAAGTACATTAATGGCACTCCAGGGGGGGAAGGGGCAAGGCTGACATGGGTGACTGGTCCGGTCGTGCCGGCTTTCCTAGCCCAGGGTGTGTTGGAAGAGAGGTGAAGGGAAGGCTAGTCTGCACATGCTAGGTAGAAGAAATGGAAGCCCAAATGACTAGTTCAGAACCTGCAAGGTATCCAACGTTTTCTTTTTCACTTATGATTGAGTGAGACCCTCAGTGGGTTACTAGTCTCCATTAATACCTCCAAGGACACCAAGCAAGGAAATGGACAAGCTTACAGACGGACACCATAGACTCCAGTTAACAAACGGAATTACAAAGCAAACAAGACACACACCCATCGAGACTCCTAAAAAGCCTGGACTTGCAGAGATCCATTTTGGCACAAACTCCAGGACATCAAATAAAGACTCGGGTTCAGAAGCCACCTGCTCATGCAACACCCATTCCTGCATTGGAATAGCGGCGCTCTGAGCTTTCGTAAGGTGATTTTCCAACGTTTGCACATCACAAACTCCAGAAGCTCAAGTGTACTAACATTATAGCATGTTCTAGTCAGTGGATGAGCCCTTCAGTCCAAAGAGAATACCATCAATCTATTATCCAAATCTAGTTTTGCGTAGGGAAGTAGGTTAACAGAGCTCCAGAAGTACACCATAGGACAATCACACTTAGTGACGAAAAGTCCAACGTTGGAAAGTGTGAAAGAACCTTTAGAGACTGGATGGTAGATTGTTCGAGAAAAGCCATATACAAGGAACATGGTTCATTACACATTTAGGCTAAAGACATCATAACAAAGTATCCTAATCCATATCCCCTTCACACACACAGACCATCATTTAGCTGAACCTCAGCTACCGGTGTCCTGAAGGCCAACATATTAGTCCAGTCCCTCGCCAAAATGAACCTTAAAAACACGAACATTCCACACTAACCATGAAACCATAAACCTTCTCATGGAGGTAAGGGCGTCCTTCGCACTTTCACAAACTAGCTGACTTATGCCGTCTTTGGTTAATAGTAAACTTTAAAGTTGACACATCCTTGGGAAACAAAGCACTTTCTAATTCCTATTCGGTGTGTGGCATTTAGGATGTGCTCTTTCCAATGCCGTTTTGCTGCATCGATTGTGATCAATGCTTTATTTAGTCTTTTTTTCCAGAATGGGATGATGGTTGGTGGAGCCCACGCATTAAGAGTGACAACACGAAAACGCTGAATTCTTGTTGCTTGGTCTAAGATCCAAAGCATATAGATAAGAGACCAACTCGAGTAAAATAATGAGCTATTTCAATACATAGAAAATACGTTCATGGAAGGATGCAAATAAAAACAGTCAAGCCATCAGCCCAGTCCAGAGCTTGAATCACAAAACCAGACAATACAACGGAGTGGACACAAACAGAGCCTTAAACACAACTTAAAATCCACATAAAATCCACAAACAGTAGAGTTGTGCATATCCACAGAAGAACCCTCGTGGGGGGCTGCAGAATAGTGTAGGAAGCTGGCTCTGTATATACTATGCCAAAATGAGGTATAGTGTGCACTGAGTCCAGTGGAACCCCAAAGGTAGGCAGAGGTAAAGTAGATAGCGCCTTACTGTCTATTTGTGGTAGTGTGGGCGAGCAGTAAGGCTTTATCAGAGGGTATGTTAAGCATTTGTTGTACGCACTCAGGCAGCAACTGATATCACACACTCAAAGACTGAACTCAGACCAACTTCTTTGTATTAAAATTATTTAGTTATTTTATTTCTAGAACCAAGCCAAGCCTGGTGCAGGTTAAGTGAAATAATACTTTGCAAAATGTTATGCAATGATTTACAGTTGAATGCAGGTTCAAATGCAGTTGGTAGAATTACAGGTAAGTCAATATTTCAAAATTACTTTTCAGTTACTTTTACAGCTATGTACATTACTTTTTTAGATGACTTTTCAGACTACTTTTGCAAATCAGTGTGATATGACTAGATATCACACAGACATCTCCTAGACAAAAGGTAGGTAATTCACTTAGTACATCAGCAGTTTTTCAATGTTTCATACAAACCAACTCCACACTTGAAACAATTTGAGGAAAAACAGTAAATGTATTCCTAGGGAGAAAAATTATGTTAACGGTTGAAAGGTAAATACTTGTTTGTGGGTGTTGGTACTCTGGGGTTAGAGCCAGGGTTCCCCCAGGGTCCAGGATGCACTCTTGAAACACCCCCAGCGGCACTAGAGCAGCCGAGTGCAGAGGCCCAATGTTATCCAATGGGGGATAGAGGGCCTCTTGTTGGTGGCTGCTCATGAGCAGGCCACAGGGTGGTGGGAGCAAAGCTCCTGGTGTTAGGCTAAGGGCAAAGGGGGATCCGAGTTAGCACCAAAAATACACCAGCAGGGGCAGCTGGGTGCAGGGTGCTGATTTGGCGTCGGGCGCCCTATTGTTTTCAATGAGGTTTCTCCGTTTGCAACAAGGACTGCAGACTCAGGGAGGAAGATCTTCTGGAGGTGACCACCGGTTGGAGAGGTAAGCTGGGATGCCGGGACACCGTCTATTGGGCCACCCAAGCCGTGGGACCTCAGGTGCAGGGGTGTCTTTAGGCATCAGGTTTTCTTACCAGCTCCAGCATTGGATTGGTAATGCGGGCACTCGGGCAATGCCCGAGGGGCCAGTATCAAAATTCCAGCTGTGGGCTGCTTTTTTGAGCAGCCTTGGGGGCCGATTTGGGCAGGGTCTCAGTTGTTGGATGCGGCCAGCGGCCCAGTGGGCACCTGAGTGGCCTTTCTGGAGGTAGATGAGCGTTCATTACCTCCCTATTATCAACGGCAGAGGTGTCACTCCCTGGCCGGCCCAGTAATATATGCATATTGAGCGGGGGCAGGGGGCCTGAGCAAAAGTGGCCTCACTTGTTTTCAGGTGCTTTTCACCAGTGTACACTAATCCATATATATTTTTTTTTAAACCTCCCCCCCCCCGCCCCCCCCCCCCTCTTTTTTTAAATAAAATGTTGCCCAAGGAGTGTTTTGCATAAAGGCAATATGCAAATGTGGGCCACTTTTTTTTAGGGTGCCTGTGCCGATTTTTAATCCCAATCCAACCCTGACCAGCTCCGGTCAAGGTCGTGGGGGTCCTCCAGAAAAGAGACTGCAGGCGTCGCTTGGAGAGTCAAGGCAGGTCAGAGATCACCATATCTCAGGCCAGGATTGCCAGAGAGACCTCCTCGTGGTGTTGGGCCACTCAAATTCTGGCGGTAGGCGTTGGGTGCAGAGTGGTACAGACTCAAAGTTTTGGCTGGGGCCAGAGTGTTGGTGAGCAAATCTGATGCTCACTGGAGACAAAGTCCTAGATTTAGAAGGCAGGGCAGGTCCTTCGGGTTCTTGAGGCTGCTGGCTGCAGGATTTCACTAGAGTAGGGTCGAGGTGGGGACAGGCCGGTTGGGCTGGGGCCAAGTCAGTGGGCGTCGTCCTCTTCTTTGATTCAGCACGGCTTCTTTGGTCCTTCTTCTGGTCAGTTCTCGTCTGAGGAAGCAAGGTTCAGGTTTGCCCCTAAATTCTAGATTAAGGGGCATTACAGATAAGTAAAGGTTGGGACCAATGGGTCCCTTGCTTGGGGTGGGGGGAGGGGGCATATGCCTTTCTCTGGTTGGCTGGGTCCCCCCAACTGCAAGATGGCGGGGACTGAGAGTAGTGCCTCACCTTGACCCCCCGCCTCCCACTAGAGGGGTGGGCTTGGCAAATGTGGGCACACCTCCCTTCCTCACTTTGTATTCCTGCCGATTTTCCTGCCTAAAGGGGGGGGAGGGATGGGGGGGGTCAGAACCAGCTGGAAGCAGCAAAGGGCTGGGGTGGCTCATAGGGACGGCAAGCCTCTGAAGCTGCCACTTTGTGGACCCTGCCCATTCTGGGGGAGGAGGCTTGGCAACTTGTCCCAGGATGTGCATTGTTTCAGACCCCCAGAGAGCAGCAGGCTCTCGACCGAGGTCCAGTATCATGTCTGGTGGTGGCAGCTGGCGAGCAGCCATTCAGCCAGGACACCATTGTTATGTCGTTTTGCAGGGGCATCTCTAAGATGCCCTCTGAGTGCATTTTTCATTAAATCCCACACTGGCATCAGTGTGGGTTTAATGTGCTGAGAAGTTTGATACCAAACTTCACTGTTTTCAGTAAAGCCATTATGGTACTTTGGAGTTCGTAATGAAAAACTCCTGGTACCATATACTCCTAAAGGCATTACTGCACTTACAATGTCTAAGAATTGGTCTAGACACTGTAGGGGTACAGGGCCCTTGCACCTGTAGCCCCACCACTGGTATAGTGCACCCAGCTAGAGGGGTGACTGACTTATGCCAGGGCAGTAGGTTGTAGGCATGCCACGCAGGATGTGAGCAATGTCTACTCTTCACTTTGTTATGCACCAAAACACGCAGCCTGCAATGGGGGGGGGTGTAAAGGTGTGTAAAGGTGTAAGTGTGTGTAAAGGTACAGGGCCTCTAAGGGTGGCACAATCAGTGTTGAAGCCCTTGGAGGCCTTCCCTGGCCACAGTACCTATGGTACCATTTACAAGGGACTGACATGTGGCCAGGGAGTGCTAATTGGGTTTTGTCTTAATGCAGTTTTAGGGAAAGAACATAGGCCCTGGGTCCCTGTTTGGCAGGAACCCAGGGCACACTCAAATTACATCAGCAGTTTGTTTACCCAATGGCACTACTATCCTCAGCCATCTTGTTGCCCGACTGAAGAGCAATGAACGCTTAGAAGCAGAGGTCATTACTTACGAACAACCATCTTCTTGCAGATCGTTACCAGTTAATTGGCTGATCAATGATTGTAAACTGAAGTGGGGCCCATTTGGTTTTAACTTCTGAAATAGTGGCATGGGGCATCGAAGGGGCCAGGTGAGCTTTGACTCGCACCACAGCGCTGATTAGCTTGGTTCCTAGTTCTGTCAATTACAGTGAAGGCCCAAAGTATGGTTTGCTCGCTGCACTTCACTAATGGACCCACGCAAGTTTCAACACTACCCCGATAGCAAAAGACTCTGCCATGCCCTACCTGTCCACTTGCTCTTGTGGCACCAGAGTGGTCAATGTCTCTAGATCGCTGATCAGGTCTCCCATTTTAATTCAGATTTCTTCCCTGTGCTACTATGAAAATGTTTGAAACCCCTAATCTGTAAATTAATGATTCCTCAACTGCTGCTAAAAATACTTCTTCAACTAACAAGTTTTGGAACAGGCTCTAAAAACGCTTTTTTCTTTTCTTATTAACACTTTAAGCCCTACAGGTAGATATATTTTTCTGCTATTCCCAACTCTACAAGAGCGCAGGGAGATGGTTAGTCTCCGCTTGTGAAGCCAGCAAGCAGTTCAATCCTAGAACAAGAAGATAATTTCAGCATCACTTCCCTTTGGCTGAACTATTATCCAGCTCAGAGGCTGTTGTACCAGCCACATTCTTACCAGTGACCCAGCATCCATCCTAACCAGTCTTTGAAGACAAAGATCGGATTGGAAACAGAATTAAGCGATTGAGAAAAACAAACATCCAAAGCCACTATGAATAACAGATTATGTAAAAAAAAAAAAACAATGATGATTAGGGAACAGATTAAAAGGGTAGGATTTCAAGCGGTGATAGTTGTAGAAAGACGTTTGTCCTGTGCTGAAAGTTAATATGCAACAGGCTCTCCGTCATCCATTCATATATATCCCATATACACACACACACACACACACGCTCATACATCCCCGAAGACCGCACTCTCACTGACACACATGGCAGCCCTGTGACAGTGCACTTAGTCAAAGGGGCTTATTTACAAGCCCCTTGCGCCACCAATGCCTCACTTTTTATATGGGGTAAAAAGTTACACACAGACAGTGCAAGGGGCTTGTAAATAAGCCCTAAAGTATTTTGTTCAAAACGTATCTGGCTCAATGAAGCTGGGCATGAGAGTGTCTGGTAACAATGCGTGTGTTATTTAGCCTTCAGTAGCTCACGATTTTCACTTATCATAAGTAGCTCTCGCTACAGAAAAGGTTGGAGACCCCTGGTCTAAAGAGACCAACAGAAATAAGCAATCCCCTACACAAACTCAGCACAGGCAGATTCTCATTAGTTGGTTACTCAATAAGGCACATTTATAAAATGTGTTGATGGATGTTAGTATTTCCCCAAAAAATATTCCTAAAGGGAAATTGGTATAACCAGTTTCAACAAGATTATAAGCAACATTGAAATAAACAAGCATTGGCAAAGTCAGTAGGTCTGGAATTGGTGGGCAGCCTATTGGTTTAGTCAATGCACGCCTTGTTTTGGCATGGTTTTTATAAAACCTTATTGGCGTGGGAGCTGCCGGGGCCGCACCATTATAACTAGCATTGGCAAAAAGCACAAAAAAATGTTGGTCTCAAAAAGCACACACTGCCACTTTAGTTCCTGGCACTGAATAAAACTGCTTTGTGTGTCAATATGCTCCTTGTGAAAGGGCAGAATGTGTCTCTCATAGTATAGCCAGCCGATAGATAGAATTTTAATTAACACAAAAGGTCTTGGTTAAAGCAGGACCTAATTGGGGTCCCACTAATTAAAGAAATCTCAAAAGTGCACCCGTGGTAAATGTCCTTGCATTAGTGCAGACTTATGGCTTGCATGAATTTGCAATAATTTACAGAAGTAGGTCAAGAAATCATAGTACTAGAAAATGTGTGAACTGCATTTTAGCGTGAGCAAACATGCATGTGTAGATTTGCTCATGCGAAAATCTGTTGAGCGTTTGCAAGTTCACTTTCCCTCCACTTTTTTCTCCAACCCTGGAAGATGTTGTACGTCTGTCATTGTCAAAAATAGATTTCCTTTCTCATTATGGGAAAAAACTAGAGAAGAGCTGGTGGAAAACCATAAAATATGCAAGTTAGTAAGTTTGCACAGACTGAAAAGGGCATTCCAGCCCTGGAACTATTGCTTACCACTATCTTCGGCATCCGTATGTAGATCTGCGGAAACATTGGAAAATAAGGGAATTTATAGTTTTTAAACTCTACCATGGTATGAGCCCTGGCATAATCTATGATGCTATATCAGAGCTCTTCTAAAATGAGATTGCTGCCATAATGTGTCCCTACACTTGACATGGCTTGAAAGGGACAAGTGTATTTTGTTACATGGCAAGTAGATTAATGAAGTAACTTGCCCCATGGACAAGTAGATATTTTATTAAATAACACCCCCCACACACAAGCACTGCTGCTACGTCCTCAGTATCTACCCGGCTGTCACTGACGTGCAGGGCCCACAAGCCTCCTCTAGCCAGAACAGACAAACCACTATTACAAATGTCTACTCAGCTCACCGTCAACCTTAACCTCTAAACCAAACACAACGACTGTTGGTATAACAACTATTAGCACCCCCTGTCTCTGCAAACTCACTTGCACTGGCCAGTGGGGCCACTCCCACTTGCCCCAACTTAACCAGAAGTCCACCAGAACACAGGCCAGGGTACCCCCGCCATCTTTCTACAACGAAGGCCTTTTACAGCCTCACCAACAGAGGTCTCCACACGAAAGTCCTTTCGAATAGGAAATCTCGCTGATCCACCAGAAACCCTCTCTAGATCAACCTACCCACGCAGAGGGCGATGCTGTGCAGCCCCGTGTGCACCAGCCTGCCGCTGCTGCTCATTTCAGAGCACCTTCTCTTTCAGTCACTCATCCAGGACTGCGCTGCACACTCTGAACGTTCTCCGCCGTCCAGCAATGCTGCTAGTGCCCTAAAATACGTTGTGTGCGCGCAGATGAATCGGATAAAGCGCCGTCAGCAAGCCGTCCTTATCCTCCAGTTCACACTCCTGTACTAGCAGCAAGGGGTGCATTTCGGAGCTGCAATTGCTGCAGCAGCCTGCTCAGTGGCAGTGCCAATGATTGTTCTTGGGAGGAGGAAGGCCGAGTCTGCCTTCGAGATGCTCGTACCTGCGGGTTGCACACGCACCAGGCCTGCTTGGTAGTCTCAGAGGTAGGAGGCGAAGTGGCCAGAGTGAGCAGGAAACGCGTCTCCCCTCATCTTCCTCCCCGTGCCTCATACTTTGGCAAAGACAAGCTCTGCGGTGACACGGCCTCCCAGCATTCACAGCAGACCGGATGCAGCGACAGACCTTTGACCACACCCGGGGCAGGCCTCTCAAACCTCGGGCAGGGCCAGGGAGCCTCACCTCTATACACAGCAGTGCCCGCCAGAGATGGCACTCTCAGCCGAGAGGCCCATCACTGAACGTACCAAGCAGCTGGGAGATTTCCTGACAGACTGGTTTGTCAGTGGAGCGGGGGAGTCAGTCAAGAGTCATATTTCAGTCATGGGGACGACCAGAGTCTGACCCAGGCCCAGCTTCCAGACTGAGCATTGCGCCCTGGTCATTTTTGGTAGACAGGGCAAGAGAGTATTTCATATCTCACAGGTGGGCGTGCGCCAAATGCTCAACACAAGGATAGAGGCGCCATTACTAAGGTTAGGTCCAACCTAGGCTTGTGAAAACACGTTCAAATTCAGAATCATGAACACAAATTGCTTTTACTTGCGAATACAGGAATTGCTGTTTTTTTATTTTTTATTGTTTAGAGTTTTGTATAGCGCGAACTCGACCCGAAGGTAAACTGGTTATCGAAGTGCTTTACATAATTGATAGAAAACCTTTGCCCGAGTTACATACTGATAAAGACATTAAGTATGCGCAAATGCATAGCGGCCGTACACACATTAGTATACTTAGCCCTGATTTTGAAAACCCTCTCACTGCCAAAATGAGCCCAGCTAGGGCACTCATTTATAGCCCCTGTTGACCAATGACGTCCTCACCATGCAGATTCCACTATCGCGCGAGTCTCTTGTCTATCACGAAGAGCAAGAATGGTTCATCTGTATTCGAACTAGTCTGCGGGTCTCAACTAGTCACAGACAGGATTACCAGATATTTATACACACCTTGGTAGAACAGGCCAGGGTGGAAATGCTTTACTGACGCATTTGATTTCCTGGGACTATTAAGGCGGGTTGGGTTGGCAGACCAAACACCAGCTTGGACATTCACAGTATGTAGCCCTGCTTTGATGCCTGCATTTGGTTTCTATCCCCCTCCCAGCACTAACAAGGTCTTATCACTTATTCCACTCGATGTCCAAGGACAGACCGACAGCTCTGAAATATATATTTGGAGGTTCACTAACTGTGGAGCATGGCAATGCCTGGTCACCAAGCACTGCACCGTACAAAAGATATGGTTCCACTATTAATTCAACAAAAGACATAAAACAGTGTTACTGAAGAAGCAGAGACCTCATTCTATGTGCACAAAAGTGGCAACATCCCGCCTGCACTGAAAGAGGTACCCTTAGTGGTGGAATCTAGTCTCTTGGTCTCGCAAGCAGTGCCACTTCTAAGGGGGTCTCAAATGTGGCTTCTCTCTTGGGGAATCTCAGTTTATAGTCATAAGCATCTGAATAGTTCCGCCTGTATGCTGGAATCCCAGGGCACTTCTTCATAGAATATATTAGGTGGAGTGGTTTGCCTTCTTAAGGAAGGCCTGCAGGAACACTTCAGAAAGAACATAATATGCAGCCTAGAAAACAGGCTACAGTGGAGAAATTATTCAGAGGGTCAGTCCTTTACCAGGGTTATTAGATCTTCCTCTGAGGGACATGGAAGGTCCAAATAGAGGGCAACAGCCTGAAAATGAAATTATTCCATATCGACGTAGAGACCAGGTTTGGCACAGACTTTCTCGCTGTCCAAGACTGGCTCGCAGTCGATGCAAGGTAAAGCTCATGCGCTGCCAATGCACTCCTTAAGATAGACGTTGAGGTGGGGCAAGGCCAAGGAGCTGTTTGATGTCAAGATGTCAGAGGAGAGAATCATTGAAGGGAAGGTAGACGTGGAGTCGTAGACAAAATTCATGTTGACATCAAGGACACAAAAAGAAAAGGATGCAAATCTATTAGTCACCTGATTCGGAATACTTGGGGGCCTACTCCCCCGCTTCCCTGATAGTGCTACTGAACTCTCTACCACCTTCACCTCCGCCGCCGCCTCCTCCACCTCCTGTGCCTACTTTTCCAGGCGCCAATGCCTTTCCCTTTAGCCCCGTCAAGGCCTAGAATGCGCCATCAGTCGTGCTATCACAGGAGTCATTAAAGACATTCATCCTCGTCCAGGTGCTCTTGCCATCGATCACGATCCAGGACATGTACATCCTCCTGACACAGATCGAGACACACAAAGCCCTCTTCTACTTCAATGGACGATTTTGGCCAACACTGTCCGATTCTCATCCTCGCATCTTTACGGTGGATGACATCACCACCTTCCAGGAGGATCTGGTGAGAGGTGCGGCAATACTGAATATTCAGACGCTGGTCCCTAGACCTGCCACATCTGTTACATCGGAGACTCTACACCAGCGGTCAGCTTAAAGACCTCCACTTCCAGGTCTTTTGGAGGCAGCAACTGAATTCTTTCTGGAGCCAGCAACTGAACTCTTTTTGACCCCCAGCTTGAACCAAAACCGCTGCTTCGAGGCTACAGAAAAAAAATAGGCCTCCTGAGCAAGATCCTCCAATCGGATCAACCTCCTGACTCGCTGGTAATTCTGGCGGCCACAAAGCATCATGCTACCACCCCTGCTTCTTCAGTTTGTCCTGAAAGAGAGCAAATAAATTCGACTTTGTGGGTCATAAGGTTTGTAACACGACCGCAACCACAGTTATAGCAGCCAGTGCTACTGCCCTCCTGGGCAGATCTGATAGAGCGCTCTGGGACTCTATCCAGCAATTTGCGGTCGGTCTTCCCAGGGACAGAAGGGACGATTTTCTGGAGATTGTTAATGATGGCCTTATGGTGTCCAACCACGTCATCAGTGCCACAGAGGCCTCCTCCTTGTTAGCGGCACATGGGCATGGTCATGGGGTTGCCTTAATGCAGCATTCTTGGCTCAGCCTCACATTTCTTAATCAAAGGATTTTAAATCGTCCCTTCTCTGGGTCTACCCTTTTCGGAAGCCACACAGACTAGGAGATGGATCGCATGAAGTCTGAAATGGAAAGTCTTAAGGCTGTTGACCTAGAAAGACCACAAGAGCAAAGGCGTTCCTTCGTGCCTTACCAATACCGGTTTTACCATCAGAGGGTTCAAATACTTCATTGGTACCAGGGTTGCTAGCAGTGGCCATACCAGCAGCAAAAGTGACAGCAATCTACAGGACGTTCCTTCCAACAGCCCACCACAGGCGCCAAACCTTGAATCTTCCCCGCTTCCTCTTTCGTTACCCGCTCTGGTAGGGGGAAGCATCTCATACTTTTTGACAGTAACAGAAAAAGAGACACCAAAGACGCCTGGGTTTTGAGTATTATTCAGAATGGCTATTGTCTCAGATTCACCTGTCCGCCCCGACAATACCACCAAAACCATACAGCCATTATCTGCACATGCTTCGGGAAGAAGTCAACATCTTGCTACAGAAGCATGCGATGAAGCAGTCCCCCACCAACACCGGGGTACAGACGTCTACTTCAAATATTTTCTGATGAAGAAAAAAAAAACAATAAGAACAAATTCATACCCATTCTCAACTTAAAAGCTGCCAACAAATGGATTAGGTGCAAAAAGTTTTCAGATGCTGGAATTACATCAGATCTATACCAAATTACACCAAGGGGGTGGCTCTGTTTTGTAGACCTCCACGGCGCATATTTTCAAATACCCATCACCAAGAAACACTGAGGTTTGTAGTGGGACAGGTCCATTATCGATACCAGGTCCCTCCATTTGGCCTCAAGTTGCCTCCCAGAACTTTCTCGAAGTGCATAGCAGTAGTTGCAGCTCATCTAAGGAGGCACCAAATTTTCTTCTATCCCTCTCTAGGCCATTGGTTAATCAAGGAGTCAACTTCACAAGAAGCCCAGTGGCATTACAAAAGGACATGTGATGTCCTCCAACGGTTGGGGCTTCATATTAACCACAAGTCAATCTCCACTCCGGTTCATACTCTGCAACACTTGAGGGTCACCATCGACACAGTGCAGACAAGAGTGTCTCCTTCGGAAGAAAGACTTTTTTTCAATATGTCGGAAATATCACTAATGAAAGCATCTTATCCCACTGTAATGTCAGTGTCATCCCTCCTAAGCTCCATGGCCTAATGTTTCTTCCTCACTCCGAATGTATGTCTTCACATGCAACCCCTCCAGGAATCTCTCGAGGACCAGTGGGACCAGGAAACAGGCAACTGGGAACACAAGATCACCCCCCCCCCCCCTCCAGTGAAGTAATCTCTGATATGGTGGTGAACCTGCCACAAGAATAAACGGCTGTCGACCCGTACAGCATATGACTTCAAACGGAAGAGATTTTGCATTTGGTGTTTATTCAGGGACATAGACCCTGCATCATACCAGTAAGAAATTATTCTTCCCTACCTCTTCCATTTGGCAGAATCTGGCTTGTAATTCTCTGCATTAAACATTCACTTGGCGACTCTTACCGCCTACAGAAATTGTGCTGCACAGACAGGTTTTTTTCAAAATCCCAGTAATTGAAGATTTCTCAGAAGGGTTAAAGAAGGTCTTCCCTCCCATCAGGCATCCTTCTCCTCCCTGGGAGCCTAACATACTCCTTTCTCATCCCATGCAGGAACCTTTCAAACCCATTTATAAGGCATCCTGCAGAATCTCTCCTGGAAAACAGCTTTCCTGGTAACGATCACATCAGTTCGTAGGGTTAGCAAAATCCAGGCATTATGCTCTCATAAACGTTTCACCGTCTCCCACTCTAAAAAGGTAGTTATGGAGACTCACCCTAAATTCCTCCCTACGAGTATTTCAAATTTTCATGTCAGACGATCTTTGTCCACTTTTTTTCAGAATATATCTACACTGGCTGAAAGAAAGCTTCATTCCCTAGATGTCAGGCGGGTCGTGAAGTTTTATCTAGATAAGACACGTGACATCCGCAGATTGGACCAACTCTTTGTCAATTATGGCCCAGTCCATATAGACTAAACCACTTACAAACAATCCATCTCCTGATGGATAGTATTCAGCGTAACTTAGTTGTTAGCTAGACCCAAGACCCATTCTACTAGGGGAAAAGGAGTTACAGCTACTTTAATAAGAAATATCCCTTTTGGCGAGATTTGTAAAGCGGCCACATGGAGATCTGTTCACACATTCAAACACTTATGTGGATTCGGATGCTAGAGCAGATGCGGAAGAAGGACAAGCCTCCTTCAGAAATGTATTTGCTTAATTCAGTCCTATCTTTTCTCCTCTGTTTCCACCGCGATTTGTAGGGATGGGCTTGCTAGTCTATTCAGATGCTTAGGACTATTAATGGAGAGCCCCAAGAGAGAAGGAATGGCTTCTTACCTGTAATCCTGTTTCTCTCTTGGGGGAATCTCCATTAATAGTCCCGTCCTCCTCCCCGGTGGACACAGCAGAGGATTTTCTTGGAACTTACCTATCACTGACACTTCTTGTCAAAAAGAACTGAGACAACTGCTACTTACTGAGCATGATGGGATAGTGGTGCTCTGTGGGCCCTTAAAGGCAGAGTCTCCATTTTAAAACCACATAATAGCAGCCTATGTGGCTACACTGTCCTACTATCTCTCATCTCCTACTTTACGGAAAAGGAGTTGTGAAAGAGATTTGAGCTGTTTTGTAAGTCATTTCCCTCAAATTATACTTTTAAATGGTACTTTAACCCGTTTCCAAGGACAGTCTGAAGAATTTATTTCACTACTGCAGCCTGTTTTCTAGACTGCATATTATGTTCTTTCTTAAGTGTTTCTGCAGGCCTTCCTGTAGAAAGAAAAATGTCTACACTTGAGAAGGATATTCCAATAAGTGCTCCGGGATTCCCACACATGGGTGTAACTATTCAGGTGCTTATGACTTTAATGAAAGATTCCCCCCAAGAGAAAACCAGGAGTACAGGTAAGAAACCCAATCTTCTGTGCTCCCTGCAGTAATCCTTGCAACTCCCTCACCCCCCATGCTGGATACTATACTGCAAACGGTTTAGGGTTTCTTCATGTAGCTACAGACATTTAGCGACTTCATATTTCACTTGTTACCGGTGCAATGAACCCATTTGTTCTGCCTCTTTGGTGAACTGCTTTCAGCACTGTGCCCTTAATCAAGACCTTTGGTCTGACAGTATGAGCCCATAATAGATCTACCTACTGAGGCCAATCGGGCACATAATCGGGCCCCAAAGTTCATGCAGCAACACTTTGAAGTCCATAGCCTAAGAGGTCTTCATCAAAACAAACATCCTATGCTTGGCCAACCGAGTCCAAACTAGCTGCTTTTACAGTCAATCACCAGACAGCACCATGATTTCAAGTGTACAGCATTTTGCTAAATAAATACAACCCAACGACACAGCTTGTCCAGAAATCTCCCAATGTATCGATAGGCTGGTCTAGCAGCATGAAGAGGTGAGAGTCAGAGAGGGCAGCCAGCTTCCTCCAATGGTGTTGTGGGAGCACGACATGTAGGGTACAGCCCACCCCCTTCCTCTCACTATGCACTCTTTGGAAGCCTAGCCCACCTTTGTGTACAGCACCAGACGATCTGCACTAATTTATACCTGTACTGTACACAGGCTCATAAGCCATAATTTAGTTCATGCGCTGCCCACCACTCGTCACGCACAGTGATGAATGTTAGGCTGCTCTGTAATTAGTGGGCTAAGTATACGGGGAGGTTTAATGTGAAGTGACAGCTCCATTAATTAAACTGGTACCACTCTGTGAATGCCAGTTCTCACTAAATAGCATGTTTTCTTGGCAGCAGAAGCCGGTATAAGAGGGTCCCGTGTGCTCCTTGCCCCCATGCATGGGATACAAAGCACGGTCTCGGCTCTGCCCATATCCAGTATGCCTGGGATCAAACAGCAGTCAGTCAGTGGTGGCCTTCATGGTGCGAGGAACCACACTTCGCTCTAAGAGACCAAAGACTTCATTTAACAAGCTTCGACAAAGCCAAGAGGTCTGGGTTTTTGCTCAGCTTTGGTATGATAAAGTCTTGATTGAATGCGTCTCATTGCTCATGCTATATCTGCTTCTATGTGGAACACCACATTGAACATTTTACCCCCCAAGAGGTGGAATCTCGTTATCTAAGCCTCTCCTACTCTGAAAAGACTGATGAGACCCACTTCAGAGTCTGGTGAGTGATTCAGCAGCCGGTCCCCAACCTTGGTGCTAAACTCAATGTGTCATTTCGGCCCAGGCAGTTACAAGCATATCCACACCAAGGCCGCAAACTAACACAGGCACCAACATTCTGGAACGATATTCGTTTGCACAGGGTTGTCCTCAGTGGTGCCGTTCAGGGCACAAGCACCCTACGCTGCACCCTTCCCCTCCATTCCGACTCACTAATACTGTGTTTGTTCATTCATACACATTTATTGTCTAAAGATCTCATTGTAAACGCATCTGCATGTCCCTCGGTCTTCTAATGCAGCCTACAAATCCTATTTCTACACACAGCGATGCACTGCCATCTGGGATTAGGTGTGGGTTTATAAGTACTCACAAAAATATAAAAATGTTACTAGATCACACTCTAAGCGCTCCCCAGAGAGGATGACAAGAGCCCACTCCAATTTCTTTAACTTTCTAGTGAATATAGCTAATAATTCTCATTACTTTACTTACTCATCAATACATCACAGGAGATACTGATTAATTCGCCCACTTACAGAAAAGATTACTTTTATAACTTTAGCCTGTACTGTAGAATCAAAGATTACTCTGTTTTTCACCACCAGTTTAGCCACAGAGGGTAATTTGATTACTTTAACCTCAACTCGAAAGCAAACGTTTAATGCAATGACCATCCTTTACTAGTTTAACAAAAACACTGCCAATAAATTCGATTACAGTAGGAGATTATGAACGACCTTAAACCTCAGAGTAGGACAGATTACTACAATATTGTTTTCTTGAATCGGATTACAGAATGATGCTCCTCTTTTCACTTTCCCCTGCTTTAGACAAAAAAAATAAGCTACTCTGCATTGGACCAACGAAGGAGATTGTGCTCATTCTTACACATATGCTAAGTCAAAGCTTCGCATTTGTGCAAAACCCATTTAAAAAGTGTACTAGCTCAGTAGCCACTGTGTAGCCGAGGGTGGCAACAAGCTGCTACGCTTTGTGGACTAGGGCAGACTATGCTGGAAAGCCCAGGTTTTCTTATTTATGAAGCAAGAATAAAGACAGAATGGATTTTTCACACATTATTCGAAAGAGTCCACACATATTATACATAGTTACGCAGACAAATACCACAGCAAGTATATTTCGTACTGTAATTCAGCCAAGCCTCCCGTCACTTAGACGGAGAAACCATCTTCCCAGAATGTCAGAACTGCTCCAGCTCCAAGTGAAGCAAGGAAATGGCTGCTTTTCCAACATGGACGATAATGTTCGCATCTGCAACGCTTACAAAAAAGAAGGGAAGTGATGCACAGCAAAGGGCTGCACTCTTGTAAGCAGACAAAGTTTAGTGTTTTCGTTTTCTTCATGCCCAGACTCTAACAATACTGATGCAGTAGACTACCAGTGGTGGTACCAAAGCATCAGGAGGCCAAGGCTAATACTTTGCAGTGTATAAACACAAAAGTCCAGGGGTATGAAACAGCAAAAAAACAACAAACTAAACAGACCAACAGGTAAGCAATGGAACTCAAAGAACCTGGATAGAATTATGCTAAAGCCAAGTAAAGTCTAATTCAGTCTGACGTTTTACGTCACGTTGTAGATTGACACGTCCAGTCGATTGACACGTCCAGTCGCGGCCTTTTGTTTTTGTATATAGGTAGTAGTATTATCCCGCCCCTCCTAGTGCTGCCACAGCTGTTCAATTAGTACTGACAGCGTGTGTTGCCGGTCTGGCTATTCGCAGGGGAGCTATGACCTCTCGTACGGGCTGTGTACGAATCTTGTACATACCATGACATGGGTTTACAACCCTAGAGGTGGTCCTCTCTAACCATGTACTGCAATGCATTATGTATGAACCCTTTATCGTTTAGTCATTATAAGGGGGCTACCACAACCCTATATACAGCAGGGTATTTCTGCTAGTTTGGGGCTAGTTCCCTCTTTTTGTGTTTAATGCTGAGGTGCCCACTGGTCTGTTTTCGTATTCACACCTGTACACATGCTTGGAGACTCAGTGACTATAGACGAGAGATTGGGTCTGCATGCTGTGGGATTGCTGATACGTACTTTAGCTACTACTACTTTTGAAGTGCCCTTTGTGGCGGGACTATCTGGCCGTGGGCTCACTGTGTAGCGGCTGAGCGAAGGGGGTTATTCCCCCGGATGGCTCCCTCCTAGTTTGTGGAGAGTTCTGTTTTGTATCCTGTTTGGTATAAATAGTGACCAGCCTAGCATCTGGTCACTCTTCTGTTGCTGTTTAGATACTGTACTATACGCTGTATTTCTTTTTTACAGAGCGTTGCCTCACGCCCTGAGTCGCTACCAGGAGCGGCAGGCGTAGTCCCGATTTAACTACGGGTAAGACTGATATATAGCAGTCCGATTGGCCCAGTGGATGTGGGCTTGAACTTGTTTGAATTGCATTGCCTAGTCACTAGTTATTATTTTCATATGTTTTATTTTAATGACAAAGGTACTTACCTTCCTGACCGGTAGGATTCCAAAAACTTTTGAAATTGATCCTGCGGTACAAGGTTGTATCGTTTTTTCATTACTTTGACATAAGGTCACGTGAGTGCCTTATACACTCCTTTGCAGTTGCAGTAGTCTGTTGTTGTGGTCCTGATGAAAGCCTTGATCGTAATTCGTTGATCGTTTTAGGCTGAAACATGTAGACCGTTTTTTGGTTTATTGTAAGCGCGTTTGGTGAATCGGCCAGGCAGCGCCACTACTTTGCTTTTAACATTGGCACAGGGACATTCCCAATTAAAGTTTTTTATGTTCCTGTAGTTAATTTTAAATCACTTATTTCTACACTGCACTTTAGGTCCTCACCCGACTTAGGCTAGCCTCATCGATCTTTAGGAGATCCTGTTCCATCAGCGTAGACTAAAACATCCGCGAGCTCCTCCCTTAGTTGTACATTGGGAGTAGTAGCTCCTCAGCCAAACTAGGTTTGGTTGAGAGGAGATCCCATATGATGAAGCATGCCCCCTTGGTGGGTGATGGGATTACGTCCTCTTTTTGAGGACTTTTTTTACTTGGCTTTAGCATAATTCTATCCAGGTTCTTTGAGTTCCATTGCTTACCTGTTGGTCTGTTTAGTTTGTTGTTTTTTTGCTGTTTCATACCCCTGGACTTTTGTGTTTATACATTATCAGTAGGGGGACTTGTCCAGGCTGGTTGTGTGATCCCTCAGACCCTCCTGTTTACCGTTTTTTTTAATACTTTGCAGTGCCAATACTTCTGGCTCTAAAGTGCATGTGCTTGGATGAGTTCGCAATTTAAAGCAAGGGCGATTGATTATGCCCATGCCGGCTTTTCTGTGCCTCGCCGTGTGCGGACTTGAAAGCGCCACTTCAAAATATAATACAATTATTATTGCCTCAAAAATACAGTGCTACAAACACTGAAAGCAAAAGACACACAATTGATGGACCGAATGCAGAACAAATCAAAACATTCACCCCCAGTCAAGAGATCTGGGCTAAATCCATCATTCTTTTGCTCACCATGCCACCCCAGTTTAGACCTGGCCATATGCAAATCAGTCTTGACCCTGTGCCTCATGGGAACAGTCCAGTCCGAACTGCCAAGCCAGGTCCTCCCTGGACCGTAAACAAGCATCCTAGGACCGGTTCACCCCTCGTCAGCCAGGATTGCTTGACTCCAGTGGCACAGTGAGCCCAGGACCCACGTCTGGGCATACCTGGTGCACATTAGGGCGAGTAAGCAAAAGACAATTGATGGACGGAATGCAGAACTAATCAAAACATTCACCCCCAGTCAAGAGATCTGGGCTAAATCCATCATTCTTTTGCTCACCATGCCACCGCAGTTTAGACCTGGCCATATGCAAATCAGTCTTGACCCTGTGCCTCATGGGAACAGTCCAGTCCGAACTGCCAAGCCAGGTCTTCCCTGGACCGGAAAGAAGCATCCTAGCTGAAGAGGGGTGAAACCCCGAAACCGGTCCTAGGATGCTTGTTTGCAGTCCAGGGAGAACCTGGCTTGGCAGTTCGGGCTGGACTGTACCCATGAGGCACAGGGTCAAGACTGATTTGCATATGGCTGGGTTCAAACTGGAACGGCATGGTGAGCAAAAAAAACGATGGATTTAGGCATAGATCGTGGTACTGGGGTGAATGTATGACATGGTTCTGCATTCTGTCCATCAACTGTTGTTTTTACATTTGTCACCCCGAGTGGGAAGGGTATGCCCAGATGTGGGTCCCGTGCTCTCCATGCAACTGGAATCAAGCTATGCTGGCTGAAGAGGGGTGAAACCCCGAAAACGGTCCTAGGATGCTTGTGTCAGGCGCTGATCTAGGGCGCCTACCGAAAGTACAGTCAGAGGAGGACTACATCCCCCAGAATCCCCGGCTGTACGTAGGCGTGGCCAAGACGGGTAAATACACGCGTTGCGAACCAATCGAGGCGCGTAATACTGGATTGTGGTTTGGTGTTGGAGAAGACGCCCAACAGGGAACGAGGAAGACGCGGGTGTTCGCGTCTGCTACATCGTTGGAAGCTGGTACCTGGCCGTGGCAGAGTGCCGCCGTGAGGTACACGGCTCCGGGAAGTTTTGGTTCTGGCTTCAAGAACTCCACGCGGGACGCTGACGTAAGCGTCGCCGCGTTTCAAGACCTCAGAACTAGGAAGAGGTTCGGAGCGGTTTCATCCCATCGGACGTTGAGGGTGACGCGTTGGGACTATCAGAAGGAAACAGGTATCTCCGGAACCCAGGAGGGGCGGCTCAGTTCGGGACAGTATAATTTGCCAGAGAGGAGGAGTTATAGGGGATAAGGAGTACGAGACATTTGGTCATCCCTTTACCTTTGTTCTGGCGAAGAAACAGGAAGCGCTAGAACTCTACATGGAATTAATGCTGGAGTAGTGACTTTGGGATTAGGGCAATCGAGCATCATTCTGAGAAACGCTCAGTAGTGCCACTTAAACCAGGGGAAGCAAACAGGGGAACGAAGGGGAGAAAGGTCTGACAGATCCTGCTGGTGTTGGAGGGGGGCTTGTCCTCTCGAGTCTGAGCTTAAGGCTAGATAAGCTACGGGTGCAATGGTATGTCTGAGGTGACACATTTGGTATGTACACTTAGTGAGACCTAACTGAGAGTAGTTTAACTTGTGGTCGTTTCCTATGTTCTTTTATGTTCTTTCATTGCAGGGCTCCCACTCCCCGCTGTCCCCCTCCTATTCCTTTACCCTCGCCCGATTGCCCTGGTACTATGTGTTTCTGTAAACCAGAGCCGGGGACGTCGGGAGGTGGAACCCTTGTGCTTCATTCGGATCTACAGGAACAACAGCGGAACGTGACAGCTTGTTTGCATTCCAGGGAGGACCTGGCTTGGCAGTTCGGGCTGGACTGTACCCATGAGGCACAGGGTCAAGACTGATTTGCATATGGCTGGGTTCAAACTGGAACGGCATGGTGAGCAAAAAAAATGATGGATTTAGGCATAGATCTCTGTACTGGGGTGAATGTATGACATTGTTCTGCATTCTGTCCATCAACTGTTGTTTTTGCATTTGTCACCCCGAGTGGGAAGGGTATGCCCAGATGTGGGTCCCGTGCTCTCCATGCAACTGGAATCAAGCTATGCTGGCTGAAGAGGGGTGAAACCCCTAAACCGGTCCTAGGATACTTGTTTGCATTCCAGGGAGGACCTGGCTTGGCAGTTCGGGCTGGACTGTACCATGAGGCACAGGGTCAAGACTGATTTGCATATGGCTGGGTTCAAACTGGAACGGCATGGTGAGCAAAAAAAACGATGGATTTAGGCATAGATCTCTGTACTGGGGTGAATGTATGACATTGTTCTGCATTCTGTCCATCAACTGTTGTTTTTGCATTTGTCACCCCGAGTGGGAAGGGTATGCCCAGATGTGGGTCCCGTGCTCTCCATGCAACTGGAATCAAGCTATGCTGGCTGAAGAGGGGTGAAACCCCTAAACCGGTCCTAGGATACTTGTTTGCATTCCAGGGAGGACCTGGCTTGGCAGTTCGGGCTGGACTGTACCATGAGGCACAGGGTCAAGACTGATTTGCATATGGCTGGGTTCAAACTGGAACGGCATGGTGAGCAAAAAAAACGATGGATTTAGGCATAGATCTCTGTACTGGGGTGAATGTATGACATTGTTCTGCATTCTGTCCATCAACTGTTGTTTTTGCATTTGTCACCCCGAGTGGGAAGGGTATGCCCAGATGTGGGTCCCGTGCTCTCCATGCAACTGGAATCAAGCTATGCTGGCTGAAGAGGGGTGAAACCCCGAAACCGGTCCTAGGATACTTGTTTGCATTCCAGGGAGGACCTGGCTTGGCAGTTCGGGCTGGACTGTACCATGAGGCACAGGGTCAAGACTGATTTGCATATGGCTGGGTTCAAACTGGAATGGCATGGTGAGCAAAAAAACGATGGATTTAGGCATAGCTCTCTGTACTGGAGTGAATGTATGACATTGTTTTGCATTCTGTCCATCAACTATTGTTTTTGCAACAAACACTGAAAGCAGCGCACACAAGGAATAATACAAAAAAGTAAAACGCGCTATAGAACAACAAAAAACACAAAGAAACTAATTTGTTTTATCACTGATTGCACCTCCAACAACTGAAAATGTAACTATCCATGAGTTTTCAATGGCCCAGAGACACTTTCACTACTGCATGTTGTAGTGTGTGTGTGTAGTGGCACTACAATCTTTCCAGGCAGCAAATGCTGTCTGGCCAGACCATAAAAATGGGCACGTTAGGTTTCCGTTAGTCCATGGAACGTCCAAAGTAGCTGCTAGCAGTGTCAGTTCCTGCTGACTAGCGATCACCTCATACTAATAATAATAATACAAAGACCTAAGGCACACGGATCCCTCGTTACTCTCTCATTTCCATATTAGGCCTGATGTACCATGGTGTGCACGATAAAGAGGCTTGCACCACACTGGTCTAATTTGACAGTTCTGAGAATTAGTCAATTCTTATTTAAACAAAATCTAAACAAATACTTGTATGTTGGGGGTGGTGGGTGTAACTTTTATACACTACAGGAACCTCAAAGATATTGTGTACAATCCTCAAAAGAGCGTATGGATTGCTAGTTATTTATTTAATTCACAAAATTAAATATGCCACAGGTTAAAATGCATTGCATTTGTTATGTAAAACCGTTTAATATTTTCAAGCAATTCCAAAAGAAGCGTTTTCAGGGCTTTAAACTTGCCGTTTTAATTTCCTTAATTAGGATACCAGTTGGACATTCTAGAGTGCTAGATCTAGAAAAGTTGTTTGTGTGGAACAAGAATTCAAGAAGAGACAGACGAGGTGCCCAAGGGAAGATAGGCATCAGGTGGACGGTGGAGATGAGGTGAGAGGTTACTGTCGGGAGAGATAGTGGAGACGTGGAAGAGTTGCAGCCGTGACGTGGCACGCCAAGTCCCGAGGCCACAGCACAAAGTTAATGTAGGCACTGTAAGATGAAGGCAATTCTTTTTTTCGGGGTTTAACAATAAAACACACTTATGGGGCTCCTGAGTACCCCTAGCACACGAAGCATGGAGGTGCAGGATGAATGAACCAAGTACCTTGAAGACTCCAATGGTCTGAAAAGTTCATAGCATAAAATACTCGAACAAGCATAATGTGTGTCACTGGAAAGACTTTTGCGAATGTTGTCATTCGCAACAGTACAGCGCTATCCACCATTATCATTGCATCGTAGCGCTTTGTCTGCCTGGGCACACTTCCTTGCGACTCTGGGATACCACCACTGAGGCTGGAGGAACCACTGGTTGCCAAGGTCTCTTTGCTGCTGTTTTGTGTGGCTGCAAACATATAAAAGCATCTTTGTGGCGTCTGTCTGAGTGTGCATGTGGGAAGGGAGCTCCGTTTTTTTCTCTCTGAAATGGCGATTGGTGGAGGGCCGGTTTAGGATGGACTGTCCATTCCCCAACAAACATTGTGGGACCTCTTATATATGTGTCACAGCCAGGTTTGCCCCCTATAAAGCAATTCTGTGTGTGTATGCTAGTTTTAAAGTCTAGGTTTGTGTTGGTATGGTGTGTGGCGGCATCAATCATTTTGCAACACTCTGGTGCTGTGTTGAGAGGGTTGCTTCTAGCATGTTGTCTTATTGTTGGGTGTAGAATGATGCTGGATGTATAATGAAACCTCAAATAGGGGTTATAGAACTACTGCAAGTGTGTTAACCGCATGTGACAGGGACTGTATAATGTATTTATAGCAGATTTGTGCCCATTCTGGGCATGCACGGAGTAGACTGTCAAAAAATATGTATGTTTTTCGCCAAATGCAGTCACTTATAAACATTAGTTGAGTCCTACTTTGTTGTGTAGGGTAGGTTAGCCCCGATTGTGATCTGAGGGAAAGTAGAAACGCACAAAGATCCAGGCAAACTTCAAAGTCACAGATATGCAAATGTTGGAGTAGTCAAGCAACTAGGCTAAACATAATATATTCCAAGCAAGTGACTATCAAGCCACTGGCTACTCTTATGGTCATAATGATGTCTTCATGGTAAGAAAACACAGGAAGCGAGACCAACCTGTAAGTAGCTGTTATTTTATTTGAATAGCATCTTCATCCACTAATATATCGTTATAGCGCTTTCTTAATGCGGGCACCCTTTTTGTATGGTCTGTAAAAAGAAATACACGAGGAGCGAGTCAAAGAGGGGAGAGAAAGGGAGAAATGACTGACGTCTGTCCTACCTAGGATGGGTGGTGTCTTTATGTAGGCAGAAATCTTGACCGAGGATCAAAACAAAAGGTAGGCCTAATAGAGAGATTATGGGGCCCTGGAGAGTCCTCTGGGAGCTAATCTTCCACCTTCTCCCCTCTGCTGTTTGCACTCGCACAACTTCCCTTTACATCTCCCTGAACCATACATGCATCTGATGGCCTGCAAGCTGAAAAAAGAGATGTTGGCAGTTAGAGTTAATGGTGCACTACCTTTCATTTTCTCATATGCTCTAAATTCTGTGAGGCAGAGGGGTGCAGGTTCAAGCAGGAGTACTAGTCAGAATGCTGATGGTACCGTCTAGAAAATCACCTGGCTTTGAGTGCCTGTACTTGAAAACAAGAATAGGGCCTCACTCTATACCGCCTCTGGAGTGCTCTAGTGAAGCCCCAAAATGGGTTTGGGTTCGCATTTAGGTAGGAGGAAGGATGCAGGGCACAGATTCCTGCCCGCTTGGCAGTACAACGGCACAATCATGGGCTGCTAAGGGAGAGCGATTCAAAGCTCTAGTACTGTGCCATGCAATATAGTGGCGGCGGGTTACAACACCCTGGCAGGAGTTCCAGCAGGCAAAGCTACAGCAATATTTAAAGTTGCGTAGAAGTTCACTTATAAAATAATAATTAAAAAAAAAGTTACAGCCTCGATTCCTAGAAATATTAAATTCATCTGTGAAACTGATTGAAATGGGATAACTCAAAATAGGCAGCTCCGTAGTTGACAGTGATAAAATAATCTGGTTTATAAGAGCAGACTATGACCACAGACCTCCATGCTCTATTACTTCAACAAATCCTATACCTGTAAAATACACTTGTCGCCTTCAACTGAGACAATGATGTATTAACTGAAAGACCTGAAGAAGCACCAGTTCTTCCCAGGCTGCCCTGGAAATTTCCAGCCATTCCTATTCTATTGGAGTGGATACTACAGCTAAGCACTGCTGAGTAGCTAGAGTACTGAGAAAAGCAAGCACACTCCAGCTATTTATCAGTCAAACCATAAATCATCGTCCCCAAACAGCTTTAGTGTCACTGCTCCGCAGACACCACACTAAGTGAATCATTCACACCTTCCTTCACACCAACATGGCCATCACAAGTAGTTGTCTACAAGCATCAGGGGAGGGTGGTGGACCCCACCAAACCACCTACCACCATAGAAAAGGAAATGTAAACTTAGCAACTACAAAGCTTCATGTACACTTTTAAAGGAAGAGTCACCACCTAACTACTGGATGGAAAATCATCTATCTTGTTTTGAAAACCCAGTAGAGACAAGCACCTACAAAATAGTTGGAGCAAAACTGGCCATTCTGAATGTACCATCTCATTAAAAATCTATCACCACAAAAGGGTTCAGAGAGGTCAGGATGAGGACTCAAGCTAGGTGTACTCTACCATGGGATACTCATCAATAGTCATAGGAACTGAATAGCCCCGCCCAAGCGTGGGGACTCCGGGGCACGTATCAAATACAATATATATGTATGTTTAAAGCCTTAAAAAGTATGAAGTACCTAAGACATGCATGTATAAAAGCACATATATAAGCAGCCTACCTAAAATTAGGCAAGAAAATACCAACATTGCATCGAATTAGTCATTTGAAATAACCATACACATTTAACATATCCTTCATTTAAAAGGAAAAAGCGAGATGTTCTTCTTGGGCCATGACCCCTACGTATGTGGCCTCCACAATTACTTCCTCCTGTGTTGTGTGTTTTTTTTATTCTTGTTTGTATTCAGATTTTAAAGCGAGATACAATTGAAATAATATTTGCAGTACTGGTTATATATCTACAAATCGACATATAAATGGGCTTTGCAGGTTACACTGAGAAATATGGCATGTCAAGAAGAAAGAAATTAAACAAACAGAACCCCAAAAAATTCTCAGTGCAGGTTCGAGTTGAAATGGATCTTAAAACATTACATTGCAATTGGCCAGCTATCATCGCAATCGTCATTAGTGGAGAGACACATCAATCAGTAAGTTCGGGATGGAGCAGCAAGTAGGAGCGAAGCAGTTGACAGATAATTTTTGGCCGGGAGGTAGGGGAAAGCAAGAGTGCATAGACATCACTGGTAGTGTCACAATACATCAAATCCCGGAGCCATGCCTTCACCAATGGTGGGGAAACATCACCCCAGTGCAGAGAGACTCGTCTCTTGGCCAACAGAAGTGCAATTGCAAGAAAACGCCTAATGTCAGCTCGCAAGGGAAGAACGAAGCCCAGCAGCGCCAGTAAAGGCGAGGGAGTAAGAGTAGTTTTGACCATTAAGCCAAGATGTTCAAAGACCGACACCCAGAAGGTCAAGACAGCAAGTCAATGCCACACCAAATGGATGAAATCGGCATGTTCCATCGCACATCTCTGGCAATTGTCTGGTTTAGCGTGATTAATCTTGGAAACCAGCATGGGGTGACATACGTTCTATGTAAATACTTAAAATGTAGAAGCTTGTGCTTATAATTATTTGAGACATATCTAGTCTGTTCGCAGCAATAGGTCCACATTTTGTCAGTCAGAGGATGTGCCAAATCTCCCTCCCAAGCCGTCCGTGCACGCCCGTCCTCGGTCAGAGTGTCTGCGCAAGATGGTACAATCTAAAGACTAAATGTGTATTGTTGGATGTGGTGAGGGGCTGGAATTCAGGGGTTTTTGTCTCCAATTACCTTAATGCTGTAATTAACGAGGTGCGCATTCGATGTATCAGGAATCAGTCCACTGTAGTCACATCCCTATGTTTCGTCAAGTCTGCCATGGAGCGCATTTGTCCGTTGTCACACATGTCACCCACAGCCTGAAGGCGGCAGTAGGCAAGTGTCCGCTGCATCAGTGCCTCGGTAGTAGGGGGCAGCCATAGGTTGTCCAGTAGGGGCAACTGCGGAGAGTACAAATGCTCAGTCCCTAATTATTTACAAAGACGTCTCCAAGCCCAGCTAGTGGTTTGTTAGGTGTGAATTTCAGCAGGAGTCCTAGTGAGCCCGAATGGGAGAATAGAGGAGAGGGGAGTAGGGCGTGCCTGGGTGAACTCCGGCTTAAGAAACTGCAACCGTGTACTTTCTCCTGGTTGACGGGGCTGATGCAGAATGCCTAAACGGCGTGTCTCCACTGTCTAGTGTTTTAACGTGGCTACTTCTTTTGATGAGCGATCTGACGTCGACTGAGGCGCCAATGGAGAGCACATAGGTATTTATTGCAACATCGACCTCCTACCTGCCGATGGAGATAGGTGTTTTTGTTGTCTTTTTTCCATTCTTCCCATGTTCAGGCTTTCCGTGAGTGGAAGGCTCTTTGAATGGGATTTGAGACCCTCCAAAGCCATTTGAAGGTCAAACTTATCCTCTCTTGTAAAGCATGCAGCCACATTTTCTCTCTGTCTCACAGTTCTTCTGGAAAAATGTTGACAGTAGTAGCAAGACTCTGCTTGATGAAAAGATGGCAAACACACAATACAAACAGTGTGGATCAGATTTTTAAAATCTTCTTGCCACACGAAGGGCCTTTGTTTAATAACAATGGCATTTTCTGACTGAGAATATTTTTTTATTTAGTCAGAAAAATGGTTACAAGTACAGCAGGTACTAAAAAAAAAAACACAAACGCAGAGTTAGCAAAAAATGTGGTTTCTTGATAGAAATTTCTCGACAGGAATGACGAAGCTCAAGAGCTCCGAGCTCAGTGCGCCAGGATCCTCCTAAAAGCAGCCGGAACAAGGCACTGACCCATCTGTCACCTGTGGAGCATGATGGGACTAGAGAGGTCATAAAGGCACAGCGTCAGTTTGCTTTATGTCTGCAGTCTATTGGCTACTAATGGCTTGTATTCCCTGCCTTTTTTCTTTTCAATAAAAGATATGTTCTGAAACTTAAGGTGTTCGTGTTCTATGTAGTAGAAAAGTTAAATGTGTATGGAAATTTTACATGACTAATTTTGTAATGTTGGCATTTTTTGCCTAATTTTAGGGAGGCTGCATAAATATGTGGTTTTATACATATATGTCTTAAAGTAATATGTAGTTTTTAAGGGTCTAAAACATACATAAAAAATGTATTTGGTATGGACTGAGAAACTCTGCTTTAACTCATATCAAGGATACAGTAATATGGGAAACTCTCCTATATATTACGATAGTTAGCTTTTTATGAATAAATTTAAAAAAAACATTAATTACATGAATTTCCCTTGCTTACTGATAAACATTTATTTCAATACATCACTACTGGTTAAACCACAAACTGAATTAGCTGTGTCCTTTAAAAATGTAACTCTAAAAGTAACTAGATATTACATTTCCTCTTTGATGTGACTTAATGACAGGTGTTTTCCTACTTACGCTAACAAAGTAGGGATTTCCAACTTTACAGGCGAGAGACTCCCCTTCCCACAACCACACCGCTGACAGGAAATTAAAACAGCATAGAGCAGGTATTCGTGGTTTAGAGCTGTAAAATGTGAATTATCCTAAAACAAGGCAGTCAGCCTGCGCTCACCCCAGGTGGAATATTGAGAATTAAGTGTATCAAAAGTCCACTCAGAGGAGTAAACTTCTATGGGCCTGAATATTTATTTGTATACATCTGCATACATTAAAACATCACAAATGATTAGGCTCTTAGGCCGGACTCACCTCCTCCCAGCTCCGAGGTAGGCCTCAGGCCTCGGCCTTTCCTTGATGTTCTTGCCGCCCTAAGCGAGGGGGTTCCCGGGTAACGCTCTAAGCGTGGCCCGGGGAAAGATGAGTTTTTGGAACAAATGGGGGGGTTTAAGAGAAGACCGACCGAGAAGTATGTGAAGTCACACACTCGCCCCCACCGGGAAAGGGTGGCGGGGGTGAAACCAAACTTAGCGCTCCGATCCCGGCTTCCCGGTTGCTAGGTAGATTCTCTGGCCATTGACGCCCCGCTTCCGGGTCCTAGCGGCCCTAACAGACAGCTCTGTGTAACCAATGGGCGTAATGGAGGCAGAGATGGGCGGGACAAACACTTCAGTGTACCAAAAAGAGAAGAAGGACGACAAACGAGCCTCTCATTGAGACTTCATCGCCGTTAATGCAAAGCGATAGTAGCTATCGACATGGAAGAGGGCAAGGTGACGCCCGCATGGTGCGAATAAATAGCTAGAGTGCCAACTCTCGAATTTAATTATGGCCAGCACTCTGCGCCAAGCTACAGGTAGAAGAGGTTTTGATGACCGCGTTACAACAGAGCAGGTCATGTAGGTAGGTGACTGCAGGTTATTTATAAACATTTTTGATTTTTTTCCCACTCTGTGAAAAACATTTTTAGACATCAGAATCTAACGGTGTTTTCTAAAGTATGCTTTCTGCATATTTTATAGCCAGTGTGTAAACTAAAAAGCCACACAGTTGTTACAATCAACAATTAATTATACTCACCCTAAGAAAAACCGACAGCATAATATAGATTTTGCACAAAATACAACCTTCCAATAAATACACAGTGATTCCATCTGCTTATCCAAATCCTTTAAAAATAAATAAAATAAAAAAAACAGTGATTACAGAAAACTGGAATATAAACTGGCAGCAGAACCTGCAAATTAATGCTATTGAGTCAGTTACATAAACAAAAAAGTTCCACATGTCACCTTGCTCTATCAGCTTTTATACAATTCATAATTGTATCAAAACAATGTAAGAAACACAAGACTAATTCAAGATATTCTGTTAAGTAGCTGTCTATTTTAACATTCATAATGTAGGCCTAGATTTTAAAATGGCTGCTGCTGTCTGTCACCATCTTTCTGTCCTTTCCATACTGTTGAATTCAGCCTAAAATAGATATTTTGTAACCAATGTTTTGGACTTAACATCACTCTCTCATTTACAACATGAAGCTTTGTTCTCAAGCTTTTATTTCATGCAGTGTTAACATAGTCCATTCTTTCCCAAGATCTCACCTATAGGTACCCCAAATGAGTCGCATGAGACCTTGATTTGTAAACATGTTTGTACTAATTACTAAAGTGTTTCAGGAGCACTGGGGGTGGGAACTACATTATATGAATCTGTGGGATTGTTCTGACAAATGTTATTTAAACTGTATCATTCTTTCTGTAACATGATTGGATGGCATTTGGAAACCTCTACATATTCACAACAAATATATTAATCTTGTTACATTTTACCCTATAAAATTAATCTTCCTTTTGACAAAAACAGATCTGCATCGAAAGTACGGTGCCCTCAGTACTGCCCATCTTTCCTATCATTGTCTGGCTTTATTAAGCTTACTCTGCATCCATTAGCATTTTGAACCCAAACCTACTGGTTTTGCTTATGCGTGTAGGTTTTCTCAGTAAACATTCCAGTAGAGGAGCTTACATTAGGAAATTATCCACCAAACCCAATAGGATGCAAACTTTAAACATTCAGTATTGGTTTCTTTTGTAAACAGATATGTCCGCAGATGCTCTTGAAATATTTTAATTTGTCTGCCTCCACATTTCTCTTGAGATGTAGATGGGGTGGCTCTGGTAATCTGCCAGGGATGGATTTCCGACGACCTTGTTTTAATAAAACATTTGTGTGACACCATCCATGAATATTCAAAACTTAACACTCAGAATATAATTAATTTTTTCATACACAGAAGAATGGACATGAGCTACTGATGTCTCCTATTGGTCTCCCTACACTTCCAAGGGGACCTACTTGAATACAGGAAAGTCTTATTTATTTAATTTATTTTGAAGGTTGTATATAGCGCGGACAAGACCCTTGCAGGTATCAGAGTGATTTCTAAGCAGATATAGTAAACAAAAATGGTATTGCGAGAAATAATTATGTTCCGTGCATACCAAACGATCGAATTACAAGTTATAAGGAAAATGCTACTTATCAGTATGCATCTGTTCTTGGCATGTCGAGCTGCAGAGATTCACACACTGTGCATAGATCGCCATCTGGTGTTGGGCTCGGATGCTTGCACCTTGTTGTTGTCCTGGAAGAAGTCTTTAGTAGTCACGAGATAAGGGACTCCTCCCTTGGATGATAGTGCGCATGGGCATCGACTCCATCCTCAGATTGTTTTTTGCCATGATGGGAAATGATGGAGTTTGTAGAAACAGAAACAATGTCCATGTGAATGTATTTAAGTAAGATAACACTGGAACAGATACAGGTGCCGGGGAGGTGGGTGGGCGTGTGAATCTCTGCAGCTCTACATGCCAAGAACAGATGCATACTGGTAAGTACCATTTTCCGTTCGAGGCATAGGAGCTGCAGAATTCACTCTCTGTGCATAGACTGTACAGCAATTTCTCCCCTAGCGGTGGTCACCTGTATCAGTTGCAGTGATTTGAAAAAGTGTCTTAAGAACAGCCTGGGAGGAGCCTAGCGCGCAACCAAGATGGCCGCGTAGGTGCGAGGCTCCCGAGGACCTCCGCGACCTCCTGCATAAATCCTGACCATATCCTGTCCTAGACGAGGGGACTGTGTTCGTGAGACCGAGCTGAGGTGCCACCCGTTTTCCGTTTCCAAATCGGACCTCGGACACCGGCGGGAGCATCGATTGAGGTTTGCGGCCTTCTCCACGCCGGCCCCCCGGATTGGAGTTGTGGGGCGATCCGGGGACAAAGTGAACAACAGCGGCGGGCGAGGCTGGGCGATTCGCGTACCCCGCACTTTCACTTTCGCTTTCGCGCCCTCCTTGCTGCCAAGCGAGGTAGGGTCGCGAGGCGGCGTGCGGTGGTGTGGCTTCATCGGGGTGCCCTGCTGGCCCGCCAGCTGTGATCCGCCCTTCGGAGCCGTGGTCGCCCTCCCCCGGAGCCCGTGAACTGGTTTGTCAGCCCCTTTCAAGGTGATTGGCACGATTTGGGGACTGGAGCCATGTCCACGAAACAAGATGGCGACCGGGCAAAGGTGAAATCGACCCGCCGTGGCGCAGCCCCTCAGTCTAACAGCATGGACCGCTACACCCTCCAGAAGGGCTCTCCAGAGGCGCCGCGTAAGTCCCCTGTTGGCCCGACTGATGCTCCTGCTCTGCCCGCGGATCTGACCCTACGGGACGTCATGGGCGCCATCGCCGAGATGAAGGCCTCAGTTGACCAGCGCTTTGACACTGTGGCGCAAAAGATTGACTCGGTCCTCGTGGATGTGGGCCTGGTGAGGGCCGATCTGTCCAAGACGAATGACCGGGTCGACTCTTTGGCCCACACCACCTCGGGCCTCACAACGGACGTGGCGGCCCTCCAAAAGGAGGTGCGCCGACTGGGCCAGGCGAGCGCCCTGATGGATCGTCGACTGGAAGATTCCGAGGGTCGGGCCCGGAGGAACAATGTTCGCATTGTCTGGGTGCCGGAGGGACGTGAGGGGGAGGCGGCGGATCTGTTTGTGGAGGACCTGATCCTCACCCGTCTCCAGCCCCGGGGGCTGAGTAAACTCTTCGCAGTGGAACGTGCCCACAGGGTCCCCGGAGGGAGACCTAAGGTCGGAGCCCCTCCGAGGCCTCTCATTGCCCGGATCTTCAACTTTCGGGACAGAGACGCTATCCTGCAGACTTCTAGGCAACAAGGACCGGTCAGACTCGACAATATGGACGTCAACTTCTATCCTGATTTTACTCCGGCGGTCCAGAAGCAGAGACTGAGTTTTCTCGGAGTCAAACGTCGCCTACGGGACCTGAACCTCAAGTATGCGATGCTTTTTCCAGCGAAGTTGAGGGTAGAGGTGGATGGCCGCACGCACTTTTTTGATCGTCCCGAGGCGGCCGGGGACTGGTTGGACACTTTGCCCGGGGATCGGGGCCGGGGGGGTGGGGGGGGCGCGGTTGGTGGGGAGGGCTTGCCGGATCAGGACTGAGGGACTAATAGTAGGCCTTGCTCTGGACAACATTATTGTCATCATTGACTGATTGTGTAAGTTCCCCTCCCGTGGAGGTCGTACGGGGTCTCTTGGGGGCTTTCCCTCCTCCTCTGGGGGACTAGTTAGTGTTTTCATCTATGGGGCGACAGGCACACTGCACTTTGGGGGGGCTGTTTGGGCTCATGCAGGGGTGCAGGGAGGGGGGAGTTCTGTTGGGACGGGTGGGTTGGGGTGGGGTGTTGTTCGTTTTTACCGCAAGGCAAACCCTTTACTGTATTGGTGTTTTTGAGGTGCTCTCGGGGGGACGAATGATGGCTTCTGTATGTGATGGGGGGTAGGGATTTGACTTTGTTGTCTTGGAACGTTAATGGACTGGGGGATAGGATTAAGCGAGGTGTGGTCCTGCAGTATCTGAAACGAATTTCGCCAGATGTGGTCTTTCTGCAGGAGACACACCTTATTGGTAATTCCTTTTGTGCCATGAATCGGCGTGGCTATCGTTTGGTGGCCCACTCGGGCTTCACGTCTGGCTCGCGGGGGGTGGGCATCATGGTTAAGCACTCGCTCCCGCTGGAAATAGATGAGGTGCGCCATGATGAGAGGGGACGCTACACTGCCTTGGTGGGGAGAATGGAGGGCAAAGTGGTTGTCTTTGTTTCAGTGTATGTCCCACCGGGGCTACAGTCCACCACTTTTGCGGACCTGGGGCGCCTCCTCCTTGACCTTCCGGGGGGGCTTCTGGTGGTTGGGGGGGATTTCAATGCGGTGGTTTCTGGGACTATGGATCGTCACCCCCCTAGGGACCTCCCCCGGGCGCAGGCGTGGCTGTCCGGCCTCTTAGATACATTGGGATTGGTGGACTGCTGGCGCTTAAAACATCCCACGCAGCTGCAATACACCTTCCATTCGGGTGCCCATGGTAGCCTCTCGCGGCTTGACCATATCCTTGTCCCTGCGGCTTATGCTGGGAGGGTGGGAGAGGTGCGCCATCTAGCGCGGGGTATTTCAGATCACTCCCCGCTCCTGTTGCACTTTGGTGTCCTCCCGAGGGGGGAGGGCAGGGTAGCTCCAATCAATGCCTGGTACCTGCGCGACCCCACTATTCGTGCTGACCTGATTAAATCCTTGCAGCGGTATTTTGAGGAGAATGTGGGGTCTGTCCCTTCGGCTATCTCCCTCTGGGAGGCCTTCAAGACAGTTATTAGGGGGGAGGCCCTCTCCTTCATATCCCATGCCCGGAGGCGCGAGCAGGAGGAGGTGACCCGAGTGGAGGCCGAAATTACTGAACTAGAGGGTGATTTGGGGAGTGGGGTGACGGATGCTGCACTGCATGTTCTACACCTTAAGCAAGCGGCCTATAGGGCCCTCGTCACGGAGGCAGCCAGGGGCCTCAGTAGAGAGCAACAGGGGCGACTGTATGATGTGGGTGATAAGGCTGGTAAATTGATTGCGTGGTTGGATAAAAAGGAGAGAGCGAGTCGTGTGGTTCCGCTGATTGAGAGGATGGATGGTGTACGTGTCACCGAGCCAGAAGACATTGTCTCTTGCTTCGCGGATTATTTCCGCGAGGTGTATTCCCCGGTTTCTCCCTGCTCGGAGGCGGATTCTCATGCCCTGCTTCGAGATATCGTGCTGCCCTCCCTTTCGGTGGAGGACAGGGAGTCGTTGGATGCTGCTCCTACCTCGGACGAAATTGCCCTCGCTATACGCTCGGTCGCATCTGGCAAGGCCATGGGCCCGAACGGCATCCCTATCGAGTTGTATAAGCTGCGACCGGACGTACTGGCACCCCACCTCCGCGCGATGTTCCTGGCGGCCCACTCGCGGGGCTCCCTCCCGCCGGACCAACGTCTGGCTACAATCGTGGTGATCCACAAAGAGGGGAAACCCCGAGACCGGGTTACCTCCTATCGGCCTATCTCGCTCTTGAATGCGGAGCCCAAAATCCTTGCCAAGGTGCTCGCCAACCGGCTGGTCGGCGTGGTGGGCGATTTGTTCCACCAAGACCAGTCTGGCTTTATCCCCCATCGCAACACGGCCCTCAATCTGCGGCGCTTGCACGGGGTGCTCGCGCGTGTTCCGTTTGTGCGGGAGCCGGCCATCTTGGCGTCCTTAGACGCCACCATGGCGTTTGACACGCTCGAATGGCCATACATTTGGGCGATGCTGGCGAAATTTGGATTTGGACCTGGATTCATCAGCTGGGTCAAATTGTTGTACTCGGGCCCGTTAGCACAGGTGGTAGTGAATGGGCGAGTCTCGGCCCCGTTCGCGCTGGGACGGGGCACGCGACAGGGTTGCCCCTTGTCGCCGCTCCTGTTTGCATTGGCCTTGGAACTCCTGGCGGAGTGGCTGCGGTGGCACCCTTCCATCCGTGGTCTCCGTTGGACCCCCGAGTATGAGGACCGCGTGTCCCTCTACGCTGACGATATCCTTTTGTACCTAGCCTCCCCGCGCAAATCACTGATTGTCCTGGTTGATGTCCTGCGCTCCTTTGGCCGTAACTCAGGCCTTGTCATCAACTGGGCTAAATCATGTGTCTATGTGCTTTCCGGGGAGGCTCCCGTCCTCCCGCGGGGATGTCCGATCCAGATTGCCTCACAGGGGTTTCGGTACCTGGGTGTCTATATCACGCTGGACCCGGAGGCCCGCTACGAGCGAAACTTGCTTCCCCCCCTCCAGCGCCTGAAGGAGGACGTCGCGCGCTGGCGGCGCCTGCCGCTTTCGCCGCTCGGCCGGGCGGCATTGTTTAAGATGATGTCGTTGCCGCGCTTCCTGTACGCTCTCCAGAACACTATGGACCTAGTCCCGGCGCGCTACTTCCGTGAGGTGGAGAGTCTACAGCGCCGCCTGTTCTGGGACGGGAGGCCGCGTATAGCCCTGGCGAAGTTGACGCTCCCGTGGTATGACGGGGGGATTGCCCTCCCGGACATTAAGCGGTATTACTGGGCCTCCCAGCTAGCTGCAATTAATCACGGCCTCTATGGGCCCGCCTTGAACCCGGCATTTGAAATGGACAAGATGCTCCTGCCCGGTGGCGACTACAATCGAGCGCTCTACTCTGGCGCGCCGGATCCCCGCTTGACGGGGCCCACGCGTGTCATGGTGCGGGTGTGGCACGCGGCCAATGTAGCTATGGGGTGGAAGGACCGTTTGACCCGGGCGTCGCCGTTGTATGCGCCTCAGCGGTTGGGCTCCCTGTGGACCTCGAAGGGCTTCGAGAAGTGGGACACGATTGGCATCAGTAAAGTGGGGGACCTCTGGACGAGAGGGGGATTTAAAACATTCGAGACGCTGCAGACGGAGTATCAGCTGCAGGGCAGTGAATACTTTCGGTACTTGCAGGTCCGTCATGCGCTGGGCTCCGTCTTCCCAGACGTCGCCTGCATCCCGGAGTCTTCCCCCCTGGAGGATAGAGTGCTGGATGGCCACGTTCCGGATAGCACGATCTCCCTCATTTACAAAAAATTGATTAATGACCGCTCGGGCCTGCTGACCGGCCTCCGTGAGGCTTGGGTTGCTGACGGGCTGGAGTTGGACGACGAAGACTGGATTTCCGCGGTGGCCTCTCCGAAGGAGGTGGCCATACCGGCTCGCCTTCGCTTCGTCCAGCTTAAGATACTCCACCAGGTTTACATGACGGGGCCACGGCTTCTGCGTATGGGTTATGCCGAGGATGGGTTGTGTAAGCGTGGGTGTGGTGCTTTGGCGACTTTTTTGCATATTTTGTGGGAATGCCCGAAGGTGGAGCGATTCTGGCGTGGTGTGCATGAGGTCCTGCGTCTGGTTACGCATGTCGCGCTGTTGCCTGAAGCGAGGAGATGCTTGCTGAATGTGTGGGAACCAACTGATTACTCGGTTCCGCAGACGCGATGGGTGACTCTGGGATATATGATTGCTAAGCGTGACATCGCTCAACTGTGGGGATCCCAGCGGCCCCCGGCGGTGTCGGCCTGGAAAGAACATATGGATTGGTGCATGTTCCGAGAAAAGGTGGTGTATGTGGCGAGGGGCAAGCCTGGGGCGTGGGTGAAAATATGGGGCCCCTGGAACGCCTACCGCGGGGGTATCTGCGAGCCACCACTGCTGCCTGCTGCCTCACCGGCTCCGTCCCCCTAGTTGACCCCCTCCCCCAGCCCCGGGCACAGAGTTCCCCCAGTCCTGGACTTGTTTCCCTTCCCCCTCTCTAGACTCCTGTGTATGGTTGGGGTCCCTCACTTGATGAGCACGTGTGGTTACCTTCGATTGCGGGTTGCCTTGCGGGTGTGGTTTTTCTATGTTGTTGTGTTTGTATAAAATGAAACCGTGTTGTGGGCTTAGAGTCATGTGGCCCACGTTGTTGATGCCTCCTGATTTACTTCTCTGTAACGCCAAGTGCCCTTTTGTAAGTTTGTCAGGTGCTCCTGTCACTCTAGCGGCCGGCCGGAAGGTTGTAGGCCCATACTTGTATATACTTGAGATTGCAATAAACGGTTTCAAACAAAACAAAAAAAAAAAACAAAAAAGAACAGCCTGGCCTACAGAAGCTTGTTACTTTGCCTGCACATCTACACAATAGTGTTTGGTGACGGTGTGTGTGTGTGTGGTAGACCATGTCGCTGCCTTACAAATGTCTTCTAGGGGAATGTTCCCTAAGAATGCCATGGAAGCCCGTAGTTTGCGTGTTGAATGCACTCTAGGGGGAATTGTTAATGTGCGTTTAGCTGTCGGGTAGCATATCTGAATGCATTTGACTATCCACCTGGCAATTTTAGTTTTGGAGATGGGGTTGCCTTTATGAGGTGGAGAGAAAGCTACAAACAGTTGTTTCGTCTTTCTATAGGCTTTAGTCCGGTCTATGTAATAAAGTAAGGCTCTTTTGACGTCAAGCGTGTGGAGAGCTCTTTCCGCTACCGAATCAGGGTGTTGGAAAAACACTGGTAACTCTACTGATTGATTTAGATGAAAGGCAGAGATTACTTTGGTAAGGAATTTTGCATTTGTCCTAAGAACCACTTTGCTACAATGTATTTGTAAGAATGGTTCTTGTATGGTTAAAGCCTGGATCTCACTTACTCTTCTGAGAGAGATGATTGCGACAAGGAAAGCTACTTTCCATGTAAGGAATTGTAATTCGCATTTGTGTAAAGGCTCAAATGGGGGACCCATGAGTCTAGTAAGAACAATGTTTAGGTTCCAAACCGGAGAGGGTGGCAGTCTGGGTGGAATTGTCTTTTCAGGCCTTCCATAAAAGCTCTGATAGCAGATACTCTAAACAATGACAAATGTCTGTTTTGTAGGTAGGCAGCAAGGGCAGCCAGACAATCTTATAGATGAATATGCCAGATTGTATCTTTGTAGATGTAGCAAATAATGTTTTGAATTGAAGCATCTAATGGGTCAATTTTGTTGTTATTGCAGTAAATGACAAATCTTTTCCATTTAGCGGCATAGCAAGCCCTAGTAGTAGGGAGTCTTGCTTCTTTAATAATGTTCATACAGTCGGGTGGGAGGTTGAGGTAACTGAACTCTAGGATTTCAGGAGCCAGATCGCTAGATTCAGTTGTGCTGGATCTGGGTGCCTTATCTCTTCATGGTTCTGCGTGGGCAGCTTTGGGGAGAGCCGTAATTTTTGATGTGGAACTACTGAGAGTTCGAGTAGTGTTGTGAACCATGGGAGCAACCAGCATCATCTTGAGAGACTGTTGTCTGAGCTTGCGTACTACTAGGGGAATCGGTGGGAGTGGCGGAAAAGCATCCGCAAATTTGCCTTACCAGTTCATCCATATCGCATTGCCCTTGAACATCGGGTGTGGGAACCTGGCGGCGAAGGTTGGGTATTTTGTATTTGCGGCGAACAAATCGATGACTGGTTGTCCCCACATTTGGACAAAGGGTTGAACTTCCGGATTAAGTTCCCATTCGTGTATCTGTTGAGTTTGACAACTTAACAGATCCACAATCTGATTGTTCACTCCTGGCAGATGTTCCGCCAGAAGATGTATGTTTTGTGGAATGGCCCATCTCCATATGCTTTGCGCTAGGTGAGACAACTGCAAAGTGTGTGTCCCTCCTTGTTTTTGTATGTTATACATGGCTGTCATATTGTCCGTGCGAACTAGGACAGTCTTTTTGAGGAGATGTGTTTGGAATGACTTTAATGCTAGAAATATTGCCAGTAGTTCTAGTTGATTGATGTGGAGCGCTCTTTGTTGGGTGATCCACCTGCCCTGAATTGTGTGGTTTAGGAGATGGGCTCGCTAGCCGGTGAGTGATGCATCTACTGTTAGCACTATCTGTGGAACTGGCTCTAGGAACAGCCGCCCTCTGGAAAGATTTTTTGTGTTCCTCCACTGCAGAGAGCGATAGGTGCGGCTGTCCACCAACACCAGATCTGTAAGTTGACCTTGAGCCTGGTTCCGCTAACGTGCTAAGCATTCTTGTAAAGGGCGCATCTGAAGTCTTGCGTGAGGTACAATGAAAATGCAAGAGGCCGGCATCCCTATGAGCTGCATAAACACTTGTGCTGGAAGAGAGTGTTGGGGTTGAAACTTGGTGATGAGAGTTTGCATACTGGCTATCCTGGCTGGATTGGGTATGCTAGGGCTTTGGACGTGTCTATTGTGGCTCCTAGATACTGATGTAGGTAGGAGGGCTGAAGGTGTGACTTGGTATAGTTGACTGTAAACCCCAAGTTGTGTAGCAGTTGAATGGTTTGATAATTATGGCTAACACATTGGTTGTGTGACTCGGCTTTTATCAGCCAGTCGTCCAGGTATGGAAATACATGGATTTGCTGCCTTCGCAAGTGCACCGATACTACCGCAAGGCACTTTGTGAATACCCTTGGTGCTGTGGTCACCCCGAATGCGAGAACTTTGAATTGATAGTGTTGGCCGTCCACTGTGAACCTTAGATATTTCCTGTGAGCAGGGTGTATGGGAATATGGAAGTAGGTGTCCTTGAGATCTAGTGTGGCAAGGAAGTCGCCTTGTTGAAGCAGTGAAAGGACTTGTTGAAGAGTGATCATGTGAAAATGATCTGATTGTATGTAGAGATTGAGAGGTCTGAGGTCCAGTATTAGCCGTAAAGTACCGTCCTTTTTGGGGATTTGGAAATACAGGGAGTATACTCCTGTCCCTTGATGCTGTATGGGGACTGGTTCTATGGCATGCTTTTGAAGCAGTGAGAGAACTTCCTGTTTGAGGAGTGTCAGATGTTCTCTGGACATCGGACGCTGCTTGGGTGGTATGGTGGGGGGATTTGCAGTAAGTTCCAGGCAGTAACCATACTGGATAATTTGTCTTACCCACTTGTCTGTAGTGATGGAATTCCAGACAGGTACGAACTGTGAGAGTCTCCCTCCTACCGGAGTGGAATGGTCTGGAGGGAAGTCACTGTTTATTAGTGGGAGAGGCACAAGTGTTGTTACCTCGGCCTCTACCCTTGTTTTTATTTCCTCTGTACCCACCTCTAAAATATCCCTTATTGGGGGATGTTTGTGTGGTGTTTTTATATGAGGAAGCAACCATGTCTGTACTGATGTTTTTGGATGCTCCTCTATAGAGGGAGCGTCAAAAGGTACCTCGTGTGGATGGAGACTGTAATGCTCCCATGGATTTAGCAGTCTGTGTCCTTTTTCATTTTTAGGTCTCGCTGAGCCAGCTCATGCGCTGCTCTGCGAGACATTTAGTATCTGGGTTTTCAAAGTGCTGCTAGAGGCTTTTGGTGGCCTAGCGCTTCAATTCGCACGAGCGTGCACGCGCGTAGCCACCAACTGCCTCCCTTCCAGCGCGATCACTTTCACGTGCTGCTGCTGCGCACGCACATCACTAGCGTATTTTTTTTAATTTTTACATTACTACAAGCTTCCCACGGCCAATGCTTGTTATGTAGGTCAGCTTGTCGAGTCTAAGCGCTGTACAGTCGGCGCACATGCCTTCTTTATATACGCTTGCCCAAGGCACCCAGTGTGTATGCTGCATGTGTGTGGGCATGCTCTGTGTTTGCATGCCCCGCTCATTAAACGCATCATGTCAGGCTTAGCTTTTAAAGGATATTTTCCAGGGTAGATATTAAGACAATCCTCTTTGTGTTCCGAATAGTATACGCATATGTTTACAGTAGCATGCACACTCTTTGTGTATGGTATATTTTGTGTGAGCTGTGTATGAGTAAAGTATAATGCGTGCATACTATTAAAGTACACATATTTCCATCTCATGTCTGTATATTGTATAGGGCGTGTGCAAACTGTGTGGTATACTGCGAGTGCACGGTGTCTGCCCTGTTTATGTTGTGTGCATGTCAGCTTTGTTCAGTTAATTAAGTGTACATTGTATATGTGAATACCATATACTGTAAGCGCGCTCCTTTCGCAATATACTTTGTGCCCATGCCATGCATGTATCTGTATGATGTGCATTAGGCATGTTCACACCCTAAACATCGAACAAGTTGTTTCTTCGGTGTCTCTTGTGTGCATGGCAATTGTGCAGAATAATGTGCTTGCATTGTGTGCACAACATATAGTGTTTACAAGATGTGTGATCAATCCATTGGGTCTGCGCCACTCAACATGTGCACCATAGACATGTAATACAGATCATAGTTTATAGTGTACATTGCATTGTGTGAGTATGTATGCCTTCCATGCATTGTGAATAATGCCACTTGGTGGACAGTAGGCTGTGCTCTGTAGTCTATTTAATTAATTGTTTGTGCGTTCTGTTGATTTACAAAATGACGTGGGCGGATGCCGCCTATGCAAGGCACAGATTGTACACATTCCACCTCTACCTGCTGTATGTTTAGAGTATATTGCATGTGATTGGCCTGTGTGTTTAGCACATGTCTGCAGGCTGTTTTTGAACAGTATAGCCTGCTTGAATGATATATGCATGCTATAGGTTTACAGGATACTATAGAGTGTACATGATGTGTTATACAGTGTACTGCTTGTGCATGTTTGTTTTGTGTTGTATGCATTTTGGTAACTGTATAGTGTATTGTGCGTGCAAACTCTGTGTCTGCAGCAGCAGAGTGTGTTTTTACAACACACCTTGCAAGCAGTTTTGTTTTTTTACAATTTGTTCGTGCTGATTGCACTGTATATTTCGTGAACGTGTCCTGTGTTTTGTGTGTATACCTCTCGCTATTTGTACAGAATATTCAGTGTTCACACCGTCTCGAGGCGCTGTGCATACATTGTCTTTTTTCTTTACTGCGTTTCTCACCATTCGCGCGTCTTCTGGGGCTTTTCAATGACCCCTGGCCTAAACAATGGGATCCCCCGATATTTACACATTTCAATCTGCCATTTATAACCCGTGGCTGCGGACATCTTGTATTGTTACCGATGCATAATGGCCTATTCTATAGGGCGCAGAAGCCCGGCCGCATCCACTGTCAACGTCTTAATACCGGCTCCACAAAACGCGTCAGACGTTAATCCGCGTCTGAGTGTCGTGGGGAGCGGGGTGGGGGAACTGACGACTTACATCCCAATGCATCCCACCATGTGACGGTCATTGTACCCCTAAAATGTCTCTGTGTCACTAAATGCAATAGACAAGCATCTTGATCTCGCTGTTTCACTCCATTAATGATAAACACCCCGGGCAAGTGTCTGTCAGCGAGTCACAGATGGAAACAAGAGCACCCCTGTTACTTCTAGGAAATAAAGAGACCCCAACAATGTCTGTCACACTGCCCCACTGCAGTAACAGAGGGCACCCCCTGATATGTCTATCGCACCGCGTGACTGCTAGAAATATAAAGAGCACCACAGACGTGTCTGTCACACTGCATCACTGCAACAAACATACAGCATCTGCATACAAGTCTAGCTCAGTGCATAACTGCAATAAATATAGAGCATCCCTGAATATGTCTTCCCTCTGCAATACTCCGAGAAATAAAGAGCATCCCCAGGTGTGTCGATCACCCTGCACCACTGCAATATAAATAGAGACCCTCCAGATATGTCTAAAATATAAAGAGCACCGCAGACATGTCTGTCTCACTGCATCATCCCCTAAATATTAAACTGTGCTAGTAACTGTGATAGATAAGAGTACCTGTGGGCATATGCATCACTATGCCTATTCACAGCATCAATATGTTTTATACAGGGCCACTAGAATTATGCGATTGTGTGGCCACTGCGATTTTCGCATGATAGATTTGCCGTATTTGCCATATAATTCATCATCTGCTGCATAATCTGCAGATTTTAACCCAAAAAAGTTGTTTCTGGTTCAAAGGTTACTAAAAATGCGACGGCACACGTTGCTGCGTAGTGGAAGGACCTTTGCAAAGCTGGACTGGTCAAATATTGCTATATTTTTGTGTTTAATTGGTACTAACGTAATGCAACCAATGCCCAGAGAGTGTTACCAAGTTTAACAAGCATTGGCATAGCCAATAGGTCTCGCCTTTGGGACCTTATAAGTGTTTAGCCATGCAACAGTTGATGTTGCACCAAGAATATTGTGCTGCATGATTAAATACTTATAAGGTCCCAAAGGCGAGACCTATTGGCTATGCCAATGCTTGTTTCTAAAGCTGTATCTACAGCTGGACCAAAAAGCTGTTCCTGATTGAATGGCTGACTGAGGATAGTCGTTTGTACCTCCTGTTTGAAACCAGAAATGCACAGCCAGGCATGTCTTCTCAGTAACACACCAGTGTTGACTGATCTAGATGCGGTATCTGCTGCATCAAGGGCACATTTAATTCATCTATTTGTTATTAATTTGTCTTATTGAATGAAAGCATTGACTTTGGTTTTGTATTGATCAGGCAAATGCTGCATTAGGGATTCAACCTCATCGTGATAAGCCCTATCATAAGAATACTACAAATTGAAGTAGTAAGGTTTCTGAAGAAAGTAAAAGAGAACCTAAAGATGATGACATTCAACCCACTGTTTTTGCCCTGAAGAAGTCCAAAGGTGGACGAAACGCGTCGGCTGCTTTGGCCGTTTTTGGAAGTTTTAAAGATTGCATGATAAACTGCATAATAAAGAAGAAGTTTTTTGAAAAAGAACAACCTTAATGATTTGGACTTATTTAAATTATACAAGCTGAGTGGTGCATTTGGTGCTGTTTTCTTACATGTATATTCCAATAATTGGAACGGCATTGTGCTGGCGGGTGCTAATCTTTCACCAATAGATATATTGAGTTACTCTTAAATCCGGTGCTGTCTTAGTGGGATACCGCTAGCTTTGTGTATTTTATTCATAAGCCCTATCGTACCTGGCAAGTAATGTCTGCGCATTGGCAATTCACCAGTGATTAGCTGCCTGGGCAGCAACTCGCTTGCCCGAAGCGTCTAATAATTTTGACTCCTTATCTGGAGGTGGAGCATCACCGGAGGTCTGAGAGTTGGCACGCTTTCTAGCGTTGGTCACTACTAGGGAATCTAAGGGAAGTTGAACTTTGATGTAGGTGGGATCATTTGGGTCAGGTTTATATTTATTAATTCTAGGATTCAGAATTCTAGCCCTTACAGGGACTTTGAATATGTTGGAGGCATGTTTAATGACACCTTTTAACATGGGTAAAGTTTGTACTGTCCTTTGTGACTGCGCAAACGTGTCTAGTAAGAAGGCTTTTTCTGTGGGGTCCAAATGCATTTGAACACCATGGTACTGGGCAGCCCTATCAATGAGCTGACTAAAGCCAATATTGTCATCTGGGGGAGATGGCTTTGTCGGGTATGCATCGGGATCAGGAAGGTCTGGAGGACCTCCTGGGTCATCATAGTCCTGTGGCACGTCTGTGTCATCATCAGGGTCAGTGAAAGGGTCATTATTCCCTCCTACACCCCTTAAATCATCATCATGTGGTGGTGGTGAGTAGTGCGGAAGTAAGGAAGACTTTGGAGGAGAGAAAGGCTTAGTAGGAAAAACAGGAGAAGAGGGTCTTAAAGGTGAAGTGGCACAGTCTCTTTTCTTTACAGGCACATCAGGCATGTGTGGGGTGTCCAATTTCCTCTTCCTGTGTGGAACGTTGACAATATGGCCTGTCTTGGGGTCCACTTAGAGAGTTTTCGGTTTTGGATCGATGGGATCCGGCTGAAAAAGTTCTGACTCTTCGCTAACCGCTTTCGGTGCCGATTTTTTTCGGTCCCAAGTGAGGTTTAGATTTCTGCTCTGGAGCCTTTGAAGGGGTTTTTAGATCCTTTGGCTTCAGTGTCGAGTCGGAAATCTTCACTGGTTCCGAATGTTTCGGATCCGAAGCAATTTGCTGCTTCGGTGCCGAGGTGTTTGGTGCCGATGTCTTTTTGGGAATTGCGTGAGTAGGATGAGCTCCCGGCTTCGGTGGCGATGGTGTCTGGGGGCACTGATATGCCGCTTGCTCGGTCCCGAGCTGCCGGAAGGCTTTTCTTTTGTCTTCTGAGCCGAGCCCGAGGGCGGGGCTTCTGAAGCTTTGTTTCAGTCACAACTGGGGCCTGCAGGTGAAGTTTTGACAGGTGCCTTCTTTTTCTCGGGTAAGGTCGGGGCAGGGGCACTTGTACTCATTTGTTGACCTGGAGTGATGTGGTCATCGGAGTCGTCTGCCTCGGAAATGATGTCCAGATCCTCCGAATCTTCTGCCTCAGGAACATCGGGACCTTCATCGAAGAGGTCTTCTGGTACGCCATAACGTGTCGTCGGGCCCGGCGATCACGGATAGTCTTCTTGGAGCGGAAGGAGACGCAGGCTTGGCAGTTTTTCTCCTCGTGCTCGGGTGAGAGACAGAGGTTGCAGACCTTGTGTTGGTCGCTGTTTGGAAATTTAGCTCCACACTGGGGGCATTTTTTTAATGGAGTCCTTTCCATTAGCCGTAGGCCCAAATGGCGCCGATAGGCCCAGCGGCGGCGACCGGAATCGAGTATTTGAGTAGAGCATTGAAAAGCACACGATCGAAAACAATACAGTCGAGTTTGATATGCTTTGCATGTCGAAAAGGTTTGTATAACACTGTACCAAACCGGAGCGCTGAAGTTGCATCCGAATCGGATGGCAGGAAAAAACAATCTGAGGATGGAGTTGATACCCATGCGCACTATCGTTCAAGGGAGGAGTCACCTATCTCGTGACTACAAAAGACTTCTTCCAGGACAACAACAAGGTGCAAGCATCCGAGCCCAACACCAGATGGCGACCTATTCACAGTGTGAATTCTGCAGCTCATATGCCTCGAACACATAGTTCATGTGAATTTGGATAAGAGGATAGATTTCACTTCTTTTTTGAACGATACAATAGAGGGATTCAGTCTGGTTTCTGGAGGCAGTGCATTCCAAATCTTGGGAGCAATCCCCAAGAAGGCCCGGTTGTGTGTTTTCTTCTTGGAAAATCGTTGTGTACCATTTTCTGACCTCCGGGCACAGCAAAGGAAGGCACAGTCCTCCGTCTCATGAGGTTGCAGAGTCTTAAGTTTACGGATTGATACCTGCTCCCTTTTCTGCATCACACTTCCCTCTGCTTTTCGTCCACTTTTCAGCTACTTCTACCTTTCTTCCTTCCTATATTTATGCATTTTGCCAACATTTCAAAGATAAACTGTTCTTTCTAAGTCACACCCTAGACCTCTTCTAACTCATCTACTAATCCCACCTATGATCTGAACGAGCTCACACACCACGCTACCGATGGTCACACCACTAACTTAATCCACCACAAAGACAATGGAGAATATGCACAGAATGCTCCCAATCATCTTTGCATCACAGAAGGAGGGAGGGGTCCAGGCCATTTTCGTACTACAGAACCAGCTTGATCGCCGATGTAAGAAGATTATTTTGAAGTTCCTCTGGAATCTTTAAGAACCTCTGAAATCTTGAACGAGATGAATTATACATAAAGGGGATTTTGGGCAAAAACATCAGATATGCTTCCAGACCCATCAGTCAGAATTACTGGAGGCTACTGACAAACCAACAATTCTCTCCAATAATAAATACCTTATCCAACATGCAAATCTGAAGATCATGTCCCCAGCCAAGGGAAAGTCTAATTGGTTTTATTGAAGTCCAAGTGGAATCCCAGGTGGAAGTACCCCCATGTAGGCTTACATTGAAATCTACATTTGTCAGATGAATCTTGCTTCAATGTGTGTGAACAGAAGCAGCATATTAACATCACACGCTACAGTTAATCCTACTCAAATAAAAAATACTGTGAAAAAATCTTCAAACATGTTGCCACCATTGCTCCAGTCCAACTACTCGACAAGCCTAAACTAGTGGCAGTAGAGTACTATACTAAGGTCTGAAACTTAACAGGCTTTTTATTAACCTGAAATACACAGAAGTCTGACAGTAATAATGCTGTTGAGGTACAAAGATTAGAATGCACAAAAATAGAGCAGTTATTACATCTTTCTTAACCTTTACAGCATTTCTACGGTTGATGGGAATAACATATGTTTGTTATCAAATAGCTGTTTCCTAACTTGGTGCAAGAAAGATATATATAGTCTTTTGTAAATCTGGCCATCATGCCAAACAGATTAATTTGCTGTTGGTGCAAAGCAGTCCCTTCGGAAGCCAATAAATCATTAAGAGTCTGAAAGCTTTAGACCCTATCAACATTTAATACATACATGAATAGGCGTTATATCCTGGTCCATGTCTTCACATCTGTCCTATAAAAAAGAGTGATGGAATTAAGTGCTTGAATTAAGCTCATCCATTCTGATCACTTGGGACACACTCAAGGCCCTCATTGTTTTAACCATTATGACACTTTAGATGGAACCTAGCCATAAGCAAATGAGCCTTTAGCTTGATCAAATAGGAGCAGTCTAGGCCAACTACATGGCCATGTCCCCTTCGGGTGGGAATATCAGCAAATCCATACTGGATCTGGCCTCCGTTGGCATAGTCTGTGGGGTGTAGCTTAAGTGCTATGGCACAGTAAGCTACTTTTTGTTTTCCTTTTTTAGACTGTCAGATATTGACACCTCAGAGAATCCAGACCCATTCCTATACAATGAGCTGTAGTAATTACTGTACACTGCACAGAAGGATAAGTTACTTACCTTTGGGAATGCTCCATTTGGTGGATACACTAACTGCAGCTTCTCACTTAAAGAATATTCTCGGGCGTCTGACTAAATCCAGAATTTTTTCATGGCAGTGCTCCCATGTGTGACTAGGTGGTGGGTGTGGCTTCTCATTGACTTTGTTCTGCCCCAGAATGGATGGAGCAGAGACACACATAATTATCACCTATGTCAGGGAAACCAATTAGAGATACCACAGTGCAGATCTCTTATTTGTGACCTTCTTAGATGGTAAAAATAGACCACTCACCAAAACATGAGGGAAGGTAGTGAGGCACCTGAAGTAACATAATACCCTCTAGAAGTAACTTCTTACCACAAATTCCTCACCTTTAGAAGAGTTCCCAAAGCAGTATTTCCCAAAGGTGGTGGGTCTGTTGAGTTGGCTCAGAGCAAGAGAGGATGTGCTGCAGTGGACCGAGCTGCCAACTCAGGACCTGGGGATCCAGGTTAGAGTCTCAGCATAAGCCCAACATCCTGTGATTCTGGGCAAATCACTTTTGACATGGCCACTGTAGAAAGCTGGCTCTGTATATTCTACACCAAAATGACAGTGAGTCCAGTGGCACCCCCAGAGGTAAAAGTAGATAGCACCTTACTCTATTTGTGGTAGTGTGGGTGAGCAGTAAGGCTTTATCAGAGGGTAGTGTTAAGCATTTGTTGTACACGCTCAATCAGCAAATAATGGCATGCACTCAAAGATAGAACTCGGACCAATTTAATTTGTATAAAAATATTTAGTATTTGTTTTCTAGAACCAAGAAAACCTGGCACAGGTAAGTGTATATGATAATTTTCAAGGTAGGTTGAACAATACAAGCAAGCTGAATGAAAATGACTGTTAAAGATTTGTAAATACTGTCAATACAGTGGAAATTACAGTTAAATTACTTTGGATTGCTTTACAGATTACTTTTCCTACTCAGTGTGATAAACCTAGATATCACACCGACATATCCCAGAGAAAAGGTTAGTAAGCAGTTTTTATTTGAAGTTTTTCAAAGTTCTATAGAATACAAACTGCACACGAAGAACTATTTTTAGGAAAAACAGTCAGTACCCTCACCACTGGTATAGTACGCCCAGCTAGAGGGGTGGCTTACCTATGCCAGGGAAGTGGGTTGCAGGCATGGCACTCATGGATGGGTGCCATGTTGACTCTTCACTTTGTTGTGCACCAAAACATGCAGCCTGCAAGGGGTGTGTGTGTGTGTGGATGGATATATATATATAGAGAGAGAGAGAGAGAGAGAAATATAAAGGTACAGGACCTCTAAAAGTGGCACAATAAGTGCTGAAGCCCTTAGAGGCCTTTGCTGGCCACAGTGCCCATGGTACATTTTACAAGGGACTGACGTGTGGCCAGAGAAGTGCCAACTGGGGGTACAAGGTACAGTTTGGGGCAACAGTACATGCCCTGGGAACCTGATTGGCAGGAACCCAGGGCACATCAAGTCAAAGTGCATCAGTAGTCTGGCAAAAAGTGTGTGGGGGTGTTACTGCAACAGAACAACACTTTCCTACATGGGGGAGCCACCTAAATAATATATATAGGGTCATTTTAAGGTAGTGTCCGGTACTCTGTATGGCTTCCCCAGCACTTACAATATCTAAGAATGAACCTAAATATTATAGGGGCATATTTCCTCATGCAGATCTGTCCACATCTGTGGTATAGTGCACCCATCCTTAAGGCTGTGAGGCATGCTAGAGGGGTGACTTAGCTATACCTTAGGCAGTGTTAGTTGGCAAGGCACAAAGGCAGTGAGCCATGACGACTTTGTTGTTTTGTCTGCACCAGGCCATTCATGCTGCAGTTGCAGTCTGCATGGCCTAGGTGAGGGGTCCCTCTTCAGTCCCAATTCCCTAGGTACCCAGGTGCCACTTACTAGGGTATTAAAGGAACCTGAAGGTCCAACAGTCGAACATTTTTTGGGAAGAAGCACTGGCACAGGGGACCTGGTTGACAGAGGCCCTGTGCACTACAATTGAAACCACATCAAATACCAGGCAAAAAGTGGGGGCTAACCATGTCAAGAATGGCTACTTTCTCACAACAGCTACACTGACACTTGAGGGGGTTGTTTGAAAGAACAGCAAGGCTTTTACAAATGTGGCAGATGCAAAGCCTGTAAAGCAGTGGCGGCTGGTGGAATTTGAAACTGGTGAGGTGTATGGAGACCGAATGAACGTATGCGAGCGAGCTCGACGGCAATAAGGGGTGTTCGGGGGGTTCTCCCCCCGTGAAGACATTTTTACAAATGGACATCTTTTTGGTGCGATTTTCAACACCATTTCTGTAATAAATGGACTAAAAATTCTGTTCTTCTAGGCATTCATAAAAGAAAACTCGTATTATTTCAGAGAATTTCTGGGTTGCCAAGCAAGTCTGACTTCTGAACAGGGGTAGGGTACTAAGCTAGACTGCTTTGGCTCCACCCTTTCCAATAGTAAACACTAGTTAGCAATGTGAACAAGTTCAATGGACCAATCTGGGGTCTAGGGAGAGTCCGTCTACTGAGAAAGAAATTTAAAAAAAGATTGGCAAATGGTGCATTTTAAAGCAAATAAATGCAGCAATAAAGCAAGGCTTATTAAGCAGTGGGAACGTATAGTCTTTAAATATTAAACACATTAAAAACTGCCCCGTATCTTCTTGCATTAATTTGTTCAACAGTTACTGTAATATGTAAATTGCTTCCCAAGATTACACATGAAAATTCCCCATACAGCTCGAATGAATGCCTTCTGCAAAAATCTGTGTAAATGTTACAGGTTTACCATCCTTCTGGGATTAATAAAGTCTGAACTGCTCGTGTTGGGTGACAAACGCAGTGGATTGTTCACACGCCATCACTGCTGCAAACGACTTGGATACATAATTTATGACAGGGGTGCAGAATAAAAGCTATAAATGACTTGGATGCATCGCATATGACAGAAATGCACAATACTTTACTAGAAAGCGCTATAAATGACTTGGATACAAAAGGTATGACAGGGTTGCTGTCAGAATCAAAGCGCTGTAAGTATCTTGAATGCATAGCATACGACAGGGTTGCAGAATACTTTAAGGGCAAAGAGAGCTTCGTACGTGGTTTGAATGCACAGAATATAACTGGGATGCATAAAACCTTACTGCGAATGACTGATGAACATTTAAATCATCAAATGCTGTAACATGCTTTCATTCTATAAATATTTTTATAATTCCTAACAAAAATACACTAGAGAGGAGAAATACAATGTCACTTAAAGGCCTGGGTAAATGACTTACTAATTATCAAGTACGCATCAAGAATCAGCCTCTTGTAATACACAGTCCCTCATTTATTTACCACATCCTCGGTCAGAAATAAAATCCAGTTTACATTTCTGCTGCTGAACTGTGTGCCTTTTATGACGGACACACACACAAGACCAAGTACTTTGAGGGTTACACAATACACAGCTTACTTTATCCACACGAGGTCTTTGAAAGCTTACTTTGAAAATAAAAAATTTCCATGACCATCTATTTGTAATACTACTGAGCAACGCAATCCTTGGAAAGATAGATACCGGAGTGACATGCAGTATGTAGCACCTTTTCCAATACCGCAAGAGTGAGGCTGCTAAAGAACGTCATGCCAAAAACGGTTTCTTAGCGTCATGAGGCTTGATCCGATATTCGTCCCTAAAAAGTATTTCCCCCACAAAGACATCAGAAAGTCTGTGGCTGACGCCCAAGAATAGCAAATCCTGAGAAATGCTTCCAGAAGAACAAGCACAAAAGGCAGAGCAGCTCTTGTGAGGGAATTTGTGCTCTTACTGCATGCGATAATAGAAAGAGCCTCGAGCAGTAACAGAAAGCCGACTTTGAACACGTACCTTCAATGCATGTTCAACATTTCTAAAGCGCGCGCGCTCGAGAGGCGCCATGAGTCACCCGACAGAGGTCCGCTGTAGAAGGCTCATTTACTGTCATGCTACCATAATACATTACCTAATTACCCCAAATACACAATAACGCTCAAAGTGACCATGCAACTGACTATTAACTCAATGGAGTAAATAAAGACGCAGACTCACAATGACACACACTGAGTAGTGCCTGTACGCCTCTCTTGTCCTGTCATTGCTATCTTATTGGCCTGCTTTCTCCTCACCCCACCACATTTTATTCAGTCCTCTTCCTTCATGTCGTTTTCTCCCTCTTTCAACTGAGTATCGATGCTCTAATTTTTTCTCCCCCCATCTCTGTACCCCCTTTCTTCTTTTCCATCCCTCTCATCTATGTACCACATCTCTATTTTGCCCTCCATCCAATCCCTTCATAATACATATGCCTCTCTCTTCTTTGTAGCCTCTCTTCTGTTTTCGCTCTTCTTATCCCACCTCATTACTTTCTGCTCTATTCCCTCTCCTTCCCCCTCCGCTTTCTCCCCGGTGTTCTCTCTGTCGCCCTTCTATGCCTCCTTTGTGTCCTCCTTATAGCGGTCATCTTCTTTCTCCTCTTTGCACTTTCTCTCCTCTTTTTCCTCTTCCCCTTCCTCTGTCTGTTCTCTATCTCTCTCCACTCCCTCCCTGTGCTTTTTCTGTCCTCCATTCACTTCTTTCTATGCTGCCTTCATTGGTGTTTTTCCCCCTCTCTGTCCTCGTGCACTCTTTCTTACGTGCCACCGCTGTCCTCATCTCTCTACATCGAACTACGGCCTTCTCTCTTTTTACTAATCTGTTAGGCCATTTCCCAGTCTTCGCAGGCGCTGTGGTGTGGCAGCTAAGCACTAACACAGGGAGCAATGGCGTTCCTGCTGACCAGGACACTGCAACGCGACCGAGCAGGATAGCGTGCGGGAGATGCTGAGGGGACACCCAGTTCGACCTTGACAAAGCTGCTCCGCCCACACAACTAACCTAGCCTCTCTGCTCTGGTACAGGTCAGAGTACTTAAACAACCCCTGCCCTGTCTCTATCATACCTCGCCTCACTTAAGCACCTCAGCCCTCTCCCACATCTCCGCTTACTTGGACAGCTCCATTGCCGATAAACCTCTTCACACAGCTTTGTTAGTAGCACAACTCAATTCTCTGACACGACCCACCAACACAGCTCGCCTTCCTGTTTGAGTCCCCCCCCCCCTCACAATAACCGCACTGTTGCCCCGCTCCGTGTTACTGCTCCCATGAAAAATCCCTCCTCCCTAGCACAGCTCCCTTCTCTGTAGCACAGACCTTTTGGGCACCTCTTCCTGACTTCGCTGGGCGCAACCAGTGAGCACAGGACATGACCATTTAACACGGATTGTGACATCAATCTGCAGGTGAACTTCCACCTTGAAGGAAGCCTTTAAATCACGACCACAGATGTCGTTGTATGTCTCCTGAGGAACACTTGAGTGTGCAAAAAAACACATAAAATTACCCCGGGTTGTGGTGTCAGTCTGAAGGGGGATTCAATTAACAGTCACTGATGTCGTCGCCGAACCAGTCATTTGACAAGGCCCGAGCTGTGGAAGATGAGCAGACCTACAAAGGACGTGGTGACAACACTGTGTGGGTGAACGTTCACTAGTGCAAGTCACTCCAAGCCCACCCGCCTGCACAATGACAGAATCAAACACAGCTGTACCAAAATCAGCCCGAGCTGCAAAGCAAAAACCACCTGCCACTGGTATCTTAATCAAACCTTGCTAAGAACACGAGAGTGGGTTTGCACAGCAACCTAGGCACAGTAGATTTCAAACCGCCTGCCTTATTCTCCTCTCTTGGGGTTTTCCATGCAGAATAAGACTGCAGTTCTGGGCTGCTGTCATGTGTGTTGGGAAACAACAACAGGGCGTTACAAGGACAGAAGGTAGCATTGCTAACCATATGAGCCCGGTTGCAATTTTACATTAAATCTCGCACCCACAGGCACAAGGATAGATCAGGAAACTGCAGACGTCAGCCATTACGCGGTCAGTTCTGCGACGATCCTTGAAAGCTCACAAAGGCAGCAAGCCTTTGAAGCTTTCCCTTCGTGGACCCTGCCCATCTTGGGGAAGGAGGCTTTGCACCTCGTCCCAGGATGTGCAGTGTTTCAAACCCCTGAGAGCAGCAGGTTGTCGACCAAGGGGTCCCGAAACAGGTTAGCTGGTAGGCAGCCACTCAGCCTGGACACTAGTGTTAGGTCGTTTTTCAGGGGGCATTTCTAAGATGCCCTCTCTGGGTGCATTTTTCATTAAATCCCACATTGGCATAAGTGTGGGTTTAATGAGCTGAGAAGTTTGATAAAAAGCTTCCCAGTTTTTAGTAAAGCCACTGTGGTGCTGTGGACTTTCTAATGACAAACTCCCAGAACCATATACTCTTAATGGCATTACAGCACTTACACTGTAAGAATTGCCTTAGACACTGTAGGGGTACAGGGCTCACCACTGGTATAGTGCACCCAGCTAGATGGGTGGCTGACCTATGCCAGGGCAGTGGGTTGTAGGCACTTTGTTCTGCACCAAAACACGCAGCCTGCAAATGCAGTGTGCGTGCGTGCGTGTAAAGGTACATGGCCTCTAAGTGTGGCACAATAAGTGCTGCAGACCTGAAAGGCCTTCCCCGGTTACAGTGCCCTTGATGCCTGTGGTAGTAACATTTACAAGGGACTGACCAGTGGCCAAAGAGTACCAATTGGGTTTAGGCTTCAATGCAGTTTAGGGAAAGAACATAGGTCCTAGGTACCTGGTTGGCAGGAACCCAGGGAACACTTAGTCAAAGCACATCAGCAGTTTAGTAAAAAGTCGGGGTAACCATGCAAAGAGGGCACTTTCTAACAGCCACCCCCATGTTTTGCCTTGTATCGTGTGCAAGTTTGACAGGCGTGCACTGGGTTCCTGTTAAAGAGGTCCCCAGTGCCAGATCTTTCCTTAAAACTGTACAATTATTCCCCAATTGGCAATACCTTTAGCACCCCTCTTAAGACCAGAGTAAATAGTACCCCCTGGTACCTAGGGAAAGGAGGCTAAAGAGAATCCCTGAGAACTGCAGCATGTACTGTGCCACCCTAAGGGACCCCTCAAAACCAAATGCAAACTGCTATTGCAGGCAGCATGCCATGGTGCCGAGAAAAGTGAAGACACGACATGCCACACCTCCTGTGTGCCATGCCTGCAGACACTGCATGCAGCATAGGTAAGCCACCCCTGAGGCAGGGAGCACTATACTACATATGTGGGCATATACGCCTGAGCAGATAGCTAGATAGTTAGCGCTGGGATGCCTCCGGGTAATCATGCGCTCTATAAGGAATATGCTACTTACCAGTATGCATCTGTTCTTGGCATGTAGAGCTGCAGATCTATACACTGTGCATAGATCGCCATCTGGTGTTGGGCCCGGATGTTTGCAGTTTGTTTTTCCTCTTGGAAAGTCTTTGGGAGTCACGAGGTCGGTGACTCCTCCTCTGGTTAGTATTGCGCATGGGCTTCGGCTCCATCCTCAGATTGTTTTTCGCCAGCAGGGAAAGATGGAGCGTAGTGGTAACAGTAAAGAAACCCATGTGTATTGTATCTAAATAAGATAAGACTGGAACGGATACAGGTAGCCGGGGAGGCGGGTGGGCGTGTATAGATCTGCAGCTCTACATGCCAAGAACAGATGCATACTGGTAAGTAGCATATTCCGTTCGAGGCATATGAGCTGCAGATTATACACTGTGCATAGATTATATAGCAGTACCCAACCCTAGCGGCGACCACCGGCATCCGTTGCAGTTGTCTGAAACAGTGTTTTTAGTACAGCTTGGCCCACACTAGCTTGTTGCTTGGTTTGCACATCTACACAATAATGTTTTGTGAAGGTGTGTGGTGTTGACCATGTCGCTGCTTTGCAGATGTCATCTAGTGGTATGTTCCCTAGGAAAGCCATAGAAGCCCCTATCTTCCTTGTAGAGTGGGCTTTAGGGGGAACTGATAGCGTTCGTTTTGCTTTGTGGTAGCAAATCTGTATGCATTTTACAATCCACCTAGCTATCCCTGATTTGGAAATAGGGTTGCCTTTGTGTGGTGGGGAGAAGGAAACAAATAGCTGTTTGGTTTTCCTGAAAGGTTGTGTTCTCTGGATGTAGTAAAGTAAAGCCCTTTTAACATCCAGTGTGTGTAAGGCTCTTTCCGCAACTGTTTGGGGTCGCGAGAAAAAGACTGGTAATTCTACCAACTGGTTTAGATGGAATGGAGAAATGACTTTGGGTAGAAATTTGGGATTGGTGCGGAGTACAACCTTGTTGTGATGCATCTGAAGAAAAGGTTCCTGTATAGTGAGTGCTTGTATTTCACTAACTCTTCTGAGGGAAGTGATGGCCACTAGAAAAGCTGTCTTCCATGTGAGGAATTGCAGCTCGCACTTATGTAATGGTTCGAAAGGGGGTCCCATTAACCGTGTGAGGACTATATTCAAGTTCCAAACAGGTGAGGGTGGCACTCTGGGTGGAATTACTCTTTTGAGGGCTTCCATAAAGGCTTTGATGGCAGGCACTTTGAAAAGTGAGAGGTGCTGCCTGTTTTGTAAATAGGCAGCAATTGCAGCAAGGTGTAACCGAATGGAGGTATATGCTAGGTTACACCTTTGTAAATGGAGTAAATAACATATAATGTGTTGTATGGATACATTTAACCCCTTCAACGCTCATGACTGAACGGTTCCGTCATGAGCGTCGGTTGGGCTGTGCTCATGACGGAACCGTTCCGTCATGAGCCCGCCCGCGCAACGAACCTTCAGCGTGGCGCGGGAATCCGCGCCGCGCTGAAGGGGTTAAGGGATTGATTGTGTTGTGGCAGTAAACAACAAATCTTTTCCACTTTGCTGCATAGCACGCCCTGGTAGTAGGGCGTCTAGCTTCCCTGATAATGTTCATGCAATCAGGGGGAAGGTTAAGATATCCGAATTCTAGGACCTCAGGAGCCAGATCGCAAGGTTGAGTTGAGCTGGGTCCGGCTGCTTGATCGCTCCATGGTTCTGGGTTAGGAGGCATGGTGAGAGGCGTAGCTTTTGGTGTGGTACTACCGAGAGTTCCAGCAGTGTGGTGTACCATGGTTGTCTGGCCCGTGTTGGAGCTACTAGGATCAGAGTTAGGGAATGCTGCTGTAGCTTCCGCACCACTAATGGAATTAGTGGGAGAGGTGGAAAGGCGTATGCAAATTTGTTTGACCATTCATCCATATCGCATTGCCTTCGGACAATGGGTGTGGGTATCTGGCGGCGAAGCTTGGGCATTTTTTGTTTTGGTGGGTGGCGAATAGGTCTATGTGTGGATGCCCCCACTTCTGAAAGAACGGGTGAAGAACCTGTGGGTGAAGTTCCCACTCGTGGATTTGCTGCGTTTGTCTGCTGAGCAGATCTGCCACGGTGTTTTGTACTCCTGGGACGTGTAGGGCTAGGAGAAAAATCTTTTGTGGAATCGCCCATCTCCATATGCTCTGTGCTAACAGAGCTGTGGAGAGTGTGTGCCCCCCTGTTTTTGAATGTAGTACATGGCAGTTATGTTGTCTGTGCGAATGACGACTGCCCTGCCTGAAATCTGCGCCTGGAAGGATTTTAGGGCGAGGAAGATCGCCAGTAACTCCAGATGGTTTATGTGGAGTAACTTCTGTTGCGGCGTCCATGTGCCCTGTGCTGTGAGATGTAACAGATGAGCTCCCCAGCCGGAGAGCGATGCATCTGCCGTTAGGATTATTTGTGGGACCGGGTCCAGGAACGGTCGACCTCTGGAAAGGTTTGTGGTGTTCCACCACTGCAGAGAGCGATGGGTGCGACCGTCTACCAACACCAGATCTGTCAGTTGTCCCTGGGCCTGGTTGCACTGGCGCGCCAAGCACTCTTGGAGTGGGCGCATTTGGAGTCTTGCATGGGGCACTACAAAGATGCAAGAGGCCATCATCCCTATGAGCTGCATAAACACTCTTGCTGGGAGAGTGTTGACATATGAATTTTTGACGCAGTGGCTGTATTTTTGCAATCCTGGCAGGGTTGGGATAGGCTATGGCCTTTGAGGTGTCTATGGTGGCACCGAGATATTGTTTTGTGTGTGATGGTACCAGGTGGGATTTTTGATGGTTCACCGTGAAGCCTAGCTGGTGAAGTAGTTGAACTGTAGCGGCGGTATGTTGCACACATTGTTGGTAGGACGTGGCTTTTATCAGCCAATCGTCCAGATAGGGGAAGACGTGAATGTGCTGTCTTCTGAGGTGTGCAGCCACTACTGCCAGGCACTTGGTGAACACCCTTGGTGCTGTTACCCCAAACGGGAGCACCTTGAACTGGTAGTGTTGTCCGTCTACCACAAACCTGAGGTACTTTCTGTGAGATTGGTGTACTGGGATGTGAAAGTACGCGTCTTTCAAGTCCAGAGTGGTGAGAAAGTCGTTCTGGGAGAGAAGTGGAAGAACCTGTTGGAGGGTTACCATGTGAAAATGGTCTGAATGAATGTAGGTGTTTAGAGGTCTGAGATCTAAGATAGGTCGTAGGGTCTCGTCTGTCTTTGGAATTAGAAAGTACAGGGAGTAGAACCCTACATTTTGTTGATTTATGGGGACCTGCTCTATTGCTCCTTTTTGCAGGAGAGAGCTCACGTCTTGTGTTAGTAGCGCAGTATGTTCTTGCAACATAGGGCGGTGCCTGGGTGGAATGTTGGGGGGTGTAGATGTTAATTCTAGGCAATACCCTGACTGAATAATTTGTGTCACCCATCTGTCTGAGGTGATTGTCTCCCAGACGTGAAGGAAATGTCGTAGTCTGCCTCCGACCGGAGTGGAATGGTCTGGAGGGAGCGGGGGAAGTCATTGGGCAGGAGGTGTGGCAGAGCGGGCGGTATTTGTTTTGCCTCTGCCCTTATTATTATTGCCTCTGTATCCGCCTCTTTGATAACCCTTCGTGAAGGTAGACTGAGGATGGGATTTATATGACGTGGATGCACTGTCAGAGGAGTAGCCTCTGCCCGTGCCCCGAAAGGAAGAACGGCGAAAGGAGCGCCTGGGAGTCTGTGTTTGTAGGGCTCCCATAGATTTCGGCGTGTCTATCTTTTTTCATTTTTTCCAGGGCTTCATCTACTTTAGGACCAAATAGATGATCTTGGTCGAATGGGTGATTTAGTATAGAGGCTTGAACCTCTGGTTTAAACCCTGAGCCAGGCATGGCGACGGAGAAGGGCACTGGTGTTTATGGCCCTGGAGGCTGTATCTGCTGCATCTAGGGCACATCGTATCGCGGTATTGGTTATTGTTTTTCCCTCTTGAATAAGTTCATTAGCCCTAGTCTTGTACTTTTCAGGGAGATGGTGCATGATGGTCTCTAGCTCATCATAGTGCGCCCTGTCGTATCGGGCCAACAGTGCTTGCGTATTGGCAATACGCCATATATTGGCCGCTTGTGACGAGTGCGCTTCCCTGACGCATCTAGGAGCTTGGATTCTTTGTCAGGTGGGGGCGCTTCGCCTGACGCCTGAGAATTTGAGCGCTTCCTGGCTGTAGATACCACTAGGGAATCTAATGGTGCAGGGCCCTTAATGTAAGAAGGGTCTGTAGGGGCGGCTTTGTATTTCTTTTCTATCCGAGGGTTTAGGACCCTGGCCCTGACTGGGCGTTTAAAAACCTCAGGGGCATATTTAATTACGCCCTTTAACATAGGTAGAATGGCAGTGGACCTGTGTGTATCGTCAAAGGTGTCTAGGAGGAAGTCCTCCTCCACTGGGTCGGTATGTAACTCCACCCCGTGGTAGTGTGCCGCCCGTTGTAACAAGTGGTGAAAACCCAAGGAATCTTCAGGAGGGGATGGCCTAGATGGATAAAGGTCATCCTGTGGGACATCTGGGATGTCCGGATTGTTATAATCATCCCATGGGTCTGGAGATCCAGTAGGGGTGGGATCTTGTGGCACATCTGCTGGATCATAGTAAGGGTCCCCCAAGTCGTCTGGGACAGGAGACAAGGTGGGGGAACGATGAGGTGGAAGGGGTGGAGGTGGAGAGGGTGGAGGAGGTAGAGGAGGTGAGGAAGGCACCCTGAAAGGAGAGGTAGCAATGTCCTTTCTCTTTGGAGGTGAAGGTGGAGCCGGCTTGTCCAAGTGTCTCTTTTTTTAAGACAATGTCAAGTGTCCAGTCTTTGGATCCTTAATGAGGGTTTTTTGCAAAGGATCCGGTGTGAAGAGCTCCTGTGACACTGGTTGTTCGGTCGGCGCCGAAGGTTTCGGGGCCGACGGCTTTTTAGGTTTGTCGAAGCCGTGCTTCCTGGGAACCTCCGTTTTTTTGGTCGGTGCCGAAGAGGGTTTCGGCACGGGAGTGTCGGTGCCGAGGGACTTGTGATGTTTGGTGCCGGGTTCAGTGTGGAGGTGGAGGCAGATTTTTTCTTCGGTGCCGAAGTGTGTTTGTCGGCACCGGTGGCCGGCTGGCTCGAGCCCGAGCTGCCGGAAGGCTTAGAAGGCTTCTTTACCGGGCCCGAAGGTGGGGTGTGAGAAGCAGTGTCCTTGGTCTTGCCTAGGCCCGGAGGCGAAGGTGTGACCGAAGCCTTTTTCGGTATCGGCGTGGGAGGGGGAATTGTACTCACGACCCGCTGCACCGGGGTGATGTCTTCCACATCTGAGTCGTCGGCCTCGGAAGCGCTGATGAGGTAGTCGTCCTCCTGTTCGATGTCCTGCTGTCCCGGAGCTTCGACGTCGTCTCCGAAGATGACTGGAGCGGAGGTCGAGGAGTGCGCCATGTTGCGCCTAGCCCGTCGATCTCGAATGGTCTTTTTTGAGCGAAAAGACTTGCAGGCGGGACAGTCTCGGGCCTCGTGTTCTGGGGAGAGGCAGAGGTTGCACACCTCATGGAGATCGGTGTGGGGAAACTTGGACCCACATCGAGGGCACTTCTTGAAGGGAGTTCTTTCCATCAGCCGAGACCGGAGCCGGAATAGGCCCGAAGGCCGCCGTCGACCACCGGAATCGAAGAAGTGCCGAAGAGAAGATGAATAAGATGATTTATGTCTTTGAAAAAGCTCAATGAGCGAGGATTTGTGCGTCGATCGGTGAACTGGGAAGTTCGGAACCGGAGCGCGAAGTTTTACATCCGAGCCCGATGGCGGAAAAAAACAATCTGAGGATGGAGCCGAAGCCCATGCGCAATACTAACCAGAGGAGGAGTCACCGACCTCGTGACTTCCAAAGACTTTCCAAGAGGAAAAACAAACTGCAAACATCCGGGCCCAACACCAGATGGCGATCTATGCACAGTGTATAATCTGCAGCTCATATGCCTCGAACATACTCTTTAATTCATTCATATACCCCTGTGATATGTAAGTCAATTCTTTGATTTTACTAGTTAACAGGAAAGCCATTTTTAGGACCTGTGCTGGACATCATTGAACGCGAGTTCCCAAACTACATGATGGCTTCACTGAAACCATAAATATTTGGTATCAAACAACTCATAACAAAGCCACTCTTATTCCAGTGATGGATTTATTAATACATGCACCATTCACCCAAAGGGTACCGTGGAGGTGCCCCCAGAAATCCAATTACTAGTGTGCTGGCCGACTGGTGTAGACCAGCCTGCCACCTGTGGCAGGTTTCTGACTAGCACCCCCCCTTTGCAGGTGAGAGATGCACCCGAGGGCAAAAACAATGCCTGCTCCGGCTCGAGGTGTTGCCATCTCCTCCAAGTAACATGGCTAAGTGATCTGCATATCAAGGCAAGCGACTTCAAAGGAAATGCCACCCCCTGCCACAGGCCCATTTGGCACCAGGACAGACAAACTTAAGTAGTCAGGAAACGTATTCCCCTCTCAGGCTAGTACCACCCCTGAGGTAGGCTACCGGAAGCGGACACAACTTTTAGAATTCTACCATCTTAGTTTTGGCAGAATTAGGCTTTCTGGTTCAGGAAGTGGTCATATAGAGTGTAGACGCCCTAAAGCTAAGTAGCCCATTGCCTACTATCTGGCACTCCCTATGGCACCCCTAAATTGAGTATTTAGGTGGCACCTCTGACACCAGGAACTCCAATTCGACAGATCAAAAAGTAAAGGACACTTATAGCCGCAAGAAAAAGCAAGAACTGAAGACTGCTGTGGACTTTTTGCGCAAAACACTGCCTGTCGCACTAAGTCTTGACAATCGCGACCATGCGACTTGTCCTGCAGCTGAACTCCTGCCAAGAACCCAGGTGGGCTCCCAGCACTTAGTACATTGCCGCAATCTCACTTAGAGTTGAACTACTCCCCTTCAGTCCGCAGGCACCGAAAAGTAGAGTCTGGTCTACCTAGCTGCCACTCCTTTGCCAGCCCGAAAAAGCAGCTCCCAAGCAAGAGGACCCTGTGCTTCTGAAGGTCAGATCTAACCCCCCCCCCCATATCAAGTGAGATGACACCATGACCAACCCGAGCCGCACATGAGCGATACCTGGGTTACCGGACCCCTGGCAAGAAAGACAGTGACTGTTCAGTTGGGACTCCAACACAAAGCAGACGTTGGAGGTAGTCAGCACGGCAGAGACCCACTTCCAGAGTGGCCCAGCTGTCCTGATTTTTGCACCCTCAACCGGCGAGACCGACAACCACAAGGCACCAAGACACACAGAGCCCAGCCGACCTTTCTAAATCACCTGGGCACCCATGAACCGTCTGTGCTCTCTTGACCCTTGTGGCGTAAGCCCCCTGTTGCGCGCTCCCCCTTCTTAGGGCGAACAAAGCAAAAGCAAAACCAAAGGGGATGACGGACGGAGTGTTGAACATTGGAAGCACTCACCCCCAGGCAACTGATCTGGGTTTAATCCATCATCATTCTTTAGCTCACTCCGCCACCCCAGTTCAGACATGGCCATATGCAATTCAGTCTGACCCTGTGCCTCATGGGAACAGTCCAGCCCGAACTGCCAAGCCATGTCTTCCCTGGACCGGAAACGAGCATCCTGGGACCGGTTTCGGGTTCACAACCCTCTTCAGCCAGGCTATCTTGAATCCAGTGGCAAAGTGAGCAAGGGAGCCAAGTCTGGGCATACCCTGCCAACTTAGGGCGAATAAAGCAAAACTAAAGGGGATGATGGACGGAGTGTTGAACATTGCAAGCACTCACCCCCAGTCAACTGATCTGGGTTTAATCCATCATTCTTTAGCTCACTCCGCCAGCCTAGTTCACTCCGTCCATCATTAAACGGTTCGAGTGCAACCGGTGGTGTTACCTGGTTTTTGACTTTCCTGCTAGACAGTAACACCACCGGTTGCACTCGAGAACCGTTTCGAGACAATTTTATTCGGTACTCGTATTATGGAGTTGTACCTTTAGTATTGACAGCTTGGCTGAAGCTTGCCGTTTATCATCCGGTCTGCATTCCTTTTTGAAAAGCACACATTATCTAAATATGTTTGCCTGTGGGACAGTGCGTACGATATTTTGAAAGTCCAGTACAGGAAGGATAACGATTTTTATTCAAGTGGACTTATTACTTAGATTCACGGTGCTCTGCAGCCAACCCATATCTAGTTTGCCTGGATGTGTCTTCTACCGTTGTTTTGAATAACCATCAGTGATGTTCCCTACATATTGATCGCCTTGAAAAAGTCTTAGTAAAAGACGAAACAAGTGTCGGCTAGATCATGTGCTGGGATTCCTTCTTTAAACAATAAAGACGACAATCTACTAAAGTTGAGGGTTTTTGGATTTTTGTTGAACGCGAAGACGACCGAGTGATTGAATTGATCTCCCCTACATGTACTGAGTACATGTTTTGTTATGTATACTCATCAACATATACTAATGTTGGACTGATTTATTTACATACGGGTGTGCTGTTCAGGCTTCCTCTAATTGCTAATATATGCATGTTATGTTTTTAATATGCTGGTGATGTCTAAGTAGTAGATGTCCAAAAATTGCTTTGAGCACCCCGATCTAATGGACAATATTTTATAAGGAAAATTTGTCCAGAACACACTTTTTGCTATATTCTGTTGTGCGGTTTTTCCTTTTCAAGGAACACTACCACCTATCTTTGTGTCAACTGTATGCTATACATGCCTTTTCTCCCATAGGAAAGTATTATACGTAAGGACGCATCTAAATGAACGAAAAGTTTCTTACCTGTCGGTGTAGTTTTGCAGCTTGAAGATCTTTCTGGATTCACTATGCTGTGCATTATTCCGCGATCTTGTGGTTGGGTCCGGATTCGTAGTCTTTTCTTTTTTTTTTTTTTTTTTTGTAGCCCAGGTGGGCGTCGACGTCCACCATTTGGTGCACCTCCCGTGACGTCGTCGTGCTTCCTGCGGAAGTCCCACCTTTGGGGCGCCATCTTCGGATTCTTTTTTCCCTGTTTTTTTTTTTTTTTTTTTAACCCTAGGCGATTGATTAATCTTTTTGTCCATATTTCTGTACGTCTCCACCTATTTGATCCTATCCATTTCACCCCCTCTTCCTCCAGCCTCATCTTCCTGGCGGAGGTGGGTGGGTTCGCTAGTGAATCCAGAAAGATCTTCAAGCTGCAAAACTACACCGACAGGTAAGAAACTTTTCGTTTTGCAGCGTGAATCTTTCTGGATTCACTATGCTGTGCATAGACTTTGTAGCGGTTTTGCTATTTTTGTGGTGGCTGGGTGGAAGATGATCGCTGGTCGTTGAAAATGTGTTGTAGCACCTTCTGTCCGACCTGTGCTTCCTTATTCATTTGAATGTCCACGCAGTAGTGCTTTGTGAACGTGTGCACAGATGCCCAAGTTGCTGCGAGACAAATGTCTTGGATGGGCGTGTTTGCCAGGAAGGCAACTGTGGCCCCCTTCTTCCTTGTGGAGTGAGCTTGTGGCCCCTCCGTTAGCTCCTGTCCAGCCTGTTTGTGACAGAATTGAATAGTGAGGGCAATCCACCTAGCGATGGTGCCCTTGGTCACTGGTCTACCCATGAAGCTAGTAGCAAAGGACACAAACAGCTGCTTCGACTTCCTGAGTTCCTTGGTTCTTTCAATGTAGTGCATCACCGCTCTTCTGGCATCGAGGGTGTGCAGGGCCTTTTCTGCGTTTGTAGTTGGGTTTTGGAAGAAACTCGGTATCTGGATACTCTGATTCATGTGGAACGCCGACACTACCTTGGGCATGAAGTGTGGGTCCGTCCTCAGGACTACCCTGTCCTTGTGAATTTGAATGTAGGGCTCCTGTAGCGTTAGTGCTTGAAGCTCGCTCACCCTGCGTAGTGAGGTTATGGCCACTAGAAAGGCAGTTTTCATCGTCAACATTTGTAGATTGGCCTTGTGAATGGGTTCAAACGGCGCCTTCATGAGCTCCGTCAGAACCACGTTTAAATTCCATGCCGGCGGCGGCAACCTTTTCGGGGGTGCCATTCTTTTGGCTCCCTCCATGAATCTCTTCACCACCTGCGAGCTGAAGAAACTTCCACCCTTCTCACCTCTGGTGTAGGCAACGATCGCTGCTAGGTGCACCCTTAGGGAGCTCGAGCAGAGGTTACTCTTTAGAAGGTGTGTGAGGTACCTCAGCACAGTTGAGTCTCTTGTCATTCTGTTGTGCAGGCCCTTCTTCCTGCACCACACCGTGAATCTCTTCCACTTTGCGCTGTAGCACTTTCTTGTAGTAGGTTTCCTTGCCTCCCGTAGCACTCGCATAGTGCTCTGAGGTAACCTTAGGTGTGCGAACTCTAGGTCTTCAGGAGCCATGCTGCTAGGTTGAGGGTCTCTGGCTCTGGGTGCAGGACCTCCCCGTTTTGCATTGAGAGCAGGTCTTTTCTCCTCTCGAACCTGTACGGATTGCCTTGCGCCATTTCTTGAATCTGTGAGAACCATGTCTGCCTCGCCCACTGTGGGGCCACCAGGATCAGAGTCATGTTGCTGGTTCTGCACTTGTCGAGCACTCTGTGCAACAGGGGTATCGGTGGAAAGGCGTAGGCAAATGTCCTCCACCAGCTTATCCATAGGGCATTTCCCTTGGATTGCTGATCTGGTTGCCTGGACGCGAAGCTTTGGCATTTTGCATTGTGGCGTGTTGCAAATCGGTCTATTGTGGGAGTCCCCCATCTCCGGAAGATTTTCTCCGTTTCCTGGCCATTGAGCTCCCACTCGTGCGATGCTGACGTCTGCCTGCTCAGCCAGTCTGCCTCCACATTGTCCTTCCCTGGTAGGTGAATTGCCAGTAGATCTATCTTGAGAGGTATGGCCCATCTCCAAATCTCCTGAGCTAGGGATGAGAGGGGAAACGACTGTGTCCCCCCTTGTTTGTTGATGTAGAACATCGCCGTGGTGTTGTCTGTCTGTACCAACACCCTCTGGCCGCACAGGTGTCTCTGGAATGCCTTCAGGGCTAGCAGTATCGTTTTCAACTCGAGGTAGTTGATGTGGCGGACCGCGTCTGCCGGAGCCCATAGACCCCTCACTCTGAGGTTGTCCATGTGCGCTCCCCATCCCATCTGCGATGCGTCCGTGGTAATGGTCACTGTTGGGCTTGGTGGTGTCAGGCTTCTCCCTGTTGTTCTGTTGTCTCTGTTCCACCAAGTTATCTCCTCCTGCACTGCGTGCGTAACAACCACTAGATCCTCCCAACTTCCGTTTGCTTGTGACCATTGCTGTTGCAGCCATTCCTGGAATGGTCTCATGTGCAGGCGTACATTCGGCACCAGCTGGATACAGGACGCCATCATCCCCATCATCTTGCTCACCGCCCTCACTGTCAGAGCTCGCCCCTTCTGGTAGAGCTGCGTCTCCTTCAGTAGGGCATCTGTCCTCCTGTCGCTGGGCACTACTGTACTGTTGAGGGAGTTGATCTTTGCCCCCAGGAAAATCTTTACCTGTTCCGGTTCTAGCGATGATTTTCCCCAGTGGATGGAAAATCCCAGATTTGTGAGGGTGTCTGTTACGCGTTTTGCGTGCCTCTCGCACTTCTCGCGTGAGTTTGCCTTGACCAGCCAGTCGTCCAAGTATGGGTATACGTGTATGCCCTGCTTTCGTAGGTGTGCCGCTACCGCCGACAGGCATTTTGTAAAGACCCTTGGCGCCGATTTTAATCCGAAGGCCAGGGTTGTGAACTGGTAGTGTTCCTGTTCGATGTCGAATCTTAGAAGGCCCTTGTGCCTTCTGTTTATTGGGATGTGAAGGTAGGCATCCTTGAGGTCCACGGTGACCATGAAGTCCCCTTCTCTTATCTGTGGCAGTACCTCCTGCAGTGAAGTCATTTTGAACCTTTGCGTTCTTATGAACTTGTTTAGGTAACGGAGATCCAGTATGGGCCTGAGGTCTCCGTCTACCTTCGGAACCACGAAGTAGTTTGAGTAGACCCCTTTGTTGCGTTCCCCGAACGGCACTGCCTCTATGGCTCCCTTTTGCAGGAGTTTCCGCGTTTCTTCTCTGAGTATTGCCAGTTCTTGGGCAGATCTCTGTCTTCCCTTCGGTTTCCTGTTTGGAGGTCTTTTCTCCAAGTCTACGCAGTATCCGTACTGCACGATGTTCCGTATCCACTTGTCTGTGGTTATACGCCGCCACTCCTGAAGGTAGAACCTCAGCCTTCCGCTTACTGGTGACGTATGCTCGTAGGCTCTTGAATCTTCTCTTCCCCCTGATGACACTTTTTTGCGCCTCACCCTTGGGGACCTGACGAGGGTAGGCGTTTTCTTGCGTGCTGAGTCACTTCGAGGAGGGCTGATCGCCCCCTCTTCTCCTTTGGCCACGTCCGTTCCCTCTCCCGCGAAAGGACTGGCCCCGAGGTTGATATTGCCAGCTTTGCTTCTGCTGACCTTGACCGTGACCTTCGCCCTGCTGACCTTGTTGGAACGCCTGGTGCGATGTCCCTTGTTGGCTTGCACCCCTACCGTAGGGTCTCCGAGGGATTACCTCGTCTCATTCCCCTCAGCTGTAGGGCCCCCATGGACCTCGCTGTCTCGTTTTCCTTCTTGAGCTGTGTGAGCTTTTCGTCCACCGTTGCTCCGAACAGTGTCTCTCCGTTGAAGGGGGTGCCAAGGATGTTGTTCTGCACTTCCGGTTTGAATCCCGAGATTCTTAGCCATGCATGCCTCCTCTCTGTGACCCCTATGGCCATGAGTCTTGCTGAAGTCTCTGCCCCATCCAACGCCGTCTTTATACAGGAGTTGGCGATGTTCTTTCCTTCATCCACCAGGTGAGAGGCTCTCTGGCGGTATTCTTCGGGGAGGTGCTTTACTAGCTCCCCCATCTCATCCCAGTGTTGGTATTGGTGTCTATTGAGGAGTGCATTCGAATTCGCCATGCGCCAGTGCATTGCGGCGTTCCTCTCGACCTTTCTGCCTGTGAGGTCGATCCTCCTGCTCTCTTTATCCGGAGGTGGGCCCGAAGTTGCTGGAACGTTGGCCCTTCTCCTGGCCGTGGAGGCTATGATGGAGTCTGCGGTGACGCTACCCTTGATGTAAGGTGGGTCCAGGGAGGAGTGCTTATATTTCTTCTCTGTCCTGGGTGTGATCGACCGGCAGGTGGCAGGCTCCTTGAAGGCTTCTCTCCCCTGGTTCATCACGCTTTGTAGCATGGGGAGGAACTGACTCCTAGTCTGGATGGGGAGCAGTGTTTTGATGAGAAAATCGGCTTTCGGCCTCTCCTCGTCGAGTTTGACGCCGAAGGCCAGTGCTGCGCTCTTCACCACCATATTGTATACCCCGATGTCGTCGGGTGGCGAAGGCCTCGAGGGGTACGTGTCCACGGGCTCTTCCGGGTTTTCGGTGTCGAGATCGTGCCATTCGACGTCGTTGCTGGTAGATGCCGCCGATTCGAAGAACGACTGTTGGTCTTCTTCCTCGGCTTCTTCCTCATAATAGGGCTCCTCTTCTTCTTCGAGATCCCTTGTCAGCCCTTCGGCGTCGAACTCCTCTTCGACCTCGACGACGTCCGCCGATGAAACCGTTGGAATCTTGAATTCCTTCATCCTGGCGTCGAACTCCTTCTTCCTTTGAAGGATGTTCTCCATTTCGGCCTCGAGCCGCCTCTTCTTTTTCTCCATTTCGGAGATGCTTTCGGCGTCGACCGCGGGTCTTTTCGAAGAAACCTGCGTCGACGTCGAACGTTCTTTCTGCGTCGATCGGCCCGTTTCATGGGATGATTTCGACGACCCTTGCCTTTCGGCGTCTTTCTGCACCAGGGAGTCCTTTTGTAAGGATCCGCTGGGCCTTTTGTCCGAAGTTCCCCCTTTGGACGTCGAAGTTTTCGGCGCCGGGGCTCCCTTCGTGGACCTTGACTCGGTTTTCTTCGAGTCCCCCTCGTGTTTGAGGTGTTTTTTGATTTGCGCTCGACGATTCTCTTACCTCGTCTTCTTTTTTCTTGTCGGTCTCTACGACCGTGAAGTTTTCGGCTGTCTCGGCGACGTTGTCCTCGTCGTCCGTGTCGAGGCCCAGCTCGTAGAGTGTCGGGGGTTTCCCTTTGCCATCCATGTTGACGTTGGCTCTTCTCTGCCTCTCTCTCACCCTGAGTGTCTTCGGCGCGAAGGCTGAGCAGGCGTTGCAGTCGATACTCTGGTGATCCACCGGTAGGCAGAGGTTGCAGACCGGATGCTGGTCTTTCTGCGCGAACTTGTGGTGGCAGTTTGGGCAGAACTTGAATGGCGTCTTGTCCATTTCGCTCAGGGTCTCTGAGCGTGCATTCTCCAAGGCTGTCGAAGAAAAAGCTCGCTGGTCCTCTTTCTTCGCGCTCCTGATGAAATCTGTTCTATTCCTGATGTCTTCTCTTGATTCTATCGATGAAACTCGCTTTTCTTCCTTCTTCCTCCGAGTGAATTTCTGGAGCTTCCCGATGTCGATCCAGACCCAACGGCGGAAAAAAGAATCTGAAGATGGCGCCCCAAAGGTGGGACTTCCGCAGGAAGCACGACGACGTCACGGGAGGTGCACCAAATGGTGGACGTCGACGCCCACCTGGGCTACAAAAAAAAAAAAAAAACAAAGAAAAGACTACGAATCCGGACCCAACCACAAGATCGCGGAATAATGCACAGCATAGTGAATCCAGAAAGATTCACGCTGCAAAACATTTTACTTACCTGCTGTAGGAAGCTAGCTCTGTATATGATATACCACTAAGTGGCTATATTGGGCATGGAGTCCAGAGATACCCCCGGGAGTGTACAGGGCTCAATGTTAACCCAAAGCCCTCTATTTGTGGTAGTGTGGGCGAGCACCTTAGGCCTAACAGTGGCGTGTAAGACATTTGTTATGCAAACTGTGATTAACAAATGACAACTCAAAAAGGAGATTCACACCAATTTTAGAGAAATAAGCTTCTTTTAAGATATTTTAAGACCAAGATGTACGTTAAAAGGTAAGTATATTTTAAAATAATACGTTTCACTTAACAAAGTGGACAAGGTGCAATTTTCAGGCTGTGCAATGTTAACCTATGGAGGAAAACAAGGCGGCAAGGTTCAAATTGGTACCAAGATTGGACCACCAGTGGCACAGGGGCAGCCGGGTGCAAAGGTCAAAGTCAGGCGCCCAATGTTAACCAATGGAGATTGGGGGTGATTGAAGATGCTCTGCTCACAGGTGAGTGAAGCGGAGTCAGGGGTTGATCTCCTGGAGTTAAGGTAAGTACAGGGAGGCCACAAGGCAGCACCAAACTTATACCCTTTGCGGCTCAGGGGTGGCCGGATGCAGAGTGTCAACAGTGTCATGCAGCCAATGTAATTCAATGGGGTAGATCAGTTTTGGAAAGACGCTGGCCAGGAGGCTGCACAAAGAAAATCCACAGCTGCCCAGGTAGGTTCTATGAATATAGAAACACAGTTGGTCAAGCTCCCGACGGCCCAGGGAATTTGGGTGCAGGGGTGTCCTTTGGCATTAGGAACAGCTTACCAGGCAGGTCGCCGTCTGGGGGAGTTTTCAGATTCAGGCTGCAGGCGTCAAGGTAGTCTGGCAGAGGTAGCCCACAGTGCACTTTAGCTCAGAAGCGCTGAGGAACCTTTGCAGGACCGGTGGACTGCTTGGGCCGTGTGCAGAGGTGGGTCTGGAGGTGGTTTTGCGGTTCCTCAGAGCCGAGTTCCTTTTCTTTAAAGTTTGTTTCAACTTGACAGGTCTGCTGTTCACGGGAAATCTTGATCTTTGCCGAAGGCAGGCAGTCCTCCCAAGGGTTTGGAGGTTGCTGGGCTGCAGGACAGGTTATCTTTTGGCGCAGGTTTGTCGAGGGCTGCAAACAGGCCGGTGGGGCTGGGGTCAAGTTGATTGGTGTCTGCAACCTTCTCTGCTGTTGAGAGGCTGTAGTGTCCGGGTCTTCTTAGGTCATCAGGATTCTGATTTCAAGGTCTGGGGGAGCCACCTTAAAACTAGATTTAGGGGCGTTACAGGGACCAATGGGTTCCTTACCTACGGTGTCTACACCCACTATTATTCCACCCTCCTGAGAGGGGGGGGCATAGCCCTAGCCCTGATTGGATATGTCCCACCATCTTCAAGATGGTGGGCACTGAAAAATGTGCTTAACATCGCCTACAGCACCTGAGGGGTGGAGTTCGCGAAGGGGGCACACCACGTATTCTTTCACAGTTTCCACCGGTTCTCCCACCAAAAGTGTGGGGTCTGCCATCTGCTGCTGGCAACAGAGGCTGGGGTCATATTACAAAGGCGGTAAGGCCTTTGAAGCTCCCTTCTCGAACACTGTGCTCATCCTGGGGGAGGAAGGGTGACACACATTCCCAGAATGTACTTTGTTTCTAGCCTAAGAAAGTAGGGGCTCTCGACCCATGGTTCCAGAAACATGTCTGGTGGTGGCAGGCTGCCTAAAGCCGGTCAGATACCACACCATGGTTGGTAGGTTTTCAGGGGACACCTCCGAGGTTCCCTCTGAGTACATGTTTTATTACAAATCCAACACTGGCATCAGTGTTGGTTTATTGAGAGGAATTGTTTGGTACCAAACACTCCTGGGTTCAGTAAAGCCAGCATGGTGCTAGGGATCTCAAGGTGTCGAGTTTCCAGCCCATGTACTTTTTATAGCTTCACTGGTCCTCCCAATATTAAGAATAGACTTCAATATTACAGGGGCATATCTACTCATGCATTTATGCCTACACCGGAGATATAGTGGACACTGCCTTAGAGCTTGTAAGGTCTGCTAGAGGTGTGACTTACCTATACCTTATGCCACGCTGCTTGGCATGGCACAGGCCGCGTGCCATGTTGACTTTCTCGTTTTTCTCTGCACAAAGACGTGCAGGCTGCAGTGGCAGTTTGCATGGCCTTGGTGCGGGGACCCTCTTGCCCTAGGTACCAAGGTAACATTTACTAGGGACTTACAGGAGGGTCTGAAGTACCAATCGTGGTACAGTTCAATGGAAAGAACACTGGTACTGGGAAACTGGACAGCAGGAACCCAGCACTGTACAGTCAAAGTTGCATCAAAGGCCAGGCGAAAAGCGTGTGTGGGGGGGGAGGGGGGTACTGCAAAAGTAACTTACTTTCCCACACCTGCTAAAAATCTATATTTTACTAAGTACTTACTGTAAGAAAGAGCCCTTTTTTGCATGGTTGCCCCCACTTTTTGTCAAACTGCTGATGTACTTTGACTGAGTGTGCCCTGGGTTTGTGCCTACCAGGTACCCAGGGCCTGTGTTCTTTCCCTAAAACTGCCATTAAGGCAAACCCCAATTGCCACTCTTTGGCCACTGGCAGTCCCTTGTAAATGGTTCCATAGATACCAAGGGCACTATGGCAAGGGAAGGCCTCTAAGGGATGCAGCACTTATTGTGCCACCCTTAGAGGCCCTGTACCTTTACACACACTGCCATTGCAGGCTGGGTTTTTTGGTGCAGAATAAAGTGAAGAGTCGGCATGGCACACATCCCTGTGTGTCATGCCTACAACCGCGGCGCCACACCTCTTCCCAAGTGACCTCTGCAACAGGCCGCGCTAGGGCCACTGGTGGTGGTGCAGTACCTACCTGGTCCTGAACCTTGCCCTGTGTTGTTCCAAACCCCCAAAGCCTTGGAAAGTATGTCAAGTACTTACCTGCAAACTGTTTAACATTGTTTTCCTCCACAGAATTACATTGTAGCTCATATATTGCACCGAACTGTCTAATCTCATCACTGCAAAATCCTACCACTGTACTTGATCGACATTTACAGAAAACATTAATACTGTAAAGTAAATAACTGCATGTACAAAATATTACTGCATTTTCTAACAGTTTTGCTACTTTTACAACACAAACTTACATTCACTAAGTGGTTCTAGAAATAAAATAACAAATTAACGTTTTGTACAACCCATTGGTCTGGATTCAGTCTGAGTGTGACATCATTTCTTGCCAGAGGGTGTACAATAAATGCTTAACACTACCCTCTGATAAGCCTAACTGATCAGCCCAGCTACCACTAAATTGAGAGCAAGGTATTATCTACTTTAACCTCTGCCAAACGTCTGGGACTCGCTGGACTACTGTGCACACAATACCTCTTTTTGGTATAGTATTTACAGAGCCAGCTTCCTACATTCTCCTATGTCAGCACAGAGTCGCCTGCACTTTTCCACTGTGCAGTTTGCACCTTATATGAAGAGCAATATCATTTCTACCAAGGAGTGAAGTGTTGGGTCCTGACTAAGGTTTGTATGATTATATATCAACTGAACGCTAATCTTCGTACAGTTCAACTGAATATCTTGTGTATTAAATGGCCCCTTTTTGCATGGTTACCACCCACTTTTTGATGGATTCTGAAGCACTGGGTCCCTGCTAATCAGGTTCCCAGTGCCTGTGTTTTTCTGCTAAACTGTACCTGTGTTCCCAGAATCGGCACACATCTGGCACACATATAAGCCCCTTGCTTGTAAAAGGTACCAGTGCTACCAAGGGCCTTGTGACCAGAGAGGGTGTCTAAGGACTGCAGCATGCATTATGCCACCCTAAGGGACCCCTCAAACACAAACCCACTGCCATTGTAAACTGAGTGTTTTGGCGCAGCTAAAACTGAAGAGTCCACATGGCACACATCCCTGTGTGCCATGCCTACAAACCACTGCCTGTGGCATATGTAAGTCACTCCTCTAGTCCTGAGAGCCCTGAGGCATGGTGCACTATAGAACAGGTGAGGGCATAGCTGCATGAGCAATCTGCCCCTATAGTGTCTGAGTCTATTCTCAGACATTGCAAGTACAGTGAAGCCATACTGAGTAAATGGGCTGGGAGGTTGTCATTATAAACTCAACAGCTCCATGCTAGGAAGTTTGATATCAAACATCTCAGCATAATGAATCCACACAGGAGATGCCCCGTGAAAAATGACCAACTCTCTAGTATGTAGCTGACTGGTCTGGACTAGCCTGCCACTTCCAGACATGTTCCTGACCCCCTGAGGTGGAAGCTGTGTGCTCTTGTGGGTCATAAACAAAGCCTGCCCTGGGTGGAGGTGCTTCATACCCACCCCAAGCAGGAACAGCATTCAAGGTCAGTGATCCTCAAAAGCTTCCTTCCCTTTGGTATGCTAGCCAGGGCCTCTCCAGCTAGTAGAGATGCCCCCCCTCCCGATCAAGACACACCAAGGTCGGCAGAAACATTAATGATCAAAAAGAGGTCTGTCACCTCTCAGCCAGGACCACCCCTAAGGAGTCCTGAGCTGAAGAGCCCCCCCCCCCCCCCCGTCTTTGAAAATTCTCCATATTGAATGAAAGGTTTTTAGCCAACAGGATTAGGGGATGCCCCCTCCCCAAAGGGAGGAGACATACGTTAAGTAGCCCATTGGCTACTACCTGCTAGTACCTGTAACACCCCTAAATTGAGTATTTAGGGGCACCCTGATTCTTAGTTCCTAGTGACCTAAAGAAGAGACCGAAGAGCTGTGCAGCAGTGAAGACTCCAGATGACAACTGACTTGGCCCCAGCCCTACCATCCTGTCTGGAGCCCTTGAAGAAACCTGCTCCTAACAGCGAACCGTTCCACAGGACCAGCGACCCCCAGAAACTCTGGGAGGACTACCTGCCTTGCTTTAAGACCAAGAGCTCCCGAGGACAGCAGCCCGGTCCACAAAGAAACCAACACCAAGGACTCCTTTGCCTTTTAGAACCGCGAGTCCTGCCCACTCTGCACCAGTAGCCAATGGCCAGAGTCTGATTGGCCCAGCAGTCCAGTTAAGTCTCCCCAGCGATCCTGACCTAAAATCCATCCAGACCTCAAATCCACTGGTGGATGACCTCACCTGGACACCATGAAGAAGCCTCAGCACAAAAGATTCCCCGACCGCTACCGGCCTGGGTGAAGATTTCCCAACGTCTAAAGGCACCCCTGCATCTCCAGCCCCCCACTCTGTGGAGCCCAGCAGACGGTGCCCTGGCGTCCATGACATCTCAACCTGTCTGCCAAGTCATTGGGCACCTTCGTCCAACTTCCTAGTCCAAGCCTGCACCCTCTACTAAACAGAGTTTCCACATTCACAAGCATTGGGTGCCCAAAGGTTTTTCTGCACCCTGCTGACCCTGTGCACTGGTGGTGTAAGCTTGCTGCTGCTCCCCACTCCGTGCTTGCTTAAAACCCAGGGTCCTGTGCCCTGAAGCAGCGGGTACTTACCAGCAAGCCATGCATCCCTGATCACCCCCAGTTGCCAGATACCAACATTGGGCTCTGGGCACCACCTTTGACCTCTGCACCAGTCTGCCCCGGTGCTGATGGTGGTGCAGATTTAATGTCCACTTGAACCCTGCCCTGTGTTGGTCCAAACCCCTAAAGATTGGGATAGTAAGTTGTGCACTTACCTGTGCATAAATATTTCCTTCCTCAGGATTACATTGAATTTCTGTATTGACACCACAAAGTATTTCTAATACTACTGTAAAGTATGGCTATTGGTATTTGCAACACATTCCTACAGTACCTGAAAGTATTGCTCTTTTTAAACTGGTACTGACCTGCAACTGAGTTCTTCCAGGTTCTACAATAAAATAAAACTACTTGGGTTTAGTCATTGAGCGTGTGCCTCATTTGACAATATGTGTACAACATATGCTCAGTTTTATCTACTTTAGCCTCTGAAAAGCCTCTGAGGAGCCACTGGACCCTGTGCACACTATACCTTGCTTTGATATAGAAAATACAGAGCCAGCTTACTACACCTTGAAGTTAACTGAAGATATTCCTGGAATGAGTCCCAAGGGACAACTGTTTTTTTCATTCCATTCAATTACCGTAGTCCCTGTGGACATTAAGGGTTGCCTTTGTATTGCTTATACACCTTTTTAAAAAGCAAAAAGCAGGAAAAAAGCAGCACCCTCCAAAACAAAAGGTGTGGCAATCCCTACATGTCAGGTGGAAAAAATAGCAAAGGGGTGTAGCTGTAAGGGCGACATATCCAAGACAGTCACTATAGCACAAGCAGTTGTAGCGTATGCAGACTGTGAACGTTTTTGAAGCGGTAAGGTTATTTTTAAAGGAGATTTCTAAATCCCTGCCTCGGAGCACAGAAAATTAGCAAACCACTGTAAGAGAGCAACACCAATACAGCAGATTCCACTACAGAACCACCATTCCCCCCATCATCTCAAGCGGATATTTTATGTTTGTGTTCCTTCAGAATACAGCTAAGCCAGTAGGTCATTCATAAAACACGCGATAAGAAGGACTATACTGAGGTAGAACTAAACAAAAAAGCAGAAAAAAAGCATTTTAAATGTCACTTGACGTTTCAATATCCCAGAGTACTAGTTGTGAACATTAAATGAGAGAATACAATTTCATTAAAACTTTTTTATTTAAAAATTCTTCTAATATATAGAAAACAAGATAAACCAAATGCAATGACAAGCTAACATCTACGCTTCGAATTACTTAGAATTCCAGTGCCTTATGTACATTTTACAAGGTTGATATTTAAAGGTGTGGTTAAAAGCATTTTTCTGGCATACATTTTAGTACAGAACTGCAATCGCACTAAAAACAGGTAGAAAATACAATGTACAGACCCGTCAGAGCATTACAAAGTGTGTATCGTCGCAGAAAAAACAATTATACAAACAATAGTGTACTATGGACATCTACAGTTGCACGGATAAAAGGAATCCTCCTGTTTCAATCCAAACATCACATACTATTTACAAGTTGAACACAAAAATATTTACTCTGAAAGCAAGAAAACATGGTTTTCCAAGGAAACTGAAGTGCCCACACTAGATTTTGGACTTTGAATTTTATCATGGATTATTTTTCAAAAAGGTCATCACGCAAGTCGCAATAAAGGGACTGAGCTGTCTTAGACTTAATAGAGAAAGAAAGGAATTCAATGGCATGCACTGGTATAAACAGGAACTCGGGGTCTACAAACCCATTATTTAAGGATCAAACGTATACTTTTGTACCAATGGATGAAACATTTATTTCAGAGACAGAACGGGTTAACCAACGTATTCACCACATTTCCAGTCCTGGGCTTTCTTTTTACAAGCCACTTTAGTAAGGAACAAACACGTTCAAGGGGAAGGGGGGGGGGGGGGGGGGAGGGGGGAAATCAAGGATAGAATCCCAAGAATTACACAAAGAAATCCCCAAACCGGAAACACTGGTACCATATCAGATGATAGTCCTATAAACCATTAAAGTTAATTCTCAGTTATAAGCAATCCAATGCTGCATTATACTAAATATTGTCTAAAATTATAGCAATGTCCAATTCCGAAGGGCAATATCAGATTCAAACCTGCAGGGACATCAGCTTATTATCAGTCAGGTTACATGAATCTTTCAGGCTTGTGCAGCCAATATGCAATGTGCAGAACCACACAGTGTGTAAAGTACAGATAGAGTCAATGTTGCACTCTGTTATATTAAGTGTGCACATAAGCAGGAACCTCAAGGGAGATACAGCTACGGCAGCTGTTGGCGAACTCAAACATCAGCGCCGATGTGCCAAGGTGAAGCTAACAACCCTAAGTTAGTTTCATTAATGCAAGTGATACTCATTTATTGTGGCCATTTCTGCAGTTTAATTTTGAATTCAAGACAATGGAGGACAACCCTGCCAGATAGCAAAATAAGAAAAACTGAGGCCTGGATTCCAAAGCGTTGTAGACACATCAAACAGTATCGCCCCAGAAAGATATTTGGCTGCTGTGTTTCAACCAACATTGATTTGTGGTTGCTAGTCTACTACTGGCCTTATCCTGCACACTAAAGTGATCTGCAAGGTTTTAAATTAAAAGAATCAGGATCCACTGACACCCCAGAGCACAAAAAAAACCTGTCAATAGCATATCGAATTTTCGGCACTCAGAAAATACGATACATTTGAGGTCAGAGATACAATTTTAATTTAATTCTGTCTTAATATGTTTTGTTGAGATTTTACAGCATCTAAAAAGGTTGCCTTTTAAAGCTCTTAATCCAAATAATTCATACAAAACATTTAGTACAATTATGATAAAAATAAAAAATTGTGATACTGAACAGTCTGAGAAAAGCTTGCCATGGTTAAAATATGCAAATAGCTCTTACAATTAGGCCATTTAATTTTCACCAGTAAATAGCACACTATGATAACACAAACCAAATGGAACTTCAAGACCACAATTTAAAGTCGGTGTCAAATTTTCTCTTTTGTATAAGGGTTGGGGTTGTAATTTTCTTAGAAACCAACCTGTGCTGAACATTAAAATGAACATACGTGCATATGTACTCAAATGTCACACTGAGGAAAAAATATAGAATTATCCACTTCACATATTAAAGTAAATCTGAACACCGCAAACCAACAAATCTTGAAATCATTACAATGAACACTACAGAACGTGTCAAAAAAAGGGGAAATTCTGTGTGCCATCGGAAAAGAAAATGGAAAGTGATCTACAGTTACCTGTCCTAAGGAAACCTAAAGGTGCATCTAGGATGTGTACTCTACTCCTGTATCTTCAAAACTCATAAACAAGCTACGATCTCCGGTTTTGCCAAAGTAATGTGCACAATATACATTTACATACAAAGAATGTTACTGAGAATTATTTGCAAAATGAACATTTTCTGAATAGCCAGCTGTACAGGGGTCACCAAGCAACCCTTCTTGTACAATATAGGGCCTGAATTTGTTTACATGCTGGCATGCATTGGTGCACACTTGGAAATTTCACCATGGTAAAGATAAGACTTATTGGTGCATACTATATTGTCAGCGTGGTCTCAATACAAGATGCATAAGGCTGGTAGGTAAATTGTATTTCAACTCCTGCAGCTTTGTAAGATGCAAAATGTACTTTAGGATTTATGACTAATTTTGACCCATCATGTTCTCCTTAGATGCTTTGTAAGATGCAAAATGTACTTTAGGATTTATGACTAATTTTGACCCATCATGTTCTCCTTAGATGGCTTATGTTGACTCGCCCTACTTCTATTAAAGAATACCCTTAATAGAAAAAAAAGATTTTCACTGAAGTCCACACCCGTTAAGCACACTAGCTTTATCTCCGGGTACAGAGAGGAAAAAAATACCCAGGAAAAGAATCCATCCCTAATAATTATTATTCAGCATAAGCACTGTGAAGAGGGTGGGCCAGTCCATTTAACTCCACACACAAAAAATATTTTCAATTTCCTAACCAGCAGACATACTACCTCCTTTTTCAATAAGAGGTGAGCTCAATGTCCCTCACAAAGTGCTCGCATTCAATACTTCAAAGTGAAGAACTGTGTGTTCATTTGAGAAAAAAACAAAAGCAAACCATTTATTGTTCCATCATACACATTACAATCTCCAGAAGTCCAACCTCATAAGCATACACATATCAGGACAGGTTTATATACGATTCTGCCAGACGTATTCAGCAGCTGACACTGGCCTTCCTGATGGGTAGTTATCTTGTTTTCCCCTTGCTTTTATCATCAAAAAAATAACCATCAGTTCAAAACTGCGATATCCCTGCCTACCAAGCATGCAAACTAATTGAAAAATACATGATAGGTTGTTGCCAAAAAGGTCTAAATTTGCAAGAACCACTGTAGCATCTAAATTTAAAAACACAATCACCCTTCATTAAAAAAAAGTTAAGACATGGCGTTTTGGATACTGTTGCCATAATAGCTTGTTTGTTATATAAGCCAAATTAATTAGTTCACCCGGGCTACTGTAGAGCAATCAAGTTCAAAAAAAGGAAAAAAGCAGCAGTGCATATTTTCATCAGTATCCTACAAAAAAGCATTCCTTATCTTTCATTTAATGCACGTTCTCTAAACATACCAACATAATCAGCATTCTTTCAAGTGAGGAGTTCAGGAGACAAAGTTACTAAAACAAAATCATAGCGCAGGACCAAAAGGCATTGTAGGTTTCCATGTGGTTTGCAGGAGGCATCGTGCCCTTTGGGCCTGAAGGACCTTAATGGCCAGCCCTTCTGCAGAAGAATGGTAGAGCTATATATCCGTGTGCTCCAACAAATGCTACTCTGTACAATTTATTTTTTACATTATCTACAGGACCACAAACAAATCTGGTTAAAAAAATCTCTTTAAAAGGTTGCTACAGAAACTGTACAGTTTATTTTGCTAAGATTTTCTTATATAAAAAAGATTTGTATGAAAGACTATATATAATCGAAAGATGCAGTTAAAGGTGTTTAAATTGAATACAGGGATTGGATATTTAAATAAGGTTACAAGGGATTTAGGTATAATACAAAAGTATTTATTTCTTTTACACAGTGTTACCTTGCTGTTTTTTTAACTATAAACATCAGGTTTACCAGTCAAAACGTGATCAGAAAAAATTATGTTCTCAAGCTCACGCATTTATAAATGGTAAGGTCTGAAAAGAGAAGATCATTCATTTTAAATCAAAACATGAGTGGATCTACAAGCTGATGCGAAGATGTACATACAATCATTAAATAATTTAATATACACAAACATAAAACGGCTATACAAGAGGATCCTGGTCCCTCACAGGGTGCTTCTGAGATAGGCGAGAATAAGACAGGCAGGTTTCTTACAATGAGCAAGAAATCACAAATAAGAGCACAGATTTGCCTTTGGAGTCCCTTTAGTTTAAGGGAAATATATGAGTTAGTGATAGATGTATGTATTTGTCTGAACTAGCCCTGCAAACACTGAACTCTTTTTGAAACAAAGTGCTGTAATAAAATCCAACCACGATTTGGTGTGCTACTGGCAGACATGTGCGCTCTAGGCTGCATTACATTAATGGGCAAATGAGCCAAGTGAATTAAGGTTTCCCCGAACCCGCTGAATCCATCATCTTCCTTTCAGTCGCCTTAAATAAAAATGTTGTGATATCACAGATTTCAGCAGTGCAAAAATCTAAACCTTGATGAACACTTGTAATGCAGACCAAGTCGCTTTCAAAATGGTACAGGGTGCCTCGGATACTCTACAGACATTACAAGGCATCACAAAAAAGCTCACAAAAATGTTTTAGCCACCCATTTTTACGGTCCTGTGTATGCAGAAGTTTTGCCTGTTTTCTTTAGAGACTTGTGGACTTCTCATGGGATTACTAAGGCACTGTGCCACACACCTGCTGCTTCACGCCCTGCAGAGGCAGTCTGTTTATTATTAGCCCATTTACACATGATAAATCTCTACTTCACTTTTAAAGAAATGTCCTTGAGGATCGCCCACCCTTTTTACTTCACCCTAATATGGTTATACTCAAATGCTGTATTTCTGAAACAGCAACACGATGAGCATTTATATGCCTTAAAGTTAGCATGCCAAGTAATCAATGATTGCAAGTAAAGCTAAAACCACTCCTTCTGCTCTCTACAAACTGTTGCTGTTGAATTGCAAGTCCAAGTGGATTACACCTTTCATAAAGGATCCCAACGAAGGCTGAACTCATTCCAGACATTTATGGACCTACAATTTTAACTGGGATGTTGGCATAATCAGAGGTGTCTGAAAAGGCAGAGAATGTTAGGCTTCCAGACCCATCAGCAAAGATCTTGACTTAAATACTCTTCTACAATAATCCCCCTCCCCATTGCCCGTTTGTCTACACACCAAATGCCTCAAAGGCAATTAATGGGGAAGGAAATTGGTAAACTGTATGGCAGTCAGATGTTCAAATAAGCATGTAAATGGTGAAGTTCCATTTTTGGCTGCTGGTAACACCCTTGCAGTGCAGAGTTAGGCATTTCTCCTACCTTCTCTTTAAAGCAACTATTTATCTAAAATAAAAGTGTCCATGGCACACAATGAGCTGGGAGCAGACTACTACAACTCCACCCAACTAACAAAAGTGAAGCCTGGCTACAAATCCATTTAAATGTTGGGAATCCCTTCCTGTGACCATGGTCAAAATTTGCTTTTCTTCAATTTCTTTCTAGTTATTGAATGTACTAACCCTACATTAAAAAGGATCCATTTGAGAACACTGTGCCTAGTCGTATAATCAGAACGGATCAACACCACAAAATGACAGCAAGTAAGAGAATGTGCTAAATGAACAAAAACAAAGGTTTGGGGGCCAAGAAAGGGGCAATAGGAATGGCGTTAACTTGTAACACACCCAGGACTGTGTACAAAGAACGTCTTCTACTTAGTAGCACTTGGGATGTTCCACAGAATACTGTGGGAGTCTTATATTGTAACAGAGTCTGGTCTAATTTTAGCACCTAAACACAGATTCCACTGTAGTCTCTGCTAACAAAAGCTCCATTACCAGTAACTCATGTTGCTATGAAAAAAGGAAATTGTGCTTTAAAAGTATTTTGCAATAACAGAAGTAACTGAATTTCCACAAGCCAAAAAGTATGAAAGCTACTAACGTATCGACTTCTCCAGCAAAGAAGCAACCTAGAAGTGGCAAATACAGTGAAAATTGCTGCACACTAGGTTTTCACCAGGAATTATGGGAGACAACCAAGCACAGCAGGAGGTAAAGAACAGATCTAGATATGGGAGATTTAAGAGAAGGTCAATGCAGACACTGAAAAACTAATACCCTTGCTGACAAGCTTCCTTTTCCTGACATAAAGCAAAACATGAGAATAAAATGGAAATAAAAAAAGCAGTGTGTCAGAGTCATTTGACTTGACAGACTAACACCACACGTTGTAGCCGACCGCTTTTCATTAGCTATAACATTCTCAACTCATTTGGGATCCTCCACACTTTTACACCACAATCCGGTAATGGGATTGTTGAGGAAAAACCCCAAAGTACCTGAAAGTGATCTATTTTCATACCTGTTAACTCCTCTTCACATTAACGTCAAAACAGGCTTCATTTTGCACTGGCTGAACATACCAACCATGCACAGCAAAGAGCAACTCAATGCAATCAGAGAAAGGAGCTTTAGAAATCACAAACCAATTCAAACACTTAATTTTTCAAATACACTAGGACACAGAAAACCTTTGTATACTTAAAGCTAAATATTTTATGTGCAGTGTTCAAACTGTTTTTATGAACCATCCTCCCCCAACCTACGAAAAAAGTAAAAAAAAAACAGTTTGGTTTTTAAAAGCATCCTACAGTGCCCTTTTCAGTTGCTTATTGTGGAAATTCAGACCTTGAACCGAATACAAATGATGCATTATTGGGTTCTTTGGGAAAGGTTTTTGCTTCCCTTAAAAAAATGTTTTTGCAGAGTCTTAAGGAAAAACATGGCACACTTAGGACCCAAAAAGTCATACAGAAACATTAATGGAAACAAAACCAGACATTCTGTACTAACAATCTGACCATCATCAAGAATCTTTTCCCACTGCACATCACACTTGTGAGTCTGCCTGCGAAGACGTGAGAATGCCGATCTGCCCTGTGCAAACCAGGGTTTTGTGCTGGAAGTAAAACAAAGTTGAGCCAAGCACACTCCTTTCAAAACAAATGTTGACAAGCCTTTCGCAAAATTTGGAAATTATGCACAATTAAAAGATAAAAAAAAACAGCGGATAAATCATGACTCTTTCTTACGTTGCCCGATTGCACTGTGTTAAACTGCAAATACTACCGAAAACTGGCCTAAAGGTTTACGCACTGGCAAGAATGAGGCAGGGAGATCTCATCGTGGCATGAAGTTTGAATACCATTTGATTCCTGAAGCCACAGCTGAAGGTCTCCCAACCCGGCAACATTACTTACATGATTTTCCTGCACATTTTTATAATCATCCTTCTCGTAACCTGTAATGTTAGCAATGGCTAGATAGCTTTTGCTCATTGAATGGCAACTTCAGGTTGCAATTTTCTTACTTTAAGATTCAACTATGGTGGTGCAAAGGGTGGCAGAGGGTGCTACAAAAGAATGTTGATATAACCTATAATTATGGTCTTCACTCAATTGAAAAAAGCACAATCCAGACCAGGTGTTTCAATTGAATATGTAGGCGATGAGCGCTTTATCGTGTAGTGGGTCGGATCAATAACAGATCCACAGTCCTCATATTTTTTTTTTTTCACCTTGTCCGTCTGCCCATCTCATCCTCCTTTCAGCTGCAAACCCTGCATCCTAGCAACCAACCGGCAGCTTTCACACACAACTGCCTTGCGGTCATAACCCTTGATGCTGCTTAGAGGGTTCGTGGAACACTTCAGTGGTGTTTGAAAAACCCAGCTAATATTGTGGGAAAGAAAAATAAAGGCCAGGTTCCCCCTTTGTATTAAAGTGTGCAGTGCTTGCTGGTAGCACCATCCTCAATCCCAAGCATAGTTTATTGAGGTGGGGAAGGGTCCCGGCGACGAGGAGAGGCTGCAGTTTAAAATGTGCATGGTACACATACATTGCTGTCCTTCATAGGAGGCTGGCTAGGCTTGTGGTTGGGCCGTTCTGAGCTTGGAACTGTACCGGAGGAGGTCCATCCGTCCACTGAAAAACACAGAACTGAGTATTACAACAGTAGTGCAAAATAATGGTAAACGCTTCTCACAAAAACATCACACAAACTACAGCATGAAAAAACCAGTGGCATGCAGCATGTCTTGATTGAGAGAACATTGCAATCAGATGCATGCACCTAAAATGTACAGCTTCAAAACAAAGAAGCAAATTTCCACTTTTAGAGCATGGGCAAAGCTGTGGTATCGAGCACAATATTAAAAGTTACTACAGAGTTCAAGTTCAGTCACCTTTTCAGAAATAGATCTACTAGTGCTGAATATTTTGATACAGCAATTTAGAAACCAGGCTCGCATGCTGTTCAAGTCAGCTGGCAGTCTAGAAAGAGCCAATCCTGAGCTGAGGAAATGATAAGCAGCTGGGTCGACAGCATCCTCTTCCCTTACCTGCATGTGGGATTTGTGTTAAGGGACAGATTTTACACTGCACATACCTATGATGACATTATTCCTGATGCATATGATTACTCTTGCAGAGAAATCATTTGAACCCCTTGTCTCCCCACCAAAAAAAAGCACTGGCAGCAAAGCACATTGTCTCACGCCACCTTGTGACACTTGTGCTTCACCAATGATATCTAGCTCTGACAAACCTGTCTCATTCTCATTCCCAACTAGATCAGAATCAGACAGCTCAATTTGTCTGCCTAGAGCAATTGCCACAGGCTTAGGGGTTCTGTGCATTAAGGGAGAGAACCTCCCGATACCCCATTAGTGGTTGATCTACTAAGAGCAGTTTAGCTGTCCCTTGAGATTGCGTGCTCTGCCTTTGATTAAGTGTTACGTTCTGAGTTAATCTGACTGCTCTCAAATCCAGAATGTTCGTGCGCAGGCTCAACTATTTCGATCACAATACCTTGAATGTTAACTCCTGAAGGTGAGCAGCACAGACTTGAACTAGAGTGATGCCTCATTCAAAGTAACTGCTATCTAAGAGGGTGAAAGAGCTCCCCTTTCTTCTCAAGGCTTCTAGAGTCAAGACTTCTACCATTACAAACCTGTCACCAACTGAATTTCGAGACAGACCTTGTCCTTTTACCCCATGAAACAGATTCCACTCGAGACTTGGTTCTTATTAAAGAAGTCTGAATCTTAAATGAGACTGGGGTGCTAAGAACAAGATAAACATCAGCCTCACTAGACAGAACAGACCTGGCTGGCTGAACCAGATTGTCTAACAAAAGTATAATCTCTTCAACAGACCAAATGCTTTCTGGAGGAGGAAAGGCTTTATAATACCAGTGTTCAAAATTACACCCATGTGTCGAATATTTTACACTAATTTTGAGATTGAACCAGAAAGCCTTTTTCCCAATGATCACCCCGACTGCTACAAAATAGTGATTGTAACCACTAGACATTTGCACACGAAAGAACGTGAACTGGCAGCGATGGGCCAATGATCTAGATATGGCTAGATGAAAAGAGACTGTCTTCTCAAATGATCTATAACTTCCACTATGATCTTGGTAAACACTCTGGTAGCAGTAAACGGTAATACCTTGAATTGAAACTGGAAAACGCCAACTGAAAACCTCAGACATTACCTGTGAGAATGGATAATGGGACTGTGGAAGAGGATAACCTGGAAATGTGAGACGTATTTTGGGCTCGTCCCTGAAGCTCAATTTGTTTTAAAAAACTCAGAACCAAACCAGGTCACAAACCCCACTCCACTCGTGAAGTCTGAATATATGCATCCTTTCCCTTTTAGAGAGGGCAGCACCAACTCCATGTCACCCGTCTTACACAGCACCACTACCAAAGGCACAGGGTGGTGAGGACGATCAGTGACTAATGCCCATCTCCTGCTTGTTTTACAAGACTTGAAGCCAAAGTTTTTGGGCTAGACAAAGCGTCTGTTGGAGTCATGGAAAAAATGAATTGACATTAAAGCACACAAAGCATCTTATGTGGTAATATCACTTCTTGTGGAGGTAGGACTGAGAGATGACACTGCTAATACTATGCTGACACCATTAATAGCAGTGATGGAGAGTATGATGAAACATTTTGAGATGTAGTCTGGGGGTGTTATCCATCAGAAATTACTTATCTTAACTATTTAAAGTAACAATACGCTGTAACCACTAAAAGTATTTTTTTGCACCAGTACCCTTTGCTATTCTACAGCACAACACAGATGTGTGGCTTTATTTAACCATGCTTGCAAATTTAATTTAGTGGGAGATTAATTTGTGGATCAGAAACATCAAATATGGGGTATGGTTGGGAGCAAAAGAAATCGGCAATACCAGACCTACACTATTTTACATATGATCATAAATTTACCCACCCATCAGCTATGCCCTCCCCCCACTCTTTTCTAACCATCCAATGAACAATCTGCAAATCTCAATCAGAAAATGTTTAATGCTTAAATGGATGGAATGAAATGCATATCTGACAACAGTATTCAAGTACCTTTAAAGAATCAGGAACGGAATTGATATACCAAAAAGACTTGCTTGTTGTCTGATACAACATTAACCTACCCATGCTAGATTGGAAGATACCTTTAATAGGGTGAAAGTTCCCCATTATGGTGGCAGTCTGTGGAGTTGCGAAACCTTGTCACCTTTTGCTTTAAACTTGTGTGAACTGTACTGAGGGGTTTACCAAAGAGGCGGAAGGCAAGGACAGTGTTAGGACTCTCAGTCTTATGTCTAACCACCGTCAATTACAGCAGCGCTGTCCTTCACTGTGGCGGTCCTTATATCTTCCTGTTAGCTATTGGTTGTGTCAGTCTTTGTTGCGTGCAGTGCTTGTGACTTAGTTTTGTCCAAGTGTTCTAGATTCTGAACTAGAGTGTTAATGCGTTTTTGTTTTGCGTCCGTCCATGAAGAAAAAAGAAAGCAGACCTTTCAAGAACTTGGGAATGTGGGGTTTGTGTGAGGTAGGCAATAACCACAGACTTAACATACTGACTAGAACTTTGAACCCTGATCTTGCCATTAGTATATAAGACACCCTCCGAATCGTTTAAGCACAGTCAGTAACAGGGCAAGTTCGAAAGCTTGGTGTACCGTGATAAGGTTGTGTTCTGGAAGACTGCAGGCTTCAATGTGATCCTGAAGAAGCTGCTGGGAAAAGTTCTGATGCATCTGAGCTGCCTCGTGAGCATCGATGGTGTTACCACAGGCTTTGTTCAGATCTAGGAGCAAAAATAGAAGAGTCCAAATGTGACTATAATGAGAATAAGAAGGGTACATTAACACAACAGGCAGACCAGTCATTGGCATAGCCCATCACTCCCTCTGCATAGAAAGTAATATCCAGTTTATTTGTGTTTTTTAAAAGTTTGTTATATAGTAATCACTTGCCACAACATTTTGCAAGAACCCACTGTGAGTCCCTGTCTACTTATCAGTGCAGGACTAGGCCAATAGGTGTGGCCGCAAGAGTGTTCACCTAATGATATCATGGTCCCTGGCCTCCATTCATTGCTACTAATATTCTGGTTCAAGAATTAAAAGAGGGCACATAACGCAATCACTTTACCATTAAAAAGTCTTAAAGAATAACCATTGACAGACCTGGGCTAGTCAAAGTGAGGGTCCCTTTCTTTAAACAAACACAGTAATCCCATTATTCTAGCCACCAGAATGGCATGACTTGACTTTTGTAATTAAATCTTCCTAGGTCTCCCCAAAAAAACAAACTACTAGTTATAATATCTCCAAAATGCCTCTGCTTGATTACTGTTGGATATTAAAGAATTCGCCTCAATCTACTCTCACCTTAGGGTCCCCTTTGACAAAAGATACCTATTCAAATACCTCTGCATCTACTATTGTGTGGTCCATATATAAGCTTATTCATATTTGCAGGATCTGCTCCACAGATACGACCCTTCAACTTCAGTAATCCACAGCCATGTTACTAGTGATTTCTCACTGTCTAAGCGCCAGACTTGGCGGCGGCTTCTTTGGCGGACAGCAACTGCCTGGAATACTCTACAGATGCATCTCATCAGCACCATTTCTCATCTAGAGTTCAGGAAACTTCTAAAATGTCCTCTTTTCAAACTTTAACCATCCTTTTTCTTCTCACAGCAACTGTATACATATCACAATGGCAGAGTACCTATACGGGTTAATAGTGCACTCTATAAGCATGCATATCAAATCGTGGCTACCCAATGCCAACCGAGTGATGAGAAAAGATGGACCTCGTGAAAAATAGGGGGGCGCAAAGATTATAAAATACATTAACAAACCATGCCACATACCCGTTCTGAACAAAACAATATAAGCTGCAAAGGTATGCCTTTTCCACACTTCTTGCAAATGGCCAAATGATCATTTTCAATGGCGGTCACCTTTTTGAAAGTCTAACAAACTGAAGTAAGTACTTCTACTGCATTTACAAATTAAAATTAAGAGACAATGTCAAAAGTTATGATCAAGCATGGTACAGCACATTCTTATACAAAACCGTGGTAGTTAAAAAGACCATTAGCAATATATTTCTCTGCAAAGTTGGACCACCAGCTCAGATGGATACCAGGACGGATGTTTAAGACAAAGGGTATTTTTTAATTTAATTGTTACAAAGTGTCATTGAGCCCAGAGTGGTTTTCAATTGTGTAAAAGATTATCTGCCTCAAGACCCTGTAAAATCAAAGTTATAACACAAAAGGAGGTCCTCATTCCCTATGAACAAACAGTTTGAGGGTTAAAAAACAAATCACGGTGTAAGGGGTACGTTTGGAGACATTCGTACGCGTGGTTACAAATCCCGACACATACAGGATAATTTAGTTCCAAAATCAACGAATCAATCTAGCTAGGGCCATTCTAACATTTTCTTAATTGGGTACTGGAAAAAGCCTTGCTGAGAAAAGTGTAGAATAACAAAGTACCAGATTCGCCGGACAATTTTAACTCCACCATCCAGGCTGTCTTTACAAGAACCCGGATAAACATGAAATCTGGAAACAAGACATCCCTGCAGACTACCACAACCTACTGTCTCACATGGATGCTTAGTCTGAATGAGCCCAGTAAAGAAAAGGTGCAAGTCAGTTTTGTTTAAAAAAATCTTCTAGTTTGAGTCTATTCTTTTTTTCTAAACCGGCTTCTCTGTACTAATGAACGTTTTTTTTTTTTTTAAATCTAGCCCTGTAGAATTTTAAGCTTTACCATTACCGCCTACTATAGAAAGGTTCTTTTTTTGTCAACATAATATTATCAATCATATTAAAAACACCTAATCCTACCCAATGTATTTTCAACCTCTTAATTATCTCTTCCTTTGGTTTGACCTCCCCCCCCCCCTTTGCCCCACAAAGCATTTCAGAAGGCCTTCAAAAAAGAACTAACTTTTAACAAAAAAGCTAAATCGAGCCTTCAAATACACAAGCTTAAGCAGAGACAGATGTCTTAACTACCTCTCAGTAGAGCGGAGGACCACAGCTGAACAGACATGTCGGGTATCTTGCTTGCAAGCTGCATGGCTGGTACCACCATGTTGTTGCTCTCCTGGTAAGGACAAAGACATGAAAATAGTTTGGTATACTGTAGCTTACTTTTGGCTCACCATGGATACAAATGCACGTCACAAATGGCAAAAGTTAAATTGGCTACTACAGCTACCTATAGATCTACCCACAAGTGTGGATGTTTGAGATGGAAAGCTGGTCACCTCGACATGTTTACAGCCAAACACGCATTCAAGTACAGTATACCTATCAAGCCCTCAAATTGCAACAAGCGGTTTGAAAGGAGAAAAAAAAACATGCAGATGGTGGACAATTTATTTTTAAATCTGCCGAATCTTTACACCCAATATTAACTGTGAATGTAAACACTTTGTTAGCCCACCATGAAAATCTAGGATGTCAGTTTTCCACTCAATTGTGAGCAAAAGTAAAACGGAGAGAAAAGACTGGAAAATTAATTGTAATCTGGGCGTCTTTTTAGTTTCTACTATCACATCAGTCTGTCGGCTCTTGCCTGCCTAAATGACGAGAATTTGGCAATAGAATGTTGAGGAACCAGGATTTATGGGCACACCCAAATTTCAACAATGTGACAGAACCAGACACATATAGAAAGAAAATAGTCGATTCAAAACGGGTGTTTATTTAGACCATCTTTAACACTTAAATACATAAAATGAATTATTGAATACAAATTTGTTATAAAACCATTCCAGCTAAAACCATATCTATAACCACAACAGGTAGCTTAAAATTTCATAAAATAAGCGCGCCAATAAAATACTCAAACATTTACAAACAATTCATTCACATACCGTAACAATTGCCCAAACTACAAGATACAGCTATAAATTGCTTTAACTATACATTGGCCACTTGCCACCTTCTCTAATTCCATACGTTTGTAAAATAGGTTTCAGAAATCATTTACGGTGTCCTAAAAATCACAGACAAACTTAGTAAAATGTGCATTAGTTCCCCTTTCATATTAAGACCACATTTACAGATTTTCTTCTTTAAAAAAAAAAAAAAAAAGCCTTGCACTTGAGAAAGTAAAATCGGATTAATACCACATCTAAATTTCAGGCTCGGTCTTAGACATGCCTTTGGTCAATGTGAGAAAGTGCCATCTTTCTTGCATGGTATGCCCCCACTTTTTGCTGAATTGCTGAATGTACTTTGACTGAGTGTGCCCTGGACTCCTGCCAATCAGGTGTCCAGGGCCTATGTTCCTTCCCTAAACACACAAAACCCAAATTGGCAAACCCTGGCCACATGTCAGCCCCTGGCAAATGGTACCCTAGGTACCCAGGGCCTTGTGATCAGGGAAGGCCTCTAAGGGCTGCAGCACTCATTGTGCCACCCTTAGAGGCCCTGCATATACACACACAGCCCTTGCAGGCTGGGTGTCTGGGTGCAAGACAAAACAAAGTCGACATGGCACACATCCCTGTGTGCCATGCCCATCACCTACACTGCCATGGCATATATCAGCCACCACTCTAGCTGGGTGCCTTATGCCAATGGTGTGGGCACAGGAGCAGGAGCCCTGTGCCCCTACAGTACCCAGGTTCATTCCTGAGCACTGTAAGTGCAGTGCTGCCAGCTAAGAGTATATGGTGCTGAGAGCTGCTCAAACACGAACTCCACAGCACCATAATGGCAACACTGAAGACTGAAGTTTGGTATCAAACTTCTCAGCACATTAAACCCAGACTGATGCCAGTGTGGGATTTAATGTACCAAGCACCCCAGAGGGCATCTTAGAGATGCCCCCTAAAACCTAACCTACAATCCACGTCTGTTCTGAGGCTGCCTAGGCTGCCACACAGCAGACATGTTGCTGGACCCCTGGGTAGGAGAGCCCCTGCTCTCCTGGGCCTGCAACAATGCACATCCTGAGTGAGGTGCTAAATATCCTCCCTCAAGACGGGCAGGGGGAAGCTTCAAAGGCATGCCGTCTCTGTGCGCTTCCCCAGGTCACTGCAACCCCCCACTCTGGCAGGAAGCTTGGCCGGAAACCCCAAATAAGGACAGGGGATGTGCCAGCCTGCCAACCCCACCCCTCAGGTGGGGGAGGCGAGGTGAAGCACATCTCCGGGCTCTCGCCATCTTGAAGATGGGAAGCCCTACCCTATCAGGATTAGGCTACTGCCCCCCTCCCACAGGAGAGAGGCAGGATAGGGGGTGTACCCACCACAGGACAGGGAGCCATTGGTCCCTGCCCTTAACCTACCTGTAACGCCCCTAAATCTAGTATTTAGGGGAACCCTGAACCTTCCTTCCCCAGATTCCAAAATCCGAAGGAGAGCTAGAAGAAAGAAGACCTGCCCTGCAGCTGCTAAGAAGAGGAAGACACAAACTGCTTTGTCCCCAGCCCTACCGGCCTGTCTACCCTCGAACCTGCTGCTGCTCCAACCCGGCATCTCTTGTGGCCAGCAACCTCACAAACCCCGGAGGACCTGGCTACCATTTGACTCTAAGCCCCCTGGGACTCCCAGGAGTAGAGGCTCTACTCAAAATCTACTTCCAATCCTTGGCAGCAGCCCGGAACAGCGAACCCAGCACACTCTGCACCAGCCAAGCCTGGCCTGTGCCGGAGTGAACAAAGACCACGAGGACGACCTCACGGCGACTGTGACCTAGAGTCCGGCACCCAAGGACCTCCCTCCACACACCTGAAGAAGCCTGCAGCCTCAGAACAAGGTGCCCCCCCAACCGCGATCAACAGAGGGTAAGATTTCCCGACACCAAAAGGCACCCCTGCACCCCGCGGCCCCCTGTGCCCAATCCCGGGGTACCTACCTATCCTCCAACTACCCAACTTACCTCTCGAAGTGGTGGTGGCACCTGAAGAATCCTCGTCCCCGAGCTTGCAGTCTTTTTCTAAACCGGAGATTTCCTATTGAAATCAATTGAGCGCCCAAAGGCTCAAAAGCACCCTGCACCCAGCCGCCCGAGTGGCCCTGGCAGTGCAACCTCTACACCTATCTACTTCCCCACTTGCCCAGAGTAAGTGACCAGGAGCCCAGCTCCCACAGCCACGTGGCCTGCTAGTCAGCAGCCACGAACCAAGGCACCCCTATCCCTCATAGGATAACATTGGGCCTAACTCTCTCTGCACCCGGCCGCCCTAGTGCCGCTGGGAGTGAACCAACTGTACCTACCTGACCCTGGGGGACCCCTGAGTCTATGCCCAGAACCTCAACTCTGCTAGTCGAGTACTTACCTTTAAACCGATAACTCAATTTTCTTCATAGGGTAACATTGACTGGCTTTTTCCTGAAATTTCTTATAAGTGTGGACTTTTCAAAACTAAAAATATTCACCAAAAATCAGCCGAGTAACGAAAACGAAAATACTCACCTGCTCTTAGGTGAGCTCCCAGTGCTGGATCTTGGTGCCCAGCACTGACTCTGAAAACTACTTACAACTGTACTTACCAGTAACCTAATTTTCTTCCATAGGAAATCATTGACAGTTTTTCTGTGAAATTTCTTTTAAGTGTCAATTTCTGCAATCTTTAAATATTCTTTAAAAATCGTATAATATCTGAAAACGTAATTACTTGCCTGTTTTGGATAAAGGTCCCAATACTGAGTCTAGGCACCCAGTACTGGATTACAAAAGTAACGAGAACATACTATACCTGTAACTTGAATTTTCTGCCATAGGGAATCATTGACTGTTTTCTATGAAATATTTTCTAAGTGTCAACTTTTAAAATAGCAAAATAGTGTTTAAAAATCATCACAGTAATTAAGTCGACTTTTATCACTTGATTCCAAGTACTGACCCAGGACTGAATCTAGGATCCAGTCCTGGAATTCCAAAAGTAATCCTAAAAGTAATCTGTGGCAAATAACACGAAACTTCCATTGAACTCAATGCATTATTGTGTTTAAAATAGTGTTGCCTATTGCAACCACTTGTAACTGTTTACAAAAGTCATTTGCATATTGCAAAAGTATTTATATAAAGCATCTCATTCGGAGAAGGAATATGCTACTTACCAGTATGCATCTGTTCTTGGCATGTAGAGCTGCAGATCTACACACTTTTGCATAGATCGCCATCTGGTGTTGGGCCCGGATGTTTGCAGTTGTTTTTCCTCTTGGAAAGTCTTTGGAAGTCACGAGGTCGGTGACTCCTCCCTTGGATCGTATTGCGCATGGGCTTCGGCTCCATCCTCAGATTGTTTTTCGCCAACAGGGAAAGATGGAGCGTAGTAATAACAGTGAAGAAACCCATGTGTGTTGTATCTAAATAAGATAGACTGGAACAGATACAGGTAGCCGGGTGGGCGTGTGTAGATCTGCAGCTCTACATGCCAAGAACAGATGCATACTGGTAAGTAGCATATTCCGTTCGAGGCATATGAGCTGCAGATTACACACTTTTGCATAGACCATATAGCAGTTCCCAACCTTAGCGGCGACCACCGGTATCAGTTGCAGTGGTTTGAAATAGTGTTTTTAGTACAGCCTGGCCCACAGTAGCTTGTTGCTTGGTTTGCACATCTACACAGTAATGTTTAGTGAAAGTGTGTGGTGTTGACCAGTTAGCTGCTTTGCAGATATCTAATGGGATGTTCCCTAGAAAAGATATAGAAGCCCCTATCTTTCGTGTAGAGTGGGCTTTAGGGGGGGAACAGATAGCGTTCGTTTTGCTTTGTGGTAGCAAACCTGGATGCATTTTATAATCCACCCAGCTATCCCTGATTTTGAGATGGGGTTGCCTTTGTGTGGTGGAGAGAAAGAGACAAATAGTTGTTTGGTCTTTCTGAAAGGTTGTGTTCTTTGGATATAGTAAAGTAAGGCTCGTTTGACATCTAGCGTGTGTAGAGCCCTTTCTGCAACAGTTTGAGGTTGCGAGAAAAATACCGGTAATTCTACCGATTGGTTTAAATGAAAAGGGGAAATGACTTTAGGTAGGAATTTTGGGTTGGTACAGAGAACCTTGTTCTGGTACATTTGGAGAAAAGGTTCTTGTATGGTAAGCGCTTGTATCTCACTGACCCTTCTAAGGGAAGTGATGGCTACAAGAAAAGCTGTTTACCATGTGAGAAATTGCAGTTCGCATTTATGCAAAGGTTCGAAGGGCGGTCCCATTAGCCTTGTGAGAACTATATTTAAGTTCCACACAGGTGAGGGTGGTACTCTGGGGGGAATTATTCGTTTTAGGCCTTCCATGAAGGCTTTAATGGCAGGCACTCTGAAAAGTGATAGGTGCTGCCTGTTTTGTAGGTAAGCGGCAATTTCTGCGAGGTGTAGCCGAATGGATGTATATGCTAGGTTACACCTTTGTAGATGGAGAAGTAGCATATGATGTGTTGTATAGACACGTCTAGAGGATTGATTGTGTTGTTATGGCAATAAACAACAAATCTTTTCCACTTGGCAGCGTAGCAGGCTCTAGTGGTAGGGCGTCTAGCTTCTCTGATGACGTTCATACAGTCAGGGGGAAGGTTAAGGTATCCGAATTCTAGGATCTCAGGAGCCAGATCGCAAGGTTGAGCTGAGCTGGGTCCGGGTGCCTGATCTCTCCATGGTTCTGGGTTAGGAGGCATGGTGAGAGGTGCAGCTTTGGTGTGGTACTACCGAGAGTTCCAGCAGTGTGGAGTACCACGGTTGTCTGGCCCATGTTGGAGCTACTAGGATCAGTGTGAGGGAATGCTGTTGTAGCTTTTGCACCACTAATGGAATTAGTGGGAGAGGTGGAAAGGCGTACGCAAATTTGCCTGACCAGTTCATCCATATCGCATTGCCTTTGGACAATGGGTGTGGGTATCTGGCGGCGAAGCTTGGGCATTTTTTGTTTTCGTGGGTGGCGAACAGGTCTATCTGCGGATGCCCCCACATCTGAAAGAACGGGAGAAGAACCTGTGGGTGAAGTTCCCACTCGTGGATCTGCTGCGTCTGTCTGCTGAGCAGATCTGCCATGGTGTTTTGGACTCCTGGTACATGCTGGGCCAGGAGAAAGATTTTGTGTGGAATTGCCCATCTCCATATGCTCTGTGCTAGTTGAGAGAGCTGTGGAGAGTGTGCCGCCTTATTTTTTTAATGTAATACATGGCCGTCATGTCTGTGCGAATGAGGACTGCCTTGCCTAAAATCTGTGATTGAAAGGATTTTAGGACTAGAAAGATTGCCAGTAACTCCAGATGGTTGATGTGGAGTAACTTTTGTTGCGGCGTCCATGTGCCCTGCACTGTGAGGTGTAATAGATGAGCTCCCCAGCCGGAGAGCGATGCGTCTGTTAGGATTATTTGTGGAACCGGGTCCAGGAACGGTCGACCTCTGGAAAGATTTGTGGAGTTCCAATACTGCAGAGAGCGATGGGAGCGACCGTCTACCAACACCAGATCTGTCAGTTGCCCCTGGGCCTGGTTCCATTGGCGCGCTAAGCACTCTTGTAGTGGATGCATCTGGAGTCTTGCGTGAGGCACTATGAAAATGCAAGAGGCCATCATCCCCATCAGTTGCATAAACACTCTTGCTGGAAGGGAGTGTTGAGGTATGAATCTTTGACGCAAAGCCTGAATGCTTGCAATCCTGGCCGGATTGGGGTAGACTATGGCATTTGAGGTGTCTATGGTGGCACCGAGGTATTGCTTTATGTGGCTTGGTGTTAGCTGCGACTTTTGGTGGTTCACCGTGAAGCCTAGCTGGTGAAGTAGTTGAATTGTAGTGGCGGTGTGGTGTACACATTGGTTGTGTGGCTTTTATCAGCCAGTCGTCCAAATATGGGAAGACGTGAATGTGCTGTCTTCTGAGGTGTGCCGCCACTACCACTAGGCACTTGGTGAATACCCTTGGTGCTGTTGTGACCCCGAATGGGAGCACCTTGAACTGGTAGAGTTGCCCGTCCACTACAAATCTGAGGTACTTTGTAAGCATGGTGTACCGGAATGTGAAAGTATGCGTCTTTCAAGTCCAGTGTGGTGAGGAAGTCGTTCTGGGAGAGGAGCGGAAGTACCTGCTGAAGCGTTACCATGTGAAAATGGTCTGAATGTATGTATGTGTTTAGGTGCCGGAGATCTAGAATAGGTCGTAAAGTCTCGTCCCTTTTTGGTATTAGAAAATATAGGGAGTAGATCCCTAAATTTTGCTGATATACGGGAACTTGTTATATTGCCTGTTTTTGTAGGCGGGAGATTACCTCCTGTTTTAGTAATGTGGAACGTTCTTGTGACATTGGGCGTTGCCTGGGTGGAATGTTTGGGGGGGTAGATGTCAATTTGAGGCAGTACCCTGAGCGAATAATTTGGGTCACCCATTTGGCTGAGGTGATGGTCTCCCAGACCTGAAGGAAATTTTGTAGTCTGCCCCCGACCGGAGTGGGATGGTCTGGAGGGAGCGGCTGGGGGGAAGTCATTGGGTAGGCGGTGTGGCAGAGCGGGCGGTATTTGTTTTGCCTCTGCCTCTATTGTTATTGCCCCTATAGCCGCCTCTTTGATAACCCCTTGTGAAGGGGGACTTGTAGGAAGTGGACGCGCTATCTGAGGAGTAGCCTCTAGCCGTACTCCGAAAGGAAGAGCGGCGAAAGGAGCGCCTAGGAGGGTGTGACTGCAGGGCTCCCATAGATTTCGCCGTATCAGTGTCCTTCATTTTCTCGAGGGCCTCATCTACCTTTGGGCCGAATAGGTGTTCTTGGTCAAAGGGATGATTTAGGATGGAGGCCTGTACCTCAGGTTTGAAACCTGATATTCTCAGCCAAGCATGGCGACGGAGGAGGGTGCTAGTGTTAATGGCCCTGGAGGCTGTGTCTGCTGCATCTAAGGCACAGCGTATTGAGGTGTTAGTTATAGTCTTACCCTCTTGAATTAATTCATTGGCCCTATTTTTGTATCTTTCTGGGAGGTGGTGCATTATGGTTTCTAATTCATAATAATGCGCCCTATCGTATCTGGCCAATAGCGCTTGGGTGTTGGCGATACGCCATATATTAGCTGCCTGTGACACAGTACGCTTTCCTGACGCGTCCAGTAGCTATGACTGTCAGGTGGTGGTGCTTCGCCTGACGCCTGGGAGTTTGACCTTTTCCGTGCAGTGGAAACCACTAGGGAATCTAGTGGCGCTGGCCCTTTGATATAGTCAGGATCTGTGGGGGCAGCTTTGTACTTTTTTTCTCATTTATGCCTAGTTTTTATTGTGATCACACTGGTTTGTTAGCTTTATTTATTTTTGTAATGACTCGTTGGTCGAATGGTCTGAGTATTTCCTAAATTAAGGTCTATATCAACATTTACAATGCAAATGTCATTCGTAGATTTTTCAAGCTAACCATGGAGTTACAGTACATTCTATTATGGTTATAGAATTATATTGACCTCCTAGTTCTTAGCCAGATACTGCATTAAATCTGTTCCTGGTATGAAATAACACTCAGATGACAGTCATATGCTGATACAACACATATGTGTTATTTATTTCCTTACAGATATCCTTTCGGAGTTGTGGAAGGCATATAGCGAAACCGTGAGTGTATCGGTTAACTACACCTGAGGTTAGGATAAGCTTTAGTAAGCTTATACCGCCAAGGTGGATTTTTTGGTTAGGTCCTGAAGAAAGCTTTGTGAGTTACACACAATAAGCTGAAACATGTCGACCAAGATGATCTCAATAGGATGTATCTGACCCACTTATAGTCAGTATTACACATCCTTCACTGTTTTTAAAAACGTTCAGGCTTCATCACAATTAAATATATCGGTGGATGAATCTTGACATTTTAACTTTCTCACTTTTCACTAGTAATCACTACCCCTTTAGTCTGACTTTGCTGCTCCGCCTTAACATAGCGTTGAAGCACACTGGAGGTACACAAGGTACCCCCAGGAGAACCCCATGATGAAGCATGTCACTAACTATGTTGGCGAGTGAGGGTTCCATAGGAACATCAGATTGATTTGCAGTTTCATTCATCTATTTTATGAACCACCAGTTTTGTTTATATCTAACTTATGCCTCTGCCAAGCCTCTGGGGACTGTGGACTCTGTACACCCTGTACCTATTTGGGAACAGTATATACAGAGCCACTTTCTCACAGTCAATTATCGAAGTACGGAAATGTTTCCTCCTGCATCAACAAGCCCATCAGGGGGGATACAAATTCCTGGTTTCAGAAACAACTCAGGTCACCATCCCTGGCTTTATCTTTGTTCAACTTTCTAATCTCAGCATACTAACATTTGATAATCATACCCAATAGCTTTTTATTTTCAGTTTCTTACATATATCTTCAATCCTTGTCCTGGCCAATCTTGCCCAATATAATTCACTTCCTAAAATGTAATTCTTTAAAATTGACGATATTTTTAGGAGCTCCGTTGTTTCTAATCAAGACCAGAATTTTAACGTTTCTGCTAAAGCTAGCTAACTCCATGCTGTTAGTAGCCCTGTTTCAATCCTGATGGCCTGGATCATAGTAGAAGGTGGTAAAGAAAGTCATCTTTTTAAAAATCTACCCTTATGCAGATTACCTCCACACCATATTGGAACTGTGGCTTAATCATCCTTGGGTATGCCATCAACACTGGTCTTAGAGAGGCACCTCCATACATTTTTATCAAATTTCTTGAGTCTCCCTACTGAAGAAAGCTTTTGCCTGCAGAGAAACAATATGCTCTTTCCATGATAACACAAAGCTTCCTAGACTTAAAAAGTATAACTTAACGGTCTCAATTTTAACATTTTTTGAAAACCATTTAAACTTGGATTTCTTGTTCCCAGATGTTAGCACTTTTGTTTTCTCCAAATTAATCATTAGTTTTTTCTTATCACAATAATCCGAAAAACTCATCTAACTTTCTCTGTAGACCAATTTCTGTTACATACCAGATCGTCTGCATAGAGGAAACAACTGATATGCGAACCATTCATTTTGGGGCTGAGACTGTTAGATAAATCTAATAGTTTTTGGTAGATCTGCCAAAATTGTAGCAAACAGTATAGGTGCAAAAACGCAGCCTCGTCTGTGGCCATTTCGGATATCTATTCTCTGTGAGACAGAACCATCAACAACCAGTTCCACCTGGCCCCAATTACCTCTATGCAACTCCTGCCAGGTAAAAGGTAACCCATGTGGGATACCGTAGTTTTAGTGCTTTCCATAACAGGGCCCGATCAACTGTATTGCGTACTGAGCGGACATCTACAAAACAGCGGTATAGTCCTTCATGTTGCTCTAATGATTTATTGGCTATAGCCCATAAACGAATGCAGTGGTCTGCTGTGGAAAGTCCCCTCTTTAAACCACCTTGCTCTATTTTCTTAAGAACCTCCGGAAACTCCTAACCATATTTGTGGGATACCTCTTCACGTTATCTGCAAAGATGCATCGCTGTCAACTACACTTACATTGACAAAGTGTAGGATGCTGGCTCAGCATATACTATACCAAAGCAAGGAATAGTGTGCACAGAGTCCAGTGGATCCCCAAAGGCTAACAGAGGTGGAAGTAGATAATACCTTACTCTTTATTTGTGGTAGTGTGGGTGAGCAGTAAGGCTTTATCAGACGGTAGCGTTAAGCATTTATAGTACACACTCAGGCTAGAAATGATGTCAAACACTCACTTTTCTGATAATACAGTAGAATGCAGTTGAATGTAGATACAGGTAGTGCTCACGAGCAGGCCACAAGGGGGGTTAAAGTAAGCACACAAAGTGCACCCACAGCGGCACGGGATAGCCGGGTGCAGTCTGGTGAAGGGTGCTGTTTTGGCGTTGGGTGCCCTATTTTCAATGGGGATTCTCCGGTTTCAACAAATACTGCAGGCTCGGGGACGAAGATCTTCTGGAGGCCACCACAAGGTGGAGAGGTAAGTTGGGATGCTGGGACACCGTTGGTTGGGCCACCCAAGGCTGTGGGACGTCGGGTGCAGGGGGTGTCTTCTGTCGTCATGATATTCTTAGTGGCTCCAGTCGCGGTAGTGGGGATCCTCCAGAAGGGGCTGCAGGCGTTGTTGGGAGACTTGAGGTACGTCAGGAATCACCAGATCGCAGGTCAGGGCCACCAGGGAGACCTCTTCGTGGTGTTGGGCCACTCGAACTCAAGCCGTGGTCGTCGGGTGCAGAGTGGAGCAGACTTGCGGATTTGGCCGGAGCCAGAGTCTGTGGGTGAGCAAATCCAGTGCTCACGGGAGACTAAGTCTTGGTCTGGGAAGGTAGGGCAGGTCTTCCTAGTTCTTGGCGGCTGCTGCCTGCAGAACACGCCAGGATGGCGGTGGAGCAGGTTCGACATGGGACAGGCTTTTTTTTTTTAGCTCAGCTTCTTCGGTCCTTCTCTCTTGTATGACGAGGCAATGTTCAAATACTCAATTTAGGGGTGTTACAGGTCAGGATCAACAGGTCCCTTCCATGGGGTGGGTACAGCCCCTATTATGCCACCCACCAGGGGGCATATTCCTCACTCTGGTTGGCTGGGTCCCCCCCATCTGCAAGATGGCAGGGATTGAGTTGCGCTTCACCTCGCCTCCACCACCCGAGGGGTGGGGTTGGCAAAGGTGGGCACACCTGGGAGCAGCAAATGGCTGGAGTAGCTCACAAAGACGGCAAGCCTTTTAAGCTTCCCCTTCGTGGACCCTTCCAATCCTGGGGAAGGAGGCTTGGCACCTCGTCCCAGGATGTGCATTGCTTCAGGACACAAAAACAGCAGGCTCTCGACCTTGGGGTCCAGAAATACTCAGCCAGGACACTAGACTTAGGTAGTTTTTCAGGGGGCATCTCTAAGATGCCCTCTGCGTGCATGTTTCATTAAACCCCACAGAAGCATCAGTGGGAGTTTAATGTGAAGAAGTTTGATACCAAGCATCCCAGTTTTCTGTAAAGCCATTATGGTGCTGTGGAGTTCTTAATGACAAACTGCCAGTACCATATACTCTTAATGGCATCACTGCACTTACAAAGTCTAAGAATTGGCTAAGAAACTGTAGGGGTACAGGGCTCATGCACTTGTACTCTCACCACTGGTATAGTGCACCCAGATAGAGGGGCAGCTGACCTACGCCAGAGCAGTGGATAAGGAAGCAAAAAGACACACAATTGATGGACGGAATGAAGAACAAATCAAAACATTCACCCCAAGAACATGGGCCCTGGGCACCTGTTTTGCAAGAACCCAGGACACACTCAGTGAAAGTACAGCAGCAGTTTAGCAAAAAGTGGGGGCAACCATGCAAAAAGAGGGCACTTCCGTACAGGTGTTCCACCCCAACCCCCCATCCCTGAGATTGACGGCCAGGCTCCAGAGTTCTTCCAATATGAACATCTAGGTCTCTCGTCAGGATGTATTAATATTCTGAAAGAAGCAAGGAGACAATCTACGAGGAAGTCATATGCTTTCAAATGTAAGCGCTTCTATCTATGGTGTACAGCCAATGGCCATAATCCAATACTTGGGCAGGAACAAGTTATTCTCCCCTACCTATTGTATTTGGCTAAATTAGGTCTCCAGTTAACTTCTGCAAAAGTGCACTTGGTGGCCATTACAGCTTATAGAAAATCGCCAACGCCGGTTTCTTCTTTTCAGATGCCAGTAGTTAAGGACTTCCTTGAAGGGTTAAAAAATGTCTCTCCTTCGGTTAGGTCTCCCTCTCCTCCTAGGGGGCTTAATATAGTCCTTTCTAAATTGATGGGTCCTCCTTTCGCACCCATTCATAAGCATCACTTCAGCACATGAAGTGGTAGGCCGCTTTCTTAGTGGCAATTACCTCTACTTGCAGTTAGCAGGATCCAGGTGCTATGTTCTAAAGAACCGTATCTCATTTCCCATGCTAACAGTGTGGCTCTGAGAACCCACCTTAGTTTTCTGCCTAAGGTTGCTTCGGATTTTCATATTAATCAGTCAACTACATTACCCACTTTTCTCCTGAACACTACCACCCCTCTTGAGAGGGCGTTGCATTATTTTGACCTCAAAAGCTTTCTAAAATTCTACCTGGATAAAACCAAGAGCATAAGAAAATCGGACCGCCTATTTGTGAATTATGGTCCTATATGCACTGGTCTTCCTTCCTCTAAGCAATCCATCTCTAAATGGATAGTGTCCTGCATTACCTTCTCTTATCAGTAAGCTAACAAGCAATGCCCTGGTGGACCAAAGGCTCATTTCACCAGAGGGAAGGCCACCAAATACAGCCCTTCTCAGAAATGTACCCATTGCAGAGATATGTAAAGCTGCTACATGGCGATTCATACTCACTTTTGCTCGCCACTACTGTCTAGATTCTGATACTCGGGCGGATGCTCAGTTTGGACAAGCCTCTTTAAGGAATCTGTTTGGATAACTTACCACCAGGGAGCAGCAGCTATACTGTTCGTCCACAGGATTCTGGGAATGGGCTTGCTACTCGAATCAGTGCTTATGACTATTGAGGAGTATCTCTTGGAAAAGAAGGATAAATTACTTACCTGTAATCCTAGTTCTCTTCCAGGGGTATACTCATCAAAGTCATAAGCTACCCACCAACCTCCCTGGACGAATACCATCTATAGTAGCACTCTGTCTCCTTAGTATCACTACACAGTGTAATATGCAGTAAAAAACAGACCTGACACCTGTGGGGCCTGATAGGAGTTTATTGGTCTTAAAGGCATGGCACCAGTTTTCGTCTGTTGTGTTTTATCTATGCAGCCTATGTGCCAACTGCTTGCTATTACTTACCTTTTTCCTTGAAAATAAAGGCTATGTTGAAAGAGTGAATGTTTCTATGTCACACACATTAAATAGATATGTGATAAATTTAAATGAAAAATACACGGCAATTTAGCTTATTTGGTGGATTAGGCTGCATGCTTTTGTTTGTGTGTGTGTGTGTATATATGTCCAGTTACCACTCCAAAGTGCATCCAGGTACCAAAAAAGAGACGGACAACTCCAATCAGCTGTTTTGCTTGCAGAGTTGGCGTTTAATGTTGCAATTTAGCGGTGCATTCCGTCAACGCGTTTCGGCCAACGCAGTGGCCTTGATCACATATATATATTTGTTTCATGGTACGGAGTGCTAGATTTGGGTTAAAAATACATGCCTATATATGGAGTAGTTTCTTACCTGTAACTCTAGTTCTGTAGTAGGGGTATCTCTGTTATAGTCATAACCAACCCGCCCTACTCCCCGGTGGATGAAAATGTACTATCCTGAATGCAGCAGGCCTGGCTTTATACATCTTCAAAAATAACTGAAAGTAACTGGCCTTTGGCTGTGCATCATGGGATACAGAGGGTCTCTGGAGGGTTCCTTAAAGGCACGGTATCCATTTACAGACACAATGGCAGCCTATGGGCCTTGTCTGTCCAACCCTTCCTCTCTATCATGAACAAGTGATCTTGGAGAAGGGGAGTTTCTCTATGTGTGAAAGTTAGCAAAATGATTAAATGTTATCTGGCTATCTTTTTCACTTCAGGATGAAGTACTGGCCAGTGTCGCCTTGTTGGTTTCAGGCTGCATTATTTGTCTTTTATTTTCTCTTAAGTGTCTATGCAGGATTGCAGAAGAGGACAACTTAAGAGACTATTTCTATTGAAGTGCTCCGGGGTCCACGCACATGGGCGGGACTATTCACATGATTATGACTATACACAGAGATCCCCCACAACAAAACTATTTTTGTATATGCCCAGGGTCCCCGCGCGAGAGCAAGACTATTCAGTGTTTATGACTTTGATGAGTATACCCCTGGAAGAGAACTAGGATTACAGGTAAGTAACTTATCCTTTTTAAAGACCCTGAACCAGAGTTTTAGACCCGAGCCGCCGATGAGGGCTTTTAACATGAAAGAGGGTCTTTATCAACTATTATAGCCTGTAGTAGAAGGTGTAGTAGAAGGCCAATAAGGCTATTAGAATATCACAAGGAAGAAACAAAGATACAAATTCCAATGCTGAAGCAGAAGGCTTACATCGGCCATCATTGACAAATGAGTGGTGTAAAAACATAACATGGCCTTACCCTGTGATTCCCGAGCACATAAAAAATATGACCCAGCAGCACCAGCGAGCAGGCCGTTAATCGATTCAAATCTTCTGCATTGGACATTTTGAGGGTTTCCCGCAGAAATCGCCTACCAAACAAGTTACAATTAGCACATTCTCTGTAGGACATACATAGTGATGCAGGCATAAATGGGTAAAAATAAATATAACTAAAGCTTTGCTGTTTCCCTCTATGTCATCTCCATTTTAGACTTCAAAGTACTGTGGAATACCTGATGAGATTACCTCCTGAAACCCTTAAACAGTTAGCATACTTGAGCACGAGTTCTTCACCAACCAACTCACAACACCAATCATGCCAAAAACAGTTCCGTAACAATTATTGTACACAGCAATAATGTAGGCCTGTTCCCCTGACACTCAGGTTCTGTCATAAGCTTACATCTGTCACACTCCGTGATTTCTCCCTGTTATAAACCTTCCTGGTGTCTACTATTGCCTAACCTCTGATGGCCCAAGATACCACTACGTCCCACCACCTCTTGCCATTATGTAGCAATTTAAAGCCCTTCACCGCTATTCATCACTAGATGACAATACACTTTTTTTTTTAAACAGTCCTTGTGAATCAACCCACTATGGAACACCAGGGCAGCTTCACTGCCACATTTTCAGTACTGTAGTAGCACTACAAGCACCCCCCCACCCAATGCTAGTGATAGTGCATAGTACCACTCACAACCACACACACATTGCTTTTAGACTATGATGATTTGTGGTGCCACATTCACATATTTAGTTATGTAAACATTGCAAGCCAATACATTACCACTAAAAAAAAAATGACAAAGGGTAGCAAGTACTCACTTGGCTTCGTTGTATCTTCCTTGAAAGAAGGAGAAGAGGCCTCTGATGTAAAACGCTGCTGCCCTGAGACAATGGGAGCTTAGGCGAAAAAAGGGATATATTGAAAACAGAGCCACTTGATGAATGTCACTGCAAGTGTAGCCTAATGCGTTCAGATGAACAGAGTGCCCTAGGTGCCCCAATTCTGGCAGCAATCTCAGCTTTTACCATGAAGTACCTAAAAATAAACTGCATTCATAAAGTGCAGCAAGAAAACAATATAAAGGAGCACTCTGATTTCAAGTGAATTCAATCTAAAAAGGCAACTTCTAGCCCTCATCAACTCCAAAGGAACACATTAGAATGTTGGAATTTGCAGGAGTGCTGACAGCTTTAATATCTGACCAATGATGGTGCCGGTCTACTGGAAACATTAGTAAATCAACACAGTATGTGCTTCTCCCCATGAAGTGTCAGCCAGTGACCACAGAAGAAAAGTAAGTCCATCTTGTGGGGCTTAACCTTCATATTTGACTATTGCGGACATTACATTAGTTCCCAATCAAAGGTACATGGTTTCTGGCAGGAGCAGCACGCACCATGTTTAAAAAAATATACACTGACTGCAACAGAAAACACAGTTGTCATTAAGACAAACCCAGAAGCCATGGCCAACACCAAAGGGTACACCACAACTAGTCAAACTGAGTTTCTCAACCTAGCACAACATTGGCTGAGATTTAGGACTGAAACTGACAACTGGGACTGCAAAAATAAACATAGCTTTTTCCAAGAAATATCTAAAAAACAAAAAAAAAAAATCAAAATGTCATCCTTCTTCACCCAAGCAAGCAAAGCTTTCATCCCTTTTTCCAGCAGTGTAATTAAGGTTTATTCAAACCTGACAGAAGCGAGAGTACAAGCAACAGTACGAGAACATTTGCATTCAATATTAACCCGCAACCAGTCACTCTCAAATCTACATGGATACAAGCAGAACTTGAGGTAACGCTGAACCGATTATGTCAAACCCAATGGACTGATGAAAACACTACTACATACCCCTGTCCTCATCCCAGGGACTGCGCTTAAGTAGAATGCAAATTGGTGTAAAATGTATTTTAAAAATCCACACCCATCTTACCTTACAGGGAAGTTGTGATCTGGGTTTATCCTTTCCAACAAACTGAACAGCTACAACACAAAAAAGAAAAAATATGTAAGAAAAGAGATGTGAAATAGCATCTGCGATGCTTGCTCCCAAGATTATCATGCAAGTATCAGAGAACCCGATGAATCAAACAAAAAAGTAAGCAGAGAGCTAAGGACTTTTTATTTACTTCAAAACAGACTTGTGAAAATGTTAACAAGTTTACGGCAGATCTTTCTTTTAAGAAGAAAACAGGCCATTGGGTAGACTGATGTTGCAAGTGGAAAACAAGACTGCCAGCAAGGAAAGTGTGGGAAAGTGCCATCTTTCTTACATGGTATGCCCCCACTTTTTGCTGAATTGCTGAATGTACTTTGACTGAGTGTGCCCTGGACTCCTGCCAATCAGGTGCCCAGGGCCCATGTTCCTTCCCTAAAACAAACAAAACCCAAATTGGCAAACCCAGGCCACATGTCAGCCCCTGGTAAATGGTACCCTAGGTACCCAGGGCCGTGTGACCAGGGAAGGCCTCTAAGGGCTGCAGCACTCATTGTGCCACCCTTAGAGGCCCTGTACCCTTACACACGCACACACACACACACTGCCTTTGCAGTCTGGGTGCAAGACAAAAACAAAGTCGACATGGCACACATCCCTGTGTACCATGCCCATCACCTACACTGCCATGGCATATATCAGCCACCCCTCTAGCTGGGTGCCTTATGCCAATGGTGTGGGCACAGGAGCAGGAGCCCTATGCCCCTACAGTACCCAGGTCCATTCCTGGGCACTGTAAGTGCAGTGCTGCCATTTAAGAGTAAATGGTGCTATGAGCTCATCAAACACGAACTCCACAGCACCATAATGGCAACACTGAAGACTGAGAAGTTTGGTATCAAACTTCTCAGCACATTAAACCCACACTGATGCCAGTGTGGGATTGAATGTACCAAGCACCCCAGAGGGCATCTTAGAGATGCCCCCTTAAACCTAACCTACAATCCACGTCTGCTCTGAGGCTGCCTAGGCTGCCACACAGCAGACATGTTGCTAGACCCCTGGGTGGGAGAGCCCCTGCTCTCCTGGGCCTGCAACAATGCACATCCTGGGCGAGGTGCTAAATGTCCTCCCCCAGGATGGGCAGGGGGAAGTTTCAAAGGCATGCCGCCTCTGTGAGCTTCCCCAGGCCACTGCAACCCCCCCACTCTGGCAGGAAGCTTGGCCGGAAACCCCAAATGTGCCGGGGATGTGCCAGCCTGCCAACCCCAACACCCAGGTGGGGGGGGAGGCGAGGTGAAGCACATCTCCGGGCTCTCGCCATCTTGAAGATGGGAAGCCCTACCCTATCAGGACTAGGCTACTGCCCCCCTCCCACAGGGGAGAGGCCGGATAGGGGGGTGTACCCACCCCAGGAACCCATTGGTCCCTGCCCTTCACCTACCTGTAACGCCCCTAAATCTAGTATTTAGGGGCACCCTGAACCTTCCTTCTACAGATTCCAGATTCCAAAATACAAAGAAGAGCAAGAAGAAAGAATACCTGCCCTGCAGCTGCTAAGAATAGGAAGACACCAACTGCTTTGACCCCAGCCCTACCGGCCTGTCGACCCTCGAACCTGCTCCTGCTCCAACCAGGCATCTCTTGTGGCCAGCAACCTCACAAATCCCGGAGGACCTGGCTACCTTTTGGCTCTTAGCCCCTGGGACTCCCATGAGTAGAGGCTCTACTCCAAACATACTTCTAATCCCTGGCAGCAGCCCGGAACCGCGAACCCAGCACACTCTGCACTAGCCAAGCCTGGCCAGTGCCGGAGTGAACAAAAACCACGAGGACGACCCCACGGCGACGGTGACCCCGAGTCCGGCACCCGAGGACCTCCCTTGAAGAAGCCTGCCGCCTCAGCACAGGGTGCCCCCTCTACCGCGATCAACAGAGGGTAAGATTTCCCGACACCAAAAGGCACCCCTGCACGCGGCACCCCGCGGCCCCCTGTGCCCAATCCCGGGGTACCTACCTATCCTCCAACTACCCAACTTACCTCTCGAAGTGGTGGTGGCACCTGAAGAATCCTCGTCCCCGAGCTTGCAGTCTTTCTAAACCGGAGATTTCCCATTGAAATCAATTGAGCGCCCGAATGCTCAAAAGCACCCTGCACCCAGCTGCCCGAGTGGTCCTGGCAGTGCAACCTCTACACCTACCTACTTCCCCACTTGCCCTGAGTAAGTGACCAGGAGCCCAGCTCCCACAGCCGCGTGGCTTGCTAGTCAGCAGCCACCAATCAAGGCCCCCCCTTACCCTCATAGGATAACATTGGGCCTAACTCTCTGCACCCGGCCGCCCTAGAGTCGCTGAGGGTGAACCATCTGTACTACCTGACCCTGGGGGACCCCTGAGTCTATGCCCAGAACCTCAACTCTGCCAGTCGAGTACTTACCTTTAAACCGATACCTCTATTTTCTTCATAGGGTAACAATGACTGGCTTTTTCCTGAAATTTCTTCTAAGTGTGGATTTCAAATCTTAAAATATTCACCAAAAATCAGCCGAGTAACGAAAACGAAAATACTCACCTGCTCTTAGGTGAGCTCCCAGTGCTGGATCTTGGTGCCCAGCACTGACTCTGAAAAATACTTAAAACTGTACTTACCAGTAACCCAATTTTCTCCCATAGGAAATCATTGACTGTTTTTCTGTGAAATGTCTTCTAAGTGTCAATTTCTGCAGTCTTTAAATATTCTTTAAAAATCGTATAGTATCTGAAAACGTAATTACTTACCTGTTTTGGATAAAGGTCCCAGTACTGAGTCTAGGTACCCAGTACTGGCTTACAAAAGTAACAAGAACATACTGTACCTGCAGCTTGAATTTTCTTCCATAGGGAATCATTGACTGTTTTCTCTGAAATATTTTCTAAGTGTCAACTTTTAAAATAGCTAAATATTGTTTAAAAATCACAGTAATTAAGTCGAATTTCATCACTTGATTCTAAGTACTGACCCAGGACTGAATCTAGGATCCAGTCCTGGAATTCCAAAAGTAATCCTAAAAGTAATCTGTTGCAAATAACTTGAAATTTCCATTGAGCTCAATGCATTGCTGTGTTTAAAATAGTGTTGCCTATTGCAACCACTTGTAACTGTTTACAAAAGTCAATTGCATATTGCAAAAGAAATTATATAAAGCATCTCATTCTGAGAAAGTATATTTTAATGCCAAGTGTTGGTTCTAAAATAAAACCAGCATATATATTTTTTTAATGTATAAACCATTGGCCTAGAGTTCAGTTATTGAGTGTGTGAGACCATTTGCTGACTGTGTACAACAAATGCTTTACACTGTCCTCGGATACTGCCTTACTGCTCGACCAAGCTACCACTTTAGAGAGTAAGGTTATATCTAACTTTAGCCTCTGCCAAACCCTTGGGGACTGTGGACTCTGTACACCCTGTACCTATTAGGTAACAGTATATACAGAGCCACTTTCTCACAGAAAGCATTTGGACAGTATGCATTCCAAATAACCAAAACACGACTTAATTGATTGGTTAACCCTTTACACCACTAGCAATGAAAGACTAGAACAGCCCATTGCAAAATTACCAAAATCAGTAAAGCAAGCAAAAATGTACTACTGATGGTAAAGCCCCCCTTAGAGGAGGCTCTAGTATGTAGGGGGGGAAATAGAGTGATTCCAACAATGTTTACTAAACAAATTCAAAGCCCCCATACTGGTACATCATTGCCTCCCACTGCTGAGAATATTATTTTGAGGGATCATGCTGCTATTCCAAATTTAAGTTCTAGTCCCACCACTCCAAAGACACTGCATCACTGTGAAGGCAGCAAACAACTCGTATGTTCTAACAGGTTTGCTATCTTAGATCATACTGATGATAGTATGCTGCCATGATTAGGTAATGATTCACCTTTTGTAGCCTCTGTTATAGAGCCAAAAATGGGTTATAAATGCGCTATTTCAGTTGAAAGGCTGTTACAGAAGGTCGATTTTCTTCAAACTGAGGTAACATCTCTCAAAGCATTAGTGAACGATCTATCACGTAGAACTGAGCAGCAACGATCTACTCCTCTCCCCTTAACTACTCCTATTATGTCAGCATTAGGAGTACCATCTAGACATATTCGGGGGGAGGTGGAGAGTTCGAGCCTAGTCCCGGAAACTCAATCCCAGGGCTCTTCTATTGCTGTCATGGCCACTCTACCTAGATCTATTGGATCATACGCTGAATCCCTTAAAGTACATAGATCTTCGGATCAAAATAGAAATCCCGTAATTTCCAATAGGCCACTTTTCTATAATAAAGATCTTATCAGATCAAATTTGCAAAGAAGTGCTGTTCGTGAAGGGACCAACTTACCAACAATTTACTTGACCAAGATCCCCAAATCTAAACATAATTGTACTCACGAAAGTAGTGAATCCCTCTGCAATAAAACTATTCATTGGCTAAGACACGTAAGGGGGTGCAGGTCAATTATACGGGATGATATGCTGGCAGTAAGGAGGATCACAATGGCAAATTCCCAGACTGACTGTATAGAGATGAAAGTGACTACTGTTGAATTAGCTTAGAATTTATTGGCTTTGGAATATCGCACCTCTGCCCCAGGGCACTCTGCAATCCAGATCAGATCCTCCCCTGTATGGACATTTGCAAGCTCTGTGGGGTTGATCGAACAGGGCAAGGTGGGAATTGAGTTCGGGCTTAATGCCATAGACTGACTCGAAAAGGGTACCCAGCAAGAAAAGTTCATTATAGGGTCAGATGTTAGTTGGGGTGTTTTGGGTTCCCATTCAAAAAGCCTAGATGTGAATAGAATGGAGATGGCTATACGAACTGTTGAGCCGATGGACGGGGTAGTCGAGGCTAAAGAGAAGGGGACTAATAGACATACCTCAAGGGTGACCCATGTTCTCTCGTGGAACATAGCAGGCCTTCAGAATAAACTAGCTCTCCCTGAGTGGAATGAACTTATCGAGAAGTATGATGTCTGCATGTTCCAGAAGACCTGAAGCACGGTTCCCCTATACAAATCTGGGTATACTACATTTTTTGTTCCAGCTTCCTGGTCAGGGAAAGGCCGTCCATCAGGGGGCCTTCTCATATGGATTAATATTTCTCTGAATTGGTCAATTGCCAAGGGTAATCTCTATTCAGCAGACTTATTACATTTATTGATTAAAGGTTCAACCACAAATAAAAAAAATGAGCTTTTTAATATCTATGCTCGAGGGTCTCCTGGGGCCCAAGTATCCTCAACCCTTGCTGCTCTACATCGAGAGTTATCACTTCTTTATCCTCTTGCTAATATTATTGTAGCGGGAGATTTTAACTGCACCTTCGAACCATTGAGTAGTGAGGACCTGCTGGGCACGAATGAGACGGATAACAAATGGGATATCCCAACTCTTAATATAGCCCCTATCAAGAAGTGGTCCCAAAGGGCTATTCAAATGAACGCCTTAACGCTCGAATATGACCTAAGAGCAGTAAATGGCCAGACACCCTCAGAGCAGCTTGGGGCTAATACTTTTAATAAAATCAGTTCACCATCATGCATAGATTATATCCTGATTAGCGCCCATTTATGGGGTGATCTCATAGATATGGCAGTAAAAGACACCCTGGATAGTGATCATAATCCACTCTGTATGCACATAAAAAATAAATGGGGACCCAATGATTCTAAAGCGAAGGAGCCCCTTAGATTGGTAACAAAAGAGTTTGAGCCCTCTAATTGTAACCGTCGGTTAAATGGCGCAAGGTTGCAAATCAGGATGACAAGCTTTTCAGCATAACTGAATTGTTGAACCACAAGATCAAGGAGCTCGACTCGATAGGTGACAATTTAGAAATAACTCATGACTCATGTTTTCCTGATTTTTACCAAAATCTAATTACAAGGGTGGGACAATTTTTTACCATCAAGGTCAGGAAAGGGAAACCGAATATCGCCCAAGAATCCTTGGTATTCGGTTGCATGTAGGGATAAGAGGCAGGCGCTATCTATAGCCCTTAGAGGGAAAGATGTGGGCTTAATTGGAATGGCTATGAAGGACTATGCTAGATCCCAAGTGGCAGCAAAGCGCGAGTGGGAAGAGGCCCACTGGCAGGAGCTTAAGTCAGCCTCACGGCAGAAAGATCCAATGCTATTCTGGGAGATAATCAATAAGGGGACTCGTAAAGGATCTGAGCCGGTACCCAACCATATTACGGGGCAACAATGGTATGATCATTTCCATGACCTATACTCTGGTAAGGTGGATGTTTCATATATAGAAGATGATCACCCCTATACACTGGGAGATTCCTTATCGGTAGAAATTTTTGACCTACAGGAGGTAGCCCGGGCAATAGGAAATATAGCCCCCGGCAAAGCAGCGGGTCAGGATGGCATACCTGGCGATCTCCTTTTGTATGACCAAAAATCTTGGGCACAGTTTATTTTACGGCTGATGAACCTTATAGCTAGAGGCCATGCAGTCCCTGAATCCTGGAAGGGGGCGGAGGTGGTTGTGATCTATAAAAAGGGGGATAGGGAGGACCCTGCCAACTACAGGCTGATCAGTCTAATAGATGTGATACAAAAGGTGGTTGGCAGGGTGCTCCTTATGAGGTTAAGGCTGTGGATGGAGGAAGGTGATATTTTGTTGCACTTCCAGGCTGGTTTTAGTGGGCGAGTGGGTACGATGGATCAGGTCTTTAGATTCTTTATGATCTATTGGAAGACCGTGGTCATAGGGAAAGGCAGTTTGTATTTGGCCTTCATTGATCTGAAGACTGCTTTTGACCTGGTCCCCCGCCCCAGGCTTTGGCAGGTGTTGCGTGAGTTTGATACCCCATCCATGGTTCTGGATTTTATTAGACGCCTCCATGAGGGCAACTATGCCAGGATTAGGTGGGGGACTCAGGGACACTTAACAGAGGATCGAGGTGAATAGGGGGGTACGCCAGGGCTGTGTATTGGCGCCGACCTTGTTCTCCCTCTTTGTGAATGGGGTGGTAGACCATTTGAGGGAGTTTACGGCCGACGCACCAGTCCTGGCAGGTGAAAAAATCCCGACCCTCCTGTACGCAGACGAGGATGGTCTCCAGAGGCTCTTAGATAGATTTGGCCTGTTTTGTTCTGGGTGAGGCCTAACCATTAATACTGCTAAAACAAAATTGTTGACTATATCCCCCTCGAAGCGGTTTAGAAATAACTTCACCCTTGAAGGAAAACCATTAGACCTAGTTGAGTCTTTTGACTATTTGGGTATAGGGGTCACTAGTGATATGAAGTGGAGTTCCCATTTGACAAAAATGCTTCTAAACCACAAGCGGGTATCCGGGGTGATCTTAAGAGAACAACAACTCTCTGCAAGCAATCCAATATCTCCGGCCCTAGTGGTTTATAAAGGTAAAGCACTCCCCTCAGCCCTGTATGGGGCCGAACTCTGGGGTTTTGAGAACACCACTGACCTAGTGAGATCGGAGAACAAGTTTTTTAGAGGTCTGGTTTCCCTTCCAATCTTTACTCCACTAAAGCCCCTGTATTTAGATCTGGGCAGACGTTCAATCAAAGATATTGCATGCCTCCGCCCTCTACTTTTTTGGGCCCTATCAGATCGACCCCAGAGCTGTCCTTCTATGCAGCAGCCTTTAGCGATATCATCCAAGCGGACATAGGCCAGAGGGTCAAATGGATCTCCAATTTGAGGCGTCTATTATCGGACATAGGTCTAGGGGAGGCATGGTTTAGCCAGACCCCGCCTCCCGAACAGGTTATAAAAAAAGCTAATTGGGTGTAGGGGGTTCAAGAGACCAACGCGGACAGGGGAACCCTCACTGAGCAGTTCATGGAATACAAGCCTGTTCGGAAGTTGGAAGCATATCTTGATTTTATCCAAACTCCTAGAGATAGGAAACTGAGAATCGGAACTCTTCCTATTAATGATTTAATAGCGAGCTGGAGGGGGATCGATCGATTGGCATTAGTAACAGCAGCAGCGCCATGCCCAGGATGTGGAACTCGTACCGAGTCCATTGCCCACTTTGTTTGCCTGACCAATTTACAGACATAACAGAAGCAAGTGGTTAAGACCCGTTTTGTATATTGCTGGGCTCAAGAAATTATCTGTCTGTTTTACGTGTTCTCAGGACAGATACTACCTCTCTCACTGATCTGCGGGGTGGCGAAATACCTGGGATGCGCATGGGTGCTACGTTCAAAGTTTTTGACACTAAAAAATATGGATTAGGCCTATACGAACCGTTTTGCACTATACTGATGTATATTACTTTTATGATACTTACATTTTAGGGGTTTTCCCCATTTCTTTTATCTTTTGTTTTTATATATAAAATGGATTTTATCTTTCAATTATTAATTTGTAAATGATTTGTCATTGCTAGTTCTATACCAAATTATTTCCATGAATTGTATAAGAATTGATTCTGCTTTTATGGTATATTTTGTATCGAATAAAGCTTCTATCTTCTTCTGTAAAGCCAATCAAACCAATAAGCCTCTAGTCTGCACTCAAACCCTCGAAAAATGCTCACAGGTACCCAAGAAACATTGTTATATGGCACACTACACAAATAAAACCTACCATTTGAGCTCATTAGCAACAAAGCAATTCTTAAGTTAATAGGGAAACTGTTATGCGAGTCAGAACATTTAACTGGGCAAAGAAATGCAGATTTTACTCTATTTTGTAGTCCGCAAAAATTGAGATTATGCAGACTGTAGACCACTGTAAACTGAATACGTTTTTCATGCAATCTCTACATATTCTTGGCTCAACTTAGAGCGACTGTAACGAGCAGGCTCTCGGTCTTCCAAGATAATCCCTTCACAGTGGAGATTGCTGAGGTTTGCTGGTCGAATCGGTCAACAGCACGTTACAAGTGTCCTCCCCCTTCATTGCAGCACGATTTCAAACTCACTCTAAAAAAATGATCCAGGGGAGATGATCTCCTTACCTCTTGGTGTCTGTTGCCTTCCCGTATGTAGACACTGGCAAGGTTTGTTACGATGAAGGCCCATAATTCCTGATGCGTCGTGAGCTGTTAGCAGAAAACAGAAACCACCGTCAGGAACCTGGGTGCTAAAAAGTCTACTCTGAAACCAAACTCCTTTAAGGACTCTGCTGGGTCACTTCTCATTGCAGTTCAAATACATCTGGAGTATATGTAGCTCTCTAGAATGAAGTCATCAATCTACACACAGGAGCAATGTCAAAAGTATATGTACCAGACTGGCACCAATGACATGGAAGTTCACAATTCAGCAACAGGGCATGGTTCACCTAACTACGACTTCAATATCAAAAGAGTTGTACATAATGTGGCCTAAAATGTTCCTCCCAAAAAGTGGACTACTGATGGGGGGGGGGGGGAAATCTGAAGTTACCAGACTCCAAATGGAACTTCTGGATCCATTAAGTGTGCCCCAAGCCCCGCATTAGCCTCATGTTAACGCGTCTAATATAGCAATAGTGCAAATCAAATCTTACCCGGAGTGCTGTCGTAAACTGGGCTTCTGCATTGTCCATACAGTTCACAGAAATGCAGTAGAGACCCTATGAAAGATGAAAACTGCCATGTTAGAGAAGTCAGATAGGACACCACAGCATGTTGCACAAAGCTTGCTTCTGATGCAGACAGTTCTGACATTAAGCAATTACATGCCTGGTAAATGTCAAGCACACAAATGACCTCAATGCGCACAATTCTTAGAGGCCCCTCACTTTAAAGAGCTGTGACAGAAGCTTGTGTTCTTCCCAAGACAGACCCCGCAGGATATTGTGGCATGGAATAGCAAATTTAGCAGCACAAATACAGAAATTTAGCAGTATTTTATTTGACTCAATCATTCACTTTCCGCCAAAGGTAGCGCGTCCATTTTATGCAAGGGAACTGGAATTATTTGCATGGCAGGAACAAATTAAGCAAGTGTATTGTCTAATTCATTTATCAAAAAAGCTAAATATGTGGCATAATGTGGGACATGTGTGACAGTATTGTCATTTTTACCTTTCAACACTCTCTGGGCAAAGGTGTCATCTTAATACTATCAGTTTGACACCTAAATCCTGCAGTCAGCGACTAAAAAGACCCTGAGTGACTGCATCTGAAGCGCAGGCTGTGGCTCTCACATCCAGCAGTAGAAAGCCTCTCCTGATGACCGGGGCACTACCTTCACTCCCTCCTCTGCACTCACCTTCGCATCACCTCAGCTCCCCAGCAGTCTCCCCTCACTAGCTCGCCCCTCCTGTAGGAGCAGAATCTCGCTCTCCTCCTCAGTCCCCTTTTATTTCATCTCTCCTCACTCGCCTCCCTACCTACCTACTGGTCCCCCTCTCACATCAGGACCGGTCTTCATAGCTCTCCTCACCAGCACCTCCCCTCTCCAGCACCTCCCTTCACAGCTCCCCTCGCCTCTCCAGCACTTCTCCTCACTGGCCTCTCTACCTGCAGAAAGGGAGCAGAGGATGAAAGGGAGCATGGGATTTCAAATGTCACTTAAGCGAATGCCAAAGTGACATGCCTAAAAACAGCCTGCCTGCTAATTGAGCAGCAGCCGAGACCTAAAAACAGCAATAGACGCTACCTTTCAATCTATCCCACTCCACGCAGCTCCCCACTACTCTTCCCTTCCTTCTTAGGTCTCGGCTAGCGTGGGCTGCCCACATGCGCAGTCTCGCTGGTGAGATTTAAGGTTTGTACGTATTTTCTGTAAAGGGCTTTAAGCCCCGTCCCTCTTTTCCATTGGCTGGCGTCGCAGTTTATGCTAAACGGTGGCCAGCCATTGGAAAAGAGCTTTTCGTGACGTTTCTGTTCGGCTTTTTGAGACAGCCCACTTGGACAGGCTCGTCTGATTTACGTGCGTCGTGAAAGCTTTCTTTTCTTTATGGGGCCATGTGTTTAAACACATGGCCCCATAAAGATATGCTCCACAGTGGCATCGGGCAGAGCAGCTGGAGGTATTAGAGACCGGTTTTTGAGGGCCTAGTGGTGCCGCTGGTTCGTCAAAAACAGTCAAGCTGCCTGGGTCTTATCACTGATGTGCCTCCCCCTCCCTTACAATCAATCATGTGGCTCTCTCAGGAAGTTCTATTTACGAACTCCTCTTTATATCGCACTGACTTCAAAGTCGTCTCTAGGCGCTCTACGGCGGGCGGGCGTGCGAGATTTCAAACAGGTAGTAATGTCTTTACAGCTTTTGCTGAGGACCGCAGATTAAAATACACCAGATTAAAATATGCTGATCGCATTAATGCATGGATACAACACACTGCTACAATAATTTATATTGCGCTCGGTGCCTCAGAAATGTGGCTTTGTGGCAGAGGGGTGGCTATATATAGTGCACCAGGTGCAGTGGCACCGGGCAGAGGGGCTGGAGGTATTAGAGACCGTTTTTTGAGGGCCTAGTGGTGCCGCTGGTTCGTCACCAGTCAAGTTGCCTGGGGCTTAGGGTGCAAGCACACCAGATGTGAGAAGGGAGAGAGAAGATAAAAAAAAGTCTCCGGTTCCTGTTAACATTTCCCTAGAGTTGCTTTTGGTTGGTTTACTCCTGTGTGGGAAGTGTGACCACGTGGTGCAACTATCGTGATACGGACGCAGCGCGACAAATGAAGACGTGAGAGAGAGACATTCAGTCCATGGTTTTAAGGATGCTGGCAGATGATGAGGAAGGAATAGGAGTCTCACTCGACTGACGTGGTCTAGCGATGGAGGGTTCAAGTGGAGCAGTTAACGACCTCTTTAAGGCCCCGCTCACTCAGACAGGTGAAGGCATTACACATCCGAGGCGTGGAGCATGAGCCGCTTAGGGAACGGGTTCTGCTGGAAGCGCTTTGCCCTGCGCCTCATTTTCACATATGGGGCCTGGAGCATGAGGCGCTTAGGGAACGGGTTCTGCTAGAAGCGTTTTGCCCTGCGCCTCACTTTCACATCAAGTCAGGCTGTTATTTACAGTGCTTAGAAACAAAAACACTGGATGAAGCGCTATATGTTAGCAGTACTATTGCAGCATAGAGCGCGCAGAACACCCCGGTGTGCACTCGCGGGTTCCTATGCCCATCTGCGGCACGTAGGCACATCCGAAGGCTGTGGCGATGACAACTTTCCACTTCCAATGACGACAGACCAGGCTTTGTATGAGGGTAAGGGTTGCACTTAGGGAAGTAGAGCTGTTATTTACAGTGCTTACAAACAGAAGCGCACGGGGAGGACGGCGAGCGCTTGTTTTAGGTATGTTTAGGAGCACAGCGAAGTTAATTTGATAGAAGGAAAAGAGAAAATTAGGAGCCATGCGACCAAGAGCATTGGCATAAGTAAAGGAAATGTACATAGAAGAACGCATTGATCAAAGATTACAGCGGGCGCTCGTCATCTGCGCGAAGCGTCCATTTCAGCATTTAGAGGGCGGGCGGAAGTTTGATTTGAAGAAGATCACACGATGCTTCAGTGAAAATGCAGACCTCGTCAGGCGCACCCTTTGAAATTTACCTCAAGCCGGGCTTCGTATTTTAACTTCTCATATACTATGTTACTATCTGCGGCACAATTAAATGAATTAAAAACTTGGCGGTGGGTGAGCCCAATATTGATGGTGCTCCTAAGAAGAATTAAAACCTCGACCAGTGTCTGCATGAACGTTTCTTTAATTGTTAGCACTGGCCTAATGAGCGCTTTACGCCTGTTAACCTCATGTGATCATAAAAAAATATATATAAAAAATACTAGTTGGCCTCAATAGAGACTTTTGGTCAACCCTGTTCAGCCGTCATTTTTCTCTCTCAGACTTTTATATAAAGCGAACTTGACCTGAAGATTATCAGAGCACTTTACATGAGCACCTTTTGCATTACAGACTGACACATTCATTTTCTTAGGCACCAGGAGATTAAAAGATTTGCCCAGAATCACACAATGTTGAGCGTTGCAGTCAAGACTCCAACCGCTTGCGCCGCTTCGAGGTTTCCTGCTCTCGTCGTCAGGCTACAGCCTCGCTGCCTTTCACAGTTCGGCCGTTGGAGCTCACACCACAGCCTACGGCATGAGACAGTGTGGCGGTTGGTCAGCCCACTTCCCCACCGACTCTCTTCCACTGTTAGTGAGGGCATGTTTCCCGTGTGCTCAACTGCCTTAAAAGAAGTGCTCTTCAGTGGCGGACCATTATGGACAATACTTCGACAATGTTTTTTCTTTCCACTCTTTATTCTTTTTAGTTAAAGTAGCTGTTATAATAAAAGTTATCTGGGAGTCGTTTAAATTTAAAAACTGCATTGCAAGCATATGGCTCCACGTTTAATGCGCATGCTTTGGTATTTTTTATTTTTGTGACATATGCTTCTAATAAAAAGTAATTTAAAAAGTAATCCTTTCAAGTAACCTTTGCACCAGCCTATCTGGCATATTGGCTTTGCCAGTGCTTGTTGACTGTGCTGCCGAATCCTGAGGGCCTTTGCCCCTATTAGTATCGTGTGTATTTCTTGCTCCTATGGCGTGAGGCTTTTTACGTGACCGTGCGTGCCCTCTCGCCTTCTTTGTGTGCACGCTGTGCTTCCTCATCACTGAATCCTGCATGGAAGGCTGGGCTTGTAACTTCCCTTCCACCCATGTGAGGGTGCTGTGGTCAGGGCCCCCACATGGGAAAGAGTGGGTCATCCCCTATCACGGGCCGCCCTGCTTCAACAAAAGTTATGTACATTTACAAGCCCATTGCGCCGCCTTTGCATCACTTTCATTGACTACCAGCAGCGCAATGAGCATTCCCATATTTACAAGACCATGTGAAGTCACCCAGAGTGACTTTTCATGGACTTGGAAATATGTTTCCTTGTTTTCCTTATGTTAATAAACGTTTGTAAACAACTGGCGCATGCACAGAGCGGGAGCAAGCAAGGGAAGGAGTGGACACAGGAGGGAGCTGGAGAGAAAAGAAAGGAACCTGGGAGTAATGTCACAATGGCACAAAAGTTGCCCTAAATTTATAGTGCTCCTTAGTACTCAAAGGAGGCAGTGAGGTAAGGAGAAACAAGGGGGAAGGAGAGTAGGAATTGGAGAGAGGGAACAGGAAAACCCGATATAATATGTCAGCAGTTTGCATAGATAGTGCTTATGCCACATGTAGATGGGGTCAGAGCGCTCCATGTGAAGGGAAGAGGTACACAGAAGTGACGAGGGGAGGATGTCACTTTATGTAATGTATTTGCTTGTATAGTGCTTATTCCGTTTAAGACATCTTTAAAACGCTGCAATGCAATTGAAGAGGGAATGACAGGGCATGGAGGAGAGGGAATACTCTAGTCTAGAGAACTGGAGTAGGGATCATGATGCTACGTCACACTGCTTGCTTGGCTGGCGTCTAACCCTAAACTGCTCCAGAGCATCTCTAGAGGGACAAGAGCTGAAAGGAGGGGACCATAGAGAAAGGAAGGAAAGGACGGAGCATTATGCCTGGTTATACTGCTTCCTGGTATGTGCAGCGCTACTGCCAGCCCTGCAGCTTCGTGGCTCAGACCGGAACGGGGAAGAAAGGCAGGACATTAAATGAAAGAAAGTGGGCATGAGTTACAGAAAGATCTCGGAAACAGGAACTATAACCAGAGTTGTTTTACAAGACTAAAGCATTGGGTGAAAGGCGGAGTCCGCTATGTCCGTGACCTGGAAATTCCGCACGAATGTTGGCAGTGTATTTGGCTTCAAAGCACTAGTCTAGAATAAGTAACATAGCAGCAGGTCTGCATGGATGAGGAGAGGGTAAAGAACGTGCACTGCCGCAGGTTTGGAGGTGCACACCTTGTCAGCCCGCCTCCCCTAGTGTCCAGCGCTCCCCTGCCTGCAGTCATTGATTCTCCTGGCGGTCTAGCAAACAGCATTTAGCCACGAAGAGTAAAGCCATGGAATTTAAATCCAATCACAGAGCATTAATCGTGTACTGGCTAATAACGGATTCAGCTGCCAATAGATTAAAGTGTTTATTCCAGTGATTAAACCTCCATCTTCTGGTACTTTAAGCGCTATATCGGGTGCTGCTCATTAATCAAATGTAGTCTTCCTGAACGTAAGGTGTTCACATACACAGCACAACCTCAGGGGGCAGACCACTGTCCTCCCAAGGACGGATGTAAGAGTGACGGCTCTGGTTTAGTGAGGAGGACGAGAAACATCACTGAGGTGTAAAAGGCTTGGGCCAAGATCACACAGTGCATCACGGGGTTTCACTGGCTAATGCTATTTTCTAATTCAGAGCCTGGGCTACATCTTTGCAACTCTCTCCCTCTCTAATCTAAACCTGAAAGAAAGCGTCCCCATCACTGCCGTGTCAACTTTTGTTGTTTCTTCACTGCGAACAGCCGCACTCTGCCTTGTGCTCTCCTTATGTGCAGCCCCGGCTGTTTAAACAAGCATTGAAAATGCAATAGGTCTCGCCTTTCATTAAGTTAAAGCCATTTGCTTTGCTAATGATATTGTACAGTAAAGCAAATGCCTTTAACTTAATAAAAGATGAGACCTATTGCATTTTTAATGCTTGTTCAACTTGTGTTTGAGGATCCCATTTTCCCCTCTCTGCCTTTTTGCCTGCTTCTCTCGTGTCCCTTTCACTCTGTCCCATATCTCTTATCTTTCCTCCCTATGGTGCTGTACGAATACATGTAGTGACGTGTTTTCGTACAGCTAATAAGAAGCCACCATTTTCTTTTAGGCATGCCAGGAGACTGTGTGCGGCCGAAATAGTAAATTCCGCAGCTATCGCGCTACTCCGCTGATTGTGATTTTTTTAGTGATTCGCAAAATCGCGAAATGCTGGAGGGTCTGCTAAGAGAGGAATCATATATCATATATATTGGCACTTATCAAAGCATCAGGTTTTCCCAACTTAAACAATGTGTTTTAAGGCATTCAGACCCTTTACCACACCCTTTACACAATCAAAATCTCACATGGATCAAAATACTTCTGAGTGCCACTGCTTACATGTGAACTAAACAATCAGTGTATAGGTCATGACAAATATGGAAAAGTTACCTGTAATACTAAGTCTCCACAACAAGTATCCTCAATAAGGAGGAATTGGCAGGTATACATAGGTGGAAGCAACATTCTAAATCATGAACTGTCAAACACTGCAGATATATGAAATTCAAATCATAACTTTTTTTCTAAACACATTTTTGAAACAGATTTTAATTTTGACCCGACACTGGAAATATGACCAATTTCATTTCGGGATTCTTATTTTTCTTGTCGAAGTATATTGTTCAAACTTTGCAAAAAACTATTTGACTGGAAAAACATATGGAGCTACTATTGGACTGGGCAAATCTCCTGAACTGGACTCCAGACATTCTACGCATATTGTCACTTAAAAAGCTAGTTTTCCCATGATGAAGGAATGTTTGGGGCAGGGGTCTGGAACCACGAGCTTGTGAGCTACTGTAGCTCTCCAGCTACCTCAGAGTAGCTTACCTGTGTGTATTGGAAACATTTTGCTTGGTTGAATTATTATACAATTCAAAATTGAAATAATACAACACTAATAATATGAGTAGCTCTAAATGCATTTCATTAAACGTAAGTTGCTCTCAGTACAGGAAAGGTTGGAGACTCCATCAGGGCATGGATTCAGAGGCTGAGTCAATGGGAAAAGGGCAGTGTTGGGCAATAAAGCAGGAGAGCTTGGCACCTATTGAAAACAGTAGAGCAATACTGCAAGTATTAGATATCTTTACATTTGTATTGCGTTCCACTTATTTACCAGCTAAAATCCTAAACGTGACTAACAAGATGCAGACGCAAGCAGGACCTGGGTTGACCATAAAATTGGTAAAAAGGAGAAAAACATATTTCCCAATTCTTTAAAACCAGGACCTGAAAATCTACATCTGATCCATTACAAACCGAGAATTTCAATTCACCTGACATGCTGCGAACCCAAGCTCAAATTAATTTTAGCTGGTTTTTTTTGTTTTTCAAACGAGATGCAGCTAACAGAAGCTCCTGTGAACATGACCATGCTCCGGGGCTAGTAGAATTTGTATTTTGTGCTACTATGCTTTTTGTAAAACTAAAGATAGAGCCTCTCTGCAGCACAAAATCTTACAACGCGGGATCCTGCAAGTGGCTTAAACAGCTGGTACAGGGGAAGAGTCTACAGTGTCATAAAATGTTCTTTTCCTACAGGCTATTCAATGCAATAAAGTTTATCCGATTTTGAAAGTGTTTTTTTTTTTGTACTATTCTTCCAACTGACATTAGCTAGGTCTTTTTTTTTATTTGTAATATTTTAACAATTAATGATTTTGTTTTCTTTTGGTTATAACTTTTGACCAACAAATGGCTAGATGCCTCCAGGCGACACCCGCAGCCTCAAACCGGAAGGTACCCCCAACAGCGACCAGGAGCTGGTAAGAAGATCAGACCCTAAAAGGCACCCATGCCCTTGGATGACCAAATAAACGGTGCCTAACCAACCCCCAAGTTCCCAACTTACCTTTCCAAGTGATGGTCGTACCCAGAAGACCTTCGTCCCCGAGCCTGCAGTGCTTTTGCTAACCGGAGACTCTACATTGAAAGCTACAGGGCTTCCAAAGCCAAAACAGCACTCTGCACCCGGCCGCCCCAGTGCCACTGAGGGTGCAACTTTTGTGTTGGCCTAAACCCCCATTTGCCCTGAGCTTAAGTCCAGGAGCTTTGTTCCCACAACCCAGTGGCCTTCTTGTCAGCAGCCACCAACCAGGGGCCCCCCTATGCCCCCATTGGATAACATTGGGCCTCAGCACTATGCACCCCGATGCCCTAGTGCCGCTGAGGGTGTAACAAGAGTGCATCTTTTACCCTGGGGGACCCCTGAGTCTAACCCCAAAATGAAGACCTGGCTTGGCAGTTCGGGTTGGACTGTTCCCATGAGGCACAGGGTCAAGACTGATTTGTATATAGATGGGTCTGAACTGAGCTAAAAAACGATGATAGATTCAACCCTGATCTGTGACTGGAGGGGAGTGTCTGAATAGTTTCAGCACTCCGTCCATCATCTCCTTGTGTTTGCTTTGCTCACCCTAAGTTAGCAGGGTATGCCCAGACGTGGGTCCCTTGCTCACTTTGTCACTGGATTCAAGCTAGCCGGGCTGATGAAGGGTGTTACCCAGAAACCGGTCCCAGGATGCTTGTTTCCGGTTCAGGGAAGACCTGGCTTGGCAGTTTGGGCTGGACAGCTCCCATGAAGCACAGGGTCAAGACTGATTTGCATATAGCTGGGTCTGAACTGAGGTGGCAAAGTGAGCTAAAGAATGATGATGGATTCAACCCAGATCTGTGACTGGGGGTTTGTGTCTGAATAGTTTTAGCACTCCGTCCGTCATTTCCTTGTGTTTGCTTTTTTAACCCCAGAACACCAACTCCCACAACCAAGTACTTACCTTTAAACCAATAACACTATTTTCCTCCAAAGGACAACACTGACTGTTTTTCTAAGAAAAGTTTCTAAGTGTGGAGTTGGAAAACGTAAAGACATTCTTTAAAATTGTACTAACAAAAATGCTTTTACTTACCTCTTTACAGGAAATGTCCCAGTGCAGTATCCAGGCATATTGCACTGTGTAAGAAAAGTAATCTAGAAATAACTTACCTGTTATTTTACAAAAAATCCTATACAAAGTATATGTAATGTATTCTGAAAAGCATTGCATTATCAGGAACACTACTGTACTAAAAAGCTCATTACAAAGTATTGCATTTCTCTGACACCAAACTAAGTCAAAACAAAATGCATATACAATTGCAATTCAATCCATTTACCAACTGCATTACTACTGTAAAGTATTTATTGCTTACCTGTGCTAGGCTTGCTTGGTTCTAGAAAACAAAATACCTAAAAGAATATTTTTATACAAAAACAATTGGTCTGAAGTTCAGTCTGAGTGTGTGAATTAATTTGCTGCCTGTGTGTGTACATCAAATGCTTAACACTGTCCTCTGATAAAGCCTTACTGCTCGGCCACGCAACCACAAATGGAGAGTGAGGTGCTATCTAACTTTACCTCTGCCTACCTTTTGGGTTCCACTGGACTGTGCACACTATACCTCACTTTGGTATAGTATATACAGAGCCAGCTTCCTACATAGTGATTTTGCATATGGTGGTTCTATTCAGTCCAAAGAATCTTCTTGCAGCATTATATCTTTAATACTAAGGAACCTGCATGTCAATTCCCCTGCACTTCTCATGTTTAGCCAACTGTCCTCCACATAGGTCCAATATCTCTTTTTGAGGAGCTTTAGAGACCTTTTTTGGATGTTGCCGGGGTTTAGCCATAGATCACTCATACCCAGGTTGACCAACCATGCCTTTATATAATTGAACACACCCTCTAGTGTCTAATGATAATACAACTTAGAGTGATTCTTTCATAGGCAGTGGTGAATCGGTTAAGGGCATGAGGGCACTCGCATGGGTGACGCTCTTCATGCCCAGATCTAAGCGCATTGATGTCAGTGGAGCATTTCGGGGGAGCTCCAACACGGATCACATGACTTTATTTTCGTTTTTTTCAATGGGGGCTACGTTAACGTGTCCCCATAACTCCGCACCATAAAGTTTGGTTCCTATTCCATTCGCTTGATATACTTAAATCACTGGGGTCACCGGTCTGTAAGTTGACTTTAACTTTTTGGTTGAGGCGTGCTGTGGCGAGAGTTGGCTTTTTAGTAATTGTGATGACCGTGTTAGTAAGCCTCACCCCTAAATAATCAAACTGTCACCTCCCCTAGTGTAGTTGGGCCCAGCTTTATACTTTTTTTTGAAGGACTTATGACGGTTGAAAACCCTGAATTCTGTTATTAAGGTATTCATTTCTAATCCATGTTCCTCACAGCCCCTCCCAAACTGGTCCACTAAGTTTAGAAGCCCCACCAGGGACCTGAAAATGAGCAGGGTGTCGTTTGCAAACAGTAGTGCAGGCAACTCTTGCCCTGCAAGTTTAGGGGGATCACCCCTATGATCTGTTAGTTGTTCAATCACTCCATTTATTTAGAAGGTAAAGAGGGTTGTTGCGAGGACAAACGCTTGCCTGACTCAGAGACTCACTCCATTAGCCCACCCTCACTCCCCCATCCAATTTGGGCATCATTATTTGTGTGAAGTCTGATAATTTGCAGGAGCGTTTTGGGGATATCAAATCTGGTGAGAGCTCTCCAGAGTTTTTCCCTTGGCACTAAGATGAATGTGGCGCAAAGATCTACAAATACTACGTATAAAGTGCCTTCCTTGATTGTCACATATTTCCACAAGATCAGAAGGCAGCGAAGAAACTGATCTATAGTGCTTCTCTTCCCTCTGAATCCTGCCTGCAGGGGTGATTGTAAATTCCCTTCCCTCATCCAGTCATGGATCCTATCCAGCAGTTGCAGACAGAATATTTTCTGGGCAATAGCAATAAGGCTGAAGGGCCTGTCATTTACTGGGTCACTTGTGTGTCCCTTTTTGCATATAGGAACTACTTCAGTACCCAGTCATGAATCTGGGATTTCAGCCCCTTTTAGTATAACGTTGAATGTACAATTTAAACTCACACCCTATATTTGGGGCTCAGAAAGATTGAGATCCCTCGGAATTTGGTCTAGGCCTGGTGCTTTCCCCCACTGCAAGGTTGTAATTGCATCTAAGGTTTCTTCTACGTTAAGTGAGGTGGTCTGTGTCTGTTCCCAGTTTAATAGTTTGAAAAAAATGGGGACCCCTACATTAACAATGAGTACTTGCTAGCTAGTAGGGAAAAGTATATCAAGGGAAAAAAAGACTAGCTACTCACAATTATGAAAATTGAGAATGATATCAGGACATCTTACACCTAATTAGACAGTGCTGAATTATCAAAAATAGGATTTTATTTTGTTTTATATATTTTTTCATTTTTTTCCTTGAATATCAAAAATACAGATTTCTGTATGTTTTATACTCACAATGTGTGAGAAAGTGGCTCTGTATATACTGTTCCCAAATATGTACAGGGTGTACAGAGTCCACAGTGGCTTGGCAGAGGCTAAAGTTAGATATAACCTTACTCTCTAAAGTGGTAGCTTGGTCGAGCAGTAAGGCAGTATCAGAGGACAGTGGAAAGCATGTGTTGCACTCACTCAGCCAGCAAATGGTCTCACACACTCAATAACTGAACTCTAGGCCAATGGTTTATATATTAAAAATATATGCTCGTTTTATTTTAGAACCAACAATAGGTATTAAAATATACTTTCTCAGAATGAGATGCTTTATATAAATACTTTTGCAATATGCAATTGACTTTTATAGAAAGTTACAAGTAGTTGCAATAGGCAACACAATTCTAAACACAATAATGCATGGAGTTCAATGGAAGTTTCAAGTTATTTGCCACAGATTACTGTTAGGATTACTTTTGGAATTCCAGGACTGGATCCTAGAGTTAGTCCTGGGTCAGTACTTGGAATCAAGTGATAAAAGTTGACTTAATTACTGTGATGATTTTTAGACAATATTTTGCTATTACTCGACTGGCAGAGTTAAGGTTTGGGCATAGACTCAGGGGTCTCCCAGGGTCAGGTAGGTACAGTGGTTTCACCCTCAGCAGCACAAGGGCGGCCGGGTGCAGAGAGAGTTAGGCCCAATGTTATCCTATGAGAGGCCTTGGTTGGTGGCCGCTGACTAGCAGGCCACACGGCTGTGAGAGCTGGGCTCCTGGTCACTTACTCAGGGCAAGTGGGGAAGTAGATCGGTGTAGAGGTTGCACTGCCAGGGCCACTCGGGCGGCTGGGTGCATGGTGCTTTTGAGCCTTCGGGAGCTCAATTGATTTCAATGGGAAATTTCTGGTTTAGAAAAAGACTGCAAGCTCGGGATGAAGATTCTTCAGGTGCCACCACCACTTCGAGAGGTAAGTTGGGTAGTTGGAGGATAGGTAGGTACCCCGGGATTGGGCACAGGGGGCCGCAGGGCGCCGGGGTGCCTTTTGGTGTTGGGAAATCTTACCCTCTGTTGATCGCGGTTGGGGGGGCACCTGGTTCTGAGGCTGCAGGCTTCTTCAGGAGTGTCAAGGGAGGTCTTTGGGTGCCGGACTTGGGCCACAGTCGCCGTGGGGTCGTCCTCGTGGTCTTTGTTCACTCCGGCACAGATCAGGCTTGGCAGGTGCAGAGTGTGATGGGTTTGCGGTTCCGGGCTGCTGCCAGGGATTAGAAGTAGATTTTGAGTAGAGCCTCTCCTCATGGGAGTCCCAGGGGTTTAGAGTCAAAAGGTAGCCAGGTCCTCCGGGGTTTGTGAGGTTGCTGGGCACAAGAGATGACGGATTGGAGCAGGTTCGAGGGTTGACAGGCCGGTAGGGCTGGGGCCAAAGCAGTTGGTGTCTTCCTCTTCTTAGCAGCTGCAGAGCAGGTCTTCTTTCTTCTAGCTCTTCTTCAGATTTTGGAATCTGGGGAAGGAAGGTTCAGGGTGCCCCTAAATACTAGATTTAGGGGCGTTACAGGTAGGTGGAGGGCAGGGACCAATGGGTCCCTGTCCTGGGGTGGGTACACCCCCTATCCTGCCTCTCTCCTGTGGGAGGGGGGCAGTAGCCTAGTCCTGATAGGGCAAGGCTTCCCATCTTCAAGATGGCGAGAGCCCGGAGATGTGCTTCACCTCGCCTCCCCCACCTGAGGGGTGGGGTTGGCAGGCTGGCACATCCCCTGTCCTTATTTGGGGTTTCCGGCCAAGATTCCTGCCAGAGTGGGGGGGTTGCAGTGGCTTGGGGAAGCTCACAGAGGCGGCATGCCTTTGAAGCTTCCCCCTGCCCATACTGGGGGAGGAGATTTAGCACCTCGTCCAGGATGTGCATTGTTGCAGGCCCGGGAGAGCAGGGGCTCTCCCACCCAGGGGTCCAGCAACATGTCTGCGGTGTGGCAGCCTAGGCAGCCTCAGAGCAGACGTGGATTGTAGGTTAGGTTTAAGGGGGCATCTCTAAGATGCTCTCTGGGGTGCTTGGTACATTAAATCCCACACTGGCATCAGTGTGGATTTAATGTGCTGAGCAGTTGCATACCAAACTTCTCAGGCTTCAGTGCTGCCATTATGGTGCTGTGGAGTTCGTGTTTGACAAGCTCCCAGCACCATGTACTCTTAAATGGCAGCACTGCACTTACAGGGCCCAGGAATGGACCTGGGTACTGTAGGGGCACAGGGCTCCTGCCTCTGTGCCCACACCACTGGCATAGGGCACCCAGCTAGAGGGGTGGCTGACGTATGCCAGGGCAGTGTAGTTTGTGGGCATGGCACACAGGGATGTGTGCCATGTCGATTCTGTTTTGTCTTGTACCCAGACACTCAGCCTGCCAGGGCAGTGTGTGGGTGTTAGGGTACAGGGCCTCTAAGGGTGGCACAATGAGTGCTGCAGCCCTTAGAGGCCTTCCATGGTCACAAGGCCCTGGGTACCATTTACCAGGGGCTGACATGGGGCCAGGGCTTGCCAATTTGGTTTTGAGGTTTTTGTTTAGGGAAGGAACATAGGCCCTGGGCACCTGATTGGCAGGAGTCCAGGGCACACTCAGTCAAAGTACATTCAGCATTTCAGCAAAAAGTGGGGGCATACCATGCAAGAAAGATGACACTTTCTCACAAGTACCACGAAACATAGGTATCTGAATGATGCAGAGTGCACGCTTCCCTCGCTCAGTCTTGCAATCCGAAACCAAGAGGGGTAGCCCAACCTCCTCCGGGCCCGCCCTTGGCTGATATGCGTGGTGAGCAGGCGCAGTGGCTGGCGGGAGTGAGTCCCCAGCGAAGCCTCTCCCCAGCAGGCAGAGCAACCAGGTTCGTTGGTGGCTAGAATTGTTTTGAAACAAGTCCCTACGCTGTCCACACTACAGTCCCAAGTTGGTCCTTCCACTCGGTCTTCCTTCCTTTGCACAAAGCATTCCTTGTCGGACTTCATGTATCTTGTTTGGATCCATCGTTTCCTCAGTTGATTTTTGCAGCCACCATGTTCCCAGCTTCAACATTAAGTGTTGCTAGATTTGACTTTTTTCCTTAGTACAGATTTTGCATAATATATATATATATATATATAAATTATTTGTAATTACACATGCAATCTTAACTTACTGTTCAGATATTTTCTCCGATGTATGCTTCATTGTGCAGGCCAAAGTGACCAAGGTGAACAAATGTATGGTCTGGAACGTGTGTACCATGGCTCAACCAATCACTTTGACATACATGGTACTACAAGTCAATCAAGAGCTATGGACTGCCAGTTCATGTATTAACACAGCCATAAATACCAAACTATGATTTTGATTTATTAATCCCGCCTTGACTAGGTAGGCCTCCACAGCCCACAAAGTATGAACAGGGTGTTTTTTCTGGGCAGAAAAGGTTTAGACAAGCATTGGAAATGCAAACGGTCTTGCATTTATTGGAGTTAGAGCTACTGGTATTGTAGTGGCAATGTTATTTACCTATGTGTTATGGAGTGTATGTATGTGGTGTGTAGTGGAATTATGTGGGTTGGAATTGATTAGTTATTTGTGTGGTGTGCAACTGTGTGTGGAGTGGATTTGTGTAGCAGAATTATGTGGTGTGATGTGGATAGTAATTATGTGGTATTGAGTGTACTGGAATTATTTGGAGTGGGATTGGGTGTTATGGAGTGGAATTATGTGGAATGTTATTTTGTGGAGTGGTATGTAGTGGGGTTCAATTATGTGGTGTGATGTTGAATTTTGTGGCACAATGTTGAATTGCGTGGTGTGGATTGGATGTATGTGGTGTGTAATTGTGGTGTTGAGTTGTATTATGTGGTTTGGTGTTAAATTATGTGGTGTGGATTGGAAATCTGTGGAGTTGAATTGTGTGACGTGGAACTGTGTGGATAGCTTTGCGTTTTTGGTGGCGAAGAACAACAAATAGGTAGGAGCTAGGCTCCAGATCCCTGTATTTGGATGTTAAAAAAAAAAAAAAAAAAAAGAGTTGGCACTATTGGTGTTGTAAATGTATCTTACTTATGTGTTGTGGAATGGATTGGAACCTGTTTGTTCGTGGTCAGGGAAACAACAATGATTGCCGGTTGACATTGATAGAAAACAATGCACACTGGATGTGTGTAGCACCTGAGCATTTCCAGATTATGTCAATCTGTTTTGCAGGCATGCTTCTACTATCCTCTTTTTGAGATTAGTTTCAGATTCATGGTAATTTACTCTTGAAATGACTCTGCAATGAATCCACCAATAAAATGCCTGATGACCGGTGAAGTAGTAATGCATGCTCTGAAGGACATGAGCAGCCCCTGGCCATTCTTCAATAAAAAAAAAAAAAAGGACTACTGCTGTGCTAGATAATGGCAAAAAAGGACTGCTTTAACAGAGTTGTGAATGTGTGATGCCAGAGTTCATTTCTAAGATGTCAAAATGCATGAAGCCGCGCACTCACTTAGCACACAAAAGTGTTTTTAGTCAGCCAGCAGGGCAGACGCCTGAAACCTGTTTCTCATGGTATGCCAATTTACAATGTGTCAGTATACTCAGTCGTAATGCAGTATATGAATTACTAGAGCTTCCCACACCTCTGCGGGGCTAAAGCACTCACTGTGACAGCCCCACGTTCTACTACACTTACACTCTGCATAACACTTGTGCTTTCAACCTACGAGTTACAAATGAGAAGAACTCTGCTTATGCAGATCAGGAGACGGCTCCCCTTCCTAGTCCGCATGGAACAAGACTTTTAGGCGAGTACTGGCAGTGAAGACCCACCTGACTCGTGCACTTAGAGCTCCTAGTCACAACACGCATAACCAGGCAGTGCTACACCACACATCTCAAGCACAGCTTTGAGACAAGCGCTTCAAACTATTACCAGCTTGATTCAAACTCCTTAATTGCCGCAATCGAACCACAACAATCCTAAGCACAATATCAAACAATAGAATAGTTAAAACTGACTGTTTTGTACACTCAACCGTGCTCCACCCAGACAAAAAAGTAATGGTGTATCTTTGCACAAGTGTTCAAAAATTCAACTCAGACAGCCTGTTTTACCATCCCACAGAGGAAAATCAAAGAGAGTAAAGTGCAGAATGAGACTCGAGGGAATGGTATACCTTTACAAGGGGGCCTGCAGGGTGAAGGTCACAGTAGAGGTCGAAGGGAGGGAGCCCCTGGCTACCTGGAGTCCTGGGAAATGAAGTGCACCGCGTTACTGTGGAAGACCTGGCAGCCTTCCCACGCCTTCTTCAGAGAAAGCACGTTTCTCTATACATCCACTGTGCGAGGCGTTGCATAAGAAGTCCACCGGCGCTGGGGGCCAACAAATGAGGTGTCAGGCTGCTAAAAACGTCAGAAGCACAAGCCAACGAACCAAAAGCTTCCCTCAGACACAAAATCAGCCCCTTCTCAGGCTTTATCGGGCCTCTGTTTTTCTGCTCATTAGTTCATGTCAGTCATGTCTTTGCAACACAGAGGGCAGCAGGGGTACCTTGTACGCTTATCAATTCTGTAGAGCCAGCATCAGCGTCCTGCAGAGACATTCTTAAGCAGCAAGGTAGCTCTGTCTGTACATGTCGCAGACACCTGCGTTCAGGTTGTGGGTCAGAGGTTCAAATCTTAGCAGCCTTTCCTCAGCCACTCATCGTTGCGAGGATGATTTTGAGTTTCATGGAGTTGGATCATTGTAGCATCTATTATTTATAGCCTCATGGGACACTTGAGCTAATTGTTTATTTTATTTCAGTGTATTGTTATAAAAGACAAATGTTGCTGACCAAAACAAGCGGGAGGGGGGTTCACGGAACAGAACAGGCACCCTCAGAAGGCTCCGATAAGCAGCTAATAAACACCGCAGAATTTTTTTTCATGCCCTAGACAGCAAGCTCTGCTGGCAAGCAACAGTCTGCATTTTTTCTGAAAAGTGAAACCTCCATTGGTGAGGCCTTATAGAACAATAAAAACTGTTGAACCACTTAATCAAACAAGCATAGGCATAGCCCAATAGGTCTCGCCTTTGGGACCCTATAAGCATTTAGACTATAATACAGCAATACATACAGGAGTGCTTCATAGTATGCGTCTGCCATTTTTAGGAGCTGGAATTGTTCAGGTGTTATCGTCCGCTTTAATGGTGCTGAATTTACCTACCTAAAAAGGATGGGGGCTGGGTTCTGAAATCCATTTTTGACAGTAGTCCGTCAAATTATAACTGACGCTGCAGGGCGCTGATAGTCCAGAGTAGCACCGCAAGCACAGAGAGGTGCGCTAGGCACGATCCAGGCTCCTGGGACCCTCACACATGGTGTTTTGTTTACCGGGGAACGTTGCATTTCTGCTAAAATTGCACAGTGCATGTGCTTTTAAATTAAACTCTTAAGTTCTTCCTGCGAGCACATTGGTTACATGTTAATGTCATTTATATAGCGCTTCGTACCCCTGATGAGGTGACGCGTTGGCAGTGAAGTATAGCAAGGATGTAATCATAGATATATATATTTATACTTCTTTTCATGAAGTGGTGCATTGCGCGAAATGGAGCGAGGGGTCGAGGGTGCACTCATTAGTTTTCGGGCACGGAACAGAAACATTTTCACTATTTTGACAATACTGTAGTTATTTTAAAATAAGTGTTCCACGACGTCATTGTGAGGAACACTTCAGTGCATGTTTATGGTGTAGCTTTGCTAAACTCAAAGTTTGGAAGCAACCGGTTTGTTGCCCCAATTAATTGAGAGTTTTGGGTAAAGATGCTTTTGCTGGAGGCTAATATTGTCAGGCACCTCATCGGACTCGCATGTGCTGTCTGTGCGCAGAGCCGATACAGCTCTTCCTCACGCTTTAGTCAATACAATGAGCCCTAAAGAAATCCCTTAATACACCCTCATGTTTAAGCTGCAAGAAAAGGCTCACTTAGAAGGCAGCAAATTAACCTAATAGGCTGTGACGGGTGACGCCCACAGCAGGTGCCAAATTAGAAAAAAAGCGCACGTGGTGAAAAAGTGTGTTTAGAGTTTACCGCATGGATCCCTGAAAAATTGAAACTTTTTGGGAGCTTTCCCTAGACGTTTTGTAATCCATGCGATGGCTCTCGTGCGTGATCCTAAAATGTTTGAAACTTACACTAGGAGGACTTATTTGAGATTGTGCAACATCCAAACATCTGTTGTGCAGACAGGAATAACATTTTCAAAACTAAAATTGGCAACAATATTGCAAACTGGATTACCTTTGCCATCAATTATTAATAACTTCAAATGTCAGTTGGCGGGCAGCATCACAGACGTACATTTAGCCAGCGATTATGCGATTGGTTCAACACTGGCACTTCCCGACAACAACCCCGGCCTTTCTGCTCTGCAGACGGGCCACTCTGAAAAACAAAGCTTGGCAGGCTGCCTTCCCACAAGTCTCGTCACCCACAATCACAGGTATGCTGATCGGCCATGAGGGCAGGGGACACAACTGTACTCCCATCCCAAAATGTGCGCTATAGAAATACCACTTACAAACATACCAACATTCCTCTCTTAGGCGAGACCTAAACAAAGCACCAATTAATTAAAGTTGTGAGGCTACAGCCTGCGCTAGATGGAGAGAACCCTCAGCTGTAGTCAACATATCATGAAATATACCCTCTTCATGTGTGTACCAAGTGTGCAGAATCTGCGGAGCCACAGCACTGCTCTTTTGTACTCCCTCCAGCTGATAAGTGAATGCAGCGGCACGGTCATTTGCAATGAGGTGTTAATTTGTAATAGCTGCAGCATAATGCCATAATTACCGGATGAAGCGGGAAACAAAACAAAAAGCAGCCGAGCTGCCACTTACAGCTCCAGCGCTGCAGTGATTACCAGCCATGTCTCATCTCAGCACAGAGGCTCTCGCATCCGCTTTCTCAATGTCCATTCGAGTGACAGAAGCCGTGTGCTCCATTATGCTGTTGGTTCAACACTGGCACTTCCTGACAACAACCCCGGCCTTTCTGCTCTGCAGACGGGCCACTCTGAAAACAAAGCCTGGTAGGTGGCCTGTCTTCCCACAAGTCTCGTCATCCACATCACCGCTTCAGAAGGGCTTCCATTGGCTGTTCTCGCTCTCGGGTCTGTGTCTGGTAATGTTTTGAATCTCAAAGCCCGTCTAATGCCTTTTTGTAGAGATGACCTTTTGACAACGCACATATCATCAGACAGAACCAGCTGAGTGCAGACGAAGAAGTGCAATAAAGAACAAGGAGGAGGAAACTATAAACAAGGGCCACTTGGCAGCAAAAGTGACCGCGCTAATTGGAAAAAGATGGCACCCTGCGCACCGCCGCTGCTCGCCCTCACAAACTGGAGGCCGTGTTTTGTAAAAGTCTGGAGTGATTCCAAGAGGCCATCTCCTAGAGCAGCGAATTCGCGCTGCGCAAGGCTCGACCTAAAAAGAATAGCGACTCCTGGCATTTGGAAGTAGTCATTGCATGTTGCGTTTTTGGCCTCCGCAACAAGGTCTTGAATTTGCCTTAGCAATTTAAGAGAAGGTGAAAGTGAAGCCTTGCCTAGGCTACGATCGAGAATTAACAGCCAGTCAGCTGCCAGAGAAAATTCCATGTGAAACAGAAGGATCACTTCTTGGGGCATAGTGCACTCTCTCTCTCCGTTAAGCTGTTTTACTTTAATTTTTATAGTTTAGAAAAAATATCGAAGTTTAAAGACTGAGAATTCTCCACAGGTCAAAGCCTTTCTAGTTCTGGTACACAGTAATTACTATTCTGGGTTCATGAAGATCAGGGAAGTTTTTCTATGACTGCATGGCCAAGCCTTTTTTTTTTTAAAGCACTTGTTTTGTGATCAATTCATAAAGGAGGTGTTTCTCAAAGACCAGGGCAAAAATAATATCTTCCAGCAGGGGGGAATCACACTAAATAGATTACACTTTTACACCAAAATGTGACTGGGCTGTGAAGTCAAGCATAAACTCAGAAACAGACAGTCAGTGAGGGTGCTGAATTTGCAACCAGCATGCTCAATCTTTTAATGTTAATTACATCCCCCACAATGCCAATGCCTACAAGAGACCAGAGTATTTTGAGAACAGGCTTCTGTTAATTTAAACTCAATAGGAATACTTTAAAGAAAGACTGAATGACCATAGACAGTATTAAGGAATTCATCTATGGTGGTACTCACCAATAAAGTGTGTAGCTGGGCTGCGTGATTCGAGAACAATCTTGGAGATTGCTGACAAAGCTGGCAGACTTGTGAAATCTGTTGGAAGAAGGCAAAAAGAAATATTTTCTGGAAAGCACCAACTCTATGGAAATAAATGTCTAGGGTATACTGAAGCAGAATTATTGATCACTGCCACACAACATTTTATCATTGCCAAGCCGCTGGATAGTGCAGAACCTAGCAACATGTACCATCTTCACCAAAGTAACAGATCTGCCATTTGTGGTATTTAAATGTAATAATTAAATCCACTGCTACCGATTACCTCTTACAGCCTCAGTAGGAAAGACACCGATTGTGGTGAAGAGGACACATACCCTTAATTCTCATAAATTACTACGCTTCAATACATCTGTGATCAAAAGTATAGAAGGCAGACCAGTCTTTCAAAGAGCTCATTCCACTTAAATTAAATATAAAGTTATAATAGTTAAAGCTACAAAATTCTTATCACCTACATAATATCTTAAACCACTGCGATGCTCAAGTGACAAGAATGGAACGTACCTCCTGCAGGGCAGTAGCTTTGTGTCCAGTGACTAAGCGGCACATAATTATATGTTCCAACAAAATGACCTGGAAGGATGATAAAATCGAACTGCTGTCTAACACTGTGAAAGAGATGAGAAATACAAATAAGTTGTACATGAGCCATGCCACAATAAAAGAAGGTTCAAACACTGGATGATACGGTTAAATAAATGTGTTGAACGAGGATTAACACCATTTCTATTCATACCCTTTCCCCTCAGTTCAACATCCAGCAATGGTACTCGTAGAGAATAATTGTACTTTGTCTAGATATAAAAAAAAAAATGTAGTTACATCCATTCACCATGCACCCAGGTTATGATAGCCCTGCAAGTTATAGACCGGCAGTTCTGCCCCAAGCATTAAGAACTCAAACAGAGACATTCCTTTCGATTCAAAGTAAAACTACATAGTATATTTAACAAGTAAAGTATTTTCATCTGATTCTTCAGTTTCAAAGAGCTGAAAAACAGAGCAATGGGGCGGTCATTGCACTGCTTCTATGAGGGTATAAGTCCATAGGCAGCCTGCAATGGGGCACATTTTCTTTCTTTTCAAGGCTGCATGGTTAACAAGGACAGTTCACCTTTTCTCTTTTTAAAAGTGTAAAAGAAAAAGGATTCCCACATTTCATAGACTACATATAGTGTTACTAGGCAGTCTGGTTATGCCAACAGCTCAGGGAGACTATAATCACAGTAACAAATAGTTAATTTTAAGACTGAGTCTTACTTTTAAGCTTTTCTAACTGCATGAGTGCTTTGTCCGTGTACTTCTGTGCCTTCTCCAGGTATCCTGCTTGCATGGAGTGCATCACCGTCACCTATTGAGGATACACACAGCATTGATAACATCAAGAAGCAAATGTTCAGTAATCTTAATCCTTCACCTACCACAACCAAGCAAGAGTATCACTGCCAAATTTGGTTACGATTCCAGGGTACTAATTCAACTTATGTTTCCAAAGGCATAAAATAAATAAGCACTGAACAAACCAATCTGATTGCTTTCAAGCAAGACTCACTTCCTCTGCTACACTCTTGAACACATCGCTCACACAAAAGATTCAGCCTAGGCAGTAGGGTGTTCCAAGCTAATTTGCCAATAATGGCTAGATTAACATTTGTATTTGCTTGAGATGGGATGCTATCATGGACACAGAGGATACTTATGAGTACTTTATATTGGTGATGCGAGCCATGCAAAGCTTTTATGCACTTTGAAAGCAAAGCTACTCATCCTGGAGAGCTTCTGCACAGTCTTCCTTGTTGTGACTGTGAATAGATTTTACCTGGAATTAAAATAAGTCGGTCCACAATTATTTGGTAGCAGTTATGAGTTAAGGACTAAGCTGGACCTCATCTGGATTTCATAAAGCAGATAGCTAATGGCCATTTCTGAAGCAGGCACTCAATCCAATCTTCCTGGGCGCGAGTCAGTTCACATATAGTGGTCCGTGAGAGACGTTTGCTCTAATATAATATTGGCCATCTAGCTTTTTTTTTAAATTGTATTATTTCCTATCAACGGGGGAGTTCACGGATATAAATACTCATCTGACAGACTTGCAGTCTGCTGAGTTGATAGTCCTGTGTATTTTCATAAATGCAAACAAGGGAGTTTGAATCCATTGATTGGAGTTCCCTCACCCAGAGCTCTTGCAACACTGGTATAAACAAACTTTCATAAGACTCACTGTTTTCAAGATGTCTCGCTCTATCACACACAGGTACGGAGGATCTCGGACTTAATGTAAACAGGGGCCACCCCCCCATCAAATCTCGAGTTTAACTCCATGAGTGGGAGCCAGTGAAAAGGTGGTAGAATCCAGTAGCTCAATGGTCCGCTCCTCGCTCTTCTCCACTGTGTGCCATTTAAAATGACAGTAGCTTAATACACATCAGTGAAAACCTAATGTGGGAGTCTGGGCAGATACTTTTAGAAGTAGTCCAAAGAAATGTACAGTGATCCTTCACAGTTCCCGCAACTGAAACCAGAGCCAGGCAAATGGCCAGTCCTTTAAAAACAGGAGGACCTCGGTCTGGAGTGCAGTACTCTTCTGGATGGTTTATAAACTACCACTTAAAAAAAAGTTTTGATGTAAGAGGTTTGAAACAGAGGGAACAAGAGGGCTAGTTTGAAAGAGGGCCAAAGTCAGTGTTAGATGAAAGGTAATAGAAAGATAGCTTGACAATAATTCTATTGATCACTTTACTGATTAATTCACATCCTGGACTCAGAGCTGTAGTTCAGTATTCCAGAATGATGTGTCAACTTATGCAAGACTTCCGTGAAACTGGTTCAAATCCGATTAAGATGCGATTTTAGACACCAGTGAAAACTGACAATGCATGTGCTCCCACAACACATGTTCCTTGAGACAGAGTGAAAGCAATCGGAGGAACTCACCAAGTACACCAATACACACATATGCTCCTTGGGCAGCCAGTGAAAAAGGTCAGCGGGGTTACTAGGGAGAATCTCGTCATCGTGGAGGGTTGAAATGGTCTGGATGCACTGCTGGAGCTGCTTCAAGCATGGCTTGACACTCTTGACCTGTTTCAAAAAGTCGTCATTATTACACCAGAGATAGAGGGTGGATTTGAAGGATATTCATTTGAAGAAAACCTGTTTGGCACTAAATCCTTAAAGACATTTAAACAAGCTATTTGAATGCATATCTGTGCCAGGCACCTAATTTTGCATGACGTATCACTCACTAGATACAATTGTACAACAGGCACGAAAAGGGACACATTAGTGGATAGTATGGTGTTGCCCACTCTAAGATGTACGAATACTCATCTGGTGCATCTCCAAACCTTCAAATAAGTATACAAACTAGAGAATAAGAATATGACCTGTAACCGTCATTTAGATAATCAGGTCACCAGCTAAGCTGCTTTGTTGCATTTGGCTAGCATTTTATGGGAAGGCACTGTTTTAACTGATTGATGCCACAGTAGCTTATATGAGGTCCCTAAAAGCCTGCCTCCCTCTCCTGAGTTTTACAGACCTCAGTCAACCAGTAGCTGGATCGCACCAGATTCCCAACGCGACACCCTCTAACCAACTACACCCACGCCTCCATTACAAGTGCCCCGTCAAATAACCATCCCTGCACAAACACCTGGGCATGTTGATATCACAATTACAAGGGATCAGGCACTTTTGTTACATGTCGAAATCTGCTTGTTAGATCTCATTTTTGAAGGCAGAACTAGAAATATATATTTATCCAGTATTGGGGTATCTTTTACAGATTGACATGCTTGAATCAACCCAATCATCAAGATGGGAATTGCATGGTACCATAGTCAAGTAGTATATAAAATTACCATATACTATAATGGCAATAGGCCCTGACTTTAGTAACGTATCTCTCTCCTTTTTAAAAAAAGGACCAAATTTCATATAAATCCATTCAGTAGCTAGCACCCTATGGAACAATTTCAAGAGAGGCTGAATCCCTCAAACTTTTACCACACGTCAGGTGTGAAGGAAGTTACCCTGAACTCGGCTAAGTTTTTTTTCTTAAAACTACTACTACAACTTTATATTTCAGCTAACATGTCTGAAGAAAAAGGCCTGTTTTGTCCCTTCAAGACTTGCAGGAAGAAAACGGTTCATGTGGACGACCCACATAAGGACTGCATATACTGCCTCCATCCCCAACATGAGGTAAAACAGTGTAAAATATGTCACACTTTTTTCTCTAAAACCTTGAGGGATAGAGAGGGGAGGCTACTCTTGTGACTTAAAAAAACAAAGTAACACAAGACATAATCCGATGAGGACCGTGGCCTCTCAAGAATCGCAAAAGAGCAAGGTCCCATGAAGACGTTTCTGAAGGGGCCAGAAAACTTTTTGAACCCTCCAGGGCTAAGGACTCAAATAAAATGGAGAAACTCTAAAGTCCCCTCAGAGCCAGCCTTATCTGTACCATCTACTCCATTTCACAAGGAGAAAGTACACCCTCATGCCTCCTATTCTAATACAGGGAAAAATAAAACCTCTCATAAGTTCCTGTCGACGCCATCTCCATTGACGGCGCAAGCACACAACCAGTACTTCTATTTCATCATCGCGACAGTCTGCATCTATAACGTCAACTACAGCTGCCATCAACGCTCCCATAAGACATTCAACCATCCACAACATTGTCACTGCCGACAGTATCGACTAAGCCACCGTCAACTGCGCCTTAAGATACGGCGTCAGCCGTCCCGTCGACGAGAGCCTCACCACTGCCGTCGGTCCAGCCTTCAAGGAACCCGTCGACAGGGGCCTCATTGAAGAGAAATCTATCAAAGATGGAACCGTAGACAGTTTTGAAAGGCAACATCAGCCAACAGAGGACAACAACGTAGACGAGAGTACAAATCAAATTGCACAAGACATTTCTACGACCAGCGATCACCTTACTAAGCGAAGTGTCTGTTACCACAGTCACCTATTGGATCTTCAGGTTTAGGGTGAGGTAGGTCCTTTTGGCACTGCCAACAGCCAGTCTGAGCTGCATGCAAAATTTCAGGACTTAGACCAGGATGATGAAGAGCAGTATTATCAACATTACGGCCCTGCTCCTCAAAGACAATTTGAGCCTTATGGGTACTATCCTAGACCCCCAGGCAGGATACTGAAAGATTCTCACCCACAGAACGAACTTCCTGTAGATCCGCCAATGCAACCTGCTGATCCGTTGGACTCCAAATACGCCACCTCCACCCACACCAAGTTTAACTCCTCGTACATCAGTGCATTTACCTGCAAGTGACTATCCATCCTCTTCTGACGAAGAGGGTGAGGCGTGCGAGATTCATGACCCTCCATTGCCGGCTGAGTGGGATGATTACATAATCCCCACACAGTCTCCACATCATCTAACTGACTCTCCGCCGGAGGATATTGAAGGGTTCCACAATCTAATGGAGAGCACGACCACCAGGCTTCACCTCCCTATGGTGTTGAAGCAGCCGGACTGCTTCTTATACGATTTTAAGGAGCAAACAAGAAAATCAGTACACTCCATACCTATGTTTGACTATATTTGGCAGAAGAGGCTAAAGGAAATTAATGAAAACACCAGCTTCAAAGACTGCGGTCCTTCATTTAATTGACAAAAAATACAGGGCTCCTGAGGACTCCCTGGCACGCCTCACTGGGCATCCCACGGCAGACTGTCATATCCCAAGCTGCATAGAGAAGACCCAGAAATCCCTCAACGCCAATTACCATACCTCCTGACAAAGAAGCACGCAGACTGGATGCTATTGGGACACGCTTGTCCTCGAGGTCTGCCATCACAATTCGGGCTTCCAATGCAGTGGCTATTTTGGGTCACTACGATCCGCAGATGTGGTCCGATATGGCATCGATGTTGGATGTCATCCCGGATGACAAGCAACAGGAAACGAGAAACATTTTACACGATGGAAAGCGAGCAGCATCAGAAGTCATTGACTGCGCGATGGATATAGGTATAACTGGTTTCCGGCAGTTAGCCGGTACAGCAGTTCTAAAACGTCAGGGATGGCTAAAAGCAGCAACATTTAGGCCAAGATCCAGGACATATCATTCGATGGAAAGTCATTATTTGGAAAACACATGGATGAGTCTTTACTGACCATCAAAACAGATACTGGATGCCAGCGCACCCAACAGTATCAGGCCTACCAGACAGGGTTACCAGCAGCCCTCCTATCGACAGTCAGCAACAGCTGGTTTCTCCAAACAGGGAACCCGAACGAGAACACCTTCTCAAGGCCGAGACACAGGTCGCAAACTATGACCTCACTCAGGTACCACCTACGACTCTTTCCCGTTGGCACGAAAATATTCAGCCACATCCATCAGTGGAGCAACTCAACATCGGACAAACGGGTGCTGGACCGGAGAAGTTGCACAATGACCACGTAACTCCCCTTTGTCTTCACTTATTAAGATAGGAGGCCAACATTATGCTCCTAAAGGGAGCCATAGAGAACGTTCTAGAAACCCAAAGGGGGAAGGGGTTCTACTCCTGTTTCTTTCTCATATGCATAAAGTCAGGGGACCTATATTAGACCTCAGGTAACTCAACAAATTTGACATTGAGGATGGTTAGAAATTCGGATACCTTGAATCACCTCAGCAGTGAAGATAATATGACTTATCTAGATGTGGAAGACGCTTACTTTCATATCCCCATTCATCTCAAACATCAAAGGTATCCAAGATTCACTTCCCTTCGAACTAAAATACGCCCCATGGATATTTACCAATTGCCTCGCGCCAGTGGCAGCCATGCTGAGAAAGAAAGGTCATCAGGTATTTCCCTACCTAGACAACTGGCTGGTAAAAGCCCCAACTGCACAACAAGCCTCAGCATCTACAAAGGACTGCCTACCCTAGTTTTGTAAATTAGGCCTTATGGTAAACCATGGCAAATCTTCTCTCAACCCTACTCAAACACAAACGTTCCTGGGAGCCAACCTGGATACAGGTAAGAAAAAAACATTTCTATCACGGGAGTTGGAAGATCGGTTGGTTCACTTGCAACAGAACATCTTTAAAAAAACAGTGAGTTTTCAGTGAGAATGTACTAATCGCTCCTAGGCATGCTTTCTTCTGCAATAAACCTAGTGCCTCACATTCCTACCATCCATCCCAGATTTCGTCGTCATGAGGGGTGCATCTATGGCTGTCAGGGGAGGGCATTTGCAAGACCTCCAAATCCAGGGCAAATGGTCTTCTCAAAGAAAGATTTATATAAACAGTCTAATCAAAAGCAATATTTCTAACCCTGCAAGCTTTCCTACCAAGGATCTGCAGAGCTGGTTCGTACAGACAATATGACCAGCATGTATTCCATCAACAAGCAAGGAGGAACAAAGTCTCACACACTCGTAAGAAGCCCAAGAGCATTGGCTCACGGCATATCCCTAAAAGCTGAACATGTCGAAGGTCTTCACAATACATTGGCAGACACTAATTAGGAATGAACAGCAGTTGACACAAGTGGGAGCTGGACCAGCATCAGCAGGAGATCTTCTCACAATGGGGAAAAGTAGCACTGGATCGCTTTGCGACAACCAGCAACAAATGCCGGTTTTATGCCAGCAGATTACCATTCCCAGGGAAGTCCGGGAACGCCCTTTCGATGCGATGGTCCGGGATATATTCATACGCTATCCCCCTATCCCATCGATACCCAGGGTCCTTACCAAAATGAGGACAGAATGCAGTCGTCTCCTGCTGATCGCACCCAGGGGGCACACAAAACACTGGTTATCGAAGCTTCTTCTTTCAGCCAAACCCATTCGCCACTCAGACACCATCCCTCCTGACCAGGAACAATGGGCAGATATGCCATCCAAAACCAGCATCTCTCCACTTGCATGCTTGGCTCCTGAATTCTATGAGTTACGGGACATAGAAACAGCTCAAGGATGTAGGACCATTCTTTCTGAATGCGGGGCAGAAACCACCAACAAAACTTACAAACTGAAATGTTAGAGATACTGTATTTGTTGCAAACAGTAATTTGCATCCTTTTTAAGCTTCGCCAGAGCAAATCTTTCCATATCTGCACGATCTAGCTCAGTTAGGCCTAGTTTTTGCATCTGTAAAGGTACACCTTGTTGCCTTTTCCAGGTACCAACGCTCTTTTCACACCTTGTCCCTCTCTGCTTCCAGACATGAAAAGCAATTTCATTAAAGGTCTTTTTCGAACATTCCTGCCAGTAAGAGCCACGCCTCCAGAATCACGTCTCAATGTGGTACTTTTGCAATTGATGAAGCAGCCTTTCAAATCAATCCATAGGGCTGAACTAAAATGCCTCACATGGAAAGTGGCTCTTCTCCTCACTCTCACATCCACCAAAAGGGTTAGCACGATACAGGCATTCACCACTAAAGAACCTTTCTTGCACTTCACGGATGAATTTGTGCTTCTGAGAACTAATCCCAAATTTATACCAAAAGGTTCCCACCCAGTTTCACCTTAATGAACCTGTCAACCTGCAGACTTTCCCAATACGGCTACGACAGCTGAGCAGGCGATTCACACTTTGAACATCAAAACTTGCATCAAGTTTTACTTGCAGTCAAGGAGCACCAGTGACAAAACCCACTAGAGCCAGATGGATTTCTGCTGCAATTCAATTTTGTCACAAAGAATGGCAAACCTTTAAGAAAGGCGAAGGCGCATTCTACAAGAGCAGTCTCCACATTGGCTGCTCTCTTTGCCGGCATCCCACTGAAACAGATATGATGTGCTGCAAAGTGGGAAAACACCCACAAGTTTACCCATCACTACTGCCTGGAATCCGCACAGTGACAGCTGTAGGTCAGGCAGTGCTTCGACATTTGTTCCAATAAGGTGAGTCTCTAATAACAGGCGTTTGTTTAACTTGCATTGATCTTTATGCTTAACTAGGTTATGCATGCAGTTATACATTTTATTTCCACATGTATATTTCTATGTTCTATTCTGGACAACGTTTCTCAACAAATGTATATTACTTATACCCACCGCACACTAAGGGTCGATATCTCACTGGGACACTGCTTGCTATTTTTGTATAAGCATGTGAATCTATGACAGATATTCCAATACTGGATAAAAAATGAAGTTACTTAACTGTAACTTCATTTATCCAGTATTGGTATCTTTCATAGATTCACATACAACCCCACCCTCCTCCTCTGAAAGGCTCCCCTCATAGCTCGGGATTACAGATTCACAAATCTGAGGGATTCAGCCTCTTGGGATTGTTCTAGAGGGTGCTAGCTACTGATTGCATGACATTTTGTCTTTCTTTAAAAAGGAGATAGATGGTTACTATATTCATGGCCTAGAGCCATTATTGCCTTAGGTAATTTTACATAGTACTTGCTTCTGGTAACGTGATGCTCCCATCTCGACAACGGGGAATGATTCAAGCATGTCAATCTATGAAAGATAACAATACTGGATAACTGAAGTTAAAGTTAAGTAACTTATTTTCATAAATCGATATATACATTCACACATTCATAAATTACACCAAATCAATTCGCAACTCCCGGGTATACCATAGGTATCAAAGAACATACCCCTAACGGGAAAACTCTTCATTGAGGCAGAAATCTCAAAAGATTATTTAACAGCGAAGGTGGTGCAGCACCACCGTCTCCAGATTAGTAGACAAGCGAAAGCAGTGCATAATATGGAGTGTCACTTGCTGGCAACAGCAAATGTGAAAGACTCTCTCCCAAAGTAATCAAATAATGATCTACAATTCTATTTAATTTGTACGAGTCTCCCAAACAGAACTAGCAGAAAAAGATTTGCTAAAATCTTAGGTTTCCATGTGAGCATTCTCATCACATACAGTTCATCAAACAATATACTTGCAACCGTCTTTGGGGTGCAAAGTCTGCTTTTTACCCATAATGAAGGAGTTGTGTGAATACGATTTTAGAAGTCAATTTCATTCCAGTACATCTTGACATTAAATGAGCAGTAAAATACAAGTGTGGGACTCATTTGGGTATAAATTCAGATCTACAAACAAGAGTGACAAAAACTGAATAGGGCAATGTAATAATGTCAGTTCAACACAGAACAAAAAAGTTCATTTTTTTCTTAACTTTGCTCACCTTTGATGACTTTTTTTCAATTCATTGAATAGATTAAGTATGAGAAAGAACATGCTTAACAAAAAGGGATTTAATAAAATCCTACCTGTCCCGCGTCCAAGTAGTGGGTCACCTGCAGCACCAAGAAAAAACCCTGAGCGACTCCTTTTGGATGGGATTTCCTTGCCAGTTTTCGACAATTTGACCACAAAGCGTCAAAAGTGGATGCACTTCTTGCAGTTTTCGTTCCATCAGAAGCAGCTGCACAAAAAAGGCAGTAAAACGTCACGGTCCACTTCATGGACTTTAAAATCTGATCAATTGAGGACTTACTTCCCCTTTTAAGCACCTGGTCATTTGCATACCAATTTCTTTTAAAAACTGGTTACGTTAGAATACAGGGTGATACCGCACACTCCCACCTGCCTTTGCAGCACAATGGAAACATGTAAAATTGGAGCCTTATTTTGAGGTTATATGTTTTCAGATCCTAGACATTTATCTCAGTGATTAAGAGACCAGAAGATAAGCCACAAAACAAAAGTTTCTCATACTGGAAATTCCATGTTACTGGAGGAGAAACAATGGGGTAGATGGTAGTTGTATAATTTTAAGGGAACTTTGCTACAGCAAGTTTTATTATATCCAGTCTCATTACTATCCTAAAGGAAAAAAAGAGAAAGATCAACTCCTTTACTGTAGGATGAATGGAGTAGATGCCTCATGTATGCAGCTAAGGGGGAAAGGTAAAACATCCAGTCAATTGTCCAGTTTAAACTTTGAACGTAGAGGTCACACAAGTTTCGCAGCTTCTTCTATTAGAACATCGCAAAAAGAAAATGGGATGATGAATCAAGGTCAACTTCTTACATTATCCTGTAAGAATACCAGAAAGGGGCAGAGAATGCTAAAGGGAGAGATCACATATGGAAGATGCTATGAAGATGGTATTTAAACAAACAAGATACGCTTCAATTACAAACTGGAAAGCCACCGAGTGACAATAAACTGTCCAGACCATATATTATCCACATGTAAAGCACAAGTTCTTGGTTGCCTAAGCGAAGAGTCTACTGGACTGTCCAGCCTACAACACTTGTGTTAGCCAAGCACACCACGAAAATGGAAACAAACTTTGCATCCCAAGAATCTAACAGTCTGTATGCAGAGCTGGAACATATAACAAACATAACTGGATTTGGAACCTCTGCAGAGTGTGTAAGCAGCACAGGGAAACCTGTCCTACCAGATGGTCTGACTTGCTAAATTTTTAAACTCTGTGTATCCTAAGCTGCCCAAAACCAATCAGATACCCTTTGTTAACTGGGAAGGAACAAGACGCCATCCAATGGCAAGAAATCAGAGCCAACATACTAGCATGGACGTTCTAATACACCGATCAAGGAGAAAGCTGAAAAAATATATTTCAGTAATGGCTGCATTATTAACTCCAAGCCCAGTGTTGGTGCTTTACAGTGTTGTGCAGTGCAACATTCTTTCCTAGGTGGAAACAAATTTAACACACTAGCCCTAAGGAAAGGGGCCATAGAAAGGGAAAATTAATTCTCTAAACTGTGGACACAGTTTTTTTGCTTGTGTTCCATTCTTCCTGTCAGTTCGGTATTTCCTCTAGAATGCCTCTTCTGCCCAACAAGGTATCCCATTTAAATGTCCGAGACCTACAATAAAGAAGACATTTGCATTTGTCTTCAGACCATTGGAAACTTCTGACTTAAATCCAATCTACCCTTTATCGGTTTGTAGAAAACTGGCTCTATGTGATATATCAATAATCTGATATACAGTGTAAAGAGGCTAGGGGTTCCCTTACTATTGGAGAGGGGCTTGCTATGCAATCCCAAAGTGCTCTATTAGGGGGGTAGTTTGGTCGAGCAGCCTTAGGCTTAACACAGAGGCGTGTAAGACATATGCAAATACATACAATGATTAATAAATGACAACATGACTTAAGAAGGAGATCCACACAACTTTATGAAAAATACCAAGTATCTTTATATATGTTTAGGCACCAAAATCAATACGATCAGGCAAGTGCCTTTAGGAAATACAGTAGAAACCAGTTGCTGAAGAAAATGCTTAAACACAGTCAAGTATTTACCGGGGCGGTCAATGTAGGACACACAGCGGTAACCTGCATCACTGTCACGATTTAGTATTGCAAGCAATGGGGTGGGGGTGGGTGTGACGGGTGACACGAAGGACGGTCAACCAAAGACCGTTGCGGTTGGTGGTAAAAGCACACAACCTTTTGCAAGTTTTGTGCCAACGGGCACTCGGAGGTCCCACGACCTGAGTGGAACAGGCAGTTCGATTACCTTGCCCAGGGACTCTGGATGCAAGGACGTGTGGAAATGTCCTACGCCAGGTGCAGGTGCGCTAAAGATACGACTCGGTCAGTCCATCAACAAATGGCGGCCTAGCCAACACGGTTTCTGAAACAGTTGACGCCACCAAATAGGAGATGCAAATTCACAGTAGCGGGGTAGTTTCTTACGTCGGCCGCAGGTCTGTGGAGTACCCACTTGTGGGAGTGGAGACTGACTGGTTTGGCGGCCGGGCTGCTTACCATCAAACCTTGGCTGCAGCAAATGTAGTTGAAAGGGACCTCATAGGCTTGAGGTCATTGGGACTGAGGTAGGGGCTCCGAACGTCTGTGAGAACCAACCACCACTCTTGGAGTGCTCTTGCCACTTTGCTGTGGGTCACCCCCTCGCCTGACCCAGCGCCGAGCACTTTGTTGCTGCTTCGGACTTTGCCGGCTAAGTGCAAGGGACTGTTTCCACCAATCCAAGAGAGTTCCTGGTTCTTTGTCAGAGGCAGGCAGGCCTTCCAGGTTTCTGGAATACAGCTGTAGAGCGAGATGTCTTTGGTGCAGGAGTCGGAGACTACAGGTTGGCCAGGCAGGTTGGCGCCGGGTCAGTCACAAGTCGTTGTTTTCTTGCTCTTTGCGTGTCTTCGGTATCCGTTCTTCAGTCTGCATGATCTGCTTCTCTGGTGCCAGAGACTCCCCTAAATACAGAATTTAGGGGCGCTAGGGTAGAGTAGGGTAGTAGCGAATGGGCTACTGACCCGTGGGGTCACTATGCCCCCTACATGACCTTTTCCTGTGGGAAGTGGTCATAACCCTGTCCCAGAATTTGTAGATTTGCCATTACAAAGATGGCTACCTCTGAAAATGCGGGTCCACTCTGTAGTTAGCCAGCCACAAGGGTGGTACCAGCCTCGGGTGGCACTTCTACCTGCCTAGCTAGCTAATTTTCCCACCTGTCCAGTTGCCAAGTAGGCTCCAAACAGGGAGTGGTGGCTTCCTCTCCTATGAGGGGAGCCAGATTAGCATTCCAGAGGCGACAGCTCCTTTGAAGCTCGCCAGCCTAAGAAGACTATTTAGCAAGTCATACAAGTGGGCGGGAGTGTTATACCCTTTTGCTGTACAGGCTTTTGTACCAGACGGCAAGAGCAAAAGGCTCTCTCTCACCCTAGGAGGTCAGAAACTTGTCTCTGGTGGCAGGCTGACAGAATCAAGTCAGCAAGCACACCAGAGGCAGGTAGGATTTCAGGGGGCATATCTACGGTACCCTCTGAGTGCATTTTTTTGATAAATGTAACACTGGAATCAGTGTGCGTTTCTAAAGACAAGATGTTAGGCACCAGACATCCATATTTTCAGTGAAGCCATCATGTAGCTGGGGAACTCGTTTTCTCCAGTGTCCAGTACATGGTTTAAAATGGCTTCACTGGTCACTTGCACTAGCAGCAATAAGGCTGACAAGCACAGGATATCTGGGTGACTTACAAATACCATATGCAGTGGTAGTGGACATGGCACACAGGGATATGTGACATGTGTTTTCACCTTGTCTGCACCAACGAAGTGGCAGTCGTGCATATGCTTGGTGAGGGGTCCCTTAGGGTGGCACAATTTGTGCTGCAGCCCTTAGGGACCCTCTTTAGCATCTCAAACCCTAGGTACCCAAGTAACTTTTACTTGTGACTTACAGAGTGTGCTAAAGGTTTTGCCAATTGTTAATTTTTTCTGGCAAATAACAATGGTACTGGGGACCTAGTTAGCATGAACCCAGTACACTAAAGTCAAAGTTGCATCTAATAGTGGGCAAAAAGTGTGCGTGTGTGTGTGCGGGGGGGGGTACTACAACAAGAACCCAGTTTCCTACATTGGTCATAAGACAAGTAATAACGGATGCTGGATACACAGGTATGCACAGCTCTTCTGCACAATGTGCACTGGGGTTAGTCTCTGCAAGAATCTTTCTGTCACACGAGCATTAACTCAATTCATGAGGTCTTTAAAAATGTCAACGGATGCTGCATTAGCTCAGGCTAAATGTGTAGTCTTTACCAGTATAAATGTTTCTGAATGTTTTCAAATGCAAGCTAGATATATTGCTGAAGTTTCCATTTAATTAGTTTGGCGATCTAAGTTGAGAACATACCCGGTGGGACTGGGCCACCCAGACAAGTTAGAGCTTATATACTAATATTAAGGCTGTAAGCCTCCACTAGGGAGTGTAGAAAACTCGACTGGTTGCCAGGAACAAGTGGAGAAGGCAAACATCTTACTTCACACTGACAAAATAACCACAACACCACAGCTTGAAGATGACCAGAATGAATAAATAAAAGTCTTACCATAAGATCAATGAGAAAGACTGCCCCCTTATGTTTAAACAGTCACATTACAGACATCTGTGAAACTTAGGAGGCAGAGCGGTGCATAAGCCCTCTGTCCATCTCTCTGCCATTTCTTGTTACTGGTTATGAACACCAACAAGGAGTTTCGGGAGACATAAGAAACCTCATCTGTACTGTCTGCACTCTAACTTTATTCTTTTAATATAACGCTTTATGTTGTATAATTTATTTTTTGATTAACAGCTATAGGAAGCTGGCTCTGTATATACTATACCTAAGTGAGGTATAGAGTGCACAGAGTCCAGTGGAACCCCAAAGGTAGGCAGAGGCTAAAGTAGATAATTCCTTACTCTCCATTTGTGGTAGCGTGGGCGAGCAGTAAGCCTTTATCAGAGGGTAGTGTTAAGCATTTATTGTACACACTGAATTAGCAAATGATGTCACACTCAGTGAATTCAGATCAATTTGCTTGTATAAAATGATTTAGTTGTATTTTATTTTCTAGAACCTAGCCAGGCCTGGTACAGCTAAGTATAATAATACTTAGCAAGAATAATACAATTTAGATGCAGTTGGAACGCAGCTGAATGCTATTGGATTGAAGCCATTTGTTTTTAAAGCAGTTTGAATTACTTTTCAAGTTACTTTCTCTACTCAGTGTAATATGCCTAGATAAAACACTGGGACATTTTCTTGAGGAAAGGTAAGTAAATCAGTTTTTGTACATTTGCAGTTTAAGGATTCAAACAAACTACACACTTTTAGAACAATTTTCACAAGCAAGCAGTCAATGCAGTCCTATGGGAGAAAACAATGTTATCGGTTTAATGGTAATTACTTGGCTTTGGGAGTTGGTTTCCTGGGGTTAGAACCAGTGTTTCCCCAGCGTCAAGGATGCACTTTCAAAGCACCCTCAGCTGCACTAGGGCGGCCGGGTGCAAAGTGCTGAGGCCCAATTTTATCCAATGGGGATAGGGGGCCTCCGGGTGGTGGATGCTCACAAGCAGGCCACAAGGTCATGGGAGCAAAGATCCTGGACGTAGCCTCAGGGCAAAAAGGGATCAGATTTAGCACACATGGCGCACCCACAAGGGGCAACAAGGTGCTGTTTTGGCGTCGGGTGCCCTGTTTTCAATGTGGATTCTCCGGTTGCAACAAACACTGCAGGCTCGGGGACAAAGATCTTCAGGAGGCGACCACTAGTTGGAGATGCAAGTTGGGATGTCTTGGGGTGCCGGGACACAGTCGGTTGGGCCACCCAAGTTTGTGGGACATCGGGTGCAGGGGTGTCTTTTGGCATCAGGTTTTTCTTACCAGCTCCCGTCGCGAGGATCCTCCAAAAATGGGCTGCAGGTGTCAGTTGGAGACTTGAGGCCGGTCAGGGATCTCCAGATCCGGATAACCGGGGAGAACTTCTCGTGGTGTTGGCCACTTGAACTCGGGCCTTGGGCGTCAGGTGCAGACTCGCAGATTTGGCCAGAGTCTGTGGGTGAGCAAATCCTGTGCTCATGGGAGACAAAGTCTGGTTTGGGAAGTCAGTGCAGGTCCTCCGGGTTCTTGGGGGCTGCTGCTTCAGGACACACCAGGATTTCGCTGTAGTTGGTCAAGACAAGCCGGTAGGGCTGAGGCAAAGACAGTGGGCGTCCTCCTCCTCTTCGTTTCAGCACAGCTTCTTAGGTCCTTCTTCTCTTCTTCTGGTCCGTTCTTGTCTGATGAGGCATGGTTCGGGTTGCCCCTAAAATACTAAATTTAAGGGGGTAACAGGTAGGTACAGGTTGGGACCAATGGGTCCCTTACTTGGGGTGGGTACACCCCCTATTATGCCACCCTCCAGTGGGAGGGGGTATAAGCCTCACTCTGGTTGGCTGGGTCTCCCATCTTCAAGATGGCGGGGACTGAGGGCTGTGCTTCACCCCGCCCCCCCCCCCCCTTCCTGAGGTGTGAGGTTGGCACAGGTGAGCACACCTTTCCTCTTAACTTGGTGTTCCTGCCGATTCTCACGCCCAAAGTGGGGGTCAGAACCGGTGGGGGCCAGTTGCTGGGAGCAGCAAATGGCTGGGGTAGCTGACAAAGGCAGCAGGCCTTTGAAGCTTCCCCTTTGTGGACCCAGACCATCCTGGGGGAGGAGGCTTGGCACCATGTCCTAGGATATGCTTTGTTTCAGGATCCAGAGAGTGGCAGGCTCTCGACCCAGGGGTACAGAAACATGTCTGGTAGCGGCAGCTGGCGAGCAGCCATTCAGCCACGACACTAGAGTTAAGTCGTTTTTCAGGGGGCATCTCCAAGATGCCCTCTGAGTGAATTTTTCATTAAATCCCACAGTGGCATCAGTGTGGGTTCAACGTGCTGACAAGTTTGAAACCAAACTTCCCAGTTTTCAGTTAAGCCAATGGTGTTGTGGAGTTTGTCAGTACAAACTCCCGTACCATTCACTATCCTACTTAATCACAATAACTAACATATCTACCACTCAAATTACCTTCATATTTTCACTTTGCTCATTCACCATTAATCCTTTATGGGTTCCGGAGTAGCGAGTTACCCGCGGAAAAAGCACTTTGCTGCCTCGTCAGGGGTAGTAAGCACTATATAAATGCAATTACAATTCAATACAATGTAATCTTTATTGCATTACTGCACTTACAATGTCTAAGAATGGACTTAGACACTGTAGGGGTACAGGGCTCATAGACCTGTACCCTCGCCACTGGTATAGTGCACCTAGCTAGAGGGGTGGCTTACCTATGCAAAGGTAGTGGAATGTAGGAATGGCACACAGGGATGAGTATCATGTTGACTGTTCACTTTGTTCTGCACCGCAACACGCAGCCTGCAATGGCAGTGTGATGGTGTAAAGATGCAGGGCCTCAAAGGGTGGCACAATAAGCGCTGCAGCCCTTAGAGGCCTTCTCTGGTCACAGTGCCCTTGGTACCTTTTAGAAGGGACTTGCATGTGGCCAGAGAGTTGCCAATTGGGTATTGCAACAGTACAGTTTAGGGAAAGAACATAGGCCCTGTGTACCTGGTTGGCAGGAAGCCAGGGTACACTCAAAGGGCATCAACATTAGGCAAAAAGTGAGTGGGGGGGGTGTCAACCATGCAAAAAGGGGCACTTTCCTACAACCACATTGCTAGTCTCTAGATTAGTTCTGGTACTAAGTGAATTACAGTAAAACTGCATCTGCTGTAGGTGTTTTCAACTGTTTTAACATTGTTTCTCTTACTTGGCAGCATTCCAAAGAACATGTTCGATTAAATGTTGCTACCTTAGCACATCTATGCAAGACACTAGTTTTAACTCCGCCCAGAACAGTGCCATGGACCACATGAGCTTAATGGAAAGCACAGAATTAGTTAGGATCTTCAAAATGTTGCTAGGATTAAGTGAAAACCTCCAAGCAAATTAGGGCAGAAGCTGCGAGCCAACGAAGTAGCCATGCAACCACAAAACAGGTTCTAGTCCTGGCAGGGCAGCTGAAAAACAGATGAAGATATTACATCACAGTAGGCGGCAGAGAGGAAGAGCACATTTATTAGTTATGTGCATCTTAAGCAGCACCATCCAGGTTATCAAGAGTTGAAAAAGAGCCACCCACAATTTCAGCCTTAGCTACAGTCCTTGCCTAATCAGTTAATTCCTACAATCACCAAGTAACTATCCATGTACCGCATCTGACGATCTACATGATGGTTTCTGGTCTGTTCCTCCAATACATACGCTTACCAGAGCACAATGCACTCACCATACAAAACAAAAATCCACATGTAAAAACGAATTGCAGCTGTGATTTGCAGCCGTACAATCTAACAAGTTCTCACATCATTGTGTGGGGAAGCAGACATACTAACATGTGCTCCTGTTTGCACTACAAATTCCATCTCACAGAACAGACGTCTGATACAGTGAACAGGAAGCACTGAAATTCAGGAATGACACAAATGGTTATGGAAAGATAAGTCGAAACCTAAACAGAATGTCTCAGTATGTTGTACAAAGCAAACAGACAGGCAGAGCAAAAGACAAGGCAAAACCCCCACCTTGCTCCAAAGGTGCAAGTAAGACCCAAGCTTGCTTAACAAGAGATGGAAGTGAAATGTAGGAAATTAATTGGTTCCACCAAAAGCTAGGTTCCTAACACAAATATTGCTGAGCCACGGCAGGATGACATAGAGCTTATTTCCTTTATGAATTTTCCAAAACCTATCTGGATGACTTAGTAAAGCAGTAAAAAGCACACAATTTCAACAATTACCATAAGAGGTCCAGACGTATAGCTACCAAAAATGAGCAGGTTGCGATTATTAAGAGCAGGAAAATAAAAGTACTACTAAGGTGTAAAGAAGCACAGCCAATTATAGTCCTTTGCATAAATATGTAGCAGCTCATTAAGCATCAGCAAACTGAAAATCTATTTTTAACAAAATAATTAGAATAGTTTCACTTTTTATCAGATGCCATGCG